>NC_050101.1:169826427-171076427 GCF_902167145.1 Zea mays | reverse complement strand
GTGAATAATGTAGTAATTCAGAAACATAACCTGACATGCAAATGTAATCCTAACAAAGTTAAGTTTGCTGCATAAACATAGCACATTAAAAAGTCAAGGACATATGTTAAAAGAGTTATCCACAAGTGCCGTTCATAGTTTGCACAGCAAATGTTCTAATCAAGACTAGGTTACAGAATATTTATTTAAGTGCGCATTATTAAGATTCCGAATGATACCTGAATCTCAAACTTCACTGTCGGGGTTGATTTCTCCATGAAAACATCAGTTTCAATTATAGCAGACTCCGCACTGAAGCTATCACTGTTATGCATCATACTCTCAAGGCAGCCAGGACTCCATCTGCATTTCATGTTGTAGTGTCCAATCTTTTTCCAGTAAACATTCAGTTCTTGCAGAGCTTTAAGCACTTCACTTATTATTTCTCGTGGATGTGCTCGAGACTGTTAGACAATTACAGATAAATGAATCGGAATTCGGAATAATTCATGAAACACATCATAAGATGTACTTAACAAGAAAATTACCTGAAGACCAAGGGCCCATTTCCTTTCAGCTGCAAAATGCTGCCTCAAGCCAGAACCTGGAGATTCTGAAAACCCATGCTGACGAAGTTCAGTTGCTGAAGTTGGTGTTTCAGCGATTACTTGAGACAAAGATGAGTCCTAGAGACCACATAAAACAAGACAGAAAATTAGCAAGAAATTATGCATCAGAATTACTGAACAACTCACAATCAACATCTGGAAATACAAAACAAAATAAAATCCCACTCACCATAGATTCTTGAAACTCAGATCCAAGATAACCACTGGTTGTACGAAGCCTATTGTCCAAGAGTAAATAATAGGCAACTGTTGCCTGCACAGCTGACTGTGTCATGATACCATAAAACAACCAAAAGAAACAGAGAGTAGAGCAGATACCTCATTCTGCAATCTGTTTTGCAGAGATTCAATTAGCTGATTCTTGTCAAAACCCATCTTAATAACATCATTAAGAGTTTCCTCGTCGACCTACAAAATTCAAAACAATTTCAAATCATCTCCTGAAGTAGAAAAGACAAAGTATTTTACGGAATAGTGTCATCCATAAAAGCAGGGGATTCTTAAGTCTGAAGGAAACAAATACACGTCGCCAAGTTGATACGCACACAATAAAATTATACCTTTTTAACTTGTTGAGCAGTGTCTGGAGGCGGCACAGCCAAATAGCGCGGAAGTCGGATCTTGAACCACACATGTTCACGGATTTCACGTATTGTAATCCTTTTCATTGGATCAACAACCAGCATTCTGGGAATCAAGTCCCTCGCTGAAGGTGACAAATGACTAGGAAGGGTATATATTCCACCCTACAATTAGATATAAAAAGAATTTATTGAGCATATTAAAAATAAAATATAAAGGAATCTTTTTCAGGTAAAATCACTGAGATTATAGCTCACCTTTATTTTCTTGAAAAGGTTTGGAATATTCTCATCGTCAAATGGGAGAGTGCCACAAAGAAGAGCATAAAGAATAACTCCACAGCTCCAGACGTCAACTTCAGGACCAGCATATAGTTTACCAGATATGACCTAAGAAAATAAGACAGAAACGTGTCATGGCAAGTTATATATGTAAATGCAACCATGAAGGACGCTAATTGTAAATTATGCTAGATGATACCTCAGGTGCTGCATAATTCGGGCTACCACAACTCGTCTTAAGAAAGTGACCATCACGCATAATATTACTTAAGCCAAAATCGGCAATCTTAACATTGCATTTTGAATCCAAAAGAAGATTCTCTGGCTTTAAATCACGGTGAGCAACCATGTTCCTATGGCAATATTCAACACCAGATATGATCTGCATAAAAAGGTCAATAAGATTGAACTAGGCTCAATGAACCAAACAAACACAAATATTCAATTTATTGATCGCAGATATGAAAGAAGCATGACGGTTGACAGATTTGAAACATTTATCAGCTCACAAAACAGCTTATGTCAACCATACTACAGTTCTTCGAACCAAGGATTACAATGCATTGTGCAATCTTTGGAATGAACATAGTAATATGCAAGAAAGCCACCTGCTGAAAAAAGTGTCGGGCTTCCTCTTCGTGTAGCCTTCCCTTCTCAACGATGTAATCAAACAACTCTCCAGATTTAACATACTCCATAACAACACAGATATCAGCAGGTGTATCTATCACCTCATAAAGGCGTATGATATGAGGATGCATAAATAATCTCAGTATCTTGATTTCTCTCTTAACTGCAGGTACGTAATAAGAGAGGATTAAGTTGAGTACTTCAACAAAGAAAAAAGAATTCCGGGACACAATAAGGAGCTTTGCTACGGTTCTGTACTGTATACATCACGAGCATGCTTAAGAACCACAAATGAGTGTTCTGTACAGAAGGAATAAGCAATGACCTTTCTCTTCCATATCCATGCTTCTGATCTTCTTGCGATTGAGAATCTTGATCGCCACCTTATGACCAGTCAATATATGTTCCGCGATCTTCACTTTACCGAACGACCCAATTCCCAGGGTTTTGCCAATTCTGTAACCGCTCAAAGGGTTGGCATCTCTTCCCGCTCCCTCCATCGTGTACCTGAATCACAGTCATCGAATATCATCCTAGTTTGAGCGTAAAAGAAAAAACTAGAGCTAAAACCATGCGCACTCATCAGTATGAAAATCTAATAAGCACTGATACCATTCGAAGGTTGGACCTAGACGATCGAAACAAGTAATAACAATTCAGGCTAAGCAAAGGCACAGCGCGCCAAAAAAAATTCCTCGACGGTAAAACCCAATTTCATTACTTCAGCAACGAAATTACAAGGTTCGACAGTTTGAAAACAACCCGCTACACCCCACCACCGTGCTCCTGATCACGGAGGGACCGAGCAACATGTGTTCAAAACAGCACGCCTCGGTTTTACTCCGCGGAAAGGTCGGGGAGGCGAACCAGAATCCCTGTTGCTAATTCCTCAACCTATTTTCTGAAACTATTCGCGCCCAACTAGCTTATAAAAGAAATGAAGCTGAAGCGCCCGAGCCCCAACCCCAAATCCCCAACCCCTGCACAGGCACCCCTAGCGCGCCATCCACGACGCCAGGACCCGGATCTAGCAGAGCTAGCCGGGTCACGAAATCCCTCTCCGCTAGTAGCAACGGGGCACGAGCCACAGCGTCAGAGCCAAGCTTCTTCACGGCTCAAACACCCAGACGCGCATCCCAATTGGCAGGCTGGGAGGACAAAGGGACTAAGGGAGGGTAGAGTAGAGGCAGGCGCAGAGAGGAGAAGGCGTACCTCGCCGCAGGGGAGACGCTGCGAGCTGGGTCCCGCCCGCCGGAGCAGGCGGCGGCGGCGAGGCCGGGGGAGCTCGTGAGAGAAGCCCGCAGGGGAGGGGAGGGGAGGGGGAGAAAGAAAGAGGCAGAATGCGCCTGACACGCGAGTGACGCCAGAGAGAGAAATGCCGGGGAGAGAGAGAGGAGAAAAGCGAGGCTCACATGGGACCTACCGCGACAGCGGGCGCCTCGAGGGCGCCGTGTTATCGTGTCCGCCGCTCCTGGACGGACGGGACGGGACGCCGGAGAGGGACGGTTTGGCGTTTTCGGCATTTCGGTGGGCGCCTGGGATTGGCCGTGCCCGCGGCAATAATTTGGCAGGTGGATCTCATTCTCTCGCGGTGTCCTTTGCCGGCGTTCTTCACCTGGTGCATCAGCATCACTTCTCACTCGCGATTTTTTTGCATCACAACCACATGATGCTCTACTACTGCAGTCCTCCTGGTCGGTTGGTAGTACAGTATGGGCAAACAACGGCGGGATGGAATGGAGGGCCTCTGCAGGTAGAAAGTAGAATGGACAAGTGTTGTCCAGTGCTGCTGTCTTTGCTAGTAGTATTGTGTTTGCCCAATTCCGATGGCTTGCCATTATCATCAAATTCAGACAGAGGGAATCTCGGATGCCAAGTGCACGGAACAGCTGAACCGCGAGCACATTAGCACAACACACTTTCTGTTCCGGTCTGGGGTTCCAGCGTGCTCTTGTCCTCTAGGTGAGTCCTTGACCTGCTGACCACTCCATAGATTTCAGACTCAGTTGGGATGGCCTAGCCCTAGCTCAAACCATTCAACGCCAACTATAGGGGCATTGCATCACAAGTCAGGACGCATTGTTACTGAAGCATTATACAAATTACCGAAGGTTTATCTTGGTGATATTTTATTTCAGCAGGTACTGTTGTGTGATGAAAACAAGGTTACCAGCAACCATTAAAGTATCCCCATGAATATAATAAGAGGGCTCCACTTGGAGTTCCACAAACAACCTTTTTACCGTTCTGAGAGCCACAAAGAATAAGAAGAAAAAAAATCAATTGTCATGACAACAGGACAAAAATGTTGCTAGCAAAAACTGTTTGCCAAAACATGGTACCTTCATTAGCACCGAGGATACCAACTCATCTTCTGAAAATTCAGATTGTGACCTTACCTGGTATTAAATTAGAAACAGTTAAAAGACTGCAAGTTAACTTACAGTAATTCATTGGTAAATGGTAACCTTGATAAGAAGCCCTAAAACACGAATTCAGCACACACTAAGCAAGAATCACGTACTCCAAAGGTAACTCACTTTATTCCTCCGCAGGGTGTTCATAGACAAAGTTTCATCCCCGCTACAAGGAAAGCAAAGAAGTTTAATCTTTAGTTACCATGCTGTGTATCATGCACAGAATGCATGTCGATAAATTTGACATGCAAATGTTTTGCAAATAAATCCATCTTTAGATCTCACAGAATATCTTCTGTTCGATGGTATTACAAAATCACATCATCAAATTACTTAATATCCAATCTGCATGAAGTAGCAGTTAAATGTGGAACTGAAAACAGGAGTACTTATGCCTGATCCATGACAAAAAAAAAAGGGAATAAATAAGATAATTGGTGATCATCTTTAGTTGCTGCCATGCAGATAGTGTTTCGATTGTGTTTGATACATCTCAACTGCACGGAATCTAGTTAAACCTTTGTGGCCAGTATCTGATTTGAGTCAGCCACATAGGTCATATCTGAAATGTAATCATCGTGGACTTCAAAACTGTTGCAGCAAGATTGTTACCGGGTATCCCATACCTAAAATTAAAAGAATGATGATAGCTAAGTCAAAACTACATTATACATCTAATAGAAGATAATTGCATATATAAAACAATTTTTGTCTGCAAAGGAGTCATCTCATAAACGTCACTTCAGTCCAAAAACGGACATTAGTGAACATTTTTTCAACGCGGATTTTAGTAATGCTTGGTACAGGCATTGTTATATAAATAAGCTTGTTAATGCTTATTTTCGTATGACCCCAAACTGTCAAGTTACTGAAAACTTGATGATGAAATTGAACTGTATTTTAGCACCTAGCAGATTTATTACTTCTGTTGACGCCTTTTCGGAGCGTCAAACACTCAACAAGAACTGTGGCGGTGCCCTCTGAACAGGGGCGGACGGTCCGCGTGCGGGACCGGACGGTCCGCGGCCTGGTGCGAGGCGCGGTGGTACTCTCTGCGCAGGGGCGGACTGTCCGCGGCCTGGGGCCGGACGGTCCGCGGCCTGGTGCCCGGCTAGGGCTTCTCTGCCTGACGGCCGGACGGTCCGCGCCCTGGGGGCCGGACGGTCCGCACGTACGCAGAGGCGGCGGGAGTCGCCGGCGGCGCCTGGATCTCGCTCCCGGGAGGGACCCCGTCGGGGAGGAGAGATCCTAGGTGGTGTCTAGGCTCGGGCCGGCCGACCTAGACTCCTCTAATCGACGTAGAGCCGAAGAGAGACGAAGAATTTGGGGATTGAATAGCTAAACCTAAACTAGACTAGAACTACTCCTAGGATAGAATATAAATTGTATTGATTGAAGGTTCGATTCGTTGTTCCAAATCGGCCGTAGACCTCTCTATTTATAGAGGAGGAGGGCTGGACCCGTTACAAACAAATTTTCGAGTGAATCCCGCGAATCTAGCTAACAACCGTAGCACAAAACTCGGAACCCTAAACTGCTCTGCGCACGCGCGGACCGTCCGGCCCCCAGGCGCGGACCGTCCGGACCGCGGACCGTCCGGCCTCAGGGCCGGACCGTCCGCCCTGCTCAAAATGGGCTCCAACATATGCCCCCCTGCCTTTTGGTGGAGCTGAGCGAACCAAAAGCATCTTAACACGATGTGATTACATCGGTTTTCCTAAACATTTTGCCACATACTGGGATGATACTGCTTGAGGAAACGTCCATTCAAAGTCTTAGGCAAAATCTTTGCCTTGTAATGTTTGTAGCAAATAGGTGTTACCAGACATCACCTGTTTCACTTTATAAGGACCCTCCCAGCTTGGCGACCATTTCCCGAACTTTCGGTCTTTATTCCTTAGAGGCAGAATGGTCTTCCACACCAAGTCTCCTACTTGAAATGATTTTGCTTTGACCTTCTTGTTGTAGGCCCTGGCTACCATGATCTTGTCCTTTTCTATTGCTCCCAAAGCTTTCATCCTCTTGCCAGTCACCTCATCAATATTATCCATCATTGAATTATAATAATCAGTAGCAGTTAGATCATTTTGTCTGGCAAACCTGACAGCATTCAAACTTATTTCCACAGGTAACACTGCTTCCAGCCCATAGACAAGCTCAAAAGGAGATACTTTAGTAGCACTATGTTTAGATATTCTATGAGCCCATAAAGCTTCAGACAAAATCTTATGCCAATGTTTAGGATTATCAGATACCTTTTTTTTATCAAATTAATCAATGTCCTATTACTAGACTCGACCTGTCCATTGGCCTGAGCATAATATGGAGACGAATTAAGCAGCTTAATTCTGTATAATTCAGCAAATTCACGTACCTCCTTTGACATAAAAGAAGTACCTTGATCTGTAGTCAAGGTCTGGGGAATGCCGAATCTATGAATAATATGCTCAGTTATGAACTCAATTACCTCCTTGTGCGTCATGTTCTTTAGAGCAACGACTTCAGTCCATTTGGTGAAATAGTCAGTGGCAACTAACACAAACCGATGCCCCTTTGATGATGAAGGATGAATTTCCCCAATAAAGTCTAATCCCCATCCTCTGAACGGCCAAGGCTTGATGATAGGATGTAATTCGGCTGCAGGGACCAACTGTAGGTCGCCGAATTTTTGACACACTTGGCAACCCTTGTAGTACTTGAAACCAAGGTTCAAAAAAACGCAATTAAACGAGGTTTAATCTGGTTTAAACGCTAGACGGAGGGTTAGCGTCTCGTTTATGGCCTAGGCGCAAGATTACGCGCTGGGCGCGTCTAGGCGGCGTGTAGGCGCGCTGGGCGGCGTGTAGGCGCGCTGGGCGGCGCGGAATCGCGCTGGGCGCGCGCGCGCGCGAAAAGTCCACGCGCGGGAAAGGGCGGGCGGGCGCGCGCGGGAACGAGAAAGGGCGGGCGGTAAGAGGAAGACAGGGCCCGCGCGGGAAGAGGAAGACAGGGCCCGCGCGCGGTAAGAAAAGCCCCAGGCGCCCTGCTCCACGCTAGCGCTGCCGCCGCCCCTGCTCCACGCTAGCGCTGCCGCCGCCCCTGCTCCACGCTGTACCCAGGTTACTCCCTCCTCTGTTCATCTCCTCCTTTTCTTCTCTGTTCTCTGCTCATTTCTGTTCCTGCTCCAGAATCGCACACATCCCTCCAATCCAGGTGCTGGAACAGGTGGGCAGTGGGCACACATCCCTCCAATCCAGGTGCTCCTTCAATCTCTCCCCCATGTTATTCTTGCTTGAGTATTGGGTTGGATTTTGTTCTCTATGGTTGTCCTGGTCCTGGGTTCATCTGAGGATTGGGTGCTTGTAGGATGTCAACATCCGAGGCTGCTGCTACTAATGGTACTGCAGCAGCGACTCCACCTGAGATCGACAACAACCATCTAAAGAGGAAGTCATCTGATATAGGCTGGGAGTGGGGGCGTCTCTGTGATCCCAATGACAAGAACAGAGTCAAGTGTCTTCTTTGTGGACAAGAGAGCACAGCTGGAATTTATCGCCTTAAGCAGCATCTTGCTCATGTTGGCACATCTATTGTGAAGTGCCCAAAAGTAACTGAGGAAGTTAAGCAGAAGTGCAAGAGAAATCTTGATGAGACAGCGAAGAAGAAGAAAGATAAGCAGCAACATGACAAAGAGGTTAGGGAGAATGTGCAACTTGCAACATGTGAAGAGGAAGTGACAGAAGTTGAGTCACTTGCTGGAAGCTCAAGTACCCCTCGCAAGCTAGGACCCATGGACAAATTTACTCGTCCCATTGATCCCAAGTTAAGCAATGCTGAAGTTAAGAGGCAACAAAACATAAATGATGCACTTTGGAAAGAGAGAACACACCAAGTGCAGCAATATGTTGCTAGATGGGTGTATACACATGGTATGTTCTGTACTTAAGGAATTTACCAATTCTTATTGCTGTGCAACCTTCATATTTGTTCCAATCCATGCATTATTAGTTGCTGCCTTGCTGGAATTTTATTTTTCTGCGCCAATCTATTTTTGCAGCTATTCCATTCCATGCTATTGATAATGATGAGTTCAAGGAAATGGTTGAAGCTATTGGTCAATTTGGTCCCGGTTTCCAACCTCCAGCTCAGCATGATCTTCGGGGTAGATTGTTGGAAGAGGAGCATGCAAGAACCAAGAGCTTGCTACAAGACCGGGAAGATGAGAAGATTAAGCATGGCTGCTCCATTATGACTGATGCTTGGACAGATATGAAGAGAAGAAGTATTATGAATCTGTGCACAAATACTAGTGAGGGAACTACTTTTATCAAGTCAATGGAGATGTCAGATGTGTCACACACTAGTGAAGTTATATATGAGATGGTTGACAAGGCAATTGAGGATGTAGGTGCTGAAAATGTGGTGCAAATTGTGACCGATAATGCTTCTAACAATATGGGAGCAAAGGCATTGCTACATCTTAAAAGGCCAAACATATTTTGGACTTCTTGTGCAACTCATACCATCAATCTGATGTTGCAAGGCATTGGCAACCTTCCAAAATTCAAGAAGACAATTGATCTAGCAAAATCATTCACTATCTTTGTCTATGGTCACCACCGAACCTTGGCATGTTTGAGGTCCTCCACCTTGAAGAGAGAAATCATAAGACCAGGGGTAACCAGATTTGCTACAGCCTATCTTACACTGCAAAGTATGATGGAAAAGAAGGATTGTCTAAAAAAGATGGTGGTTGATTCCAAGTGGTATGACTTACCTGATGTGAAGTCCAAAAAGGGCAAGGATGCTACAGCCACGGTGTTGAACCCTCGTTTTTGGAGAGGTGTCTCCCTTTGTTTGAAGGTCTTTGAGCCCTTGGTGAAAGTTCTACGTTTGGTTGATGGAGATGTGAAGCCATCTATGGGTTATGTGTACGGAGAACTTCTCAAGGCAAAGAGGGAGATCAAGGAGGCATTTGGAAATGTGGAAAATAAATACAGAGAAGTGATGGCTATTGTTGACAAGAAGATGAAAGATAGACTTGATTCTCCACTGCACGTGGCTGCATATATGTTGAATCCATACTATAGTTACAACAATCCAGCAATCTTCTCTGATTCAAATGTAGTGGAAAAATTCATGCAATGTGTGGAGACCTTTTATGATGGTAATGATGAAAAGGAATATAGGGCTGTTAATGAGGACTTGGATAAGTTCCAAAAGAGACAAGGATCCTTCTCAAAGAAGATGGCAAGGAGCTGTGAACGCTTTGAGTTCCAACCGGGTAAGCTTGTGTCAATTATGTGTAGATTGTTGTGCAATCAATTCTGTCCAGATTTTTCTGCAATCAATTCTGCACATGTTTGACACATTTCACTTCATTTTGTAGCGTCTTGGTGGAGGCTTTATGGAGGTGGAGCACCAGATTTGCAATACATGGCTATTAGAATCCTCTCACTAACATCTAGCTCTTCTGGATGTGAAAGGAATTGGAGCACCTTTGAACAGGTCAGTTTGTAGTCTCTAGTCTCTACTAATTGCTCTCTAGTACTAATTTAATGTACATGTGCTGATGTTGTAATTCTTATTTATAATGTACAGCATCATACAAAGAGAAGGAATAGGCTTACAACAGAGCGTCTAAACTCTCTAGTATTCATCCAATTCAATAATAAATTGCTGTCCAAGAAGGAGAAGATTGCCAGAAAGAGTAATTATGAAGTGCTCCTAAGTAGTGATGCTTCTGAAGCTCAAGGGTTTTTCTTTGAGGGAGGAGATGATCATGCATTGGCTGTCTTTAGGGATGAGGAAGATGAAGGAGTAATGCTGGGGACAGGGATACCATGGAGTGTCCTTGGAGAAGCAATGGGAACTAATGAACAACTTCAACCTCGCAGGAGTGCAAGAGTGGCTAGAGAGTTGTATGATGAAGAAGAGTGGGAATCTGAAACTGAAGATCCTAATCATCTAGAAGATGACATTGCCTATGAGGATGATGAGGAGTGAGGAGATTGCATGATGGCAGCATGCTGCCAAGTTATCTAAATATTAATATCTAGTTATTTACTTATCCAAATGTGTGTGGACTGTGGACCATAAAACCATTAATGTGTGCTGTACTGTTATTTAATTTGTGGACCATTAAGGCATGTGATGAACTGTGAGTGTTTTCTATATATTTTCTTGTGATCCTTTGACTTGTGAATTGTGATGTTGCCCTGTTGTTTGGAAGCTTGGCTGTGCATGTACAATATTGAGCTGCCCCTCATAGATGAGTTTCTACTCTTTCCAAAGTATCTGATTGTAGAGTTTTTCAGATTATTAACTTGTCTCTCTTTGATGATCAGCTGCTGTTGGATGCAACTTGCAAGAAGCCAAGGAGGAAAGCAACTTATGTCAAAAATAAATATGCAGAACAGCAAGAGGTATGTTCACTAGTATTACTACTTAGTTGTGTTATTATTACTTAGTACTTACTACTGATCTTGCTCTCGGCAGCACAAAAAATAAAAAAAAAATAATCACGATTAATCACGCTTAATCTACGTTTAATCTTCCTAGGCGCTAGTCAGTAGGCTAACGCCTGCCTAGCGCCTAGCGTTTTCTTGAACCTTGCTTGAAACAATCAGCTATCATACTAGGCCAATAAAACCCAGACCTTCGCAACAACCACTTCATCTTTGGAGCTGATTGATGAGTACCACAAATTCCTTCATGTACTTTGGCCATGGCTAATATAGCATCATCTGAGCCCAAGCACTTAAGCAGGACATCATTGACTGTTCGGCGGTAAAGTTCATCACTCATCAAAACATACTTGAAAGCTGTTCGCCGAATGTTCTTATCTGTCCTGATATTGGGATTTCGTAAATAATTAAGTATAGGTGTCCTCCAATCACTTGCATCGGCTTCAATGTCAGCCGAATCGATTAAGAGAACATTTCTGGTAACCCCGGACGGTCTGGCGTCATCACGCGGACGGTCCGCGACCTGGGAATTTGGCTCTGCACTGGTTATCAGATTTTCAGTTTTGTGAAATTTCCCTCTCTTTATCCGATAACCTGATGCATCTTGTGCCAAATCGTTAGCTCTATGATTCTCAACTCTAGAAATATGCCGAATACTGAATTCGTCAAAAGAATGGATTATGCTCCAACATTTCTCAAGGTAACTATCTAGAGTACCATCAAAACATTGATATTCTTCTAACACTTGTTGGACAACCAGCTGAGAATCACCAAATACCTTCACATGTTTTACTCCCATATCATTTAAAAGTTCTAAGCCGAATAGGAGGGCCTCATATTCAGCTTGATTATTAGTGCAATAAGTTTTCAATTGGCTAGAGAAGTCAAAGGAGACATTACTTGGTGAAACAAGCACAATGCCAATTCCTTGCCCTTCATTGCAAACCGATCCATCAAAATATAAAGTCCAAGGAGTAATAGTGAGGTATGACATGTCTAGTTCATGAATATCATTAACCCGATGTTCTACAATGAAATCCGCTACGACTTGGCCTTTCATAGATTTCAATGGTTCATAGGCCAAGTCATATTCTATGAGTGCATAAGCCCACTTACCAATCCTACCACTCATAATTGAGTTATGCAACATGTATTTGATCACATCGGCTTGACCAGAAACAGTGCAGTGACTAGACAGTAAATAACATCTACATTTGGTGCATGCATAAAACAAGCATAAGCATAACTTTTCAATAAAAGTGTACCTTGTTTCAGCATCCACCAACCTTCGGCTTAGATATGTCATCACATGCTCCCTCCCCTCAGTTTCTTGTGTCAGAACAGCCCCAATAACCTTGTCTTCAGCTGCAATGTATAATCTGAATGGTGCTCCTACTTGTGGTGCTTTTAACACGGGAGCCGAAGACAAGTATTTTTTAATGAGATCAAATGCTTCCTGCTGCTCTGCCCCCCAAGTGAATTCGGCATCATTCTTAAGCCGAAGGATAGGGGTGAATGCATCAATCTTCCCGGCTAGGTTAGAAATAAACCTTCGTAAATAATTCACCTTGCCGAGAAACTTCTGCACTTCGACCTTACAAGTCGGAGGTCCCACATTCCGAATAGACTTGATTCGGTCAGGGTCTATTTCTATACCATGTTCATGGATGACAAATCCTAAAAACTTACCAGCCGACACTCCAAAAGCACATTTACGTGGGTTCATTTTCAAACCATACCGACGCATTTTATCAAAGGCTTTGCGCAAATCAGCTATATGAGGACTAAACTCCGTCGATTTGACTACAATATCATCAATGTAGACTTCCACAGTGTTTCCTAACAACTCATGGAAGATCAGATTCATAGCCCTCTGATAAGTAGCACCAGCATTTTTAAGACCGAATGTCATGACAATCCATTCAAATAAACCAATAAAGCCTGGACATATAAAGGCCGTTTTAGACGCATCCTCTTCGGCCATAAAAATCTGGTTATATCCGGCATTACCATCAAGAAAGCTAATAATTCTATTTCCTGATGCATTATTGATTAATGTGTCGGCTATGGGCATGGGATATTCATCTTTATGAGTTGCTCTATTTAAATTACGAAAATCAATGCATACCCTAAGCTTACCTGACTCCTTCTTCTCTACCGGCACAATATTGGAGACCCACTCTGCGTATCTGCAAGGTCTAATAAAATTAGCTTCTAGCAGCCGGTGGATTTCGTCCTTGATTCGTGGGAGAAGATCTGGATGAAATGTTCTAGCTTTTTGCTTGAAAGGTCTGAAACCAGACTTAATAGGCAGCCGATGTTCGACAATCTCTCGGCTTAGTCCAGTCATTTCAGTGTAATTCCAAGCAAAACAATCTGAATATTCCTTCAATAGACCGATCATCTCATTTCTAGAATCAGTCTCCAGGGTCTTGTTTACAAAAGTCGACCTTGGAGTTTTACCATCTCCTATGTCAATCTCCTCCAAAGGATCGGCCGATGTAAACCCCTGTCCTAGTTTGTCAAGATCTCTGAATTCCTCTATCATGTCCCCCACAGAGGAATCAGATGATCTTTGTGTGATGGCGGACTTTCCGGTCTCGGGGACCGGATCATCCGTAATACTGTCTTTTCGTGTGGTAGATGTTCGGTCTTAAAGTCCGAACTGTTTTGTGAAAGACCGGACCATCCGGCTTTGAGAGCCGAATTGTCCGTGATCAACGACTCATGAACTCTGTGTGTATTTATCATTTAAACTTTATTTAGGATTTAGCCAATTCTCCATCGGCTCTAGCATTATAGGAATAAAACCTTTCTTATCTATACTTATGAACTGATAATCAGAAAAATCTACTCCTGTGAGACATGTAGCAGTCTCATAAGTCCAGAGTACAGGGGCATCGGCCACAGCGATGCAGGCCGATATATCAGCATGTACTTGTTCTACCTCATCGCCTACCCATTGTATTAGCATTTGATGTAATGTAGAAGGTATACATTGATTGACATGAATCCATTCTCTGCCTAGAATTAAACTGTAATTCCCTTCTACATCAGCGACGAAGAATGCAGCAGCAAGGGTCTTAGTCCCGATGGTTAATTCAACGGACGTGACTCCCCTGGCTTTTATCGAACTATCCCCAACACCGCTGAGGGTCATGTTGGTTTTGACAAGTTCGTCATCTTGTTTACCTAATTTTCTGTATAATGAATAAGGCATTAGATTTACAGCCGCCCCTCCATCTACCAACATCTTAGCAATCGGTATTCCATCAATGTGACCGCACACGAAGAGCGGCTTTAAATGATTTACCGATTCCTTTGGTTTAGTAAAGGCGGCTTCTTTAGGACCAAAATCAAACTGGGCAACAACAGGTTCATCGTCGCCGTTGATAGTACAATCGGCAGAAAATGTAATGATATTTACATCCATACCTGGGCGTTTTGGAGAAGCCTCGTAGTCGACCAGGTCTTCTCCCAGCAGGTCGTCCTCTTCCATTGATGTTGTCGTGTCGTTGGAGGCTTCCTGGTGAACGGCGGACGGTCCGCACGCGAGGGCCGGACGGTCCGCGCCTGGTGCAGGCTGTCCAGAGGCTTCCTGGTGAACGGCGGACGGTCCGCACGCGGGGGCCGGACGGTCCGCGCCTGGTGCAGGCTGTCCAGAGGCTTCCTGGTGAACGGCGGACGGTTCGTGCGCGAGGGCCGGACGGTCCGCGCCTGGTGCAGGTTGACTTTCTATTTCTGTGGCCGTTTGTTTTTTCTCAACGGCCTTCGGTCTCCATTTCTTTTGCGGTGGCGGGTATAGTGGATGTGTGTCATTAAATGTCTTTTCCGCCTCCTTCTCCTGGCTCTCCTTTGCTCTTAGGCGCTGTAATTTTCTCTTTTGGGATCGTGTCAATCCCGCTGGGCACCATCGAGGCATGGAGTATTTTGGATCGGCTGTTTTGATGGTAGCCGTATCCTTTTCGGTTGTGTTGGCCGATTCGCCGAAAATCATCGGCCCTTTATTGTCTCCCTGTATGACAACATCTGCGGTGCTTATTTTGATGATGTCCTTTTTTGTTGTTCTTTGAGTTGCTACAGGCATATGCCCCCCTACCGGATTGGTCGGCCTAGGAGGCCGAGTAGTCCGGCAATCTTGTTGGGCCTGTGCCTGATGACCGGATTCAGCAGTGCTCAATCGGTCTTGCATTGGCGGCACCAACCTATCAAAAACGGATGTTTGGGGTGCCCCCCAGGCGGGGTACTGTGGCATCCCAAATGGATATGGTGGCATGCCCCACATTTGATTTGGGACATATGGTGGAGGTAAATATGGATATGGATATGACATAGGCGGATAAGGTGGAGGTGTCCATGCAGGTATGTTAGGTCTCAGTTGTACAGTATGACCTCTCATTTCTTCTGATTGGTGAGGTGGTCCAATCGGCCTTACCTGACGCTGCTCATGAATGGGTGAGCGGGGTCGCTTTGCTGGCCGGTCACTGGGGCCGGCCTTCTTTTTTACGTATTTAGACAATAATTGATCAAAAGTTGGGCCGGCTTTAACCAACCGACCAGCTGCCTTTAATGTATTTGTTTTCCACGTACCTATCTCTGGTCGTCGTGGTTTGAAAGTACGTGGCCGTTGCGAGTCCTGAGTACGGCCGGACCGTCCGCCGGAGCTCTCCGGACCATCCGGTGGGGTCCCGGACCATCCGCGCCTACGTGCCGGACCGTCCGGGATACGCAGCACGGGTTCCTGCATCTGTCTCCCTGTCTGCGCTTGCCCCCCAGTACTGGAGGCTGTGATGGTCACCTTTAGGGTCTCCCCTCCATCGGGAGTCTTCTCGGCTACCACTTTCCTGCAAGAAGCTTTACGATCCCCATCGGCCTCTTTAGCATTGCCGATGATTGTCTCTTTGCCTTTGTCTTTATCGGCTGTGTTTGGCCGAACTAGGACTTTCTTGCCCTCGAAGTCAATCATGTTCATCGGAAAAGGCTCTGTATCCACCTGCATTTCCTGAAATTTCAATCGTCCCTCGTTAATGACCGATTGAATCTGTCGCCGAAATACATTACAATCATTAGTGGCTTGAGAAAATGAGTTATGCCACTTGCAGTATGCATGACGTTTTAGCTCGTTGGCAGATGGAACAGTGTGATTTATTTTAATGTTGCCATTTTTGAGTAATTCATCAAATATTTTATCACACTTGCCAACATTAAACATAAACTTTACATCCTCCTGCCGTTTCTTTTGAATTGGCTGTAGGGAAGCACAAGCCGAAGATTTGGCCTGCTTTGGCCAAACCATTTCAGCAGCATATACTTTTGTTGACTCGTCCTCTGAGCTACTTTGATCGCACTCTACTATATGTACGTTATGATGAATTGCTTTAGCAGTTTCTTTGCTTCGGCTTTCACAAGCCGAAGTTCTTTGGTGTAACTGTGCTAGTGTAAAAAATTGGATGCCTTCTAATCTTTCTTTTAAATAATATCATAGACCATTAAAGGCTAATCCTGCTAGTTGTTTCTCTGCTAAATGAATTTGGAAGCATCGGTTTCTTGTATCTCGGAATCTCCGGATGTAATCATTAACCGATTCATCTTTTGCTTGTCGTAATGACACTAAATCTCCAAATCCAACTCATAGTCACCAGAGAAAAAATGATCATGAAATTTTTGTTCTAGATCCCCCCATGATGAAATAGAATTAGGAGGTAAAGTGGCGTACCATGCAAACGCAGTTCCTGTTAAAGATAATGAAAATAAATGTATGCGAAATGCCTCTGTGTCGGCCAACTCTCCTAATTGTGTGCTAAAAATTGGACTATATTTTCACGTGTGTTCTTTCCTTGATCACCCGAAAATTTTGCGAATTCGGGTATCCTGGTTCCCTGTGGGTATGGGTGGTGATCAAATCGGCTGTCATAAGGTTTTCGATATGATTGCCCCCCAGGGACCATGCTTACTCCGAGCTTATCTTGGAACGCCTTGGCTATTTCTTCCCTTATTATATCAATGGCAGCCGGTGCGAGACCACCAGCTCTCTGATCAAACATAGGTGGGGTTGGCTGGATATTAGCATATTGTCTTTTCCCCCATTGGTTTGAACTACGTGGTGCATTGCCACTTGCCCTATATGGTTCATATGTTTGATCGTTCCTTTCCGGCCTTCTCGGTGGGGCCGGAAAGTTTTACTGGGCTCTAGATCTCGAATTAATGGGTTGATGCATTGTATAGTGCGATGGGAAGTGCTGCTGGGACGGGTGAGGATTCAGGTAACAATCCTCCTCAAAAAGGTCATGTGCGGACTGTCCGGACATTGGCCCGGACCGTCCGTGATTATGTGCGGACCGTCCGTCGTTGTACGCGGACCGTCCGACTGGGTAGTTTAGATTCTGTGTTGTGTGTGGTGGTTCGGGCGCATATCTAGGTAACTCATTAAAAATAGGCCCGACTGTTGTTGGTCCGGACGATCCGTACTCACGTGCGGACGGTCCGGGCATGTGCAGATCGGCTGATTTGCTGCCGATTTGCGGTTGCTCAGGGTATGTGTCCATCGGCATCCCATAAAGGGGTTGTGACTGGTCGTGACAACCTGTAGCCGATGTGTTACGCGTGTTACCTCCTAACTCAACCTCGTGTGAAGGAAAATTTGCAATACTAGATTTATCAAATGCACGTACTAGTCTCTTAAGATCGCTTTGCATACCGCTTATGATGTTCTGCATTTGTTCACGTTGCTCTTCTACATAATTTCTAAGAGATTGTAGCTCGTTGGTATTACTTACATTGGGGATATCTGGCGTGGGTTGGAGCGAAGCCGGATCCGTTGCCCGATGTCGGACGACCTTGTTGTTCCTGTCCACTTTGAAGTTGGCCAAGAATTTTGCTTTTTCCTCCTGGATCATACGCTCCTTGTGCTCCTCGAATTGGAGCTGTTCGTCAGCCGGCAAGGTCTCCCAAGTCGGCTTTATGATGTTGCTTGGGGAAATATCAGAGCTATCTCTTGAACCGGCCATTGAGGGCCGATTTGATGCGTCTATATTTGCTGTCCCCAGCGGAGTTGCCAAAAGGTATGTTGACGCCTTTTTGGAGCGTCAAACACTCAACAAGAACCGTGGCGGTGCCCTCTGCACAGGGGCGGACGGTCCGCGCACGGGGCCGGACGGTCCACGGCCTGGTGCGAGGCGCGGTGGTACTCTCTGCGCAGGGGAGGACTGTCCGCGGCCTGGGGCCGGACGGTCCGCGGCCTGGTGCCCGGCTAGGGCTTCTCTGCCTGACGGCCGGACGGTCCGCGCCCTGGGGGCCGGACGGTCCGCGCGTACGCAAAGGCGGCGGGAGTCGCCGGCGGCGCCTGGATCTCGCTCCCGGGAGGGACCCCGTCGGGGAGGAGAGATCCTAGGTGGTGTCTAGGCTCGGGCCGGCCGACCTAGACTCCTCTAATCGACGTAGAGCCGAAGAGAGACGAAGAATTTGGGGATTGGATAGCTAAACCTAAACTAGACTAGAACTACTCCTAGGATAGAATGTAAATTGTATTGATTGAAGGTTCGATTCGTTGTTCCAAATCGGCCGTAGACCTCTCTATTTATAGAGGAGGAGGGCTGGACCCGTTACAAACAAATTTCCGAGTGAATCCCGCGAATCTAGCTAACAACCGTAGCACAAAACTCGGAACCCTAAACTGCTCTGCGCACGCGCGGACCGTCCGGCCCCCAGGCGCGGACCATCCGGACCGCGGACCGTCCGGCCTCAGGGCCGGACTGTCCGCCCTGCTCAAAATGGGCTCCAACAACTTCATACCTTAATGCAACCTTCATCATCACCTATGGCAATCGTAGACTCAGTAAGCCAGACATGGTGGTTTATTGCATTCCTAAAATCAAGTTACAAATGAGCTAATGTTTAGTTCCACAAACAAAATAAATAGTAGCACTGAAAGCTAACAAAACTCAGTCATGTGCATCCTCGAAGCGGGCAACAGCCATGCATGATTCTACATCTGAGGCAAGGACTGACAATCAGCTGACCCTGAAAAAATCACTGAACCAAACCACAACAGCAAGAAAACCATCATCAGGACATGGTTAGAGGACACAAGTAGGGATGGCAACGGGGAATTCCCCGCCGGGGAATAGCTCCCCATACGTGTCCCCGCGACGAAAAAATTTCCCCGCGGGGATCCCCACGAACGCTTGCGGGGAACATTTCTTCCCCATCCCCATTCCTCGTGGGGATAAATCCCCAACGGGGATCCCCATCCCCGTTAAAATTATAATTAATACATACGTTCTTTGTTATTAATGTTAAACATTATCACTTATACACATTGTCAGATGTAAGAAATCATTATGCATACATCAAAATGAACACATTTGTACAATTAGTGGTCTCTTGACAAGGTAATTATTTATTTTTGTTGTTAACCGGTACACAAAAACATAGTCACATGCAAGTTAACGGGTCCCCGCGGGGAACGGGGATGGAGAATACTTCCCCGTCCTCATCCCCGTTTACCCGTCGGGGGATAAACTTTCCTCATTTATATCCCCGTGGAGAAAGTTTCTTCCCCATCCCCATCCCCTAATGGATGAATTCCCCGCGGGGAATCAGGGATCGGGTCCCCATTGCCATCTCTAGACACAAGGTATGAAATAGGATGTATCAAGGTGTGCTCCCCTCCCAATTAGTTTCAGATTGTCATCGCCAGCTTAAAGCTCCTAATTTTGCAGCATCGAGTTTGAAGCATAACAGAGTAAGAAACAAAGATTAGAATATTCCATGACATGTAGAGCAAGCGGATTGGAAGGTTGGCAGGTTATATAACAGGGCGTTTGGATCTCTTCATTTTAAAGAAATTGAAATTCATTTAATAAAGTAACCTATTTAGCTTGGATTTTGACATTTCACCACTTTTCAAAGTTCTGATATAAGCTTATCTCAAATTTATGGGATGGAAGATGGGAAATGATTTTATGTATTACTAAAATTTGTTTCTACTATTTAACTTACAAGACGATCTTCGACTCACTCCTTTATAGTAAAAATGTAGCATATAAATATCTCCGGCATCTTGCTAATAATAGTACATTGATATATTTTGCATAAAACCGAATTCGTTTAATTGATATATGCCTAAATTACTATTATTAAAATGGAATTCAATTCCAATAATTCAAACCGGGCGTAATAGAATTTGGTTACAAAAGGCAACAGGGTGAATATCAATCTATAAGATATGGAATCGACCTTCGAATAGAGCATAAGTTCGTAACAGACTCTTGAATCACGGAATGCACTAACCACTGGCCACATGATACTTGTACCTTTGTGATTCTATTCAAGCCAGCAAATGGAGATTAGAGGGTTTTAAAACTGTGGGCACACCTAAGCAAAAAACCAAGGAACACTAATCTGATAGTATAAGCAAAGCAACACGGTGCCGAACACCGTAAGGCTGGGTGCCTGAATTCCGGTTGTGAAATTAACAGTGGAGTAGTGGACCAGGAGTAAGAGACCTTCCGAGAGTACCTCTCAGGCTGTGACTTCGGGCCGTAGCGGAACCTGTGGAACCAATAAGATAGGAAGCGACTACGTTGTGGCGGTAAGAACAATCAAATAGGAACGGGAAACTCGGAAAGGGATACGGTTCAGTGTGTGCGGCTCGGAGGGCGTACAGACAGAGCTCGTCGGTGATGAGGGAGGTGACGACGAGGGAGGACGTGTAGAAGTCGAGGTCGAAGGGTATCCCCGCGTGGAAAGCCTCCATCGTGGCGGCTGCCGGCTGGCGAGGAGGAGGTGGATGGGCGGGCTGCTGCGGCGCGGCTGGCAGAGAGGGAAACAGCCTAGGGAGGGGTCTTGGCGAGCTGCACGATTATTACAATTTTCATATATAGTAGAGTATAAAACACATGTATTTTCTGTTTGTTAGATGGATGTGGATGTAAGCTTGAAATCAACAATCATAGTTTTAATCTCTATTTATATATGATTTTAGCTTTTTTTACAATTTAGGAGCTAGTATAGAAACTCTATTTTTTTTCAAGAGATTTCTATTTTTCCAAGGAAAAATTATTTTTCTTGGAACGATAGAAATCTCTTGAAAAAATAGAGTTCCCAAATTAGCTCTAGATGTGCGAAAGCACGACGCGATGGAAATTGCGGATCCGAGAAACTGATGTTTTAATATAATAGAGAAGTGTCCACACGATTGTTATGATTTTCATTTATACTTTGTTATGATTTTTATTTATACTTAAGTATAGCACATAAAACATAAAGATATGTATGTTCTATTTGTTAGGTGGGTTTGAATGTGAGTTTAAAGCCAATGATCATGGTTTGAATCTTCATTTATACATAATTTTAGTATTTAGTATTTTTACAATCTAAATGTGTGAAAGCACAACGATGATTGAAACCGTGGAACGTGGGAAACTGGTGCTTTAGTATTTTAGAGATTAAAGATAGAGAAGAGATTGTAAAGGGAACCGTCGAGGAAGAGCTCCTAGGCGACCGAGGATTTTAACTATTTGCCATCCTTACGAAAATTTCTTAATCATACGTCATCTATCTCGAAACAATGACAAATAGTTAATTTTTTCTATGCAACCTTTTGGTTCATAACCTTATAAAGTTATCTCCAGCAAATTTTATATTTAAAATTATATTTCAAACTTCATTTTATAAATAGTGTTTTGTATGATCTGCTGCCAACGGTCTGATACATATGAAAGGAAAATATGCCCTTGGATCATTTTCAGTTGTTTTGGTGATCAAATGTTCAACATGGTACTAAGAACTAACACTACTCTTGTGAGCATGAGCATAGGCGTTTAGAAAGCAAATTGTAGCAAATGTATGTGTCGGAGAGAAAATCTCCAGCTGGGTGGCGGAATGCACCCGCCCTAAATCCTAAGATGGGGAGGGGGCCTAAGCGTTTTGCCTGTTGCTAGATAGACGATGAACACAAGAACACGTAAGGATTTAGAGTGGTTCGGGCCGCCGGAGCGTAATACCCTCACTACCGGAATCAACTGCTTTGCCGAGTGCCTGAAGCACTCGGCGAAGCCTTGAAAACACTCGGCAAAGAAGGCTCGGCGAACAGTACATCAGCAAAGCCTTCTTTGCCGAGAGCTTTTTCTCGGGCACTCGGCAAAGATCTTTGCCGAGTGCCAGACAGCACTCGACAAAGAAAAGCGGTCGTTACGGCGCCGGGTGATGGAGACGGCGGCTCGGCAAAGAAGTTAGCTTTGCCGAGTGTCTTCCGGGCAGCACTCGGCAAAAAATCCATCTTTTGCCGAGTGCCGCGTGGGACACTCGGCAAAGAACCCGCCAGGGAGGGTCCCCATGTCAGGTTCTTTGTCGAGTGTTCTGTGCGGCACTCGGCAAATACGACCTCTTTGCCGAGTGCCAGCGACATAACACTCGGCAAAGAACCTAAGCCGGTGCCCAGGTCTATGCTCTTTGCCGAGTGTTATGACCTAGACACTCGGCAAAGCGCCTCTTTGCCGAGTGTTACACTCGGCAAAGTGACCAGCATATACCTTTTTTATTTGTTTTTTGTATTCTATCCACACAAACAGAAGATATCACATATATATCACATATATACATCACAGCTATCATCACATACATAAATAGCCAACACAAACATAAAACCGTCACCACAAACATAAATATCCATCACAAACATAAGTGTTCAACACAAGTATTAAACACAAACATAAGTCTCAAACGTCGCAAGCTCTCACATAAGTATCAAACACAGACATAAGTATTATACATAAGTTCTGAAGTCTAAAACAATGAAAACACAACACTCATGGAGGTGGGCGGTTTGACCGGGGCTGCGTTGGGCTGAACCCTTCCGGAGGGTTGTTGGATGCCGCCCCAGATTGGCCCTGCACAGAGAAGAGATTGCATGTGTTATACCAGATGCATTACAAACATCTAACTACAATTTTGATACTCACAGGAGTGTGGAAGAGAGTAGGGTCAACTGGAGGGAACAATGGAGGTGGCGGAGGGATGCCCTGTGCGGCGCCAAGGCTCTGCATGTACTGGAACATCTCCGCCATCCTCTGATCAGCCGCCGCCCGCTCCGCCATTATCCTCGCCTCCATCTCTTGACGTTCCCTCCTCTCTTCTTCTAGTTGGGTCTGTAATATTATAAGCCAACGTTATAGTAACTCAAAGAGAAGGTATATAACTCAAGAAAGGACGAGTTACAGAAGCACTAACCTCGAGTTGCTGTATGCGATGCTGTGAGCTGTCGTGCCGAGGTCGTATGGCTGGACTCGAGCCCGTGCTCCTTGCTCTCACCTGAGACAGAGTGGGAGTGGAGGACGAGTCGATTGCCCCGTCGGCAATCCAGTACCGCCCATGTCTCTTGCCTCCTCCGACCCTCATGAGCACATCGGTGTCGATCGGCTCGGTGCTCGGATCATAGTCTGGGCCATGGACCTCCTGCGCCATGGCGGTGTAGTCATGGAGGCGGCTGTAGACGGCGGGGTTGGTGTAGGCCTCGGGCCCGTCATCCGGGTTGTAGGTGACGTCGGACGTCGCCTTACCCTTATGGGCCATAGCATAGGCCGAGAAGGTGGAGCAAGGCCTGCCACCATGTGACGCCGACTGCAACAAAAACCAACGAGATAGTTAGAAATAATATCTAACTTAGTGCTATATATCTAAATAAAAAAGGTGGCGTACCCATGCTTCGGCATATTGGCCCAGGCTCCGGCTGCCTTGGTGGTGGGAGGGGCCTTGCATCATCAAACGCCGTTCCCGGCTAGCTGTGTGCGCCTCGTCCCACTCAGACGAACACCACCTATCCACCATCTGCTCCCAGCACAGAGGATGTGCGGCGCACCAATGTGGAATCATCTGCAAAGTAAACATGTAAAGTGCATATCAGAAGATAAAATAAAATTCATGCATGGAGTACTGGTACCAAACATGCATGACTTTACCTGCAGGTACTGCTCCCTGGTCAACGACATGGTTCGGGCTTGAGTTTTGGTCACCTTCTCCCCAAGGACGGAGCCGTGGTAGGTGATGATGGCCTGGATGCGGGCCTCATAGTGCATGTCCACGACGAGCTTCTTACAGCTCGTCGTGGCCACCACATCCGCCCTAGCCTCGTATCCAGCATCGCATCTGAAGAAATCCTGCATACAAAAACGATGTATCCATACATTATTTCAAGAATTTGCAACGAATGCGACATATTTTACATTATACTAAGACTTACCCACAGCTCTTGCTTCACCCGCTCCGCCTTGTTATTGAATTCCCTGTCGTCCCGGTCTACTGCATCGGGGGCGACGGCGTAGTGGTCGAAGGTGAAGGCTGGGCCCGTCACTCCGGCGTACTCCACAAGTCCAGGGAAGTGTTCCCTGCACAGCAGGCCGAGGATGTTGTTGGGGGGGCGACGATGACCCCCAGCATAATCCAAAACCGTCCAAGACCTGTCCAAGTGATAAATAAAAAGTATTAGTTTACATTATGATTTTGAACACATAATATGAACAAGAATGAAGAACATAAAGTTACATACCTCTCCCCTTCCGGCCGAATCAGCGGCCGTCTGTCCCGAAGTATGGGACGCTGAGGGAGACTCGCGGGGCCTCGCAGGTAGATGCTCCTCGAACTAGAGCCGCCTGAACCTGAGGCGTCCTGCTGGTGGTCGTCGTCGTCCTGAGGCGCCGCCTGCTGCTGCGCTGCCTGCTCTGCCTCGTCCTGCTGCGCTGCCTGCTCTGCATCGTCCGCCGTCCTACTCCTCCTTCCCCTCCTCCTCCTCAAGAAACCGCCCACCATATTTGTCCAACAACCTGCAATTAAGAGTAAACAAATAAGCACATATAAAAAGATGTATTTAAAAACAGGTGCGAAATAAAAAGTCATATAGCATTACATCGATTAAAAATAATCTTCATATGTGTCGGGGTTAGCCGGATCATAACTCTCATCATCACTATCAAGCATTTCAATCTCCACACCATCGGAAGACGCAAGTTCGTCATTAATGTCATTGCCTTCAAGGATTACTAAGTCATTATCATTTTGCACCTCATCATCCTCCTCATCAACAACCATTTCAATATCTACGTCCATTCTGATAGCTTCGGTTAAGTCTATCTCAAATCGCCCTTCTAGCCCATCTTCTTGGAAGAACTCTCCATCATATGTGTTCGGGTCTAAGTTGTAATCTTCATCGTTAGGAACAGGTAACCTCCCGTGCGGCGATACCTTATACACAACATCCCAACCCTTAAGATGTTCTTTCGTTTGACACGCATATGGGAGATAATACACTTGTGTGGCCTGTTGGGCCACGATATAGACATCGTCTCCTGCTAAGGTGGAATCTTGTCGAATTTCGACTATCCCAAGATTAGAATGTGTCCGTCTCGTCACTTGAGGGTCAAACCAATGACATTTGAATATCACTGGAGTAAGAGGTTTGGAACCATAAAAATTGAGCTCATATATTTCTTCGATTCGTCCAAAATAATCGACATTGTCAAGGCCCGGCGTAAAGACTCCAGAACACGTTGTTTTCCGATTGGGCCGACTTTTGTCGTAGTGTGTTGTGCGAAAACGGTATCCATTGACGTCATACCCAGAATATTTCTTGACCCTATAAGCAAAGCCGTTGGCTACTTGTCTCAACTCGGCACTCATAGACGGATCTCTTTGGCCCTGCAAGTATTCGCAAGTTAAAAGACGCTAAATTGAGTTTAAAGACGTATCTCTTTTACAAACTAAGCACGTACCTTATGTTTGAACAAGGAAATAAAATCGGGCAACCCATTTCTCGCACCCTTTCTAAGAAGAGCGTCATATTCCTGTGGAGTGGGGTCCCTTGATCGACGCCAGAATTCATGAAGAAATTATTCCATGTATGGTGTCACCTCTTCAAGGTTGGTCAATACGTATAGCATGATATGCCGCCACTCTTCATGTGTCAGGGTCTTGGTGGTCGAGCAACTTGCGCTTCCGAGTTGGCCTCGAAATATGCTAAGGTTCGATTCATTGTCGCCATCATTGTAACGAGGGGGTGGATTATGCACGCTCGGGAGTTTGTCACCATAATAAGTTGTTGTGAAGTTTGAGACCTCCTCTAGAATGTATGCCTCTGCAATGGAAGCCTCGATTTTGCATTTATTTCTACATTTCTTTCGAATAGTCTTTAGACATCTCTCGATTGGATAGCACCAACGTCCCTGCACGGGGCCCCCATTCGTGCCTCATAGGGGAGATGAAGAATCAAATGCTGCATTGGATTGAAGAAGCCAGGTGGAAATATCTTCTCAAGCTTACACAGTAACACGGGGGCCAATCTTTCCAAGTCTGCAACCACGGTCCGAGATAACTCTTTTGCACAAAGCTGACGAAAGAAATAGCTCAATTCTGAAAGCGCTAGCCAGACATGCTCAGGGACATAGCCTCGAACCATCGCAGGAAGAATCCGTTCAATCCATATGTGGAAGTCATGACTCTTCATCCCTAAGACTCGCATAGTAGATAAGTTCACCCCCTACTCAGGTTAGCTGCATATCCATCAGGGAACATCAACATCTTGATCCACTGAAGTACTTCCTTCCTCTGGGGCCTGCTTAGGACGAAATCGGCCTTAGGCCTTCTCCACGTCTTTCCGCCACTTGGCGGCTTCATCTCTAGTTTTGGTCTATCACATAACGCTGCCAGATCCACTCTTGCCTTCACATTATCCTTTGACTTATCAGGAATGTCCATAATTGTTGCCCACAGTGCCTCGACAACATTCTTTTCAGTGTGCATCACGTCAATGTTGTGTGGAAGGAGCAGGTCGTCATAATAGGGGAGCCGAGTCAAGCCAGACTTATGTGTCCACATATGCTGCTCACCATATCCCACAAAACCACCTTCTGTATTGGCCACGAGCCCATCTATCTGTTGACGAATTTCGGCACCAGTCATCGTTACAGGTGGGCGGTCTGTCACTACGACACCTTTCGTAAAGTTCTTGATGTCTAGGCGGAATGGATGGTCAGCAAGAAGAAATTGTCGATGTTTATCGAAGGACGAATATTTGCCACCCTTTTTCAACCAAATGAACCTGAGAGCTTCCTTGCAAACTGGGCATGGGAACTTACCGTGAACACACCAGGCACAGAATAGCCCATACGCCGGTAAGTCATGCATGGAGTACTGGTACCAAACATGCATTCTGAAGTTTGTCTTCGTAGCTATGTCATATGTCCATACCCCTTCCTCCCAGGCACGTACCAATTCATCGATCAAAGGCTCCATGTACACGCCCATTTTGTTCCCCGGGTGTCCGGGAATTATCAACGACACGAATAAATTCTGCCTTTGAAAGCACACACCAGGGGGAGATTGATTGGGATAACAAACACGGGCCAACATGTGTACGGGGCAGCGCTCATTCCATAGGGATTGAACCCATCTGTGGCCAACGCAACACGTACATTACGAGCCTCTTCGGCTTTCTCACGGTGAATGTCATCAAAGTGTTTCCATGCTTCACCATATGATGTGTGCACCATCTTGTCAGGATTTTATCGTTTTCCATTTTTGTGCCATGTCATCTGTTTCGCGGATTCCTCTGTCATGTAAAGACGCTGGATCCTCGGTATGAACGGAAGGTGTCGTAGGATTGTCAAGGGGATGTCGAGCTGCCTCTTCTGTCCATCACCAGAGTCTACCTCCATAAACCTAGACGAATTACACTTGGGACAGTACTTTGCCTCCGCGTATTCTTTCCTAAATAGCACGCAGCCCTTTGGACAAGCATGAATCTGCTCATACGTCATCTTGAGTGCACGAAGTAGTTTCTGTGCCTCGTACATGCTCTTTGGCAGAACGTGATCATCCAGAAGCAGACTCCCAATAACTGTCAACAAGCCATCGAATGCGTCTCTACTCATGCTGTACTGCGACTTGAACGCCATTACACGCCCAATGGCATCCAGTTGAGAAACCTTTGTCTGGCCGTGAAGGGGCTTCTGTGCCGCGTCGAACATGTCGTAGAATGCCTTTGCAGTCGGCTCTGGCTCGTCATCCATACATCCTCCCGTGTACTGTGCCTCCTGATAGTCGTTCAACATATCCGCTACCCCCGCATCCGCGTCATAATCCTCGACACGTTGTCTTAGCACCTCCTCTCTCGTACGATGCGCTTCACCATGAAATATCCACCGAGTATAGCCCGACGTAAATCCATTCTTCCAAATATGTTCTACCATGATCTTCTTTGGTTTTCTTTTCCGGTTGTCACATTTGCTGCACGGGCATGGGACTAGACTCGCTCCTTTAGCAGCTTCGCCATATGCCCGTTCCACGAAATCATCGGTCTTTCTAATCCATTCAGTGGTGACATCGTTCCTTCCTCTACGACCCGTGTACATCCACTCACGGTCCTCCATCCTCTAACATATATAACCGAGTATAGTTTAATATAGACATGTAATGCATGTACACTATGTTCCTACCTTCTAATAGGTGAGGATAGGTCCTAATCCCACCCGCGGTTGCGTAGATGGAGTTAGTTTCTATGCTCTACTCCGATGCGAGATAGAATTTCGGCAGCACCTCCCCGCTGTTCTCTAGATACACGTCCTGGCAGGGAGAGTGTACTGTCCGGAGAACAACAGGGAGGTGACGCCGAAACTCTATCTCGGACCGGAGTAGAGCATGAAATTAACACCATCTACGCAACCGCGGGCTGTCCAAAAAACGTGGACAATTCGAAACCGATACATTTGTAGATATGCAAAGATCTGCATATCTACACCGTATCTCTTTCGAACGGGAGACGCCTAACTGGGTTACGTGATCTACGACCATGATGCGGAAATTGAGGTTATACCTAGGGTGGCGATGGAGTCAGGCTAGCGGTGCTGTGGCGGGTCGGTGCAGTGGCGACTCGACGCGGTGCAGGCAGACCCGCAACGGCTAGGAAGACCTCTGCAAAAAAATAAACAAGCCTGTCAATAAAAAAATTCGGCAGCACCTCCCCTGCACGGGGAGGTTTCCAAAACCTGCAAATAAAAATAACAACACAATGGCTGACATCCACACATATATCAACGGCACGATGGCCGACAATATATCCACACATATATCCACGTATATATCCACACGTTTATGAAATACATAATATAACACATTAATATAAACATGAACAAATGACCAAAACAGTTAAACATGCATATAAATAATATTGTTTATTAACTAATAAACACGCAACATATAAACATGCATAAATTCATGAACACCCATATAAACACGCATATAAACACGCAACAAATAATATTGTTATACCTAGGGCGGCGAGGCGGCGGCGCGACGAGCGAACGGGTGCGGCGGGCACGGCCGCGGGGCGGGGGCGGGCAGACGGCGCGGCGGGCACGACCGAGGAGCCCGGCGTGGCGAGTGGCCACCACGGCGAGCAGGCGGGCGGGCGCCTGAGTGTGGGGGGCGCGGCGTGCTCCGGGCACACGACCGCGGCAAGGGGCCGGCGTGGGGAGGTCGCGGCGGTGGGCAGAAAGGCGCGGCGTGGGGAGGCCGCGGCGACGGGCAGTCGGCGTGGGGAGGCCGTGGCGGCGGGCACAAAGGCGCGGCGGCGGGCAGAGAGGCGCGACGGCGACAGCAGACACGGCGGCACGGGCAGAGGCGGGAAGAGAGCGTGAGAGAAGAGAAAGGAGAAAGAAGAACGGTCGGATAGTTATTTTACTTCTTTGCCGAGTGCCCGCGATCTGGCACTCGGCAAAGATTTTTTTTATTTTTTAAATAACCTTTGCCGAGTGTCAGATCGGCGACACTCGGCAAAAACTCCTTTGCCGAGTGTTGGACAGGTGACACTCGGCAAAGTATACTTTACACTTCTTTGCCGAGTGTCTACTTGGGCGGCACTCGGCAAAGCATACTTTGCCGGGTGTCACCATCTGACACTCGGCAAAGTATATTTGTATTTTTTTGGTTTTTGCCACCAAACTTTTTGTGGTTTGTTCCTACACTATGTAGACCTACATATACCATTTGGGGACAATTATAACTGTGTTTGCAATATCTATTAGATTTAGTTCGTTTATTTGAATTTCTTCGGAAAATTCAGATTTGAACTGTAGGTCACTCGAAACTTAGAAAACCGTGCATGCAAAAATGATATTCATGTTACTTACCATAAGTTACGACTGATTCCAGGAGCGTACCGAAAACGTCGAGCAACATGTTCACTAAACATGGTCGTGAACTTGCCATCCACATGTTTAAAAATTGTATAAAACACAAACAAAGTCAGAAAATCATGAAACTTGTCCACGTGTCATGATATCATATGTACAGGTTGTGATAAAAAATTGAGAATGTTTGGACAAAGTTGTGAGACACTATGTGTAGAAACCTAAGAGAACTACACATGAAATCATAGAGTTTCAATGTGGATCTCTTAGGTTTGTACACATAGCGCGTCATAGTTTTCTCGAAATTTTTTCAATTTTTTATCGCAGCCTGTACATATGATATCATGACACGTGGACAAGTTTTAGGATTTTCTGACTTTGTTTGTGTTTTATACAATTTTTAAACATGTGGATGGCAAGTTCACGGTCATGTTTAGTGAGCATGTTGCTCGAAGTTTCCGGTCCGCTCCTGGAATCGGTCGTAACTTATGCTAAGTAACATGAATATCATTTTTGCATGCACGGTTTTCCAAGTTTCGAGTGACCTGCAGTTCAAATCTAAATTTTCCGAAGAAATTCAAATAAACGAACTAAATCTACTAACGATTGAAAACTCTGTTAAAATTTTCCACAAATGATACATGTAGGTCTACATAGTGTAGGAACATACCACAAAAATTTTGGGAGACAAAATCAAAAAAATTAAAATATACTTTGCCGAGTGTCTAGAGATGACACTCGGCAAAGTATGCTTTGCCGAGTGCCTACTATGCGGCACTCGGCAAAGAAGCCTCTTTGCCGAGTGCCAGCCGTTGGCTCTCGGCAAAGACTGACGGCCGTGAGCTTTGGGACGGCCGCTGACGGCCCTTTGCCGAGAGCCCCCATTGCCGAGTGGTAGACACTCGGCAAACTTGTCTTTGCCGAGTGCTGTCCCGTGCCGAGTGTTCAGCACTCGGTAAAGGGGTTCTTTGCCGAGATCCTAACTTTACCGAGTGCGGCACTCGGCAAAGCCTTCTTTGCCGAGTGCCCGACAAAAGGCACTCGACAAATAATACAACACTCGGCAAAGCCTGCGATTCCGGTAGTGCCTACTCCACAGTGTGCTGTATTGAGCTTGAGAGCTTGTATGAACTTGTGAGCCTGAGAGTCTAAGTGAGTGTGAGTGAGAATGTGAGCCTGTCTTGTAACGTTGCGTGCCTCCCCCTTTATAGCTCAAGGGGGCACATACAAGGGTACTAAGCCCCGACATGTGGGCCCATGAACATAACGGATGTAATACTTGGAGCAATTAATGCTAGTCGTCAGTGCAATCTTTCTGCGTCCTGGTATCCGCGGTCTGCGTAGCATTGTCGTGCAGCGGAAGCTTCCCTGGCAACGTACAAGTGATGATGAGCACAGTGCACGCGGCAGCATGGGCGTACCGTCTGCCAGCGAATTAGACAGGCATGCCGCCCGCCATCTGAATGGACAGGTCTCATTAAATACTGAGGTGGCACCCTGTCTGCCAGTGGAATGGACAGGTCGTCGCCTGACAGCAGAGTAGACAGGCCTCATTAAATGCTGAGTCGGCATCGCATGTCAGGCGGCGCGCCTTATCCGCAATAAATGCAGGGCCGTGCAACCCGAAAGCCTTACGTCAGGCTCCGCCCGCTGGCTTACGTCACGCGCAGTAGGCCACGTGGCAGCATCGGGTCTCCGCCTAGGCGGGGAGCAGTAGCGTACGTGGACAGGTCCACACTAGGCTAGGCCTGGACACGTGTCGGTACCAGACCCCAGCCTGACCTTGAGCAAGCGTGGGTATTCTCTGTCATAGAGTCCCGGGACCCGGCTGCGGCGTGGCCTGGACCCCACACAGAGGGGTCCGAGACCCGTCCGAGGGGTCCAGGTCAGCCCGTGGGGGTCCTAGTCCTTTTCCGGTGGTCTGGTCTACACGCACAGGGGTCCAGCACTTTTCCATGGGGTCCGGACCCACTGTTGACATATTGGAGTATATCGTCTTCTCTGGCCACGTGGCGACCATAGAGTCGTCCATGTGGTGGGGTCGGGTGCTGTTCACCACGCGACTAGAGATAGCCGTGTGGTCACCGCGTCTTCATGCTGTAATAAGGGTACCCCTGTTTTAGGGTACCGATAGTGGCCCCCGGGCCCACCTCAGGGGAGGATGCGAGCCTACAGGTGGGGACAAAACTTGTACCTTGCGTCAGCACGACATGACCGGTGACTGGGGCGCTACCTCAGCGCGCGCTGCATTAACTCGACGCGCAAGAGCTGTCAGTCTGCCATCGGTCACATCAACTGTCGTGTCTGTCCCCGCGGCTGACTGATGTGTAGCCCCACTCATGGCGGTTTCATCAAGCCACGCGCGGGGCGCCTTGTTGCCGCCGCCTAGGTTAAAAATATTCCCCCGCAGTGGCCTCGAGGCGGCACACGATCGTGCGCGGCGGTTCGCTCCTCACGCGTCGGTTCGTCTTTTTTGCACTCGGAGACTGGCGCACTAGCTGCACGACTTGTGGGCCCGGGACCCCATATGTCAGCGACTGGGTCGCTTGGGCGCTTGGTGCGCGTCGGATGGAATTTCCCAGGGCGCGAGCGGGGGAGTTTTCCTTGAAAAGGGATTCTCCCCGCGTGCAGCAGTTACGCTTTCGCATTCTCTCCGGCTGCTGCACCCTTTCGCCTCCGAGCCCTCTGCGCCCCTTTGCATTCACGCTCTTCAGCTTTCCGCCGCCGCAGTCGCCATGGCCTCGCTGGTTCATCCCGAGCATTTCCAGAATGAGGGGCTCTTAACTTGGTGCGCAACCTGCTCAGATGGAGCGCGCCAGCGTTCACCGGGCGGATCCGCGCCGGCGCCACTCCCCTTGGCGATCTCGGCGCTGGGGAGTTCGTGCTCTTCGTCTCCTACCTCTCATGCGGGTTGGCGCTGCCGATCTCGCTATTCTTCCTGCTGCTGCTGGAGGAGCTCGGCCTCCAACTTCAGCACCTTACCCCCCACTCCATCCTCCAGGCGGCCATCTTCGCCCACCTGTGCGAGATGTTCGTGGGGGTGGCGCCCTGTACCTCCCTCTTCCACCATTTCTTTGTGCTGGTGAGGTCGGGGAAGGCGAAGGACCACCTCGGCGCTTACTACTTCTAGACGAGGCCGGACTCGGTCGGCACCTACATCTCCTCCCTTGTACGCGCAAGGTGGGAAAACTGGTGCACCGACTGGGTGATCGTCAGCACCGAGGCCAACGACCGCCTCGCGCTGCAGAGTGACGGGCCAAGGCTCGACCGGAAGCAATGGAGGGCAAAGCTGTCGCTGGTGCCGGAGTTCGAGCCCATACTGGACAGGATCAAGAGCCTCGCAACCGACGGCCTGACGTCGATGCACGTGGTTGGCGATTTCTTGAAGCGCCGGATCGCGCCGCTGCAGCAGAGGACGCGACTGTGTTGCTGGTTCACTGGCCCAAACGACATCGGCCGGATCCAGCGTGGGCCGGGGACCGACCTGTCCTAGGACGAGCTGGAAGTCCTGGTGAAGGGGATCACAGGTGAGTCCTTCATCCCTAAGACCCTAATCCCTCCCCAGGGCATCTCTCCACTCTACGATGATGCAGGGCTGAGGGCGGCGATCTTGGACTGGCTGCCGACCCTCGATGAGAGCGGTGTGGCAGTTCACCAGACCGGCGGCCGGGACCCCCACCGCGGGATCCAGTTCCCCGGTGTACCGGCAGGAGGTCCCTAGCCCACCGGTGCAGGTTCCAGAGTTCCCTGCGTGGCCCCCAGACCCTTGGACAAGGGCAAAGGGGCTGCAGGCATCTCCTCCGCCCCGGGTGGCACCGGGGGATCGGAGGAAGAGAGGCGACGCCGACTGCGTCGCGTGGACGGGTCGCTTGTCATGGATCCGCCTGTTGATTCGGACCCGCCCCAGAAGCGTCAGAGGACAGCTGGCGAGGCCAAGGAGACCGGTTCCCAGGCCTAGGGCGCGCAGAGGCGCACCAGTCCTCCGCCACCGCCACCATTGGATCCGCCGCGACCGCCACCACCACCACCACCTGGGAGTGATGTCCCCTAGGGGCACCAGCAGCGACAACAATTGCAGCAGCCACAGCAGCAACAACAACAGCAACAGCAGCGGGCGTCCCGCTTCCAGGGCCGCTGGAAGGTCCAGGGTCCGAAGTAAGCGTAGCCCATTTCTTGTAGCGTTGTGTAATTATCATGCCGACAGGTCTTAACCCATCCTTGTTTGTCAGGGCTTCCTCCCCTTCTGCCTCCAAGGTCGTGCCCGTCGGCGGGTCAGGCGCCCAGCAGCAGGCGTCACCGGTCTCCCATGCTCCAGCTGGGGGTTCGGCAGCAACGGAGCCACCGACGGCTAGCGGTGCCGCAGCATCGGAGGGGGTCCCCACTGCTCCGTCGGCAGCTGCAGAGGAGGCCCCAGCTGCGTCTGCCCCCATCGTTGAGGTCGACGCGGGGGCGCATCCAGCTCCGTCCCGCCGCCCACTCTAGAGGATACAGAGGTGATTTTTGGGCGGCGGCTCCAGTCCGGCGCCGAGCCAGAAGCGGCGCCGGTTCCCCTCCCCTTGGTGCTGTCTCGAGCGCATCAGGCCCTTCAAGAGACCGAGGCGGTGATCCGGCGGGAGTGGGAGGCGCTGGAGGCCGAACACCAGTGCCTCAGCGACTGGCGTACCCAACTAGAGGAGCGCATTAAGACGACGTCCCGCCAGTTCGCCTTCAAGCGGTTCGAGCTAGCGTGGGACCGCCAAGACTACAAGAAGGACCTCCAGAGGGTGTTCGCCAGGGAGCTGGAGGCGAGCCGGAAGGAGAAAAGGCTGGCTAAGAAGGACGAACATTTGAACCAGAGGGAGGAGGTCGTCACCGAGCTGAGTACCAAGTTGAGCGCTATGAACACAATTTTGGAGGAGCAGCGGACTCAGCAGACCGTGGCTGTGGAGAGCCTGCAAAGACTACAACAAGATCTCGATGGCAAGGCCCACGACGCTGCCCTCGCCAAGGAAAGGCTAAAAGCAAGAGGAGAATCCTTGGACAGGCGAAAGGCGGACCTCACCGGGCGGGAGGCGGACCTCACCAGGCAGGAGGCGGTCCTCACCAGGCGGGAGGCGGATCTCACCTTCAAGGAGGAAATGGTCGAAGGGTGGGAGAAGTCACTGGCCGAGCATGAGCTCGAGGCTGAGGCGAAAGAGCGGGCGCTGGAGGAGAAGGAGCGGGCACTGGAGGAGCGGGTCCACCGGTTCCAAGCGGCACAGGCAGCACCGGGCCCCCAGGTGGTGGAGGCAATGAAGAAGACGCTTGAAGACCTTCAAGCGGAGCACCGCGCTGGGGTCCAGCGCATCACCGCATGGGCCAGCGAGGCGAGCACAGCCCTGGTGCCGCTGGGGGTGAGCCCCATCCCGGTGTCGGGGCCACCGGCGACCATCTCTGACGCGCTCCCGATGTTGGACTCCGCCGCAGACCGCCTCCGTTGTCTGGACCAGATTCTGGGTGCCCACCTAGAGGCCGAAGGCAGCAGGCTCTACCGGGTGGTGATAGAATACATCCTGACGTGCTTCCAGAGCCACGACCCGGCCATCTCCTTGGAGCCGGTGCTCGCAGGTCTGGTTGCCGACACCGAAGATGCCGCCCGGGAGGCCGTACAAGATGCTGTGGAACAGGTGGCCGAACGTTTCCAGTGGGATCCTACAGATGATGTGTAGGCAAATCTGCAGAGAGAATGCAAGGGTCCCGCTGGGAAGCAGCTTGTAATATTTTTTTGGTTCTGTAAGATACTCTTAAGTACTAATCAGTATTAGCACTTATTTGCTTGCTTTTTGTCCTTGTTGTGTGCGTCATTACCAACTTCTCCCTGGTACTTGCCCCCCTAGGATGTAGGCTCGAGGTATCGAGGCTGGATGCCAGTGTACTTAAGAAAGAATTGGAGACCTGGCCCCCAGGAGATAGTCTCGACTGGGACCTAGACCTGCACACAGCCTTGGCTAGGAAGCTTTAGTAGTGCACCCATAGGACCCACCAGCTGGTATCTTCTACCCTTTGATTCATGCAACAGACCTGCAGGACTTAGTCTGGGAAGCCAATCTGTGTGTCTGGACCCCCTGGATCACAACTCCAAATACTAGGACACCCATCGTAGAGTGGTGGAGCGTGTAGGCTTAGGGTACAGGACCAGGCTAAGCGGCTACACAGCTCCGGACCACCCTAGGAGACAAGTGTCCATTCTTTATAATCGTACACCAGGTTACCAGACCCACAGGACTATAGCTCCAAATACTAGGGTACCCATCATATAGTGGTGGAGGTGCAGGCTTAGGGTACGGGACCAAGCTAAGCGGCTACACAGCTCTGGTCCTCTGGACCACCCTAGAAGACAAGTACTCGTTCTCTAGAACTGGCCCCCAGGCTGCCGGACTCCCCCCTCGAGGGGTCCCGAACTGCAAGTCTGGCAACTCAATGCAGATGTCATTATACCAGCAAAGGGTGGGAACTGTATGGGTGGGTTAGATATAAAATGATGCTCGTAAATTGAAGCAAAATAAGACCAACAAAACAAAGCTAGGGATGAATCTTTTCTTTATAACTTGATATACATGGGAGTAGACCAACAGACTGGGTCTATGAGGGCGGACCTCACCGAGCTGGCGTACATATATGCGCAACCTAGTTACAAAGGAAGAAAACCAGGTCCCTAGGTTTGCTTTTATGGGAAAAACTTATGGAGATGCTCTATGTTCCAGGGATTGGGAAGAGGCTCTTCTTCAGTTGTAGCAAGGCGAACACACCCGGGTCGACATATTTCCGTCACCTTGAAGGGTCCTTCCCAGCTGGGGGAGAGTTTATGGAGCCCTTCTCGGTTCAGTACTCGCCTTAGGACCAGGTCCCCAACCCGGAGCTCCCTACTATGCACGAACCTTTGGTGGTAGCACCTGAGCACCTGGTTATATCATGTATTTTGGATCGCGGCTCACCATCTGCGCTCGTCGATGAAGTCCACATCTTCACGCCGTAGCTGTTCCTGCATAGACTCATTGAAAGCTTGGACCCGTGGGGAGCCCATGATGATTTCCGGGGGAAGGCAGACCTCGGCCCCGTAGACCAGGAAGAACAGGGTCTCTCTGGTAGCTCGGCTGGGTGTGGTCCGGTTCCCCCACAGCACGGACGGAAGCTCACTGACCCAATTTGCACCATGCTTTTTCAAGCAGTCGTAGGTGCGTGTCTTGAGTCCCCTGAGGATTTCTGCGTTTGCCCTGTCCACCTGGCCGTTGCTCCTAGGATGAGCCACGGACGCGAAGCAGAGCCGGGTACCGATGCCCTCGCAATACTCCTGGAAAAGCCGACTTGTAAACTGGATCCCGTTGTCCATAATGATACGGCTTGGGACCCCAAATCTACAAACAATCGACTTGAGGAACGCAACAGCAGCACCCTGGGTGATGTTGACCACAGGGGTGGCCTCCGGCCACTTGGTGAACTTGTCGATGGCGACGAAGAGGAATCGATACCCGCCGATGATCCTAGGGAACGGTCCTAGGATATCCACCCCCCATACGGCGAATGGCCAGGAGGGCAGAATCATCTGCAGAGCCTGAGCTGGTGTGTGTATCTGCTTTGCGTGGAACTGGCACACCTTGCAGGACTTTACCATCTCAGTTGCATCCTGGAGGGCGGTTGGCCAGTAGAAGCCTTGTCGGAAGGCCTTACCGACCAGCGTGCGGGATGAAGAATGACTTCCGCACTCGCCTCCATGGATCTCCGTGAGCAACTCACGGCCTCCTCCTGGGTAATGCACCACATTAGAATGCCGTTGGCGCCACGGCGGTATAGATCCCCTTCCACCACCGCGTAGCGTTTAGCCAACCGCACTATGTGCTCTGCTGACACATGATCTTCAGGAAGGATGTTTTCCTTCAGGTAGTCCCGGATCTCGAAGATCCATGCATCGGGACCGCTCTGAGATTCTATCTGTGGCTCTAAGGGATAGGCAGGACCCTCTATAGCACACAAAGTCTTCGGTGGGTGCTGTAACGCCACTGGGACCGCTAGCTTCGAGGTGCTAGCCTCGCCCCCTTCACCCAGCTCGGCAGGCTGGGCGGTGGGTCTCAGCAGCCATCTTTGGAAGACGCCTCGGGCACGGGTGCCCGAGTTGATGCCCTCTAGGAGAGTTCATCTGCCACCAAATTGTTAGCCCGAGGAACATGTTGCAGTTCCAGGGCCGTGGAGGAGGTAAGCCGCGAGCCTGGGCTCGTTGCAGCTACATTCCCTGTGGACTTGCTTGATGATCAGTTGGGAGTCCCCCTTCACGAGGAGCTGACAGATCCCCAAGGATAGGGCCACCGACAAGCCAAAGATTAGTGCTTCATACTCCGCCATGTTGTTGGTGGCCTTGAACTCCAAGCACACCATGTACTTCACTTGATCTCCGCTTGGGTCGATAAGGACCACTCCGGCACCACCACCTTGTTGACGAGCAGATCCATCGAAGAAGAGCGTCCAGTGGGGCTCGGTGAAGACCGGACCCCTAGGATCCGCAGGTGTGGGGTTCGAATCAGGATCCGGACCCCTAGGGGCGCTCGGGGGCGGTGTCCACTCCACGATGAAGTCAGCCAAGACCTGGCTCTTGATGGCGTGGCGAGGCTGGAAGTCCAGCTGGAACTCGGCGAGCTCCACGGCCCACTTGGCGATGTTGCCTGTGGCGTTAGAATTGTGGAGGATGGCCCTTAACGGAAAGGAGGTCACCACCACAACCCTGTGTGCCTGGAAGTAGTGACGCAGCTTCCTGGACGCAACGAGTACAGCATAGAGGAGCTTGTGCGTCTCAACGTACCTGGTCTTTGCCTCATGGAGGACCTCGCTGACATAGTAGACCGGCCTCTGCACGGTCCGGACCCCTGTAGCTGGTCTGGCCCTCAGGTTCTTGACCTTCTTGCGCCACCCTTTCCACTACCAGCACCATGCTCACCACTTCTGCGGCCGCCGCGATGTATAAATACAACGGCTCCCTAGGGTCTGAAGCTACCAGTACTGGTAGGGACACCAGGTGCTGCTTCAATTCTTGGAAGGCTTGTTCCGCCTATTCGGTCCAAGAGAATGGACCGGACTTGCGTAGGAGCTTGAAGAAAGGTAGCACCCTCTCAGCCAGTCTCGAAATGAAGCGGCTAAGGGCGGCTAACGACCCCGTCAGCTTCTGGACGTCCTTGATGCGGGCCGGAGGCCTCATCGCCTCGATTGCCCTAATCTTCTCTAGGTTTGCTTCAATCCCCCGGTGCGAAACCAGGAATCCCAGCAGCTTCCCGGCGGAGACACCAAAGACGCATTTGTCCGGGTTCAGCTTTGTGCGCGTCGCCCGCAGCCTGTCAAAGACCAAGGTCAGGTCTTCCACCAGAGTCAACCCCTTCCTAGTATTGACCATGATGTCATCGACATATATCTCTACTTTGTCCCTTATCAGGTCTCCGAAGGTCTTACTCATCGCCCGTACAAATGTTGGCAAGGGGTTCTTCAGACCGTAGGGCATTACAACATAGCAGTAGAGCCCATCCACTGTTATAAAAGCGGTATGCTTCCTATCCTCCCTAGCCATCTGGATCTAGTGGAAACCCGAGTAGGCATCTAAGAAGGACAAGAGGTCGCACCCAGAGGTAGAGTCCACGATCTGATCTATGCGTGGAAGTGGATACAGGTCCTTGGGACAGGCCTTATTCAGGATGGTATAGTCGATGCACATCCAAAGCTTCCCGTTTGCCTTTGGCACGATGACCGGGTTGGCCAGCCACATGGGGTGATGGACCTCTTCGATAAAGCCAACGTCAAGCAGCTTCTGGACCTCCTCACAGATGAAGACCTGCCGCTCAATGGACTGTCTTCGAGGCTTCTGGCTTACCGGCCTAGCGTCAGGGTGGATCTTCAGATGGTGCTCAATCACCTCCCTGGGGATCCCAGGCATCTGCGATGGTTCCCAAGCAAAAACATCAACATTTGCCCGGAGGAAGGTGACGAGCACGAGTTCCTATTTCTCTCCCAGATTGCCCGTGATGCGGGTGTCTGGGAGGAGTCCGCGCCGACCTGAATGGTCTTCATGGGTCCGCCGTCTGTCCCGAACGGCTGCACCTTTGGCACCTTGGTATGCGCCTTGATACTGGAGGTCGAGGGGTCCCTCCCCCCGTCATCCGGGCAAGCAGCTTCCGCCGCCAGGGCATGCAGCTTCTCGACCACCGTCACCGCTGCAGCGCGGTCGCCCTATACGGTGAGGACCCCGGCAGGGGACGACATCTTGAGGACCAAATACCCGTAGTGGGCAATGGCCATGAACCAGTACAGGGCCGGCCTGCCAATGATGGCATTGAATGGGAGGTTAACCTCCGTGACGTCGAACTGTACATTCTCCGTGCGGAAGTTTTCCTCGGTCCCGAATGTGACCGGGAGGGCGATGCTCCCAAGGGGATACACCGGCTGTGGGCCCACTCCGGAGAATGGGCATGAGGGTCCCAGGCGGGACCCTGGGATCTGCAGCTGCTTGAATGCTGCATGGCTGATGACGTTGAGGCCGGCCCCACCGTCGATCAGCACATGGTGCAGCCGCATGTTGGCGATGACAGGGCGGTGATGAGCGGTAGTATACCGGCCCCTGCAGTTGTTGGGGCAGTCAGATGCCCTGAAGGATATGATGGTGCTCCTCCACCGTTGGTGTGGAGCAGCCTTCGGGAGCCCTAGGGTCGCCGACAGAACCTCGCGGCGCAGGGACTTGACGTTCCTATGGGAGGTGAGCTCCCAGCTACCACCGTACATGACGTACAGCTTCTTGCGGTGGTCGCTCTCGCCACCGGAGTCGGAGTCCCCGGTGAAGACGTCCTTCAGGACCCCCTTGGGTGACTGGTACCCGAGGTCCTGTTCTCCGACGGCCACGTTCCCGTCGTCAGCCCTCTCCTTGCTAGGTCGACGACGGGGTGGGGAGCCATCCTTGGAGGATTGCTCGTGCCGCTCGTTGACGCGCTTCACGAGCTTAATAATCTCGCGGCACTCCACGGCGCTGTGGCGGCTGTTGGGGTGCATAGGGCATGAGCCGCTGTTACCCCCCTGTGGCCATGGTCGCTTGTTGGGCTCGCTCCGGCCCCCAACCGCAGCCGCGACGACTGGAGCAGTAGTCTGTGACCTCTCGCGGCCGCGGTTCTTCTTTTTCTTCTTCTTGCCATCCTGGACGATGGCACCGGAGCCACCCGTCTGGGCAACCCTGGTCTGTGGTGCCGAGTGCCATGCTCAGCCCTCGGCGGCCCTGGCACACTTGTCGGCTAGAGCGAAGAGTGTGGTGACAGTTTCCACGTCGTGTGTGGCCAACTTCTCCAACATCTTTTCATCACGCACCCCCTGGCGGAAAGCGGTGATGATGGAAACATCTGAGATACGAGGAATAGTGCCCCATACCTTGGTGAAGCGGGAGATGAATGCCCGGAGAGTTTCTCCGGGTTCCTGCCTCACTGCATGGAGGTGTGCCTCCACGCCATGCTGTTGGTAAGCGCTAGCGAAGTTCGCGGTGAACCACGCGCAAAGCTCTTCCCAGGAGTAGATCGATCCTAGGGCAAGGTTCATGAGCCAAGTATGGGTCGGCCCAGACAAGGCAACATGGAAGTATGTTGCCATCACAGTGGTGTCTCCACCTCCTGCCGTGATGGCGGTGACGTATACCTGCAAGAATTCCGACGGGTTCGACGTACCATCGTACTTTTCTGGCAGGTGTGACCGGAACTTGGGTGGCCACGTCGCTGCACGGAGATGATCCGCGAGCGCGACGTAGCCCACGCCGGCCAACAGGACACCCGTCAGGATCCAGGCGCCCGTCGGGGTCTGCGGTGCAACCGCAGCGAAGTCGTAGTCGAGGTTGCGACCCTCGATGTTTTGTCGGCGCTCACACGCCCTCTCCAGAGAGACACGGGCATCCTCGCCCGCACGCCAGTGGTTGAGTTCTGCCCACAGGTCATCTGGCCCCTCTAGAGAGGTTGGGGCGTCCTCTCCCGCCCGCCGGTGGTTGAGCTCCACCCGCAAGTCCTCGATCGGCGCAACCCTTACAGAGGGCGAGCGCACCGACGTTGACGCCTCATATTGACACTGGGACGAGCGAGGCCTGGGCCTAGCTGAGCTAGATTGCGCCATGGCAAGTAGCCAGTCGACGTCGTCACGCCACTGCTTCATGGCCCCTGGCGAGGCCATGGAGCTAGGAGGGTGGTGCAACAACTCCCTGGCTACGGACAGCGCACCGGGAGCGGCCCTTTGAAAGGGAAATGTGCCCTTGGGCCATTTCTAAGTATTTTGGTGATTGAGTGCCAACACAAGTGCTTAAATGTGAATCTATGCCCATGGATGAACAAAGTGCAAATCAAGAGTAAAGGTATGTTTCTAAGCCTTAGTACATTGGTTTTGTGTACTAATATACTTGTCTAAGTGTTAGAAACAGAAAGAAGAAGAAAAGAAAAGAGGTGAAAAAGGCCTGGCTGTGTACAGCCAAGGCTCAGCTCTGTCTGGCACACCGGACTGTCCGGTGGTGCACCGGACAGTGTCCGGTGCGCCAGGCTGGCTCGGGCGAAGTGGCCGCTCTCGGGAATTCACCGGCGACGTACGGCTAAAATTCACCGGACTGTCCGGTGTGCACCAGACTGTCCGGTGAGCCAACGGTCGGCCGGGCCAACGGTCGGCCGCGCAATCTGCGCGGGACACGTGGCTGAGCCAACGGCTAGAAGATGGCACCGGACTGTCCGGTGTGCACCGGACATGTCCGGTGCGCCAACGGCTCCATATCTGCCAACGGTCGGCTTCGCTAATTAAGGAAGGAAATCGGGCACCGGACAGTGTCCGGTGCGCACCGGACTGTCCGGTGCCCCCGATGACAGAAGGCAAGAATGGCCTTCCAGATTTGTGCTCAACGGCTCCTAGCTGCCTTGGGGCTATAAAAGGGACCCCTAGGCGCATGGAGGAGAGAACCAAGCAACCTTAGAGCATTCTTGATCATCCACACTCAGTCTTTGCGCATTCGTTTGTCATTCTCAGTGATTCGAGCTCCGTTCTAGTGAGAACTTTGAGATAGTCTTTTGAGCTCGATTCTTGGCCGTGTGTGTGCGCATTTTGCTGTGGATTTGTGTGTGTTGCTTCCCTCCCTTACTCCATATTTCTTTGTGAATCTCAAGTGTAAGGGCGAGAGGCTCCAAGTTGTGGAGATTCCTCGCAAACGGGATATTGAAAGGCAAAGCAAAACACCGTGGTATTCAAGTTGGTCTTTGGACCGCTTGAGAGGGGTTGATTGCAACCCTCGTCCGTTGGGACGCCACAACGTGGAATAGGCAAGCGTTGGTCTTGGCCGAACCACGGGATAACCACTGTGTCATCTCTGTGTTTGATCTCTTGTGGTATTGTGTTTTGTTGAGACTCCTCTCTAGCCACTTGGCGATTATTGTGCTAACACTTAACAAGTTTTTGTGGCTATAAGTTTAAGTTTCACATGATCACCTATTCACCCCCCCTCTAGGTGCTCTCAATTGGTATCAGAGCCGTTCTCTTCACAAAGGGACTAACCACCCGAAGAGATGGATCCTAAAGGGAAGGGAATCGTGATCAACGACAAGGAGAAGAAGTCCTTCTTCAACGAGCCAAGAGATGACAAGTCCAACAACTCGGGCTCGGGCCACAGACGCAAAGATGGGAAGAAGAAGAAGACAAGACGCATCAAGGAGATCGTCTACTACGACAGCGATGAGTCTACTTCCTCCCAAAAGAACGACGACCACAACGAATACGAGAGAAAGAAACCGGTCAATTCGAACTTTTCTTTTGATTACTCTCGTATTCCTCAAAGTACTAATACTCATTTATTATCCATTCCACTTGGTAAACCTCCTCATTTTGATGGAGAGGACTACGGATTTTGGAGTCACAAAATGCGTAGTCACTTGTTCTCTCTCCATCCTAGCATATGGGAGATTGTAGAAAGTGGAATGCACTTTGATAGTACGGATAGTCCCATGTTTATTAATGAACAGATTCATAAAAATGCACAAGCTACTACTGTGTTGCTAGCCTCTTTGTGCAGGGACGACTACCATAAAGTGAGCGGCTTGGACAATGCCAAGCAGATCTGGGACACCCTCAACATCTCACATGAGGGGAATGATGTCACCTTGCTCACCAAGATGGAGTTGATGGAGGGCGAGCTTGGACGGTTCGCAATGATAAGGGGCGAGGAGCCAACTCAAACATACAACCGGCTCAAGACTCTTATCAACAAAATAAGGAGCTACGGAAGCACGCGATGGACGGATCACGACGTCGTCCGCCTAATGCTAAGGTCCTTTACCGTTCTTGATCCTCATTTGGTGAACAATATTCGTGAAAATCCTAAGTACACCAAGATGTCGCCCGAAGAAGTTCTTGGGAAGTTCGTAAGCGGGCGAATGATGATCAAGGAGGCAAGATATGTGGACGACGCGTTGAACGGTCCTATTCATGAGCCTCAACCCATTGCTCTCAAGGCAACAAGGAGCAAGGAGGCGCTACCGAGCAAGGTGGCGCAAGTTGAGGCGGCCGGGCTAAACAATGAGGAGATGGCCCTCATCATTAAGCGCTTCAAGACGGCGCTTAAAGGTCGCAAGGGACAGCCAAGCAAGACCAAGACAAAGGAGAAGCGCTCGTGCTTCAAATGTGGTAAGATTGGTCATTTCATTGCTAACTGTCCCGATAATGAAAGTGACCAGGAAAAGGGGAACAAAAGGGAGAAGAAGAAGCATTACAAGAAGGCCAAGGGCGAGGCACATATCGGAAAGGAGTGGGATTCGGATTGCTCCTCCTCTGACTCCGACAATGAAGGACTCGCCGCCACCGCCTTCAACAAGTCATCCCTCTTCCCCAACGAGCGTCACACTTGCCTCATGGCAAGGGAAAAGAAAGTAAGCACTCATGATGCTAGTACTTATGCTTCTTCAAGTGAGGATGAGTCTAGTGATGATGATGAGATAGATTACTCATGCTTATTTAAGGGATTAGATAGATATAAAATTAATAAGATTAATGAGTTGATTGATGCCTTGAATGACAAGAATAGATTACTAGAAAAACAAGAGGATCTTTTATATGAGGAGCATGATAAATTTGTTAGTGCACAAAATTCTCTTGCTCTAGAAATTAAAAGGAATGAAATGCTCTCTAGTGAACTATCTACTTGTCATGAATCCATCTCTAAATTAAAAAGTGTTAATGATGATTTGAAAGCTAAGTTAGAAATAGCTAGTAAATCAACATCTTGTGTAGAAATTGTTGAAACTTGTAATAGGTGTAAAGATTTTGACATTGATGCTTGTAGTGAACACCTAGTTTCAATTTCCAAACTTAATGATGAATTGGCTAGTCTTAATGCTCAACTTAAGACTAGCAAGAGTAATTTTGATAAGCTAAAATTTGCAAGGGATGCCTACACAATTGGTAGACACCCCTCAATTAAGGATGGACTTGGCTACAAGAAGGAAGCCAAGAACTTGACAAGCCATAAGGCTCCCATCTCCGCCAAGGAGAAAGGGAAGGCCCCTATGGCTAGTAGTGTGCAAAAGAACCATGCTTTTATGTATCATGATAAGAGACATACTAGAAATGCAAATAGGAGTTATAATGCTTATGATGATTTTGATGCTCATGCCATGTTTGCTTCTAGTTCTTCCTATATGCATGGTAGAAATATGTCTAGGAGAAATGCTATTCATCAAGTGCCTAGAAAGAATATTATTCATGCTCCTAGGAAAGTAATGAATGAACCTTCTACAATTTATCGTGCTTTAAATGCTTCCTTTGCTATTTGTAGAAAGGATAGGAAAATAGTGGCTAGGAAGTTAGGGGCAAAATGCAAGGGAGACAAAACTTGCATTTGGGTCCCTAAAGATATTTGCACTAACCTTGTAGGACCCAACATGAGTTGGGTACCTAAGACCCAAGCCTAAATTTGCCTTGCAGGTTTATGCATCCGGGGGTTCAAGCTGGATTATTGACAGCGGATGCACAAACCATATGACGGGGGAGAAGAAGATGTTCACCTCCTACGTCAAGAATAAGGATTCCCAAGATTCAATAATATTCGGTGATGGGAATCAATGCAAGGTAAAAGGGTTAGGCAAAATTGCAATATCTAATGAGCACTCTATCTCTAATGTGTTTTTAGTTGAGTCTCTTGGATATAATTTGTTATCTGTTAGTCAATTATGCAATATGGGATATAATTGTCTATTTACAAATGTAGATGTGTCTGTCTTTAGAAGATGTGATGGTTCACTAGCTTTTAAGGGTATTCTAGACGGCAAGCTTTACTTAGTTGATTTTACAAAAGAAGAGGCCGGTCTAGATGCATGCTTAATGGCTAAGACTTGCATGGGCTGGCTGTGGCATCGCCGCTTAGCACATGTGGGGATGAAGAACCTCCACAAGCTTCTAAAGGGAGAACACGTGATAGGTCTAACCAATGTTCACTTCGAAAAGGATAGACCTTGTGCAGCTTGTCAAGCAGGGAAACAGGTGGGAGGCTCTCATCACACCAAAAGTGTGATGACAACATCAAGACCCCTGGAGCTGCTACATATGGACCTCTTCGGACCCATCGCCTATCTAAGCATAGGAGGAAGTAAGTATGGTTTAGTTATTGTTGATGACTTTTCCCGCTTCACTTGGGTGTTCTTTTTGCAGGATAAGTCTGAAACCCAAGGAACCCTCAAGCGCTTCCTCAGGAGAGCTCAAAATGAGTTTGAGCTCAAGGTGAAGAAGATAAGGAGCGACAACGGGTCCGAGTTCAAGAACCTTCAAGTGGAGGAGTTCCTTGAGGAGGAAGGGATCAAGCACGAGTTCTCCGCTCCCTACACACCACAGCAAAATGGTGTGGTAGAGAGGAAGAACAGGACACTAATCGATATGGCGAGGACGATGCTTGGAGAATTCAAGACCCCCGAGTGTTTCTGGTCGGAAGCCGTGAACACGGCTTGCCACGCCATCAACAGGGTCTACCTTCATCGCCTCCTCAAGAAGACTTCGTATGAGCTACTAACCGGTAACAAACCTAATGTATCGTATTTTCGTGTTTTTTGGAGTAAATGCTACATTCTAGTGAAGAAGGGTAGGAATTCCAAATTTGCTCCCAAAGCCGTAGAAGGGTTTTTATTAGGTTATGATTCAAATACAAAGGCGTATAGGGTCTTCAACAAATCATCGGGTTTGGTTGAAATCTCTAGCGACGTTGTATTTGATGAGACTAACGGCTCTCCAAGAGAGCAAGTTGTTGATTGTGATGATGTAGATGAAGAAGATGTTCCGACGGCCGCTATACGAACCATGACGATTGGAGAAGTGCGGCCACAGGAACAAGATAAACGAGATCAACCTTCTTCCTCAACAACGGTGCATCCCCCAACTCAAGACGATGAACAGGTTCATCAAAAGGAGGCGTGTAATCAAGGGGGAGCACAAGATGATCACGTGATGGAGGAAGAAGCGCAACCGGCACCTCCAACCCAAGTTCGAGCAATGATTCAAAGGGATCATCCCGTCGACCAAATTCTGGGTGACATTAGCAAGGGAGTAACTACTCGATCTCGATTAGTTAATTTTTGTGAGCATTACTCCTTTGTCTCTTCTATTGAGCCTTTCAGGGTAGAGGAGGCCCTGCTAGATCCGGACTGGGTATTGGCCATGCAGGAGGAGCTCAACAACTTCAAGAGAAATGAAGTTTGGACGCTGGTGCCTCGTCCCAAGCAAAACGTTGTGGGAACCAAGTGGGTATTCCGCAACAAACAGGACGAGCACGGGGTGGTGACGAGGAACAAGGCTCGACTTGTGGCAAAAGGTTATGCCCAAGTCGCAGGTTTGGACTTTGAGGAGACTTTTGCTCCTGTGGCTAGGCTAGAGTCAATTCGCATCTTGCTAGCATATGCCGCTCACCATTCTTTCAGGTTGTTCCAAATGGATGTGAAGAGCGCTTTCCTCAACGGGCCAATCAAGGAGGAGGTGTACGTGGAGCAACCCCCTGGCTTCGAGGATGAACGGTACCCCGACCACGTGTGTAAGCTCTCTAAGGCGCTCTATGGACTTAAGCAAGCCCCAAGAGCATGGTATGAATGCCTTAGAGACTTTCTAATTGTTAATGCTTTCAAGGTTGGGAAAGCCGATCCAACTCTTTTTACTAAGACATGTGATGGTGATTTGTTTGTGTGCCAAATTTATGTCGATGACATAATATTTGGTTCTACTAACCAAAAGTCTTGTGAATAGTTTAGCAGGGTGATGACGCAGAAATTCGAGATGTCGATGATGGGCGAGTTGAACTACTTCCTTGGGTTCCAACTGAAGCAACTCAAAGACGGCACCTTCATCTCCCAAACGAAGTACGCGCAAGATCTGCTAAAGCGGTTTGGGATGAAGGACGCCAAGCCCGCAAAGACTCCGATGGGGACCGACGGACACACCGATCTCAACAAAGGAGGTAAGTCCGTTGATCAAAAAGCATACCGGTCAATGATAGGGTCTTTACTTTATTTATGTGCTAGTAGACCGGATATTATGCTTAGCGTATGCATGTGTGCTAGGTTTCAATCCGATCCTAAGGAGTGTCACTTAGTGGCGGTGAAGCGAATTCTTAGATATTTGGTTGCTACGCCCTGTTTCGGGCTCTGGTATCCAAAGGGGTCTACCTTTGACTTGGTTGGATACTCAGATTCCGACTATGCTGGATGTAAGGTCGATAGGAAGAGTACATCAGGGACGTGCCAATTCTTAGGAAGGTCCCTGGTGTCGTGGAACTCTAAGAAACAAACCTCCGTTGCCCTATCCACCGCTGAGGCCGAGTATGTTGCCGTAGGACAGTGTTGCGCGCAGCTACTTTGGATGAGGCAAACCCTTCGGGACTTTGGCTACAATCTGAGCAAAGTCCCACTCCTATGTGACAATGAGAGTGCTATCCGCATGGCGGAAAATCCTGTTGAACACAACCGCACAAAGCACATTGACATCCGGCATCACTTTTTGAGAGACCACCAGCAAAAGGGGGATATCGAAGTGTTTCATGTTAGCACCGAGAACCAGCTAGCCGATATCTTTACCAAGCCTCTAGATGAGAAGACCTTTTGCAGGCTGCGTAGTGAGCTCAATATCTTAGATTCGCGGAACTTGGATTGAAATGTAGCCTACATGTGTTTATGCTTTTGATCATGATTCTGCATTTTGTTGCTTATTGTGGTGCTCAAGTTGTACAAACACTCCCTGGACCTCACAAGTCCTGTTTGCAAGTGATGCACATATTTAGGGGGAGCTGTGCTACAACTTGACCTTTTGGGACTAACCATGTACTTGAGTTTGGTTGTTTTAGTCTCCAAGGATAATTAAAAAGGGAAAAAGGTGGACTTAGAGAAGGCAAGACTTCCACTGCACTCCGATGAAAAGAGTAACTCTTCCAAGTTCATCTTTAAACTCTTATTGCCTATTTGCTCTTAATTGAAGATTTTGGTGAGGCAATGGGGTTAAAGGGCCAAGATTGATCCCGTTTTGGTGCTTGATGCCAAAGGGGGAGAAAATAAAGGCCAAAGCAATAAATGGATCAGCTACCACTTGAGAAACTTTGAAAACAGTAGGATAGAGCTTTTGGTTTGTCAAAACTCTTGCATTGTCTCTTTTGTCAAAAGTTGGCCTCTTGTGGGGAGAAGTGTTGATTGTGGGAAAAAGGGGGAGTTTTTGGAATCTTGAATCAATTTTCTTTGGAAAACCTCTCTTTATGTCTACAAGTGGATTTGACTTAGAGATAGGATTTTGAGTTTGATTTAAAAAAAAACAAACCAAGTGGTGGCAAAGGATGATCCATATATGCCAAATTGAATTAAAATAAATTTGAGTTTTTATTTAAAGTGATATTGCACTTGTTCTAGTTGCTTTATGTTGTGTTGGCATAAATCACCAAAAAGGGGGAGATTGAAAGGGAAATGTGCCCTTGGGCCATTTCTAAGTATTTTGGTGATTGAGTGCCAACACAAGTGCTTAAATGTGAATCTATGCCCATGGATGAACAAAGTGCAAATCAAGAGTAAAGGTATGTTTCTAAGCCTTAGTACATTGGTTTTGTGTACTAATATACTTGTCTAAGTGTTAGAAACAGAAAGAAGAAGAAAAGAAAAGAGGTGAAAAAGGCCTGGCTGTGTACAGCCAAGGCTCAGCTCTGTCTGGCACACCGGACTGTCCGGTGGTGCACCGGACAGTGTCCGGTGCGCCAGGCTGGCTCGGGCGAAGTGGCCGCTCTCGGGAATTCACCGGCGACGTACGGCTAAAATTCACCGGACTGTCCGGTGTGCACCGGACTGTCCGGTGAGCCAACGGTCGGCCGGGCCAACGGTCGGCCGCGCAATCTGCGCGGGACACGTGGCTGAGCCAACGGCTAGAAGATGGCACCGGACTGTCCGGTGTGCACCGGACATGTCCGGTGCGCCAACGGCTCCATATCTGCCAACGGTCGGCTTCGCTAATTAAGGAAGGAAATCGGGCACCGGACTGTCCGGTGCCCCCGATGACAGAAGGCAAGAATGGCCTTCCAGATTTGTGCTCAACGGCTCCTAGCTGCCTTGGGGCTATAAAAGGGACCCCTAGGCGCATGGAGGAGAGAACCAAGCAACCTTAGAGCATTCTTGATCATCCACACTCAGTCTTTGCGCATTCGTTTGTCATTCTCAGTGATTCGAGCTCCGTTCTAGTGAGAACTTTGAGATAGTCTTTTGAGCTCGATTCTTGGCCGTGTGTGTGCGCATTTTGCTGTGGATTTGTGTGTGTTGCTTCCCTCCCTTACTCCATATTTCTTTGTGAATCTCAAGTGTAAGGGCGAGAGGCTCCAAGTTGTGGAGATTCCTCGCAAACGGGATATTGAAAGGCAAAGCAAAACACCGTGGTATTCAAGTTGGTCTTTGGACCGCTTGAGAGGGGTTGATTGCAACCCTCGTCCGTTGGGACGCCACAACGTGGAATAGGCAAGCGTTGGTCTTGGCCGAACCACGGGATAACCACTGTGTCATCTCTGTGTTTGATCTCTTGTGGTATTGTGTTTTGTTGAGACTCCTCTCTAGCCACTTGGCGATTATTGTGCTAACACTTAACAAGTTTTTGTGGCTATAAGTTTAAGTTTCATAGGATCACCTATTCACCCCCCCCCCTCTAGGTGCTCTCACCCTTGACGCCCTGGACGTCTGCGCAGGAGTGTGCTGCCGCGTAGAGCGCACAGCAGCAGCTGCACCAGGCGCAGGGCGGCTGGAGGCCCATGGTGTGGAAGAGACAGCCTCCTCCTCCAGCATGAAGCCCTCGGGCACGAAATCTTGGTGTTCAACGATGGGGACCATGGTGTCGAGCAGAAAAACAAGCAAAAACTTAAAGCCAAGCCCCTACCTAGCGCGCCAAATGTCGGAGAGGAAATCTCCAGTCGGTTGGCGGAATGGACCCGCCCTAAATCCTAAGATGAGGAGGGGTCTAAGCGTTTTGCCTGTTGCTAGCTGGACGATGAACACGTAAGGGTTTACAGTGGTTCGGGCCGCCGGAGCGTAATACCCTACTCCACTGTGTGCTGTATTGAGCTTGAGAGCTTGTATGAACTTGTGAGTCTGAGAGACTAAGTGAGTGTGAGTGAGAATGTGAGCTTGTCTTGTAACGTTGCGTGCCTCCCCTTTTATAGCTCAAGGGGGCACGTACAAGGGTACTGAGCCCCGACATGTGGGCCCAGGAACATAACGGATGTAATATTTGGAGCAACTAATGCTAGTCACTAGTGCAATCTTCCTGCGTCCTGGTATCCGCGGTCTGCGTAGCATTGGCGTGCAGCGGAAGCTTCCTTGGCAACGTATGAGTGATGATGAGGACAGTGCACGTGGCAGCATGGGCGTATCGTCTGCCAGCGGAATAGACAGGCATGTCGCCTGCCATCGGAATGGACAGGTCTCATTAAATGCTGAGGCGGCACCCTGCCTACCAGTGGAATGGATAGGTCGCCGCCTGACAGCAGAGTAGACAGGCCTCATTAAATGTCGAGTCGGCACATCACATGTCAGGCGGCGTGCCTTATCCGTAATAAATGCAGGGGCCGCGCAACCCGGAGGCCTTACGTCAGGCTCCGCCCGCTGGCTTACGTCACGCACAGTAGGCCACGTGGCAGCATTGGGTCTCCGCCTAGGCAGGGAGCAGTAGCGTACGCGGACAGGTCTGCACCAGGCTGGGCCTGGACACGTGTCGGCACTGGACCCCAGCCTGACCTTGAGCAAGGCCTGGGTATTCTCTGTCACAGAGTCCTGGGACACGTTCCGGGGGTCCAGGTCACGCCCGTGGGGGTCCTGGTCCTTTCCCTGTGGTCCGGTCTACACGCATAGGGGTCCGACACTTTCCCATGGGGGTCCGGACCCACTATTAACATCTTGGAGTATATCATCTTCTCTGGTCATATGGCGACCCTGGAGCCGTCCACGTGGTGGGGTCGGGTGCTGTTCACCACGCGACTAGAGATAGCCGCGTGAGCACCGCGTCTTCATGCTGTAATAAGGGGTACCCCTGTTTCAGGGTACGACAGTATGTTTCTAGCACTTAGTCATTTGTTTTTCGTACTAACAATGTTCATCTAAGTGATAGAGAACTTCTCAAGTCAAGGCAAAATGTAGTGAAGAAGTTTGGCTACCAGACAGTTACCCAAAATGCGGTCGTGCGAATCAGGTCTGGCTCGTGTGAGTCGAAGATGCGGTCGTGCGAATCAGGTCTGGCTCGGGGTGAGTCGATGATGTGCTCGGGCGAATTGTGTCTGCCTCAGGCGAGACATGACTGAAAGTTGTCTAGAGGGGGTGAATAGGTGAAACCTAAAATTTATAAACTTAAACTTGCACTAAGGCCGGGGTTAGCGTTAGAATTAAATCGGAGTTAGAACGATTGTTCGCCTTGCTTAAAGTTGCTCAATTAATGTGGATAACTTTGGGAGCCAACTCAAATCAATATGAGCAAGGGAACTTCTAGAGAGGGAAAAAACAAATCAAATGGAAATCAACACGAAAGAACACGATGATTTGTTTTACCGAGGTTCGATTCCAAAGAACTTAGTCCCCGTTGAAGAGGCCACAAAGGCGGGTCTATTTCAACCATTTCCATCTCTCAAACGGTCACTTAGAACGAATGAGTCTTCTCTTTAATCAATTGGGTCACTAAGACCCCGCAAGGACCACCACACACTTAGGTGTCTCTTGCTAGCTTTACAAAGCACTTATGAGAATAAGAATGGGGAAGGAGAAAGGCAATCCAAGCGATAAGAGCAACAAATGAACGCAAAACTCTATCTCTCTCAAGTCACTAAGTGGTTGAGTTGATTTTTTGAACTTGGAGAGGATTTGATCTTTGGAATGTGTCTTGGAGTGAATGCTATTGCTCTTGTATTGAATAGGAACTTCAGAAAACTTGGATGCTAATGAATGAGGTGGTTGTGCGTATTTATAGTCTCCAACCACTTACTAGTCGTTGGTTGTTTTTGCTGGCGATGGGCACACCGGAGTACCGGATAGTCCGGTGGCGCACCGGACAGTCACTGTTCACTGTCCGGTGCGTGCCACATCAGCACGCCCGTTGGGGTTTGGAGCGAGTTGACTGTTCGAACCCTTGTCCTGTAGCTGCACCGGACAATTCAGTGCTACACCGGACATGTCCGGTGACCTCTGACTTCGCTGCTCTAACTTCTGTACGCACTGTTCATCACTGTCCACTTTTGCAGTCGACCGTTGATGCCTAGTGATCGTTCGTTTGCGCGCCTAGAGAGTCCGATGAATTATAGCGGAGAACGCCTAGAGAATTCCTAAGAGTGGCATGTTCATTTGCGCGCGGGCCTAGTGCATCGGTCAGTGTCCGGTACACACCGGACAGTGTCTGGTGCGCCACTTGACAGCACACTCTCATGTTTTGCTCCAAATTTGATTGTGTGCCCGACTAAATTTCTTTCTTGGTTTGTGTTGAACCTTATGCACCTGGGATAAATGACATCTTGACAAACTAGTTAGTCCACGTGGTTTGTGATGGACGTCAACCACCAAAATCGATTATAGGAAATGATTAAGCTCATTTCCCTTTCAATGACTGCATCAATCATGTCATGACTGCCTTGGGCGAGTCGTGACTACCCGGGCACGACGTGACTCTCTCGGGCGAATCGTGGCATCGCGTTGCTGCCTCAAGCACATTGCTGCCTCGGGTTCGCTGTGGCCTCGGACGTGTTGTGGCCTCGAGCGTGTCGTGTCAAGTGTGCCATGCGACCGACGCACACAACAGTCGGCTCGGTTGATGAAGGAAACAGATCGCTAATTGATAATTAGGTGCACGCAGCAGGTGAGGCTGATTGCTTCCCTAATAAAGAACCAATGGCTCCTAGCTCCTTGGGGCTATAAAAGAATCCCCTGGCACCAAGGAGTTGTACCCGTGCAGCACACGGAGAAAAACAGAAGAGCATACAACACAATCCGAGACTTCGATCACGTCTTAATTCATTTGAGATAGACCTGAGCGTACTTTGAGTTTAGACTCTGCTGGTTTTTATTGTGTGTGTTGCTTCTCCCTCCCTTACTCTTGTTCTTGATTTTGATCATACTATGTAAGGTGTAAGTAGGGGTGGGCACTTTTTTACCATAAACTGAAAACGAACCGAACCGAAATTTTGGTTTTTTGGTAGTTTGGTTCGGTTTTGGTTTTTTTATCTAAGAAGTTCAGTTTTCGGTACAGTAATCGGTTTTCACCGTATACCGAACCGAAATACCAAAAAAAACGAATACCAAACTTTATCAATTCTCAAATTTGACTATTCGATTATGTGAACTAAATCTATGATACAATCAAATTGTTATTCACTTATTTGTATTTGATATATGATGTATCTCTAAATATTTGTATCTACATATTTTTTACTTTTTAAAATTATGTGTAATCTATCACGTAAACTTGTTGTATGTATTGTCTTGAATACAAGTTTGGTATTCGGTTTTTACCGAAAAACCGAAGTAAAAAACCGAAACCGAACTTCTCGGTTTTTCATTTTCTATAAAACCGATCAGTTTCTAATGTCTGAAAAATCGAAGTTTTTTTAAAACCGAACCAAAGTTTAGAAAAAAAAATCGAATGCCCAACCCTAGGTGTAAGAGACTCCAACTTGTGGAAATTCCTCATAAACGGGATCATATTATAAGGAAGACAATAGTAGTACTCAAGTTTGATCTCTGAATCGCTTGGGATGGATTGAGTGCAACCCTCGTCCATTAGGAAGCCACAACATGGATGTAGGCTCAACTGAACTACGAGATAAATCGTTGTGTCTCTGTCTACATTTCTTTCATTGTAATTTTGTTCTTCCGAGCTCTCTAATTTACGTTCATAATTGCTATAGTTTCAATACTCATATTGTGAGAGCAATTAAGTGAATAGATTCTCCTTCTATTTTTTATTGAACTTGGGTTTAGTCTCATTAACCCCATTTATAGACCAAGTTTGTAATTTTTAGTTAAAATTTTCGCACGAACACCTATTCACCTTCCTCTAGGTGCTTTCAACAGAACACCTTCTAAGGCTATCTCCAGCACCCTCCCTATCCCACTCCTTATTTCAAACTCCACTTTGTAAACAGTGTATCTACAGTACAAAACAATGTTATGCACACTTGGAGATGGCAATGGGTACGTGAAACCCGAAACCCGACGAGTTTTACCTGATATGAAAACGGGTATGAGATGATTTTTTCTACTTGCTGGTATGTTAGTGGGGCTAGATTCTCTACCCGTAGGGTAGATCGGTACGGGTACGGGTGGGTACTACCCATACCCATGTACCAGTGGGTTAAGTATACACGCGTCGTACCACTTATATCAATAATAAAGCACATATAAGTTAAAAGAAATTTTTTTGTCCAATTATTATTTGTTTAACTATCAAGTTATGTAATCAATTGCTTTGTTATATTTCAAGTTGAATTTTTTGTGTGTTTATTTTACATTTTGAGTGGTTGAAAATTAGAATTTGAGATTTCCGCGGGTATGGGTTACCCGACGGCCATGCAGGTACGAGTATGAGTAAGATTCTATATCCGCGAGCGGATATAGGTAACCTGATGGTTATAATTCTTGTTGATGGATACATGTATGAAATGAAGAAATAGTAATATTCGATGGGTATATAACTGTTGCTATCCCTACCACACCAATATACACATTGGGAGGGCCTAAGTAGACAGTTTTCAGACAGCTGCGCTGAACATACGCAAAACGGGCTCTCTCTCTCTCTCTAGTAGGCCTAATCTACCACTCACGCTAAGGGCCCAACGAATCTGTTTTTGCGAAGTTGTTTGTGTTTCATCCATCGAAAAAAGAAAAGGAAGTCACTAGTTGTATTTTGATGAGTGGTCAGTGGTACTGTTATCTGATAAGAGCACGTGCACGATTTTCGTTGCTGTTTCTGACTAGCTGCTCACTGTTGTCACACACAAACACACAATGACACTGCCAGACTGACCCATAAAAGGACCATTAGCGCCTCTGTACAATATATTACTGTAGGTCTGAGTGTTCAGCACTTCAGCTGCTGTTTGGCTCCTGGAAAGGCAGTACGGCCGTACCCATACAAACAAAACAGTGCTACTGACCAGACAGGTGCCTGCAAAAGGCCAGACCTTTGCCGAAGCACGGAGGCGGGCAGCGACCGCATGAAAAGGCACGCGAAACTAGACTTGCCGTCCATCCGCAGACCACAGTGATTAGAGTTCGATTCTAATTTGATACGATTATAGTGTAAAAATTAGGGCACATTATCACTCAATAATACCGCACCAACCTCCTCTAGTAACATCCTTATTGACTATGTTCCCATAGGAGATTAAATTGTAGATAGTTTTAACAAAGCTCTTACAGTGAAGAAATTAGAAAACTTGAAATACAATCTCAACTTGAGAAAGTTGTGATTGAGGGGGCATGTAAAGCAAAGCGTGTGTAACAGATAACACAGAGTTGGTATATCAATCTTATCTCATGTAGTCGGTTGTATTAGAGTTTATCTCGTGTAACCAACTCCGCGTGATTATCTGAAATATACTCATGATTATCCAAATGTAAACCACGGCAATAGCTGTTATTGCCCATATATAAACATGCAACACACCGGCCCAAGGGGCATCACGGTGTTTTCCAAGTGGTGCAGATATGAACAATAGTCGCATTTGTTATTCAACTGTTCCAACTCATAACCGTGATCTTAAACTCAATAATATTCTTTATGTTCCTCAAGTTACAAAGAATCTTGTCTCAGTTCATAAACTAGCCACCGATAACTCAGCCTTTCTTTAATTTCATCTCAATTTCTTTATGATCAAGGATCAGGCCACAAAGAGACCTCTGCTTAAAGGACGCTGCCACAAAGGGCTCTATCCTTTGCCATTGACATCATCCAAGCAAGCATATGGAGCCACTAGACCATCTATTGAAAGATGGCATAGTCGTCTAGGTCATCCCTCTGTTCCTATAGTAGAAAAAGTTATTCGCTGTTTTAATCTCCCTTGTTCTAGTGAGAAGAATAAATAGTCTGTTTGTGACGCCTGTCAAAAGGCTAAATGTCATCAGTTACCTTATCCCAAGTCAAGCCATGTGTCGAGTCATCCCTTAGAACTCGTTTTCTCTGATGTTTGGGGTCATGCACCCAACTTCGTAGGAGGCAATAAATATTATATCATTTTCATCGATGATTATAGTAAATATACTTGGATTTATCACCTCAAATTCAAATCTGAAGTCTTTCAAAAGTTTGTTGAATTTTAGACTCCCGTTGAGCGTCTTTTCGATCGCAAAATAATAACCATGCAAACCGATTGGGGTGGAGAATATCAAAACCTTCATTCCTTCTTTGCTAAAGTTGGAATTAGCTATCATATCTCCTGTCCTTATGCACATCAACAGAATGGGTCGGCGGAGAGAAAACATCGCCATATTGTTGAAGTTGGTCTAGCCCTTCTTGCCCATGCTTCTATGCCCCTGAAATACTGGGATGACGCCTTCCTTGCAGCTGTTTATTTGATCAACCATACTCCTAGCAAAATCATAAATTATGAAACACCTTTGGAGTGTCTTTTTCACCAAAAAACAAATTACTCCTTTTGCACATTTTTGGTTGTGCTTGTTGGCCTAACCTTCGTTCCTATAATTCTCATAAGCTTCAATTCCGCTCCCGTCAATGTGTCTTTCTAGGATACATTATTTTTCACAAAGGTTTCAAATGTCTTGATCTTTCTTCAGGACGAGTCTACATTTCAAGGGATGTCATCTTTGATGAAACAGTTTTTCCCTTCTCTCTCCGCCCCAATGCTGGTCACTGTCTCCAATAAGAAATTTCCCTTCTTCTTCCATCCCTTCTACATTCTGATATTATCACCGGTTATGGGGGGCCAACACTTGGATAATCATGTGCCTACATGTTCTACTAACACTACTAATCCATGTGCTTTGAGCTCTCCACCTGTGCAGGACACAACCGGGTCAAATGATGCTTCCGGGCCAAGTACTGAGGCCGAGTCACCTACACCAGCTCCTGTTGACGATGCTGCCCTACCCGCCATGCAGTTGGATGAGAGCGCCATACACGATCCGCATGTAGCCACGAACGCCCTGCCTCTTGGATCCTCTGCGCCCGAGGGGGGACTAATAGCAGTCGCAGCACATGGAACAACAGCGCCTGAGTACACGTCTCCAACATGGAATCCGTAAGCCCAAAGTTTACACTGATGGCACTATCAAGTACAGTTTTCTTACAACTTCTGGTGAACCACGAAACATAGAAGACGCCTTGAGTGATAAAAACTAGAAAAATGCTATGGATGCTGAATTTATGGCACTAGAAAAGAACAGAACCTGACACTTAGTTCCACCTAAAAAAGGTAGGAATATAGTTGACTGTAAATGGGTTTCTAAAATTAAAAGAAAACAAGATGGGAGCTTAGATAGAAATAAAGCTCGCCTAGTTGCAAAAGAATTTAAACAAAGATATGGTATTGATTATGTGGACACTTTTAGCCCTGTGGTCAAGCCAACTACCATCAGGATTGTTCTCTCTATTGCTATCTCCAGGGGGTGGTCTCTTCGTCAATTGGATGTGCAAATTGCTTTTCTTCATGGAATCCTTGAAGAGGAAGTGTACATGAAACAACCTCCTGGATATGAGGACAAAGAGAAGCCAAGTTATGTTTGCAAACTAGACAAAGCTCTTTATGGTCTAAAACAAGCTCCTCGGGCCTGGTATGCAAGGTTGAGTAAGAAGTTTTTTGATCTTGGTTTTAGAAGTTCCAAGGCCGACACTTCCCTGTTTTTCTATAATAGCAAATGTGTGTCTATGTGAAAGGGAAATGTGCCCTTGGGCCATTTCTAAGTATTTTGGTGATTTAGTGTCCAACACAAGTGCCTAATTGTAAAAAAGTGGACAAAGTACAAATCAAGGATAAAGGTATGTTTCTCAGACTTAGTACATTGTTTTATGGACTAATGTATTGTGTCTAAGTGCTGGAAACAGAAAAAATCGAGTTGGAGAAGAGATGGCTCGAGCAGCCAAAGTCTGCTCAGTCTGGGTGCACCGGACTGTCCGGTGGTGCACCGGACAGTGTCCGGTGCGCCAGGCTGGCTCGAGGGAAAAGGCTGCTCTCGGGACTTCGACGGCGGTGTACGACTATAATTCACCGGACTGTCTGGTGGTGCACCGGACTGTCCGGTGGGCCGTTCACAGGCGAACTCGTCGCTCTCGGGAATTCATCGTCGACGTACGGCTATAATTCACCGGACTGTCCGGTGTGCACCGGACTGTCCGGTGTGCACCGGACTGTCCGGTGAGCCAACGGTCGGCAGGGCCAACGGTCGGCCGCACGATCTGCGCGGGACACGTGGCCGAGCCAACGGCTAGAAGGGGGCACCGGACTGTCCGGTGTGCACCGGACATGTACGGTGCGCCAACGGCTCTCAGGCTGCCAACGGTCGACTGCGCCATTTTTGGAAGGAAATCGGGCACCGGACAGTGTCCGGTGTGCACCGGACTGTCCGGTGCGCCAGTCGACACAAGGCAATATCAGCCTTCCTAGATTGCTCTCAACGGCTCCTAGCTGCCTTGGGGCTATAAAAGGGACCCCTAGGCGCATGGAGGAGAACACCAAGCATTCCTACAACATTCCTAAGCACCAAGACATCGATTTCGCGCATTCGTTTCATTGTGATAGCATATAGAGCTCTAGTGGAGTTGTGAACTCATTGAGTTGTGTTGCGAGCTCTTGTTGCGACTTGTGTGCGTGTTGACACTCTGATTCTTGTGTCTTGTGTGTGTTGCTAATCCCTCCCTTGCTCCGTGTTCTTTGTGAATTTCAAGTGTAAGGGCGAGAGGCTCCAAGTTGTGGAGATTCCTCGCAAACGGGATTGAGAAAAAGTAAGCAAAACACCGTGGTATTCAAGTGGGTCTTTGGACCACTTGAGAGGGGTTGATTGCAACCCTCGTCCGTTGGGACGCCACAACGTGGAGTAGGCAAGCGTTGGTCTTGGCCGAACCACGGGATAACCACCGTGCCATCTCTGTGATTGATCCTTGTTGGTTATTGTGTTTTGTTGAGAATTCCTCTCTAGCCACTTGGCAATTATTGTGCTAACGATTAACCAAGTTTTGTGGCTTAAGTTTTCAAGTTTAACAGGATCACCTATTCACCCCCTCTAGGTGCTCTCAATTGGTATCAGAGCCGTTCTCTTCACAAAGGGACTAACCGCCCGAAGAGATGGATCCTAAGGGGAAGGGTATTGTGATCAACGATAAAGAGAAGGAATCCTTCGTCAACGAGCCGAAGGACGACAAGCCTACCAACTCCGGCTCGGGCCATAGACGGAAGGAAGGGAAGAAGAAGAAGACGAGGCGCATCAAGGAGATCGTCTACTACGACGACAGCGATGAGTCTACTTCTTCCCAAAAGGACGACGACCACAACGACTACGAGAGAAGGAAACCGGTTAATTCGAACTTTTCGTTTGACTACTATCGTATTCCGCAAAGTTCAAATTCACATTTGCTCTCCATTCCTCTCGGCAAGCCTCCACACTTTGATGGGGAGGACTACGGATTTTGGAGCCACAAAATGCGTAGTCACCTATTCTCTCTCCATCCTAGTATATGGGAGATTGTAGAGAGTGGAATGCACTTTGATAGTTCAGATAGTCCCATGTTCATTAATGAACAAATTCATAAGAATGCACAAGCTACTACTGTTCTTCTAGCTTCATTGTGCAGGGATGAATACCACAAAGTGAGCGGCTTGGATAACGCCAAGCAGATATGGGACACCCTCAAGATCTCTCATGAGGGGAACGACGTCACCTTGCTCACCAAGATGGAGTTGGTGGAGGGCGAGCTTGGACGGTTCGCGATGATAAGGGGCGAGGAGCCAACCCAAACATACAACCGGCTCAAGACCCTTATCAACAAAATAAGGAGCTACGGAAGCACGCGATGGACGGACCACGACGTCGTCCGACTGATGCTAAGGTCCTTTACCGTTCTTGATCCTCATTTGGTGAATAACATTCGTGAGAATCCCAGGTACACCAAAATGTCGCCCGAAGAAGTCCTTGGAAAATTCGTGAGCGGGCGAATGATGATCAAGGAGGCTAGGTACGTGGACGACGCCTTGAATGGTCCGATCAACGAGCCGCAACCCCTTGCTCTCAAGGCAACAAGAAGCAAGGAGGCGCTACCTAGCAAGGTGGCACAAATTGAGGCGGCCAGACTTAATGATGAAGAGATGGCCCTCATCATCAAGAGATTCAAGACGGCGCTAAAAGGTCGCAAGGGGCAGCCAAGCAAGACCAAGACAAAGGGGAAGCGCTCATGCTTCAAATGTGGTAAGCTTGGTCATTTTATTGCTAACTGTCCCGACAATGATAGTGATCAGGACCAAGGGAACAAGAGGGAGAAGAAGAAGAACTATAAGAAGGCAAAGGGCGAGGCACATCTAGGAAAGGAGTGGGATTCAGATTGCTCCTCCTCCGACTCCGACAATGAAGGACTCGCCGCCACCGCCTTCAACAAGTCATCCCTCTTCCCCAACGAGCGTCACACATGCCTTATGACAAGGGAGAAGAAGGTATGTACTCGAGACTCTACTTATGCTTCTTCAAGTGAGGACGAATCTAGTGATGAGGATGAAATATATTATTCATGTTTATTTAAGGGCCTAGATAGAACCAAGGTAGATAAAATTAATGAATTGATTGATGCCTTGAATGATAAGAATAGGCTTTTAGAAAAACAAGAGGACTTGTTGTATGAAGAACATGATAAATTTTTAGAAGCACAAAAATCTCATGCCTTAGAAATTAAGAGAAACGAAATGCTTTCGTGTGAATTATCTTCTTGCCATGAGACAATTTCTAGCTTAAGGAGCATTAATGATGATTTGAATGCTAAGTTAGAAATAGCTAGGAAATCAACAACTTGTGTAGAAAATGTTGTTATTTGCAATAGATGTAAAGATTTTGATATTGATGCTTGTAGTGAACACATAGCTTCTATTGCAAAATTAAATGATGAAATGGCTAGTCTTAATGCCCAACTTAAGGCTAGCAAAAGTGATTTTGATAAACTAAAATTTGCTAGGGATGCCTAAACGATTGGTAGACACCCCTCCATTAAGGATGGGCTTGGCTTCAAGAGGGAAGCCAAGAACTTAACAAGCCATAAGGCTCCCATCTCTGCCAAGGAGAAAGGGAAGGCCCCTATGGCAAGTAGTACTAAAAAGAACCATGCTTTTATGTACAATGATAGAAGACAGTCTCATAGGTGTTGTAATGTTTTTGATTCACATGCATATGATTCTTATGCTATGTATGCTTCCAGTTCTTCCTATATGCATTGTAGAGATATGCCTAGAAAAAATATTCATCATGTGCCTAGAAAGAATGTTGTTCATGCTCCTAGGAAAGTTATGAATGGTCCCTCTACCATTTATCATGCTTTGAATGCTTCCTTTGCTATTTGTAGAAAGGATAGGAAGATAGTTGCTAGGAAATTAGGGGCAAAATGCAAGGGTGATAAAGCTTGCATTTGGGTCCCTAAGGAAATTGTGACTAACCTTGTAGGACCCAACAAGAGTTGGGTACCTAAGACCCAAGCCTAAATTTGCCTTGCAGGTTTATGCATTCGGGGGTTCAAGCTGGATTATCGACAGCGGATGCACAAACCATATGACGGGGGAGAAGAAGATGTTCACTTCCTACGTCAAGAATAAGGATTCCCAAGATTCAATCATATTCGGTGATGGGAACCAAGGCAAGGTGAAAGGTTTAGGCAAGATTGCAATATCAAATGAGCATTCTATCTCTAATGTGTTTTTAGTTGAGAGTCTTGGATATAATTTACTATCTGTTAGTCAATTATGTAATATGGGATATAATTGTCTATTTACAAATGTAGATGTGTCTGTCTTTAGAAGATGTGATGGTTCACTAGCTTTTAAGGGTGTACTAGACGACAAACTTTATTTGGTTGATTTTGCAAAATAAGAGGCCGGTCTAGATGCATGCTTAATGGCTAAGACTTGCATGGGCTGGTTGTGGCATCGCCGCTTAGCACATGTGGGGATGAAGAACCTCCACAAGCTTCTAAAGGGAGAACACGTGATAGGTCTAACCAATGTTCATTTCGAAAAAGATAGACCTTGTGCAGCTTGTCAAGCACGGAAACAGGTGGGAGGAGCACATCACAGCAAGAATGTGATGACCACTTCAAGACCTCTGGAGCTGCTGCATATGGACCTCTTCGGACCCGTCGCCTATCTGAGCATAGGAGGAAGTAAGTATGGTCTAGTTATTGTTGATGACTTTTCCCGCTTCACTTGGGTGTTCTTTTTGCAGGATAAGTCTGAAACCCAAGGGACCCTCAAACGCTTCCTCAGGAGAGCTCAAAATGAGTTTGAGCTCAAAGTGAAGAAGATAAGGAGCGACAACGGGTCCGAATTCAAGAATCTTCAAGTGGAGGAGTTCCTTGAGGAGGAGGGGATCAAGCACGAGTTCTCCGCTCCCTACACACCTCAGCAAAATGGTGTGGTAGAGAGGAAGAGCAGGACGCTCATAGATATGGCGAGGACTATGCTTGGAGAATTCAAGACCCCCGAGCGCTTTTGGTCGGAAGCCGTGAACACGGCGTGCCACGCCATCAACAGGGTCTACCTTCACCGCCTCCTCAAGAAGACTTCATATGAGCTGCTAACTCGTAACAAACCCAATGTATCTTATTTTCGTGTTTTTGGGAGCAAGTGTTATATTCTTGTGAAGAAAGGTAGAACCTCTAAATTTGCTCCCAAAGCTGTAGAAGGTTTTTTATTAGGTTATGATTCAAATACAAAGGCGTATAGGGTCTTCAACAAATCATCGGGTTTGGTTGAAGTCTCTAGCGACGTTGTATTTGATGAGACTAATGGCTCTCCAAGAGAGCAAGTTGTTGATCTTGATGATGTAGATGAAGAAGACGTTCCAACGGCCGCGATACGCACCATGGCGATTGGAGATGTACGGCCCCAGGAACATTTGGAGCAAGATCAACCGTCTTCCTCAACTATGGTGCATCCCCCAACCCAAGATGACGAGGCGCATGATCAAGGGGGAGCACAGGATGTTCAAGTTGAAGAGGAAGAAGCACCTCAGGCACCTCCAACCCAAGTTCGAGCGACAATTCAAAGGGATCATCCCGTCGACCAGATATTGGGTGATATTAGCAAGGGAGTAGCTACTCGTTCAAGATTAGTTAATTTTTGTGAGCATTACTCTTTTGTCTCTTCTATTGAGCCTTTCAGGGTAGAAGAGGCCTTGCTAGATCCGGACTGGGTGTTGGCCATGCAGGAGGAACTCAACAATTTCAAGCGCAATGAAGTTTGTACAGTGGTGCCTCGTCCCAAGCAAAATGTTGTGGGAACCAAGTGGGTGTTCCGCAACAAACAGGACGAGCACGGGGTGGTGACGAGGAACAAGGCTCGACTTGTGGCAAAAGGTTATGCCCAAGTCGCAGGTTTGGACTTTGAGGAGACTTTTGCTCCTGTGGCTAGGCTAGAATCAATTCGTATCTTGCTAGCATATGCCGCTCACCATTCTTTCAGGTTGTACCAAATGGATGTGAAGAGCGCTTTCCTCAACGGGCCGATCAAGGAGGAGGTGTACGTGGAGCAACCCCCTGGCTTCGAGGATGAACGGTACCCCGACCACGTGTGTAAGCTCTCTAAGGCGCTCTATGGACTTAAGCAAGCCCCAAGAGCATGGTATGAATGCCTTAGAGACTTTATAATTGCTAATGCTTTCAAGGTCGGGAAAGCCGATCCAACTCTTTTCACTAAGACTTGCGATGGTGATCTTTTTGTGTGCCAAATTTATGTCGATGACATAATATTTGGTTCTACTAACCAAAAGTCTTGTGAAGAGTTTAGCAGGGTGATGACGCAGAAATTCGAGATGTCGATGATGGGCGAGTTGAACTACTTCCTTGGGTTCCAAGTGAAGCAACTCAAGGACGGCACTTTCATCTCCCAAACGAAGTACACGCGAGACTTGCTAAAGCGGTTTGGAATGAAGGATGCCAAGCCCGCAAAGACGCCGATGGGAACTGACGGACACACCGACCTCAACAAAGGAGGTAAGTTCGTTGATCAAAAAGCATACCGGTCCATGATAGGTTCTTTGCTTTATTTATGTGCTAGTAGACCAGATATTATGCTTAGCGTATGCATGTGTGCTCGATTTCAATCCGATCCTAAGGAGTGTCACTTAGTGGCCGTGAAGCGAATTCTTAGATATTTAGTCGCTACGCCTTGCTTCGGGATCTGGTATCCAAAGGGGTCTAACTTTGACTTGATTGGGTACTCAGAATCCGACTATGCTGGATGTAAGGTCGATAGGAAGAGTACATCGGGCACGTGCCAATTCTTAGGAAGGTCCCTGGTGTCATGGAACTCTAAGAAACAAACCTCCGTTGCCCTATCCACCGCTAAGGCCGAGTACGTTGCCGCAGGACAGTGTTGCGCGTAACTACTTTGGATGAGGCAAACCCTCCGGGACTTTGGCTACAATCTGAGCAAAGTGACAATGAGAGTGCTATCCGAATAGCGGAAAATCCTGTTGAGCACAGCCGCACCAAGCACATTGATATCCGGCATCACTTTTTGAGAGACCACCAGCAAAAGGGGGATATCGAAGTGTTTCATGTTAGCACCGAGAACCAGCTAGCCGATATCTTTACCAAGCCTCTAGATGAGAAGACCTTTTGCAGACTGCGTAGTGAGCTCAATATCTTAGATTCGCGGAACTTGGATTGAATTATAGCATACATGTGTTTATGCCTTTGATCATGTTCATTCTGCATTTTGTTGCTTTTTGTGGTGCTCAAGTTGTACAAACACTCCCTAGACCTCACAAGTCCTTTTTGCAAGTGATGCACATATTTAGGGGGAGTTGTGCTACAACTTGACCCTTTGAGACTAACCATGTACTTGAGTTTGGTTGTTTTAGTCTCAAAAGAGGATTGAAAGGGAAAAGGTGGACTTGGACCACGCAAGACTTCCACTGCACTCCGATGAAAAGAGTAACTTTTCCAAGTTCATCTTTATACTCTTATTGCCTTTGTGTTCTTATTTGAAGATTTTGGTGAGGCAATGGGGTTAAAGGGCCAAGATTGATCCCGTTTTGGTGCTTGATGCCAAAGGGGGAGAAAATAAAGGCCAAAGCGATAAATGGATCAGCTACCACTTGAGAGATTTTGAAAATAGTAGAATAGAGCTTTTGGTTTGTCAAAACTCTTTTATTGTCTCTCTTGTCAAAAGTTGGCTTCTTGTGGGGAGAAGTATTGATTATGGGAAAAAGGGGAGTTTTTGAAATCTTGAATCAATTTCTCTTGGAATGACTCTCTTTATGTCTTAACATGTGTGTTTGACTTAGAGATAGAAATTTAAGTTTGATTTGCAAAAACAAACCAAGTGGTGGCAAAGAGTGATCCATATATGTCAAATTTGAATCAAAACAATTTGAGCTCTTAGTTGAATTGATTTTGTACTTGTTCTACTTGCTTTATGTTGTGTTGGCATAAATCACCAAAAAAGGGGAGATTGAAAGGGAAATGTGCCCTTGGGCCATTTCTAAGTATTTTGGTGATTTAGTGTCCAACACAAGTGCCTAATTGTAAAAAAGTGGACAAAGTACAAATCAAGGATAAAGGTATGTTTCTCAGACTTAGTACATTGTTTTATGGATTAATGTATTGTGTCTAAGTGCTGGAAACAGAAAAAATCGAGTTGGAGAAGAGATGGCTCGAGCAGCCAAAGTCTGCTCAGTTTGGGTGCACCGGACTGTCCGGTGGTGCACCGGACAGTGTCCGGTGCGCCAGGCTGGCTCGAGGGAAAAGGCTGCTCTCAGGACTTCGACGACGGTGTACGACTATAATTCACCGGACTGTCTGGTGGTGCACCGGACTGTCCGGTGGGCCGTTCACAGGCGAACTCGTCGCTCTCGGGAATTCATCGTCGACGTACGGCTATAATTCACCGGACTGTCCGGTGTGCACCGGACTGTCCGGTGAGCCAACGGTCGGCAGGGCCAACGGTCGGCCGCACGATCTGCGTGGGACACGTGTGTGAATCATCTAGGCCCCTTTGGTAATATTTTGGTAATTAATGACAACTACTTGTGGACTAACGATTCTTGGAGAAATAAGAATGCAGGGTTGGACCACATAGAACAGGAAATGTTGAAGAGTCATACGCATTGGTTGTGGATCAGATGAAGGCAAAGGTATAATATAGGTTTTACTTTTGCCGGTCTTGAGGAGTTTAGAGAAGATACCTGACCGGATTAGTAGGCTAGATAGCCGTACTATTAAGAGGGGTCAATGACTTAGATCTGTGTAAAACTTAGTGCCTCATAGAGCATCAAGTAGTTGCATTTGCATGAGGACTAACAACGCTTCTCATTTCGTGAGTTAAAAGTTCATTCAAAAGCATGTTTGAAATTTGAGAAGTCTTGGTCGCGCGGACTGTCCGGCCCTTGGGGGCGGACCGTCCGCGATCCTCCAGAGGGTCCGAAGTCTGACCATTTGTGTTGACATTGTGTTCTATTGCACTGCGGACCGTCCGGGCCTTAGGGCCGGACCGTCCGCAGTCCTGACCAGAGGAAGGTGGCTTCGGGTCAGTCCCTGAATTATAGGCGGACGGTCCGCCTGTGAGGGGCGGACGGTCCGCATGTGTCTAACTCGTTTTTGGACAGAGACTGTGTGTTTTTATAGATTTGTACTACGGACGGTCCGGGGGACCAGTCCGGACAGTACTGTCTCAGGTCGCGGACGGTCCGGGATTTATAGCCGGACGGTCCGCGTGTGTTAACTCCGTTTGATCCGAGGCTCGGGTGTTTGAATTTGCCAGGTCGCGGACGGTCCGGCCTTGAAGGGCGGACTGTCCGAACCCACCTTTTGAGTCAGCTCTGACATGTTTCAACGGTCATTATAGCCGTTATGATGTACGGCGGACCGTCCGGCCCTAGGGCGCGGACGGTCCGCGTGTGCGCAGAACTGCCCCCTTTTGCACATAACGGTTGGTTTTAGATGGGGGACTATAAATAGAAGGGTAGCTCGTGTGAGAGACCTCTCTTGGCCATTCCTTGCACACATTGAGCTCATTTGTGATCCTCCAACTCACTCTCTCACACTCTTTGCTTGAGATTGCATTCTAGTGAGAGATTGAGGGTTCCTAGTGCATTTGCATCATTTGGTGATTCTTGAGGCACTAGGTGGTACACCGAGCAAGTGTCATTGGCTTGTTACTCTTGGAGGTTGCCGCCTCCTAGACGGCTCGGGTGATTGTCTCCGTCGAGCTCTCCAAGAAGATTGTGGAGAAGCCGCAGTGTTGATTGTGAGGGGTTCGCGCCTACCTCGCCGAAGCGGCAAAGGTGACATTAGTGGAATCGAGGTATTGAGTGATTTCTTGTCCACTTGGCTCAAAGATCAAGTCGTGTCTTGATAGAGGAGCAAGTGAGAGCTTGAAGTCCACCTCAACGTGGATTAGGGGTGATCGGCAAATCACCGATACCACGGGATAAATTTCGGTGTCTATTCCTTCTAGCATTACTTATTGCCTTGCAATTGATTAGTGTTTTGCTTATTGTTCTTCAAGTATTCAATCTCCGTAGTTGTCTTTCATACATAGTTTACTTATTGACACTAGTAAATTTATTCCTCTTGTCGTATTGATTAAATTTACTTAGTATTGTTGTTTTTAGTCAAAACCGTCTATTCACCCCCTCTCTAGCCGGTGTCCTAGATCCTACAAGTGGTATCGGAGCCGAGGACTCCATTGTTTGTGGATCTAATCATCCCGGAGTGGGACAAAATGGCTAGTAACAACAATGTGCACATTGGGAAGCCACCGCACTTTGATGGAAACAATTATGATTATTGGAAAATAAGAATGTCAATGCATCTTAGAGCAATGGGTGGAAAGATTTGGCCAATTGTTAGGGATGGATTTGTTGTATTGAAGGAAGATGAACCATCCATTAGTGATAATGAGAATATCCTCACAAATGATCAAGCCATGAATGTCTTTTATGATGCTCTTGATATAAATGAGTTCAATCGTATCAAGAATCTCACAACCGCTCATGAGATTTGGATAAAACTAATGGAGATTCATGAAGGAACTACAATTGTGAAGAGTGCCAAACTATATGTGTGCAAAGGGAAGTTTGAGCAATTTATTATGAAAGAAGATGAGAGTGTATCCGATATGTTCAATCGGTTGAATGAGATAGTAAATGAACTCAAAGGACTTGGTTTTAATGTACCGGATGTGGATTTCACACACAAGTTCCTTAGATCACTTCCGGAGAAATATGAGACTATTGTGACAATGCTAGTAAGGAGTGATCTATCTACAACTTCTCCAACCGAAGTATTGGGAGAAATTCTCACTCAAGATATATTCAAGAAGTCACAAGCCGATGCTTTAAGTTTGGCAAAGAAGGTGAAAAATGAATCTATTGCTCTCAAAGCCAAGGCCTCAAAGGCAATTGAAAAAGAAGATAGCAATGATGAAGAAAATGAAAGTGAGAGTGATGGTGACATGGCTTTATTTGTAAGGAAGTTCAATAAATTCATGAAGATGAAAAGAGGTCAACCTAGAAGAGGTCAAACATCTAGAAGAAATGCTTTCAATGATAGAAAATGTTTTGAGTGTGGGGAACCCGGTCACATTGCCATGAATTGCCCAAGCAAGAAGAAGAAGGGCAAAGATGAAAGTGACAAGAAGAAGAAGAAATACTATAACAAGAAGAAAGATGGCAAAGCCTACTTAGTTGAGTGGGACTCGGATGATAGCTCGGATGATGATGATGATGACACCTCATCCAAGCTTAATGCCGGAATTGCCATCAAGGAAGCTCCCTCACTCTTCTCATCCCCCCATTGTCTCATGGCAAAGGGAGATGCTAAGGTAAAAATCATCACCGATTTAAATGATGTAAAAGATGATGATGATATCGATGATGTTGATGATGATGGCTATTCATATGATGATCTTGTTAGAATGTTAGGTGAGGCCGATGACTACATGCACAAAGAAAAAGAAAAATTTAAGACCTTGAAGGAATTGTATAAAAACCTCCAAGTGTCTTTTGAGGAGCTCAAGACCTCTCACAATGACCTCAAAGAAAATTGTGAGAAGCTTGCGGATGCTCAAAAATCATCTATTGTGCATGAAGTTGAGGTGGTCACTAAGGATGTTGGAGTCACTTGTGACTTACTTGATAGTCTTACAAGTGAACCACTACCTACTAACTCTATTTGTGATAAATGCAAAATTTCTCTCAATGATAACATTGCTCTTGATGAATCAAAAATTATTGTTGAGAATGAAGTGTTAGTAGATAGAATAAATACTCTAACTCATGACTTAGAAAAGGCATATGGTGGTAAGACTAAATTGGATTTCATATTGGGAAGTCAAAGATGCTCTCTTAACCGTGAAGGTCTTGGATATGTTCCCAAGAAAGGAAAGAATGCTTTTGTAAAGCAAAAGACATTGTTTGTGAAAGAATGTGACAAAGTGTGTCACAAGTGTCACAAAAAGGGACATGTTAAGAAAAATTGTCCCAATTTCAAAAATGTATCCTCCACTTGTTTTGAGCATTGTTATGTTCTTTCTCACAATGCAAAAGGTGTTCATGCTAAATTTGTTGGTACTTCAATTGTTGGAAACAAAAAGAAAGCTATTTGGGTACCAAAGACCTTGGTCACTAACATCCAAGGACCCAAGCAAGTTTGGGTACCTAAAAGAGATTGATTTCCTTTTGTAGGTAAACTACAAGGCGGGAGGGAATCATTGGGTGTTGGATAGTGGATGTACTCAACACATGACCGGGGATATGAAAATGTTCACCCAAATGAGTGAGGAAGATTGCTCAAATTATGATAGTATCACATTTGGAGATAATCGTAAAGGAAAGGTTAAAGGTTTGGGTAAAATTGCTATCTCAAATGATCATTCTATATCAAATGTGCTATTGGTTGAGTCTTTGAATTTTAATTTACTTTCCGTAGCTCAATTATGTGATTTAGGATTTTGTTGCAATTTCACGATTGAAGATGTTATTATCTCTAGTGTTGATGGTAGCAATCTTAAGTTTAAAGGTTTTAGACATGAAAATCTTTATCTTGTTGATTTCTCATCTAATGAGGCAAAGCTCACAACTTGCCTATTTTCAAAAGCTTCACTAGGTTGGTTATGGCATAGAAGACTTGGTCATGTTGGGATGAAGCAACTCAATCGGTTAACCAAGCATGACTTAGTTCGAGGCTTAAAAGATGTGAAGTTTGAAAAGAACAAATTGTGTAGCTCTTGTCAAGCCGGTAAGCAAGTGGCAAACACTCATCCAAATAAAAGTCAAATGTCCACTCATCGACCCTTGGAATTACTTCATATGGATTTACTAGTAGGGTGCCCGTGCGTTGCGACGGCACGTAATAATATTTGATGAGTGACCCTAGCAATCTATTATCATGTCAAGGTCGCGACGCCTCCTCCCGACCACCAGAGTCAACACCCCGCACTTTCCTCTACAACGTGGGGAGGGGGTTTTGTGTGCTCGCCCTTCCATCCCACACGCTCTCCATCCTGCGATCTGGGTGTTGCGCCACCTCCACGTGCTCGACCTCTCAGGCAACCGCCTGCAAGGAGAAATCCCCACGGTGCTCGCTAGCGTCTGTCTCTAGGGGGATGGGGGGAGGGGGCGAGGTTTTGGGGCGGCGGACGCAAGACGATGATATTTCCTAGGACAGGGACGATTCGCGAGGGCGGTGAGATTTCCAGGGCGAGGGCATGTCGTAACTGTGGACGTCTACGTTACATCCTTACAGAGTAGTAGTAGATTACCAGAACAGTCTACATGGTATACCGTGCGATTCGGTGCTACCAAGTAGTAGCCAATGTCTTGGGGATCTATCAATTGTTTAAGGCATTCCGAGGCTTATATGTACCAAAGTTGTATTGTATGTGAGAACTATTAAGGAATTGCTTTCACCCTTTGGGTGGTGATTAAGTTTGGTAGTTTTAGACTGAACTCGATGGATGGACCATTATCATGCAAGCGAATGTGGTCTTCTGTTTCTGTTACCATTATCTGTTTGCTCATGATATGTACGTTCATAGATAATTTTTTTGTTTTCTCCACCTTCCAATCAAGTAGTGAATTTTGCATTTACTTGATTAAGGCATGGGAGCAACAAACTAAAATATTGTCAACGACTATAACAAAAAACAGATTTATTTAGTTACATCTTACTTGTGATCTAACAGATTTGTAATTACATCTCTATTGGAACTTATTTTCATCTTCATGTCTTGTGTGTATTGTCAAATTTTCACGGACGAACTATTGGCTAGACCAAGACAAGCTACAATATCTACTCAAACAACTCTTGCCCTTTTTGCCTCTCGAGTTTCTGGATCCAAGCCTTCTTTTCCTCTTCAAGGAGCGTGTTGAACATGAAAACATATTTGTATCTGATGGCACCCTAATTGGTCAGGTTCGAAACAGGAAGCAGGGTATCTGCTCTGCTGTCAATGGGAGAGATTCTTTACCTTGATGGGCTGCTAGAATTTTCTAGAGACGAAGATTGTGAAAAGAAGCATCCACGGTCCTAAAAGATCTGCCTTTGTGTTGTTATCCATTAAACCAGACTGTACATATTGTAAGACCATAAAGATTGTAAGACAACAGAAGCATATACCAACAGTTTATGGAGATAAATGCTAGTGGTTTCTGAGTGACCAAATGCCCAAGAAGAAGCCCAGGGATAAGAAACGTCAAGATGCAGCTTCCAGTTCCCATAGCAGAGACATGTGGGTGGAATGGATGCAGTTACTGCCAACATCTTCCTTGAAGAAGCAGCAGGATCAGCATACCTTCCTTGAAGACGAGGCCATGAGCATGGCGAACGTGGAGCCGACAAACCACAACGCAACAGGGAGCCCCTTATTATTTTCTAGAAATGGCATGCTGAATCGGCACATACTGTTTTCAGAGCTCCTTTATTTAAATTGAACCTCCAATCTGGTGAAAGGAACCTTGAGAGGAGCCTCGGAATGCGGAGTTCAAACAGTACGGTCTTCCCACTCACAAATAAGAGCAGGCAAGAAAGATGAGACAACATAACTCATTCCACCATTGCCGCGTCAAAGTTCACAGTTGCTGCGGCAGAAAAGGCTCAGGCGAAAAACAACACAGGAACCAGACAAAAAGGGCGAAGCAAAAAATCACAGAAAATCAGTTTAACTTATGATAGATTGCCATTTTTGCGGTCTGGGGTACCATTACACCACATGCGGAAAAAAAGTATGTTCGTCTTCAGCTCAACATCTTAAGCGGACTTCAAGATTTACTTGGGTCCACATCTTTTGTAAGTATTGGTGGTAATTCCTATTGTCTTGTGATTGTGGATGACTATTCAAGATTTACTTGGGTCTATTTTCTACGAGACAAATCCAATGTGTTTGAAACATTCTAGTCATTTGCTATATTGACTCAAAATCAATTTGATTTCGACATCAAAAAGGTTAGAAGTGATAATGGGTCGGAATTCAAAAATGCAAGAATTGATCAATATTGTGATAACAAGGGTATCAAACATGAATTCTCTTCAAAATATACCCCGGAACAAAATGGTATTGTTGAAAGAAAGAATAGAACTCTTATTGATATGGCAAGGTCTATGTTAGCGGAATATAATATATCGGATTCTTATTGGGCCGAAGCAATAAATACCGCTTGTCATTCATCAAATAGACTATATTGTCACAAGCTCTTGAAGAAAACTCCATATGAATTGCTCATTGGTAGAAAGCCAAATATCTCATATTTTAGGGTATTCGGTTGCAAATGTTATATTTTGAGAAAGGGGAGCCGGCTTTCTAAATTTGAGAAGAAATGTGATGAGGGTTTTCTTCTTGGATATTCATCAAATAGTAAGGCTTATAGAGTCTTCAACAAAACTCATGGTATTATTGAGGAAGCATATGATGTTGAATTCGATGAAACAAATGGGTCTCAAGATGAGGGTGATAATCTCGATGATGTTGGGGGAACTCAATTGATAAATGCAATGAAATCAATGGCCATTGGTGAAATAAAACCAAAGGAAGATGATGATGAAGATAGTGTGGTTGTCATTCCTTCATCCTCAACTATAAATAAGGAAGATCACCAAAGCCAACAACTTAATGAAACCATGGATACTCATGATCAAGGTACTTCAAGACCTTCGGTTCCTCCTAATGCTTCATCAAGCAATTATCAAACGGTATCAAGAATTCATCATTCCATTGTGAAGGATCACCCGGTTGATCAAATTGTGGGTGATATTAGTAAGGGTGTTCAAACTCGCTCTCGCATAGCTTCATTTTGTGAACATTTCTCTTTTGTATCTTGTATGGAACCTAACCGTGTAGATGAAGCTCTACTTGATGTTGATTGGGTGAATGCAATGCATGAAGAATTAAATAACTTCGCTCGAAATGAAGTTTGGGAGCTTGTTGAGAGACCAAAGAACCACAATGTTATTGGTACAAAATGGGTGTTTCGCAACAAGCACAATGAAGATGGTGTGGTAGTAAGAAACAAGGCAAGATTAGTTGCACAAGGATATACTCAAATTGAAGGATTGGATTTTGGGGAGACATTTGCTCCCGTAGCAAGATTAGAAGCAATCCGGATTCTACTTGCTTATGCTTGTGCACATAATATCAAGCTCTACCAAATGGATGTAAAGAGTGCCTTCCTAAATGGTAAGATTAGTGAACTAGTGTATGTTGAACAACCTCCCGGTTTTGAGGACCCCAAAAGACCTAACCATGTGTTCAAGCTTTCTAAAGCTCTCTATGGGCTTAAGCAAGCTCCACGCGCTTGGTATGAAAGGCTTAGGGATTTCTTGCTTTCCAAAGACTTCAAAATTGGGAAGGTTGACACTACTCTATTCACTAAAAGAATTGGCAAAGACTTATTTGTTTGTCAAATCTACGTTGATGATATTATTTTTGGATCTACTAATGAATTATTTTGTGAGGAGTTCGGAAAAATGATGTCAAAAGAATTTGAAATGTCTATGATAGGAGAATTGAGCTTCTTTCTTGGCCTTCAAATCAAACAATTGAAAGATGGAATTTTTATAAGTCAATCAAAATATTTGAAGGACATGCTCAAGAAGTTTGGTTTAGAAAATGCTAAGCCTATCAAGACTCCAATGGCAACAAATGGTCATCTAGACCTAGATGAAGGAGGTACTATGGTTGATCAAAAACTTTATCGTTCAATAATTGGTAGTTTGCTTTATATTACCGCATCTAGGCCCGATGTTATGTTTAGTGTATGCATGTGTGCTCGATTTCAAGCTTCACCTAGAGAGGTTCACTTGAAGGCCGCTAAAAGAATTCTAAGATATTTGAAGTATACTCCCAATATTGGTCTATGGTATCCCAAAGGTGCTCAATTTGAATTAATTGGATATTCGAATTCGGACTATGCGGGGTGCAAAGTTGATAGAAAAAGCACCTCCGGTTGTTGTCAATTTCTTGGTAGATCTCTTGTTTCATGGTCTTCTAAGAAACAAAATTCGGTTGCTCTATCTACCGCCGAGGCGGAATATATATCGGCCGGAAATTGTTGTGCTCAACTATTATGGATGAAACAAACCTTATTGGACTATGGAATTATTTTCAAGAATGTGCCTCTCATGTGTGATAATGAGAGTGCGGTAAAATTGGCTACCAATCCGGTCCAACACTCAAGAACCAAGCATATTGATATAAGACATCACTTCTTAAGGGATCATGTTGGCAAGGGAGATATCTCTATTTATTCCATTGGCACGGATGATCAATTAGCAGACATTTTTACAAAACCTTTGGATGAAACAAGATTTTGTTCTCTAAGAAGTGAAATGAATGTGATCGATATTTCAAATGTGGCTTGAAGTTGATCACACATGTGTCGTATTGCAACTCGGGTCTTAATATGCTCTTTATGCTATTTATTTTGTATTTTTGGTGCATTTTTTATTCCGAATTGCTCTAGATAGTTTAATTCACAAATTGTGCATTACTCAATTACATCATATGTATATGCATGTGTCGGCGTTTCGAGACAGGGGGGTCCCTAAGCCGACGAGTGAGTGTGCTGCGTGCCCCAGCCTAGATGGGTCGAGCGCGTGGGCGAGCGTGAAGGGGGGAGAGGCGAGGTGGCCGGAGTCGAGCGTGAGAGAGGTGGAAGTCCCGCGGCCTTCGTGTTCGTCCCGCGCCCAGGTCAGGTGCGCTTGCAGTAGGGGGGTTACAAGCGTCCACGCGGGTGAGGGAAGCGAGCGGCCCCAAGAGAGCGCTTGTCCCGTCCTCGGTCCCGCGCGGCCAACCTTCTCTAAGAAGGCCCTGGTCCTTCCTTTTATAGTCGTAAGGAGAGGATCCAGGTGTACAACGGGGGGTAGCAGAGTGCTACGTGTCTAGCGGAGAGAGAGAGAGCTAGTGCCCTGGGTACATGCCAATGTGGCAGCCGGAGAGGTCTTGGCACCTTGCTGGCGTGATGTCGTGGCTGTCGGAGGAGCGACGGAGCCTGGCGGAGGGACAGCTGTTGGAGCGGTCGAGTCCTTGCTGACGTCACTCTGCTGCCGTAAGAGAGCTAAGAGCCGCCGTCGTCACAGAGCTTGGGGGGCGCCATCATTGCCCATCCGGCGGAGCTGGCCAGATGGGACGCCGGTCTTGTCCTTCGTGTCCCAAGTCGGCTCGGGGTAGGTTGGTGATGGCGCTTCCTGTTGACGTGGCGGACCTGTGCCCTAGGCAGGGCGACGTGGGGGCTCCTCCGAAGTTGAGGTCGAGTCTGCCTTCCGTTGCCGAGGCCGAGCCCGAGCCCCCGGGTCGGGCGAGGCGGAGATCGTTTGGCCGAGGCTAGGGCGGAGTCCGAGCCCTGGGGTCGGGCGAGGCGGAGATCGTTTGGCCGAGGCCAGGGCGGAGTCCGAGCCCTGGGGTCGGGCGAGGCGGAGATTCGCCGTCTTCCGGGTCTTAGCCCGAGTCCGAGCCCTGGGGTCGGGCGGAGCGGAGTTCGCCGTCTTCCGGGTCTTAGCCCGAGTCCGAGCCCTGGGGTCGGGCGGAGCGGAGTTCGCCGTCTTCCGGGTCTTAGCCCGAGTCCGAGCCCTGGGGTCGGGCGGAGCGGAGTTCGCCGTCTTCCGGGTCTTAGCCCGAGTCCGAGCCCTGGGGTCGGGCGGAGCGGAGTTCGCCGTCTTCCGGGTCTTAGCCCGAGTCCGAGCCCTGGGGTCGGGCGGAGCGGAGTTCGCCGTCTTCCGGGTCTTAGCCCGAGTCCGAGCCCTGGGGTCGGGCGGAGCGGAGTTTCCCATGGCGCCTTTGGCAGGGCCCGACTGCCTGTCAGACTTACTCTGTCAAGTGGCACTGCAGTCGGAGTGGCGCAGGCGGCGCTGTCCTTCTGTCAGACTGGTCAGTGGAGCGGTGGAGTGACGGCGGTCACTTCGGCTCTGCCGGGGGGGCGCGCGTCAGGATAAAGGTGTCAGGCCACCTTTGCGTTAAATGCTCCTGCAACTTTGTCAGTCGGTGTGGCGATTTAGTCAGGGTTGCTTCTGAGCGAAGCCAAGGTCTCGGGCGAGCCGGTGATGTGTCCGCCGTAAAAAGGGGGGCCTCGGGCGAGACGGAAGTCTCTCGAGGTCGGCTGCCCTTGGCCGAGGCTAGGCTCGGGTGAAGCGTGATCGAGTCACTCGTGTGGACCGATCCCTGACTTAATCGTACCCATCAGGCCTTTGCAGCTTTATGCTGATGGGGGTTACCAGCTGAGAATTAGGCGTCTTGAGGGTACCCCTAATTATGGTCCCCGACAGTAGCCCCCGAGCCTCGAAGGGAGTGTTAGCACTCGCTTGGAGGCTTTCGTCGCACTTTTTTGCAAGGGGACCAGCCTTTCTCGGTTGCATTTCGTTCCGGTGGGTGCGCGCGAGCGCACCCGCCGGGTGTAGCCCCCGAGGCCTCGGAGGAGTGGTTACACTCCTTCGAGGTCTTAATACCTTGCGTAATGCTTCGGCTGGTCTGGTCGTTCCCTCATGCGAACTGGCCGTAGCCCGGGTGCACGGTCGGGGCCCAAGCTCTCGGGCTGGTATGTTGACGCTGTCAACGGTTCGGCCGGAGCCGGTTTTTGCGAGAGCAGCCCCCGAGCCTCTGCACAGGGCGAGAGGACGATCAGGGACAGACTCGGCTTTTTACATACGCCCCTACGTCGCCTTTCCGCAAGGAGGAGGGGGGGAGTGCGCCATGTTACCCTCGATGGGCACCGAACATGGTGTCTCCGGTGAGCTGCAAGCGGGTAATCCGAGTGGACGTCCGTGCCCCGTTCGTTGGGGGTCGGCTAGGGGCCCAGAGGCACGCCCAAAAGTACCTGCGGGTGATTTGCCGGACCCGGTCCCCTGGCGACGGGGTCCGAGGGCTCGATGCCTCCCTCCGATGGGATTCCGTTACAAGATCGTTCCCGCTGGTCTCGGAAATGTCCTAGGGTACCTCGGGAGCGCAGCCCGAGCCTCGGTTATGTATCGAACGTACCCCTGGTCATCCCTCGCTCAGTGTCTGAGGCGACTGTGAACCCTTCGGGGGCCAGCCTTCGAACCCCTGATCAGTAATGGGCGCGGAGCCCGAGTAGCCTGAGGCAGCCATGGAACCCTTCGGGGGGCTGGCCTTCGAACCCCTGACCAGTAGTGGGTGTCGGGCCCACGCGATCTGAGGCGACTGTTGAACCCTACAGAGGGCCAGTCTTCGAACCCCTGATCAGTAGGGGGGGCTCGGAGCCCGGTTCCTTCACGGAGAAGGGTCCTTTTCGGGGTATCCCCCTTTCCCGGTCCCTGTTGCAAGAGATAGAGAAAGAGGAAAAAGGAAAAGGATACGAAATTGAACGACGTGGCGTACCTCTTTTTGACGCGGTTATTACGGCGAAAGCGAAGCGTCGCGCGCTTCTCCCGCCAGAGGCGCCACGTGTCCCGCCGCGGAGTTAATGCGACGGGGCGTGTAGTTGGTGGGGCGGCCATTGCGCGTGCGCGATCCGTTCGAGGAACGGGTCACGGGTGCACCGTCTTCACGCCGTGAGAGGAGGCTCTCTTGTTGTCCCAGGATGAGACGTGAGCCTGGCTGACGACGTGACTGCTGCGCCCGCCCGCCTGCCACCGCCATTACTGCCGGCCCACTTTCGGTCGCTTTGACCGACGCGCCAGGCTGGCGCCGCTGGGTCGCCTCGAGTCGCGGCATAGGCTCCGCAACCAGAGAGGCACGACGGTGGTACGAGTGGCGGTGCGGTTGCTTGCATGCAGCAACTGGCGCGCCGATTGCTTGACGCGTGGGTCTGGGCTTCCAAGCTGGCGTGTCAGAAGTCGGAGAAGCGCATCCACCTGGCGCGGTTGCATGCCGCCTGCATGGCTGCCCGCCCCTTCCGCCCGTTGGTCTGGGCAAAAGTGGGGGTCGCTTGTAACCGCTGGACGGTCGTGCGCACCACGCGCGGCGGTTTGGCTTCTTCTGCCCTGAGCCGGTTTGCATGACATGCGGGACCCAGCCCCCGAGTCGCAGGGGGGGGCCTTGGAGCGTGTTGTAGAAGACTTAGCCCGCGGCGTCTGGGGGCGCACGTAGGGAGAGTTGCCTTTAAAAGGAGGGAGACTCCTTTCAGAAGGCAACCATGTCTTCTTCCTCCCTTATGCGTCGTGTCTTTCCATCTTCCAAGCCACCGGATGGGGGGTATCCGCCGCCTTTCCGCCTCCTTGTTGGAGGAACGCAACTCCATGGGAGTTGGTACCTCTCAGCCATCGTTCGGCTTCAAGGATTTTCATCATGCAGCCCGGCTGCTCCCCTCCACCGGCGGTCACCCGAGATGATGACCTCCGGCTTGATGGTGGGGGAAAGCGAGCCGGGTTGCGGCCTCTGCCCCTCCCTCAGCCTCAAGGATTTTCATCACCAGGGCTGGGGAGGGGAGTGCGCCGAGTTGAGGTCGGCCCCCGCGTGGGCGGCGGCCCGCTCCTTCACTCAGTGATCGGAGGGAAGGGCGGCCGTCGTCCGTGGCGCTGGCAGCGACAGCGTGCCTGGCTTTCGAGCGCGAGTGGCTTCGGAGCCGCTCGCGGTGCCGGCATCCGCCATGGCAGCTTGAAGAGGTTCTGCTGCCGGCGAGATAGCCGGGGCCGGCCACGGACTGACCTTCAACTCTACGGCCTTCTGCCCGTCCTTGCCTTACGAGTTTTGGCATGGGCGGGGGCCTCCTGGCAGCGGCATCTAGCCTGAGGTCAGCGTTGCCGCTGCTTGGCCCCCCGGAGCAGAAGTCGTCGTCGTCGCCGCTGCTGGAGCAGGTGACGGCGCGCCGTTCGTCGGCCTTCCGTTGCTCTGCAGGCCTTCCCCCTCGGAGTGGGGTTGTTCGTACCTGCGGAGGGGGAACCGGAGTTCCGTTTGTAATGGCATCTTCGAATGCCAGTGTTTTTTGTTCATTGTGGCTGTCGGGGCCTGAACATGTATGTAATTTCGGCACGGAGCCGTGTTTTTTCCTCATTTTCGAGCACTAAATCTCGCCTGTTGATTATCTGAACCGCTTTGCCAAGCATGAGTCGCCCCGTGTCAAGGTGACGAGTGAGGTATCCGTATCCCGGAGGCGTAGGAATCCCTCGGCCCGTTCGGCCTTGTTGTTTGGGGCTCCTCTAGCTTAGTTAAAGAGACCCCTCGGCCGCCCTTCGATGAGCCGAGGCCAGGGGTAGCGATATCAGTATGAACAGAGGCGGAGTTGGCTCGAGAATGGGAACCTGGTTGGCCGGAGCCTGGCCGTGTTGTCCGTCAGCAGAGCCAACGCCAAAGTCGATCAGCCGAGGCCTCAGGTCGGGCTGGCGCCCTTGGAAGCCGGCTGGCCGAGGCCCCAGGGGTAATCGGCCGAGCCGCCTGCTCGGGCCGGATTCCCGGAGGAGTCCTTGGACCGCGTCGCCGTCCGAGGCTGGGTTGGACTTTGCTGAAGATGCCGTCGATACCGAGGGTGCTACGGCTCCCTTCAGCGTGAAGACCCGAGCCTGCAGGATCAGATCGTCTTGTAGCGTGTGCCTTCTGCGGCCGCCGAGGCCAGAAAACACACCCTCGCCGTGCTTGCGAAGCTGCGTCTTTTTTCCTCTTGTTTCGAGCATCTGGACTTCCTGTCGGTAATAGGGATGTTTGTGCGAGCGAGAGTTGCTTCTCGCGGAAGGGACGAGTGAGGTATCCGTATCCCAGAGGCGTGGGAATCCCTCGGCTCAGTCGGCCTTGCCGCTTACGCGTACTTTCACCCGTCCATGAGGCCCTGTCCCCGACTTAGTCGAGAAAGCTTGAAGGACTGCTTCGACAGGAGAGCTTCCGAACGTGAAGACTTGTTCGGCCCACGGAGTCGCTTTATCCGAGCGCGAGTTACTTATCGCAGAAGGTGATGAGTGAGGTATCTGTATCCCGGAGGCGTAGGAGTCCCTCGGCTCGGTCAACCTTGGCTGCTTACGTGTACTCCGTCGTTTCCAGGATCCGCTTTCCGAAGTAGTCAAGAGGCACGAAAGAAATCCTGCTAAAAAGAGATCCTTTTTCGAGGAAAAATTCGACGCAGAGGGGGTCTCCCCCCTTTTAGCCCCCGAGGGAGGGTCGGGCTTTGCCGAGGCTAGGCCGACCCTTCCTTGACGACTAAACTTTGCGCAGGTGCGAGGTATATGGACAACTTGGAAACATCTTAAGGGTAGAAGCGACGTAGCTGTTTGATGTTCCAAGCGTTGCCGTAGATCTCGCCTTGATTGTTGGCCAGCTTGTACGTTCCGGGCTTCAGAACTTTGGCGATGACGAATGGCCCTTCCCAGGGGGGCGTGAGCTTGTGCCTCCCTCGGGCGTCTTGCCGCAGCCGAAGCACCAGATCGCCCACCTGGAGGTCTCGGGACCGGACCCCTCGGGCGTGGTAGCGTCGCAGGGACTGCTGGTACCGCGCCGAGTGTAGTAAGGCCCTGTCCCGAGCCTCCTCCAGCTGGTCCAGCGATTCTTCTCGGCTAGCTTGGTTGCTTTGATCGGTGTAGGCCCTCGTCCTCGGGGAGCCGTATTCCAGGTCAGTGGGCAAGATAGCTTCAGCCCCGTAGACCAGGAAAAACGGCGTGAAACCCGTGGCACGACTCGGCGTCGTCCTTAGGCTCCAGACCACCGAGGGGAGTTCCTTCATCCACCGCTTGCCGAACTTGTTGAGGTCGTTGTAGATCCGAGGCTTGAGCCCTTGTAGAATCATGCCGTTGGCACGCTCTACTTGCCCATTCGACATGGGATGAGCCACGGCGGCCCAGTCCACCCTGATATGGTGATCTTCGCAAAAATCCAAGAATTTTTTGCCGGTGAACTGGGTACCGTTGTCGGTGATGATGGAGTTCGGGACCCCGAAGCGATGGATGATGTTGGTGAAGAACGCCACCGCCTGCTCGGACCTGATGCTGCTCAGAGGTCGGACCTCGATCCACTTGGAGAATTTGTCGATGGCGACCAGCAGGTGCGTGTAGCCCCCGGGCGCCTTCTGCAAGGGACCGACGAGGTCCAGACCCCATACAGCGAAAGGCCAGGTGATGGGTATTGTCTGCAGAGCCTGAGCGGGCAGGTGGGTCTGCTTCGCATAGAATTGGCACCCTTCGCAGGTGCGGACAATTCTAGTGGCGTCAGCCACCGCCGTTGGCCAGTAGAAGCCTTGTCGGAAAGCATTCCCGACAAGGGCTCGGGGTGCTGCGTGATGGCCGCAAGCCCCTGAGTGTATTTCTTGCAGCAGTTCCCGACCTTCGGCGATGGAGATGCATTGCTGGAGGATGCCCGAGGGGCTGCGATGGTAGAGCTCCTCTTCATCGCCCAGCAAGACGAACGACTTGGCGCGTCGCGCTACCCGCCGAGCCTCGACTTGGTCGGGGGGTAGCTCTCCTCGGCGAAGATACTGCATGTACGGGGCCTGCCAATCTCGATCTGGCGTGGCCCCGCTCTGCTCTTCCTCGACGTCCAGTGCCTCGCCCTCGGGGGCCGAGGGTACCTCGGGCTGTGCCGAGGGTGCCTCGGGCTGAGCCGAGGGTACCTCGGGCTGAGCCGAGGGTACCTCGGGCTCGGGCGCGTCATCGATCTTGACAGAGGGTTGATGCAGATCCCGGGAGAAGACGTCTGGGGGGACCGGCGTTCGCCCCGAGGCTATTTTAGCCAGCTCGTCTGCGGTCTCGTTGTAGCGCCGAGCGATGTGGTTGAGCTCGAGCCCGAAGAACTTGTCTTCCAGGCGCCGAACCTCGTCGCAGTAGGCCTCCATCTTCGGGTCGCGGCAGTGGGAGTTCTTCATAACTTGGTCGATGACGAGCTGCGAATCACCGCGGGCGTCGAGGCGTCTGACCCCTAGCTCGATGGCGATCCGCAACCCGTTGACCAGAGCTTCGTACTCGGCCACATTGTTGGACGCCGGGAAATGGAGGCGCAGCACGTAGCGCAAGTGCTTCCCGAGGGGCGAGATGAAGAGCAGGCCCGCGCCGGCTCCTGTCTTCATCAGCGACCCGTCGAAAAACATGGTCCAGAGCTCCGGTTGGATTGGAGCCGTCGGCAACTGGGTGTCGACCCATTCGGCCACGAAGTCCGCCAACACCTGGGACTTGATGGCCTTCCGAGGGGCGAACGAGATCGTTTCGCCCATGATTTCCACCGCCCACTTTGCGATCCTGCCCGAGGCTTCTCGGCACTGGATGATCTCCCCCAGGGGGAAGGATGACACCACAGTTACCGGGTGAGACTCGAAGTAGTGTCGCAGCTTCCGCCTTTTCAGGATCACAGCATACAGCAGCTTTTGAACTTGTGGGTAGCGGATCTTGGTCTCGGACAGCATTTCGCTGACGAAGTAGACCGGCCTCTGAACGGGCAATGCATGCCCTTCCTCTTGCCTCTCGACCACGATCGCGGCGCTAACCACCTGAGTGGTCGCGGCGACGTAGACCAAGAGGGCTTCTCCATCCGCCGGGGGCACCAAGACAGGCGCCTTTGTAAGGAGCGCCTTCAGGTTGCCGAGGGCTTCCTCGGCCTCAGGGTTCCAAGCGAAACACTCGGCCTTCCTTAAGAGGCGGTACAGAGGCAGACCTCTTTCGCCAAGGCGCGAGATGAAGCGGCTCAGGGCCGCGAGGCACCCCATGACCCTCTGTACACCTTTTAAGTCCTTGATGGGTCCCATGCTGGTGATGGCCGCGATCTTCTCCGGGTTGGCTTCGATGCCTCGCTCGGAGACGATGAACCCTAGGAGCATGCCTCGGGGCACCCCGAAGACACACTTCTCAGGATTGAGCTTGACTCCTTTCGCCTTGAGACATCGGAATGTCACTTCAAGGTCGGAGAGGAGGTCGGAAGCGTTCCTTGTCTTGACTACGATGTCATCGACGTAGGCCTCGACTGTGCGACCGATGTGTTCGCCGAACACATGGTTCATGCACCGCTGGTACGTCGCGCCCGCATTCCTCAAACCGAACGGCATGGTGACGTAGCAGTACATGCCGAACAGCGTGATGAAGGAAGTCGCAAGCTGGTCGGACTCCTTCATCCGGATCTGGTGATACCCTAAGTAGGCATCGAGGAAGGACAGGGTTTCGCACCCAGCGGTGGAATCCACGATTTGATCGATGCGAGGCAGAGGGTAGGGAACCTTCGGACATGCTTTGTTGAGACCAGTGTAGTCTACACACATCCGCCATTTCCCCCCTTTCTTCCTCACAAGCACAGGGTTGGCAAGCCATTCGGGATGGAATACCTCTTTGATGAACCCTGCTGCCATTAGCTTGTGGATCTCTTCGTCAATCACTCTGCGCTTCTCCTCGTCGAATCGGCGCAGAGGCTGCCTGACGGGTCGGGCTCCGGCCCGAATATCCAGCGAGTGCTCGGCGACATCCCTCGGTATGTCGGGCATGTCCGAGGGACTCCACGCAAAGACGTCGGCGTTTGCATGGAGAAAGTCGACGAGCACTGCTTCCTATTTGGGGTCGAGCCCGGAACCGATCCGGATCTGCTTGGTGGTGTCGCCACTAGGGTCAAGAGGGACGGCCTTAACCGTCTCCGCTGGCTCGAAGTTGCCGACATGGCGCTTCACGTCTGGCACCTCCTTGGAGAGGTTCTCCAGGTCGGCGATGAGGGCCTCGGACTCGGCGAGGGCCTCGGCGTACTCCACGCACTCCACGTCGCATTCGAACGCGTGTTTGTACGTGGGGCCGACGGTGATGACCCCGTTGGGGCCCGGCATCTTGAGCTTCAGGTAGGTGTAGTTGGGGACGGCCATGAACTTCGCGTAGCATGGCCTCCCTAGTACGGCGTGGTAGGTTCCTCGGAACCCAACCACCTCGAACGTCAGGGTCTCCCTTCGGAAGTTGGAGGGTGTCCCGAAGCAGACGGGGAGGTCGAGTCGCCCGAGGCGCTGGACGCGCTTCCCAGGGATGATCCCGTGGAAGGGCGCAGCGCCTGCTCGGACGGAGGATAGATCGACGCGCAGGAGCTTGAGGGTCTCGGCGTAGATGATGTTGAGGCAGCTGCCCCCATCCATCAGGACCTTGGTGAGCCTGACATTGCCGACAACGGGGTCGACGACGAGCGGGTATTTCCCCGGGCTCGGCACATGGTCGGGGTGGTCGGCCTGGTCGAAGGTGATGGGCTTGTCGGACCAGTCTAGGTAGACTGGCGCCGCCACCTTCACCGAGCATGACCTCCCGGCGCTCTTGCTTGCGATGCCGAGCCGAGGCATTCGCCGCATGCCCTCCATAGATCATGAAGCAGTCGTGGACCTCGGGGAACTCTCCTGCTTGGTGGACCTCGGGGAACTCTCCTGCTTGGCAAAGGCCTGGACCAAGTCGTCCCAGTTGGAGATCTGCCCCGGAGGCAGGTGCTCCAACCAGGCGCGGGCAGTGTCGGAGAGGAACAGGGGGAGGTTACGGATGATGGGGTTGTCGTCGTCCGTCCCACCCAGTTGGCAGGCAAGGCGGTAGTCCGCGAGCCACAGTTCCGGTCTCGTTTCCCCCAAGTACTTCGTGATAGTAGTCGGGGGTCGGAACCGGGTCGGGAATGGCGCCCGTCGGATGGCCCAACTGAAGGCCTGCGGACCGGGTGGTTCGGGCGAGGGACTCCGATCCTCCCCGCTGTCGTAGCGCCCCCCACGCCTGGGGTGGTAGCCTCGGCGCACCCTTTCGTCGAGGTGAGCCCGACGGTCGCGTCGATGGTGCTCGTTGCCGAGGTGGCCCGGGGCCGCAGGCGCGGTGTTGCGCGTGCGCCCGGTGTAGACCGAGGCTTCCCGCATGAATCGGGAAGTCGCGGCGTGAGGTTCCGAGGGGTATCCTTGCCTTCGGGAGGCAGTGCTCTCGGCCCGTCGGGCCGCAGCGCCTTCCAGGAGATTCTTGAGCTCTCCCTGGATTCGCCGACCCTCGGTGGTTGATGGCTCCGGCATCGCGCGGAGGAGCATCGCTGCGGCTGCCAGGTTCTGACCAACCCCGCTGGATGCGGGCGGCGGCCTGACCCTGACATCGTTGGCGACGCGGTGCTGGAGACTTTGGGGCAGGTGACGTATTTCTCCGGCCAAGGGTTGGCCCGCCCATGCCTGTCCGACGTCCCGACGGATCGGCTCAAGCGCTCCTGTTCCCTCGTTGAGCCTGACCTGCGCCTCGCGGACTTGCTCGAGTTGTGGGTCGTAACCCCCCGCCGGAGCGGGGACCACAGCTAGCTCCCGTGGGGTGTCGGCGCGAGGCACCGGCCTAGGAAGATCACCGTCCTCCGGCATGCCGAGATGGTTGCCTTCGGAGGGATCCCCCAGCTCGATGTGGAAACATTCGCGGCTTGGGCCGCAGCTCTCGTCGCCTAGGCTGCGGCTTCCGTCGGAACAGTCGGAGAGGCAGTAGTCACATGCGGTCTTGAAGTCCCGCACGGCACTGGGGTTGCCAAGTCCGGAGAAATCCCAACAGATGCTGGGATCGTCATCTTCCTCGGACCCAGAGGGCCCGTAGGTCGAGACGTCCGTCAGCCGGTCCCAAGGCGACCGCATACGAAACCCCAGTGGGGTTGCACTCGCCTCAATGAGAGCGCCCGCCAAAACGAGATCGTTTGGCGGGTTGAGGCCGAGTCGAAATGACGCAAGATGGGAGTTAGTTGGTACCTTTTGGTCGACGAGGAGCGACGTAGTCACATCGGGGACTGGTTGCACCGTCATCTCAGGTACGAGGGCGACATCCTGCAGGCTTTCCGCGAGCGCGCTGGCGTCGTCTTCTTGTTCGGGGTCGGCGTGTCGCGGGGGGACGGCGCTTGCCTCCGTCTTGAACGCGAGGTCGACGTCCGGCGTGCCTTCCGTCGGGGCGTCGGGGGCGTCGATTCGCTCGACGGCCAACGAAGCGCGGCCTCCCGCCTGGCCTTGACGGCCCCGCCTCCTCCTCCGTTGGCGGGGGAGAGAACGGAGCGAGCTCGAATGTAGCTCTTCCACCACGCGGGGAAGATGTCGTCGATTCCGCCGCCGGCGGGCGGGCTGTCGGCCGCCATTGTCGTCGTCGCGCGGCGGTGGAAGAAGTATCATGTCGTAGCTGCCGTCGAAGGACATGAACTCAAGAGTCCCGAAGCGAAGCACCGCCCCGGGCCGGAGAGGTTGCTGGAGACTGCCCATCTGGAGCTTGACGGGGAGCTGTTCGTCAGCACGCAGCAGGCCCCTACCTAGCACGCCAACTGTCGGCGTTTCGAGACAGGGGGGTCCCTAAGCCGACGAGTGAGTGTGCTGCGTGCCCCTGCCCAGATGGGTCGAGCGTGTGGGCGAGCGCGAAGGGGGGAGAGGCGAGGTGGCCGGAGTCGAGCGTGAGAGAGGTGGAAGTCCCGCGGCCTTCGTGTTCGTCCCGTGCCCAGGTCAGGTGCGCTTGCAGTAGGGGGGTTACAAGCGTCCACGCGGGTGAGGGAAGCGAGCGGCCCCAAGAGAGCGCCTGTCCCGTCCTCGGTCCCGCGCGGCCAACCTTCTCTAAGAAGGCCCTGGTCCTTCCTTTTATAGTCGTAAGGAGAGGATCCAGGTGTACAACGGGGGGTAGCAGAGTGCTACGTGTCTAGCGAAGAGAGAGAGCTAGTGCCCTGGGTACATGCCAATGTGGCAGCCGGAGAGGTCTTGGCACCTTGCTGGCGTGATGTCGTGGTTGTCGGAGGAGCGACGGAGCCTGGCGGAGGGACAGCTGTTGGAGCGGTCGAGTCCTTGCTGACGTCACTCTGCTGCCGTAAGAGAGCTAAGAGCCGTCGTCGTCACAGAGCTTGGGGGGCGCCATCATTGCCCATCCGGCGGAGCTGGCCAGATGGGACGCCGGTCTTGTCCTTCGTGTCCCAAGTCGGCTCGGGGTAGGTTGGTGATGGCGCTTCCTGTTGACGTGGCGGACCTGTGCCCTAGGCAGGGCGACGTGGGGGCTCCTCCGAAGTCGAGGTCGAGTCTGCCTTCCGTTGCCGAGGCCGAGCCCGAGCCCCCGGGTCGGGCGAGGCGGAGATCGTTTGGCCGAGGCTAGGGCGGAGTCCGAGCCCTGGGGTCGGGCGAGGCGGAGATCGTTTGGCCGAGGCCAGGGCGGAGTCCGAGCCCTGGGGTCGGGCGAGGCGGAGATTCGCCGTCTTCCGGGTCTTAGCCCGAGTCCGAGCCCTGGGGTCGGGCGGAGCGGAGTTCGCCGTCTTCCGGGTCTTAGCCCGAGTTCAAGCCCTGGGGTCGGGCGGAGCGGAGTTCGCCGTCTTCCGGGTCTTAGCCTGAGTCCGAGCCCTGGGGTCGGGCGGAGCGAAGTTCGCCGTCTTCCGGGTCTTAGCCCGAGTCCGAGCCCTGGGGTCGGGCGGAGCGGAGTTCGCCGTCTTCCGGGTCTTAGCCCGAGTCCGAGCCCTGGGGTCGGGCGGAGCGGAGTTTCCCATGGCGCCTTTGGCAGGGCCCGACTGCCTGTCAGACTTACTCTGTCAAGTGGCACTGCAGTCGGAGTGGCGCAGGCGGCGCTGTCCTTCTGTCAGACTGGTCAGTGGAGCGGTGGAGTGACGGCGGTCACTTCGGCTCTGCCGGGGGGCGCGCGTCAGGATAAAGGTGTCAGGCCACCTTTGCGTTAAATGCTCCTGCAACTTTGTCAGTCGGTGTGGCGATTTAGTCAGGGTTGCTTCTGAGCGAAGCCAAGGTCTCGGGCGAGCCGGTGATGTGTCCGCCGTAAAAAGGGGGGCCTCGGGCGAGACGGAAGTCTCTCGAGGTCGGCTGCCCTTGGCCGAGGCTAGGCTCGGGTGAAGCGTGATCGAGTCACTCGTGTGGACCGATCCCTGACTTAATCGTACCCATCAGGCCTTTGCAGCTTTATGCTGATGGGGGTTACCAGCTGAGAATTAGGCGTCTTGAGGGTACCCCTAATTATGGTCCCCGACAGCATGCATACTAATTTTTGGATTGGTCATAATGTCCATATATGAGCCCCAATTCGGATTTGAATTTCAAAATCAGCAAGTGGACAGAAATTGGAAAAATGAGTATCAGGCCGCGGACCGTCCGCCCATGGACCGCGGACCGTCCGTAGCATCAGGAAATGGACAGTCCGATCAGCCTCGCAGACCGTCTGAGATCATCAGGGCGCGGACCGTCCGCCGTCCCAGCGTGGACCGTCCGCGACAGGACAGAAAAAGGGGCAGTGGTCGCTGTCTTGCCAGTAGTGCTCATTCGCTTGTTCTCTCTAGCTCTCTTCTCACCAAATACTCTCCCGTGTCGAGTGTGCGCGGACGGTGAAGTGAAGTTGTGCGCGGACAGTCCGACAACTTGTGGCAACATTCCCTCAACATGTCTTCCTCACGGTATCTTCAAATCTTGTGGATTTCATCAAATTTCTTCAATTCTGAGATTATTTGGGTTTCCTCTCTGATCTGAAATTGAGCAGTGGGTTTCAGAATCTGATTGGTGGGATTGATAGTTCTCTTCAATGTGAATGCTATGCAAAATTTTGAACTTGTTTGGCTGGGTATTATTTGCAAAAACATCAAATTGAACCCTTGTGGCGGCTAGGGTTCTTGGGGTCGCCCCTGGTCGGTCGCGGACCGTCCGCCTGGTGGACGCGGACCGTCCGGGCCTCTGGCGCGGACAGTCCGGCCCCCTAGCGCGGACCGTCCGGACCCTGGCAGAACATTACCATTCCATTCTTTTTATAAGTGGTGATTGGTATCAATTATTTATCTATGGACGTCTGTCACCTTGTTGCAGTGGTTTTGGTGGTCTCCGCAAGAAACTTGCAGGTCGCTTCAAATCCAAGCGCCCTCGTGGCAATGATGATGACTATACTCCGACCACTGATTCAGAGGCCCAATCCTCAGCTGGGGGCACTGAATCCATGGATGCTGAAGATTTTCCTCATGTTCATCCTGATTATCCCATTGATATCCAAGGATGGACTTATCCCAAGCGGAGATTTTCTATGGCTGAGTACTGCTCTAGACGGACTGTGAACCAGTATACTCTGCCATCTGATACAAATATCCAGTTTTTCCACACTCAGCTGCAATTTGATGTCTTTTGGGGCACCCTGGTGGATACCAATTTTCACAAACATCAGGTGATAGATTGGTCCTTCTTGCTCAGTCAATCAGTCATGGAGGGTCTCATCCCTAAGTTTGAAACATGTGGCTTATATCAGTTTATGGGACAACGCACAGATTTCAATGAAATGGCTGTTAAACAATTCTTGGCTACCTCAGAAATTGATATTGAAGCAGAATCTATCACTTGGATGACTGGCTTCAAGCGTTATTCTGCTTCCTTTGCTGACTTTGCCGCTGCAAACAGTCTGAACTATGGCACCATTTCTGCTGGGCTGGATCTTTATACTGAAGATAATTTTGAGGATTTTGTGCAGTTTTATGAGCCCGCCAGGCTTGGTATACCCAGGAGATTTGGGGAGACAGCAGGACTCAGACATCATCCTGCTGTAATCAACAAGATTGCCAGAGTCACCATTCTTCCTAAGAGTGGTGATAAGAGTAAAATACGGGATAAGTTCTGGAACATCATCCAGCACATCATGAATGGTGAAGTCATGAACATTGTTCTTTTCATGATGAGGCAGCTTAATGATTTGAAAATGGACAAAAATCAAAATTTAGCATATGCTCCTTACATTATGGCTCTCATCAAATCCAAGACAAGATTTGAGGGCCCATGTGAGATTGTTCACACACCATTCAGGCCTTTTAAGAATGAAATAGGGTTTCTCACCAGGCCACTTACTCCCTTTCCAGATGATGAGGAAGACCCTGGCTATGAGGGTGGAGCCGCTCCTAATGTTGAGGGCCAGCAGATGCCTCCTCCTCCACCTCCTCCTCAGCCTCAGCACTATTGGGAGCCTACTCCAGGATACTTTGATCCTTATTTTCACAATCTGCAGCAAGGGCTTGAGACTCACATTGATACTCGCTTTGAGGGCCTGATGACACATGTGGATCACCGCCTCGATGACATGCAGTCTCGATTTGACAGTAACTGGGATGCACTCAACTCTGAATTTTCTGATTTTCGCGATCAAATTCACACAAATGTCACTGATCCCATCATGTCCAGGCTGAATAATATGCAACAGAGTTTTCAAGATAACATGGGTGCTCTCTCCAGTCAATTTGACAATCTTTCTACAAATGACAACATGCATGATATAAGTCAGAGGCAGCAGCAGCTCCAGCAGGATTTTAGCCAGTTCTCCTCCCTGTTTGACACCTTCAGCACTCATTATTACAACATGCATCCTCCGCCGAGTGATCAGTGAGGCCTCTCCTTTGAAGAGCTCACGGGGAACCACCACCAAGCCAATGATTGATGCCAAAGGGGGAGAGAAGTGATGAGAAGTTGTCAGGCGTCTCCTTCAGGGGGAGTTGGTGGTTCTATGGAGTTGGTGGTTCTATGTGGACATCAAGACCATGCATATGCATTTTACCTTTTCATGCCGCTTTAGATGCATTTGGAACTTGGTTTGATCGATTAACTCTATGTCGTATGTCTGTGGACTATTATCTGTAATATTCTGTGGGATGAACTATGTTTTAGTTCAAATTACTCTGTGTGTGGTTAATCGAGATGTGATTATAATTGATGCGCTCACTCTACGGATCATCTCTTGTATGCCTCGATAACCATAATTGTAGGAAAGTCTCCATCAAGCTCCAATATATTATGTGTGTTATATCCTCAACTTCAAATAATCCTGCACACACTTAGGGGGAGCCTTTCTTGCATACTGAGTTTTTATTGGGATTTATCTATCTCTTGGACAGAACTTCAAATCAAGATAAGTCCTATGAAACTCATCTCCAAGATCTATCTTATACCTTAGGTATGAGAGAGATTTGGAGAAACTAAACTTCTCTTTAATATACTATGTGGTGTTGTCATCAATTACCAAAAAGGGGGAGATTGTGAATCATCTAGGCCCCTTTGGTAATATTTTGGTAATTAATGACAACTACTTGTGGACTAACGATTCTTGGAGAAATAAGAATGCAGGGTTGGACCACATAGAACAGGAAATGTTGAAGAGTCATACGCATTGGTTGTGGATCAGATGAAGGCAAAGGTATAATATAGGTTTTACTTTTGCCGGTCTTGAGGAGTTTAGAGAAGATACCTGACCGGATTAGTAGGCTAGATATCCGTACTATTAAGAGGGGTCAATGACTTAGATCTGTGTAAAACTTAGTGCCTCATAGAGCATCAAGTAGTTGCATTTGCATGAGGACTAACAGCGCTTCTCATTTCGTGAGTTAAAAGTTCATTCAAAAGCATGTTTGAAATCTGAGAAGTCTTGGTCGCGCGGACTGTCCGGCCCTTGGGGGCGGACCGTCCGCGATCCTCCAGAGGGTCCGAAGTCTGACCATTTGTGTTGACACTGTGTTCTATTGCACTGCGGACCGTCCGGGCCTTAGGGCCGGACCGTCCGCAGTCCTGACCAGAGGAAGGTGGCTTCGGGTCAGTCCCTGAATTATAGGCGGACGGTCCGCATGTGTCTAACTCGTTTTTGGACAGGGACTGTGTGTTTTTATAGATTTGTACTACGGACGGTCCAGGGGACCAGTCCGGACAGTACTGTCTCAGGTCGCGGACGGTCCGGGATTTATAGCCGGACGGTCCGCGTGTGTTAACTCCGTTTGATCCGAGGCGCGGGTGTTTGAATTTGCCAGGTCGCGGACGGTCCGGCCTTGAAGGGCGGACTGTCCGGACCCACCTTTTGAGTCAGCTCTGACATGTTTCAACGGTCATTATAGCCGTTATGATGTACGGCGGACCGTCCGGCCCTAGGGCGCGGACGGTCCGCGTGTGCGCAGAACTGCCCCCTTTTGCACATAACGGTTGGTTTTAGATGGGGGACTATAAATAGAAGGGTAGCTCGTGTGAGAGACCTCTCTTGGCCATTCCTTGCACACATTGAGCTCATTTGTGATCCTCCAACTCACTCTCTCACACTCTTTGCTTGAGATTGCATTCTAGTGAGAGATTGAGGGTTCCTAGTGCATTTGCATCATTTGGTGATTCTTGAGGCACTAGGTGGTACACCGAGCAAGTGTCATTGGCTTGTTACTCTTGGAGGTTGCCGCCTCCTAGACGGCTCGGGTGATTGTCTCCGTCGAGCTCTCCAAGAAGATTGTGGAGAAGCCGCGGTGTTGATTGTGAGGGGTTCGCGCCTACCTCGCCGAAGCGGCAAAGGTGACATTAGTGGAATCGAGGTATTGAGTGATTTCTTGTCCACTTGGCTCAAAGATCAAGTCGTGTCTTGATAGAGGAGCAAGTGAGAGCTTGAAGTCCACCTCAACGTGGATTAGGGGTGATCGGCAAATCACCGATACCACGGGATAAATTTCGGTGTCTATTCCTTCTAGCATTACTTATTGCCTTGCAATTGATTAGTGTTTTGCTTATTGTTCTTCAAGTATTCAATCTCCGTAGTTGTCTTTCATACATAGTTTACTTATTGACACTAGTAAATTTATTCCTCTTGTCGTATTGATTAAATTTACTTAGTATTGTTGTTTTTAGTCAAAACCGTCTATTCACCCCCCCTCTAGCCGGTGTCCTAGATCCTACAACGTGGCCGAGCCAACGGCTAGAAGGGGGCACCGGACTGTCCGGTGTGCACCGGACATGTCCGGTGCGCCAACGGCTCTCAGGCTGCCAACGGTCGACTGCGCCATTTTTGGAAGAAAATCGGGCACCGAACAGTGTCCGGTGTGCACCGGACTGTCCGGTGCGCCAGTCGACACAAGGCAATATCAGCCTTCCTAGATTTGTCGGGGACCATAATTAGGGGTACCCTCAAGACGCCTAATTCTCAGCTGGTAACCCCCATCAGCATAAAGCTGCAAAGGCCTGATGGGTACGATTAAGTCAGGGATCGGTCCACACGAGTGACTCGATCACGCTTCACCCGAGCCTAGCCTCGGCCAAGGGCAGCCGACCTCGAGAGACTTCCGTCTCGCCCGAGGCCCCCCTTTTTACGGCGAACACATCACCGGCTCGCCCGAGACCTTGGCTTCGCTCAGAAGCAACCCTGACTAAATCGCCACACCGACTGACCAAGTTGCAGGAGCATTTAACGCAAAGGTGGCCTGACACCTTTATCCTGACGCGCGCCCCCCCCCGGCAGAGCCGAAGTGACCGCCGTCACTCCACCGCTCCACTGACCAGTCTGACAGAAGGACAGCGCCGCCTGCGCCACTCCGACTGCAGTGCCACTTGACAGAGTAAGTCTGACAGGCAGTCGGGCCCTGCCAAAGGCGCCATGGGAAACTCCGCTCCGCCCGACCCCAGGGCTCGGACTCGGGCTAAGACCTGGAAGACGGCGAACTCCGCTCCGCCCGACCCCAGGGCTCGGACTCGGGCTAAGACCCGGAAGACGGCGAACTCCGCTCCGCCCGACCCTAGGGCTCGGACTCGGGCTAAGACCTGGAAGACGGCGAACTCCGCTCCGCCCGACCCCAGGGCTCGGACTCGGGCTAAGACCCGGAAGACGGCGAACTCCGCTCCGCCCGACCCCAGGGCTCGGACTCGGGCTAAGACCCGGAAGACGGCGAACTCCGCTCCGCCCGACCCCAGGGCTCGGACTCGGGCTAAGACCCGGAAGACGGCGAATCTCCGCCTCGCCCGACCCCAGGGCTCGGACTCCGCCCTAGCCTCGGCCAAACGATCTCCGCCTCGCCCGACCCGGGGGCTCGGGCTCGGCCTCGGCAACGGAAGGCAGACTCGACCTCGACTTCGGAGGAGCCCCCATGTCGCCCTGCCTAGGGCACAGGTCCGCCACGTCAACAGGAAGCGCCATCACCAACCTACCCCGAGCCGACTTGGGACACGAAGGACAAGACCGGCGTCCCATCTGGCCAGCTCCGCCGGATGGGCAATGATGGCGCCCCCCAAGCTCTGTGACGACGGCGGCTCTTAGCTCTCTTACGGCAGCAGAGCGACGTCAGCAAGGACTCGACCGCTCCAACAGCTGTCCCTCCGCCAGGCTCCGTCGCTCCTTCGACAGCCACGACATCACGCCAGCAAGGTGCCAAGACCTCTCCGGCTGCCACATTGGCATGTACCCAGGGCACTAGCTCTCTCTCTCTCCGCTAGACACGTAGCACTCTGCTACCCCCCGTTGTACACCTGGATCCTCTCCTTACGACTATAAAAGGAAGGACCAGGGCCTTCTTAGAGAAGGTTGGCCGCGCGGGACCGAGGACGGGACAGGCGCTCTCTTGGGGCCGCTCGCTTCCCTCACTCGCGTGGACGCTTGTAACCCCCCTACTGCAAGCGCACCTGACCTGGGCGCGGGACGAACACGAAGGCCGCGGGACTTCCACCTCTCTCACGCTCGACTCCGGCCACCTCGCCTCTCCCCCCTTCGCGCTCGCCCACGCGCTCGACCCATCTGGGCTGGGGCACGCAGCACACTCACTCGTCGGCTTAGGGACCCCCCTGTCTCGAAACGCCGACAGTTGGCGCGCCAGGTAGGGGCCTGCTGCGTGCTGACGAACAGCTCCCCGTCAAGCTCCAGATGGGCAGTCTCCAGCAACCTCTCCGGCCCGGGGCGGTGCTTCGCTTCGGGACTCTTGAGTTCATGTCCTTCGACGGCAGCTACGACATGATACTTCTTCCACCGCCGCGCGACGACGACAATGGCGGCCGACAGCCCGCCCGCCGGCGGCGGAATCGACGACATCTTCCCCGCGTGGTGGAAGAGCTACATTCGAGCTCGCTCCGTTCTCTCCCCCGCCAACGGAGGAGGAGGCGGGGCCGTCAAGGCCAGGCGGGAGGCCACGCTTCGTTGGCCGTCGAGCGAATCGACGCCCCCGACGCCCCGACGGAAGGCACGCCGGACGTCGACCTCGCGTTCAAGACGGAGGCAAGCGCCGTCCCCCCGCGACACGCCGACCCCGAACAAGAAGACGACGCCAGCGCGCTCGCGGAAAGCCTGCAGGACGTCGCCCTCGTACCTGAGATGACGGTGCAACCAGTCCCCGATGTGACTACGTCGCTCCTCGTCGACCAAAAGGTACCAACTAACTCCCATCTTGCGTCATTTCGACTCGGCCTCAACCCGCCAAACGATCTCGTTTTGGCGGGCGCTCTCATTGAGGCGAGTGCAACCCCACTGGGGTTTCGTATGCGGTCGCCTTGGGACCGGCTGACGGACGTCTCGACCTACGGGCCCTCTGGGTCCGAGGAAGATGACGATCCCAGCATCTGTTGGGATTTCTCCGGACTTGGCAACCCCAGTGCCGTGCGGGACTTCATGACCGCATGTGACTACTGCCTCTCCGACTGTTCCGACGGAAGCCGCAGCCTTGGCGACGAGAGCTGCGGCCCAAGCCACGAATGTTTCCACATCGAGCTGGGGGATCCCTCCGAAGGCAACCATCTCGGCATGCCGGAGGACGGTGATCTTCCTAGGCCGGTGCCTCGCGCCGACACCCCACGGGAGCTAGCTGTGGTCCCCGCTCCGGCGGGGGGTTACGACCCACAACTCGAGCAAGTCCGCGAGGCGCAGGTCAGGCTCGACGAGGGAACAGGAGCGCTTGAGCCGATCCGTCGGGACGTCGGACAGGCATGGGCGGGCCAACCCTTGGCCGGAGAAATACGTCACCTGCCCCAAGGTCTCCAGCACCGCGTCGCCAACGATGTCAGGGTCAGGCCGCCACCCGCATCCAGCGGGGTTGGTCAGAACCTGGCAGCCGCAGCGATGCTCCTCCGCGCGATGCCGGAGCCATCAACCACCGAGGGTCGGCGAATCCAGGGAGAGCTCAAGAATCTCCTGGAAGGCGCTGCGGCCCGACGGGCCGAGAGCACTGCCTCCCGAAGGCAAGGATACCCCTCGGAACCTCACGCCGCGACTTCCCGATTCATGCGGGAAGCCTCGGTCTACACCGGGCGCACGCGCAACACCGCGCCTGCGGCCCCGGGCCACCTCGGCAACGAGCACCATCGACGCGACCGTCGGGCTCACCTCGACGAAAGGGTGCGCCGAGGCTACCACCCCAGGCGTGGGGGGCGCTACGACAGCGGGGAGGATCGGAGTCCCTCGCCCGAACCACCCGGTCCGCAGGCCTTCAGTCGGGCCATCCGACGGGCGCCATTCCCGACCCGGTTCCGACCCCCGACTACTATCACGAAGTACTCGGGGGAAACGAGACCGGAACTGTGGCTCGCGGACTACCGCCTTGCCTGCCAACTGGGTGGGACGGACGACGACAACCTCATCATCCGTAACCTCCCCCTGTTCCTCTCCGACACTGCCCGCGCCTGGTTGGAGCACCTGCCTCCTGGGCAGATCTCCAACTGGGACGACTTGGTCCAGGCCTTCGCTGGCAATTTCCAGGGCACATACGTGCGCCCCAGGAATTCCTGGGACCTTCGAAGCTGCCGGCAACAGCCGGGGGAGTCGCTCCGGGACTACATCCGGCGATTCTCGAAGCAGCGCACCGAGCTGCCCAACATCACCGACTCGGATGTCATCAGCGCGTTCCTCGCCGGCACCACTTGCCGCGACCTGGTGAGCAAGCTGGGTCGCGAGACCCCCACCAGGGCGAGCGAGCTGATGGACATCGCCACCAAGTTCGCCTCTGGCCAGGAGGCGGTCGAGGCTATCTTCCGAAAGGACAAGCAGCCCCAGGGCCGCCCATCGGAAGAGGCTCCCGAGGCGTCTGCTCCGCGCGGCGCCAAGAAGAAAGGCAAGAAGAAGTCGCAATCGAAACGCGACGCTGCTGACGCGGACCTTGTCGCCGCCGCCGAGTACAAGAACCCTCGGAAGCCCCCCGGAGGTGCAAACCTCTTCGACAAGATGCTCAAGGAGCCGTGCCCTTACCATCAGGGGCCCGTCAAGCACACCCTCGAGGAGTGCGTTATGCTTCAGCGTCACTTCCACAGGGCCGGGCCGCCCGCCGAGGGTGGCAGGACCCGCGACGACGACAAGAACGAAGATCACCAAGCAGGAGAGTTCCCCGAGGTCCGCGACTGCTTCATGATCTATGGAGGGCATGCGGCGAATGCCTCGGCTCGGCATCGCAAGCAAGAGCGCCGGGAGGTCTGCTCGGTGAAGGTGGCGGCGCCAGTCTACCTAGACTAGTCCGACAAGCCCATCACCTTCGACCAGGCCGACCACCCCGACCATGTGCCGAGCCCGGGGAAATACCCGCTCGTCATCGACCCCGTTGTCGGCAATGTCAGGCTCACCAAGGTCCTGATGGATGGGGGCAGCTGCCTCAACATCATCTACGCCGAGACCCTCAAGCTCCTGCGCGTCGATCTATCCTCCGTCCGAGCAGGCGCTGCGCCCTTCCACGGGATCATCCCTGGGAAGCGCGTCCAGCCCCTCGGGCGACTCGACCTCCCTGTCTGCTTCGGGACGCCCTCCAACTTCCGAAGGGAGACCCTGACGTTCGAGGTGGTCGGGTTCCGAGGAACCTACCACGCCGTACTAGGGAGGCCATGCTGCGCGAAGTTCATGGCCGTCCCCAAGGCCCCCCCTGCGACTCGGGGGCTGGGTCCCGCATGTCATGCAAACCGGCTCAGGGCAGAAGAAGCCAAACCGCCGCGCGTGGTGCGCACGACCGCCCAGCGGTTACAAGCGACCCCCACTTTTGCCCAGACCAATGGGCGGAAGGGGCGGGCAGCCATGCAGGCGGCATGCAACCGCGCCAGGTGGATGCGCTTCTCCGACTTCTGACACGCCAGCTTGGAAGCCCAGACCCACGCGTCAAGCAATCGGCGCGCCAGTTGGTGCATGCAAGCAACCGCACCGCCACTCGTGCCACCGTCGCGCCTCTCCGGTTGCGGAGCCTATGCCGCGACTCGAGGCGACCCAGCGGCGCCAGCCTGGCGCGTCGGTCAAAGCGACCGAAAGTGGGCCGGCAGTAATGGCGGTGGCAGGCGGGCGGGCGCAGCAGTCACGTCGTCAGCCAGGCTCACGTCTCATCCTGGGACAACAAGAGAGCCTCCTCTCACGGCGTGAAGACGGTGCACCCGTGACCCGTTCCTCGAACGGATCGCGCACGCGCAACGGCCGCCCCGCCAACTACACGCCCCGTCGCATTAACTCCGCGGCGGGACACGCGGCGCCTCTGGCGGGAGAAGCGCGCGACGCTTCGCCTTCGCCGTAATAACCGCGTCAAAAAGAGGTACGCCACGTCGTTCAATTTCGTATCCTTTTCCTTTTTCCTCTTTCTCTATCTCTTGCAACAGGGACCGGGAAAGGGGGATACCCCGAAAGGGACCCTTCTCCGTGAAGGAACCGGGCTCCGAGCCCCCCTACTGATCAGGGGTTCGAAGACTGGCCCTCCGAAGGGTTCAACAGTCGCCTCAGATCGTGTGGGCCCGACACCCACTACTGGTCAGGGGTTCGAAGGCCAGCCCCCCGAAGGGTTCCATGGCCGCCTCAGGCTACTCGGGCTCCGCGCCCATTACTGATCAGGGGTTCGAAGGCTGGCCCCCGAAGGGTTCACAGTCGCCTCAGACACCGAGCGAGGGATGACCAGGGGTACGTTCGATACATAACCGAGGCTCGGGCTGCGCTCCCGAGGTACCCTAGGACATTTCCGAGACCAGCGGGAACGATCTTGTAACGGAATCCCATCGGAGGGAGGCATCGAGCCCTCGGACCCCGTCGCCAGGGGACCGGGTCCGGCAAATCACCCGCAGGTACTCTTGGGCGTGCCTCTGGGCCCCTAGCCGACCCCCAACGAACGGGGCACGGACGTCCACTCGGATTACCCGCTTGCAGCTCACCAGAGACACCATGTTCGGTGCCCATCGAGGGTAACATGGCGCACTCCCCCCTCCTCCTTGCGGAAAGGCGACGTAGGGGCGTATGTAAAAAGCCGAGTCTGTCCCTGATCGTCCTCTCGCCCTGTGCAGAGGCTCGGGGGCTGCTCTCGCAAAAACCGGCTCCGGCCGAACCGTTGACAGCGTCAACATACCAGCCCGAGAGCTTGGGCCCCGACCGTGCACCCGGGCTACGGCCAGTTCGCATGAGGGAACGACCAGACCAGCCGAAGCATTACGCAAGGTATTAAGACCTCGAAGGAGTGTAACCACTCCTCCGAGGCCTCGGGGGCTACACCCGGCGGGTGCGCTCACGCGCACCCACCGGAACGAAATGCAACCGAGAAAGGCTGGTCCCCTTGCAAAAAAGTGCGACGAAAGCCTCCAAGCGAGTGCTAACACTCCCTTCGAGGCTCGGGGGCTACTGTCGGGGACCATAATTAGGGGTACCCTCAAGACGCCTAATTCTCAGCTGGTAACCCCCATCAGCATAAAGCTGCAAAGGCCTGATGGGTACGATTAAGTCAGGGATCGGTCCACACGAGTGACTCGATCACGCTTCACCCGAGCCTAGCCTCGGCCAAGGGCAGCCGACCTCGAGAGACTTCCGTCTCGCCCGAGGCCCCCCTTTTTACGGCGGACACATCACCGGCTCGCCCGAGACCTTGGCTTCGCTCAGAAGCAACCCTGACTAAATCGCCACACCGACTGACCAAGTTGCAGGAGCATTTAACGCAAAGGTGGCCTGACACCTTTATCCTGACGCCCCCCCCGGCAGAGCCGAAGTGACCGCCGTCACTCCACCGCTCCACTGACCAGTCTGACAGAAGGACAGCGCCGCCTGCGCCACTCCGACTGCAGTGCCACTTGACAGAGTAAGTCTGACAGGCAGTCGGGCCCTGCCAAAGGGGCCATGGGAAACTCCGCTCCGCCCGACCCCAGGGCTCGGACTCGGGCTAAGACCCGGAAGACGGCGAACTCCGCTCCGCCCGACCCCAGGGCTCGGACTCGGGCTAAGACCCGGAAGACGGCGAACTCCGCTCCGCCCGACCCCAGGGCTCGGACTCGGGCTAAGACCCGGAAGACGGCGAACTCCGCTCCGCCCGACCCCAAGGCTCGGACTCGGGCTAAGACCCGGAAGACGGCGAACTCCGCTCCGCCCGACCCCAGGGCTCGGACTCGGGCTAAGACCCGGAAGACGGCGAACTCCGCTCCGCCCGACCCCAGGGCTCGGACTCGGGCTAAGACCCGGAAGACGGCGAACTCCGCTCCGCCCGACCCCAGGGCTCGGACTCGGGCTAAGACCCGGAAGACGGCGAACTCCGCTCCGCCCGACCCCAGGGCTCGGACTCGGGCTAAGACCCGGAAGACGGCGAACTCCGCTCCGCCCGACCCCAGGGCTCGGACTCGGGCTAAGACCCGGAAGACGACGAATCTCCGCCTCGCCCGACCCCAGGGCTCGGACTCCGCCCTAGCCTCGGCCAAACGATCTCCGCCTCGCCCGACCCGGGGGCTCGGCCTCGGCAACAGAAGGCAGACTCGACCTCGACTTCGGAGGAGCCCCCACGTCGCCCTGCCTAGGGCACAGGTCCGCCACGTCAACAGGAAGCGCCATCACCAACCTACCCCAAGCCGACTTGGGACACGAAGGACAAGACCGGCGTCCCATCTGGCCAGCTCCGTCGGATGGGCAATGATGGCGCCCCCAAGCTCTGTGACGACGGCGGCTCTTAGCTCTCTTACGGCAGCAGAGCGACGTCAGCAAGGACTCGACCGCTCCAACAGCTGTCCCTCCGCCAGGCTCCGTCGCTCCTCCGACAGCCACGACATCACGCCAGCAAGGTGCCAAGACCTCTCCGGCTGCCACATTGGCATGTACCCAGGGCACTAGCTCTCTCTCTCTCCGCTAGACACGTAGCACTCTGCTACCCCCCGTTGTACACCTGGATCCTCTCCTTACGACTATAAAAGGAAGGACCAGGGCCTTCTTAGAGAAGGTTGGCCGCGCGGGACCGAGGACGGGACAGGCGCTCTCTTGGGGCCGCTCGCTTCCCTCACCCGCGTGGACGCTTGTAACCCCCCTACTGCAAGCGCACCTGACCTGGGCGCGGGACGAACACGAAGGCCGCGGGACTTCCACCTCTCTCACGCTCGACTCCGGCCACCTCGCCTCTCCCCCCTTCACGCTCGCCCACGCGCTCGACCCATCTGGGCTGGGGCACGCAGCACACTCACTCGTCGGCTTAGGGACCCCCCTGTCTCGAAACGCCGACAATTGTGCTAACGATTAACCAAGTTTTGTGGCTTAAGTTTTCAAGTTTAACAGGATCACCTATTCACCCCCCCTCTAGGTGCTCTCACTATGTTTATCCTTATATGTAGACGACATAATTGTGGCAAGCTCAAAGCAAGAAGTTGTTTCAGCACTACTAAAAAATCTACAGGAAGAGTTTGCTCTAAAGGACTTAGGGAATCTTCACTACTTCCTTGGTATAGAGGTAAACAAGACACAAAACGGTATACTGTTGACACAGGAGAAATATGCAACTAATTTACTACGGAGGACAAACACGGCGAACTGTAAACCTGAGAGTACTTCGTTACCCACAAGTGAAAAATTACATCTTCATGAAGGTTCTCTGCTTGGGCCAAATGATGCTACTCAGTATCGAAGTGTGGTTGGGGCCCTGCAGTATTTGACCTTAACAAGACCAGATATTGCATTTCAGTAAACAAAGTGTGCCAATTTCTACATGCTCCAACCACATCTCACTGGACAGCAGTAAAAAGAATTTTGAGATATGTTAAATCTAGTATTAGTCTTGAACTAAGTTTGTGCAAATCTTCCTCCTTTCTAGTGAGCGGATTTTCAAATGCAGACTGGGCAGGATGCCTCGATGACAGGAGATCCACCGAGGTTTTGCTATCTTTCTTGGAAATAATTTAGTGTCATGAATGCAAAGAAGCAAGCTACAATATCCCGATCCAGCACTGAAGCAGAATATAAAGCTCTAACTAATGCCACAGCTGACATCATGTGGATTCAAACTCTCTTGAATGAACTGAAAGTTTCAAGTCCCTCAGTCGAAAACTTTGGATAGACAATATGGGTGCCAAGTATTTATCATTTAATCATGTCTTTCATGCTAGAACAAAACACATTGAGGTGGATTATCATTTTGTCAGGGAGCGTGTCGCCAGGAAACTATTGGACATTGACTATGTTCCCACAGGATATCAAATTGCAGATGGTTTTACCAAAGCTCTTACAGTGAAGAAATTAGAAATCTTCAAATACAATCTCAACTTGAGAAAGTTGTGATTGAGGGGGCGTGTAAAGCAAAGCGCGTGTAATAGATAACGCATAGTTGGTATATCAATCTTATCTCATGCATTTATCTCGTGTAACGAACTCTGCGTAATTATCTGAAACAGACTCATGATTATCAAATATAAACCATGGCAATGGCTGTTATTGCCTATATATAAACATGCAGCACAACGGTCAAGGGGCATCATGGTGTTTTTCAATCTCTTTTCCTCTGATATTCTTACTCCTCTCATCTAGTACTGACCCCGGCCGAGTGACACCTGGAGTACTAATTGGATCCGTATCAATAGAAAGTAAGAAGTATTGGAGTTGATCAAAGTATACCTATGTCAATTCACGTCAACAAATGCGGATTAAGATGAATACCACTATGTTCAAACGAGGCCTTCCCTAGACTTGTTGTCACGAGTCGCAACTACACTTGTCACACCATCAACTGCGCGAATTACAGCAAGAAAACTACGTACAGAGAATTAGAGATGTGGCAAAGAATGCATGCAACGCAATGCACCCACACTAGATGATCAGAGCTCAGAGCAAAAGGCCGCAGCTGCACAGCGCTACCGCGGCGGGCCTGAGCAGCCCGGCCGGCCAGCGACCCCTCGTCACCTCTCTCCTGACCACTCTCCCGACAAGCGAGCTCTCCGCGGCGGCTGAGCTTTCGCAGGCGACGTCGCCGCCGCAGACTCCGACGCCCACGTCCGGCACGACGGCCCGGTCGGTGACGCACAGGCCCGGGTTGCCGCTCAGGTCCAGGTTCCGGCCGAGCTGCCTGAGGAACGCGCTATCGAAAGGGACGACGCCGTCCAGCCCGTTCTTGCTGAGGTTGAGGTGGTACATGCGCTTCAGGCGGCTGAGCCCCGCCGGGATGCGTCCGGTGAGGCTGTTGTTCTCCAGCGACAGCGTGGTGAGGCTGGACAGGAGGCCGAACGTGTCCGGTATGGAGCCCGAGTAGCCGGAGTTGGCGAGGCGGAGCTCCTGCAGCCGCGCGATGTTGCCCAGCTCGGGCGGCAGCGGGACGCCCATCGGGTTGTTCTCCATGATGAGGTACTGCAGGTCGCGGAGGCCGGAGAGGCCGGCGGGGAGGCGGCCGCGCAGGCCGTTGTTGCTGAGCGCCAGGAAGGTGAGCGCCCTGAGGCGGGTGATGGCGGGCGGGACGCCGCCGGTGAGGTTGTTGGAGCTGAGGTCCAGCTTCTGCAGCTGGGCGAGGTCGCCGAGGCGGCTGGGGATGCGGCCCGAGAAGGAGTTGTAGCTGAGGTCGAGGCCGACGAGGCGGCGCAGGCCGCCGAGCCGGCTCGGGATGGGGTCGGTGAGGGAGTTGTAGCTGAGGTCGAGGTGCACGAGGCTGGCGAGCGCGCCGATGCCGTTGGGGACGGCGCCACGGATGAGCGCGTTCTGCGACACGGTGAGCACCTGGAGCGACCGCATGCTGGCCAGCTGCGGCGGCAGCGCGCCGGACAGCGACGGGTTGGCGCGGACGCTGAGCTGCTGCAGGCGCGAGGACGAGAGGTTGGACGCCGGCGGCAGGGCGAAGGCGGCCACGGCGTCGGGGTTCTTGAAGCAGCCGACGAGGAACAGCGCGCGGAGCTCCGGCAGCGCGAACGCGGCGGCCGGGAACGTGGCCGTGTCCTTGCACGTCGGGTTGGGCGGCACCCCGAAGTCGAGGCGCGACACGTGCATCCGCGCCGCGCCGCCGCCTGGGCCGGGCGCGGCCCCGGGCCTGCACTCCAGCCCCGGCCACGGCGAGCCGCAGGGGTCGGCGCCGGCGGCCTCGCGCCAGTCGCGGTCGGAGGAGACGGACTCCATGACGCGGAGCAGCGTCTCCCGCTCGACGGGGTCCATGGCCGCGGCCGCCGCGGCGATCTGCAGGGACAGGAGGATGTACAGGATGGCGGGGGGGAGGGCCCTGGTCCTGGAGGAGGAGGGTGCCGGCGCCATGATGGCGGCGCGCGCTCGCGGGTCTCGACCGCGCGCTGGTGCTGTGCGCTCTGCTGCTCCTGCCGGGTGGTGGTGGTGTGTGGGTGCGGCGATCTCGGGTTTCGCTTTTGGGGGCCGGGCCGTCGAACGGAGCGCGGGACGGCGGTAGCGATGGAGGCAGCGTTTATGTCGAAATGCGGGTGGTGGGGCCCCGCTTCCCTCCTGGCCTACAGCCACAGGGGCATCTGACGTGACGAGACCCGGGGGGGAGGGGCCTACCTGTCCATGCAGCGCAGTGGGGGAACCACTGTGCGTGCGTGCGTGCGCCTGTTGGTATGGCGATTGTCACTATTGCCCGAGGCTAGTAATTGATCCTGCTGCTGCTGATTGGGCTGACGAACAACCACATGCTCTGTTCTTCCAACGGATAATAGTAGTAAAGCCCTTTCCCATCACAAGTCCTGGGTTATTTTTTTATCTGGCTGATTGCAGCAATCCTTGGGATCAATCAAGTAGTGACGACCGTCACCGTCATCCCGAGCCAAAGCCCATCCCAAGCTCCAAACCAGACTGTGAACCGTTCGCGCCCCTCTTGGTACTTGGTAGCAGTATGACGTTGCGATCTCGCCACTGCAGCTTTGCATACTAGTACAGACATGAGCCAATTGGCCGCGACCTCTGCATGTACAATGCGTTCGTACCTTTATAGCTCGTGTGGTCTGTCTTTGACCCTGTGTCGTCTGGCCTCCCTCTGGACACCATCAAGGCACACGACAAGCAACGCCACGCCAGTACAGCGAGGACTGTGGCACCCCGAGTTGTTGACGGCCCAGACACTGGCACCACCGCGCATGGCGTTCGTGGTCGTGGAGCACTCACGCACGCACGCACGCATGTGGATGTGGGGGCAAGGGCAAGGGCCAAGGGCTACGCCTGTGTAGCCTCCGCTAGGGTGCTAGATAGGCGGACGACCTGCCTGTCCTGTCCTGGGCTCCTGGCTACCGGGACCTGGGTACTTGCTCTCTGAATTATTGGACCCGACTACCCGAGCCGAGACCGAGAGGTCTCCTTCTCTCTCTCTCTCTCTCTCTCTGTAGGCGATCCGTGATCGAACGAACGGGTCCAGCCACGGGAACCTTTTGGGATTGGATCCCGACCCAGATTCCCAGTCGCGTGGGTATGCAGTGCTGGCTACTATGCGTCGCTTTGCTTTGGTTTTGCTCGCAGGTGAGTGCTAGCCTTGGGATCACTTTGAGTTCCAGTCAAGGGGTCCAGGCAATGGCCTGCATTGCACTGCTGCAGAAGGAAGAGTTGATGCTGGATAGCGCGTCGGTACGGACCATGGGCCATGGAGCGGACGAGATGCAGTACACGGAGGAGTAAAATGTACGTAGTGCTGCTACTCATGTAGAATGACGCAGACGGCAGCGGCAGGATGTACAGCGCCGGTGGCAGAGCGAAAAGTTTCCAGAACAGATTTAAACCCCCAGCGAGCAAACGAAGGGAGAGAGATAGAGAAAAAAAAAGAGGACCAGTGCTCAGAGAGCCTCAGGACTCAGGAGAGGCAGCGGCCAATGGGGCTTTTGCCAAGACAGGTCAGTGCACATGCGGCTCCCCGTCTGCACAGGAGGGACGGCGCACAGTGCTGGCCAGGAGAGGGACGGACCAGCGCTACAGGAGCGGGCGACGACGAGCCCTCGTGTCAGGTGTCGCCACCTAGCCGAGCGCGAGAGGGAGAAGAGGAGAGGAGCTCGACGCCGGTAGCGCGGGGGCATCATCATCATGGCACCATCATGTTCATGCATGCATTGCCAATGCATGCATGCGTGGATCCGTCCAAGTACTCCATCAGGTCTGCGCACGCAGGTGGTCGCGAGTGGCGACACACCACCTCCCAGTCCCAGGTGATGCGACGAAAGATGCCTGACCTGACAGACCAGACCTCGTTCCGGCATTGGGCGGGCGGGCGTGGTGGAGAATGGGGATGGGAGCGCGGGGTTAAAGTTGACCGGAAAGCAGCGCTGCTGAGATGACCCGTCGCCTCACGCGCTCAGCGAGGCATGGCGTATTGGCGTGGCATGGAGTGCAGTGCAGCCGTGCAGGCTCTCTCTCGCCTCGCGTCGCAAAGGCATGCGTGCGATGCGAGCGCCATGCATATGCACCGGCCGGACATGGCGGCGTGGGCCTGCTCACGAGGGACGAGGCTATGCCTGATTTCATTCCCCCCCCCCCCCCCCCCCCCCCCCCCAAGAAGCCTCGAGAGAATCTAGCTTTAATCAGAACCAAAATATCGTAGGGCTTACGATGTGAAAGAGGATGAAGTGGTCTGTAGGCTTTAGATTTTACGAAGGGGTGGATTGCTCTGATCGTGATGAGTAAAGTAATTTATGTTCGTGTCGATTTAGACGATTTTCACCCAATCGGTTTCCACACCGATAAGCGAAATGTTTATTAGAGCATCTCCAAGAGACTAGCTAAATAGCTTGTCAAGCTAAATTTTAGGTATTTAATAGCATAATAGCTCTCCAACAGACTAGCCATTTAACTCTCTAATCTATCTGGCTCTCTAAATTAACTCCCTCACTAGCCAAATTTGGCTAGCAACTCTCGCTAGCCAAGCTAACTTGCATGTTGGAGAGTCTGTTGGAATGATATATTATATATACAGTTTAATATTTATGGAGACACAAATAAAGAGTTAACTAGAGAGTCAAAAATAAAGAGTTTTTGGAGATGCTCTTAGCTAGCATAAACCCGGTCATACTCCGGTTTTTAGCTAAAATCCTAAAACAAACACCCACTATGCATCCTATGCTGGTTTGGTTGCCATGTCCTACCACGTCTATCGGACGGTGTTTGGATGGCTAGGACAAGTGTCAGATTTATATCAACTCTAGTGGACAATGTAAATGGCTCTCTATCCTTTCTACCGTTCACGGCTACCACTATTCATCTTTCCAGTAGACCGCGCCTAGTGACGTTATCGTGGCGAGTTCTTTCTCCCCCCTCACTTCAACAGATTCCTGAAAATTTATATATTTTCTTTAGTTCAATTGAGAACCACATTTTCCAGATTACTGACATCGATGTTATAAGGTGTCATGCTCTTATTGAATCTTTAGTTGATAGTTGTTTCAACTAAACCAAATTTCGTTTTTTTCCATAATTGCTAGATTACGGTAGCTTTCTCGTAGCTCGTAGTTAGAATTAGATTTTCAAAAAACTACACATGAACCATTAAGGAGCTGTTTGGTTCGTGGCTAAATGTGACACACTTTGCTTAATGTTAGTCATTCGAATATAAAAACTAACCTTAAACAGAAAAGTTAGACAAAGTGTCACAAATTAGTCATCCAACCAAAACAGCCCCTAATCCTTTTACTTGATAGTGTGTCTCTCTCGCACGCACATACATAACTGTACCAGCTGCCGTCCCGTCAGCCCGTCACACACAGAAGCCCGTTCAAATTTGGGCGGTCGAGACATCGTGGGCTAGGCCCTGTACGTGGGCAATTCCTAAAGTCACGTGGCCGCGTGGGCCTTTATGGCGTGCTATGCCTAGGCCATTAGGCCCATTCAGGAATACCACTTCCCGTTGCTCCTCTGCAGGTCCGTAAAGAAAACTGAAACAAGAGCGATACCCCAGTACCCCACGAAGAGAGGACGGGAAAAAAAAAAGGAAAACTGAAACGAAAAGATCAATCAAGGCAAAAATGGATTGCTTTCCCCCAAAACAAGTAAACGAACGATCCATGGAGACGGACGCTTCCGAGGCCGGAAATCCAGGGAGCCATGGCGACCGGCTTGCTTGTCGTAGCAGTAACGCCACACGCATACCACTGCGGAAATTAATCCCATGTCGTTTGTCTGGATGGGTAACAACAACGATCGCCGTTCCGCACAAATCTCCGAGCGAGACACGGACACCGATGCACCCCACGTCCCCACCCCAACCAAAAAAAAAAACCATCCGAATACTAGTACTACTGTACTGTAAAAGCAAAATTGTTACATGCACAGCACATGGGTGCTAACTGTTAAGAGCTTCTTTGGAACAAAGGTTTTTTCCCTGTTTCCAGGATTTTTTATGTGAAAATGAACTGATTTCTACGAAATTTGTATATGACTTATCTAAAAATTCCTACATTCCAAAGAAGCCCTAAGGTTGAACTCAGACAGATAAATGTGGCCAGAGTAAGGCCTGTTTTAATCTCACGGGATAAACTTTAGTTATATGAATTCAAGTGCTAAAGTTTAGCTTTAATTACCACCATTAGCTCTACTGTTTAGATTACAAATGGCTAAAAGTAGCTAAAAAAAGCTGCTAAAGTTTATCTCGCGAGATTGGAACACCACCTAAGCTTTCATTACCTTTTGTGTGTCGTTTAGCAACAAGCCGTTGCTGCTCGGATGCCGCAGGGCTGTGTCGTTAGATGGCAGCACATGCATGCATGCATGGATCCAGCTTTAATTTGATACGCATGCATGCAGTCATTGTTCCTTAATTCACTGTAATTCTGCAGCAGTCGTCGAAGACATAATTCAGCTCAGAAATTAACCCGCAGTTCCCTGCCCTGCGTTGATCTTTAACTTTTACAAACCTAGCTGACGCACTCATCCGTTGCGGCCTGCGGGTAATGCCAGACAAAAGATTGCAGTAACTTGAAACGGAATCTGCCTGACCGCGCGCGCTCTCCATCTCAAGCTGCCTAGCTGGTTCAGTTTGTTTGTTTGTTTGTTTGATGAGAAAGCGCAAACGGGAGAGAAACCCTAGCTGGCTAGCTCTCCCGCCTCTCTATAAATCAGCGCAGCCTGTTCGTACAGCGCCACACACCACAGTTAGCTTCCTTTCAATTATTGTATTTCAGTCGAGTTGCTAAACAACACGAACTCCTCAGTCGTTTGAGTTTTGAGGAGGCAAGCAAGAGGACCCATCGATGGCCTCCTTGAAGGACCACTGTGCCGTGGTGGCAGTTGTAGTGGCGATCTGCTTCGTCGTCCTCGCCGCCGCCCTCCCTTCGCACGCGTCGACGGCGGTGGACGAGCCGGCGAAGTATAAGCCCAGCAGAGCGCCAGCGCCGTCCCCTGCATCTGCATCATCCTACGTCCCGCCGCCGGTCCAGCCCGTGATCGTCGTCCAGGGCGTCATCTACTGCAAGTCCTGCAAGCTCAGGGGCTACAACAGCGGCATGGACGCGTCCCCTCTCCCCAGTCAGTCTCTCGAAAAATTAATCCACAGACCACTCATCGTTTTGCAGGCCCAGCTGTTTCTCTACTCACCCAGTTGACGCCAGAACTGAAGCTAATATATAGCTAGCGTTGTGAACGAATAAAACATGCGTGCATGCAGATGCGACGGCGAGCCTGGTGTGCTACGGCGACGCGGAGAGCAAGTACCGGGTGCTGAACCAGACGAGCACGGCCACCGACACGAACGGCTACTTCATCGTGATGGTGTACGACGTGGGCATGTTCGACCGCCGCAGCTGCAGGCTGTACCTCCGCTCCTCGCCGACGGCGCTCTGCGCCGCGCCCTTCATCCCGTCCAACCCCAAGCTGGGGCTCACCCTCGTGAGGGACCGCGCGGCCACGGCGCCCAGGGGCGCGCGCGGCATCTTCCACCCCAAGACTGCGCTCATGTACGCGCCGGGCACCGGCGGCAAGTGCCCGCCGTACTGATGTGATGGTGCGTACGTGGTCTGGACTCGGGAGTCGGAGCGGCGCCATGAGGGGGTGTTCACTGGTGGTGCATGGGCGGCATGCATGGATCGTCGTCGTGGGTTTGGACTTTGGTCAAGAGGACAATGTCAGAGGCAAAAAAATAAAAATAAAAAAGGAGAAGTATGTGGTGATTGTTGTCACGACGTCCGTATTGTGTCCTCGTTTTAGTCGATACTCGATGGAGTATCTGTTGACTGTTGCTGTTCGTTGAGTCTGTGTAACCGTTTCTTCGTCAATCGGTCAATCCTGCCTTTGGACAAAAGAACGAAATAGTTGCACGTCCTTTTAATTTGTTGTGTGTTTAATTTAAACTGAAAAGTTGCAGGATTGGAAAACCCGCAATTTGGCTAATAATCCGGCTTACTCCATTTTATACTTCATTCAGTTTTTCAAGTCGCTATAGTTCTGGGCAAACCTAAAACCCCTCTGGAGAACGACGCGACTTTAAAATAAAAATTCTCTTATATGATCTATATAATCAGATATCTATTTATTGTTATCATAGATGGACTTTGTTTTAATAAAACACAAAATATGTGTGCTTTATTGCTTAGGTGGATATAAATGTGGAGCCAATAATAAATAAGGTTGGAACCCAACTCGATTCTCAATACATAGAGGTACCCAATAGAGATGAGAACGATCAGAAAAGATCAAGAGAAGTCACTAAGAGCATCTCCAAGACACTAGCCAAATGATTTATCAAGTTCAATTTTAGCTACTCATCAGCAAAATAATTTTCCAACAGACTAGTCATTAAACTTATCGGTCATCTGACTCTCTAAATTGGTCCCCCTCTCTAGCTAAACTTGGCTAGCCACTTCGGCTAGCCAAACTAACTTGTCTGTTGGAACAAAGTGCTACATATAAAGTGTAATCATTATGGAGAGATAAATAGCTAGTAAAATAGATAGCAAAAAATAGAGAGTCCCTAGAAGATGCTCTAACCATTTTTTATTTCATATTTTCTAACCAGAAACGAAAACGAATCGGCCCGGAACACCGATCAACTATATCGAAAATCGAGAGCAGAACAATTCACTCCGGAACACATTGATAACAGTTAGGAACAGATAGTCCAAATGTAAAATATCTTCATATATCCACTAAGCTTGCTTTCGTGAATAGAGAGCTTGAGGAAGACATCTATTATCTATATGGATTAGATTGAGGGCTTTTTATCGCAAATGGTTAAGGTGGAAAGATGTGTAAATTATTAAAATATTTATATGACCTAAAATAAGCATCTAAGTGTGATGTGAGAAATTCGATAAAATTTTAACATTAGCCGTATTTGTTGTAAATGAAGCCGATAAATTACCGGTATGCTGGGGGAGAAGGTGTGGTCTCGTGCTTGTATATGGATGATATAATATTTTTTTGAAATAGTATTAATTTGATTAAGGAAGTGAAAGACTTTTTGTTTAGTAACTTTAAAATAAAAGGTTTGGGGGAGACTGATGTTATTATTAACATAAAGCCATTGAGAGGAGGAAGTTGTGGGGTTGCTCTTGTGGAATTTGATTACGTGAAAAATGTTTTGAGTCACTTTGGATATAGTGATTGCACATCTGCTCTAACTCAGGATCAAGTAGGATAGTCTCAAATCATTAGCTCTGTATATATTTGGTTAGTGCAATAAGGTCTGACATCTTGTTTACTGTAAGAAAACTCAACCAATTTGTTCCAATATAGGGGTTGATTATTGACATGCCCTTGAGTGGGTATTGCACTATCTAAAAGGGACTATGAGTTACGCCATTCAACACTTGGAGGTGACGCTGTTTCATAGAAATCTTGCAAGCAAACCATATTAATGAGGTCAACGATGAAAGTAAAACTTACAACATTAGATACCGCCATAGTTGAGACTAACTGACTTCATGAACTTATAGATTTACCGGTAATTGAAGAACCAATACCGGCTATTTTCATGAACGTGACAATCAGACAATGACAATCAAAATGATCAGTTCTAAAGGTTACATGAAGTGCATGAGGCATGTGATAAGACGAATTAATTCTGACATAAATTTGAGAAACTACATAGTAAAAACGTTGGACTATATTTGTCGGCGTTTCGAGACCGGGGGGTCCCTGGACCGACGAGTAAACTGTCGCCGCGTGTCCCAGCCCAGATGGGTCGGCGCGAGACGGAGTGTGAAGGGGGGAAAGGCAGCCGGAGGGAGACGGGCGTGAGAGGTGGAAATCCCGCGGCCTTCGTGTTTGTCCCGCGCCCAGGTCGGGTGCGCTTGCAGTAGGGGGTTACAAACGTCCACGCGGGAGGGAGCGAGCGGCCTCACACGAGCGCCTGTCCCGTCCTTTCCCCGCGCGGCCAACCTTCCACAAGAGGGCCCTGGTCCTTCCTTTTATAGGCGCAAGGAGAGGATCCAGGTGTACAGTGAGGGGTGTAGCAGTGTGCTAACGTGTCTAGCGGAGGAGAGCTAGCGCCCTAAGTACATGCCATCGTGGCAGCCGGAGAGGTTTTGGCACCCGGTTCGTGTGGTGTCGTGGCCGTCGGAGGAGCGCTGGAGCCTGGCGGAAGGACAACTGTCGGGGCTGTCGAGTCCTTGCTGACGTCCTCTTGCTTCCGTAAGGGGGCTGAGAGCCGCCGTCGTCATAGAGCGTGCGGGGCACCATCATTACTTGTCTGGCGGAGCGAGCCAGATGGGTCGCCGGTCTTGTTCCCCGTAGCCTGAGTCAGCTTGGGGGTAGGGTAATGATGGCGCCTCCTGTTGACGTGGTCAGTCCGTGCCCTGGGTTGGGCGACGTGGAGGTCCTCCGAGGTCGAGGTCGAGGTCGAGTCTGTCTTCCGAGGCCGAGGTCGAGTCCGAGCCCCCGGGTCGGGCGAGGCGGAGACCGTCGGCTGAGGCCAGGGCTGAGTCCGAGCCCTGGGGTCGGGCGAAGCGGAGTTCGTCGTCTTTCGGGGCTGAGCCCGAGTCCGAGCCCTGGGGTCGGGCGAAGCGGAGTTCGTCGTCTTCCGGGGCTGAGCCCGAGTCCGAGCCCTGGGGTCGGGCGGAGCGGAGTTCGTCGTCTTCAGGGGCTGAGCCCGAGTCCGAGCCCTGGGGTCGGGCGAAGCGGAGTTCGTCGTCTTCAGGGGCTGAGCCCGAGTCCGAGCCCTGGGTCGGGCGGAGCGGAGTTCGTCGTCTTCTGGGGTTGAGCCCGAGTCCGAGCCCTGGGGTCGGGCGGAGCGGAGTTCGTCGTCTTCAGGGGTTGAGCCCGAGTCCGAGCCCTGGGTTGGGCGGAGCGGAGTTTCCCATGGCGCCTAGGGCCGGACTTGGCTGCTGTCAGCCTCACTCTGTCGAGTGGCACAACAGTCGGAGCGGCGCAGGCGGCGCTGTCCTCTTGTCAGACCGGTCAGTGGAGCGGCGAAGTGACTGCGGTCACTTCGGCCCTGTCGACCGGAGGGCGCGCGTCAGGATAAAGGTGTCAGGCCACCTTTGCATTAAATGCTCCTACGATTTGGTCGGTTGGCGTGGCGATTTGGCCTAGGTTGCTTCTTGGCGAAGACTGGGCCTCAGGCGAGCCGAAGGTGTGTCCGTTGCTGGAGGGGGGCCTCGGGCAAGACGTAGATCCTCCGGAGTCGGCTGCCCTTGCCCGAGGCTGGGCTCGGGCGAGGCGTGATCGCGTCCCTCGAATGGACCGATCCTTGACTTAGTCGCACCCATCAGGCCTTTGCAGCTTTGTGCTGATGGGGGTTACCAGCTGAGATTTAGGAGTGTTGAGGGTACCCCTAATTATGGTCCCCGACAGTAGCCCCCGAGCCTCGAAGGGAGTGTTAATACTCGCTTGGAGGCTCTTGTCGCACTTTTTTTGCAAGGGGACCAGCCTTTCTCGGTTGCGTTTTGTTCCGGCGGGTGCGCGCGAGCGCACCCGCCGGGTGTAGCCCCCGAGGCCTCGGAGGAGTGGTTTGACTCCTCCGAGGTCTTAATGCCTTGCATAATGCTTCGGCTGGTCTGGTCGTTCCCTCATGCGAGCTGGCCGTAGCCCGGGTGCACGGTCGGGTCCCAAGTTCTCAGGCTGGTATGTTGACGCTGTCAACGGTTTTGCCGGAGCCGGGTTTGCGAGAGCAGCCCCCGAGCCTCTGCACAGGGCGAGAGGACGGTCAAGGATAGACTCGACTTTTTTGCATACGCCCCTGCGTCGCCTTTCCACAAGGAGGAGGGGGGAAAGCGCCATGTTGCCCTCGGAGGGCGCCGAACATGGTGTCTCCGGTGAGCTGCTGGCGGGTAATCCGAGTGGACGCCCGTGCCCCATTTGTTAGGGGTCAGCTAGAGGCTCGGAGGCGCGCTCAAAAGTACCTGTGGGTGATCTGCCGGACCCGGTCCCCTTTCGACGGGGTCCGAGGGCTCGATGCCTCCCTCTGATGGGATTCTGTTACAAGATCGTTCCCGCTGGTCTCGGAGATGTCCTAGGGTACCTCGGGAGCGTAGCCCGAGCCTTGGTTATGTATCGAACGTACCCAGGGTCATCCCTCGCTCTGTGTCTGAGGCGGATGTGAACCCTTTGAGGGCCAGCCTACGAACCCCTGATCAGTAGTGGGCGCGGAGCCCGAGTGGCCTGAGGCGGCCGTTGAACCCTTCCGAGGGGCCGGCCTTCGAACCTCTGACCAGTAGTGGGCGCAGAACCCAAGCGCTCTGAGGCGGCTGTTGAACCCCTTCGAGGGGCCAGCCTTCGAACCTCTGATCAGTAGGGAGGCTCGGGGCCTGTTTCCTTCTCGGAGAAGGATCCTTTTCGGGGCATCCCCCTTTCCCGGCCCCTGTTGTAAGAGAGAGAAAGAGGAAAAGGAAAATGATACGAAATCGAATGACGTGGCGTACCTTTTTTGACGCGGTCATTATGGCGAAGGCGAAGCGTCGCTTGCTTCTCATGCCAGAGGCACCGCCTGTCCCGCCGCGGAGTTAATGTGACGGGGCAAGAGACCGGGGCGGCCGTTGCGCGTGCGCGAGCCGTTCGAGGAACGGAACACGGGCGCGCCGTCTTCACGCTATGAGAGAGGGTTCTCTCGCTGTCCTTGTATGGGACGTGAGCTTGGCTGACGACGTGACCGCTGCTCCTGCCCGCCTGCCACCGCCATTACTGCCGGCCCATTTTTTGCCGTATTGACCGTCGCGCCTGGCTAGCACTGCTGGGTCGTACGCAGGGTTGCCTCGAGCCGCGGTACTGGTTCCGCAGTCGAGGAGGCGTGGTAGTGGTGCGAGTGGCGGTGCAGTTGCTCGCACGTAGCAACCGGCGCGCCGGTTGCATGACGCGTGGGCCTAGGCCCCCATGCTGGGTGCGTTGGAAGTCGGAGGGGTGCGCCCACCTGGCGCAGTTGCATGCCGCCTGCATGGCTGCCCGCCCTTTCACCCGCTGGTCTGGGCGAAAGTGGAGGAATGCTTGTAACCGCTGGGTGGTTGCATGCACCGCGCGCGGCGGTTTGGCTTCTTCTGCCCTGGGCCAGCTTGCATGACGCGTGGGACCCAGCCCTCGCGCCATAGGGGGAGGAGCTTGGAGCGTGTTAGAGAAGACTCAGCCCACGACGGCTGAGGACGCAAGTAGGGAGAGTCGCCTTCAAAAGGAGGGTGACCCCCTTGGAAAGCGACCATGTCTTCACGCTCCCTCATGTGTCGTGTCTTTCCACCTTCCGAGCCCCCAGATGGAGAACACCCGCAATCCTTCCGCCTTGTCGTTGGAGGAACGCAACTTCGTGGAAGTTGGTACCTTTCAGCCATCGTTCGGCTTCAAGGATTTTCATCACGCGGCCCGGCTGCACCCCCTCGCCGGTGGTCACCTAAGATGGTCATCACCAGCCCCTGGATGGGGAGGAGCAAGCCAGGCTGCGGCCCCCGCCCCTCCCTCAGCTTCAAGGATGCTTACCATCCTTGCTGGGGCGGAGAGCGAGGCGAGCCGGGGCTCTACCTCTCGCACGGGTCGGCTGGCCACCTCATCTTCCAGCTTCTGGTGGTGGGAACCATCCCCCAGCTCTGCGGAGGAGGCGTCCTCCAGCCATGCCGGGGAAGGCGAACTGTTGCTGCCCAGCTAGGATGCAACATTCCGCCCTCTTCCTCGTTTTCGTGGCGAGGACGAGAGCGAGGACCTGCCGGTGCGCTTTGGAGCGGCCCGCGTTCGCCGGTGCGGCGTTGGTGGAGAGGCGGACGCCGTTGTCGGTGCTGACGTGGTAGCAGTCGGGGGAAGCTTCCCCACCGTCGAGGCCGTCAGTGCCGCCTACGGGCCGGCCTCCGGCTCTTTGGCTTTGATGTCTGGTTCGCGTCCCTTGAGCGGGGACGCGAACGAGAGCCTTCCGGTGGCCGCGCCCGTCCTGGGACCATAGCTGCTGCTGCAGAAGTCGCTGGCGAGTTGCCCGGGATTTGTCGCCCCGCAGGCTCCCCGGTGTGGAGGTTGTTCATACCCGCGGGGACGGAACCGGAGTTCCGTTTGTAATGGCACCTTGAATGCCGGTCTTTTGTTCATTGTGGCTGTCGGGGCCTGAACATGTATGTATTTTTGGCGCGGAGCCGTGTTTTTCCCCATTTTCGAGCACTAAGACTCGCCTGTTGGTTGTCTGAACCGCTTCACCAAGCGTGAGTCGCCCCGTGCAAAGGTGACGAGTGAGGTATCCGTATCCCGGAGGCGTAGGAGTCCCTCGACTCGATCGGCCTTGCTGTCCAAGGCTTCTCTTGCTTAGTTAAAGGAACCCCTCGGCCGCTCTTTGATGAGCCGAAGCCAGGGGTAGCGGTGTCAGCACGGACAGAGGCAGAGTTGGCTCGAAAAGAAGACCTGGTCGACCAGAGCCTGGCCGGGCCGTCCACTGGTGGGACCGTCGCCGGAATTGAGTTGTCGAGGCCTCGGGCCGGGCTGATGTCTTCGGGGGACAGCTGGCCGAGGTCTCGGGGTGACCGGCCGAGCCGTCTGCTCGAGCCGGATTCCTAGAGAAGACCCTGGCGGTGATGGCCCGGGCGTGGTGATGATGTCATCCTTCAGATTGGAGATCCTCGCCGTCCGAGGCTAGGTCGGACCTCGCCGAAGGTGTAGTTGATGCCGAGGGTGCTGCTGCTCCCTTCAACTATCAAGATCCGAGCCTGCAGGGTCGGATTATCTTGTAGCGTGTGTTTTCTGCGGCCGCTGAGGCCCAGACACACCCTCGTCGTGTTGTAAAGCTGCACTTCTTTTCCTCTTGTTTCGAGTATCTGAACCTTTTCGTCGGTAACAGAATTGTCTGTGCGAGCGAGAGTTGCTTTTCACGGAAGGCGATGAGTGAGGTATCCGTATCCCGGAGGCGTAGGAATCCCTCGGCTCGGTCGGCTTTGCCGCTTACGCGCACTCTTGCCCATCCATAGGGTTCTGTCACCGACGCAGTCGAGAAGGCCCGAAGAATCGCTTCGGCAGAGGAGCTTTCGAGCGTGAAGACTTGTTCGGTCTGCGGAATCACTTATCCGAACGCGAGTTACTTATCGCAGAAGGTGATGAGTGAGGTATCCGTATCCCGGAGGCGTAGGAGTCCCTCGGCTCGGTCAGCCTTGGTTGCTTACGTGTACTCCGTCGTTTTCAGGATCCACTTTCGAAGTAGTCAAAAAAGCACGAAAGACATTCTGGCAGAAAAGGTCTTTTTTCGAGGAAAATTTCGACGCAGAGGGGGTTCCCCCCTTTTAGCCCCCGAGGGAGGGTCGGGCTTTGCCGAGGCAAGGCTGACCCTTCCTTGATGACTAAACTTTGCGTGGGAACGAGGTATACGAACAACTTGAAAGCATCTTAAGGGTAGAAGCGACGTAGCTGTTGGATGTTTCAGGCGTCGTTGTAGACCTCGCCTTGACTGTTGGCCTGCTTGTACGTTCCGGGCTTCAGACTTTGGCGATGACGAACGGCCCTTCCCAGGGAGGCATGAGCTTGTGCCGCCCTCGGGCGTCTTGTCGCGGCCGAAGCACCAGGTCGCCCACCTGGAGGTCTCGGGACCGGACCCCTTGGGCGTGGTAGCGTCGCAGGGACTGCTGGTACCGCGCCGAGTGTAGTAAGGCCATGTCCCGAGCCTCTTCCAGCTGGTCCAATGAGTCTTCTCGACTAGCTTGATTGCTTTGGTCGGCGTAGGCCCTCGTCCTCGGGGAACCGTATTCTAAGTCTTTGGGCAAGATGGCCTCGGCCCCATAGACTAGAAAGAACGGCGTGAAGCCCGTGGCTTGGCTCGGCGTTGTCCTTAGACTCCAGACCACCGAGGGGAGTTCCTTCATCCATCGCTTGCCGAACTTGTTGAGGTCGTTGTAGATCCGAGGCTTGAGTCCTTGTAGAATCATGCCGTTGGCACGCTCTACTTGCCCATTCGTCATGGGATGAGCCACGGCGGCCCAGTCCACCCGGATGTGGTGATCCTCGCAGAAGTCCAGGAACTTTCTGCCGGTGAACTGGGCGCCGTTGTTGGTGATGATGGAGTTCGGGACCCCAAAGCGATGGATGATGCTGGTGAAGAACGCCACCGCCTGTTCGGACCTGATGCTGTTTAGGGGTCTGTCACACCCGGTTTTAGAAGGCAAACCGAATGCGAACCATGTACGTGCCAGGATCAGTTATTCACGTACACAGCAGTTACATAATATGGACATCATCACACAGTGCTCAAAATAGTATTAATAAGGGAAATAGTCGATTACATCATACGTCTGAGACGTCCATATAGTTCTTACAATAAATCAAAGTGCGGAAAAGAAACGTAGATAACGCTGCCTTCACAGGCAGCCGACTGGGGGGTTGCCGCTAACCCACACCTAGAACTCGTCGTAGTCTTGGAACTCCTGGAAGTCTCCTTCCACAGCTTCATCTTCGCCTGAGCAGTGGTTGCAATGCTGACAACCTGGGGGGGGGGGGGGTTTGGTGTGTAGAGCAAGGGTGAGTACACATCAACATACTCAGCAAGTATCATGTTTGGCTGTAGTGGACTAGCTTTATGTGGGGATAAGTCAAGCAGTTGCTTTTAGTTGGTCAGGTTATTACTTACTAGTAGAAAGCCAGGTTTTAACATTAACCCAAGTTATTAGCCCAATGTATCCTTTCCAAACGGAAAGAATACCACTTACCAATACCATAATCGTAATCAGAACCATCAATCTCATTGTCACCTGTACCAAAGTATCTCTGATCAAGTATCACTAATCTCTGGAGCTCCCTTGGCCGCTCATAACCGCGAGCACGGCTGATATATCAGTTTCATAACACTCTGCAGAGGTTGTGCACTTTACCCACAAGCCGTGATTCCCTCTCTGGCCCGGGCTTGCAAGACCCTTATTCACTCCCGAGGTGAATGGCCAAGGATTCACTACGAAGACTTTACAAAGATTCCCCGGGGCTGTAGCCACCCGTTAGGTTTCCTAAATGTACCGCACTCCTCCCCAAGGGACAAATCAAACTTGGCAGAGCGAGCCGCATACACCGAGCCCCATTGATGGCACGATGGCGAAGCGAACTACACCCCGGATCCTCTAATTATTCAGCTAAGGGCACCCCATTCCACCCTCATGGTTGCACTGTTTTCCCGGGCGGTCATCCATTGAACAGGTCCTTACGGAGAGGCACTCGAGAAACCGCTCGAGTCCCCTTAAATGCCACAAGTATAATCATAAATAAGAACGGGAAAACAGCGTATCATAGATAACCACATCATGTTCATTGATTAAAGTTGAGCAATAGCATCAAACTAAGCAGTAATAATCCGACCCAAATAGGTAAACAAGGACATGGATAACAAAAAGCTAGTCAATCCTTAGGTATAAATGTGTGATGCGGGAGGTGAATTAAAGAATGATTAGGACAGAGATAGGTCAAAGGACACTTGCCTCCACCAACCGACTGCTGCTCAGGGGCTTCTCCTGCGAATTCCTCGGGCTCTTCGATCGGATCGTTCTCTATGCGAGCGCAAACATACATACATCCATCCACATATTTAATACAAAAGAACAGTACACCATACAAGGGAACAAATAAAGCGAATATGCATCAAGTATGACATTTGACATTGCATTTGTTATGGTTAGAAAGAAACAGGAAAATGGTCTCGCAGGGGGGTTAAAGTTTATGCACTAATGATTAGTTAAATTATGCACTCTAGTTTCAATAGGTTCCTAACAAAAGAATTCTGTTATATGCACTAGTGGGAACCTAATCATTTTAAGTTGATTAACATTGCACGGGATAAACAATTAACTAAATGAATCAACTAGCGCAACGAAATTCTAAATTAAACTTCTCATTTCCATAGCATGAACCATGATTAGTCTACCCAAAATAAGGTAATTATGATCACAGAAAGTAAATAAAATAAAATAAAAAAAATATAAAAAAAAAACAGGGGGCGGTTGAACCGGCCCTAGGGCGGTTGAACCGGCCCTAGGCTGGGCGGCCGAGCTGGGGGCCGGGGCGGCCGAGCTGGCTCGGTTGAACCGGCCGGCCAGGCGGGCGCGCGGGGGGGGGGGGGGGGGGGTCGGGCTGGCAGGCGGCCGAGTCGGCCAGGCGCGCGGCCGGGGCGCGGGCCGGGGGGCGGCCGGGGTTGGCCAAGGGGCGGGCCGGGGCCGGCTGGGGCTGGCCGGGGGCCAGGGCGGCGCGGCAGCGGCCGGCTGGGGGCGCGGCCAGGGCGGCCAGCGGCCACGGCGCGGGCTGCCGAGGAGAGAGGAGGGGAGAGGGGAGAGGGAGGGAGGAGGGAGAGAGGGAGGAGGGGGGGGGCTCACCGGCGGGGGCGGCCGACGGCGGGGAGCGGCGGCCGAGCGCTAGGGCAGGGCGGCGGTTGGGCAGGGGGTAGGGGCGGCGCTAGGGAGAGAGAGAGGGAAAATGAGAGGGAGAGGGAGAGGGTTTGGGGAAAAAAGGGGGGATGGGGGGGGCGGCTGGGCCTGCCAAGGCCCAAGAGGGGGCGCCAGGGGCGGCTGGGCCGGCCGGGGTCGGCCCACGGCGCGGGAGAGAGAGAAAAAGAGGAGAGAGAAAGAGAGAGAAAAAGAAAGAAAAGATCTTCTCCTCATTTTCGAAATCCGATCTTTCTACATGAATGCATTTGCACTTTCAAAGCAATCAAAAGAAATGCAAGGTTCGGCATGGTGCATCAAACAACATAAAGTATTTTTTAGAGTTTTTCTTTACACGGGAATTCCAAACCGAATCCCGCTAGCTTTGGAAAAAGTCAAGGTCTAGCGAGGGCAAAAAGAAAAAGAAAAGGTAACGCCCGAATTTGGCGAGTAAAGAAAAGAAAAAATTCAGCTGCAAAATTCGGGGCGTTACAAACCTATCCCCCTTAAAAGAATCTCGCCCTCGAGATTCAGGGCTGGCTAGCAAAGAGCTCTGGGTACTTGGCCACTAGATCATCTTCACGCTCCCAGGTTGCTTCTTCCTCAGAGTGGTGATTCCATCTGACTTTGCACATTCTGATGGTCTTCCTTCGGGTGACTCTGTCTGCAATCTCAAGGATCTGAGCTGGCTTCTCAACATAGGTCAAGTCCTCCTGGACCTCAAGACCTTCCACTGGCAACTGCTCTTCTGGCACACGCAAGCACTTCTTCAACTGAGACACATGAAAGACATCATGCACAGCAGACAAATTCTCTGGCAGGCTGAGCTGATAAGCCACTTCTCCACGCTTTGAGAGGATCTGGTACGGACCAATGTAGCGGGGTGCTAGCTTGCCTTTCACTCCGAATCTTCTGACTCCTCTGATCGGTGACACTTTCAGATAGACAAAGTCTCCGACTTCAAAACTCAGCTCTCTTCTTCTTGTGTCTGCATAGCTTCGCTGCCTCGATTGCGCTATCTTCAGATTCTCTCGGACCATCTTGATGTTCTCTTCGGCTTCAAGCAGAATGTCTGGCCCAAACACTTGCTTCTCTCTAGGCTGATCCCATTGCAACGGAGTTCTACAACTCCTTCCATAAAGCGCCTGAAACGGTGACATCTTCAAACTGGCCTGGTAACTGTTGTTATAGGAAAACTCTGCATAAGGCAATCGCTTGTCCCATCCGGACTGATCTTGCAACGCACAGGCTCTCAACATATCTTCGAGAATTTGATTGGTCCTTTCAGTCTGGCCATCTGTCTGCGGGTGATAAGCTGAACTAAAATTCAGATGCGTGCCCAAGGCTTCATGCAACTGCTGCCAGAAATGAGAGGTGAACTGTGTTCCTCTGTCTGACACTATCTTCTTTGGCACACCATGAAGACAAACGATCCGAGACATATACAACTCTGCCAATACTGCACTGTTGTAGTTGGTCTTGACAGGTATGAAGTGGGCTGACTTGGTCAAGCGGTCCACTACTACCCAAATGGAATCGTAGCCGGCTCGAGTGCGAGGCAATCCGACTATGAAATCCATACCAATTTCATCCCATTTCCACTGAGGGATCTGCAACGGTTGCAACAATCCAGCAGGTCTCTGGTGCTCTGCCTTAATTCTTCGACAACTATCGCACTTAGCCACATGCTCTGCGATTTCCCTCTTCATTCCGTACCACCAGAATTTCTTCTTCAGATCCTGATACATCTTCTCACTACCAGGGTGAATCGAATAGGCTGTCTCATGAGCTTCCTTGAGGATCAACTCTCGAATAGACTGGACATTGGGAACACATAAGCGGTCTTTGAACCATATCACGCCTTCAGCATCTTCTCGAAAATCTTTGCCTCTGCCATCTAGAATCAATCGCCGAATCTCACTGATCTTTTCATCATTCTTCTGCGCTTCTTTGATTTCTCGCTCCAAGGTAGGTTCCAATTCAACTGTGACTCCTCGCAAATTGTTCAGAAACCCGAGACTCAACCTGTCGAACTCCTTGGCCAACTCATAAGGCATCGGGCGAGCGACCATCAGATTGACTTGACTCTTTCTGCTCAAAGCATCTGCCACTACGTTTGCTTTGCCTGGATGGTAATGAATCTCCAACTCATAGTCTTTGATCAGCTCTAACCATCTTCGTTGCCTCATGTTCAGCTCTGTCTGAGTGAATATGTACTTCAGACTCTTGTGATCTGTGTAAACATCGCATTTCTGTCCATACAGATAGTGCCTCCATGTCTTCAGTGCGTGAACCACTGCTGCCAACTCTAGATCATGGATTGGGTAATTCTTCTCATGAACCTTCAACTGTCGGGACGAGTAAGCCACAACTCTTCCCTCTTGCATCAACACACATCCCAAACCTGTGTAACAAGCATCACAATACACCGAGAAGGGCTTGTGCACATCAGGCAAGATTAGGACAGGCGATGTAGTCAACTTCTCTTTCAGCGCTTCAAAGGCCTCTTGACATTTCTGGGTCCATTTGAACTCAACCTTGTTGCCTAGCAACGCTGTCATTGGCTTCGCAATCTTCGAAAACCCTTCAATGAATCGCCGATAGTATCCGGCCATTCCAATGAAGCTCTTGATTCCTCGAGCATCCGTTGGCGCTTTCCAGTTCAGAATGTCTGCCACTTTCTTCGGATCCACAGCCAATCCTTCCTTGTTGATTATGTGACCCAAGAACAGGACTTCACTGATCCAGAACTCACACTTGCTCAACTTTGCATACAACTGGTGCTCTCGCAATCTCTGCAATACCATCCTCAAATGATCTGCGTGCTCTTCTTCGCTTTGGGAATAAATCAGAATGTCATCAATGAATACCACCACAAACTTATCAAGGTAATCCATGAATACACTATTCATCAAGTTCATGAAGAATGCTGGCGCATTGGTCAAACCAAAAGACATCACTGTGAACTCATACAACCCATACTTAGAAATGAATGTCGTCTTCGGAATGTCCGAAGGTCGGATCCTGAGCTGATGATAACCTGACCTCAGATCAATCTTGGAGAACACACTGGCTCCTCTCAACTGGTCGAACAGATCTTCTATTCTGGGCAAGGAATACTTGTTCTTGATCGTGACCTCATTCAAAGCTCGATAATCGATACACATCCTTTTGGTGCCATCTTTCTTTTCTACGAACAAGACAGGAGCGGCCCAAGGCGAGGTGCTTGGCCGAATGTAACCTTTCTCTGACAGCTCATCAATTTGCTTCTTAAGCTCAACCAACTCTGGTCCGGATATTCTGTAAGCTCTCTTAAAGATGGGGGCGGTTCCAGGAAGAAGCTCTATGGCAAACTCAACTTTCCGCTCTGGTGGCATACCCAGTAAATCCTTTGGAAACACATCTGGGAATTCACACACAACCTTGATACTCTCAATTGGATCTGCTTCACTGCTATCGACAGCCATCTGATAACAACTTCCTTTCTTCGGCTCAGGTGGGACTAACTCGGTCACCACTTCCTCTCCTAGTGGGGACACCAACTTGATTGTCCTTTTATCACAACTGATAACTGCCTGATACTTATCTAACCAATTCATCCCTAGGATGACATCTATTCCCTGAGTACCCATTACTATAAGGTTGGCGGGAAACGCTATCCCCCTTATTTCCACACTTATATTTAAACAAATGCTATCATCTCGAATTCTACCACCAGCTGAGTCAATTTGAATGGGGGTTGACATGGTAGTAGTTGGAAGATTATGTGCTTCTACCCATGATGCAGTAATGAAAGAATGCGTTGCTCCAGTATCAAATAACACTTCTGCAATATGGGAGTCGACTGGGAACATACCTACTATCATGCCGGGGGTCTCCTGAACTGCTTCAGCCTCCAAGTGATTCAATCTTCCATGATTATAGCGCTGTTGAGGGCGGTTGCCTGCTCCAGGCTGAGACACATTCTGCTTTGCTGGGGCATTGGGGCCTGACTGCTGCTGGGCTGCCTTCTTCGGGCATTGCATCACCCAATGGCCCTGCTCTCCACAGTGGAAACATGCCCTGTTTCCAACCTGAGCTGGTGCTGCCTGACTGTTCTGCTGGTTTGCTGGGGCAGGAAGACGGGGTGCTTGCTGATTCTGCCTTTGAAACTGACCTCCTGACTGATTGCTCTGACGGTTCTGGTACTGATGCTGAGGATACTGCCTTTGGAACTGCTGATGCTGCTGACGCTGCTGAGGTGGACGCTGGTTCTGCCTGAACTGCTGAGGTTGATTGCCTGAAAAACGAGGGCGGCTGCTGCTTCCAGGCTGGGGTCCACTGATCTTGCGCTTACGATCTTCCATCTCCTTACGCTTCCTTTCTGTCATGATCGCTCTATCAATCAGGTGCTGGAATGTCGGGAAGGTGTGATTCATCAGTTGATACTGCAGGGGGTCGACCAAGCCTCTCAGAAAACGGTATTGTCGCTTGGCGTCAGTGTTGACATCCTCAGGAGCATAGCGAGACAATTGCAGAAACCTGTCTCGATACTCACTGACAGATGATGACCCTTGCTTAAGGGCCAGGAACTCCTCCTTCTTCACTGTCATCAGACCTGCAGGCACGTGGTACTGACGAAAGCTACCTCTGAATTCTTCCCAGGTGATGGTGTCGGGGTTGGCATGGGTGGCGAGGTAAGACTCCCACCATGATTGGGCTGCTCCTCTCAACAGACGGGGACCATACAAGACTTTCTCCCTGTCATCACACTGAGCGGTATGCAACTCCCGCTCCACAGTGCGCAGCCAATCTTCAGCATCCATGGGGTCAGAAGAGTGAGCGAACGTTGGGGGATGACCTCTCATGAATTCAGCACGCTTGTCTCTGGGCATCTGAGGCATCTGAGGCTGGGGTGGTGCTTGCTGCTGTTGCTGCTGAATGGCGGCCAGAGTCTGACCGATGGCCTGAACTGCCTGAGTCTGCATCAGAAACATCTGCTCGATCGACATCAGGGGCGGGGGTGGCAGCTGCTGCTGCTGGGGCGCCTCATCTTGTTGACCGGCTTGCTCCTGCTGAGCACGCCTTCCTCCTCTGCGCCTGTTCTCTGACATCTGCAGAATGCAACCACACATCAGAACTGATCTGACAAGTCTTGCAGCATAAGAAAAGAGTATGGAATTCTTCAACAACACTGAGCAGGTGAGCATCTTCACTGATCTCCAACACAGACCACACAGCTTCTCAGATCAAGAGGAAAGTGGAATAAAAGGTTTCCCAACTATATAACTAACTCCATTAACATATAATAGGTAAACCAAAATGCAGGGGACACCCACACTCTGGTGACAGTCATTACAAAGATCCAAACCAAACATAGTTCATCATGACAAACATAAATGCACAGGATATAGCAAACTACCCTGTCTAACTAAGACTAACTAAGACCGAGATTAACGCTAAGACTGAAGCTTCTATGCATATATTTCGTATTAATTACAAGATCCAACTCTAGCGATCTATGGTTCTAGATTTATCTTGGTCTTGCAGTCGGGATTGCCATAGGGCTGGTGTCCACGCTGAGGTGAGCGGTACGGGTGCTGAGTCCCGACGGGAGCGGGGGAACCACCATCCAAGTGACGACGTTCCGCGCGCTCAGCCCGCAGCAGGGCGATCTCAGCACGAGCCCTACTCAGCTCGTCTAATGCATGGTCCAGCTCCGTGTTTAGCACGGCGGCTAGGTTGACTGTGCTGCTCAACCTAGGATTGCCCTCACCGACAGGTGAGACAATCACGCCTCCTGTGCTGCCAGATGGACGGCGGGGGTAATACTTCAGGTCAAGACCGTCAGCTGCCCCACCGAAAACCGAGCAGTAGTGCGAAAGCGCACGCCGTGCAGCATCTTGCATGGCTGCCTCAGCTGAGTCCCGTTCAGAGATAGAATAGTGCTCTGAGCAGGCCTCTGCACCCTGGAGACTGTCCTCCGGGCAGCGCACCAAGCAAGTCGCCTCCCAGCGGTCCGGGTAGACCCCGCGACTATGCTGGTAGACCACACAGCGATACTCGACGGACCAAGTATGCCGGTCAAATGCCCGACGTAGCAGGGTGTCGAGCGCATCGTGGAAGTGACACCCGCGAGCAGCGTCGCGAGTGATGGGTCGAGCAACCCATCCTTCCGGCTCAGGGTTAGCAGAGAAGTCGGTGTCATGGCTCGAGCTGTCGTCGCCATCTCCGTCGTCTGGGTCTCCTCCAGCAGCTACTCCAGAAGCTGGGGCGCCCAGTGGTGGTGCAGGGGGCGCCTCCAGAGGAAGCACAGGAGAGCAGCTCCTCACAGACTCTATCTCCTGGTGGAGCGAGAAAGAAGAGCCCTGCTGCTCCTGTCGTCGACGTTCCTGCTCCTCACGCAGGCGGTGGTGTAGTCTCTCCAAGTGGCTGGACTGTCCGGCCACGGGACGGCGAAGCGGACGCTCAGCAAGGCGGGAGGGTAAGAAGGGGATGACGGACTTTCGTGCAGTGTGTCTAAGTCGAGCCATCTACAAAAGACATCGCAAGCAAAAGGGTGAGAACAGAATTAATTATGACCAGCAAATAATGAATCATAAGTAAATGAAGGATTAGAATAAAACATGATTTTCAGCAAGGTATAATATATAGTAGAACATAGGTTTGGTCGGTATGACCAACTTTTGAAGGGATATCAAAGTCAAGGAAGGGACAGAGGTCTATAGTCCTTAGAACGACCATTCTACTCTAGGTTAGCGGTCCTACAGTCAGCACGGCTTTGATACCACTTATGTCACACCCGGTTTTAGAAGGCAAACCGAATGCGAACCATGTACGTGCCAGGATCAGTTATTCACGTACACAGTAGTTACATAATATGGACATCATCACACAGTGCTCAAAATAGTATTAATAAGGGAAATAGTCGATTACATCATACGTCTGAGACGTCCATATAGTTCTTACAATAAATCAAAGTGCGGAAAAGAAACGTAGATAACGCGGCATTCACAGGCAGCCGACTGGGGGGTTGCCGCTAACCCACACCTAGAACTCGTCGTAGTCTTGGAACTCCTGGAAGTCTCCTTCCACAGCTTCATCTTCGCCTGAGCAGTGGTTGCAATGCTGACAACCTGGGGGGGGGTTTGGTGTGTAGAGCAAGGGTGAGTACACATCAACATACTCAGCAAGTATCCTGTTTGGCTGTAGTGGACTAGCTTTATGTGGGGATAAGTCAAGCAGTTGCTTTTAGTTGGTCAGGTTATTACTTACTAGTAGAAAGCCAGGTTTTAACATTAACCCAAGTTATTAGCCCAATGTATCCTTTCCAAACGGAAAGAATACCACTTACCAATACCATAATCGTAATCAGAACCATCAATCTCATTGTCACCTGTACCAAAGTATCTCTGATCAAGTATCACTAATCTCTGGAGCTCCCTTGGCCGCTCATAACCGCGAGCACGGCTGATATATCAGTTTCATAACACTCTGCAGAGGTTGTGCACTTTACCCACAAGCCGTGATTCCCTCTCTGGCCCGGGCTTGCAAGACCCTTATTCACTCCCGAGGTGAATGGCCAAGGATTCACTACGAAGCCTTTACAAAGATTCCCCGGGGCTGTAGCCACCCGTTAGGTTTCCTAAATGTACCGCACTCCTCCCCAAGGGACAAATCAAACTTGGCAGAGCGAGCCGCATACACCGAGCCCCATTGACGGCACGACGGCGAAGCGAACTACACCCCGGATCCTCTAATTATTCAGCTAAGGGCACCCCATTCCACCCTCATGGTTTCCCGGGCGGTCATCCATTGAACAGGTCCTTACGGAGAGGCACTCGAGAAACCGCTCGAGTCCCCTTAAATGCCACAAGTATAATCATAAATAAGAACGGGAAAACAGCGTATCATAGATAACCACATCATGTTCATTGATTAAAGTTGAGCAATAGCATCAAACTAAGCAGTAATAATCCGACCCAAATAGGTAAACAAGGACATGGATAACAAAAAGCTAGTCAATCCTTAGGTATAAATGTGTGATGCGGGAGGTGAATTAAAGAATGATTAGGACAGAGATAGGTCAAAGGACACTTGCCTCCACCAACCGACTGCTGCTCAGGGGCTTCTCCTGCGAATTCCTCGGGCTCTTCGACCGGATCGTTCTCTATGCGAGCGCAAACATACATACATCCATCCACATATTTAATACAAAAGAACAGTACACCATACAAGGGAACAAATAAAGCGAATATGCATCAAGTATGACATTTGACATTGCATTTGTTATGGTTAGAAAGAAACGGGAAAAGGGTCTCGCAGGGGGGTTAAAGTTTATGCACTAATGATTAGTTAAATTATGCACTCTAGTTTCAATAGGTTCCTAACAAAAGAATTCTGTTATATGCACTAGTGGGAACCTAATCATTTTAAGTTGATTAACATTGCACGGGATAAACAATTAACTAAATGAATCAACTAGCGCAACGAAATTCTAAATTAAACTTCTCATTTCCATAGCATGAACCATGATTAGTCTACCCAAAATAAGGTAATTATGATCACAGAAAGTAAATAAAATAAAATAAAAAAATAAAAAAAAATAAAAAAAAACAGGGGGGGCGGTTGAACCGGCCCTAGGGCGGTTGAACCGGCCCTAGGCTGGGCGGCCGAGCTGGGGGCCGGGGCGGCCGAGCTGGCCCGGTTGAACCGGCCGGCCAGGCGGGCGCGCGGGGGGGTCGGGCTGGCAGGCGGCCGAGTCGGCCAGGCGCGCGGCCAGGCGCGCGGGCCGGGGGGCGGCCGGGGTTGGCCAAGGGGCGGGCCGGGGCCGGCTGGGGCTGGCCGGGGGCCAGGGCGGCGCGGCAGCGGCCGGCTGGGGGCGCGGCCAGGGCGGCCAGCGGCCACGGCGTGGCTGGGCGCGGGCTGCCGAGGAGAGAGGAGGGGAGAGGGGAGAGGGAGGGAGGAGGGAGAGAGGGAGGAGGGGGGGGGGCTCACCGGCGGGGGCGGCCGACGGCGGGGAGCGGCGGCCGAGCGCTAGGGCAGGGCGGCGGTTGGGCAGGGGGTAGGGGCGGCGCTAGGGAGAGAGAGAGGGAAAATGAGAGGGAGAGGGAGAGGGTTTGGGGAAAAAAGGGGGGATGGGGGGGGCGGCTGGGCCTGCCAAGGCCCAAGAGGGGGCGCCAGGGGCGGCTGGGCCGGCCGGGGTCGGCCCACGGCGCGGGAGAGAGAGAAAAAGAGGAGAGAGAAAGAGAGAGAAAAAGAAAGAAAAGATCTTCTCCTCATTTTCGAAATCCGATCTTTCTACATGAATGCATTTGCACTTTCAAAGCAATCAAAAGAAATGCAAGGTTCGGCATGGTGCATCAAACAACATAAAGTATTTTTTAGAGTTTTTCTTTACACGGGAATTCCAAACCGAATCCCGCTAGCTTTGGAAAAAGTCAAGGTCTAGCGAGGGCAAAAAGAAAAAGAAAAGGTAACGCCCGAATTTGGCGAGTAAAGAAAAGAAAAAATTCAGCTGCAAAATTCGGGGCGTTACAGGGTCGGACCTCGATCCACTTGGAGAATTTGTCGATGGCGACCAACAGGTGCGTGTAGCCCCTGGGTGCCTTCTGCAAGGGGCCGACGAGGTCCAGACCCCACACAACAAAAGGCCAGGTGATGGGTATCGTCTGCAGGGCCTGAGCGGGCAGGTGGGTCTGCCTTGCGTAGAACTGACACCCTTCGCAGGTGCGGACAATTCTAGTGGCGTTGGCCACCGCCGTCGGCCAGTAGAAACCTTGTCGGAAGGCGTTTCCAACAAGGGCTCGAGGTGCTGCGTGATGGCCGCAAGCCCCCGAGTGTATCTCTTGTAGGAGCTCCTGGCCTTCGGCGATGGAAATGCATCGCTGGAGGATGCCTGAGGGGCTGCGGTGGTAGAGTTCCTTCCCGTCCCCCAGCAAGACAAACGACTTGGCGCGCCGCGCTAACCGCCGAGCTTCGGCTCGGTCGAGGGGTAGCTCTCCTCGGTGGAGATATTGCAGGTACGGGGTCTGCCAGTTTCGATTAGGCGTGACCCCACTTTGCTCCTCCTCGATGCGCAGTGCCTCACCCTCGGGGGCCGAGGGTACCTCGGACTGTGCCGAAGGTACCTCGGACTGAGCCGAGGGTACCTCGGACTGAGCCGAGGGTACCTCGGACTGAGCCGAAGGTACCTTGGACTGAGTCGAGGTCTTCTCGGGCTCGGGCGTGTCGTCGGTCTTGACGGAGGGTTGATGCAGGTCTCGGGAGAAGACGTCCGGGGGAACCGTTGTTCGCCCCGAGGCTATTTTAGCCAGCTCGTCCGCAGTCTCGTTGTAGCGTCGGGCGATGTGGTTGAGCTCGAGCCCGTAGAACTTGTCTTCCAGGCGCCGAACCTCATCGCAGTAGGCTTCCATCTTCGGGTCGCGGCAGTGGGAGTTCTTCATGACTTGGTCGATGACGAGTTGCGAGTCACCGCGAGCGTCGAGGCGTCGGACCCCTAGCTCGATGGCGATGCGCAACCCGTTGACCAGAGCCTCGTACTCAGCCACATTGTTGGACACCGGGAAGTGGAGGCGTAGCACGTAGCGTAGGTGCTTCCCGAGGGGCGAGATGAAGAGCAGGCCTGCGCCTGCTCCTGTCTTCATCAGCGACCCGTCGAAGAACATGGTCCAGAGTTCCGGTTGGATCGGAACTGTTGGGAGCTGGGTGTCGACCCATTCAGCCACGAAGTCCGCCAAGACCTGGGACTTGATGGCCTTCCGAGGGGCGAACGAGATCGCTTCGCCCATGATTTCCACCGCCCACTTTGCAATTCTACCCGAGGCCTCTCGGCACTGGATGATCTCCCCCAGGGGGAAGGATGACACCACAGTTACCGGATGAGACTCGAAGTAGTGCCGCAACTTCCACCGCGTCAGGATCACCGCGTACAACAGCTTCTGGATTTGTGGGTAGCGGATCTTGGTCTCGGACAGTACCTCGCTGATGAAGTAGACTGGCCTCTGGACGGGCAATGCATGCCCCTCTTCACGTCTCTCAACCACAATCGCGGCGCTAACCACCTGAGTGGTCGCGGCGACGTAGATCAAGAGGGCTTCTCCGGCAGCGGGAGGCACCAAGATGGGCGCGTTCGTGAGGAGCGCCTTCAAGTTCCTGAGGGCTTCCTCGGCCTCAGGGGTCCAAGTGAAGCACTCGGCCTTCCTTAGAAGGCGATACAGAGGCAGGCCTCTTTCGCCGAGGCGCGAGATGAAGCGGCTCAGAGCCGCAAGGCATCCCGTGACTCTCTGTACGCCTTTCAAGTCCTTGATGGGCCCCATGCTGCTGATGGCCGCGATCTTCTCCGGGTTGGCCTCGATGCCCCGCTCGGAGACGATGAACCCCAAGAGCATGCCCCGGGGGACCCCGAAGACACACTTCTCGGGATTAAGCTTCATGCCTTTCGCCTTGAGACATCGGAATGTCACTTCAAGGTCGGAAAGGAGGTCGAAGGCTTTCCTTGTCTTGACTACGATGTCATCGACGTAGGCCTCGACCGTCCGACCAATGTGTTCGCCGAACACATGGTTCATGCACCGTTGGTACGTCGCACCCGCATTCCTCAAGCCGAACGGCATGGTGACATAGCAGTACATGCCGAAGGGTGTGATGAAAGAAGTCACGAGCTGGTCGGACTCTTTCATCCTGATTTGGTGATACCCTGAGTAGGCATCGAGGAAAGACAGGGTTTCGCACCCAGCAGTGGAATCCACAATTTGGTCGATGCGAGGCAGAGGGTAGGGAACCTTCGGACATGCTTTGTTTAGACCAGTGTAGTCTACACACATCCGCCATTTCCCTCCTTTCTTTCTCACAAGCACAGGGTTGGCAAGCCATTCGGGATGGAATACCTCTTTAATGAACCCTGCCGCCATTAGCTTGTGGACTTCCTTGCCTATGGCTCTGCGCTTTTCTTCGTCGAATCGGCGCAGAGGCTTCTTCATGGGTCGGGCTCCAGCTCGGATATCCAGCGAGTGCTCGGCGACATCCCTCGGTATGCCGGGCATGTCCGAGGGACTCCACACGAAAACGTCGGTGTTTGCGCGGAGAAAGTCGACGAGCACTGCTTCCTATTTGGGATCGAGCTCGGAGCCGATCCGGATCTGCTTGGAGGCGTCGCTGCTGGGGTCGAGGGGGACAGATTTAACCGTCTCCGCTGGCTCGAAGTTGCCGGCGTGGCGCTTCACGTCTGGCACCTCCTTCGAGAGGCTCTCCAGGTCGGCGATGAGGGCCTCGGATTCGGCAAGGGCCTCGGCGTACTCCAGGCACTCCACGTCGCATTCGAACGCGTGTCGGTACGTGGGGCCGACGGTGATGACCCCGTTGGGGCCCGGCATCTTGAGCTTGAGGTAGGTGTAGTTGGGGACGGCCATAAACTTCGCGTAGCATGGCCTCCCCAGTACTGTGTGGTAGGTTCCTCGGAACCCGACCACCTCGAACGTGAGGGTCTCCCTTCGGAAGTTGGAGGGCGTCCCAAAGCAGACAGGAAGATCGAGTTGTCTGAGGGGCTGGACACGTTTCCCGGGGATGATCCCCTGGAAAGGCGCAGCGCCTGCTCGGACCGAGGACAAATCAACATGCAGGAGCCCGAGGGTCTCGGCGTAGATGATGTTGAGGCTGATGCCTCCGTCCATGAGGACCTTGGTGAGCCTGACGTCGCCGATGACGGGGTCGACAACGAGCGGGTATTTCCCCGGGCTCGGCACGCGGTCGCGATGGTTGGCTCGGTCGAAGGTGATGGGCTTGTCGGACCGGTCTAGGTAGATTGGCGCCGCCACCTTTACCGAACAGACCTCCCGACGCTCTTGCTTGCGGTGCCGAGCCGAGGTGTTCGCCGCTTGCCCACCGTAGATCATGAAGCAGTCGCGGACCTCGGGGAACTCTCCTGCCTGGTGATCTTCCTTCTTGTCGTCGTCGCGAGCCCTACCACCCTCCGCGGGTGGCCCGACCCTGTGGAAGTGGCGCCGAAGCATGGCACACTCCTCAAGAGTGTGCTTAACGGGCCCCTGATGATAGGGGCACGGCTCCTTGAGCATCTCGTCGAAGAGGTTGGCACCTCCGGGGGGTTTCCGAGGGTTCTTGTACTCGGCGGCGGCGTCGCGTTTTGCTTGCGACTTCTTCTTGCCTTTCTTCTTGGCGCCGCGCTGAGTTGACGCCTCGGGGGCATCTTACGGTGGGTGGCCCTGGGGCTGCTTGTCCTTCCGGAAGATAGCCTCAACCGCCTCCTGGCCAGAGGCGAACTTGGTGGCGATGTCCATCAGCTCGCTCGCACTGGTGGGGGTCTTTCGACCCAGCTTGCTCACCAGGTCGCGGCAGGTGGTGCCGGCGAGGAACGCGCCGATGACATCTGAATTGGTGATGTTGGGCAGCTCGGTGCACTGCTTCGAGAATCGTCGGATGTAGTCCCGGAGAGACTCTCCCGGCTCCTGTCGGCAGCTCCGGAGATCCTAGGAGTTCCCAGGGCGCACGTACGTGCCCTGGAAATTGTCGGCGAAGGCTTGGACCAGGTCGTCCCAGCTAGAGATGGCAATGAGTAAATACCCACCGGGTATTACTACCCCATACCCATACCCACGACACAAAAATAACCTCATCGGGTCACCCATATACATTGGCGGGTATGAATTTACCCCCATACCCATACCCATGTGGGTATGGGTTACCCATCGGGTCACCCATACCCACAAAAAATTAAACGTCCATCGAAATATTATATTATACAAATGTCAAGTATATCCATCTAAATATCATTACAAAATTTCTAGCATTATTTAACCATCCATTCAACACACCAAAGATAATTGGATAAAGTAGTAACACTAGGATAGTACTACATAGCACATTATATGTTCCATTACATGGTCATTAAATTATCGTTAAGACTTCTATTACATTATGACCTAAAATGTTGTTAAATAGTAAAAAGAGTGGATGACTAAAGTCCAAGTTCATGTTTGGGCTAATTTTATATTGGGTATTTTATACCCACGGGTTAACGGGTATGGGTGAAGGCGGAACGTTTTAATACCCGTTTACCCATTGGGTGAAGATTTTTGCCCAATAACAGACCCACGGGTAGAATATTTAACCCGCATACATAGCCTAATGGAGTAAATACCCATCGGGTATCGAGTCGCGGGTACCCATTGCCATCTCTAGTCCCAGCTGGAGATCTGTCCCGGAGGCAGGTGCTCCAACCAGGCGCGAGCGATGTCGGAGAGGAACAGGGGGAGGTTGCGGATGACGAGGTTGTCATCGTCCGTTCCACCCAGCTGGCAGGCCAGCCGGTAGTCCACGAGCCATAGTTCCGGTCTCGTCTCCCCCGAGTACTTTGTGATAGTAGTCGGGGTTCGGAACCGGGTCGGGAATGGCGCCCGTCGTATGGCGCGGCTGAAAGCCTGCGGACTGGGTGGTTCGGGCGAGGGACTCCGATCCTCCCCGCTGTCGTAGCGTCCCCCACGCCTGGGGTGGTAGCCTCGGCGCTAGGGCTGGACAAAATACTCGCGGCCCGTCGGCTCGCTCAGTTCGTGGCCAGCTCGGCTCGGCTCGGATCGGCTCGTTTGAATTTTTTCACGAGCTGAGCTGGCATCCTAGCTCGATTCGTTAACGAGCCAGCTCGGTTTGTTAATGAGCCAGCTCGCGAGCTAAACGAGCTATCACATTTCAGCAAAACAAATCTATATACATATCATATATGTAACAATTGATGAATATGTTATATGTATGTGTGGTGTATATAACCTATAAGTTAAACTAATGATTGATGAATTATGTCTATGTATGAAATTGGTCCATGCGAATATAAGTGTGGGTTAAACTGCTGAACATGTGTATGAATAGTGAATTGATGAGTGATGAGTTGTGTTAATTTGGTGTTATATTGATGTGGTCTATGAAACTATGAGTATAATTACTATTTTCTGTTGTTAAATTAGTTTGAAATTAACTAGAAATTGATTATTATACACATATTATTTTTTCTGCTCTGGCTCGCGAGCTAAACGAGCCAGCTCGAGCTCGTAAACGAGCCGAGCCGAGCTGACTCTGTGGCTCGCTACCTTAACGAGCCGAGCCGAGCCAGCTCGTTAGCTTAACGAGCCAGCTCGAGCTCGAACGAGCCGAGCCGAGCTGGCTCGATATCCAGCCCTACTCGGCGCACCCTCTCGTCGAGGTGGGCCCGACGGTTGCGGTGATGGTGCTCGTTGCCGAGGCGACCCGGGGCCGCAGGCGCAGTGTTGCGCGTGCGCCCGGTGTGGACCGAGGCTTCCCGCATGAATCGGGAAGTCGCGGCGCGATGTTCCGAGGGGTACCCCTGCCTTCGGGAGGCAGAGCTTTCGGCCCGTCGGACCGCGGCGCCCTCCAGGAGATTCTTGAGCTCTCCCTGAATTCGCCGCCCCTCGGTGGTTGATGGCTCCGGCATCGCGCGGAGAAGCATTGCCGCTGCAGCCAGGTTCTGGCCGACTCCACTAGAAGTGGGTGGCGGCCTTACCCTGACATCGTCAACGATGCGGTGCTGGATACCCTAGGGTAGATGACGCACTTCTGAAAGGGAAATGTGCCTTTGGGCCATTTCTAAGTATTTTGGTGATTTAGTGTGGTGGACAAAGAACAAACCAAGGATAAAGGTATGTTTCTCAGACTTAGTACATTGTTTTAGAGACTAATGTATTGTGTCTAAGTACTGGAAATAGAAAAAATCCAATTGGAAATGTCTTGGCTCAAGCAGCCAAGACTCTGCTGAGTCTGGGAGCACCGGACTGTCCGGTGGTGCACCGGACAGTGTCCGGTGCGCCAGGCTGGCTCGAGCGAAGTGGCCGCCCTCGGGAATTCACCGGCGACGTACGGCTATAATTCACCGGACTGTCCGGTGTGCACCGGACTGTCCGGTGAGCCAACGGTCGGCCGGGCCAACGGTCGGCCGCGCGATCTGCGCGAGACACGTGGCCGAGCCAACGGCTAGAAGGGGGCACCGGACATGTCCGGTGCGCCAACGGCTCCAAGTCTGCCAACGGTCGGCTTCGCCATTTAAGGAAAGAAATCTGGCACCGGACAGTGTCCGGTGTGCACCGGACTGTCCGGTGCGCCAGATGACAGAAGGCAAGAATTGCCTTCCCAGATTGCTCTCAACGGCTCCTAGCTGCCTTGGGGCTATAAAAGGGACCCCTAGGCGCATGGAGGAGTACATCAAGCATACTTACAACATTCCTAAGCACCAAGTCATCGATTCCGCGCATTTGTTTCTTTGTGATAGCATATAGAGCTCTTGTAGAGTTGTGAACTCATTAGGTTGTGTTGCGAGCTCGTGTTGCGACTTGCGTGCGTGTTGTTGCTCTGATTTGTGAGTCTTGTGTGAGTTGCTCATCCCTCCCTTACTCCGTGATTCTTTGTGAACATCAAAAGTGTAAGGGCGAGAGGCTCCAAGTTGTGGAGATTCCTCGCAAACGGGATAGGAAAAGAAAAGCAAAACACCATGGTATTCAAGCTGATCATTGGATCACTTGAGAGGAGTTGAGTGCAACTCTCGTCCGTTGGGACGCCACAACGTGGAGTAGGCAAGCGTTGGTCTTGGCCGAACCACGGGATAAACCACTGTGTCATCTCTGTGATTGTTCTCTTGTGGTTATTGTGTTTTGCTAAAGACATCTCTTTAGCCACTTGGCAAATTATTGTGCTAACGATTAACCAAGTTTTGTGACTTAAGTTTTCAAGTTTCACAGGATCACCTATTCACCCCCCTCTAGGTGCTCTCAATCACTACCGGAATCGCGTTCTTTGCCGAGTGTTTGTCTAAAACACTCGGCAAAGGCTATTTTACACTCGGCAAAAGCTTTGCCGAGTGTAACACTCGACAAAGAACACTCGGCAAAGATTTCATCGGCAAAGGGTTCTTTGCCGAGTGCTTTTTTCGGACACTCGGCAAAGACTTTGCCGAGTGTCAAAAAGCACTCAGCAAAGAAAAACACTCGGCAAATTAAGAATCGAAAAAATTTAAAAAAAAACAGCAAAACATTTTTTAAATTCTAGGAACAACTCTCCAACCCTACCCTATTACCTTACCCGTTGCCCTATCATTTTTCACTATTATTTTGAATCAAAGCCACTTGGCAAATTATTGTGCTAACGATTAACCAAGTTTTGTGACTTAAGTTTTCAAGTTTCACAGGATCACCTATTCACCCCCCTCTAGGTGCTCTCAATTACTACCGGAATCGCGTTCTTTGCCGAGTGTTTGTCTAAAACACTCGGCAAAGGCTATTTTACACTCGGCAAAAGCTTTGCCGAGTGTAACACTCGGCAAAGAACACTCGGCAAAGATTTCATCGGCAAAGGGTTCTTTGCCGAGTGCTTTTTTTCGGACACTCGGCAAAGACTTTGCCGAGTGTCAAAAAGCACTCAGCAAAGAAAAACACTCGGCAAATTAAGAATCGAAAAAATTTAAAAAAAACAGCAAAACATTTTTTAAATTCTAGGAACAACTCTCCAACCCTACCCTATTACCTTACCCGTTGCCCTATCATTTTTCACTATTATTTTGAATCAAACTTATATGTTTTGTAAATGGTGAGATTCGAACTCGCAACCTCTCTCTCGCGCATACCCTCCTATACCACTACACTACTACACCAATTATGTTTATATTACGATTTCCATTCCCCATGTACTATAACAAATCGAGAGTAATTTGATTATTTAAGGCACTAAATGAGTTCATTTGAAAATGTGACCAACTATAAAGTTGCATAACTTTTTCAGATCTAAAAGTTTTATTTTAATAGTTTCTACATCCGAGACCGTTTATAAAATTTGAATTTTAAATTTTAAAACTTCACACGAAATTTTCAATGATAAGATGATTTCAAATCAAAAAATTGTCAACTACAAAGTTTCATTACATTTCAAGACCTACAACTTTTATTTTGGTGGTTTTTCCATCCGAGACAGTTTGAAAAATTCAAATTTCAAAATTCAAACATAGTTTTGCATAACAAGATGATTTCAAACTAAAACATTGTCAACTACAAAGTTTCATAACTCTTCAATACCTACAACCTTCATGTTGGTGGTTTTTCCTTTCGAAGTCGTTTTCAAAATTCAAAATTTAAATTTTTTAAATTCAGACGTAGTTTTCGTTGACAATATGACTTCAAATGAAAAAGTTGTCAACTATAAACTTCTATAACTTCTCAAGATCTACAAAGTTTATTTTGGTTGTTTGGTAATTTGTTTATCTCAGATGATGGTTCTAACAATATGCACAAATTCTATACGTCTCTCTCGTAGTTTCATAAACTACGAGAGAGATATAGGTTTTATGAACAAATTTATTTTTATTTTGTCATATGAAGAAATGTTCAATATATAAATTGTACATCATGATGAGTTATACAAATTTGTAGTTGAAAACGTTTTCATTTGAATTAATTTACTACTTTAAAATGTGATTTTTAAATTGTCTTTGCCTAGTGTTGGAGAAAAAACACTCGGCAAAGAGCTCTTTGCCGAGTGTTGTATTTGTGACACTCGGCAAAGAGCCCTTTGCCGAGTGTCAAAAAAAGACACTCGGCAAAGAAACTCTTTGCCGAGTGTCAAAAATAAAACACTCGGCAAAGAGCTTCTTCGCCGAGTGTTTTATTTTACCGAGGGTTTTTTTGCATGGCACTCGGCAAAGAGCTCTTTGCCGAGTGCCCGAAATAAAACACTCGGCAAAGAATATGGCACTCGGCAAAGAGCCAAATTCCGGTAGTGAATTGGTATCGGAGCCATTCTCTTCAAGAAGGGACTAATCGCCCGAAGAGATGGATCCTAAGGGAAAGGGGATGGTGATCAACAACAACGAGAAGGAGTCTATCTTCAATGAGCCGAAGGATGACAAGCCTACCGACTCGGGCTCGAGCCACAAGCGCAAGGACGGGAAGAAGAAGAAGACAAGGCGCATCAAGGAGATCGTCTACTACGACAGCGACGAATCTTCCTCTTCCCAAAAGGACGACGATGACTACAAGAAAAAGAAAACGGTCAATTCAAACTTTTCTTTTGATTACTCTCGTATTCCTCAAAGTACAAATGCTCATTTATTATCTATTCCACTTGGTAAACCTCCTCATTTTGATGGAGAGGACTACGAATTTTGGAGTCACAAAATGCGTAGTCACTTGTTCTCTCTCCATCCTAGTATATGGGAGATTGTAGAGAGTGGAATGCACTATGATAGTTCGGATAGTCCCATGTTCATTAATGAGCAAATTCATAAGAATGCACAAGCTACTACTGTTCTTCTAGCTTCATTGTGCAGGGATGAATATCACAAAGTGAGTGGCTTGGATAACGCCAAGCAGATCTGGGACACCCTCAAGATTTCACATGAGGGGAACGACGTCACCTTGCTCACCAAGATGGAGTTGGTGGAGGGCGAGCTTGGACGATTCGCAATGATAAGAGGCGAGGAGCCGACACAAACATACAACCGGCTCAAGACCCTTATCAACAAAATAAGGAGCTACGGAAGCACGCGATGGACGGACCACGACGTCGTCCGATTGATGCTAAGGTCCTTTACCGTTCTTGATCCTCATTTGGTGAATAACATTCGTGAGAATCCCAGGTACACCAAAATGTCACCCGAAGAAGTCCTTGGAAAATTTGTAAGCGGGCGAATGATGATCAAGGAAGCGAGGTACGTGGACGACGCTCTAAACGGTCCAATCAATGAGCCTCAACCCGTTGCTCTCAAGGCAACAAGAAGCAAGGAGGCGTTACCCAGCAAGGTAGCACAAATTGAGGCCGCCGGACTTAATGATGAAGAGATGGCCCTCATCATCAAGAGATTCAAGACGGCGCTTAAGGGTCGCAAGGGACAGCCAAGCAAGACCAAAACCAAGGGGAAGCGCTCATGCTTCAAATGCGGTAAGATTGGTCATTTTATTGCTAACTGTCCCGATAATGAAAGTGACCAGGAACACGGGAGCAAGAGGGAAAAGAAGAAAAATTACAAGAAGGCCAAGGGCGAGGCACATCTAGGAAAGGAGTGGGACTCGGATTGCTCCTCCTCCGACTCCGACAATGAAGGACTCGCCGCCACCGCCTTCAACAAGTCATCCCTCTTCCCCAACGAGCGCCACACATGCCTTATGGCAAGGGAGAAGAAGGTATGTAGTCGAAGCTCTACTTATGCTTCTTCAAGTGAGGACGAATCTAGTGATGAGGATGAAATAGATTATTCATGTTTATTTAAGGGCCTAGATAGAACCAAGGTAGATAAAATTAATGAATTAATTGATGCCTTGAATGATAAGAATAGGCTTTTAGACAAACAAGAAGATTTGTTGTATGAAGAACATGACAAATTTGTAGAAGCACAAAAATCTCATGCTTTAGAAGTTAAAAGAAATGAAATGCTTTCTTGTGAATTATTTCTTGCCATGAGACGATTTCTAGCTTAAGGAGCATTAATGATGATTTGAATGCTAAGATAGAAATAGCTAGTGTCGGCGTTTCGAGACCGGGGGGTCCCCAAGCCGACGAGTGAGTGTGCTGCGTGCCCCAGCCCAGATGGGTCGAGCGCGTGGGCGAGCGCGAAGGGGGGAGAGGCGAGGTGGCCGGAGACGGGCGTGAGAGAGGTGGAGATCCCGCGACCTTCGTGTTCGTCCCGCGCCCAGGTCGGGTGCGCTTGCAGTAGGGGGTTACAAGCGTCCACGCGGGTGAGGGAAGCGAGCGGCCCCAAGAGAGCGCCTGTCTCGTCCTCGTCCCCGCGCGGCCAACCCTCTCTAAGAAGGCCCTGGTCCTTCCTTTTATAGTCGTAAGGAGAGGATCCAGGTGTACAACGGGGGGTGTAGCAGAGTGCTACGTGTCTAGCGGAGAGAGAGCTAGCGCCCTAGGTACATGCCAATGTGGCAGCCGGAGAGGTCTTGGCACCTTGCTGGCGTGATGTCGTGGCTGTCGGAGGAGCAATGGAGCCTGGCGGAGAGACAGCTGTAGGAGCGGTCGAGTCCTTGCTGACGTCGCCTTGCTTCCGTAAGAGAGCTGAGAGCCGCCATCGTCACAGAGCTTGCGGAGCGCCATCATTGTCCATCTGGCGGAGCTAGCCAGATGGGACGCCGGTCTTGTTCTCCGTGACCCGAGTCGGCTCGGGTGCGACAGTGGCACAAGTGGCGGTGCGGTTGCTTGCATGCAGCAACTGGCGCGCTGGTTGCACGACGCGTGGGCCTGGGCCTCCAAGCCGGCGTGTCAGAAGTCGGAGAAGCGCGCCCACCTGGCGCGGTTGCATGCCGCCTGCATGGCTGCCCGCCCCTTCCGCCCGTTGGCCTGGGCGAAAGTGGGGAATCGCTTGTAACCGCTGGGCGGTTGTGTGCACCGCGCGCGGCGGTTTGGCTTCTTCTGCTTCTGAGCTGGTTTGCATGACATGCGGGACCCAGCCCCCGCACCGTAGGGGAGGGCCTTGGAGCGTGTTGGAGAAGACTCGGCCCGTGGCGTTTTGGGGCGCACGTAGGGAGAGTCGCATTTAAAAGGAGGGCGACCCCTTTCGGAAGGCAACCATGTCTTCTTCCTCCCTTATGCGTCGTGTCTTTCCATCTTCTAAGCCCCCGGATGGGGGGTACCCGCCGTCTTTCCGCCTCCTCGTTGGAGGAACGCAACTCCGTGGGAGTTGGTACCTTTCAGCCATCGTTCGACTTCAAGGATTTTCATCATGCAGCCCGGTCGCACCCCTCCACCGGTGGTCACCCAGGATGGTGACCTCCGGCTTGATGGTGGGGGAAAGCGAGCCGGGCTGCGGCCCCTTCCCCTCCCTCAGCCTCAAGGATTTTCATCACCAAGGCTGGGGAGGGGAGAGTGCCGAGTTGGGGTCAGCCCCTGCGTGGGCGGTGGCCCGCTCCTTCACTCAGTGATGGGGGGGAGGAGCGGTTGTTGTCCGTGGCGCTGGCAGCTGCAGCGTGCCCGGTCTTCGGACGCGAGTGGCTTTGGAGCCGCTCGCGGCGCCGGTGTCCGCCACGGCAGCTGGAAGAGGTTCTTCCGCCGGCGCGACAGCCCGGGCCGGCCATGGACTGACCTCCAACACTACGGCCTTCTGCTCGTCCTTGCCTCACGAGTTTTGGCGTGGGCGGGGGCCTCCTGGCAGCAGCACCTGCCCTGAGGTTAGTGCTGCCGCTGTTCGACCCCCCGGAACATAAGTCGTCGTCGTCGCCGCTGCTGGAGCAGGTGACGGCGCACCGTTCGTCGGCCTTCCGTTGCTCCGCAGGCCTTCCCCCTCGGAGTGGGGTTGTTCGTACCTGCGGAGGGGGAACCGGAGTTCCGTTTGTAATGGCACTTCGAATGCCAGTGTTTTTGTTCATTGTGGCTGTCGAGGTCTGAACATGTATGTAACTTCGGCACGGAGCCGTGTTTTTTCCTCATTTTCGAGCACTAAGTCTCGCCTGTTGATTATCTGAACCGCTTCACCAAGCATGAGTCGCCCCGTGTCAAGGTGACGAGTGAGGTATCCGTATCCCGGAGGCGTAGGAATCCCTCGGCTCGATCGGCCTTGTTGTCTGAGGCTCCTCTAGCTTAGTTAAAGGGACCCCTTGGCCGCTCTTCGATGAGCCGAGGCCAGGGGTAGCGATATCAGTACGAATAGAGGCGGAGTTGGCTCGAAAATGGGAACCTGGTTGGCCGGAGCCTAGCCGGGTTGCCCGTCAGCGGGGGTCGACGTCGGAGTCGATCAGCCGAGGCCTCGGGTCGGGCTGGCGCCCTTGGAAGAGGCTTGGCCGAGGCCCCAGGGGTAACCGGCCGAGCCGCCTGCTCGGGCCGGATTCCCGGAGAAGTCCCTGGACCGCGTCGCCGTCCGAGGCTGGGTCGGACCTCGCTGAAGGCGTCGTCGATGCCGAGGGTGCTACAGCCCCCTTCAGCGTGAAGACCCGAGCCTGCAGGATCAGATCGTCTTGTAGCGTGTGCCTTTTGCGGCCGCCGAGGCCAGAAAACACACCCTCGCTGCGTTGCAAAGCCGCGTCTCCTTTCCTCTCATGTCGAGCATCTGGACTTTCCGTCGGTAACAGGGGTGTTTGTGTGGGCGAGAGTTGCTTCTCGCGGAAGGTGATGAGTGAGGTATCCGTATCCCAGAGGCGTGGGAGTCCCTCGGCTCGGTCGGCCTTGCCGCTTACGCGTACTTTCGCCCGTCCATGAGGCTCTGTCACTGATTCAGTCGAGAAGGCTTGAAGGACCGTCTCAGCAGAAGAGCTTCCGAGCGTGAAGACATTCGGTCCGCGGAATCACTTTATCCGAACGCGAGTTACTTATCGCAGAAGGTGATGAGTGAGGTATCCGTATCCCGGAGGTGTAGGAGTCCCTCGGCTCGGTCAGCCTTGGCTGCTTACATGTACTCCGTCGTTTCCAGGATCCGCTTTTCGAAGTAGTCAAAAAGCACGAAAGAAATTATGCTAAAAAGAGATCCTTTTTCGAGGAAAATTTCGACGCAGAGGGGGTCTCCCCCCTTTTAGCCCCCGAGGGAGGGTCGGGCTTTGCCGAGGCGAGGCCGACCCTTCCTTGATGACTAAACTTTGCGTGGGTGCGAGGTATATGAACAACTTGAAAACATCTTAAGGGTAGAAGCGACGTAGCTGTTTGATGTTCCAAGCGTTGCCGTAGATCTCGCCTTGATTGTTGGCCAGCTTGTATGTTCCGGGCTTCAGAACTTTGGCGATGACGAATGGCCCCTCCCAGGGGGGCGTGAGTTTGTGCCTTCCCCGGGCGTCTTGCCGCAGTCGAAGCACCAGGTCGCCCACCTGGAAGTCTCAGGGCCGGACCCCTCAAGCGTGGTAGCGTCGCAGGGACTGCTGGTACCGCGCCGAGTGTAATAAGGCCCTGTCCCGAGCCTCCTCTAGCTGGTCCAGCGATTCTTCTTGGCTAGCTTGGTTGCTTTGATCGGTGTAGGCCCTCGTCCTCGGAGAGCCGTATTCCAGGTCAGTGGGCAAGATAGCCTCGGCCCCGTAGACCAGGAAGAACGGCGTGAAACCCGTGGCACGACTCGGCGTCGTCCTTAGGCTCCAGACCACCGAGGGGAGTTCCTTCATCCATCGCTTGCCGAACATGTTGAGGCCGTTGTAGATCCGAGGCTTGAGCCCTTGTAGAATCATGCCGTTGGCATGCTCTACTTGCCCATTCGACATGGGATGAGCCACGGCGGCCCAGTCCACCCGGATGTGGTGATCCTCGCAAAAATCCAAGAATTTTTTGCCGGTGAACTGGGTACCGTTATCGGTGATGATGGAGTTTGGGACCCCGGAGCGATGGATGATGTTGGTGAAGAACGCCACCGCCTGCTCAGACCTAATGTTGTTCAGGGGTCGGACCTCGATCCACTTGGAGAATTTGTCGATGGCGACCAGCAGGTGCGTGTAGCCCCCGGGCGCCTTCTGCAAGGGATCGACGAGGTCCAGACCCCATACAGCGAAGGGCCAGGTGATGGGTATCGTCTGCAGAGCCTGAGCGGGCAGGTGGGTCTGCTTCGCATAGAATTGGCACCCTTCGCAGGTGCGGACAATTCTAGTGGCGTCAGCCACCGCCGTTGGCCAGTAGAAACCTTGCCGGAAGGCGTTCCCGATAAGGGCTCGAGGCGCTGCGTGATGGCCGCAAGCCCCCGAGTGTATTTCTTGCAGGAGTTCCTGACCTTCGGCGATGGAGATGCATCGCTGGAGGATGCCCGAGGGGCTCCGGTGGTAGAGCTCCTCCTCATCGCCCAGCAAGAAGAATGACTTGGCGCGTCGCGCTACCCGTCGAGCCTCGGCTCGGTCGAGGGGTAGCTCTCCCTGGCGGAGATATCGCAGGTACGGGGCCTGCCAATTTCGATCAAGCGTGGTCCCGCTCTGCTCCTCCTCGACGTTCAGTGCCTCGGCCTCGGGGGCCGAGGGTGCCTCGGGCCGAACCGAGGGTGCCTCGGGCTGAGCCGAGGGTGCCTCGGGCTCGGGCGCGTCGTCGATCTTGACGGAGGGTTGATGCAGATCCCGGGAGAAGACGTCCGGGGGGACCGTCGTTCGCCCCGAGGCTATTTTAGCCAGCTCGTCTGCGGTCTCGTTGTAGCGCCGAGCGATGTGGTTGAGCTCGAGCCCGAAGAACTTGTCTTCCAGGCGCCGAACCTCATCGCAGTAGGCCTCCATCTTCGGGTCGCGGCAGTGGGAGTTCTTCATGACTTGGTTGATGACAAGCTGCGAATCACCGCGGGCGTCGAGGCGTCTGACCCCTAGCTCGATGGCGATTCGCAACCCGTTGACCAGAGCTTCGTACTCGGCCACATTGTTGGACGCCAGGAAATGGAGGCGCAGCACGTAGCGCAGATGCTTTCCGAGGGGCGAGATGAAGAGTAGGCCCGCGCCGGCTCCTGTCTTCATCAGCGACCCGTCGAAAACACATGGTCCAGAGCTCCGGTTGGATCGGAGCCATCGGCAGCTGGGTGTCGACCCATTCGGCCACGAAGTTCGCCAACACCTGGGACTTGATGGCCTTCCGAGGGGCGAACGAGATCGTTTCGCCCATGATTTCCACCGCCCACTTTGCGATCCTGCCCGAGGCCTCTCGGCACTGGATGATCTCCCCGAGGGGGAAGGATGACACCACAGTTACCGGATGAGACTCGAAGTAGTGTCGTAACTTCCGCCTTGTCAGGATCACAGCATACAGCAGCTTCTGAACTTGTGGGTAGCGGATCTTGGTCTCGGACAGTACCTCGCTGACGAAGTAGACTGGCCTCTGAACGGGCAGTGCATGCCCTTCCTCTTGCCTCTCGACCACAATCGCGACGCTAACCACCTGAGTGGTGGCGGCGACGTAAACCAAGAGGGCTTCTCCATCAGCTGGGGGCACCAAGACAGGCGCCTTTGTAAGGAGCGCCTTCAGGTTCTCGAGGGCTTCCTCGGCCTCAGGGGTCCAAGCGAAACACTCGGTCTTCCTTAAGAGGCGGTACAGAGGCAGACCTCTTTCGCCGAGGCGTGAGATGAAGCGGCTCAGGGCCGCGAGGCATCCCATGACCCTCTGTACGCCTTTTAAGTCCTTGATGGGTCCCATGCTGGTGATGGCTGCGATCTTCTCCGGGTTGGCTTCGATGCCTCGCTCGGAGACGATGAACCCCAGGAGCATGCCCCGGGGCACCCCGAAGACACACTTCTCAGGATTGAGCTTGACTCCTTTCGCCTTGAGACATCGGAATGTCACTTCAAGATCGGAGAGGAGGTTGGAAGCCTTCCTTGTCTTGACTACGATGTCATCGACGTAGGCCTCGACTGTGCGACCGATGTGTTCGCCGAACACATGGTTCATGCACCGTTGGTACGTCGCGCCCGCATTCCTCAAACCGAACGGCATGGTGACATAGCAGTACATGCCGAACGGTGTGATGAAAGAAGTCGCAAGCTGGTCGGACTCTTTCATCCGGATCTGGTGATACCCAGAGTAGGCATCGAGGAAGGACAGGGTTTCGCACCCAGCGGTGGAATCCACGATTTGATCGATGCGAGGCAGAGGGTAGGGAACCTTCGGACATGCTTTGTTGAGACCAGTGTAGTCTACACACATCCGCCATTTCCCCCCTTTCTTCCTCACAAGCACAGGGTTGGCAAGCCATTCGGGATGGAATACCTCTTTGATGAACCCTGCTGCCATTAGCTTGTGGATCTCCTCGCCTATCACTCTGCGCTTCTCCTCGTCGAATCGGCGCAGAGGCTGCCTGACGGGTCGGGCTCCGGCCCGAATATCCAGCGAGTGCTCGGCGACATCCCTCGGTATGCCGGGCATGTCCGAGGGACTCCACGCAAAGACGTCGGCGTTTGCGCGGAGAAAGTCGGCGAGCACTGCTTCCTATTTGGGGTCAAGCCCGGACCCAATCCGGATCTGCTTGGAGGTGTCACCACTGGGGTCGAGAGGGACGACCTTAACCGTCTCCGCTGGCTCGAAGTTGCCGGCGTGACGCTTCACGTCTGGCACCTCCTTGGAGAGGTTCTCCAGGTCCGCGATGAGGGCCTCGGACTCGGCGAGGGCCTCGGCGTACTCCACGCACTCCACGTCGCATTCGAACGCGTGTTTGTACGTGGGGCCGACGATGATGACCCCGTTGGGGCCCGGCATCTTGAGCTTCAAGTAGGTGTAGTTGGGGACGACCATGAACTTCGCGTAGCATGGCCTCCCCAGTACAGCGTGGTAGGTTCCTCGGAACCCGACCACCTCGAACGTCAGGGTCTCCCTTCGGAAGTTGGAGGGCATTCCGAAGCAGACGGGGAGGTCGAGTCGTCCGAGGGGCTGGATGCGCTTCCCAGGTACGATCCCGTGGAAGGGCGCAGCGCCCGCCCGGACGGAGGACAGATCGACGCGCAGGAGCTTGAGGGTCTCGGCGTAGATGATGTTGAGGCAGCTGCCCCCATCCATCAGGACCTTGGTGAGCCTGACGTTGCCGATGACAGGGTCGACGACGAGCGGGTATTTCCCCGGGCTCGGCACGCGGTCGGGGTGGTCGGCCTGGTCGAAGGTGATGGGCTTGTCGGACCAGTCTAGGTAGACTGGCGCCGCCACCTTCACCGAGCAGACCTCCCGGCGCTCTTGCTTGTGATGCCGAGCCGAGGCATTCGCCGCATGCCCTCCGTAGATCATGAAGCAGTCGCGGACCTCGGGGAACTCTCCTGCTTGGTGATCTTCGTTCTTGTCGTCGTCGCGGGCCCTGCCACCCTTGGCGGGTGGCCCGGCCCTGTGGAAGTGACGCCGAAGCATGACGCACTCCTCGAGGGTGTGCTTGACGGGCCCCTGATGGTAGGGGCACGGCTCCTTGAGCATCTTGTCGAAGAGGTTTGCACCTCCGGGGGGCTTCCGAGGGTTCTTGTACTCGGCGGCGGCGACAAGGTCCGCGTCAGCGGCGTCGCGTTTCGATTGCGACTTCTTCTTGCCTTTCTTCTTGGCGCCGCGCGGAGTAGATGCCTCGGGAGCCTCTTCCGATGGGCGGCCCTGGGGCTGCTTGTCCTTTCGGAATATAGCCTCAACCGCCTCCTGGCCAGAGGCGAACTTGGTGGCGATGTCCATCAGCTCGCTCGCCCTGGTGGGGGTCTTGCGACCCAGCTTGCTCACCAGGTCGCGGCAGGTGGTGCCAGCGAGGAACGCGCCGATGACATCCGAGTCGGTGATGTTGGGCAGCTCGGTGCGCTGCTTCGAGAATCGCCGGATGTAGTCCCGGAGAGGCTCTCCCGGCTGTTGCCGGCATCTCCGGAGGTCCCAGGAATTCCCGGGGCGCACGTATGTGCCCTGGAAATTGCCGGCGAAGGCTTGGACCAAGTCGTCCCAGTTGGAGATCTGCCCCGGAGGCAGGTGTTCCAACCAGGCGCGAGTAGTGTCGGAGAGGAACAGGGGGAGGTTACGGATGATGAGGTTGTCGTCGTCCGTTCCTCCCAGTTGGCAGGCCAGGCGGTAGTCCGCGAGCCATAGTTCCGGCCTCGTTTCCCCCGAGTACTTCGTGATAGTAGTCGGGGGTCGGAACCGGGTCGGGAACGGCGCCCGTCGGATGGCCCGACTGAAGGCCTGCGGACCGGGTGGTTCGGGCGTGGGACTCCGATCCTCCCCGCTGTCGTAGCGTCCCCCACGCCTAGGGTGGTAACCTCGACGCACCGTTTCGTCGAGGTGGCCCGACGGTCGCGTCGATGGTGCTCGTTGCCGAGGTGGCCCGGGGCCGCAGGCGCGGTGTTGCGCGTGCGCCCGGTGTAGACCGAGGCTTCCCGCATGAATCGGGAAGTCGCGGCATGAGGTTCCGAGGGATATCCCTGCCTTCGGGAGGCAGTGCTCTCGGCCCGTCGGGCCGCAACGCCTTCCAGGAGATTCTTGAGCTCTCCCTGGATTCGCCGACCCTCGGTGGTTGATGGCTCCGGCATCGCGCGGAGGAGTATCGCTGCGGCTGCCAGGTTCTGACCAACCCCGCTGGATGCGGGCGGCGGCCTAACCCTGACATTATTGGCGACGCGGTGCTGGAGACCCTGGGGCAGGTGACGTATTTCTCCGGCCGGGGGTTGGCCCGCCCATACCTGCCCGACGTCCCGGCGGATCGTCTCAAGCGCTCCTGTTCCCTCGTCGAGCCTGGCCTGTGCCCCGCGGACTTGCTCGAGCTGTGGGTCGTGACCCCTCGTCGGAACGGGGACCACAGCTAGCTCCCGCGGGATGTCGGCGCGAGGCACGGGCCTAGGAAAATCACCGTCCTCTGGCATGCCAAGATGGTTGCCTTCGGAGGGATCCCCCAGCTCAACGTGGAAACATTCGCGGCTTGGGCCGCAGCCCTCGTCGTTGAGGCTGCGGCTTCCGTCGGAACAGTCGGAGAGGCAGTAGTCACATGCGGTCATGAAGTCCCGCATGGCACTGGGGTTGCCAAGTCTAGAGAAATCCCAACAGATGCTGGGATCATCATCTTCCTCGGACCCGGAGGGCCCGTAGGTCGAGGCGTCCGTCAACCGGTCCCAAGGCGACCGCATACGAAACCTCAGTGGGGTTGCACTCGCCTCAATGAGAGCGCCCGCCAAAGCGAGGTCGCTTGGCGGGTTGAGGCCGAGTCGAAATGACGTAAGATGGGAGTTAGTCGGTACCTTTTGGTCGACGAGGAGCGACGTAGTTACATCGGGGACTGGTTGCACCGTCATCTCAGGGACAAGGGCGACGTCCTGCAAGCTCCTCGCGAGTGCGCCGGCGTCGTCAACTTGCTCGGGGTTGGCGTGTCGCGGGGGGAAAGCACTTGCCTCCGTCTCGAACGCGAGGTCGACGCCCGGCGTGCCTTCCGTCGGGGCGTTGGGGACGTCGATTCGCTCGACAGTCGACAAAGCGCGGCCTCCCGCTTGGCCTTGGTTGCCCCGCCTCCTCCTCCGTTGGCGGGGGAGAGGACGGGGCGAGCTCGGATGTTGTTCTTCCACCGCGCGGGGAAGATGTCGCCGATTCCGCCGCCGGCGGGCGGGTTGTCGACCGCCATTGTCGTTGTCGCACGGCGGTGGAAGGAGTATCATGTCGTAGCTGCCGTCGAAGGACATGAACTCAAGACTCCCGAAATGGAGCACCGTCCTGGGCCGGAGAGGTTGCTGGAGACTGCCCATCTGGAGCTTGACGGGAAGCTGTTCGTCAACACGCAGCGTGCCCCTACCTGGCGCGCCAACTGTCGGCGTTTCGAGACCGGGGGGTCCCCAAGCCGACGAGTGAGTGTGCTGCGTGCCCCAGCCCAGATGGGTCGAGCGCGTGGGCGAGTGCGAAGGGGGGAGAGGCGAGGTGGCCGGAGACGGGCGTGAGAGAGGTGGAGATCCCGCGACCTTCGTGTTCGTCCCGCGCCCAGGTCGGGTGCGCTTGCAGTAGGGGGGTTACAAGCGTCCACGCGGGTGAGGGAAGCGAGCGGCCCCAAGAGAGCGCCTGTCTCGTCCTCGTCCCCGCGCGGCCAACCCTCTCTAAGAAGGCCCTGGTCCTTCCTTTTATAGTCGTAAGGAGAGGATCCAGGTGTACAACGGGGGGTGTAGCAGAGTGCTACGTGTCTAGCGGAGAGAGAGCTAGCGCCCTAGGTACATGCCAATGTGGCAGCCGGAGAGGTCTTGGCACCTTGCTGGCGTGATGTCGGGGCTGTCGGAGGAGCAATGGAGCCTGGCGGAGGGACAGCTGTAGGAGCGATCGAGTCCTTGCTGACGTCGCCTTGCTTCCGTAAGAGAGCTGAGAGCCGCCGTCGTCACAGAGCTTGCGGAGCGCCATCATTGTCCATCTGGCGGAGCTAGCCAGATGGGACGTCGGTCTTGTTCTCCGTGACCCGAGTCGGCTCGGGGTAGGATGATGATGGCGCTTCCTGTTGACGTGGCGGGCCTGTGCCCTAGGTCGGGCGACGTGGGGGCTCCTCCAAAGCCGGGGTCGAGTCTGTCTTCCGTGGCCGAGGCCGAGCCCCCGGGTCGGGCGAGGCGGAGATCGTTCGGCCGAGGCCAGGGCGGAGTCCAACCCTGGGGTCGGGCGAGGCGGAGTTTCGTCGTCTTCTGGGGCTGAGCCCGAGTCCGAGCCCTGGGGTCGGGCGGAGCGGAGTTCGCCGTCTTCCGGGTCTTAGCCCGAGTCCGAGCCCTGGGGTCAGGCGGAGCGGAGTTCGCCGTCTTCCGGGTCTTAGCCCGAGTCCGAGCCCTGGGGTCGGGCGGAGCGGAGTTCGCCGTCTTCCGGGTCTTAGCCCGAGTCCGAGCCCTGGGGTCGGGCGGAGCGGAGTTCCCTATGGCGCCTTTGGCCAGGCCTGACTGCCTGTCAGACTCACTCTGTCGAGTGGCACTGCAGTCGGAGTGGCGCAGGTGGCGCTGTCCTTCTGTCAGACTGGTCAGTGGAGCGGTGGAGTGACGGCGGTCACTTCGGCTCTGCCGGGGGGCGCGTGTCAGGATAAAGGTGTCAGGCCACCTTTGCGTTAAATGCTCCTGCAACCTGGTCAGTCGGCGCGGCGATTTAGTCAGGGTTGCTTCTAAGCGAAGCCAAGGCCTCGGGCGAGCCGGAGGTGTGTCTGCCGTAAAAAGGGGGGCCTCGGGCGAGACGGAAGTCTCTCGAGGTCGGCTGCCCTTGGCCGAGGCTAGGCTCGGGCGAAGCGTGATCGAGTCACTCGTGTGGACTGATCCCTGACTTAATCGGACCCATCAGGCCTTTGCAGCTTTATGCTGATGGGGGTTACCAGCTGAGAATTAGGCGTCTTGAGGGTACCCCTAATTATGGTCCCCGACAGCTAGTAAATCAACAACTTGTGTAGAAAATGTTGTTACTTGCAATAGATGTAAAGACTTTGATATTGATGCTTGTAGTGAACACATAGCTTCTATTGCAAAGTTAAATGATGAAATGGCTAGTCTTAATGCTCAACTTAAGGCTAGCAAAAGTGATTTTGACAAACTAAAATTTGCTAGGGATGCCTACACGATTGGTAGACACCCCTCAATTAAGGATGGACTTGGCTACAAGAAGGAAGCCAAGAACTTGACAAGCCATAAGGCTCCCATCTCCGCCAAGGAGAAAGGGAAGGCCCCTATGGCTAGTAGTGTGCAAAAGAACCATGCCTTTATGTACCATGATAGGAGACAATCTAGAAATGCTTATAGGAGTTGTAACGCATATGATGCTTTTGATTCTCATAACATGTTTGCTTCTAGTTCTTCTTATGTGCATGATAGAAATATTGGTAGGAGAAATGTTGTTCATAATATGCCTAGGAGAAATGTTGTTAATGTTCCTAGGAAAGTAATGAATGAACCCTCTACAATTTATCATGCTTTAAATGCTTCCTTTGCTATTTGTAGAAAGGATAAGAAAATAGTTGCTAGGAAGTTAGGGGCAAAATGCAAGAGAGACAAAACTTGCATTTGGGTCCCTAAGGATATTTGCACTAACCTTGTAGGACCCAACATGAGTTGGGTACCTAAGACCCAAACCTAAATTTGCCTTGCAGGTTTATGCATCCGGGGGTTCAAGCTGGATTATCGACAGCGGATGCACAAACCATATGACGGGGGAGAAGAAGATGTTCAACTCCTACATCAAGAATAAGGATTCCCAAGATTCAATTATATTCGGTGATGGGAATCAAGGCAAGGTAAAAGGGTTAGGTAAAATTGCAATTTCTAATGAGCACTCTATCTCCAATGTGTGTTTAGTTGAGTCTCTTGGTTACAATTTGCTATCTGTTAGTCAACTATGCAATATGGGATATAATTGTCTATTTACAAATGTAGATGTGTCCGTCTTTAGAAGAAGTGATGGTTCACTAGCATTTAAGGGTGTACTAGACGGCAAACTTTATTTAGTTGATTTTGCAAAAGAGGAGGCCGGTCTAGATGCATGCTTAATCGCTAAGACTAGCATGGGCTGGCTGTGGCATCGCCGCTTAGCACATGTGGGGATGAAGAACCTTCACAAGCTTCTAAAGGGAGAACACGTGATAGGTTTGACTAACGTGCAATTCGAAAAAGATAGACCTTGTGCAGCTTGTCAAGAAGGTAAACAAGTGGGAGGAGCACATCACAGCAAGAATGTGATGACCACTTCAAGACCTCTGGAGCTGCTACATATGGACCTCTTCGGACCCGTCGCCTATCTAAGCATAGGAGGAAGTAAGTATGGTTTAGTTATTGTTGATGACTTTTCCCGCTTCACTTGGGTGTTCTTTTTGCAGGATAAGTCTGAAACCCAAGGGACCCTCAAGCGCTTCCTCAGGAGAGCTCAAAATGAGTTTGAGCTCAAGGTGAAGAAGATAAGGAGCGACAACGGGTCCGAGTTCAAGAACCTTCAAGTGGAGGAGTTCCTTGAGGAGGAAGGGATCAAGCACGAGTTCTCCGCTCCCTACACACCACAGCAAAATGGTGTGGTAGAGAGGAAGAACAGGACGCTAATCGATATGGCGAGGACGATGCTTGGAGAATTCAAGACCCCCGAGCGTTTTTGGTCGGAAGCCGTGAACACGGCTTGCCACGCCATCAACAGGGTCTACCTTCATCGCCTCCTCAAGAAGACTTCGTATGAGCTACTAACCGGTAACAAACCCAATGTATCTTACTTTCGTGTATTTGGGAGCAGGTGCTACATTCTAGTGAAGAAGGGTAGAAATTCTAAGTTTGCTCCCAAAGCGGTAGAAGGGTTTTTGTTAGGTTATGACTCAAATACAAAGGCGTATAGAGTCTTCAACAAATCATCGGGTTTGGTTGAAGTCTCTAGCGACGTTGTATTTGATGAGACTAATGGCTCTCCAAGAGAGCAAGTTGTTGATTGTGATGATGTAGATGAAGAAGATGTTCCGACGGCCGCTATACGAACCATGGCGATTGGAGAAGTGCGGCCACAGGAACAAGATGAACGAGATCAACCTTCTTCCTCAACAACGGTGCATCCCCCAACTCAAGACGATGAACAGGTTCATCAAAAGGAGGCGTGTGATCAAGGGGGAGCACAAGATGATCACGTGATGGAGGAAGAAGCGCAACCGGCACCTCCAACCCAAGTTCGAGCGATAATTCAAAGGGATCATCCCGTCGATCAAATTCTGGGTGATATTAGCAAGGGAGTAACTACTCGATCTCGATTAGTTAATTTTTGTGAGCATTACTCCTTTGTCTCTTCTATTGAGCCTTTCAGGGTAGAAGAGGCCTTGCTAGATCCGGACTAGGTGTTGGCTATGCAGGAGGAACTCAACAACTTCAAGCGCAATGAAGTTTGGACACTGGTGCCTCGTCCCAAGCAAAATGTTGTGGGAACCAAGTGGGTGTTCCGCAACAAACAGGACGAGCACGGGGTGGTGACGAGGAACAAGGCTCGACTTGTGGCAAAAGGTTATGCCCAAGTCGCAGGTTTGGATTTTGAGGAGACATTTGCTCCTGTGGCTAGGCTAGAATCAATTCGTATCTTGCTAGCATATGCCGCTCACCATTCTTTCAGGTTGTACCAAATGGATGTGAAGAGTGCTTTCCTCAATGGGCCAATCAAGGAGGAGGTGTACGTAGAGCAACCCCCTGGCTTCGAGGAAGAACGGTACCCCGACCACGTGTGTAAGCTCTCTAAGGCGCTCTATGGACTTAAGCAAGCCCCAAGAGCATGGTATGAATGCCTTAGAGACTTTTTAATGGCTAATGCTTTCAAGGTTGGGAAAGCCGATCCAACTCTTTTCACTAAGACTTGCGATGGTGATCTTTTTGTGTGCCAAATTTATGTCGATGACATAATATTTGGTTCTACTAATAAAAAGTCTTGTGAAGAATTTAGCAGGGTGATGACGCAGAAATTCGAGATGTCGATGATGGGCGAGTTGAACTACTTCCTTGGGTTCCAAGTGAAGCAACTCAAGGACGGCACCTTCATCTCTCAAACAAAGTACACGCAAGACTTGCTGAAGCGGTTTGGGATGAAGGATGCCAAGCCCGCAAAGACTCCGATGGGGACCGACGGACACATCGACCTCAACAAAGGAGGTAAGTCCGTTGATCAAAAGGCATACCGGTCAATGATAGGGTCATTACTTTACTTATGTGCTAGTAGACCGGATATTATGCTTAGCGTATGCATGTGTGCTAGATTTCAATCCGATCCTAAGGAGTGTCACTTAGTGGCAGTGAAGCGAATTCTTAGATATTTGGTTGCTACGCCTTGCTTCAGGATCTGGTATCCAAAGGGGTCTACCTTTGACTTAATTGGATATTCAGATTCCGACTATGCTGGATGTAAGGTCGATCGGAAGAGTACATCGGGGACGTGCCAATTCTTAGGAAGGTCCCTGGTGTCATGGAATTCTAAGAAACAAACCTCTGTTGCCCTATCCACCGCTGAGGCCGAGTATGTTGCCGCAGGACAGTGTTGCGCGCAACTACTTTGGATGAGGCAAACCCTCAGGGACTTTGGCTACAATCTGAGCAAAGTCCCACTCCTATGTGATAATGAGAGTGCTATCCGCATGGCGGAAAATCCTGTTGAACACAGCCGCACAAAGCACATTGACATCCGGCATCACTTTTTGAGAGACCACCAGCAAAAGGGGGATATTGAAGTGTTCCATGTTAGCTCCGAGAACCAGCTAGCCGATATATTTACCAAGCCTCTAGATGAGAAGACCTTTTGCAGGTTGCGTAGTGAGCTAAATGTCTTAGATTCGCGGAACTTGGATTGATTTATAGCATACATGTGCTTATGCTTTTGATCATGTTCCTTATGCATTTCATTGCTTAGTAATGGTGATCAAGTTGTACAAACACTCCCTGGACCTCACAAGTCCGTTGCAAAGTGATGCACATGTTTAGGGGGAGATGTGTTACAACTTGACCATTTGAGACTAACCATGTGCTTGAGTTTGCTTGTTTTAGTCTCAAAGGAGGCTTGAAAGGGAAAAGGTGGACTTGGACCATGAAAGACTTCCACTGCACTCCGATGAGAGGGTAACTTATTCCAAGTTCATCTTATGTACTCTTATTGTCTTTGTATTCTTATTGAAGATTTTGGTGAGGCAATGGGGTTCAAGGGCCAAGATTGATCCCGTTTTGGTGCTTGATGCCAAAGGGGGAGAAAATAAAGGCCAAAGCAATAGATGGATCAGCTACCACTTGAGAAATTTTGAAAATAGTAGATTAGAGCTTTTGGTTTGTCAAAACTCTTTTGTTGTCTCTTATGTCAAAAGTTGGCCTCTTGTGGGGAGAAGTGTTGATTATGGGAAAAAAGAGGAGTTTTTGAAATCCTTGATCAAATTTCTTTGGAAAACCTCTCTTTATGTCTCTACAAGTGGATTTGACTTAGAGAAAGGAATTTGAGTTTGATTTGCAAAAACAAACCAAGTGGTGGCATGGAGTGATCCATATATGTCAAATTTGATTCAAAACAACTTTGAGTTCTTAGTTGAATTGATTTTATACTTGTTCTACTAGCTTTATATTGTGTTGGCATAAATCACCAAAAAGGGGGAGATTGAAAGGGAAATGTGCCTTTGGGCCATTTCTAAGTATTTTGGTGATTTAGTGTCTAACACAAGTGCTTAAATGTAAAATGGTGGACAAAGAACAAACCAAGGATAAAGGTATGTTTCTCAGGCTTAGTACATTGTTTTAGAGACTAATGTATTGTGTCTAAGTACTGGAAACAGGAAAAATCCAATTGGAAATGTCTTGGCTCGAGCAGCCAAGACTCTGCTGAGTCTGGGAGACAGTGTCCGGTGCGCCAAGCTGGCTCGAGCGAAGTGGCCGCCCTCGGGAATTCACCGGCGACGTACGGCTATAATTCACCGGACTGTCCGGTGTGCACCGGACTGTCCGGTGAGCCAACGGTCGGCCGCGCGATCTGCGCGGGACACGTGGCCGAGCCAACGGCTAGAAGGGGGCACCAGACTGTCCGGTGTGCACCGGACATGTCCGGTGCGCCAACGGCTCCAAGTCTGCCAACGGTCGGCTTCGCCATTTAAGGAAAGAAATCTGGCACCGGACTGTCCGGTGCGCCAGACGACAGAAGGCAAGAATTGCCTTCCCAGATTGCTCTCAACGGCTCCTAGCTGCCTTGGGGCTATAAAAGGGACCCCTAGGCGCATGGAGGAGTACATCAAGCATACTTACAACATTCCTAAGCACCAAGTCATCGATTCCGCGCATTTGTTTCTTTGTGATAGCATATAGAGCTCTTGTAGAGTTGTGAACTCATTGGGTTGTGTTGCGAGCTCGTGTTGCGACTTGTGTGCGTGTTGTTGCTCTGATTTGTGAGTCTTGTGTGAGTTTCTCATCCCTCCCTTACTCCATGATTCTTTGTGAACATCAAAAGTGTAAGGGCGAGAGGCTCCAAGTTGTGGAGATTCCTCGCAAACGGGATAGGAAAAGAAAAGCAAAACACCGTGGTATTCAAGCTGATCATTGGATCACTTGAGAGGAGTTGAGTGCAACTCTCGTCCGTTGGGACGCCACAACGTGGAGTAGGCAAGCGTTGGTCTTGGCCGAACCACGGGATAAACCACTGTGTCATCTCTGTGATTGTTCTCTTGTGGTTATTGTGTTTTGCTAAAGACATCTCTTTAGCCACTTGGCAAATTATTGTGCTAACGATTAACCAAGTTTTGTGACTTAAGTTTTCCAGTTTCACAGGATCACCTATTCACCCCCCCTCTAGGTGCTCTCAACTTCTCCGGCCGGAGGTTGGCCCGCCCATTCCTGCCCGATGTCCCGGCGGATCGGCTCAAGTGTTCCTGCTCCCTCGTCGAGCCTGGCCTGCACCCCGCGGATTTGCTCGAGCTGTGGGTCATGACCCCCCGCCGGAACGGGGACCACAACTAGCTCACGTAGGATGTCAACGCGAGGCACAGGCCTAGGGAGATCACCGTTCTCCGGCATACCAAGATGGTTGCCTTCGAAAGGACCCCCTAGATCGACGTGGAAACATTCACGACTTGGGCCGCAGTCCTCGTCGCCGAGGCTGCGGCTACCGTTAGAACAGTCGAAAAGGCAGTATTCGCATGCGGTCATGAAGTCCCGCATGGCACTGGGGTTACCAAGTCCGGAGAAATCCCAACAGAAGTCGGGCTCGTCATCTTCCTCGGACCCTGAGGGCCCGTAGGTCGAGACGTCCGTCAGCCGGTCCCAGGGTGACCGCATACGACACCCCAGAGGGTTTGGACTCGCCTCTACGAGAGCGTCCTCCAAAGCGAAATCGTTTGGCGGGTCGAGGTTGAATCCAAAAGGCGTGAGATGGGAATCGGTGGGTACCTCTTGGTCGACGGGCGGTGACGAAGTCACGTCAGGGACTGACTGCACCGTCGTCTCAGGTACGAGGGTGACGCCCAGCAAGCCTTTCGCGAGCGTGCTGGCGTCGTCTGTTTGCTTGGGATTGGCGTGTTGCGGGGAGACGGCGCTCGTCTTCGTCTCAGACGCGAGATCGATGCCCGACGTGCCCCCGTTGGGGCGCTGGCGCCGTCGACTCGCTCGACAGCCGACGAGGTGTCGCCTCCTGCTTGGCCTTGGTTGCCCCACCTCCTCCTCCGTCGGCGGGGGAGGGGACGGGGTGAGCTCGAATGTTGTTCTTCCACCACGCGGGGAAGACGTCGTCGATTCCGCCGCCGGCGGGCAGGCTGTCGGCCGCCATTGTCGCTGTCGCATGGCGGGGGAAGGAGTATCATGTCGTAGCCGCCGTCGAGGGACATGAACTTAAGACTCCCGAAACGGAGCATCGTCCCGGGCTGGAAAGGTTGCTGGAGACTGCCCATCTGGAGCTTGATGGGAAGCTGTTCGTCAACACGCAGCAGGCCCCTACCTGGCGCGCCAACTGTCGGTGTTTCGAGACTGGGGGTCCCTGGATCGACGAGTAAACTATCGCCGCGTGCCCCAGCCCAGATGGGTCGGCGCGAGACGGAGCGCGAAGGGGGGAAAGGCAGCTGGAGGGAGACGGGCGTGAGAGGTGGAAATCCCGCGACCTTCGTGTTTGTCCCGCGCCCAGGTCGGGTGCGCTTGCAGTAGGGGGTTACAGGCGTCCACGCGGGAGGGAGCGAGCGGCCTCACGCGAGCGCCTGTCCCGTCCTTTCCCCGCGCGGCCAACCTTCCGCAAGAGGGCCCTGGTCCTTCCTTTTATAGGCGCAAGGAGAGGATCCAGGTGTACAGTGAGGGGTGTAGCAGTGTGCTAACGTGTCTAGCGGAGGAGAGCTAGCGCCCTAAGTACATGCCATCGTGGCAACCGGAGAGGTTTTGGCACCCGGTTCGTGTGGTGTCGTGGCCGTCGGAGGAGCGCTGGAGCCTGGCGGAAGGACAACTGTCGGGGTTGTCGAGTCCTTGCTGACGTCCTCTTGCTTCCGTAAGGGGGCTGAGAGCCGCCGTCGTCGTAGAGCGTGCAGGGCGCCATCATTACTTGTCTGGCGGAGCGAGCCAGATGGGACACCGGTATTGTTCCCCGTAGCCTGAGTCAGCTTGGGGTAGGGTAATGATGGCGCCTCCTGTTGACGTGGTCGGTCCGTGCCCTGGGTTGGGCGACGTGGAGGCTCCTCCGAGGTCGAGGTCGAGTCTGTCTTTCGAGGCCGAGGTCGAGTCCGAGCCCCAGGGTCGGGCGAGGCGGAGACCGTCGGCTGAGGCCAGGGCTGAGTCCGAGCCCTGGGGTCGGGCGAAGCTGAGTTCGTCGTCTTCCGGGGCTGAGCCCAAGTCCGAGCCCTGGGGTCGGGCGAAGCGGAGTTCGTCGTCTTCTGGGGCTGAGCCCGAGTCCGAGCCCTGGGGTCGGGCGGAGCGGAGTTCGTCGTCTTCAGGGGCTGAGCCCGAGTCCGAGCCCTGGGGTCGGGCGAAGCGGAGTTCGTCGTCTTCAGGGGCTGAGCCCGAGTCCGAGCCCTGGGTCGGGCGGAGCGGAGTTCGTCGTCTTCCAGGGTTGAGCCCGAGTCTGAGCCCTGGGGTCGGGCGGAGCGGAGTTCGTCGTCTTCAGGGGTTGAGCCTGAGTCCGAGCCCTGGGTCGGGCGGAGCGGAGCTTCCCATGGCGCCTAGGGCCGGACTTGGCTGCTGTCAGCCTCACTCTGTCGAGTGGCACAGCAGTCGGAGCGGCGCAGGCGGCGCTGTCCTCTTGTCAGACCGGTCAGCCGTCACTTCGCCCCTGTCGACCGGAGGACGCGCGTCAGGATAAATGTGTCAGGCCACCTTTGCATTAAATGCTCCTACGATTTGGTCGGTTGGCGTGGCGATTTGGCCTAGGTTGCTTCTTGGCGAAGACTGGGCCTCGGGTGAGCCGAAGGTGTGTCCGTTGCTGGAGGGGGGCCTCGGGCGAGACGTAGATCCTCCGGAGTCGACTGCCCTTGCCCGAGGCTGGGTTCGGGCGAGGCGTGATCGCGTCCCCCGAATGGACCGATCCTTGACTTAGTCGCACCCATCAGGCCTTTGCAGCTTTGTGCTGATGGGGGTTACCAGCTGAGATTTGGGAGCCTTGAGGGTACCCCTAATTATGGTCCCCGACAATATTCATGCATCTAAAAATCTACCAAATTAGATTATAAAGGGACTTCCAAGTAATATGATAGAAGGTGCATCGATAGAAATGAGCTTGAGAGCCACTTGAAGTATTCTAAAGTGGTAACCCGTTACATACGACCGAAGATCCCATGAAGTAGAATGGTGAAAGAAGCTAGTTGTTTACTGATTGAAAGATCTTTATAATAAGGATCGTTAGAGATGCACATTTCTCCAAAACTATATGACAGGTTGATTGAATTCTTAATATGATCCAATTGGCTTATTTAAGCAGGGATATTGTCGTATAGAATATTTTAGAAGGAACATACATAATATGAGTTTAATTGCTAGACAAAATTTATAAGATGTGGTTAATCTCTAGATACTCATAAAAGGCCTCAAAGTGTGACTTATATGCTTCAAATAGAGGGAATACTAGAAAAGAACTTTGGTGAATCTCACTTTGCACAAAACTATCAATTCTAGGCATATTTCACTATTCAATTGTGAATGAATGTAACCCTAGTTCTAGGTGGATGTTCAACCTATGAGTCTCCTCTAAACCCTTGGCATATCAAAGAACAATGAACTTGAGATTCTTTAATACAAGCCCTAGATTTTGGTGGGGATTATTAGTTAAAATGTGGGCTTGGCTCATACAAAAAGTTAAATAAATCTTAAGACTCCTATTAATTAAAGTTTGTTTTGTAGTTTAGTACCATATGAAATGCTAACCAAATGTTAATTCGGTTTATATGGTTGGACTCTGTCTGTTTACGTGAAGGTGTGCCATATGTGAGCGCGCATGCCACCACCGTGGAACCGAGTGTGGCGTGGCGAGGCGTGGTTTGACATGCTGTGGTGCGACATGGCAAGACACGAGTGTAGCGCGACGTGTCGATGTTTTGCCACTTAAAGTACTGCATGTGGAGTTATGGAAGTTTGCCGTCTATTGATCTTTCATCATAACTCGTAGAGTTACAGGAGTTTACCGTCTCTTGATGATCTCGTGCCGTAATTGTTGGAGCCACGGGAGTTTCCCACATCTCTTGATCTCTTCTATCTGCTCGATTCTCCTCGCACCCACTCGTTTTCCTAGCTTCAATATGAAAGCCTCATCTTGTCATTCATTCATCAGCTTGGTTTGCCTGCATTTCTACCGTTAGCCAAGTTTTCCATTCGAGTTTCTTGTGTGCATGACCACTGAAAGAGGAGGCTTCGAGTTTACTTGCTTAGGTGAATACCGACAATCACGTTTTGAGGGAGTGTACGTAAGTGGCACTATTGCTTAGTTCATCATCTTCTTAACGTGATCAACACGGCTACTCCTCTGCACCGCACTAAGACTGTCTCCAGCAACGTCTTCTATATACATCCTCTATATCCGTTCTTTACACTCTTCTCTAAAAGATTTCATCTCCTATATCTACTTTCTCTCCAACAACGTCCTCTAAATCACGTCCTCTATATGTAAATACATATATTAAAGACATTTTTAGTTTTTTAATTTTTATACATACGTATTTGTCATACTCTAAAATGTACTGTACATATTTTAGTTTTATTAAACCGGTTGTTTAAAGTATTCAAATAGATAGAGAACCGTTTAGAGAAACTCTACATATAGAGGATCCAGCAGCGTTCTCTAAATTTAGAGGACCGTTTAGAGGACGTTGCTGGAGGGAGTAGAGGACGTCATCGTCCTCTAAATTTAGGGTACAGGACCCTTTAAAGCCCCTTGTTGGAGCTAGTCTAAGCGAAACGACTACACTAACAAGCACTATGTCGAGTTTATCCAGCTTTGAGGTTTGGTATATTTCTCTTGCTCAATATCCAATAATTTTTTGGATCATTTTTACACCAGTTAGTATATTGTACATCCGTAGGTCATACATTATCTATTTGTGGATTAAATCGCTATTGAAATTTTCTATCTATCAAAGGACAAGTCAAATTTCCAAGAGATTCTCTAAATCCCTTCTAATTACTAGGAACAGAGATTTACCCTCTAACATACTCTTTAGTTGGTTACCCAACTATAGGCATCTTCCATTTCAAAAAATTTCGCTAGTTAAAGATAGGGAACCAGAATGGCTGTCTAAAATACAAATAAGATATAAAAAACTGCTGGAGAGTCAAAAACAACGTTTATGCAAATGACTCTAAATAACGATCTAAATCATCGAAAGATAGCATTCAATTACGCAGCAGCATCTTATATTTTGCACTACCCCCCATCGAAATGGATCCGATGCCTTGAACGTTACGTATCCTCAACTCGATTGCATTATTCTGCTGCATAAGTACCACCAGCCCGCCTCTAGCTTATATGTATTCACCCCATACGGCCTCGCAGCGGCCCAAGATGCTGAACCGAGGATGGTGCTAGCAGCTAGCGTGGGCAGAAGCAGAACAGAAGCCGGGACGTGGACGCTGGCCCTGTGTTTACTTACTAATTACCATGCATACACCTTGCTGAAACTGACATTCAGTTCAATTCTGATTGATGGAGCTAGCCAGCTAGGGACTACACACGCACAATCTAACGCACCTGAAACTCCGTAATTAAGGAAGCTATCGATCTGGACTACTGGACTGTGTCGATCGACTGATGCTGCTAATAACGAAGCAGTGTTCGCTTGCAGTGTACTCCAAGCCACATGGGATCATGTCTGGCCCTCGATGATTCCGACGAGCCCTCCTGATTTCCGCGCAACTTGAAGAGGATCCATCTCCGCGCGCTGATCCACAAGCCAAAACGGCAATCACGAGCGAAGTAATGTAAATCACGTACGCACCAAGCCTGCAAATCAGAGGAGGAGGTAGCTATATACTGCCAGTTCTGCGGCTATAAATTGCAGCCATCTCGCTTCTGGTCTTCGCAACCTGCTGCTCTATATCCTACGACTAGCTAGCTAGCTAGCTACTGTGTAGCTACTAGCGTACTCTACGCTGCAGCTGGGCAAGAATCGACGACGCCACACGATGACGACGACGATGGCTTATTTGCTCGCCAGTAATAAGTGCGTGCTGCTGTCCCTCTCCGTCGTCGTGGTCCTCTGTCTCGGCGGCGGCGCCTCCGCCATGGGCAGCCTGCCCCCGCCACCGCCGATGGTGAACTTCAGCATCGGCGTGCAGGGCGTGGTGTGGTGCAACACGTGCAGGTACCCCGGCTACTTCGCGCCCATGGACGCGTCCCCGCTCCCAGGTATATATATATACGACAGCCAGTAGCAGCTAGCCCAGTCGTCTGTCCATTGTTGCCAGTGCTCCTGGACGTCGAGACGCATATATACACATTGCATTGCAGGCGCGAAGGTGTACCTGCGGTGCAAACACGGGCTACGCGCGCTGACGGTGGCGGGGCAGTGCGGCCCGGGCGGCTACTTCCTGATCCAGACGTCGCAGCAGGTGTCGGCGTTCACGAGCCAGCAGTGCCGGGTGTACGTGCCGCGCTCGCCCGTGCGCGCCTGCGGGGTGCCCGCCTACCCGGCGGGGCGCAGGGGGATGCCGCTCAAGTTCCAGGAGTTCGTCAAGCGCGACAACGGCTTGCAGGGGATGTACTCCGTCGGCAACCGCCTCTTCCGCCCCAAGAACCCCGCCAAGTGCTAGCTATCTACTCACCGATCGACCCAGATCGTCCCTGTCCATGCTCCATGCGTACGTACGTGTATCTGTTGATGCAAGCCAGAGCCAGCTGCATGCAGGGACATGAATAGTTTTCTTTAAAAGAAAAATAAGCAAGCTAGGTTAATTGGCTGTTGAGATCGTTCATCAGTTAGTCGGGTAATTTTAGTTGCAGTTGGTCGTTAGACCGTTTCTGTTATAGACTGAATCAGTGAAACTAGTTTCGCTGCTGCTCGGTCGATTGGATATATTGATGTACTCATAATCAAGAACGATTGAGCATACTGCTGCATACCTGCCGGGGTTTTTTTTGCACTGTTATCTGCATGCTTACCAATTATTGAATTAGTCTTGAGCAAATTTTGAAAAGGAAAAAAAAATTGCCGCGTGCGTTCGTCCACCTAGCTTGATAAAAGGGAGGGATCAGGATCTGATGGGATACGGTCCACCACACTTTGAGTTTTAATGGGGCTGCAAGTGTTGACAATGACAACCCACTAGTAACGTCTCTAGAGGGAGGGATCATAATAGTTGGGCAGGAAATAATCAAACCAGCGCTACGGTAAACATGATTACTGCCTGTGCGAACCGCGCTGCACTAGTACTTCGCTACAGTAAGCCAGTAACAAAGTTCACTGTTTGTATGGAAAGTATACTGCACTACAGTGCCCCCTGCGCGTGGTTTCGTTCTCCTTCGCACGGACTGTAGTGCATGTGTTTCTGATTTGCCCACTATATTATATAAAAGCACCGTTTGGTTAGAGGAACTAATCTAGTCTCTGGTTTTTAGTCCTGTTTAGTTACTATTTTGACAAACATAAGAACTAAAGTAGGGACCAATTAATTGACTTTAGTCTCTATAGTCCCTCACATGGGTGCTAAAAGTGACTAAAAGATAACATTTACTTGATTGCCCTTGTCTAGAAAACTAGCATGAAACAAAAAAAAATGTATTTTGGTTTTTATATGTTGCATTTAATATATTTAGAATTTGTTTAGTTCTTATAATCCAAAAAGATAGGGACTAAACTTTAGTTCATAGGACTAATGGAACCAAACTGAGCTTAAGCCTATCATATCTCATTTCCTATTCAAACTTTACGAATCCAATTTTTTCTATTTTATACGATTTGCTTGGGTTGTCCATATAATTTGTAATATCAATTATATCGACTACACGTGATTTGTCAACTCTGCATTGCACCGCGCAATAATATATAGATATCGGTGACGGGTTCACCGCCCCGCTGTCCTGGTCAGACGTACGGGCTTCTTATGCCATAAATCACTGCTACATATACGTAATTCACGAGTAAAATATAGTTTGAGGTGGACAACAATTGAACAAGGTCTATCTATTTTTAATCTTTGACCATATGCTCTTGAAATTTTCTAGGCCCGTCACTACAAGATAGTATATATTATATGATTCTGTTTTATGTAGTTCGGTTTTAGCCTGTAGCGTATATACTACCCATATTTAACAACGGATCGCCCTCGCGTTTGTGGAGAGCATACACACGTGGTGCACGGATTTGTATGTGCCGGAACAGGATAAGCAAGCGCTTGGTGGCTTTGCTTGGTTCACTTCGTATACGCCAGATCTCTCTATATGTGTACGTCGCGTTAAGCTTGTGGTACCATAGCAGCCAGTCTTTCTTTGCTCTGCGCGCCTTGTCCAGCCGCTTTCGAACGTGTATATATACACGATGCTTTAGCAGCTCTCCACGAGCCCAGCTTTAGCCCCACGCTTGGCTGTTGTTTGATTGTTTCGGCCAACCAGCCTCGGCCTCGTCATAGATGTACTATCCATGTTCAGATCCTACGTACGTACGTACGTACTAGTAGTGAAAAATAGGCTATTTAAATTCATACTCTTAGTTTCGTCGCATTACTTATTCTTCCTCCTAGTCATAATTTTTGTTCAGTTTTACCGTTCTGTTATATAATACTGGAAGTGCAAAAATGAATAAAAAACACAACTACGACGGTAAAAATAAGGACATAACAAAACTAAAGTCACCACCTTAAAAAAACCAAAAAAATATATTAGGCCTGAGATGCATGCATGATCAGGAGCAATTAATTGAGCACGACTACCCTTCCTCGCTCAAACGTTGTGATGTGAAGCAAGCGTTCAATGAATGAAAGCTTCGGAAGTACACGAGTCCATGTGCAGTCGACGCCGAGCCGATGGATGCCACTTGCCACCACAACGTTTCGGAGGGGAGCTGGCCGCTGAAACGTCGTTTCGGAGGAAGGCACGCGATCTCTCCACGGCGAGAAGTCCACGTCTGTGCGGTGCGGATGCACGGCGGCACCCCCTCGCTAGCTTTCTTTTCTGGCAATAAACAAAACGATTTTTATTAGCTTCAGCTTCTGCATCATCAAACGTGCTCGCCGCACCGACGGACCGGACCAACCGGACCCGGCCGTCCTCTGCCTGCGATGTGACGCGAAGTTCCAAATGGAAATGGCACCAACCAAGCAAAAAGCAGGCCATGTTTTTTTTTTCCGGCAAGCACGGCGCGGACCCACACCCACACTAGAGCGCGCTCGGGCTCGCTCCCAGTCCCAGACCAGGGCGGGGCGGCGTCGTCGTCGTCGTCGTCTCGCTGACGTCCCCACGTCACCCGGCGGCCGCGTTTATTTATTTTATTAACCGTCCGTCTAGGCGCCTAGCGGGTCTGCGTCAGGCGCAGTAACCCAGTCGCCTGTGGGCCGTGGCGGAGGAGAGGAAGCAGACGAGGCGAGGTGAGGAAACCAGCGCGTGGGCGCCGCGCGCGCAGTAGAAACCGCCCCCCTCCCAAGCGCGAGCGCGTTGTTCGTCTCGCGGTCTCGCCTCGCCTCGCCTCGCCTGGCACTGGCACGCGCAAAACCACATCGCATCGCGAGCTCGGCCGGCGCACCACCTACCCTCCCCGTCCCCGGCTCCGCTGCCCCGCTCGCTCTCCGATTCCGAACAGGCAAACCGCGTCGCCGCCCGCTCGCCCCGCGCTTCTAACCCCCACCCAACTCTGCCTCTGATCCGACCCACCCACCCGCCCCGCGCCCGCGCGTTAAGTATCCGCCTGCGTTCGTCCCCCCTCCATCTGATCTGGTTCCCACCCGCGGGCATCACATCCCCGCCGCCGCCGCCGCCGCCGCCGAATCTCGCGCTCGCGGCGCGGGATCTCGCGGGCCCCGGCCCCACGACCCGGCGGATCGGGATGAGAGTGGGGCGTCGGCGATGACCGGCTCGGCGGCCTCGCTGGGCCTGCGGTCCGGGAGCTACGGCTCCCTCGCGGCCGCCGTCGGCGGCGGGAGGAAGGCCGGCGCCGCCGCCGCCTGCCGCCCGCTGCGCGGGGAGAAGGACCGCCTGCAGCTGCTGCACCGCGCGCTGCGGCTGGGCGGTCGCCGCAGGGCCGGCGTCCTGCTGCTGCTCGCCGTCGTGTCCGCCGCTGTCTTCTCCTCTCTCTTCGCCGTCGTCAAAGGTCCGCGCCCCCGTTCCCGCTAGCTTGCCCGTCTCCTCTCCTCTAATGTTGCAGCTTCTGCCGCACTTTGGCGCTCTGCTTTGCCGGCCTGAGCCTTGTGACGTGGGTGCCTTTTAGTTCAGAAGATACTAGAGCAGTGTGCTGGGGTCATGCAGGTGGCGTTTACAGAATTTGAACTGGCTTGTTATGTTTTAAACAGTGGGGAACAATCGTGTGTGCATACTCCACTCCGTCTCCGTGTAGAGGATGCTGTCAAATGCTTGGACCTGTTACATTACATACTCCCCACGCTGATGGTGTGACGACCCCCTTCTCAATTCTACAATGTCGTAGTCCTGTGTCGTCAGGGATAACTGGATAATAGTGTACCCAATGACTTGGTCTACTGCAAACTAGTGGATAATTTTTTGTCCGTGTAAATTATGTTTCATGACGCTGAAGTGCTGATGGCTATGATATGGCTAGAATGATTAGGGACTTCGCTCTGAGAAGTTTTTGGTCTTCTTGTTTTTTATTTTTTGAGAAATCAGATGGTGGAGTAGAGCTGAGCTCTTTTGTGCTTGTACCTATCTTGCATGGTCTTTAGCAATCGATTTTGTTGTTAATTGAAATAGCCAAACGAGTACACTTGCATGCTGATCCAAGCCATCGATGGTCATTTCAGTTTCCTGCTTGTGCTGTACGTCTTTTGTTAATGTAGGCAATTTCCCCACGAATCGTCAACTGACGTTTTCTATTGGAGCGTGCCTTGTGGTTACAGATTAGTATAGCCACTGACTATGTACCTCAATACTGTGTTTCAGATGACAGCAATTCAATCAGTATCGTAAATAATTATGAAGTACCAAATGCCATACAGAAGTCAGTGTATCCCAGCACAACACGGCCTCTAATGATGTCTGGAAACCAATACTCCACCAGTGTTGTCAACAAAATCGAGCTTCCAAATCGGCTTCATCTTACGTATGCAAACTTCACACATCCTTGCGAAGGTTTCTCAGTCCCTCCTCCCCTGGTTGATAAGAAACGCACTGGACCCCGACGTAAGAGTTATTATTTGCACCTTTCTACTAGCATTGCAGAATAGTTCGTAAATAATCACTGATCGTGTTATCTGTTTCTCATTTTCCCTGTAGCATGCCCTGTTTGCTATGTTTCTGTGGATCAGGCATTTGCCTTGATGCCCCTACAAGCTTCACCATCACCTGTCGTAAAGAACTTAAACTATGTATCAGAAGATGGTGTTACTGCAAATTTATCAAATCTAGGATCTGGATTTGGAGGGCATCCATCTCTGGAGCAGAGAAACAAATCTTTCAACATTAATGAGTCAATGACTGTCCACTGTGGGTAGGTTACATGCATCCCTTGTCCATACTAAATCCACGCTTATTCAAATAGATGTTGTTTCAAACGTGAATACTGAAGTGAATGTTCTGTATTATTTCTATCAGCTTTGTTAGAGGAAAGAAGCCTGGCCAAGGTACTGGATTCGATATCAAGGATGATGATCTGCTAGAGATGGAGCAATGCCGTGAGCTAGTCGTAGCTTCTGCTATTTTTGGTATGCATCACTTTTCACTAATAGTATCCACTCTTTGCCCTAAAAAATGTCTTCACTGTGATTGCAATGAATTTCTCTGCTCACTATTCGTATACCGTTGCTCAGGAAATTATGATATGATTCAGCATCCGAGGAACATCAGTGAATTTTCAAAGGCAAATGCATGTTTCTATATGTTTGTAGATGAAGAAACAGAGGCTTATGTCAAGAATTCTAGTTCTTTGTACAATAATAATAAAGTTGGACTGTGGAGGCTGGTGGTTGTCCGAAACCTCCCTTATGAAGATCCAAGGCGTACGGGAAAGGTGCCTATCTTTTAAATTGCGACAATCAACAATTCTTTCTTGTGATTTGTGCTTCTATTATCGGCACCCGTTTTAAAAATCAGCAAAAAGTTGCCGGCTCGTCATTTATGCCTACAATAATAACAAAGCCTTTTAGTCCCAAGGAAGTTGGGGTAGGCTAGAGTTGAAATCCAATAGAAACCAAATCTCATATCAACATAGCACCTAACCTAAACACAACGAAGCTTGTTTTGGAACAGAAAGAACTACAGTGTTCATATAATTTATACATTAATGGCACTAGGTTTTTAATTATAGCCATATCTTAGAACATCATAAGGAATTTGGGACTATTTAAGTGCTTGTATAAATTGATAGTCTGTATGCTTGTCAAACTTATCGAGGGAGCTACTATGCAAATTATGCTCTTGTCTTATCCATCATGTTTGTCTCAACATATGCTGGCGCATATAATTGATTTTCATTAGAGGTTCTTTTGCCTGGACTTAGCTGATGTAACCTTTATTTGTTTTCAAACAAGTAACTATTCTATAATTCAGTAGTCGAGGAAACTTATCATGGGAGAAGGCACAAGTTTCACCTTTTTATGTGTTTCCTAGGTGTCGTTAAAGTAATTCCTTTCAGGTGTCTGAAAATTCTTCTATATGTAGCTTTTAGTTTCATTGACTTCAGTAGTAGTTTGATTGCAGGAAATGTATTTTAAATTTGCATCAGCATGGTTACCTCCTTATCTGTACATTGATTTGATCAAGTTAAATGGACAAATACTTATCTGTGCAGATTCCAAAACTTCTGCTCCATAGGCTTTTTCCAAACGTGAAATTTTCAGTTTGGATAGATGCAAAGCTTCAGCTTGTTGCGGATCCCTATCTCCTGCTTGAGAGGTATTCTTGATGTAGAGAGCTTTACCCATAATGTCCTACATTTTGATGGTTCTATAACTATTCTTAAAGAGAGAATCTGGAAAAGATATATGGGCTGTCTTGTACCCTAGCAACTTCACTTTAATTTCTTATAACCAACACTAGCCTGAACTATTTACAGCAAATTTGGATCAGTGGCGGGGTTTTGTTCTATTTGTATCTTATCATTTCAATACGGCATTTATTTGACGGTTCCATGAAAATTGGACTGCTGTAACTGATAAGGAGCAATCTGATTTCTTACTCTGCATATTAGGTTCCTGTGGAGGAAGAATACCACTTTTGCAATCTCTCGGCATTACAAACGCTTTGATGTGTTCGAAGAAGCAGAAGCTAACAAAGCTGCTGGAAAGTATTACAACGCATCCATCGATTACCAAATAGAGTTTTACAGAAATGAGGGCCTAACACATTATTCTCCTGCCAAGCTTCCCATCACAAGTGGTCAGTGAACTCATCAGATTATGGTAATAACGTCGCTTCAGTTTCTTGCTGGAAATCCTAATGCTGAGCGGCCCCTTTTGCTTGGCATGCAGATGTCCCTGAAGGCTGTGTGATCATCAGAGAACACATCCCCATCACGAACCTCTTCACGTGCTTATGGTTCAATGAAGTTGATCGCTTCACCTCCAGGGACCAAATAAGTTTCAGCACCGTCCGGGACAAAATCAGGGCTAGAGTTGGCTGGATGCCCGAGATGTTCATGGACTGCGAGAGGCGCAACTTTGTCGTTCAGGTATTGCCGCTGACCCACAACCCATTATGCCATTCGGTCCTCCCCCACCTTTTTTGGTTGCACGGTTGCCTGACAGCGGGCACAAATAAACTAGCAACCAAAGCGGCCCTTTATTTTATTCTGGGTGTGCTCCTACCGGCCGCACATGTTAAGCTCACAAGCACATCGCTGCTGTTGACGTTGCACCAGGCGTACCACAGAGAGCTACTGGAGCAGATGATTGCATCAGGTAGGATGCCCCCTTCGGGGGCTGTGGTGGTGACCGACGCAGCACCATCTCGGAAAGTCCGGGCAGGTAGCAGGAAGGCTACTCCGTCGAAGAAGCCCTCCGTGAAGCGGAAAAAAGAGAAGAAATCGAGCTCGCGACGGCGTCTCCCGAAACCCGTCGCCGGTGGTTTGGGTGCTATGTGACCTAAGTTTTCGTCGAGTAGCAGAGTCTTGATACTCCCACAGTCACACACTTATACAGCGTGTACCGGAATACAAACAATGTTCCATTACTTAGGTCTGGGGCTTGTAATCGTGCCCCGGCGAAATTTGTTCATATTACTCTTCATCGTTGTTGTACATAACATCTCCAAACCAATATTCAATTTTGTTCATTGATGTTATGTTCAGTTATTTGTGCTCGTGTCAGGGGGCGCCCCCTGCCTAGACACTTCTCTTTATTTTGTAAAATTTGTACAAATAGAACTAGTACTATTCGTTCAAAAGGTAGCCGCTGCGCCAGGGGCGTTGAGAGCTTTGACTTGAACTCGGGAGTAGAGATGTCAATGGGGATCTGATATCCGTTAACTCGGGGGAATTTCCCTATTAGGGTACGGGTATGAGACAAAAATTGTCTACATGGGTATGGATATGGGACAAAATCTTTACTCATTGGGTAAACGGGTGTGGGTTTGGAAAGCAATAATCCGAATCCGATTACCCATTAGTATTTCATACGTGTACACTTGTTCTGTTTGTATGAATGAGTTGAGGTCGAATCGGTCACCAAGCCCAGCACGGCTGCACACCAGGCCTAGGTCCTAGCCCAACAAGGCAACACGACAAGGCAACTAGCAGACTATCAAAAAACAAAACCCTAAATTAACCAGCCATACGCTAAACCCTGCCCACTCGGCCAACCGCCACACGCTTGGAAAGTTGCGCTGGCACTGCACACTGGCGACTTCACCATCGACAAGGAGCACCACCGACTGCTAGGAGCCTAGGACGACGGTGATGACCATGGATTTTCAAGCGCCAACGAACTCGGATGGTGACCAAGGAAGGTGAGCAGACTCTTTCTCCATTTCTTCTATTGGTCCTAAAGTACTGATTTCTTTTCTGATGGATGAATGAATGGATCATGGATGAGTGCTTGACAGGTGGTGATGTGGAACCATTGAAGACCCGAAACCCATTCAAGATGGTTATGAGATGAGTTTTACACCCATGATGGGTATAAGGATGGATCAAACATAATGAAGATGAATCTAAGATACTATAAACCAGTGGAGAATTTCCCATTGACATATCTACTCGGGAGTGTCGGACCTGTGCCGGTGTTGGGCTGTTGGCACAACAGCATGAGCCCAGTCCACACGCCACACATAGGCGAGTCCACTCCCCAGCCACGGATTGGCAGCAGTGCCTGCATTCTCTGGCTTGTTAAGTGAGCGTTTGGTCACTCTACTCAAAATAAGTTAGTACATCATAAGTTCATTCTTTAATAGAGTGTTTGGTTTAAAGAATAAGCTAGTCCATTATTTTCTTATTCTTCTTTTTTTTGTTTGGTTTGTAAACACCACTTCATTTCTCATAGTTATGGCGTATTTGATTTCTAGGGACTAATTTTTAGTTCATCCATTTTAGTCCCTAACTTACTAAATATGGAAACTAACCTTATTTAGCAATTTTAGGATTAAAATAGAACAAAATGTAGGGACTAAAAATTAGTCTTTAGAAATCAAACTCCCTCTTACTAAAAATTAGTCTCTAGAAACCAAACATCATAAACCCTAAATACCTATCTCATTCTCTTTCAAACTTGACTCTGTAATTTACCGTATAAATATACTATAGTGCACAGCCTTGTACTGTAAATTTTGTAGCGTAGTTAAAGCCGAAATGATAAGAATCGGACGTGTTGCAACCTAAGGCGAAATTGTCCACGCTTATCACGTTGCTCCACGGAATGCCGAGATTTAATCGAAAACTAAAACACCCAAGATGTGTTAATGTGTTGATTGGAAATGAGAAAAAAATATGGGGGGAGAAAGAAGACTAAGCGAACATGTTACGAGAAAAAAAAACCCACAGGTGATTAACTAAAAAAAAATAACAAAAAACGTGAGGAAAAAAATTAATATTCCTAAAAATGTTGCTGCCCAGGATCGAACTGGAGACCTTCAGTGTGTAAGACTGACGTGATAACCACTACACCACAGCAACTTGGATGCTTTTTTAGAGCTGTTATATTATATATCTGATAAAGTAGGAACACACTATTTTTTATAAGAGATCTCATTATTATTTGATAATTTTGTTTCTAACACGATAAAAGTTCGCGTAATAAGTATCCATGTACTCATTTGTTTTCTATAAAAACATGATTTTTAGTCCTTAGAAAAGTAAATTGTATATACAAATGTGATGAGTAAAATATAATAACTATAGTTGTATATGTAATGTAATTAAAACGACCAGATGAATAAATATAATAACTATAGTTGTATATGAATAAATTTAATAAGTTAGCCTATCGTCTTTTTATTATCCACTTTTTATGTTTTGTTTGCAAAATAGAAATGATTTTATTCCTTGCAAGCTACTCATATACCGTGATTTTCTATAAAATTTATAAAATAGGCTCACGGTAGACCATCTCGTCTAGTATAGTTAAATTTCGCAAACCAAACACACTATTAGTAGTTTCGATGCTTCCTTAGTTTTTGCTTATAAAACATTTATCGAAAAGACCTTGGCCGCTAACCAAAAAAAAACTCCCTTTGTCCACATATATTTATCGTTCTCACTTTTTGAGTATCAACCAATTTTAACTTCGATCATGTTTATATAAGAAACTATTAATATTTATAGTACATAATTAATACCATTAATTAGTACCATTAGATATGTCTTTAAATCTAGTTTTGCAGTTGAAGATACAAATGTTACTGACATATTCTATAAATCTAGCCAAATTTTAAAAGGTTTGACCAACATAAATACCATAACGACAAACATTTATAGACGGGGGGCATAATACATATATACGTGTGCTTAGTGTTTGATCATTTTGAGTTATGCAAATGTTTCTGTTTTCACATAGCTTGCGACCAAGATGTAGTGTTGTTTATTTATATAAAACTGAACTTGCTTCTAAAAAGATACAGTCTATCGTGGAACAAATCTCCTTCTATAACACCCGGTTTTAAAGGACAAAGCCGGGTGCATCTCATACATGCGCCAAAGAAGACAACATATATAATGACAGAGTGTATAGAGATAAATGTCATAAAACATCAGAGTATTTATTACATAGCGGAAGACTTATTACAAAGTAAAAGACTAAATATATAAAACGAACTAAGGATCGTCGGCGCCAATGTCGACTGAGAAACGCCACCTAGATCAGATCAAACTCCTCGATACTTGACTCCACTTGAAACCACCTGTTCTTCTCCTGTGGGGGGTGTGAGACAGCAAGAATGAGCTCACATACGTTCATAGCTCAACAAGTCGTGGGGAATAATGTGGCATGAACTCACCAGAGGTGGGAGTTCATGTAGTGTAAGGCTGATCAATGAAATAAAGGTTGAGGCTGAGCATTGCTTTTATAAGTTGGTCAAAATTTTATTAGCAATTACTAAGTGTAAGTAAATACCAAACCTTAATAATAATAAAGAACAGTAATAGTAAAATAATCCCAAATGCGATGCAAATGTCAAATTAAATTTAAGTTCCATAATTAATCATGTGAGGGTCCGAGCCGCTCATGACCGTGAGCACGGCTAGTATATCAGTTTTACACTCTGCAGAGGTTGCGCATCTTTACCCACAAGTCATGTTACCCATCTGCCAAGAGATGGCCAATCCCATACACCTCTACCGAGGAGGCGAGGCAGGGTAACACTACGAGGCCTTTACAAAGTTCCACTAGCTTCAGAAATCCCGCTACAGTTTATAGGAAGCTCCAGTGCAGGGTTCTTGCCTGACCGCCATCGCAGCAAAATCAAACAAGGACCTCCCTACACTGACCACTCCCCTACTGCCCTTGCCCCTTTCGGGTAAGGAAGACCTCCACTAGCTTTCCTAGTTAATCAGCCAAGGGCGTCCCATTATACCCTTGTGGTAGCACTGTTTTCCCGGGTGGTCGCTCCATGTTCCCATTAATTTAATGATCTTAACATGAATAGTAATAATAACAAGATAATAACAGAATAATCATGAATAGTGTATCTCCATACCCAATCCACATAACGCAATAGCAAGTACTACCCAAAAATATTTCAGGGGTGAACAAGGTATAGAGGTAATCAAAACTGGGGTAACATAAAGGCTCCCATCAAAATTAACCTATGCAGATCATTAAAATTAATAAGAACATGGCTGAGAAAAGTAAGTGATCAAGGGCACAACTTGCCTTTAATGAGCTCCGGCTCAGCTATCTCTACTTGTTGAACCTCAGAATCCACAGTGGCTCGCTCGTCTACTCGCATCAACACAATACATACATAGTATAGCATAAATTAACATTACATCAAACATGTGAATAAAATATACAGTAAAAATCTACACATTAAAATAAGATCATAGGAACTGGAATCACTAAATTTGGAGTTATAGATTTCAAGTTATGAATTTCCTAAGATTTAATGTGATTAAAATAGGATTAGATGAGAAATTAATTTTCTTACTGTTTTCATGCCAAAACAGAGGCACTAAGTGATGGAGAATAAAATTACAAAATTTTAGGAACTGGGATGGATTAAATTGGACTTCATATGAATTTTATATGAATTAAACAAATTCTATCATTTATTTTCACATTAAAATCATTTTCTAATCCCTTTTCTGAATTTTATAAATCTCTGGACTGGGCATCAAATTCTGTAAAATACAGGGGCTGCGGGGTAAGAATCTCAAGACACAGTGTATAGCTGTAATGGACGGCGGGTTGTTAATCTAAAACTTCAGGGGCTCTTGTGCAATTTTGTTCCGCGAAGGGGTACGCGGCCATCTAAGCCATTGGACCCAAATTCAAGGGCTCGGATTAGATCATTCATTACCCGAACCGGTACCGGATGTGGACTGCTAGATTAAAATCCGACGGTTGATGCTAGCGCAAGACCCAAGCCCTCCGGATCTGCTCGATTTCAGATGGACGGGCCGGATTCAATATCGCGAAGGAATAAGCAATTTCTAATCCCAACCGTCTACCCTCAAATCTACGGCCTAGAGTTACACGCGCGGAGGGGGGGTATGCTTACTCTAATCCTGGCCGCACACTAAGGATCTAACGGCTGACGTTTCCTCCCCAATCTTCCATTCACTCGACGCGCCCAGCACGGCGGAGGGCACTGCCCACGGCGGCGCCATGGATGGCTACAGCCTTGAGCGGCAACCGGAGCACGAATCCTAATACGAACTAGTGCCAAACGTGCAGGAAGGCAACGCGAACTACATGGAGGGGGGTCTCACCTTCGATTATGCCGCATGGAGCCTGGCCCACGAGTGCTTGCGGACGGGACTGAGCCCAACGCGGTGGCCGGTTCGCTGGCGAGCACGAAATTCGGTGCCAAACCGGCCCCATCTAGAAATTGATCGCTACTACACTGAGAGGGGAAAATGGCGAAACTGCGGAGAGGGGTCTCACCGGCTGTGGAGGAGGTTGCGAGCTCGCCCACGGAGGAGAGCGGATCTACGGCAGCGCAGAGACTCCGGCGAGCAATCCCAGTAGCCCGGAGCCCGGCATCGCCCAATACAGGCCACAGTCGAGTCCAGGGCTGAATGGCGAAACTCCCTGGACCCATGTCGTGGTCCTGAGGTCGATGCGTACGCTGGCCCTATGACGGCGGCAATTTCTCGCTACCAGCCATGGGGGTGCTCGGCGACGGGGCTCACCAGGGCACGGCTAGATGGGGTAGATGCTCGAGAGGATAGCGACGCCCGACCTTATTCCCGCGAGGGCACCGCAACGGTCCGAGAAAGGGGGGGGTCTCCATGCGTGCCCGGGACAATCGACTGGATCTCCCAAGAGTTCGGCGAAGTCTGTTACGAGCTCGGGGAAGCGGACGACCAGGCAATGGGGTCCACCGTCAGTGCCTACGCGGCCAGATGTGAACACTACTGGCACAAGGGTCCCACCGCGAAGTCACTGCGTGCTGGGGATCAGGAGCGTTGAGGCTGGGTTGCGGGCCCCGCCTGGCAGCCGCAGAGAGGGGGAGGCGTGCGTGTGTTAAGTGGGCTGCGCAAGGGGGAAAAGTGCTATTGGGCCGAATAGGGTTTGGCCGGCCCAAACAGGATTTCTTCCTCTTTTCTTTTCTTTTTCTTTTTCTTTCTCTTTTCAAATTCAAGTTGTGTTCAAATTTAATTCAAACTCTTGTGACCAAATATTCTCAGATGATATTGCGCCATAAACAGTACTACTTTGAAGATATATTATTATTTATATTATTTTTTATATCTTTTCTCTTTTTGGTTTCACTTCTAGAATTTCTTTTCCAAACTCTAGAATTTCTTTTAGGATTTAATTTCCCATTGGGGTATTAACATAATTATTATATTATTTTTTTTGTTTACCATATTTTTATATCATCACAAAATGCACACAAAGTAAGATCCAGCATTATGCACAGATTATTTAGGTGTTCTTGGTTCTAATTACCCACTTTTAACTAGTGTTGATCACATGCAATGAATAGTAGAGGCCACAAACTAATGGGTTTATCTCTATCCACTTTTATTATACTTTTGAGTATTACAAATCCTACCCCCCTTAAAAATAATCTCGTCCTCGAGATTTAAGAAGTTCTAGGGAAAAGATGAGGGAAATCTATGCGAAGCTCTTCTTCTCTTCCCCATGTAGCTTCGTCTTCTCCATGATGACTCCATTGTCCTTTGTACATCTTTATCACTTTTGCTCCTTGTGTCTCGAGTCAAGGTATCAAGAATCTTGATCGGGTACTCCGTGTAAGTCAAATCACCCTGAACACTAAGGTCCTCCATTGGTAATTGTTCCTCAGGTACCCTGAGACATTTCTTCAGCTGAGATACATGGAATACATCATGAACATCCGCGAGATGATCCGGTAACTCCAATTGATATGCAACCTCTCCCACTCGCTTTAAGATTAAGAAGGGTCCAATAAAGCGAGGGGACAACTTTCCTTTGACTTTGAATCTTCTCATACCTCGGAGTGGTGACACCTTCAAATAGACATAATCTCCCTCTTTAAACTCAAGCAGTCTTCTCCGGATGTCAGCATAGCTTTTCTCCCTGGATTGTGCAGTTCTCAAATTCTCCCTTATTTGCTGAACTTGTTCCTCTGCTTCTTGTATAATCTCAGGTCCAAACAACTGCCTTTCACCAGTTTGATCCCAATACAGTGGAGTCCTGCACTTTCTGCCATACAGAGCCTCAAACGGAGACATCTTCAAACTGGCTTGATAACTATTATTATAAGAGAACTCAGCATAGGGTAAGCTCTTCTCCCAACTGCCACCATGCTGAAGGGCACAAGCTCTCAACCTATCCTCCAATACTTGATTAGTCCTTTTAGTCTATCCATCAGTCTGAGGGTGATAGGCTGCACTAAATTTCAACTTTGTATACATATTCTCATGAAAATGTTTCCAAAATCTGGAGGTAAACTGTGATCCTCTTATCCAAAACGATCTTCTTTGGTACTCCATGTGGAGACACAATTCGAGCCATATATAACTCTGCCAATTGAGATACCTTATAAGTAGTCTTGACCGGAATGAAATGAGCCACTTTGGTCAGTCTATCCACCATAACCCATACAGAACCATATCCTTTCGAGGTTCGAGGCAATCCAGTAATGAAGTCCATACCAATCTCTTCCCACTTCCACTCGGGTATCTTAAGTGGGTATATTAGTCTAGCTGGTCTTTGGTGTTCGGCCTTAACTCTTTGACACACATCGCACATAGCCACATGTGCAACCACATCTCTCTTTAGTCCATACCACCAATATTTCTGCTTCAAATCCTGATACATCTTGGTACTCCTAGGATGAATAGAATAATCTGAGTCATGGGCCTCCTTTAAAATAGCCTCACGAAAACTATCAATCTCAGGAAACACATATCCGATCCTTGAACCATACTGTGCCTTGCTCATCTTCCGTGAATTCTGGACCTCGACCTTCAGTAATCAGATCCTTAATCTCTTGTATCTTAGCATCATCAATTTGTCCTTTGCGGATTTCTTGCTCCAAAGTAGATTCCACATCAATAGTAACTCCTTTAGTGTGAGCAACTATCCCCAGGTTAAGTCTCCTGAAATCCTCGATAATCTCATCAGGTAGCTGGGCAACAACAGCTAAATGAACATGCTCCTTTCGACTCAAGGCATCTGTAACCAAATTCGCCTTGCCCGGGTGATAGTGAATTTTCAAATCATAATCCTTAATAAGCTCCAACCAATGACGTTGCCTAAGGTTGAGATCCTTCCGAGTGAATATGTGCTTAAAACTCTTATGATCGGTGTACACTTGACACTTGGTTCCCATGATATAATGTCTCCAAATCTTAAGCGCATGCACAACAGCTGCCAATTCTAAATCATGAGTGGGGTAGTTCAATTCATGTTTCCGTAACTGTCGAGACGCGTAGTCGGTCACATGTCCTTCTTGCATGAGCACACATCTTAAGCCTTGGCCACATGCATCACAATAAATGTCAAATCCCTTCTGCAGATCTGGCATAATCAATACTGGAGGTGACATCAATCTCTCCTTCAATTGATCAAAGCTCTCTTGGCATTTCTCATCCCACTTGAATTCTCTTCCTTTCTTCAAAAGCGATGTCATAGGCTTGGCAATTTTAGAGAACCCTTCAATAAATCTCCGATAATATCCTGCAAGTCCCAAGAAACTCCGAATGTCCATAACTATAGTGGGTATGCTCCACACCACTATCTCCTTGACTTTAGCAGGATCCACTGATATTCCTCCATTAGAAATGATATGTCCAAGAAAGGGCACCCCGCCTATCCAAAACTCGCATTTGCTGTACTTGGCGTAGAGTTGATTATTTCGTAGCTTCTATAGCACCAATCTCAGGTGTTTCTCATGATCACTATCACTCTTCAAATAAAAATATCGTTGATGAAACCACGACGAATCTATCCAAATACTCCATAAACACCTTATTCATCAAGTTCATGAAATAAGCTGGTGCATTGGTTAATCCAAACGATATAACAGTAAACTCATATAATCCATATCGAGTCGAGAAATCCGTCTTGGGAATATCTGATGGCCTAATTGAAAGTCGCCTAGAGGGGGGGTGAATAGGGCGAAACTGAATTTCTCAAAAATAATCACAACTACAAGCCGGGTTAGCGTTAGAAATATAATTAAGTCCGCAAGAGAGGGCGCAAAACAAATCGCAAGCGAATAATGAAGTGAGACACGTGGATTTGTTTTACCGAGGTTCGGTTCTCTCAAACCTACTCCCCGTTGAGGAGGCCACAAAGGTCGGGTCTCTTTCAACCCTTCCCTCTCTCAAACGATCCCGCGGATCGAGTGAGCTTTCTCTTCTCAATCACTTGGAACACAAAGTTCCCACAAGGACCACCACAAGTTTGGTGTCTCTTGCCTCAATTACAAGTGAGCTTGATCGCAATGAAAGAATCAAGAAAGAAGAAAGCAATCCAAGTGCAAGAGCTCGAAAGAACACAAGCAAATCACTCTCTCTAGTCACTATGGCGTTGTGTGGAATTTGGAGAGGATTTGATCTCTTTGGTGTGTCTAGAATTGAATGCTAGAGCTCTTGTAGTAGTTGGGAAGTGGAAAACTTGGATGCTATGAATGGTGGGGTGGTTGGGGTATTTATAGCCCCAACCACCAAAAGTGGCCGTTGGGAGGCTGTCTGTTCGATGGCGCACCGGACAGTCCGGTGCCCCCTGCCACGTCATCACTGCCGTTGGAATCTGACCGTTGGAGCTTCTGACTTGTGGGCCCGCCTGGGTGTCCGGTGCACACCGGACAGGTACTGTTTGCTGTCCGGTGTGCCAGTATGGGCGCGCCTGACTTCTGCGCGCGCAGAGCGCGCATTAAATGCGCGGCAGAGAGCCGTTGGCGCGGAGATAGCCGTTGCTCCGGAGTCGCACCGGACAGTCCGGTGCACACCGGACAGTCCGGTGAATTTTAGCGGACTAGCCGTTGGAGTTTCCCGAAGCTGGCGAGTTCCTGAGGCCGCTTCTCCATGGCGCACCGGACACTGTCCGGTGTACACCGGACAGTCCGGTGAATTATAGTGCGAGTGCCTCTGTGAATTCCCGAAGGTGGCGAGTTTGCGTTGGGGTCCTCTGGTGCACCGGACATGTCCGGTGGTGCACCGTACACTGTCCGGTGGCACACCGGACAGTCCGGTGCGCCAGACCAGAGGTGCCTTCGGTTGGCCCTTTGCTCCTTTGTTGAATCCAACTTTTGGTCTTTTTATTGGCTGAGTGTGAACCTTTTACACCTGTATAATCTATACACTTGAGCAAACTAGTTAGTCCAATTATTTGTGTTGGGCAATTCAACCACCAAAATTATTTAGGAACTAGGTGAAAGCCTAATTCCCTTTCAATCTCCCCCTTTTTGGTGATTGATGCCAACACAAACCAAAGCAAATATCAAAGTGCATAATTTAACTAGTTTGCATAGTTTAAGTGCAAAGGTTGCTTGGAATTGAGCCAATATAAATACTTATAAGATATGCATGGATTGTTTCTTTCTTATATAATATTTTGGACCACGCTTGCACCACATGTTTTGTTCTTGCAAAATTCTTTTGTAAATTCTTTTCAAAGTTCTTTTGCAAATAGTCAAAGGTAAATGAATAAGAGTTGCAAAGTATTTTCAAGATTTGAAATTTTCTCCCCCTGTTTTAAATGCTTTTCCTTTGACTAACCAAAACTCCCCCTCAAATAAATTCTCCTCTTAGTGTTCAAGAGGGTTTTAAGATATGAAGTTTTGAAAATACTACTTGCTCCCCCTTTAGAACACAAAGAGATACCAATTTTGAAATTTTCAACCAATTGAAAATCATATGTTAAAATTAGGGTGGTGGTGCGGTCCTTTTGCTTTGGGCTCATATTTTCTCCCCCTTTGGCATGAATCGCCAAAAGTGGAATCATTAGAGCCCTTTGAAGTGCTATCTTCCCCTTTGGTCATAAATAAATGAGTTAAGATTATACCAAAAGAGAAGTCCGGTCCTTTAGCTTTAGGCTCTTACTCTCTCCCAAAGACGAAGTCCTTTTCTTTGATGCTCATTTCTCCCCAAAGAATAGAGAGTTGCTTGGAGTGATGGCGAAGTATGAGTTACGGAGTGGAAGCCTTTGTCTTTGCCGAAGACTCCAATTCCCTTTCAATATACCTATGACTTGGTTTGAAATACTTTTGAAAACACATTAGTCATAGCATAGACAAAAGAGATATGATCAAAGGTATACTTGTGTGCTATGTGTGCAAACTAGCAAAAGAAATTTCTAGAATCAAGAATATTGAGCTCATGCCTAAGTTTGGTAAAAGTTTGTTCATCAAGTGGCTTGGTAAAGATATCGGCTAATTGATCTTTAGTGTTAATGTATGAAATCTCGATATCCCCCTTTTGTTGGTGATCCCTAAGAAAATGATACCGAATGGCTATGTGTTTAGTGCGGCTATGCTCGACGGGATTGTCGGCCATTTTGATTGCACTCTCATTATCACATAGAAGAGGAACTTTGGTTAGTTTGTAACCATAGTCCCGCAGGGTTTGCCTCATCCAAAGCAATTGCGCGCAACAGTGGCCTGCGGCAATGTACTCGGCCTCGGCGGTAGAAAGAGCGACCGAATTTTGCTTCTTTGAAGCCCAAGACACCAAGGATCTTCCCAAGAACTGGCAAGTCCCCGATGTGCTCTTCCTATTAATCTTACACCCCGCCCAATCGGCATCCGAATAACCAATCAAATCAAATGTGGATCCCCGAGGGTACCAAAGCCCAAACTTAGGTGTATAAGCCAAATATCTCAAGATTCGTTTTACGGTCGTAAGGTGTGATTCCTTAGGGTCGGCTTGGAATCTTGCACACATGCAAACAGAAAGCATAATGTCCGGTCGAGATGCACATAAATAAAGCAATGAACCAATCATCGACCGGTATACCTTTTGATCCACGGACTTACCTCCCGTGTCGAGGTCGAGATGCCCATTGGTTCCCATGGGTGTCTTGATGGGCTTGGCATCCTTCATCCCAAACTTGTTTAGAATGTCTTGAGTGTACTTCGTTTGGCTAATGAAGGTGCCCTCTTGGAGTTGCTTTACTTGGAATCCTAAGAAATACTTCAACTCCCCCATCATAGACATCTCGAATTTCTGTGTCATAATCCTACTAAACTCTTCACATGTAGACTCGTTAGTAGACCCAAATATAATATCATCAACATAGATTTGGCATACAAACAAGTCATTTTTAAGAGTTTTAGTAAAGAGTGTAGGATCGGCCTTGCCGACTTTGAAGCCATTAGCAATAAGGAAATCTCTAAGGCATTCATACCATGCTCTTGGGGCTTGCTTGAGCCCATAAAGCGCCTTAGAGAGCTTATAGACATGGTTAGGATACTTACTGTCTTCAAAACCGGGAGGTTGCTCAACATAGACCTCTTCTTTGATTGGTCCATTGAGGAAGGCACTTTTCACGTCCATTTGATAAAGCTTAAAGCCATGGTAAGTAGCATAGGCTAATAATATGCGAATTGACTCAAGCCTAGCTACGGGTGCATAGGTTTCACCGAAATCCAAACCTTCGACTTGAGAGTATCCCTTGGCCACAAGTCGAGCTTTGTTCCTTGTCACCACACCATGCTCATCTTGCTTGTTGCGGAAGACCCATTTGGTTCCTACAACATTTTGGTTAGGACGTGGAACTAAATGCCATACCTCATTCCTAGTGAAATTGTTGAGCTCCTCTTGCATTGCCACCACCCAGTCCGAATCTTGGAGTGCTTCCTCTACCCTGTTTGGCCCAATAGAGGAAACAAAGGAGTAATGTTCACAAAAATGTGCAACCCGAGATCGAGTAGTTACCCCCTTATGAATGTCGCCGAGGATGGTGTCGACGGGGTGATCTCGTTGGATTGCTTGGTGGACTCTTGGGTGTGGCGGCCTTTGCTCTTCATCCTCCTTGTCTTGATCATTTGCATCTCCCCCTTGATTATTGCCGTCATCTTGAGGTGGCTCATTTGCTTGATCTTCTACTTCATCAACTTGAGCTTCATCCTCATTTTGAGTCGGTGGAGATGCTAGCGTGGAGGAGGATGGTTGATCTTGTGCATGTGGAGGCTCTTCGGATTCCTTAGGACACACATCCCCAATGGACATGTTCCTTAGCGCTATGCATGGAGCCTGTTCTTCACCTATCTCATCAAGATCAACTTGCTCTACTTGAGAGCCGTTAGTCTCGTCAAACACAACGTCACAAGAAACTTCAACAAGTCCTGAGGACTTGTTAAAGACTCTATATGCCCTTGTGTTTGAGTCATATCCTAATAAAAAGCCTTCTACAGTTTTAGGAGCAAATTTAGATTTTCTACCTCTCTTAACAAGAATAAAGCATTTGCTACCAAAAACTCTAAAATATGAAATATTTGGCTTTTTACCGGTTAGGAGTTCATAGGATGTCTTCTTGAGGATTCGGTGTAGATACAATCGGTTGATGGCGTAGCAAGCGGTGTTGACCGCCTCGGCCCAAAACCGATCCGAAGTCTTGTACTCATCAAGCATGGTTCTTGCCATGTCCAATAGAGTTCGATTCTTCCTCTCCACTACACCATTTTGTTGTGGAGTGTAGGGAGAAGAGAACTCATGCTTGATGCCCTCTTCCTCAAGGAAGCCTTCAATTTGAGAGTTCTTGAACTCCGTCCCATTGTCGCTTCTAATTTTCTTGATCCTTAAGCCGAACTCATTTTGAGCCCGTCTCAAGAATCCCTTTAAGGTCTCTTGGGTATGAGATTTGTCCTGCAAAAAGAATACCCAAGTGAAGCGAGAATAATCATCCACAACAACTAGACAGTACTTACTCCCGCCGATGCTTATGTAAGCAATCGGGTCGAATAGATCCATGTGGAGCAGCTCAAGCGGCCTGTCGGTCGTCATAATGTTCTTGTGTGGATGTTGGGTTCCAACTTGCTTCCCGGCTTGACATGCGCTACAAATCCTGTCTTTCTCAAAATGAACATTTGTTAATCCTAAAATGTGTTCTCCCTTTAGAAGCTTATGAAGATTCTTCATTCCAACATGGGCTAATCGGCGGTGCCAGAGCCAACCCATGTTAGTCTTAGCAATTAAGCAAGTGTCGAGTTCAGCTCTATCAAAATCTACTAAGTATAGCTGACCCTCTAACAATCCCTTAAATGCTATTGAATCATCACTTCTTCTAAAGACAGTGACACCTACATCAGTGAATAGACAGTTGTAGCCCATTTGACATAATTGTGAAACGGAAAGCAAATTGTAATCTAAAGAATCTACAAGAAAAACATTAGAAATAGAATGGTCAGGGGATATAGCTATTTTACCAAGACCTTTGACCAAACCTTGATTTCCATCCCCGAATGTGATAGCTTGTTGGGGATCTTGGTTTTTCTCATATGAGGAGAACATTCTTTTCTCCCCTGTCATGTGGTTTGTGCACCCGCTGTCGAGTATCCAACTTGAGCCCCCGGATGCATAAACCTACAAAACAATTTTAGTTCTCGACTTTAGGTACCCAAACGGTTTTGGGTCCTTTGGCATTAGACACAAGAACTTTGGGTACCCAAACACAAGTCTTCGACCCCTTGTGTTTGCCCCCAACAAATTTGGCAACTACCTTGCCGGATTTGCTAGTAAGCACATAAGAAGCATCAAAAGTTTTAAATGAAATAGCATGATCATTTAATGCATTAGGAGTTTTCTTTCTAGGTAACTTGGCATGGGTTGGTTGCCTAGAGCTAGATGTCTCACCCTTATACATAAAAGCATGGTTAGGGCCAGAGTGAGACTTTCTAGAATGAAACTTCCTAATTTTGCTCTCAGGATAACCGGCAGGGTACAAAATGTATCCCTTGTTATCCTGAGGCATGGGAGCCTTGCCCTTCACAAAGTTAGACAAGTTCTTAGGAGGGGCATTAAGTTTGACATTGTCTCCCCTTTGGAAGCCAATGCCATCCTTGATGCCCGGGCGTCTCCCATTATAGAGCATACTTCTAGCAAATTTAAACTTTTCATTTTCCAAGTTATGCTCGGCAATTTTAGCATCTAATTTAGCTATATGATCATTTTGTTGTTTAATTAAAATCATGTGATCATGAATAGCATCAACATCAATATCTCTACATCTAGTACAAATGGTGACATGCTCAATGGTAGATGTAGAGGGTTTGCAAGAATTAAGTTCAACAATCTTAGCACGAAGTATATCATTCTTATCTCTAAGATCGGAAATTGTAACTTTGCAAACATCAAAATCTTTAGCCTTAGCAATCAAATTATCATTTTCTACTCTAAGGCTAGCAAGAGAAGTGTTTAATTCTTCAATCCTAGCAAGCAAATCATCATTATTATCTCTAGGATTGGGAATTGAAATATTACAAACATGTGAATCAACCTTAGCATTTAAACTAGCATTTTCATTTCTAAGGTTGTCAATTATCTCACGGCAAGAGCTTAGCTCACTAGATAATTTTTCACATTTTTCTACTTCTAGAGCATAAGCCTTTTTAACCTTAACATGTTTCTTATTTTCTTTAATTAGACAATCCTCTTGGGAGTCCAAAAGGTCATCCTTTTCATGAATAGCACTAATCAATTCATTTAATTTTTCTTTTTGCTCCATGTTAAGATTGGCAAAGAGAACACGCAAATTATCCTCCTCATCACTATCATTATCATCACTAGAAGACTCATATTTAGTGGAGGAGTTAGATTTAACCTTCTTCTGTTTGCCGTCCTTTGCCATGAGGCACTTGTGGCCGACGTTGGGGAAAAGAAGTCCCTTGGTGACGGCGATGTTGGCGGCGTCCTCGTCGTCGGAGGAGTCGCTTGAGCTTTCGTCGGAATCCCACTCCCGACAAACATGGGCATCGCCGCCCTTCTTCTTGTAGTACTTCTTTTTCTCCTTTCTTCTCCCCTTCTTGTCGTCGCCTCGGTCACTGTCACTTGATATAGGACATTTAGCAATAAAATGACCGGGCTTACCACATTTGTAGCAAACCTTCTTGGAGCGGGACTTGTAGTCTTTCCCTCTCCTTTGCTTGAGGATTTGGCGGAAGCTCTTGATGACGAGCGCCATTTCCTCATTGTCGAGCTTGGAGGCGTCTATAGGTTGTCGACTTGGTGTAGCCTCCTCCTTCTTCTCCTCCGTCGCCTTGAATGTGACGAGTTGAGCTTCGGATGTGGTGGAATCATCAAGCTCGTTGATCTTCCTCGAGCCTTCGATCATGCACTCAAAACTTACAAAATTCCCGATAACTTCCTCGGGGGTCATTTTAGTATATCTAGGATTACCACGAATTAATTGAACTTGAGTAGGGTTAAGGAAAATGAGAGATCTTAGAATAACCTTATCCATTTCGTGGTCGTCCCACTTGATGCTCCCGAGGTTGCGCACTTGGTTCACCAAAGTCTTGAGCCGGTTGTACATGTGTTGTGGCTCTTCCCCTTTGCGAAGCCGGAACCGACCGAGCTCCCCCTCGATCGTTTCCCGCTTGGTGATCTTGGTGAGCTCATCTCCTTCGTGCGCGGTTTTGAGCACATCCCAAACCTCCTTGGCGCTCTTCAACCCTTGAACTTTGTTATACTCCTCTCTACTTAAAGAGGCGAGGAGTATTGTTGTCGCTTGAGAGTTGAAGTGCTCGATTTGAGCCACCTCATCCTCATCATAGTCTTTATCCCCCACGGATGGTACCTGTGCACCAAACTCAACAACATCCCATATACTTTTGTGGAGTGAGGTTAGATGAAATCGCATTAAATCACTCCACCTAGCATAATCTTCACCATCGAAAGTTGGTGGTTTGCCTAATGGGACGGAAAGTAAAGGTGCATTCTTAGAAATGCGAGGGTAATGTAGGGGGATCTTACTAAACTTCTTACGCTCTTGGCGTTTAGAAGTTACGGAGGGCGCATCGGAGTCGGAGGTCGATGTTGATGAAGTGTCGGTCTCGTAGTAGACCACTTTCCTCATCCTTTTGTGCTTGTCCCCTCTCCGATGTGGCTTGTGGGAGGAAGATCTCTCCTTCTTCTCTTTGTGGTGCGAAGAAGATTTCTTCTCCTTTCCTTTGTTGGAGGAGCTCTTCTTCTTCTCTTTCCTCTTGGTGCGGGACTCTTCCGATGAAGTGCTCCCGTGGCTTGTAGTGGGCTTTTCGCCGGTCTCCATCTCCTTCTTGGCGTGATCTCCCGACATCACTTCGAGCGGTTAGGCTCTAATGAAGCACCGGGCTCCGATACCAATTGAAAGTCGCCTAGAGGGGGGGTGAATAGGGCGAAACTGAATTTCTCAAAAATAATCACAACTACAAGTCGGGTTAGCGTTAGAAATATAATTAAGTCCGCAAGAGAGGGCGCAAAACAAATCGCAAGCGAATAATGAAGTGAGACACGTGGATTTGTTTTACCGAGGTTCGGTTCTCTCAAACCTACTCCCCGTTGAGGAGGCCACAAAGGCCGGGTCTCTTTCAACCCTTCCCTCTCTCAAACGATCCCGCGGATCGAGTGAGCTTTCTCTTCTCAATCACTTGGAACACAAAGTTCCCACAAGGACCACCACAAGTTTGGTGTCTCTTGCCTCAATTACAAGTGAGCTTGATCGCAATGAAAGAATCAAGAAAGAAGAAAGCAATCCAAGTGCAAGAGCTCGAAAGAACACAAGCAAATCACTCTCTCTAGTCACTATGGCGTTGTGTGGAATTTGGAGAGGATTTGATCTCTTTGGTGTGTCTAGAATTGAATGCTAGAGCTCTTGTAGTAGTTGGGAAGTGGAAAACTTGGATGCTATGAATGGTGGGGTGGTTGGGGTATTTATAGCCCCAACCACCAAAAGTGGCCGTTGGGAGGCTGTCTGTTCGATGGCGCACCGGACAGTCCGGTGCACACCGGACAGTCCGGTGCCCCCTGCCACGTCATCACTGCCGTTGGAATCTGACCGTTGGAGCTTCTGACTTGTGGGCCCGCCTGGGTGTCCGGTGCACACCGGACAGGTACTGTTTGCTGTCCGGTGTGCCAGTATGGGCGCGCCTGACTTCTGCGCGCGCAGAGCGCGCATTAAATGCGCGGCAGAGAGCCGTTGGCGCGGAGATAGCCGTTGCTCCGGAGTCGCACCGGACAGTCCGGTGCACACCGGACAGTCCGGTGAATTTTAGCGGACTAGCCGTTGGAGTTTCCCGAAGCTGGCGAGTTCCTGAGGCCGCTTCTCCATGGCGCACCGGACACTGTCCGGTGTACACCGGACAGTCCGGTGAATTATAGCGCGAGTGCCTCTGTGAATTCCCGAAGGTGGCGAGTTTGCGTTGGGGTCCTCTGGTGCACCGGACATGTCCGGTGGTGCACCGGACAGTCCGGTGCGCCAGACCAGAGGTGCCTTCGGTTGGCCCTTTGCTCCTTTGTTGAATCCAACTTTTGGTCTTTTTATTGGCTGAGTGTGAACCTTTTACACCTGTATAATCTATACACTTGAGCAAACTAGTTAGTCCAATTATTTGTGTTGGGCAATTCAACCACCAAAATTATTTAGGAACTAGGTGAAAGCCTAATTCCCTTTCACTAATCTTCATTTAATGGTAACCCGATCGGAGATCAATCTTCGAGAATACCCTTGCACCTCTCATCCGATTAAATAAATCCTTAATGCGGGGTAATGGACACTTGTTCTCCATAGTGACATCATTAAGGGATCTATAATCCACGCACATCCCTTGCGATCCATCTTTCTTCTGTATGAATTGAACTGGCGCTCCACAAGGTGAAGAACTCGGACGAATGTACCCAACATCCTATAATTCCGTTAACTGCTTTTTAAGTTCCTTTAGCTCTTCTACGAACATCATGTATGGCCGTTTAGAAATAGGGGCAGTCCTAGATAATTCTTCTGGGAAGACATCCGGAAAATCTCTAACCACACGGATGTTGTCACTAACAAACTTCCCATCTACTAAGAATGCCGCTAGTTTGGTGGCGATAGTTACTGCAATTCCAACTTCAAATCTTTCTTCTTTGGAACTGGTGAGTTCTATGGTTCCTTTAGCACAGTGTATAAACTGCATTTGACTTTCTTAACCATGACATACCAAGGATTACGTCTATAGTGCTCTCTTCTAACACTATAGGGGTATAGCCCATCTGGGTTAGAAACACAGGGTAAGAAGGGAAGAATTGTAGATAAGGCATGTAATTACGAGAAATGTTACTGCGGGGGATTTATTAGCTAAGTAGATTAGTGTGTTATCCACTAAAGCTAATACATTGCCTTATGGTGGTACATGCTAAGATGCTCGTCTATACTATTTCAATCAATCAAAGAAGCAAATCAGACATTGATCATCAGAACAATCAACCAACATTTTAAATAGATAAAATAATTTTAAATTTCGTCTTAGGTTCCCTGTCTCTGAAAAAGTTCATAGTTGTAGGATTCCAAAGTGTGAAATCCATCTTGTCTTGAAGTAGAAAAGATAAGAATAATCAGAGTAGAACAGTAGAAGGTGAGACAGGATCAAGATAAGTATAGAGAGATTTAGAGTAAGGTAAGTATAAAATGAATCAGAGTAAGATAAGTAGGTAAGGGTTGGTCCATTTCTATCTAGGTTTCGTCCTACAGTCAACATTTCCTCTGATACCACTTCTGTAACACCCGGTTTTAAAGGACAAAGCCGGGTGCATCTCATACATGCGCCAAAGAAGACAACATATATAATGACAGAGTGTACAGAGATAAATGTCATAAAACATCAGAGTATTTATTACATAGCGGAAGACTTATTACAAAGTAAAAGACTAAATATAAAACGAACTAAGGATCGTCGGCGCCAATGTCGACTGAGAAACGCCACCTAGATCAGATCAAACTCCTCGATACTTGACTCCACTTGAAACCACCTGTTCTTCTCCTGTGGGGGGTGTGAGACAGCAAGAGTGAGCTCACATACGTTCATAGCTCAACAAGTCGTGGGGAATAATGTGGCATGAACTCACCAGAGGTGGGAGTTCATGTAGTGTAAGGCTGATCAATGAAATAAAGGCTGAGGCTGAGCATTGCTTTTATAAGTTGGTCAAAATTTTATTAGCAATTACTAAGTGTAAGTAAATACCAAACCTTAATAATAATAAAGAACAGTAATAGTAAAATAATCCCAAATGCGATGCAAATGTCAAATTAAATTTAAGTTCCATAATTAATCATGTGAGGGTCCGAGCCGCTCATGACCGTGAGCACGGCTAGTATACCAGTTTTACACTCTGCAGAGGTTGCGCATCTTTACCCACAAGTCATGTTACCCATCTGCCAAGAGATGGCCAATCCCATACACCTCTACCGAGGAGGCGAGGCAGGGTAACACTACGAGGCCTTTACAAAGTTCCACTAGCTTCAGAAATCCCGCTACAGTTTATAGAAAGCTCCAGTGTAGGGTTCTTGCCTGACCGCCATCGCAGCAAAATCAAACAAGGACCTCCCTACACTGACCACTCCCCTACTGCCCTTGCCCCTTTCGGGTAAGGAAGACCTCCACTAGCTTTCCTAGTTAATCAGCCAAGGGCGTCCCATTATACCCTTGTGGTAGCACTGTTTTCCCGGGTGGTCGCTCCATGTTCCCATTAATTTAATGATCTTAACATGAATAGTAATAATAACAAGATAATAACAGAATAATCATGAATAGTGTATCTCCATACCCAATCCACATAACGCAATAGCAAGTACTACCCAAAAATATTTCAGGGGTGAACAAGGTATAGAGGTAATCAAAACTGGGGTAACATAAAGGCTCCCATCAAAATTAACCTATGCAGATCATTAAAATTAATAAGAACATGTCTGGGAAAAGTAAGTGATCAAGGGCACAACTTGCCTTTAATGAGCTCCGGCTCAGCTATCTCTACTTGTTGAACCTCAGAATCCACAGTGGCTTGCTCGTCTACTCGCATCAACACAATACATACATAGTATAGCATAAATTAACATTACATCAAACATGTGAATAAAATATACAGTAAAAATCTACACATTAAAATAAGATCATAGGAACTGGAATCACTAAATTTGGAGTTATAGATTTCAAGTTATGAATTTCCTAAGATTTAATGTGATTAAAATAGGATTAGATGAGAAATTAATTTTCTTACTGTTTTCATGCCAAAACAGAGGCACTAAGTGATGGAGAATAAAATTACAAAATTTTAGGAACTGGGATGGATTAAATTGGACTTCATATGAATTTTATATGAATTAAACAAATTCTATCATTTATTTTCACATTAAAATCATTTTCTAATCCCTTTTCTGAATTTTATAAATCTCTGGACTGGGCATCAAATTCTGTAAAATAGAGGGGCTGCGGGGTAAGAATCTCAAGACACAGTGTATAGCTGTAATGGACGGCGGGTTGTTAATCTAAAACTTCAGGGGCTCTTGTGCAATTTTGTTCCGCGAAGGGGTACGCGGCCATCTAAGCCATTGGATCCAAATTCAAGGGCTCGAATTAGATCATTCATTACCCGAACCGGTACCGGATGTGGACTGCTAGATTAAAATCCGACGGTTGATGCTAGCGCAAGACCCAAGCCCTCCGGATCTGCTCGATTTCAGATGGACGGGCCGGATTCAATATCGCGAAGGAATAAGCAATTTCTAATCCCAACCGTCTACCCTCAAATCTACGGCCCAGAGTTACACGCGCGGAGGGGGGGTATGCTTACTCTAATCCTGGCCGCACACTAAGGATCTAACGGCTGACGTTTCCTCCCCAATCTTCCATTCACTCGACGCGCCCAGCACGGCGGAGGGCACTGCCCACGGCGGTGCCATGGACGGCTACAGCCTTGAGCGGCAACCGGAGCACGAATCCTAATACGAACTAGTGCCAAACGTGCAGGAAGGCAACGCGAACTACATGGAGGGGGGTCTCACCTTCGATTATGCCGCATGGAGCCTGGCCCACGAGTGCTTGCGGACGGGACTGAGCCCAACGCGGTGGCCGGTTCGCTGGCGAGCACGAAATTCGGTGCCAAACCGGCCCCATCTAGAAATTGATCGCTACTACACTGAGAGGGGAAAATGGCGAAACTGCGGAGAGGGGTCTCACCGGCTGTGGAGGAGGTTGCGAGCTCGCCCACGGAGGAGAGCGGATCTACGGCAGCGCAGAGACTCCGGCGAGCAATCCCAGTAGCCCGGAGCCCGGCATCGCCCAATACAGGCCACAGTCGAGTCCAGCGCTGAATGGCGAAACTCCCTGGACCCATGTCGTGGTCCTGAGGTCGATGCGTACGCTGGCCCTATGACGGCGGCAATTTCTCGCTACCAGCCATGGGGGTGCTCGGCGACGGGGCTCACCAGGGCACGGCTAGATGGGGTAGATGCTCGAGAGGATAGCGACGCCCGACCTTATTCCCGCGAGGGCACCGCAACGGTCCGAGAAAGGGGGGGGGTCTCCATGCGTGCCCGGGACAATCGGCTGGATCTCCCAAGAGTTCGGCGAAGTCTGTTACGAGCTCGGGGAAGCGGACGACCAGGCAATGGGGTCCACCGTCAGTGCCTACGCGGCCAGATGTGAACACTACTGGCACAAGGGTCCCACCGCGAAGTCACTGCGTGCTGGGGATCAGGAGCGTTGAGGCTGGGTTGCGGGCCCCGCCTGGCAGCCGCAGAGAGGGGGAGGCGTGCGTGTGTTAAGTGGGCTGCGCAAGGGGGAAAAGTGCTATTGGGCCGAATAGGGTTTGGCCGGCCCAAACAGGATTTCTTCCTCTTTTCTTTTCTTTTTCTTTTTCTTTCTCTTTTCAAATTCAAGTTGTGTTCAAATTTAATTCAAACTCTTGTGACCAAATATTCTCAGATGATATTGCGCCATAAACAGTACTACTTTGAAGATATATTATTATTTATATTATTTTTTATATCTTTTCTCTTTTTGGTTTCACTTCTAGAATTTCTTTTCCAAACTCTAGAATTTCTTTTAGGATTTAATTTCCCATTGGGGTATTAACATAATTATTATATTATTTTTTTGTTTACCATATTTTTATATCATCACAAAATGCACACAAAGTAAGATCCAGCATGATGCACAGATTATTTAGGTGTTCTTGGTTCTAATTACCCACTTTTAACTAGTGTTGATCACATGCAATGAATAGTAGAGGCCATAAACTAATGGGTTTATCTCTATCCACTTTTATTATACTTTTGAGTATTACACCTTCACTGTCATCTATTTGGGCCAAGTTAGCTTAATACACTTTCTATAAAATCAAATACTCTATCCCCTTTTATCAAAACTAGCGATAGTGATTAGCTTACCTATATACTACTACTCACGTTGACGATGTGGCGATAATAGACACCCCATCATGGTGAGAGCAATAGAACAATATTTGATCCCCTTTAGGCTTTGTTTGGATAAAGAGGGATTGAAGTGAATTGGGGTGTATTGAAGGGTTTGAAAGAGAAATTAGTTCATATTACACTTCCATACATTCCATACGAGCTCAATCGACTTCAATCCGAGATTGTCCAAACAAGCCCTCGATCTCCTGTAACCATTACATCATATTTCTTGATTCACAGCTATAGTCACTAAGCCATTATTGTCACCGGCATCTCTCTTGTCACGGTAAGATGACACCGATAGACCTTCAACCTCTTCCCTTGTGCCTGTCTTACCCTTGACAAGAAGAAAATCAACTATCACACTTTTATTATCCTTGCTACGTACGTTGTCCCTCATTTCGCTCTTGTCTCTTACTCCCTCCCTCCCTCCACGAAAGTTGGATGTTCCAGGGATTATAAGACAGATTAACAGTACTACTAAAATACGCTTTTACCCTTGTTTTTTCTGTTTGATTACAAGTTTGGAGTAATTACAATTAAAGCTAATGTCATTCTACAGCAGCAGTAGCCAAGTGACACCTCTTTCTTTCGTCACTTTTGTACCCCTGCCGCGTTCAACCGATGGGCTCAAAGCCCATAGCGTCCTGGACATTTGAACGGAATTGAAACGTCCAACTTTCATGGACGGAGGGAGTAAAGTTTTTAGAGCTGCAAAATCATTCATATCATGGCCTGTCCGTCCTCTCCCTTCGCTTCATGATATAGCTCACGTTCCATCATTTTTAAACTCGCAATAAGTGCACATAATAGCTATCTATCTATGCTAAAACAATTCCACGTACATGATTAATTCGTTAATGCACTAACATTTAATATGAGCCTTGAAATCTGTTCAATTAAATTAGGCCATTCCTAAATAAATTCAACAAAAAATAGCTATCTCATTACCATCGATTTAGACATCGTGCAAAAAAAAATGTACATCACGTTACAATTCACCTACATGCATATTTGTTAGTTACCTCTAAAACACTACGAAGGCCGTCTAGAATATTTTGTGATAGGTACCTAGTAGTTTCATTGACGAAGGATCAAGTAGTCAACTTTCGATAAGCTAAAGTGTGAGACAAATTTAGACATTTAGGGTCTGTTTGTTTTGTGGCTAAATGTGTCACACTTTGTCTAAGGTTAGTCGTTCGAATTGAATAACTAACCTTAGGCAGAAAAGTTAGGCAAAGTGTGACAACTGAGGTAGTGAACCAAACATGCCCTTAGTCTATCAATAAGCTGAGACAAATCTAGACATTTAGTCTAGTATACTCAAATGTCTAGGAGCGTTGGGGTGGTGCATCTCTCTGATGAACTTGACCATGAGGAGCTTGTCGACCTCTTCCCTGATGGCCCTTCGTTTTTCTTCATCGAAATGGCACAACTGCCGCTTCATGGGTTTGGATTCGAGCTTGACCCATAGAGAGTGTTCAATAACTTCCCTTGAGATGCCCCTAATGCCGGAGGGTTTCCATGCAAATATATCCTTCTTCACACGGAGGAAACCAACAAGCGTACTTCCCTGATGAGTATCGTTCGTCCGTCGACACGCTCGTGATCCAACGGTACTTCCTTCGTGTCGTTCGCTAGTTTGAAAGTTGTGCCCACCCTCTTCACATCAGGTACTTGCTCGTCGGAAACTTCCTGAGGAGACATTTGGTTTCGTCGAAAAAAAACGAGGCCCTTTCTTTCCTTCTCGTCGCCTCTTCTGGGGTTCGAAACCCCTCCGGGGCAACGCCTCCTTGCTTAGAAACTTCCTGAGCAGCTCACAGTCTTTGTAGGCGTGCTGGATGAGGTAATGTTGGTCCGGACATGGGGCCTCGAGCATCTTCTCAAAATGGTCGGTGGCCTACTCAGTCGGAGTCTTCCTCCCTTTCTGACCTGCTGCGGCCACTAGAATATCATCATGCTGCTACATGTCCTTATTTTTCTTTTTGACGGGCTATCCACCATTGCCACCATCGAGTTCTTTGTCGCGCTTGGCACTCTGCCTGTGGTGATCGAAAATCGCCCCCACCGCATCTTCCCCTGACGCATGGCTAGTCATGATGTCGAGAAGTTCCTTCATGGTTCGTGGGCTTTTACGTCCCATTTTGTGCACGAGACTCTCACTCGTGGTTCCCAAGATGAAAGACGGAATGGGAATGGCAGACGCACACGCACGAATGCGTGGAGAGGGCGACACACGAAACCGCAGCTAGAGGTTGGCATCAGCGGTTGGGAGAAGGCTTTGAGGGTCCCTAGCGATGCTTAGCCCGAAGCAACCTTGGGATGGGCGATTTTCCTGGGTGCGCATGAGTGAGGACAAAGTGCATATAAAAGACTCGTTGGCTTGTTAACAAACCGAGTTAGCTCGTTACGAACCAAGCTAGAATGTCAGTTCAGTTCATAAAAAAATTAAACGAGCCGATCCGAGCCAAACTGACCACGAATCGAGCGAGCCGACGCGCCACGAGCATATCGTTCAGCCCTATGTGTAGCACATGTATAACAAGGTGCTTGGTCCGGCAAAATAAAACCTCAACTCACACTTGAAATCACATGTAAGCAGCACCAGATTATGTAGTTGTTCAATTGAAATGCACAGTAGTAGGATGTCACTGCTGATATTGATCCCAAAATTGGTAGAGAACATGATGCTTCAGTTCCGCTGTAAATCTAAGCAAATCACTAGTACTTTTCAGTCAGAATAATGCATAACGTCTGTGATGCGTCAACTTGGCACAACTGGAGTGGTACATAAACCAGGATGTTCAAGAACCAGTAGTTTCTATGCTTATTTTTAAGCAACTAGGCCCATTGGAGCACACAGGATCTAATACTTTGAGAAAACAAGGTGCTATATCCATCATCAACAAGGCAAGACTGTTGTACCAAGACAGCGACCTAATTTGAAAATCCATTGAGTGGCGCTTACACCCCACTCAAAAATTACAAGGACGTGCGGACGGCGGGAGGGGCGAGGTGGGCCCACTGGGTGCCGAGGGTCGGCTACTATCTCCATCAACTTATTCATTATTATACCTATATTTAAATTTTATTATACAAACAGTACAATCTACGGGTGCAAAACAATATTTTTGGGCCGTAGATGGACGGTCTGAGGGGCGTCAGCCTGAGGATGGCGCATGAGGCCAGCGTGAACAGCCGCAGGAGCGAGTCCAGGGCGAGCATGACAGGGAAGGACACTTGAAAAAAGAATGAACCATTTTTCACACCGTGAAGTGCCTCTAACAGAATAATCCCAAGCTTATTCTTTGTTTCTAAAAGGAGGCCTAAAATCACAAAGTTAAATTTTAGAGGGTAATCACAATTGAACTTCCATCCAGGGATAGAAACGCAATAGCCCCTAAAATATATGTCGTTTTAGGATTCCTGTTGATCACATATTTTAAATTTTGACTACCAATCAAGACATAAAAGACTACATAGATTGACACACTTTTTATATGGATGTTATTAGATTTGTCATAGAAAGTCCTTCCAAAATATTTATTTGAAATGTCATATTCTTCTAAAGAAGTTGTTGGCAAAGCTTACCATGTCACCATGTTGATGTAGTAAAAAAAACTCGGCTAGGGAGGGAAAGACTGCACTCCCGGTATTAAGAGATCAAAACATGATCCCGATCGAGAAAATCTCTAAACCTTAGCCCCGCATCACTAGCAACCGCACAGGACGTAACTAGGGAGCGGACAAGACATAGCGAGGCCTCCGAGGGGAATCGAACCCGAGACCTGGTGGTGCTTCTCGAAAGCCTTAACCATTACGTTAGAGGCCCTTTCGCCATGTTGATGTAGTAAACAACATGAATTTGAATCAGATGGAGTACTGCCCAGATAACTAGAGTCCAGGAGAACAAGGGATGTTCTAAGTGAAGTCCTTATAGTTCAGAACCGGATTTCTCAATCCCCCTATGTAAGAAATAAGCTACTTATACCAAACTGTGCAAAAATCTGAACAAGTAACCAAGAATAAACACTTACTATATGTACCCTATTGCATATAATTATGTTTAATCACAGATACCAATACCAAGGTCACATGTTTTGAGATTGAAATAAAAAATAATCAGATCTGAGAGTTACTTTTCAGATATAGAAATCCATAGTTTTAAAGAAGTTGGCAAAGTTTACCATGTTGATGTAGTAAACAACATGTATTTGAATCAGATGGAATACTGCCCAGATAACTAGAGTCCAGGAGAGCGAGGGATGTTGAGTAAATAGTCCTTAGAGTTCAGAATCGGATTCCCCGATCCCCTTATGTAAGAAATAAACTACTTATACTAAACTGTGCAAAAATCTGAACAAATTAACACAACAAAACAGAAGGTAACCAAGAATAAACACTTACTATATGTACCCTATTGCATATAAATATAATTGTGCTTAATCACAGATACCAAGGTCACATGTTTTGAGATTGGAAAAAAACAGATATGAGAGTTACTTTTCAGATATAGAAATCCATAGTTTTGAAATTGAAAAGGTCACATGTGATGTCATGTGATTTCAACCAGTGCCTTCCGCATTGTCTGATACTTGGACATTAATTGTCAAAGCAAATAACTAAAGTTAAAAGAAACACACCAAGAAAAAGGTTTAACAAAAATGTGAACTGACCAATTTGGTAGTTAAGTACTCCCTCTGGGCAGACAAACGATGGTGAATCTGTGTCCTTCCAGAAATGAATGAATAAGAAAACATGTGAAAGTTGATGAGAATGAACTAAAGCCGCATCCATCACGAACAGCGAAAACTTGTTTATATAATACACTAACATTAGTTTTCTTCCTGAACAGAGCAGCAGCAATTTTAAGGGCCTGTTTGTTCCTAGGTGAGGCTAAAATATAACCCAAATTAGCTGTGGTTGGCTAGCTAGTTGTATAATAACTAGTTGAAGACTTGGCTAAAAATTATCTCATCTACTAACTCTCTTGTTTGAATGCACTAGAACTAATTTGGGCTTAAAAATAGCTAGCTAATAATTAGCCCTTGTATCCACACCCTAAGTGTTCCAACGAAACAGAATATATCATACAGACATGCATCACCTCTAGACATATTTTTTTCCAGATAATAGTTACTAACGAAAATACTCCAGGACTACGTTTCATAACAAGTTTGTGGCAGTAAAGCATACTTATCTATAAAGTAGGCATGCAAAATAAACTCAATGGAAGGTTATTCTAAGATCTAGTATCTTCTAGATGGGACAATGCACCACATTCAATTATTCAATTAACAAAACCACAGTATCAGAGAATAAATAGCATGACATCAAATAACAAAAACTGCAATATATAATATATCAATTTACATGCTTAATTCTGTCCTTGGAGCTTGGTTCAGGACTGTGACAAATTCCAACCAACTTTGTACTTATTTACAGAGTGGACATGCAAAACAAACTTGATGAGAGGCTATTCTAAGATTAATAAGTCTCTTCAGAGAATAAATGGCATAATATCAAATAACAAAAACTGCATCAGATAAGATAATCGCTTTACACGCTTCATTCTGTCCTCAGAATTTGTTTCATAAGGAATGTGACAAATTCCAACCAACTCTCATACAGATTTGTCCATCCATCAATCGAAATTTACCAGTATTCAGGCATGGCACACTCAGCTGACAATGATCATAAACACCACTAGGCTTCTAAGTACAATACACAAACCATAGCACACAACAAAGAGCAAGTACTCGGTATTTGGTACATCACCATTACTAGTGATACAAAAGAAGAGCAATAGACCTTGGATAACCGCTCTCAAATGGTGTAGTCCGACCATTGACGTATGAAGGACGTGTGATCCATGGACTCCCCTGGCATGTCCTCCTCATTCGCACCCTCGGCCTTCTTCCCACCAATCAGCCTGGCAGGGTTCCCAACCGCCGTGCTCCTCGCCGGCACATCTATCAGCACCACGGATCCGGCTCCAATCTTAGCCCCGGCACCAATTTTCACGTTACCAAGAATGGTGGCCCCTGCTCCAATCAGCACGCCATCCCCAATCTTGGGGTGCCGGTCACCCACCGCCTTCCCGGTCCCGCCCAAGGTGACGTGGTGGAGGATGGAGACGTTGTCGCCGACGACGGCCGTCTCACCGATGACGACGCCGGTGGCGTGGTCGAGGAGGATTCCCTTCCCGACGACGGCGGCGGGGTGGATGTCAACGGCGAAGACGTCGGCGACGCGGGACTGGAGCGCGAGCGCGAGGGGCCGTCGCTGCTGCGCCCAGAGCACGTGCGCGACGCGGTGGGCCTGGATGGCGAGGAAGCCCTTGTAGTTGAGGAGGCAGTGGGAGAAGCCGACGCAGGCGGGGTCGCGGGAGTGGGCCGCGAGGAGGTCGGCGACGACGGCGGCGCGGAGAGAGGGGTGCGCGGTGAGCGTGGCGAGGAAGAGGTCGTAGAGGAGCGTGGAGAGGAGCGTGGAGGAGCAGAGCTTGTTGGCGAGGTGGAAGGAGAGGGAGCGGGGCAGGGACGGGTGGGACAACACGGTGGCGTAGAGGAAGGAGGCGAGCGCCGGCTCCGCGTCCGCGTCGCGGCGGGCCTCCGCCTTGATCTGCGTCCACACCCAGGTCTCGTCGTCCTCCGACTCCGGGGGCGGGTACGCCGGCACCACCTCCGCGGGGAGCGGCGGTGGCGAGTGCGCCGGCACTCGGTGGTTGGAGTGGTTCGCGCCGCTGCCGACGCAGGCGGCGGCAGCGGCTTCGTGCGCGTGCGGCTGGCCGGCCGGCATCGTTGGGCGCGGGGAGGGATCGGGTTGCGGCGGGCCCCGGGACGGGTGGGCGGAGCGTGGAAGAGGAACGCAGGCCACTTGCGAGCCGCGGCCGGTGCCCAGTGGTTCGTTGTCGATTGCGGAGGCGGACGGGCGCAGTGTATATTTGCCGAGCACGGGACAGGTGGGCTGGTGCGATGATGTAGGACTCGGCGTTCGGGTTTACTCGAAATTTCGGGTCGGGCTTTTCGGATTTTTTATATTTCGGGTTTCCAACAGTTGAATCCGTACCCGTACCCAAAATTTCGGGTACCCGCAATTTCGGGTACCCGCAATTTCGGGTTTGGGTTTGGGTAAAATTCGGGTACCCGCTATTATTAATTCTCAACCTGATTCAACCTCTATATCTGTGTGTTTCTTAATTTCTAGCATCTATATGACAATAAAATCACAAAATACTAATGTTACACACTTACACTACTACCTAATAATAATCTACAGATACAAGCAAAGCAAGATTTAAGAATACGTACCTTCGTGGCTGGCCGCCGGCTAGCCCGCCTGGCTGGCTGGTGGCTGCGCGCGTGCCACCTGCTGTGTTGGACTGGCTGGTGCGCGACTGTGCGGTGCCGCAGTGCGCCTGCAGCCGCCTGGGACTGGGAGGACGCCGCCTGAGAAGACTTGAAGTTGTAGACTTGCAGCGGCAAACTGGCAATAGCCGAGGGGGTGGCGCCGCCGTAGCCTAGCTGCTGCTGGTGCCGCGTCAGGGATACTGGGATAGCCGGAGTGCAAGAAAGGGATTAGCCCATGGGCTGTGTCGCTGTTGGGCTAGCGGCTAACGCTCGGCCTAGCGCGTGCTAGCTAATTTCGGGTACAATGGGTACTTCGGGTACCGTGGGTTAATACACGATTAGGCCCGAACTTAGTTCGGGTATCCAGTTTTATTGCCCGTTTGAGCTGTTCGGGTAACGGGTCTCGGGCTAAACGGGCACGGGTTCGGGTATTTTGGGTAATGGGCTTCGGGCTCGGGTTTTATGCCCAGTCCTAGCTGGCAGTCTCTGCTAGTGGCCTAGTGCTAGGTTGCTGCCTACGGCTCGATGGGCTTCGGATTGGGCCGTAGCCTCGCTCTAGCCTCTAGAAGGGGAGACACAACACAAGACCGTGTTCCATGATCACTAACTGTATTGTCACTCATGAGCGCCACAAAGATAACCACAGAGATTGTTGAATAACGTAGTTGTCGCAGATCCCCGATCTGGACTCCGAACCCTCCCAACAGCAGTAGGGACGTAAGAAGTTGTAGAAGTCCGCTTCCTTCCCAGCAACCCAACACAGAGAGGAACAAGAGACACAGTGGATGGAAGCTCTTTCTGTCTATCTTTATTATGATGGGTATGGGTACATATATATAACCTGTGTACCCCCTAAGGGCAGTTTCGGTATTAGCCCATTAAACCCCTTTTAGGGTTTCTCAACACTCCCCCTTGGGCGAATACCGTGACGACTTATGTCTCATCAAAACTCCGAAAAAACCCAGTGGGAAAAAATGGAGAAAGAGAGCATAGTGCCACTCGATGTATTGCACTTGTTGCCTCGTTAAAAACCATCTGTGAGAAACTTCAGAAAAACTCACAATGGGAAAAAGAGTACAACGGGTGTCTTCAGGACAACTATAACCTTCAAGGTGTATAATATACGATCTTCAGGTCGAATTGTAAGGGCTAAAATTCAGAGGTGATCTCCCCCTGAACCCCGCAGGTCTCTCAAATGCCTCATCCCTATACCTCGTACACATTTTCTGAATGTGACTGCAGGTAAGGATTTAGTGAATAAATCAGCCAGATTATCACAAGACTTGACTTGCAGGATTTTTACCTCACCCTCGTTCTGGAGTTCATGAGGATAAAAATACTTAGGACAGATATGCTTAGTCATATTGCTCTTAATATAGCCCGTTTTCATTTGTGCAACACATGCAACATTATCTTCATAGATAATGGTGGGGGTATTTGCGGTGTTATAACCACATGACTTCTGGATGTAGTTAGTCATCCGTCGTAGCCAAGCACATTCTCGTGCGGCTTCATATAGTGAGATTATTTCTGAGTGGTTAGTAGACGTCGTTACTAATGTCTGTTTGCACGATCTCCAGGATACAGCAGTGCCACCACATAGAAATACAAAGCCAGTCTGAGATATACCATTATGGGGATCTGACTGATATCCAGCATCAGCATAGCCCACCATAGTCTGGTCCTGATTCTTTGGAAAAAACAGGCCAAGATCTTGAGTGCCTTTGAGGTATCTAAGTATAGTCTTAACACCTACCCAATGTCTTCTGGTTGGGTCTGCACTGTATCTAGCTAGTAGATTTACCGCGAATGCAATATCAGGCCTGGTGCAATTCGCAAGGTACATCAGTGCTCCAATAGCGCTAAGGTAAGGAACTTCAGGTCCCAACGATTTCTCATCATCACTCTTTGGTCTAAATGGGTCGATATCCATTTCAAGGGATCTCACGACCATCGGGGTCTTTAAAGGGTGAGCTTTAATCATATTAAATCTCTCAAGGACCTTTTTACAATAGGTCGACTGGTGTACAAATATTCCTTCTGGGAGATGCTCGATCTGTAGGCCCAAGCAAAACTTGGTTTCTCCCAAGTCTTTCATTTCAAACTCTGTCTTGAGGTAGGCGCTGGCCTCCTCAATATCCTCAGCATATCCAATGATATTCAAGTCATCAACATAGACCGAAACTATGCAAAAACCCTTTTAGGATTTTCTAATGAATACGCAAGGAGAATCTGGATTATTTAAGTATCCCTTCTTCAGGAGGAATTCGCTGAGCCGATTGTACCACATCCGCCCAGATTGTTTAAGCCCATACAGCGCCCTCTGCAACCTAACGCTGTACATGTTGCGATTTGACTTGGCATCCGGAACTCTCAGCCCATCCGAGACCTTCATATAGATTTCCGAATCCAATGACCCATACAAGTATGCGGTCACTACGTCCATCATCTGCATTTTTAAGTTTAAACCTGCTGCCAGTGATATCAAATATCGGAACGTTGTGCCACTCATTACCGGGGAGTAAGTTTCATCGTAATCGATGCCGGGTCTCTGCGTGAACCCTTGTGCTACAAGTCTCGCTTTGTATCTCACCACCACGTTGTTCGCGTCCCTCTTTCGGACGAACACCCATTTGAACCCGACTGGGGTAACATTGGGGGGCGTGCGGGCGACAGGCCCAAATACTTGCCTCTTTGAAAGCGAGAGCAATTCCGTCTCTATTGCTTCTTTCCATTTGACCCAATCTGAGCGCTTCTGGCACTCTGCCATGGACTTTGGTTCAGGATCCTCAGCAATCACAACAGCGATCATAGAGACGAAATCAATGTCGACAACTGTAGTCTTTCGGTTATATAACTCTCCCGTCTCAACATAGTTTATGGCAATTTCTTCAACTGAATCATCCGGTTCTTTGTGATTTCCCAAGTTAATTGAAACCGGTTGTTCCAAAGTCCTTGTGCTTTTATTTGTGCGCACATTTGCACTAGGACGTTCAACTTCAAGGTGTGTTACTGCTGGAACATCTGAAAGGAAGCGTGTTGCATTATCTTCAGTAACTTGCTGGTGCAGGCGTCCCCGCTTAGCTGATACTGAATCATCCGGTTTTCTCCCCCTTTTCCTAGGATGGGGAGTACGAGTAGAGTCCATACCCTACAGAGGTATCTCCACTCTCTCCGGTGCATTTGCCGCAGGAATATGCGACTTCGACACTCCTCTTATATCAGTAAAGGCATCTGGCAGATTATTTGCTAAGTTTTGCAGGTGTATTATTCGTTGAACTTCAAGTTCGGTTTATCTAGTGCGTGGGTCAAGCGATTGGATGCTACTAGCACTCCATTCTATTTCTCGGCATTCTTTGTTATTAAGGTACAATCCTCCCCCTAATGCCGGGAAATGCTCTTCATCGAAGATGCTATCAGTGTACCGAGCCGTGAACAAATCCCCAGTTCTAGGCTCTAAATATTTGATTATGGACAGAGATTCATAACCAACATAGATCCCCAACTTCCGGTGAGGTCCCATAGATGTACGCTGGGGTGGTGATATCGGCACGTATACACCACAGCCGAATTTTCGCAGATGGGAAACCACTGGTTGTTGACCACGCGTTAACTGGTGGGGAGAAGCAGAGTGGTAAGCAGATGGTCTATATTGGATTAAGGCCGCAGCGTGCAAAACTGCGTGTCCCCAACAACTGGTCGGGAGTTCGCTATCTTGTAGAAGTGGCCTGGCTATGAATTTTATTCTTTTAATTAAGGACTCAGCAAGTCCATTCTGTGTATGGACATGCGGTACAGAATGCTCTACATTTATGCCCAAAGCAAGACAATAGTCATTAAAGGCCTTTGAGGTAAACTCTCCAGCATTATCCATCCTGATTGACTGAATGCGGTTCTCCGGGAAGCTCGCACGCAAACGGATAATTTGGGCAATAAATTTTGCAAATGCGTGGTTCCGCGTGGACAACAGGCACACGTGGCTCCACTTAGTAGAAGCATCTATAAGAACCATAAAATATCTGAAGGGCCCTGATAGGGGGTTGATTGGACCACAGATATCACCCTGAAGTCTCTGCAGGAAATTCGGGGACTCAGCCTTTACTTTCAGGTAAGAGGGCTTAGTTATCAGTTTTCCTTTAGCACAAGAGACGCATAGGAAGTCTTTAGGAATTTGTGTGGTTTTCATGCCATGGCCAATAGAGCTAGTTATGATGTTCCGCATCATTCTTAATCCAGGGTGTCCTAGTCTTTCATGCCATACTCGAAAAGACTCAGGATTCTTAAATATAGTAGACATCGCAACAAATTCAGGGGGTGGTTTAATTCTTGAGTAATACAACCCAGAGGAGGTGCCTTGCGCTTTCTCTACCACTTTTGTTTCACATTCGTTTGTTGATGTGATATGGAGGTATTCAGCACCACCCACACATGCAGTTGTAACGTGATAGCCGCTACGACGGATATCTTTGAACGTGAGGAGAGTACGAGTTGCTCCTGGGTATAGGAATGCTTCTTCAATAAAGATCCTAGTACCGTTAGGGAGGACAACAATGGCTCGACCGGAGCCTACAATGCGGCCATTGTTGCCGACAATTGTAGTGATATTCTCAGTCCTCTTCAGGAGTGTCTGAAAATATTTCGTCTCTCTAAGAATCGAATTTGTGGCTGCGCTATCAATCAGGCATGGTTCATCGTTTTCCTCCATCGTGGGAAGTAAGTCTTGTTCTATATAAATAATATATAATATTGATTTAGTTCATCATTCATGATGACAACATATAATAGAGCAAGAACAATTAAACCATGAATGAGGAATAAATAAAATTGCAAAGCAATTAATCTCAATCAACCAAATAGTATGGGCTCAGCAGGAGCATTTATTACATCATAACCAAATAAATGTTCTTCTAGAAATAAAATTGCTATGGAAATAAATGTGGAGCTAATGACTGATAACGTGATCGACTACGGGAGATCATCAGTATCGAAATCGAAGTCGACTTTGCCTAACGGAGTACCGTTCTTAGCTGTGGCATCGACATTTATGGCAGCATGCTCAAATTGTGCAGCAGGCTGAGGCAACTCAAGGTGCTCTCCAGTTGTGGCGTCTACAGGCGCCTGGATAAAGTGAGCCTCTGAGTTCTGGCGTTTCTTTCATTCCTGATATATGTCAATCAGTTATTTTTTAGTGGTGCATGTACGGGACAAGTGCTGCTGAGACCCGCACCTGAAACATATTTCGCCACCATGCTTTAAGGCACTTGCATCGCCCTGCTGGGGGTTGCTTTTGCCTTTGTCTTTGCCTCTGCTAGGGCAAGCTCTGCGTAGTCAGTCTTGCTGCCTTCAGCCATAACATGTCACGCAAAATTAACTCCAGGTTAATTAGGCGTGCCAATTATCCATAACATAAATTTAAATGGTTATACGTGCATTATTCTATTTATATATAAATAAAATAGAATAAAATGATGTACGGAACGTATATATAAAAAAATCATAAGCATGCATTTTTATTATTTTCAACAGGAAACACAAAATAAATAATGCAGCTAGCCACCTTGCAAAACTCATACGTAACTAAATCCAAAAACTCAGGCTGGTTAATAGGGGGCAATCACAAGGGATTTTTCATCACAGAAGATCACAAAATTGGTGCAAGGGATTAATATGTAGGTTACTGTTTCAGCTCATGGGCCTTTTGCGGGACGTCAGCCGGTACATGATCCATGTCTTTTTGGTGGGCCGCCAGCTGCTGTTGAGACTTGAGACTGAAACGAATGTCGGCCAATATATTTCCCAGCTCCAGCAGTCAGTTCAACGCTGCCTCCTGGTGCTGCTGCATGCACTCACAGGGATCCTAGGACGGACGACATGCAGGTCACAATCGCAACGGCCCCGATCAGAAAATGTTGCATGCCACAGGAATATGCGGGGGGCTATCTTTCCTTTTTTTTCCTAAAAGAACGTCAACCGCCATATGCATGCATGCGGCCATGCACCATGCGAGATTTTTCTGAGTGCACTCAAAAATAGATTCGTGCATGGACGAGGCATGCATGGACCATGAGCATATGCGGCATGCAGCCACAGACGAACCGCATCTCGCGCGAGAAAGGTGGCAACTAATCATGCAGATCCTAGAAAAAAGGATCACGGATATGGGCAGTATGGGCGGTGGCAGTGCCGCTAATTCAGGCCTCAATGCCATGAAGGTGCGGCTCCAGGCCTCGCGACGGCGGCGGATCACACAACGTGTGGCCAGCAGGGCCATCATGTATCGAGCATGAGCTTCGCCGATGGGCGGAGCGAATTTGTGTGGCGCGGCGTGTGCATGGCCACCAGCGGGATAGTCCATGCGAGGCATAGCGCGAGAGCCGGTGACTGCGTAGTCTATGACGATGAGAAGCACAAGCTTGCGACAAGATGGTGGCATAGCATTACTACTCTTTTTCCACGGTAGATAGTAAATTACAGATCTACTTCATACTGCTTTTCTTGTGTCGATGAACGGAAGCGAAGCCTGTCGCGTAGGACAGTTCGGCAAGGCCAGAGGACCTGCCGGCGTGATGGAGAGTCGGTGCCGATCGGATCCACGAGTCGGGGTAGAGCAGTGCTGATGACGTGTTGAATAACGTAGTTGTCGCAGATCCCCGATCTGGACTCCGAACCCTCCCAACAGCAGTAGGGACGTAAGAAGTTGTAGAAGCCCGCTCCCTTCCCAGCAACCCAACACAGAGAGGAACAAGAGACACAGTGGATGGAAGCTCTTTCTGTCTATCTTTATTATGATGGTTATGGGTACATATATATAACCTGTGTACCCCCTAAGGGCAGTTTCGGTATTAGCCCATTAAACCCCTTTTAGGGTTTCTCAACAGAGATAATGTACTTCCTCGGTCCTAAAATACAGTTCTTTTTAGCCTTTTTCTCTCCATATTTATTCAAATAATAATAAAGACATACATGCAAACTACATTCATATATCATTTAATAAATATTTAATTAGTCTAAAACAAATTATATTTTAGAACGGAGGGAGTAATCTTTTACTGTCTTTGTAGTTTTTTTCATGCAGTGTCTACGAATCTGGACCATATTAGGGGAACATACATTTGTTGATATGTTGCTGTCCAACTAAGTAGTTTTTGAATGTAAGCCGCAATTTTGGTTAGTTTCAATTATGTTGCTCCTATGTGTTGTATAGAGTATGGTCAAACGTGCTTCACGTAGCTGGATTTCTTTTTAAAAAAACATAAAATCAAAGTTGGTTTTTTACATGTAAGTTATAAGACTGTCCGGTGAGACAACGGAGCAACTGTCAACTTCGTCCAACGGTCGACTGCGTTGACTATGGCGCAGTCTGCAGCATAGAAGTCAGAAGTCAGTTTGCAAAGTCAGAATACACCGGACTGTCTGGCGTGCCACCGGACTGTTCGGTGTGCAAGAGGATAAAAGACTGTAACGGTCAACCGCTCCAAACCCTAAAGGTCGGCTGACGTGGCACGCACCGGACAGTGAACAGTGTTGTGTCCGGTGTGCCCATCGACAGCAAAGACTGGAATAGTGGTTGGGGCTATAAATACCCCAACCACCACCATTCAAACCATCCCAAGCATTCCAACCTCCTCATTCAATACTAGAGCAAAAGAATAGAATCTAAGACACAATCAAAGCATCAAATCCTCTCCAAGCTCCAAAATCAAGTCAAGTGATCAAAAATGCTTAGTGACTTGAGAGATGGCGATTTGTGTTTCTTTTGTTTCTCTTATTGCTTTGTTGCTTTCTTCTTATCATTCTAATCTTTCCAAGTGTTTTGTAAAGCAAGAAAGAGACACCTAATCGTGTGGTGATCCTTGCGGGGTCTTTGTGACTCAAGTGATTAAGAAGAAGCACTCAACCGGTCTAGGTGACCGATTGAGAGAGGGAAAAGGTTGAAATAGAGTCGACCTTTGTGGCCTCCTCAACGGGAAGTAGGTTCTATGGAACCGAACCTCGGGAAACAAATCGTCGTGTCCACTTGTGTTGATCTTCACCATTTGATTTGTTTCTTCCTTCTCCTCTCTCTCTAAAGTTCTCTTGCTCGCATTGTTTTGAGTTTGCTCCCAAAATTATCTACATTGATTGAGCAACTCATTGCAAAGAGAACTATATTTCGTACTCCAAATTCATATTTATTTATTTCTAACCCTAACCCCGGGTTGTAATACCCAACTTGTAATTTGTGGAGGATAACCTAAAAGGAGAAATGTCATTCCTTTGTATATATGCGTGTTGTCCCTATTTATCATTTCATGAGAACATCACATGAAAACAAATAAATATAAAATATATGCCACTGAATTATGCATCATGCTGGACTTTATTTGGTGTGCATTTTGTGACCATATAAAAAGAAATATATTAATAATCAAATTTAGGAAGTTAACACTAGTTTGCAAATTTAGGTGTAAAGGAAAGGGAGAAAAATGCCATACAAAAAATAAAGAAATACAAAAAATATAATAATAAAACCTCCTATGTTTAGGTTCAAATTGTATATTTAAAATAAGTATAATTCACAGTTATAATGGAATTCAAATTTGAATTTGAAATTCTAAAAGGAAAGAGAAAGGAAAATAAAAAGAAAAATAAAAGGGTAAAGGGTACAACCTCTGCAGAGTGTAAAACTGGTATACTAGCCGAGCTCACGGTCATGAGCAGCTCAGGACTCTCTGATGTTTAAATTATGGAACTTAAATTCAATTTTGTCATTTGCATTGCATGGGTTTATTATTAATTTTGTTCTATTACTTTACTTAAGGTTTGGTATTTACTTACACTTAGTAACTGCTAATAAAAGTTTGACCAACTACTTAAAAGCAATGCTCAGCTTTAACCCCTGTCATTGATTTAGCCTTACACATCACATGAACTCCCACCTTTGTGAGTTCATGTCCACTGGTTCCCCACAACTTGTTGAGCTATGATCATGTGTGAGCTCACCCTTGCTGTCTCACACCCCCTCCCACAGGAGAAGAGCAGGTGGTTCAGGAGGAGCCACAAGGCGAGGAGTATAATCTGATCTAGGTGGCGTTTCTCAGTTGACATTGGCGTCGACGATCCTTAGTTCGTTTTATATTTACCTTTTATTTTGTAATAAGACTTCCGCTATGTAATAAATACTCTGATGTTTTGTGACATTTATCTCTATACACTCTGTTATTATATATGTTGTCTTCTTGGCGCATGTATGAGATGCACCTGGCTTTGTTCATTAAAGCCGGTATGACACAGGTGAAGTGCGTGTTCAAAGTCTATAATTTTCAGGTTTCGCCTATTCACCCCCTCTAGGCGACTTTTCAGTTTATCGGTTGATTCCGAGTTTTTTTTCTTCAGATTTACTTGTTTTTGATATATCGGAATTTACTGCATATACTCCATTTTCGAATGAACAAAAACTTATGTGGGTGAAAATAGTGATAGGTTTTTCTCGACTGTTTTTACCACTAGTCGGTATCGGGCGATTGATGTCGATTACACGATCTTCAACACGAATGATGTCGTCCAAACCGACCAGTCAGCATCCCAACCCCACGCTATGCCTCGATAGGTTGACACCGACCATCCGCGCCGCCACACCATTGGTATCTCGAGCAACTTCTTATATCTCGTGTTTTATTTTAAACTACACTCCATGAGTGGTGCTCTATATAATGCAAAATAGTGCTTCGCACCTAAGTTCTGCTGAGCACAGTTATGGATAATAATGGATCACGATCTAAATGTTTTTTAAACCCTTAATTAATTTTAATTCAAAAAATGAATATAAATAAAGCATGATTCTAATCTGATTCGATACTTAAATTTTATAGTATAAAATCTAAAGCCCATTAACACCTCTAAACACAACCGGCAGCACATTTTTCGATTTTGTGACTATATGCTAGTTTCCTTCTGTCTGTCTATAGCAGATCGCTTAAAATATAGAATTTGCACGATAGATTATATTGTTTACATAGTGAAGCTTAAAATAAGAGTTAGTTTTCGTGATTAAAGTTTAGTTCATGTCACATCAAATATTTAAATATCAATTATAAGTATTAAATATAGTGAACCTAGAAATAAAGGTTGATTTAATAAATTTATCTCATTTTTTAGTATTCATCAGTTTATTCGTTTTATAATTAAACTATATTTAATATTCATAATTATCATCAAACACGGAGACTGAACCAAACACTTACTCAGAAAGCCGCGCGTGCGCGTGATGCCAAGTTGTTTTCGCTGGCGTGTTCTACATTCATCAAGCCCGAATTTTTTGCAGTTTAACCCTTTCTCGGACAAAAAATCACGTTTGGACCCTAAAAAATTTTAATGTCATTTTTGGACCCTTTGCTCGGCGCCATAGGCTATGGCGCCGAAGTAACACAGCTCGGCGCCATAGCGCCATAGGCTATGGCGCCGAGGTAACACAGCTCGGCGCCATAAACAGACGTCGTGGCGCTGATGTGGCACCGAGCTCGGCGCCATGATTTATGGCGCCGAGCTCTATTTTATAATCATAAAGCCCTCTAGCTCAGTTGGTAGAACACAAGGCTCTTAACCATGTGGTCTTGGGTTCAAGCCCCACAATGAGTGTTTTTTAATACTTTTTGTCTTTATCACTGATTTACTTTTTATCTTTATCACTGATTTGTTTTTTTTTGTTGTTTCTCATCCAGTTTTTTGGTTGGATAGCTTTGGTATTACAGGGCCGTTAAACCGTGGCGCGTTAAAGTAAAATAAAACAATATAATATACTTAGTATGATCTACCGTACTACAAGGCCGACCATGGGTACACGATGATTTTATTAGATGTAATAACAGGCATGTTCCGTCTTGATTCATGTATGTTATTTTTCTCTATTTTAACAAATTATAAAACATTTTTAGTTTTCATAAAATATCTACATACGACCTATATCTAGATGCACAACTTGGCTACTATTTAGATAGGCATGCATACGAATACATACATGCATGCATCTATAAATGTGTTCTCGGTTTTTTTTTCAAGCGTGTTCTCCGTGTCAATATCTCAGAGTTTATGTACATTAATTGGATAAGATAAAGAAATATCACCAGTATTATTAGACTCTTTATGACATAATTAATTTTATAATATGTAACTCTTTATATATATATATACACATATATATATTTATATATATTTACTGCGGTATAATATTATAATAATATAGTGCGTGATTATTATATGTCTCATGCGTTTAGGTGCAACTATATATACGTGCGATGGAGCTTGCCATGTAAGGTAGACTAATAATATATATGGGGCAAGTAGCTTTAAAGGAAGCTATACTCTAAGAGTTAACGTCATCATATGACCTAATATGGTCAAGCAAAGCAAAGAGTAAGCTGCTAGGACGACATATATGATGCACACGTTACGCTTAATTACAAATACATATACGAATGAAGGTCATGCGATTAAGCTAAACACTAAATGGTTGTACGTAGATATTTTATGAAAACTTAAAATGTTTTGTAATTTGTTAAAATAGAGAAAAATAACATACATGAATCAAGACGGAACATGCCTGTTATTACATCTAATAAAATCATCGTGTACCAATGGTCGGCCTTGTAGTACGGTAGATCATATTAAGTATATTATATTGTTTTATTTTATTTTAACGACGCGCCACAGTTTAACGGCCTTGTAATACCAAAGCTATCCAACCAAAAAATTGGATGAGAAATAAATCTGGACGAACAAATCAGCGACATAAACGAAAAATTTGGACAACAAAAAAACAAATCAGTGATAAAGACAAAAAGTATTAAAAAACACCCATCGTGGGGCTTGACCCAAGACCCCATAGTTAAGAGCATTGTGTTCTACCAACTAAGCTAGAGGGCTTCATGATTATAAAACAGAGCTCGGCGCCATAGATCATGGCGCCGAGCTCGGTGCCACATCAGCGCCACCGCGTCTGTTTGTGCCATCGCAGCACGTACCTCGGCGCCATAGCCTATGGCGCCGAGCAAAGGGTACAAAAATGACATTAAAATTTTTTAGGGTCCAAACGTGATTTTTTGTCCGAGAAAGGGTCAAACTGCAAAAAATTCGGTGCGCCCGGCCCCGGTGCGGGGCCTTTCTTCTCTACGCACACACACAGCGGCCGTAGCCGGAGGAATCCGCCGGCACGAGACGTAAACTGAGGCGGAGCCCGCGGCGGCTGATCGGGGAATACATCGCTGTCCGCCTGTCCCGCGTCCGGCGGCTGGTCCCAGCCGCGACGACCTGGGGCCTCATGTTCTCCGCAGCTCGCCGCCTCCTCACGTCCCGCGCCCGCTCCCGCGCCCTGGCGGCGGCCACGCCCTACCCCCACTCCGCTGTGGCGTCCCCGTCGTGCCCTCGCTTTCCGACGCCCAAGGAGATCCGCAGGGGCTTGGACGAGTTCGTAGTTGGCCAGGACAAGGCCAAGAAGGTTACCAATCATACTCGCCACACCTCCCTGATCGTCGCTCTGCCTCTGGCTTTGCTGCTGTGGCCTGTGGCGTCAATATTGGCATGGATGGGTTTTGTCGCGTTACTGCGTTATTATTAGATAACGTAGTACAATATACATGGATACAAGTTCGATCTGATGCACCAACACAACACGCCAGATAATTTGGGGTTTCCACGGAATTTCAGCGTGTACCCATGACCTATGTGATCCATCGACTTAGCAGGGAACTTGGCCGTGCAGGTGCTCTCTGTTGCTGTGCACAATCACTACAAGAGGATATACAACGAGTCATCAAATAAGTGGTGAGGTTCTGGTAACTGAATTCGACTTTTGAAAACCGTGTCGTGATTCTAACACCGGATTCCATCCCTGACTTGTGATCGAAGTTCTGTGAAAAGCTGGGTGCGTGGTGGTGTCGCTACGAACAGTGATGATGTCATTGAGCTTGAAAAGAGTAACATCCTTCTGATTGGGCCGACAGGGTCAGGTATTGTTTGCGGACATGTAATCTATAAACAATGGTAATGGTCTATGCTGATGCCTTTGCCTTTTCTGTATAGGACAGGTAAAACACTGTTAGCAAAAACGTTAGCTCGGTATGTGAATGTGCCATTCGTGATTGCTGATGCAACAGCAATTACACAGGTAATGTTGGCTGCCATTGCACATGTTTTGAGCTTTTTCTTGATATACTTAGCCCCATTGATCCGTCATGCTATTTTCGCTGCCATCTATATAGGAGATAGGCAAATAACCCAGTTGATTGCTCTTGCTAGTTCTTCCTGGTGTGACAAATAGACTATTTTTTCAGGCTGGATATTCTGGTGAAGATGTGGAATCTGTAATCTACAAACTTCTAGTGGTATATCAGCTTAACATCATTTGATTATTTACTGTAGTATTGGTACTGTCTGTTATGCCCATCACCTACAACTGTTGCATAGTCTACCCCTTTTAAGGAATGTTATAGTCTATTTAAGGTCAGATCAGAAGTTTATTTCACCACAATATTTAAGTTGCTTTCTCAGGTGGGAATCCCCCTCCTGGATTTGAATCCCTCAAAACAAAACTTTCAAGTTAGTTCCGCTATATCTTCAATGTTTCATTTGATTGTCCAGCAAACTTCAAGGGAACTTGTATGAATAGTCACAATTCTTAGTTTGAAATAGTCATCAAATATTAGCTTCTAATTTCTTAATGCGCTTGGAGATCATTTCTATATTTTAGCTGACACGTGCTACCTCTTAGGCTGCTGACTTCAATATTGAAGCTGCAGAGCATGGTATTGTGTACATTGACGAAGTTGATAAGCTCACAAAGAAGGTTCTTGGACAAATTAGCTCTGATCTTAATATTACCTCAATATGTAATGAAATTAATTTCACCTACAGTAATCGTATTTATTGCTACTTTCAGGCTGACTGCCGCAAGGATCGAAGGGATGTATCTGGAGAGGGTGTGCAGCAAGCGTTGCTAAAAATATTTGAAGGAACAGTAAGTGACTAAGTGCATTTACTAATATTCCCGGCCACATTCTATATCCATTTTTTTTCCACCACAGACGAACTGAATTTCATTGTTAGCAGCAAGCCAGCAACAAAATTACAAAAATTTAACCACCCAAGTTCCGTTTACCACGGCTACTGAACATTGCCAAATTACCTGAACACCCATGGTTCAGACAAACGGCAAGCAGAACTACCAACTCTTTGCGAACAACAGACAAAATACACATAGACCAGAAACACAGTGTCTCAAAAGAACGACTTATTACAAGCCTAGATTGTCTGTTAAAACATTGTATAATTCATGTTTTGCATGCAGTAGTCACACTCCTTTAGAGGAAAACAATATTTGAGAAACTGCACATGGTTAACTAACATAGACAGTACCTAAACAAAGTAGTTGACCATACTTTTCTTCCTCAACTTCAAGTTTCATTTCATGTCATGATGTTTTTTTCTATATTGACCATATTTTGCTTTCTGAACTGTTTTTTGTGTTTATTAGATCATCAGCGTGCCAGGAAAAAGAAGTCGAGAAAATATACCCCAGGGTTATGTTGAGGTAATTGGTTGGACAAACTTATGCTCGGTCAGAGCAAACAAAATATGCCTTTGCATTGTTAATTGTGGAAAAATAATAGGCTCGACATTGAGTTATGTGCCAATATGGAATTGGTCTGTGCTGTAAGTTGCATGTTTGTTTTGCAGGTCGATACACGAAACATACTTTTTATTTGTGGAGGTGCCTTCTTTGGCTTGGAAAAGATAGTTTCAGAAAGGTTATATACGATTAATAGTTATACAAATTTATGCATTTAGGAATTACCTTTCTTCACATAGAATTTATATGTTTCTCAAAGTACTTTTTGTACTCTGCAAGACATCAATTTTATCCTGTTGGATTTGGCATACCAATATGCCATGAGCTGCGGAACTGCAGCTGGAGAACTGTTCAGGAATCTTCCTCTATTGATACTGTAGGTTCAATTGCTTCAGCAGTTGGCATTGTTTTAGACAATTTTTGTTTGATTCTGCATTGACAACAAAGGTTTTCCCAAATGGTTTCCCACTTAGGTTGAAAATGATGATTTGATTGCCTACGGCCTGATCCCAGAATTTATTGGAAGGTTGCCAATAACAGTTGGCCTGACCAATCTTAGTGAAGAGCAATTGGTTCAAGTAGTAAATTTCTTTGATTTTATAATTTAAAGCAATATTTCTTAAAATTACCATCTCAAATATTTCCACCACCTCAAAATATTAGAAATTCTCTTTGCAGGTGCTCATGGAGCCCAAAAACGCAATAGGAAAGCAATACAAGAAGCTATTCAAAATGAATGATGTTAGTTTGTGATTCGTTTCGGCCAACGAAATAATTGCAAGATTTGGCCGATTTTTTTTACTTTAAACGATAATTTATAACCAAGAAAGTTATTTATGTTCATGTTTCCTCCATAAGGTCAAGCTTCATTTCACTGATAATGCTTTGAGGATGATAGCAAAGAAGGCACTCGCAAAAGAAACAGGAGCCCGAGGACTGCGGTCTATAATGGAGGACATTTTGACAGAAGCAATGTTTGAGGTTGACTTGTTTTTTGATTTTGCCATGCCAGTGGGTAATCCAATATCAGCCTGGCTGATAGCACTTTGGTCATCCCGTTGCAGATTCCTGATGGTAGACACGGGAAAGAGAAGGTTATTGCTGTTCTTGTTGACGAAGAGTCTGTAGGACCACTACACTCTCGAGGGTGTCGAGCAAAAATTTTTCGGGATGATGGAGCCTTGGAACTGTATGTTTACCAGAACAATATCAAACTGCCCGGGCTGATTCAGAGCAACCCCAGACGCAGACGCATTTTCCGGCTCTGCCTTCTAGTCGCATTATCGGCAACAAAGCTTTGGATTTACCAGACAATTCCTTGTTTTTCATCGATATATGAATGGATTGCATGGATACTATGCAAGGTCTACAATTTTACACAATAAAATATGATGAGGTTGATTTTCGTGTTAAACTGTTCACACAGCAAAAGAATGGCTGGACCCCACGTTCTGCTTTCTTCGGTAGCTTGCAATGATTTTGCAACAACAATTCGTATCATTTACACGCTACTGGTAGCAAACAGACAGTTGTTTTGATACTGAACCTGAACAAATGGAAAATGGTTTCCAATGGTTACACATCAAAATTATGTTTGTATGCATCCACTGCAGTAACACAATGCTGAGCCAGAAGCAAGCTAATTTTTGGCATTGCGGAAATCACTAATCGTGCTCATTATATTGATATATAAACTGACAAACGGTAGCTTATGACTTGAATGTGATGAGCAAATTGTGGACATAATTTTTTGTGGTCATCACAGATATCCCTGCTGCACATTGCCTCCATTTCTTTCCGTTGGATTGCCTTGAAGTGCCCCCTCTCCATCGTCTCCACTTTCTGTTGGATTGCCATGAAGTGCCCCTTCTCCATCGTCTCCACTTTCTGTTGGATTGTCTTGAAGTGCCCCTTCTCCGGCTGTTTTAAGGCCTAGCTTACTGAGAAAGCCACCATCCAGGGTGTTTGCATCAGGAGCAGGCGCTCCTCCTTCATTCTCTGTCTTCCTTTTATGGGCTAGGATAGCTTCAATGGCAGCGGCACTGGCTTTAGCTGCGGCTTCATCCTTAGCAGCAATCTCTGCTCTCCTCCTCTCCCTCTCTTCTCTGGCAAGAGCCTCTGCCCTCGCCTTCTCTTCTGCAGCCCGGGCTTCCGCTTCAGCCTTTTCCCTCTCCACATCCTCATATAACTTGGCGATGTCATTTCCCCTCCCATCTCCACGTAATGCTCCTTCTAAAAGCTCCCTCATTCCATAGCTGAACAGAACCTTCTCATTCAAAAGAATACCTTTTGCAACATTGACTGCATCATCCAACCGGTCAGCAGCAATATATGCCTTCAGCAATGTCTCGTAGCTTGAGATGCTTGGGTTAACTCCCTTCTCCTTCATCTGATTGAAGTATTCCTGAGCCTTGTCGACCATACTGAAACCCACCAGGCCATCAATAAGTTTATGATATGCAGTTGCATCAGGCTTCAGCTCCAATTCGTCCATTTTGTCAAAGTAAGAGATACCATCATCGATGCGATCAACACTGAAGCATGCTTCCGTGAGCAGTAAATATGTCTCCTTATCCGCACCAACACCACTCTCACACATCTCATTGTAGAGCACCTCCGCCTTATCTATCAGCTGGTTAATCTGCAGGTGCCGAATCAAATTATTATAGGATGCCACATCAGGCACCAGCTTCCATTCCCCCATTCTTCTGAACACTGCAACTGCATCTTCAAATCTCCCAGCAGCACAATAGGTATCAACCATCACCCTGAAGCTTCTCAGATCAACTGCAATCCGCAGTGGCGGGTCATGTTCCTCAAGCATTCTGTCGAACAGCTTAAGTGCATCCTCCAACCTCCCATTCTGCCCAAGCGCATCAACCACCTCATTGTAGCTCTCGGCCCCAAACCTCACCGCAGATTCAACACACAGCACCTCTTTGTAACACTCCATAACCTTTTCCCCCGTTCCCATAAGGAAGTACGCCTTCATGAGAGTCCCGTACACAATGCCATCCAGAATTGGTTCGCCCCCAACCTTGTCCTTGAGTTCTTGGTACAGCTCCAAGGCTTTGGCTCCATCCCCAGCACCCACGAACCCAGCCATGAGAAGGCTGTAGACCTTGGGATCCGGCCCGACGAATCCAGAGGTGAGCATCTCATCCTTGAGCTTGACGGCATCCGCGAGCCGGCCGTGGTCTGCAACGAGGCACTCGACGACGACGCGGTAGGCCGTCGGGGAGGGCGGCACGGGGGAGCCGGGGCGGGCGATGATGCGGAGGTGGTGGAGCGCGTCGTCGGCGAGGCGGCGCGCGGCGAGCGCGGATAGGTAGAGCACGTGCGTGGCGGCGGTGGGCGGGACGGCGGCTTGGAGCGCGAAGCGGTGCAGCGCGAAGAAGTCTTCGAGGCGGCGCGTGCGGAGGAGCGCGGCGAGGACGGCGGCGCAGGTGAAGGATGAGGGGCGGCAGTTGGAGTGGAGCGCGTGGCGGGTGAGGAGCGCCGCCTCGGGGAGGTCGGCCTGGGGCCCCGAGAGGAGCGCGAGGATCCGGTTGTGGAACGCGAGGCGTGACGGCGCCAGCGTGGGGAGCGGCTCCGCGAGGCGCACTGCCCGCGGGGAAGGCGCGGGGATCGGGGGCGTCGCGACGAACGTGTCCTTACGGCGCTCGCGGCGGGAAGCCGTGGCCGAGGCGGCGTCCGCGTGCGCGAGCGGGAAGAGCGCCGGCACGAGGCGGCGTGCCGAGACCGGCTTCGACAGCGACATCTTCCGCGGGTGCGCTTGGGCGACGGCCACCGGGCGGCGACGAGGGTTTGGGGTTTGGGGCGGGGATCGGCCTTCCGGGTTGGAGCATTGAGAACAGGAGATATGTTACTCTGTGTTTCGCCTTGGCTGAAGAAAAACGTACTCGCAAGTCGCAAGATTTATGATACAAACTGACATCATTTGCTTTACATTCCCTTTTTGTGTGTCTGGAACTTCTTTTTTTCATTATGTCAAACTTTTGCTTGTAACTTAGAGCAACTCCAAAAGAATGTTAAAATTTTTACCCTAAAAACTGATTATTAAGAGTAGACTAAAGTTTTAAGAGTGAATCATGATGGGTACTCTAACAGTTACTCTAAATATGACATGTGGCGTAATCTGTACAGTTGTCGAGAGACTGTGGATAATCCGACACGTTGATGAATAGATTGGGGAGGGATGAGACACACCAAAATATGAGAGAGAATATGAGAGAGAGGAGGCTGTGGATGTGGGACACCAATTTTTTGAGGAAGAGTGAAGGAATTGTTGGAGTAAGAAAAACCACTATTCATTACTAATATTTGTTTTAGGGTTAGTTTACACGTTCTTTTGGAGTTGCTCTTAGAGGTGGATATTGACAGCTTAACGTGTATGGCCAATTGGCCATATCTCCTACATGTGACCAGTGTGTTTAAATAGTGGGATAAGAGATTTATCCCCGAGCTTCTTAAAAGTGTAAATATCAAGATATATCTAGATATATTGTGCCCGTTAGACCGAGCCCGAGCTCCCTCCATGCGGCTTCGGCTCCCTTCAGGCCACGCGTGGCTCCCTTCACGCGCCCGCTCGGCTTCCCGGTTTGGCTTCTTTCGTCCAGTAAAACATTAAGTTATTCTTGTTTTGAGGAAAATATTAAGTCATGTTCAAGGTAACATGAAGTCATTTTTTTAGCATTCTCCGTGCTTTCTCAGACATTTTTTTTACTTTTTCAGTAATTTCGGATTTTAGGAAACATTAAGTAATTTTTTGTTTTTCAGTTATTTTCATGTATTCTCAGGCATTCCTTATTTTTTTTGTTCATTCATGGTAGGCAATACTAAGTCATTTTAACGTTATGGCAACATTAAATCATTAAGTGTAAAGAAAACATTAAGACATTTTTTAGCGCGTTAAGGCATTCGAGTGCTCGTATGGGAGACGACTCGCTCGGTCGGTTGGGGGACGCGAGCGGGCGTGAGGGGCGGCTTGGTCGGGCACGTGGCGGGCGCGCGAGGGGGTGGTAATGGATCGCGATCCAAATGGCTCTTCACAATTTGGTAGGGCCTTAATTTATTTATAGTTCAAAAATGAATAGAAACAAAGTCCGATCCTAATCCGATTCGATCTTTAAGTTTTATAGTATAAAATTTGAGGCCCATTGTCAGCCCTACGCGAGGGCGACTCGGTCGGTTACGCGTGCGGGGCGCTGTGTCGGTTCCAGGTGATAGACCCCTGATCTATCACCCTAGGTGATATATATCTAAGCTTGTAATTATATTTATCTAATATTACAAATATTTTTTTAGAAATGTAAATATTTACATTTTGATATAATTTGATAGCTATTCTGAACTTGTATTTTTTTATGGACGGAGAAAGTATAGGCTAGCCGTTTCTCCTGCCATGTTTATAGACAAAATGAAATCAAAACCGAGCACTCCTATACGCCAATTGCCAGGAAAACAAACATAAAATTATAGACAAATTGGTAAAATCCAAACTGAGAGTGCCAGCCACATAAATCAGCAGCAGCTTGCATTGGCTAGGACGGCGACTCCGACCACCCCCGAATCTTCTCCGCAATATGCTAGAAACCCCTCGCCCCGTTTCGTAGCTACCGAAAACACCCCTCGGTGACCAGCCCCTCCGCAGGAGGCACGCGTCGTGAATACGGCAAAAGCGCAGGGGTATTCCAGGACAAGAAGCCTAATCGCCACGGCCACACTACTCCACCTCCGCGCGGCGATGCGGAGCAGAAGCAATGGAGGTGCTCAGCTCCAGCCGCTTCGCTAGGGCACTCCTCCCGAACCTCCTCGACCCGGCCATCAGGCTCCTCAGCAAGCCCCCTTGCCGCCGCCGCCGTGCCGTTCAGACCCTAGCATCCAACGCCCACGCCCCCACCGCCGCGCCGTCGCCGTCGCCCTCACTTGCTCTGCTCCTCGCCACCGCGCTGCGGGGCGGCCGCACGGGAGGGGAGCTACCCGACCTCGCGACCGCGGCCACTGGCGGGGCCGGGATAGGAACGCTGCTGATGAGCACCACGGCGGCGGCGGTGACCAAGGCACGGGAGAGCCCGTACCTGCTGGCGCTGGCCGCCAACCCGACCTTCGTGTCGGGGCTGGTGGCGTGGGCGGTGGCGCAGGCCGCCAAGGCGCTGCTCACCTCCGTCGTCGAGCGGCGGTGGGACCTGCGGATGCTCTTCAGCTCCGGCGGGATGCCGTCCTCGCACACCGCGCTGTGCACCGCGCTCACCGCCTCCGTGGCGCTCTGCCATGGTGTCAGCGACGCGCTCTTCCCCGTTTGTCTCGGTTTCAGTCTTATAGTTATGTACGATGCCACGGGCGTCAGGCGCCACGCCGGAATGCAGGCCGAGGTGAACTCATGCTTCACTTGCATGCTTTCTTTTTTGTATCTTGCAATGTTTTGGTGGCATTCTGCAACTCGTTTGGGAAATCTTGCTTTCGTTGAGCTAGTTTTGCAGTCTGAGGGAGACCGTTTTGATGTCTGCAACGATGTTAGTCTCGTATTAATAAATCAGGACGTGATGTCTACGGTTGTTCAAGATGTAGATTTTTGTGTGATTGGTTGGGCATCGTAATCCTGAAACAAACGGTTAACCATATATCAAAGGCGCACAGCTCATATGTTAAACCATCGCCAGTTGGCAGTTTGCCTGGTGCATCACCTTGCAATAGCACAAGGCATTCTGTTCTCAGTGATGTTTGCTGAGACTCATTTTGTCGGTGATATTGAATATCAGCATTTGTTGTGACGGTCACCAACATATCAACATTTGCTGTGTAGGTATTCAATAACAGTTATTGTATTTTTTGACAGCTGAACTATGTTTCAGCTATGTTTAGAGTAATCTTGAATATCTCTTGGGACATGCTCGAATCACATCAACCAAGCTCCAAGCACAACATGATATGTTATGATGTGGTGCTTTTCCTGGATGGTACCCACTGTGTACTTTGAAGGAAGTTTTGGTCCTCTAATTACATCCTCGAACTAGATGTGTGCCTGTTGTATGTACCTTCTGTCATTTACTAATATTTGCAATACGATCACACAGGTACTCAATAAGATCGTTGAGGACCTGTTTGAAGGCCATCCGATTAGCGAAAGAAAACTTAAGGAGTTGTTAGGACATACTCCGTCACAGGTCTTTGCCGGAGCGATTTTAGGCATCCTGGTGGCATGGTATTGCTGCCAAGGCTGTATTGTTCCCATGTGACGTTGTTATAGTATGAATGATCCAGAAATGGAACTGTTCCATCGCGTGGATTTTGCTGCATGTAGTGTGACTAGTGTTCTGGAAAGTATTTGGTCTTGACTAGTTTGATCATTGGTAAGATGGCAACTATTGCCCCTTCTTGTCTGGGATTTTTCCTGTATATATGTAACCTGATAGTATGAAACAATCAAGATATCCATCCTTTAAACTTTAAAGTCTCAATGCCAAGTTGAGACTCAATTTATTCGTGATTCAATTGTCTCTGTCTAAGTGTGTATCCTATTATGATACATTGGGCTGTATGATATGAGCTATTCTGTTACCATTTGTGTTTGTGTACCTGAAGATACACATTTGTACATCAGGAAGCTGTAATCTTGGTGCTATGTTGCTTTACCGTGTAAAGTGGACTCTACTTTCTATTACAACCGATGGAACTTGTCTGCCTTGACAGCAACTGGTGTCACGCGTATGCCGTGTGCGGAGGCATACTGAGTACTGACTGAGAGCCGTGCATCGGCTTACTACACTTCTTGTTCCACGTGTGGCTGTTGAGTTTATGATCCAAATTCTAAAGAAGATGGTCAAGTTAGCGATTGTAATATACAGAAGATCGTCACCTCATTGTAAATCTTATGCGATATATAACCACCCGAAAAAAATGATATCGTTGCTGGCCGGTACTTATGGTTTTTTCTCCTTCGTTTTGGAGAGATTTTTCACGTTAAATCTATGCCTTCTCTGTGTTTAATCTTTTTGTGTGTTTAATCTTTTTGTGCCGTTGATTCGTAACAGTGGCTTCAGCCTATCCTGCTCGGGTGGACTAGATGTAGTAGTTTGGAGCATGCATGGTTACCAACCAGTGTTTGCCAAAGCCAAATTTCGGCTTATCCTAAAAAAATGGCTACAGTTTGGACTAGAACTAATAAAGTTTAGCTTAGCTGGCCAACAAAATTTTAGCAGGCGTCAACTACAGTAAACAGCTGCACTATTGGCCTGTTTCGATGAAAGCCTGGAGTACTTGTCTGGTGTTGTCTGAATGTTGCTGGCTTAAAGTTGCCTAGAAATTCGGTGGAATCATTGTCAGAAAATGATTCGTTTGGTGGGAAGTCTGTGCCTGAAAGGACTAATAAAAGATACAATACCATATTTAAAACACAAACAATCACTGCTATAATGCATAAACAATATAAATAGATAAAATCATCCGTATATTTTCTCATTTAATAACGTATTTGAAATTACAACCCTGTGGCCACCGAGACGTTCCTAACATTAGGACGCTTTCAGACTTATTTCTCTCGTTCGTTGAATCCCACGCAGCCTGCTAAATCTCTTAAGTCTCGAGACTTAGAGAATGTTTGTTTAGAATTATAATATATCTAGATTATATTCTCTCTGTCCCACAAAGGATACTGTTTGACTTTTTTGTTTGAAGTTTTACCAGCTCGTATTATTAAAAAAATTCATATTTATTATTTATTTTCATTCTGATTTAGTTTATTATATGATTTATTTTAACTATGAACTGAATTTTTCTATGTTTTCACAAATATTTCAAATAAGACGAGTCGGTCAAACTTATTGTCAAAAAAGGCAAATACCATTCTTTGTGGGCCTGAGAGAGTGTATTAGTTCAAAATTTGTTGGATTATTATATCTCTACTACTTATTAAGTAAGCAATAGTAGTCTGCCGTTCTGTCTCTGACGCGTTCTGCCAACGGCTGTTCTGCCTCCGTTAGTCCCGCACAACAAAATAAACAGTTCATACACAGGTTCATAAGCCACGTTCCATCTCTCTCAGTGAGCAACATATGATACACAACTACACTTATAAACCATGTTCCGTCACTCTCAATAGCCGGTGTGGCACTAATGAAACAAATGTCATACCAGTGCGCCTATGCTAGGGGTTCGTGCGGCCCAGCGTGTGGACCAAAGGCCCATCGTTGGCCCAGCGGCGCACCTCACTGTTGTACATCGCCCATCTCCACGAAATGGCTGGGAGATCCGCACCCACCTTGCCTCCGCTCAACAACCGCACACCCACTTCGCATCCCAATCCACTAGCTCCGGCCTCGCCCCCTCACCCGCGTGTTCCCCTCCCCCGCCTCGTTCACCCCTACCGCACCATCAACGTGCCTCCCCGCCGTCCTTGTCCTCCCCATGCCCGCCACTCCCACCCGAGATGGTTAGCGCCCCTCCTCCTTCCGGTCCCTTCCCTACCTCCGCTCTCAATGTGGCCGGCCAGCCATGGAGTAAGGCTAGGGGATTCGCCGGATTCACCAAGCGGGCTCTGGTGGCGGCCGGCGCCGCCGTCGTGTCCTCCATTCCCGTCAACCCCCTCGACGTCACCAAGGTACGTCGGTGACCCTATCGTTGCCTCTTTCGCTTCCTCGCAACTGCCGCCCTCAACCATCGAGGCTCGCCCACAACGGCCGCCACTGCCCGCTCGGCATGGCGCTCGCCTCGCAACAGCCACCGCTGGCCCAGCACCACCAACAGCAACCCCGCTTGTTCTCCACCACCCACTCGCGAAGGCCCCCTCAGTCTCCCTTAGCATGAATTGTGGTAGCTTACTAACTTTGTGTATGTATTTGCTTCATTGTGTGTTTTGAATCTCTTTCTTTATGTTCCTGGATTACTGCTTTTGTAGGAACAGGACGGTGCAGTGGAGCAGCATCTCTAATCATTTAAGGAACGTATTGTTATTCGAACTCAGAACTCAATTTGTAGACATGAATTGTGTCAAAATACTCAAATGCACTCACCAAATTAATGGAGCCAATAACCCAGGCAGCAGTTACATTTCACCTACAAAACACAGTTAAGTATAAACTTATACATTTTCTGTTTTTTGTGTGTTTGCCAGCTTCAAATTAACCAGTCCATTATATTATGCAACTCTGTGAATAGAATTGAGCTACTGGCTAAGAAAATAACTGAACTCAGTTATTCATGCTAAGAGCCTAAGATGTTGCAAGACAACAGAAACTGAGTGTTTCATGAGTTTCATAATGGTGCTTGCAGAAACCTTTTGTGCACAGGTCTGTACTGATGTTTTCCTACCTTATCTTTTTAGAATTTAGTAGTTTAATTCTTAGCATCTGTTCAATTGTCATTTATGAAGGTTTCTTTATAAAAATATCATGGCTCTGTTTCTTAGTCTCGCATCTAGGCTGTTTATTTATAAAAGTGTCATGGCTCTTTTTTTGCAGATATGTTTACTAGAGGAATTGATATCTAGGCTGTTTATGTGGTCACTAATTTTTTTGCAGATATGTTTACCAGAGCCTAGACATCCAACTAGAGAAACAGCTAGCCAAGACATGGAGAAGCACAAGGGGTCGTACAACCAGGGACCGAGGGAGGACTGGGAGATCGAACTCGCCAAGCTTCTGTCAACCAAAAGAAAATCATGTTCCTCAACAGATAGCAGAACATCGTAGGTATGCCTTACCAGTACCACTTATTCACAAGCTTTACTGATGGAGATTCCAGAACAGTTCAAAGCAGCAGTTAACGCCTTACCACTTATTCACAAACTCATTTCAATAGATAGATTATGTGGTTCCACCTTGGCCCATTTAGCAAATTCTAATTTTTTATGGCCAAGCTTCTGTCAACCAAAAGAAAAGCATGTTCCTCAAAAAGATATAGCTAAGTTGGCGTTCAAAGAGTAGAAGAAACAAAAGCATGTCACTATCTTTCACATTGGTTTCTCTAGAACCGACATGTGATACTCATTTAGTTAACCAAGATGAATGTACAGCACACCGTTATATAGTGATCAAGAGCAGACAAAAAATGCTAGATATCATAAGGAGTTATATTTCATATGATTCACTATTACCTTAAACAGTGCTATTACTGCAGAGAAGAACATAGATTTAGTTGCAAATATCAATAGCCTAGAAAACATTGCCAGCCTTCTGAAAGCATGATTAGTATTTTCTTAGCTTCACTGGTTGTTATATGTTTATCTCTCTTTGATGATCATTCAATACTTGGACTATATTTTTTATTACATAACAAAATACCTGGTTAAGCATGATTAGTATTTTGATGCATCTTTATTTGTGTTACCATATGCCATCGTTTATTTGTGATACCATAATGGGCCGACCAAGTACACGATATGCTGGACACCCCACCGGTTAGTGCCACCTCGGTTGCTCGATACAGTAGAAGCTAGCTTAAATATTCAGCTATGATAAATGTGAACAAATTGATATTTTAGATGTAATATCTTAAGCATTTATTACCTTTGTGTGCACTTCTGCTTATGGCAAATGAATTTGGTAGGATTCGATGTGTCTATTAGTCTATAGAGGTAAAAGGTGGTGTTTAGGGACCAATAGGTCACTACCCACCATGAATGGCCCTTGATGCTCCATTTACATAGAGTGATTTGATTGAAGTGGATACAATCAGATGTTTATAGTGTTCAGTGAAGATTAAGTGGCCACCGATAAAAGATATTTCTCTATAAAGAACAACTTTGAATTATGTGTTCATTATTATTTCAGAATTATGTGTGGTAAAAGGTATAGAGAAGACAATTACCCAGGTTTATCTGAAAATTTGCTTTTCTATCTCTTGGTGTAGGACACATCAAGCTGGCCTCTTACCTTGATGTCCTTCTTCGCTGATGCCGCCTCACCGCTACCCCATACATCTCACCTTGGAGTTGTAGACCCGTCTCCTCCACCCCTGCCGGAGTTGAATCCTAGCTGGACCAAGCCATGTTCGCCATGCACACGGTAGGTTGGACCAGATCTGCGAGATCTGCACCAACACTGCTACGCCTATCACGAGGTATAGTCTCCTAGGTTTGGGGCGGCACCCTCTGTTTGTGCTCTTTTCTGTTGCTTTTTCATTCTATTTCCAATAGACTTCCTCTTCTCTTGTGTTGTGCGAGGCTTAACTGTTGGTTCTTTATCTGTGAAGAGAGTACAAGCAGATAGGCGATATAAATCTGATGTCGTGTCGATTCTTCTGCAGTTTACATGTCTTCCTTGCAGGATGACATCCGAGAGAAAGCAGCAAAAATAGTTAGATCTGTCTGTTTTCGCTTTTAGTTTCTTTTCTTATTTGTCGTCATCTGAATTGACCATGATGGCCAAAGCTGATCGAGGAGGGGATCTTCGCAGGCGCACGACGATCGCGAGCGGTTCATGTCCTGATGCTCTTCACCGTTTTTTTATTTTCTCATCAATGATACCTATGATACTTTCATATAGTTCCATTCTCGTCAGTACTATATTCAGCCAAAAGAATAAAATAACTCAGCAGACATTTATATTAACTTCAGCTGAAAGAAACACAAATGTGTAGTTTTGCAGCATTATTAATTGTGCTTGAGAATTTGAATCACTTATTGATGGGTACATTGTTATTAGAGCCTGACTGCAAAAGGATATGAAGTCGTCTCCAATGGGATTGACAACCATTTAGTTTCAGTGAATCTCAAGAATAAGGTAAGATAAAGTGTGTTTCACATTCCTTGTTTTGTTATTTCTTTATACATATTCACAAATTGTGTGCTTGCTTTGGCTTGCATAGGAAGCGAAGGGTACTAGAGCTGGATTAATGGGAACAACCATTTTAGCAATGGTAAATTGCATTGACGATTCCCCTACTAATTTTGAACACAATTAAAGGAAAGCTAAATTGGTACAAAACTTGTTTCCTTGGTTTATAGATATTTAGCCATTTTCATGTCATGATGGAAATGGAAATAAAAATTCTCTTTAATTAAACCAAATCTGATGTTAGTCCAGTTCAACTTTACACTGTCCATGTATGTTGTAGCAAAGATAAGTCTTTACAATTTGTAATACTATTTACGATTGCTGATTTTTATATCTTAAACATATATTTCTAAAGTAAATGAGAAATATTATTGATTGACTGAAACTTATTAACAGAGACAACATTTGAAAATATAGCTAGAGGGACAATAAAAATGAAACAGAAGAGAATGTGTTCTGATAGCTAAGCATTGGTTATTCGCTTAAACCTAACACTGGACCTATTTGAAAGTACCGACAAATATTTTTTTATTCCATACGAATGGAATGTGTGAGAACAAAATTCTCTTTTGTGAAGCAAAGTCATTCTATGGACCATATAGTGACATGCTAGGGAACTCAAAAAATGCAGGCACTAGCTTCTGCAAGCCCCTACGAAACCAACAGGCAGCAAGCTTGAAACGAATTGTTGAAAATAATGTCGGTGTTTCGAAACCCGGGGGTCCTTGGACCGACGAGTGAATCATCACCGCGTGCCCCAGCCCAGATGGGTCGACGCGAGGCGGAACGCGAAGGGGGGAAAGGATGCAGCCGGAGGGAGGCAGGCGTGAGAGAGTGGATCCCGCGGCCTTCGTGTTAGCCCCGCGCCTGAGTCGGGTGCGCTTGCAGTAGGAGGATACAAGCGTCCACACGGGAGTGGGAGCGAGCGGCCTTGCGCGAGCGCCGTCCGTCCTTCTCCGCGTGGGCCCACCAACCCTTCGTAAGAGGGCCCTGGTCCTCCCTTTTATAGGCGTAAGGAGAGGATCCAGGTGTACAATGGGGAGTGTAGCAATGTGCTAACGTGTCTAGCGGTGGAGAGCTAGAGCCCTAAGTACATGCCATCGTGGCAGCCGGAGAGGTCTTGGCACCCAGTTCGTGTGGTGTCGTGGCTGTCGGAGAAGTGCTGGAGCCTGGCGGGAGGACAGCTGTTGGGGCTGTCGAGTCCTTGCTGACGTCCTCTTGCTTCCGTAAGGGGGCTGAGAGCCGCCGTCGTCACAGGGCATGCGGGGCGCCATCATTACTCGCATGGTGGAGCGAGCCAGATGGGACGCCGGTCTGGTTCCCCGCAGCCCGAGTCAGCTCGGGGTAGGGTAATGATGGCGCTTCCAGGGCCGAGCCCGAGTCCGAGCCCTGGGTCAGGCGGAGCGGAGTTCGCCGTCTTCCGGGGCTGAGCCCGAGTCCGAGCCCTAGGATGGGCGGAGCGGAGTTCGCCGTCTTCCGGGGCTGAGCCCGAGTCCGAGCCCTGGGACGGGCGGAGCGGAGTTCGCCGTCTTCCGGGGCTGAGCCCGAGTCCGAGCCCTGGGTCGGGCGGAGTGGAGTTCGCCGTCTTCTGGGGCTGAGCCCGAGTCCGAGCCCTGGGACGGGCGGAGCGAAGTTCGCCGTCTTCCGGGGCTGAGCCCGAGTCCGAGCCCTGGGTCGGGCGGAGCGGAGTTCGCCGTCTTCCGGAGCCCGAGTCCGAGCCCTGGGTCGGGCGAGGCGGAGTTTCCTAAGACGCCCGAGGCCGGCCTTGGCTGCTGTCAACCTCACTCTGTCGGGTGGCTCAGCAGTCGGAGCGGCGCAGGCGGCGCTATCCTCTTGTCAGACCGGTCAGTAGAGCGGCGAAGTGACTGCGGTCACTTTCGGCTCTGTCGACTGGTGGGCGTGCGTCAGGATTAAGGTGTCAGGCCACCTTTGCATTAAATGCCCCAGCGATTTGGTTGGTCGGCGTGGCGATGCGGCCAAGGTTGCTTCTCGGTGAAGACTGGGCCTCGGGTGAGCCGACAGTGTACCCGTTGCTGGAGGGGGGTCCTCGGGCGAGACGTAGGTTCTCCGGGGTCGGCTTCCCTTGCCCGAGGCTAGGCTCGTTCGAGGCACGATCGTGTCCCTTGAATGGACCGATCTTTGACTTAATCGCACCCATCAGGCCTTTGCAGCTTTGTGCTGATGGGGGTTACCAGCTGAGATTTTAGGGGTCTTGAGGGTACCCCTAATTATGGTCCCTGACAGTAGCCCCCGAGCCTCCAAGGGAGTAATAATACTCGCTTGGAGGCTTTTGCCGCACTTTTTTGCAAGGGGACCAGCCTTTTTCGGTTGCATTCTGTTCCGGTGGGTGCGCGCGAGCGCACCCGCCGGGTGTAGCCCCCGAGGCCTCGGAGGAGTAGTTTTACTCCTTCGAGGTCTTAGCGCGTTTCGCAACACTTCGGCTGGTCTAGTTGTTCCCTCATGCGAGCTGGCCGTAGCCCGAGTGCACGGTCAGGTCCCAAGTTCTCGGGCTGGTATGTTGACGCTGTCAACGGTTTGGCTGAAGTCGGGTTTGCGAGAGCAGTCCCCGAGCCTCTGCACAGGGCGAGAGGACGGTCAAGAACAGACTCGTCTTTTTTACATACGCCCCTGCGTCGCCTTTCCGCAAGGAGGAGGGGGGAAAGCGCCATGTTGCCCTCGGAGGGCGCCGAACATGGTGTTTTCGGTGAGCTGCTGGCGGGTAATCCGAGCGGACGCACGTGCCCCATTTGCTAGGGGTCGGCTAGAGGCCCAGAGGCGCGCTCCAAAAGTACCTGTGGGTGATCTGCCCGACCCGGTCCCCTTTGACGGGGTCTGAGGGCTCGATGCCTCCCTCTGATGGGATTCCGTTAGAAGATCGCTCCCGCTGGTCTCGGAAATGTCCTAGGGTACCTCAGGAGCGTAGCCCGAGCCTTGGTTATGTATCGAACGTACCCAGGGTCATCCCTCGCTCTGTGTCTGAGGCGACTGTGAACCCTTCGAGGGCCAGTCTACGAACCCCTGATCAGTAATGGGCGCGGAGCCCGAGTGGCCTGAGGCGGCCGTTGAACCCTTCGAGGGGCCGGCCATCGAACCTCTGACCAGTAGTGGGCGCAGAACCCAATCGATCTGAGGCGGCTGTTGAACCCCCCCGAGGGGCCAGCCTTCGAACCTCTGATCAGTAGGGAGGCTCGGAGCCTGTTTCCTTCATGGAGAAGGGTCCTTTTCGGGGTATCCCCCTTTCCCGGTCCCTGTTGTAAGAGAGAGAAAGAGGAAAAGGAAAAGGATACGAAGTCGAATGACGTGGCGTACCTCTTTTGACGCGGTCATTATGGTGAGGGCGAAGCGTCGTTTGCTTCTCCCGCCTGAGGCGCCGCCTATCACGCCGCGGAGTTAATGCGACGGGGCGAGTGGTTCGTGAGGCGGTCGTTGCGCGTGCGCGCGCCGTTCGAGGAACGAATCACGGGCGCGCCATCTTCACGCCGTGAGAGAGGGCTCCCTCGCTGCCCCTGGATGGGACGTGAGCTTGGCTGACGACGTGACCACTGCTGCTGCCCGCCTGTCACCGCCATTACTGTCGGCCCATTTTTGACCGCATTTGACCGTCGCGCTTGGCTGGCACCGCAGGGTTGCCTCGAATCGCGGTATTGACTCCACAGTCGAGGAGGCGTGGTAGTGGCGTGAGTGGCAATGCAGTTGCTCACACGTAGCAACTGGCGTGCCGGTTGCATGACGCGTGGGCCTGGACCTCCATGCTGGGCTCGTTGGAGTCGAAGGGGCGCGCCCACTTGGCATGGTTGCATGCCGCCTGCATGGCTGTCCGCCCTTTCACCCGCTGGTCTGGGCGAAAGTGGAGGAGTGCTTGTAACCGCCGGGTGGTTGCATGCACCGCGCGCGCGTGGCAGTTTGGCTTCTTCTCCCCTGGACCGGCTTGCATGACGTGTGGGACCCAGCCCCGCGCTGTGGGGGGAGAATCTTGGAGCGTGTTGGAGAAGACTCAACCCGCAACGGTTGAGGGCGCAAGTGGGGAGAGTCGCCTTTAAAAGGGGGGCGACCCCCTTGGAGGGCAACCATGTCTTCGCGCTCCCCTCATGCATCGTGTCTTCCCACCTTCCTAGCCCCCGGGCGGGGGACGCCCGGAATCCTTCCGTCTTGTCGTCGGAGGAGCGCAACTTCGTGGAAGTTGGTACCTTTCAGCCATCGTTCAGCTTCAAGGATTTTCATCATGCAGCCCGGCTGCATCCCCTCGCCGGTGGTCACCCAAGACGGTGACCACCAGCCTCTGGGTGGGGAGGAGCAAGCCAGGCTGTGATCTTGGTTCCGCCCTCAGCTTCAAGGATGTTCATCATCCTTGCTGGGGCGGAGGTCGGGCTGAGCCGGAGCTCTACCTCCCGTGCAGGTTCGTGGGTCAGCCTCCCCTCCAGTATTCAAGGGAGAGGGCGCTCACTGGCCCTGCGAGCGGGGCGGACTTCGACAACGCGGGGCTGGTCGACGGCGGGTGTCGCCAGCTTCAACGCGTTGGGCTCGCCGGCTTGGCTCCTGGTGCCCCCTCCCGCCGCAAGGGCGGTTGTCGCGTCGTGCGCACGGGTGGGCCGCCCAAGACATCGCGCGCCGCTAGAGCGGCGTTCGTGTTCTGGGGCTGTCCTGCCTTTGCAACGGTACGGGGCCTCTGCGCGGAGGTCGGTGCTCCGCTCGTCCGGGAGGATCCGATTGGGGATCTGCCGATGGGCTGACGCTCCGATCGTTGGTGCCGAGGTGGATGCAGCTCGAAAAGTCCCCGTCGCCGACGGGATCACTGCCACCATCCGCGCTCCGGGCCTCCGGCTCTTTGTACTTGTCCTCGCCCCTCGAGCGTCGGCGTGGGCGAGGGCAAGGTTGCAGCGGCGTCCGCCCTGAGGCCATCGTTGCTGCCGTGGGGACGGAACCAGAGTTCCGTTTGTATTGGCCCTTTGAGTGCCGGTGTCTTGTTCATTGTGGCTGTCGAGGCCTGAACATGTATGTATTTTCGGCACAGAGCCGTGTTTTTTCTTCATTTCGAGCACTAAGACTCGCCTTGTCGATTATCCGAACCGCTTCACCGAGCGTGAGTTGCCTCGTGCAAAGGTGACGAGTGAGGTATCCGTATCCCAGAGGAGTAGGAGTCCCTCGGCTCGGTCGGCCTTGCTGTCCGAGGCCCCTCTTGCTTAGTTAAAGGAACCCCTCGGCCGCCCTTCGATGAGCCGAAGCCAGAGGTAGTGGTGTCAGCACGGGCGGAGGCAGAGTTGGCTTCGAAAAGGAGGTGTGGTTGGCTAGAGCCTGGCCGGGTGGTCCACTGGCGGAACCGATGCCGGGGTTGAGCTGCCGAGGCCACAAGCCGAGCTGATGTCTTTGGGGGACAGCTGGCCGAGGCCTCGGGGTGACCGGCCGAGCCGCCTGCTCGGGCCAGATTCTCGAAGAAGACCCTGGCGGCGATGGCCCGGGTGTGGTGCTGATGCCGTCCTTCAGAGTGGGGGCCCTCCGACCGCGTCGCCGTCCGAGGCTAGGTCAGACCCCGCCGAAGGTGTAGTTGATGCCGAGGGTGCTGCTGCCCCCTTCGGCTGTCGACGTCCGAGCCTGCAGGATCAAGTTGTCTTGTAGTGTGTGTATGTTTTCTGCGGCCGTCGAGGCCTAAACACACCGTCGTCGTGTTGTAAAGCTGCGTTCCTTTTCCTCTCGTTTCGAGTATCTGGACTCATTTGTTGGTAACAGAATTGTTTGTGCGGGCGAGAGTTGCTTTTCACGGAAGGTGATGAGTGAGGTATCCGTATCCCGGAGGCGTAGGAATCCCTCGGCTTGGTCGGCCTTGCCGCTTACGCGCGCTCTTACTCGTCCATGGGGTTCTGTTACCGACGCAGTCGAGAAGGCCCAAAAAATCATTTCGGTAGAGGAGCTCTCGAGCATGAAGACTTGTTCGGTCCGTGGAGTCACTAATCCGAGCGCGAGTTACTTATCGCAGAAGGTGATGAGTGAGGTATCCGTATCCCGGAGGCGTAGGAGTCCCTCGGCTCTGTCAGCCTTGGCTGCTTACGTGTACTCCGTCGTTTTCAGGATCCACTTTTGAAGTAGTCAAAGAGCACGAAAGGCATTCTGGCAGAAAAGATTTTTTTTCTTTTTTCGAGGAAAATTTTGACGCAGAGGGGGTTGCCCCCTTCTAGCCCCCGAGGGAGGGTCGGGCTTTGCCGAGGCAAGGCTGACCCTTCCTTGACGACCAGACTTGGTGTGTGAACGAGGTATACGAGCAACTTGAAAGCATCTTAAGGGTAGAAGCGACGTAGCTGTTGGATGTTCCAAGCGTTGCCGTAGACCTCGCCTTGACTGTTGGCCAGCTTGTATGTTCTGGGCTTCAGAACCTTGGCGATGACGAACGGCCCTTCCCAGGGAGGCGTGAGTTTGTGCCGCCCTCGGGCATCTTGCCGCAGCCGAAGCACCAGGTCGCCCACCTAGAGGTCTTGGGACCGAACCCCTCGGGCGTGGTAGCATCGCAGGGACTGCTGGTACCGCGCCGAGTGTAGTAAGGCCATGTCCCGAGCCTCCTCCAGCTGGTCCAGTGAGTCTTCTCAGTTGGCTCGGTTGCTTTGGTCGGTGTAGGCCCTCGCCCTCGGGGAACCGTATTCTAGGTCTGTGGGCAAGATGGCCTCGGCCCCATAGACTAGAAAGAACGGTGTGAAGCCCGTGGCTCGGCTCGGCGTTGTCCTCAGACTCCAGACCACCGAGGGGAGTTCCTTCATCCACCGCTTGCCGAACTTGTTGATGTCGTTGTAGATCCGAGGCTTGAGTCCTTGCAGGATCATGCCGTTGGCCCGCTCCACTTGCCCATTCGTCATGGGGTGTGCCACGACAGCCCAGTCCACCCGGATGTGGTGATCCTCGCAGAAGTCCAGGAACTTTCTACCGGTGAACTGGGTACCGTTGTCGGTGATGATGGAGTTCGGGACCCCAAAGCGATGGATGATGTTGGTGAAGAACGCCACCGCCTGTTCGGACCTAATGCTGTTTAGGGGTCGGACCTCGATCCACTTGGAGAATCTGTCGATGGCGACCAACAGGTGCGTGTAGCCCTCGGGTGCCTTCTGCAAGGGGCCAACGAGGTCCAGACCCCACACAGCAAACGGCCAGGTGATGGGTATGGTCTACAGAGCCTGAGCGGGCAGGTGGGTCTGCCTCGCGTAGAACTGACACCCTTCGCAGGTGCGGACAATTCTAGTAGCGTCGGCCACCGCCGTCGGCCAGTAGAATCCTTGTCAGAAGGCGTTTCCAACGAGGGTTCGAGGTGCTGCGTGATGGCCGCAAGCCCCCGAGTGTATCTCTTGCAAGAGCTCCTGGCCTTCGGTGATGGAAATGCATCGCTGGAGGATGCCTGAGGGGCTGTGGTGGTAGAGCTCCTTCCCGTCTCCCAGCAAGACGAAAGACTTGGCGCGCCGCGCCAACCGCCGAGCTTCGGCTTGGTCGAGGGGCAGCTCTCCTCGGTGGAGATATTGCAGGTACGGGGTCTGCCAGCTTTGATTAGGCGTGACCTCGCTCGGTTCCCCCTCGACGCGCAGTGCCTCACCCTCGGGGGCCGAGGGTACTTCGGGCTGAGCCGAGGGTACCTCGGACTGTGCCGAGGGTACCTCGGACTGGGCCAAGGGTACCTCGGACTGAGCCGAGGGTGCCTCGGGCAGAGCCGAAGGTGCCTCGGGCTCGGGCGTGTCCTCGGTCTTGACGGAGGGTTGATGCAGGTCTCGGGAGAATACGTCCGGGGGAACTGTTGTTCATCCTGAGGCTATTTTAGCCAGCTCGTCCGCAGTCTCGTTGTAGCGTCGGGCGATGTGGTTGAGCTCGAGCCCGTAGAACTTGTCTTCTAGGCGCCGAACCTCATCGCAGTAGGCTTCCATCTTCGGGTCGCGGCAGTGGGAGTTCTTCATGACTTGGTCGATGACGAGCTGCGAGTCACCGCGAGCGTCGAGGCGTCGGACCCCTAGCTCGATGGCGATTCGCAACCCATTTACCAGAGCCTCGTACTCAGCCACGTTGTTGGACGCCGGGAAGTGGAGGCGTAGCATGTAGCGTAGGTGCTTCCCGAGGGGCGAGACGAAGAGGAGGCTTGCGCCGGCCCCCGTCTTCGTCAGCGACCCATCGAAAAACATGGTCCAGAGCTCCGGTTGGATCGGAGCCGTCGGGAGCTGGGTGTCGGCCCATTCAGCCACGAAGTCCACCAAGACCTGGGACTTGATGGCCTTTCGAGGGGCGAACGAGATCGTCTCGCCCATGATCTCCACCGCCCACTTCGCAATCCTACCCGAGGCCTCTCGGGACTGGATGATCTCTTCCAGGGGGAAGGATGACACCACAGTCACCGGATGAGACTTGAAGTAGTGTCGCAACTTCCGCCGTGTCAGGATCACCGCGTACAACAGCTTCTGGATTTGTGGGTAGCGGATCTTGGTCTCGGACAGTACCTCACTGATGAAGTAGACTGGCCTCTGGACGGGCAATGTATGCCCTTCTTCTCGTCTCTCAACCACGATCGCGGCGCTAACCACCTGGGTGGTTGCGGCGACGTAGATCAAGAGGGCTTCTCCGGCAGCGGGGGGCACCAAGATGGGCGCGCTCGTGAGGAGCGCCTTCAGATTCCCGAGGGCTTCCTCGGCCTCGGGAGTCCAAGCGAAGCACTCAGCCTTCCTTAAGAGGCGGTACAGAGGCAGACCTCTTTCGCCGAGGCGGGAGATGAAGCAGCTCAGAGCCACGAGACATCCCATGACCCTCTGTACGCCTTTTAAGTCCTTGATTGGCCCCATGCTGGTGATGGCTGCGATCTTCTCCGGGTTGGCTTCGATGCCCCACTCGGAGACGATGAACCCCAAGAGCATGCCTCGGGGGACCCTGAAGACACACTTTTCGGGATTAAGCTTCACGCCTTTCGCCTTGAGACATCGGAATGTTGCTTCAAGGTCGGAAAGGAGGTCGGAGGCCTTCCTCGTCTTGACTACGATGTCATCGACGTAGGTCTCGACCGTTCGGCCGATGTGTTCGCCAAACACATGGTTCATGCATCGCTGGTACGTTGCCCCCGCATTCCTCAAACCAAACGGCATTGTAACATAGCAGTACATGCCGAAGGGTGTGATGAATGAAGTCGCGAGCTGGTCGGACTCTTTCATCCTGATCTGATGATACCCTGAGTAGGCATCGAGGAAAGACAGGGTCTCGCACCCAGCAGTGGAATCCACGATCTGATCGATGCGAGGCAGAGGGTAGGGAACCTTCGGACATGCTTTGTTTAGACCAGTGTAGTCTACACACATCCGCCATTTCCCCCCTTTCTTTCTCACAAGCACAGGGTTGGCAAGCCATTCGGGATGGAATACCTCTTTGATGAACCCTACCGCTAGTAGCTTGTGGATCTCCTCGCCTATGGCTCTGCGCTTTTCTTCGTCGAATCGGCGCAGAGGTTGCTTCACGGGTCGGGCCCCGACTCGGATATCCATAGAGTGCTCGGCGACTTCCCTCGGTATGTCGGGCATGTCCGAGGGACTCCACGCGAAAACATCGGCGTTTGCACGGAGAAAGTCGACGAGCACTGCTTCCTATTTGGGGTCGAGCTCGGAACCGATCCGGATCTGCTTGGAGGCATCGTTGTAGGGGTCGAGAGGGACGGACTTGACCGTCTCCGCTGGTTCGAAGTTGCCGGCGTGGCGCTTCACGTCGGGCGCCTCCCTAGAGAGGCTCTCCAGGTCAGCGATGAGGGCCTCAGATTCGGCGAGGGCCTCGGCGTACTCCACGCACTCCACATCACATTCATACGCGTGTCGGTACGTGGGCCCGACGGTGATGACCCCGTTGGGGCCCGACATCTTGAGCTTGAGGTAGGTGTAGTTGGGGACGACCATGAACTTGGCGTAGCATGGCCTCCCCAGCACTGCGTGGTAGGTTCCTCGAAACCCGACCACTTCGAACGTGAGGGTCTCCTTTCGAAAGTTGGAGGGCGTCCCGAAGCAGACGGGTAGGTCGAGTTGTCCGAGGGGTTGAACGCGCTTCCCGGGGACGATCCCGTGGAAAGGCGCAGCGCCCGTCCGGACCGAGGATAGATCGATCCGCAGGAGTCCGAGGGTCTCGGCGTAGATGATGTTGAGGCTGCTGCCTCCGTCCATGAGGACCTTGGTGAGCCTGACGTTGCCGATGATGGGGTCGACAACGAGTGGGTATCTCCTCGGGCTCGACACGTAGTCTGGATGGTCGGCCCGGTCGAAGGTGATGGGCTTGTCGGACCAGTCTAGGTAGACTGGCACCGCCACCTTTACCGAGCAGACCTCCCGACGCTCTTGCTTTCGGTGACGAGCCGAGGCGTTCGCCACTTGCCCGCCATAGATCATGAAGCAGTCATGGACCTCGGGGAACCCTCCTGCCTTGTGATCTTCCTCCTTTGCGTCGTCGAGGGCCTTGCCACCCTCCGCGGGTGGCCCGGCCTTGTGGAAGTGTCGTCGAAGCATGGCACACTCCTCAAGGGTGTGCTTGATGGGCCCCTGATGATAGGGGCACGGCTCCTTGAGCATCTTGTCGAAGAGGTTGGCACCTCCGGGAGGCTTCCGAGGGTTCTTGTACTCGGCGGCGGCGACAAGGTCCGCGTCGGCGGCGTCGCGTTTCGCTTGCGACTTCTTCTTGCCTTTCTTCTTGGCGCCACGCTGAGTTGACGCCTCGGGAGCATCTTCCGGTGGGCGGCCCTGGGGCTGCTTGTCCTTCCAGAAAATGGTCTCAACCGCCTCCTGGCCAGAGGCAAACTTGGTGGCGATGTCCATCAGCTCGCTCGCCCGGGTGGGGGTCTTGTGACCCAGCTTGCTCACCAGGTCACGGCAGGTGGTGCCGGTGAGGAACGCGCCGATGACATCTGAATCGGTGATGTTGGGCAGCTCTGTGCGCTGCTTCGAGAATCGTCGGATGTAGTCCCGGAGAGACTCTCCCGGCTGCTGGCGACAGCTTCGGAGGTCCCAGGAGTTCCCAGGGCGCACGTATGTGCCCTGGAAATTGCCGGCGAAGGCTTGGACCAGGTCGTCCCAGTTGGAGATCTGCCCCGGGGGCAGGTGCTCCAGCCAGGCTCGAGCGGTGTCGGAGAGGAACAGGGGGAGGTTGCGGATGATGAGGTTGTCATCGTTCGTTCCACCCAGTTGGCAGGCCAGCCGATAGTCCGCGAGCCACAGTTCCGGTCTCGTCTCCCCCGAGTACTTGGTGATAGTAGTCGGGGTTCAGAACCGGGTCAGGAACGGTGCCCGTCGTATGGCACGGCTGAAAGCCTGCGGACCGGGTGGTTCGGGCGAAGGACTCCGATCCTCCCTGCTTTCGTAGCGTCCCCCACGCCTGAGGTGGTAGCCTCGACGCGCCCTATCGTCGAGGTGGGCCCGACGGCTGTGATGATGACGCTCGTTGCTGAGGCGACCCGGGACTGCATGCGCTGTGTTGCGCGTGCGCCCGGAGTGGACCGAGGCTTCCCGCATGAATCGGGAAGTCGCGGCGCGATGTTCCGAGGGGAACCCCTGCCTTTGGGAGGCAGAGCTTTCGGCCCGTCGGACCGTGGCGTCCTCCAGGAGATTCTTGAGCTCTCCCTGGATACGCCGCCCCTCGGTGGTTGATGGCTCCGGCATCGCGCGGAGGAGTATTGCCGCTGTAGCCAGGTTCTGGCCGACTCCGCTGGAATCCGGCGGTGGCCTCACCCTGACGTCGTCGGCGATGCGGTGCTGGATGTCCTGGGGGAGATGACGCGCTTCTCCGGCCGGGGGTTGGACCGCCCATTCCTGCCCGATGTCCCAGCGGATCGGCACAAGCGTTCCTGCTCCCTCGTCGAGCCTGGCCTGCCTCTCACGGATATGATCGAGCTATGGGTCAGGACCCCTCGCCGGGACGGGGACCGCAGCTAGCTCCCGAAGGATGTTAACGCGAGGCACAGGCCTAGGGGGATCACCGTTTTCCGGCATACCAAGATGGTTGCCTTCGCCGGGACCCCCTAGATCGACGTGGAAACATTCACGACTTGGGTCGTGGTCCTCGTTGTCGAGGTCGCGGCTGCCGTCGGAACAGTCGGAAAGGCAGTAGTCACATGCGGTCATGAAGTCCCGCACGGCACTGGGGTTACCAAGTCCGGAGAAATCCCAACAGAGGTCGGGCTCGCCATCTTCCTCGGACCCCGAGGGCTCGTAGGTCGAGTCGGCCGTCAGTCGGTCCCAGGGTGACCGTACACGATACCCCAGAGGGTTTGGACTCGCCTCTAAGAGAGTGCTCACCGAAGTGGAGTCGCTTGGTGGGTCGAGGCCGAATCCAAAAGACACGAGATGGGAATTGATCGGTACCTTTCGGTCGACGGTCGGTGACGATGTCGCGTCTGGGACTGACTGCACCGTTGTCTCAGGTACGAGGGTGACGCCCAGCAAGTCCTTCGCAAGCGTGCTGGCGTCGTGCGTTTGCTTGAGATTGGCGTGTTGCAGGGAGGCGGCGCTCGTCTTCGTCTCAGATGCGAGATCGATGCCCGACGCGCCCTCCGTTGGGGCGCCGGCGCCGTCGACTCACTCGACAGCCAACGAGGTGTCGCTTCCCGCTTGGCCTTGGTTGCCCCGTCTCCTCCTCCGTCGATGGGGGAGGGGACGGGACAAGCCCGAATGTCGTCCTTCCACCACGTGGGAAAGGCGTCATCGATTTCCCCGCCGGCGAGCGGGTTGTCGACCACCATTGTCGCTGTCGCGCGGCGGGGGAAGGAGCATCATGTCGTAGCTGCCATCGAGGGACATGAACTCAAGATTCCCGAAACGGAGCACCGTCCCGGGCCGGAAAGGTTGCTGGAGACTGCCCATCTGGAGCTTGACGGGAAGCTGTTCGTCAACACGCAGCAGGCCCCTACCTGGCGCGCCAACTGTCGGTGTTTCGAAACCCGGGGGGTCCCTGGACCGACGAGTGAATCGTCGCCGCGTGCCCCAGCCCAGATGGGTCGACGCGAGGCGGAACGCGAAGGGGGGAAAGGATGCAGCCGGAGGGAGGCAGGCGTGAGAGAGTGGATCCCGCGGCCTTCGTGTTAGCCCCACGCCTGAGTCGGGTGCGCTTGCAGTAGGGGGATACAAGCGTCCACGCGGGAGTGGGAGCGAGCGGCCTTGCGCGAGCGCCGTCCCGTCCTTCTCCACGCGGGCCCACCAACCATCCGTAAGAGGGCCCTGGTCCTCCCTTTTATAGGCGTAAGGAGAGGATCCAGGTGTACAATGGGGAGTGTAGCAATGTGCTAACGTGTCTAGCGATGGAGAGCTAGCGCCCTAAGTACATGCCATCGTGGCAGCCGGAGAGGTCTTGGCACCCAGTTCGCGTGGTGTCGTGGCTATCGGAGGAGTGCTGGAGCCTGGCGGGAGGACAGCTGTTGGGGCTATCGAGTCCTTGCTGACGTCCTCTTGCTTCCGTAAGGGGGCTGAGAGCCGCCGTCGTCACAGGGCATGCGGGCGCCATCATTACTCGAATGGTGGAGCGAGCCAAATGGGACGCCGGTCTGGTTCCCTGCAGCCCGAGTCAGCTCGGGGTAGGGTAATGATGGCGCTTCCTGTTGACGTGGTCGGTCCATGCCCTAGGCTGGGCGAGGTGGAGGCTCCTCCGAGGTCGAGGTCGAGCCCCTGGGTCGGGCGAGGCGGAGTTCGTCGTCTTCCGGGGCTGAGCCCATGTCCAAGCCCTGGGGTCGGGCGAGGCGGAGTTTGCCGTCTTCCGGGGTTGAGCCCGAGTCCGAGCCCTAGGTCGGGCGGAGCGGAGTTCACCGTCTTCCGGGGCTGAGCCCGAGTCCGAGCCCTGAGACGGGCGGAGCAGAGTTCACCGTCTTCCGGGGCTGAGCCCGAGTCCCAGCCCTGGGACGGGCGGAGCGGAGTTCGCCGTCTTCCGGGGCTGAGCCCGAGTCCGAGCCCTGGGTCGGGCGGAGCGGAGTTCACCGTCTTCTTGGGCTGAGCCCGAGTCCGAGCCCTGGGACGGGCGGAGCGGAGTTCGCCGTCTTCCGGGGCTAAGCCCGAGTCCGAGCCCTGGGTCGGGCGGAGCAGAGTTCGCCGTCTTCCGGAGCCCGAGTCCGAGCCCTGGGTCAGGCAAGGCGGAGTTTCCTAAGACGCCCGAGGCCGGCCTTGGCTGCTGTCAACCTCACTCTGTCAGGTGGCTCAGCAGTCGGAGCGGCGTAGGCGGCGCTGTCCTCTTGTCAGACCGGTCAGTAGAGCGGCGAAGTGATTGCGGTCACTTTCGGCTCTGTCGACTGGTGGGTGTGCGTCAGGATAAAGGTGTCAGGCCACCTTTGCATTAAATGCCCCTGCGATTTAGTCGGTCGGCGTGGCGATGCGGCCAAGGTTGCTTCTCGGTGAAGACTGGGCCTCGGGTGAGCCGACAGTGTACCCGTTGCTGGAGGGGGGTCCTCGGGCGAGACGTAGGTTCTCCGGGGTCGGCTTCCCTTGCCCGAGGCTAGGCTCGGGCGAGGCACGATCGCGTCCCTTGAATGGACCGATCTTTGACTTAATCGCACCCATCAGGCCTTTGCAGCTTTGTGCTGATGGGGGTTACCAGCTGAGATTTTAGGGGTCTTGAGGGTACCCCTAATTATGGTCCCCGACAAATAATAAAAAAATAAAGCAATGCAGTAATGCACAACAACCTTATGTATTCCAACAACCATGTCCGTGTTGCAGTACTCATAATAGATTTTTGAAAATGGAAGATAATTTTATTGCTCCCAGTTTTACTGCTAGCTCACCCAGGGTTATCAGAGATGAGAGATTTCTCCAAAGGCTCCGAGAGGTACCATACGCCCATCTCTTATTGCGGGTACCACACTAGCACTTTTCAAATTGTCGATGCACCTCTTTACAGTTCTTTTAGGTTATGTGCCAATTTCTCGAGGCTTATAAGGACATTTCTACTCTATATCTAGAATCTACTCCTTCCATTTGTCTGAGGTACTGAATTTAGTGCTACCAATCCCGGCCAGTGGTAGGTTTAGTATACAAGGCTATCTCTGTTGTTGATATAGTTATTACACTATAGATTTGATTGTGCCTATGGTTAACATCTCTCTAAGCATGGTTTCCAGTCTGATAATCAAGTGTGCGCTCTAATTTGTATTTTCTTAGCTTGTTTAGTTTGCATATTATATGCACTCAGATGGTGTATACTAATGTTTCTATGGAATTCATTGAAAATTCATCTACTTACCTGTCGGCGTTTCGAGACCGGGGGTCCCTAAGCCGACGAGTGAATGTCGCCGCGTGCCCCAGCCCAGATGGGTCGACGCGAGGCCGAGCGCGAAGGGGGGAAGTGAGGTGGCCGGAGATGGGCGTGAGAGAGGTGGAAATCCCGCGGCCTTCGTGTTCGTCCCGCGCCCAGGTCGGGTGCGCTTGCAGTAGGGGGTTACAAGCGTCCACGCGGGAGAGGGAAGCGAGCGGCCCCAAGAGAGCGCCTGTCCCGTCCTCGTCCCCGCGCGGCCAACCTTCTCTAAGAAGGCCCTGGTCCTTCCTTTTATAGGCGTAAGGAGAGGATCCAGGTGTACAATGGGGGTGTAGCAGAGTGCTACGTGTCTAGCGGGGGAGAGCTAGCGCCCTAAGTACATGCCGATGTGGCAGCCGGAGAGATTTTGGCACCCAGCTAGTGTGAAGTCGTGGCCTTCGGTGGAGCGACGGAGCCTGGCGGAGGGACAGCTGTCGGGGCGGTTGAGTCCTTGCTGACGTCCTCCTACTTCCGTAAGAGAGCTGAGAGCCGCCGTCGTCACAGAGCATGCGGGGCGCCATCATTGCCTATCTGGCGGAGCTAGCCAGATGGGACACTGGTCTTGTTCTCTGCGGCCCGAGTCAGCTCGGGGTAGGGTGATGATGGCACTTCCTGTTGACGTGGCTGGCCTGCGCCCTTGGTCGGGCGACGTGGAGGCTCCTCCGAAGCCGAGGTCGAGTCTGTCTTCCATGGCCGAGGCCGAGTCTGAGCCCCTGGGTCGGGCGAGGTGGAGGTCGTTCGGCAGAGGCCAGGGCGGAGTCCGAGCCCTGGGGTCGGGCGAAGCGGTGTTCGTCGTCTTCTGGGGCTGAGCCTGAGTCCGAGCCCTGGGGTCGGGTGAAGCGGAGTTCGTCGTCTTCCGGGACTTAGCCCGAGTCCGAGCCCTGGGTCGGGCGGAGCGGAGTTCGCCGTCTTCCGGTTCTTAGCCCGAGTCCGAGCCCTGGGTCGGGCGGAGCGGAGTTCGCCGTCTTCCGGGACTTAGCCCGAGTCCGAGCCCTGGGTCGGGCGGAGCGGAGTTCGCCGTCTTCCGGGGCTTAGCCCGAGTCCGAGCCCTGGGTAGGGCGGAGCGGAGTTCGCCGTCTTCCGGGACTTAGCCCGAGTCCGAGCCCTGGGTCGGGCGGAGCGGAGTTCGCTGTCTTCCAGGGCTTAGCCCGAGTCCGAGCCCTGGGTCGGGCGGAGCGGAGTTTCCTATGGTGCCTTTGGCAAGGCCTGACTGCCTGTCAGTCTCACTCTGTCAAGTGGCACTGCGGTCAGAGTGGCGCAGGCGGCGCTGTCCTTCTGTCAGGCCGGTCAGTGGAGCGGTGAAGTGACGGCGGTCACTTCGGCTCTGCCGGGGGGCGCGCGTCAGGACAAAGGTGTCAGGTCACCTTTGCATTAAATGCTCCTGCGACTCGGTCGGTCGGTGCAGCGATTTAGTCAGGGTTGCTTCTTAGCGAAGGCAGGGCCTCGGGCGAGCCGGAAATATGTCCGCTGTTGGAGGGGGGCCTCGGGCGAGACGGAAATCCTCCGGGGTCGGCTGCCCTTGTCCGAGGCTAGGCTTGGGCGAGGCGTGATCGAGTCGCTCGAATGGACTGATCCCTGACTTAATCGCACCCATCAGGCCTTAGCAGCTTTATGCTGATGGGGGTTACCAGCTGAGAATTAGGAGTCTTGAGGGTACCCCTAATTATGGTCCCCGACAGTAGCCCCTGAGCCTCGAAGGGAGTGTTAGCACTCGCTTGGAGGCTTTCGTCGCACTTTTTTGCAAGGGGACCAGCCTTTCTCGGTTGCATTTTGTTCCGGTGGGTGCGCGTGAGCGCACCCGCCGGGTGTAGCCCCCGAGGCCTCGGAGGAGTGGTTTCACTCCTTTGAGGTCTTAATGCCTCGCGTAATGCTTCGGCTGGTCTGGTTGTTCCCTCATGCGAACTGGCCGTAGCCCGGGTGTACGGTCGGGGCCCAAGCTCTCGGGCTGGTATGTTGACGCTGTCAACGGTTCGGCCAGAGCCGGGTTTGCGAGAGCAGCCCCCGAGCCTCCGCACAGGGCGAGAGGGCGATCAGGGACAGACTCGGCTTTTTTACATACGCCCCTGCGTCGCCTTTCCGCAAGGAGGAGGGGGGGAAAGCGCCATGTTACCCTCGATGGGCGCCGAACATGGTGTCTCCGGTGAGCTGCAAGCGGGTAATCCGAGTGGACGTCTGTGCCCCATTCGTTAGGGGTCGGCTAGGGGCCCAGAGGCACGCCCAAAAGTACCTGCGGGTGATCTGCCGGACCCGGTCCCCTGGCGACGGGGTCCGAGGGCTTGATGCCTCCCTCTGATGGGATTCCGTTACAAGATCGCTCCCGCTGGTCTCGGAAATGTCCTAGGGTACCTCGGGAGCGCAGCCCGAGCCTTGGTTATGTATCGAACGTACCCCTGGTCATCCCTCGCTCGGCGTCTGAGGCGGCTGTGAACCCTTCGGGGGCCAGCCTTCGAACCCCTGATCAGTAATGGGCGCGGAGCCCGAGTAGCCTGAGGCGGCCGTGGAACCCTTCGGGGGGCCGGCCTTCGAACCTCTGACCAGTAGTGGGTGTAGGGCCCACGCGATCTGAGGCGGCTGTTGAACCCCTCGGGGGGCCAGCCTTCGAACCTCTGATCAGTAGGGAGGCTCGGAGCCTGGTTCCTTCACGGGGAAGGATCCTTTTCGGGGTATCCCCCTTTCCCGGTCCCTGTTGTAAGAGATAGAGAAAGAGGAAAAAAGGAAAAGGATACGAAATCGAACGACGTGGCGTACCTTTTTTGGTGCGGTTTTTACGGCGAAGGCGAAGCGTCGCCCGCTTCTCCTGCCAGAAGCGCCGTTTGTCCCTCCGCGGAGTTAATGCGACGGGGCAAGTTGTTGGCAGGGCGGTCGTCGCGCGTGCGCGAGCCGTTCGAGGGACGGATCACGGGTGTGTTGTCTTCACGCCGTGAGAGGGGGTTCTCTTGCTGCCCCCGGATGGAACGTGAGCTTGGCTGACGATGTGACCGCTGCTCCCGCCAGCCTGCCACCGTCATTACTGCCGGCCCACTTTTGGCCGCATTGACCGCCGCGTCAGGCTGGCGCTGCTGGGTCGTGCGCCTGGTCGCCTCGAGTCATGGTATTGGTTCCGCAATCGAGGAGGCGCGGTGGTGGCGCAAGTGGCGGTGCAGTTGCTTGCATGCAGCATCCGGCGCGCCGGTTGCGTGACGCGTGGGCCTGGGCCTCCATGCTGGCGTGTCGGGAGTCGGAGAAGCGCGTCCACTTGGCGCGGTTGCATGCCGCCTGCATGGCTGCCCGCCTCTTTCGCCCGTTGGTCTGGGCAAAAGTGGAGGGTCACTTGTAACCGCTGGGCAGTTGTGTGCACCACGCGCGGCGGTTTGGCTTCTTCTGCTCTGAGCCGGTTTGCATGACATGCGAGACCCAGCCCCCGCGCCGCAGGGGAGGGCCTTGGAGCGTGTTGGAGAAGACTCAGCCCATGACGGTTGGGGGCGCAAGTAGGGAGAGTTGCCTTTAAAAGGAGGGTGACCCCCTTCGGAAGGCGACCATGTCCTCTCGCTCCCTTATGCATTGCGTCTTTCCACCTTCCAAGCCCCCGGATGGGGGATACCCGCCATCTTTTCGCCTCATCGTTGGAGGAACGCAACTCCGTAGGAGTTGGTACCTTTCAGCCATCGTTCGGCTTCAAGGATTTTCATCATGCAGCCCGGCTGCACCCCTCCACCGGCGGTCACCCAAGATGGTGACCTCCAGCTTGATGGTGGGGGAAAGCGAGCCAGGCCGCGGCCTCTACCCCTCCCTCAGCCTCAAGGATTTTCATCACCAGGGCTTGGGAGGGGAGTGTGCCGAGTTGGGGTCGGCCCCTGTGTGGGCGGCGGCCCGCTCCTTCACTCAGTGTCCGGAGGGAAGGGCGGTCGTCATCCATGGCGCTGGTGGCTGCACAGTGCCTGGCTCTCGGACGCGAGTGGCTTCGGAGCCGCTCGCGGCGCCGGCGTCTGCCACGGCAGCTGGAAGAGGTTCTCCCGCCGGCGAGATAGCCAAGGCCGGCCACGGACCGACCTCCAACTCTACGGCCTTCTGCCCGTCCTTGCCTCACGAGTTTGGGCATGGGTGGGGGCCTCCTGGCAGCAGCATCCGCCCTGAGGTCAGTGCTGCCGCTGTTCGCCCCCCCCCGGAGCAGAAGTCGTCGTCGTCGACGCTGCTGGAGCGGGTGACGGCGCGCCGTTCGTCGGTCTTCTGTTGCTCCGCAGGCCCACCCCCATGGAGCGGGGTTGTTCGTACCTGCGGAGGGGGAACCAGAGTTCCGTTTGTAATGGCACTTCGAATGCCAGTGTTTTTGTTCATTATGGCTGTCGAGGCCTGAACATGTATGTAATTTTGGCACGGAACCGTGTTTTTTCCTCTTTTTCGAGCATTAAGACTCGCCTGTTGATTATCTGAACCGCTTCACCAAGCATGAGTCGCCCTGTGTCAAGGTGACGAGTGAGGTATCCGTATCCCGAAGGCGTAGGAGTCCCTCGGCTCGGTCGGCCTTGTTGTCTGAGGCTCCTCTAGCTCAGTTAAAGGGACCCCTTGGCCGCTCTTCGACGAGCCGAGGCCAGGGGTAGCGATATCAGCATGAACAGAGGCGGAGTTGGCTCGAAAATGAAACCTGGTTGGCCAGAGCCTAGCCGGGTTGTCCGTTAGCGGGACCGACGCCGGAGTTGATCAGCCGAGGCCTCGAGTTGGGCTGGCGCCCTTGGGAGATGGTTGGCCGAGGCCCCAGGGGTAACCGGCCGAGCCGCCTGCTCGGGCCGGATTCCCAGAGAAGTCCCCGGCAGTGATTGTCCGGGCGTGGCGATGACGTCGTCCTCCAGAGTGGGGATCCCTGGACTGCGTCGCCGTCCGAGGCTAGGTCGGACCTCGCTGAAGGTGTCGTCGATGCCGAGGGTGCTACTGCCCCCTTCCAGCGCCAAGACCCGAGCCTGCAGGATCAGAGTGTCTTGTAGCGTGTGCCTTCTACGGCCGCCGAGGCCAGAATACACACCCTCGCCGTGTTGTAAAGCTGCGTCTCCTTTCCTCTTGTTTCGAGTATCTGGACTTTCTTGTCGGTAACAGGGATGTTTGTGCGAGCGAGAGTTGCTTCTCGCGGAAGGTGATGAGTGAGGTATCCGTATCCCGGGGGCGTGGGAGTCCCTCGGCTCGGTCGGCCTTTGCCGCTTACGCGCACTTTCACCCGTCCATGAGGCCCTGTCACCGACTCAGTCGAGAAGGCTCGAAGGATCGCTTCGGCAGAAGAGCTTCCGAACGTGAAGACTTGTTCGGTCCGCGGAATCACTTTATCCGAACGCGAGTTACTTATCGCAGAAGGTGATGAGTGAGGTATCCGTATCCCGGAGGCGTAGGAGTCCCTCGGCTCGGTCAGCCTTGGCTGCTTACGTGTACTCCATCGTTTTCAGGATCCACTTTTCGAAGTAGTCAGAAAGCACGAAAGATATTCTGGCAGAAGAAATCTTTTTTCGAGGAAAATTTCAACGCAGAGGGGGTTCCCCCCTTTTAGCCCCCAAGGGAGGGTCGGGCTTTGCCGAGGCGAGGCCGACCCTTCCTTGATGACTAAACTTTGCGTGGGTGCGAGGTATATGAACAACTTGAAAACATCTTAAGGGTAGAAGCGACGTAGCTGTTGGATGTTCCAAGCGTTGCCGTAGACCTCGCCTTGGCTGTTGGCCAGCTTGTACGTTCCGGGCTTCAGAACTTTGGCGATGACGAATGGCCCCTCCCAGGGGGGCGTGAGCTTGTGCATCCCTCGGGCGTCTTGCCGCAGCCGAAGCACCAGGTCGCCCACCCGGAGGTCTCGGGGCCGGACCCCTCGGGCATGGTAGCGTCGCAGGGACTGCTGGTACCGCGCCGAGTGTAGTAAGGCCTTGTCCCGAGCCTCTTCCAGCTGGTCCAGCGAGTCTTCTCGGCTAGCTTGGTTGCTTTGATCGCTGTAGGCCCTCGTCCTCGGGGAGCCGTACTCCAGGTCAGTGGGCAAGACGGCCTCGGCCCCGTAGACCAGGAAGAACGGCGTGAAACCTGTGGCTCGGCTCGGCGTTGTCCTCAGGCTCCAGACCACCGAGGGGAGTTCCTTCATCCATCGCTTGCCGAACTTGTTGAGGTCGTTGTAAATCCGAGGCTTGAGCCCTTGTAGAATCATGCCGTTGGCACGCTCTACTTGCCCGTTCGACATGGGATGAGCCACGGCGGCCCAGTCCACCGGGATGTGGTGATCCTCGCAGAAGTCCAAAAATTTTCTGCCGGTGAACTGGGTACCGTTGTCGGTGATGATAGAGTTCGGGACCCCGAAGCGATGGATGATGTTGGTGAAGAACGTCACCGCCTGCTCGGACCTGATGCAGTTCAGAGGTCGGACCTCGACCCACTTGGAGAATTTGTCGATGGCGACCAGCAAGTGCGTGTAGCCCCCGGGCGCCTTCTGCAAGGGGCCGACGAGGTCCAGCCCCCACACAGCAAAGGGCCAGGTGATGGGTATCGTCTGCAGAGCCTGGGCGGGCAGGTGGGTCTGCTTCGCATAGAATTGACACCCTTCGCAGGTGCGGACAATTCTAGTGGCGTCAGCCACCGCCGTTGGCCAGTAGAAGCCTTGCCAGAATGCATTCCCGACAAGGGCTCGAGGCGCTGCGTGATGGCCGCAAGCCCCCCGAGTGTATCTCTTGCAGGAGTTCCTGACCTTCGGCGACGGAGATGCATCGCTGGAGGATGCCCGAGGGGCTGCGGTGGTAGAGCTCCTTCTCATCGCCCAGCAAGACGAACGACTTGGCGCGTCGCGCTACCCGCCGAGCCTCGGCTCGGTCGAGGGGTAGCTCTCCTTGGCGGAGATATTGCAGGTACGGGGTCTGCCAATTTCGATCAGGCGTGGCCCCGCTCCGCTCCTCCTCGATGCGCAGTGCCTCACCCTCGGAGGCCGAGGGTACCTCGGGTTGAACCGAGGCCGCCTCGGGCCGAGCTGAGGGTGCCTCTGGCTGTGCCGAGGGCACCTCGGGCTGGACCGAGGGCGCCTCAGGCTCGGGCGCGTCGTCGATCTTGACGGAGGGTTGATGCAGATCCCGAGAGAAGACGTCCGGGGGAACCGTTGTTCGCCCCGAGGCTATTTTTTCCAGCTCGTCCGCAGTCTCGTTGTAGCGCCGAGCGATGTGGTTAAGCTCGAGCCCGTAGAACTTGTCTTCCAGGCGCCGAACCTCATCGCAGTAGGCCTCCATCTTCGGGTCGCGGCAGTGGGAGTTCTTCATGACTTGGTCGATGACGAGCTGCGAGTCACCGCGAGCGTCGAGGCGTCTGACCCCTAGCTCGATGGCGATCCGCAACCCGTTGACCAGAGCCTCGTACTCAGCCACATTGTTGGACACCGGGAAGTGGAGGCGTAGCACATAGCGTAGGTGTTTCTCGAGGGGCGAGATGAAGAGTAGGCCCGCGCCGGCTCCCGTCTTCATCAGCGACCCGTCGAAAAACATGGTCCAGAGCTCTGGTTGGATCGGAGCCGTCGGTAGCTGGGTGTCGACCCATTCGGCTACGAAGTCCGCCAAGACCTGGGACTTGATGGCCTTCCGAGGGGCGAACGAGATTGTCTCGCCCATGATTTCCACTGCCCACTTTGCAATCCTGCCCGAGGCCTCTCGGCACTGGATGATCTCCCCCAGGGGGAAGGATGACACCACAGTTACCGGATGAGACTCGAAGTAGTGTCGCAACTTCCGCCGCGTCAGGATCACTGCATACAGCAGCTTCTGAACTTGTGGGTAGCGGATCTTGGTTTCGGACAGTACCTCGCTGACGAAGTAAACTGGCCTCTGAACGGGCAATGCATGCCCCTCTTCTTGCCTCTCGACCACAATCGCGGCGCTAACCACCTGGATGGTCGCGGCGACGTAGACCAAGAGGGCTTCTCCGTCAGCTGGGGGCACCAAGATAGGTGCCTTTGTGAGGAGCGCCTTCAGGTTCCCGAGAGCTTCCTCGGCCTCAGGGGTCCAAGTGAAGCGCTCGGCCTTCCTTAAGAGGCGGTACAGAGGCATGCCTCTTTCGCCGAGGCGTGAGATGAAGCGGCTCAGAGCCGCGAGAAATCCCATGACCCTCTGTACGCCCTTTAAGTCCTTGATGGGACCCATGCTGGTGATGGCTGCGATCTTCTCGGGGTTGGCTTCGATGCCCCGCTCGGAGACGATGAACCCCAAGAGCATGCCCCGGGGCACCCCGAAGACACACTTCTCGGGATTGAGCTTGACGCCTTTCGCCTTGAGACATCGGAATGTCACTTCAAGGTCGGAGAGGAGGTCGGAAGCTTTCCTCGTCTTGACTACGATGTCATCGACGTAGGCCTCGACCGTGTGACCGATGTGTTCGACGAACACATGTTTCATGCACCGCTGGTACGTCGCGCCCGCATTCCTCAAACCGAACGGCATGGTGACATAGCAGTACATGCCGAAGGGCGTGATGAAAGAAGTCGCGAGCTGGTCGGACTCTTTCATCCTGATTTGGTGATACCCTGAGTAGGCGTTGAGGAAAGACAGGGCTTCGCACCCAGCAGTGGAATCCACGATTTGATCTATGCGAGGCAGAGGGTAGGGAACCTTCGGACATGCTTTGTTGAGACCAGTGTAGTCTACACACATCCGCCATTTCTCCCCTTTCTTTCTCACAAGCACAGGGTTGGCAAGCCATTCGGGATGGAGTACCTCTTTGATGAACCTGGCTGCCATTAGCTTGTGGATCTCCTCGCCTATCGCTCTGCGCTTCTCCTCGTCGAATCGGCGCAGAGGCTGCTTGACGGGTCGGGCTCCGGCCCGAATATCCAGTGAGTGCTCGGCGACATCCCTCGGTATGCCGGGCATGTCCGAGGGACTCTACGCGAAGACGTCGGCGTTCGCGCGGAGAAAGTCGACGAGCACTGTTTCCTATTTGGGGTCGAGCCCGGAACCGATCCGGATCTGCTTGGAGGTGTCGCCACTGGGGTCGAGGGGGACGGCCTTAACCGTCTCCACTGGCTCAAAGTTGCCGGCATGACGCTTCATGTCTGGCACCTCTTTGGAGAGGCTTTCCAGGTCGGCGATGAGGGCCTCGGACTCGGCGAGGGCCTCGGCGTACTCCACGCACTCCACGTCGCATTCGAACGCGTGTTTGTACGTGGGGCCGACGGTGATGACCCCGTTTTGGCCCGGCATCTTGAGCTTCAGGTAGGTGTAGTTGGGGACGACCATAAACTTCGCGTAGCATGGCCTCCCCAGTACCGCGTGGTAGGTTCCTCGGAACCCGACCACCTCGAACGTCAGGGTCTCCCTTCGGAAGTTGGAGGGCGTTCCGAAGCAGACGGGAAGGTCGAGTCGTCCGAGGGGCTGGACGCGCTTCCCGGGAATGATCCCGTGGAAGGGCGCAGCGCCTGCTCGGACGGAGGACAGATCGACGCGCAGGAGCCTGAGGGTCTCGGCGTAGATGATGTTGAGGCTGCTGCCCCCGTCCATAAGGACCTTGGTGAGCCTGACGTCGCCGATGACAGGGTCGACGATGAGCGGGTATTTCCCCGGGCTCGGCACGTGGTCGGGGTGATCAGCTTGGTCGAAGGTGATGGGCTTGTCGGACCAGTCTAGGTAGACTGGCGCCGCCACCTTCACCGAGCAGACCTCCCGGCGCTCTTGCTTGCGATGCCGAGCCGAGGCATTCGCCGCATGCCCACCGTAGATCATGAAGCAGTCGCGGGCCTCGGGGAACTCTCCTGCTTGGTGATCTTCCTTCTTGTCGTCGTCATGGGCCCTGCCACCCTCCGCGGGTGGCCCGACCCTGTGGAAGTGGCGCCGAAGCATGACGCACTCCTCAAGGGTGTGCTTGACGGGCCCCTGATGATAGGGGCACGGCTCCTTGAGCATCTTGTCGAAGAGGTTAGCACCTCCGAGGGGCTTCCGAGGGTTCTTGTACTCGGCGGCGGCGACAAGGTCCGCGTCGGCGGCGTCGCGTTTCGCTTGCGGCTTCTTCTTGCCTTTCTTCTTGGCGCCGCGCGGAGCAGACGCCTCTGGAGCATCTTCCGATGGGCGGCCCTGGGGCTGCTTGTCCTTTCGGAAGATAGCCTCGACCGCCTCCTGGCCAGAGGCGAACTTGGTGGCGATGTCCATCAGCTCGCTCGCCCTGGTGGGGGTCTTGCGACCCAACTTACTCACCAGGTCGCGGCAGGTGGTGCCGGCAAGGAACGCGCCGATGACATCCGAGTCGGTGATGTTGGGCAGCTCGGTGCGCTGCTTCGAGAATCGCCGGATGTAGTCCCGGAGAGACTCTCCCGGCTGCTGTCGGCAGCTTCGGAGGTCCCAGGAATTCCCGGGGCGCGCATACGTGCCCTGGAAATTGCCAGCGAAGGCTTGGACCAGGTCATCCCAGTTGGAGATCTGCCCCGGAGGCAGGTGCTCCAACCAGGCACGAGTGGTGTCGGAGAGGAACAGGGGGAGGTTGCGGATGATGAGGTTGTCGTCGTCCGTTCCACCCAGCTGGCAGGCCAGGCGGTAGTCCGCGAGCCACAATTCTGGTCTCGTTTCCCCCGAGTACTTTGTGATAGTAGTCAGGGGTCGGAACCGGGTCGGGAACGGTGCCCACCGGATGGCCCGGCTGAAGGCCTGCGGACCGGGTGGTTCGGGCGAGGGACTCCGATCCTCCCCGCTGTTGTAGCGTCCCCCACGCCTGGGGTGATATCCTCGGCGCACCCTCTCGTTGAGGGTGGCCCGACGGTCGCGATGATGGTGCTCGTTGCCGAGGTGGCCCGGGGCCACAGGCGCGGTGTTGCGCGTGCGCCCGGTGTAGACCAAGGCTTCCCGCATGAATCGGGAAGTCACGGCATGAGGTTCCAAGGGGTATCCTTGCCTTCGGGAGGCAGAGCTCTCGGCCCGTTGGACCGCAGCGCCTTCCAGGAGATTCTTGAGCTCTCCTTGGATTCGTCGACCCTCGGTGGTTGATGGCTCCGGCATCGCGCGGAGAAGCATCGCTGCTGCAGCCAGGTTCTGACTGACCCCACTGGATGCGGGTGGCGGCCTGACCCTGATGTCGTTGGCGACGCGGAGCGAAAGACCCTGGGGCAGGTGACGTATTTCTCCGGCCGGGGGTTGGCCCGCCCATGCCTGCCCGACGTCCCGGTGGATCGGCTCAAGCGCTCCTGCTCCCTCGTCGAGCCTGGCCTGCGCCCCGCGGACTTGCTCGAGCTGTGGGTCGTGACCCCCCGCCGGAACGGAGACCACAGCTAGCTCCCGCGGGATGTCAGCGCGGGGCACCGGCCTAGGGAGATCACCGCCCTCCGGCATGCCGAGATGGTTGCCTTCGGAGGGATCCTCTAGATCGACGTGGAAACATTCGCGGCTTGGGCCGCAGTCCTCGTCGTCGAGGCTGCGGCTACCGTCGGAACAGTCGGAGAGGCAATAGTCACATGCGGTCATGAAGTCCCGCATGGCACTGGGGTTGCCAAATCCAGAGAAATCCCAACAGATGCTGGGGTCGTCGTCTTCCTCGGACCCGGAGGGCCCATAGGTCGAGACGTCCGTCAGCCGGTCCCAAGGCGACCGCGTGCGAAACCCCAGAGGGTTTGAACTCGCCTCTACGAGAGTGCCCGCCAAAGCAAGGTCGCTAGGCGGGTTGAGGCTGAATCTAAATGACGTAGGATGGGAATCGGTCGATACCTTTTGGTCGACGAGCAGCGACATAGTCACGTCGGGGGCTGATTGCACCGTCGTCTCAGGTACGAGGGCGACGTCCTGCAAGCTCTCCGCGAGCGCACTGGCGTCGTCCACTTGCTCGGGATTGGCGTGTCACGGGGAGACGGCGCTCGCCTTCGTCTCAAACGCGAGGTCAACGCCCGACGCGCCCCCCGTTGGAGCGCTGGGGACGTCGACTCGCTCGACAGCCGACGAGGCGCGGCCTCCCGCTTGGCCTTGGTTGCCCTGCCTCCTCCTCCGTTGTCGGGGGAGAGGACGGGGCGAGCTCGAATGTTGTTCTTCCACCACGCGGGGAAGACGTCGTCGATTCCGCCGCCGGCGGGCGGGCTGTCGGCCGCCATTGTCGTTGTCGCGCGGCGGTGGAAGGAGTATCATGTCGTAGCTGCCGTCGAAGGACATGAACTCAAGACTCCTGAAACGGAGCACCGTCCCGGGTTGGAGAGGTTGCTAGAGACTGCCCATCTGGAGCTTGACGGGAAGCTGTTCGTCAACACGCAGCAGGCCCCTACCTGGCGCGCCAACTGTCGGCGTTTCGAGACCGGGGGGGTCCCTAAGCCGACGAGTGAATGTCGCCGCGTGCCCCAGCCCAGATGGGTCGACGCGAGGCCGAGCGCGAAGGGGGGAAGTGAGGTGGCCGGAGATGGGCGTGAGAGAGGTGGAAATCCCGCGGCCTTCGTGTTCGTCCCGCGCCCAGGTCGGGTGCGCTTGCAGTAGGGGGTTACAAGCGTCCACGCGGGAGAGGGAAGCGAGCGGCCCCAAGAGAGCGCCTGTCCCGTCCTCGTCCCCGCGCGGCCAACCTTCTCTAAGAAGGCCCTGGTCCTTCCTTTTATAGGCGTAAGGAGAGGATCCATGTGTACATTGGGGGTGTAGCAGAGTGCTACGTGTCTAGCGGGGGAGAGCTAGCGCCCTAAGTACATGCCGATGTGGCAGCCGGAGAGATTTTGGCACCCAGCTGGTGTGAAGTCGTGGCCGTCGGAGGAGCGACGGAGCCTGGCGGAGGGACAGCTGTCGGGGCGGTTGAGTCCTTGCTGACGTCCTCCTGCTTCCGTAAGAGAGCTGAGAGCCGCCGTCGTCACAGAGCATGCGGGGCGCCATCATTGCCTATCTGGCGGAGCTAGCCAGATGGGACACTGGTCTTGTTCTCTGCGGCCCGAGTCAGCTCGGGGTAGGGTGATGATGGCGCTTCCTGTTGACGTGGCTGGCCTGCGCCCTAGGTCGGGCGACGTGGAGGCTCCTCCGAAGCCGAGGTCGAGTCTGTCTTCCATGGCCGAGGCTGAGTCTGAGCCCCTGGGTCGGGCGAGGCGGAGGTCGTTCGGCAGAGGCCAGGGCGGAGTCCGAGCCCTGGGGTCGGGCGAAGCGGTGTTCGTCGTCTTCTGGGGCTGAGCCCGAGTCCGAGCCCTGGGGTCGGGCGAAGCGGAGTTCGTCGTCTTCCGGGACTTAGCCCGAGTCCGAGCCCTGGGTCGGGCGGAGCGGAGTTCGCCGTCTTCCGGGGCTTAGCCCGAAACTGAGCCCTGGGTCGGGCGGAGCGGAGTTCGCCGTCTTCCGGGACTTAGCCCGAGTCCGAGCCCTGGGTCGGGCGGAGCGGAGTTCGCCGTCTTCCGGGGCTTAGCCCGAGTCCGAGCCCTGGGTCGGGCGGAGCGGAGTTCGCCGTCTTCCGGGACTTAGCCCGAGTCCGAGCCCTGGGTCGGGCGGAGCGGAGTTCGCCGTCTTCCGGGGCTTAGCCCGAGTCCGAGCCCTGGGTCGGGCGGAGCAGAGTTTCCTATGGTGCCTTTGGCAGGGCCTGACTGCCTGTCAGTCTCACTCTATCAAGTGGCACTGCGGTCGGAGTGGCGCAGGCGGCGCTGTCGTTCTGTCAGGCCGGTTAGTGGAGCGGTGAAGTGACGGCGGTCACTTCGGCTCTGCCGGGGGGCGCGCGTCAGGACAAAGGTGTCAGGTCACCTTTGCATTAAATGCTCCTGCGACTCGGTCGGTCGGTGCAGCGATTTAGTCAGGGTTGCTTCTTAGCGAAGGCAGGGCCTCGAGCGAGCCGGAAATATGTCCGCCGTTGGAGGGGGGCCTCGGGCGAGACGGAAATCCTCCGGGGTTGGCTGCCCTTGTCCGAGGCTAGGCTTGGGCGAGGCGTGATCGAGTCGCTCGAATGGACTGATCCCTGACTTAATCGCACCCATCAGGCCTTAGCAGCTTTATGCTGATGGGGGTTACCAGCTGAGAATTAGGAGTCTTGAGGGTACCCCTAATTATGGTCCCCGACATTACCCTTTCCTACCCTCAAGTACATCAAGAGTGCAAAGCTACTATTAACCTTTTGTTTCTATGGAAAGGCTAACTTTCAACTGAGTACGCTAACTGGTTGCTCTGATCAAATCTGAAAGTCATGTTCCTTCATCTGTATCACTACAGTTTGTTGTTAATTGTTTCTGAACCTGTAGTGTGGCAACAAACATTTAGACTGTGCTAGAAGAAACCCAGCTGAAATTTGAGGAGGAAAGGTATTTGGTATTCGAACCACACTCAATTTTTCCGAATTAACATACTAAGAGGCTCAGAGCATCTGAAGCCAGTTATAGCTTATAGGGAGCTAAACAAAAGTATACATCTTCAATGAGCACACACTAATCTGTGTTCCTATCTGTGCATGCAGACAAAATTTGCTAAAAGTACTACCTAACAATTCCAAAGAGGTACTCATAAGAATTTGTACTCCAAGGTTTTGTTTTCTTCTAAAATGACACGGATTTGTACTTTAGCTGTGTGAGAATTTGTAATTCTAAAGTTGAGTGTTCGGAGAGTTTGTGAGGGCTGTGGAATGTCGAAGGTGAAGAACAATAATGGTTATCATGGAGTCACTGAGCCAATCTCGCTGAGTGGGCCGACTGAGAAGTACCTTATGCAGACAGCTGAGGTTGAAAAGGTTGGGGATTTGTATATCTGATAAACCAAAAGCTCTTCCACATTTTTTTTATTTTCCTCAGATTCATGCTATTTGTTTTAACATCGTGGTTCTATTTGTGTTGATCAGTACCTTTCAGATGCACGGCTCTATGAGAGGCAAGATGAGGCTATCTTGCGAGAGGAGGTTTTAGGCAAGCTGGACCAGGTTGAACAATTTTCTACTGAAATCTACTGTGAGTGTGGTCGTTATGTTCTCAAATTCTCCTAAGGAAGAAACATGACAAGTTCAGAACCATAGATTTCTCTACTTGATCATCTGAAAAAGCACAGAATCCCCACTACACACAACCAATGAAACTTGCTTTGTAATCACCCAACTGAACATCACGTAATGATCCAGATCTGCAGCGTCTAATCTTACTGAAGAAACTGGAGATAGGAAAGTAGGAACCTTCAATCAAGTCAATTCTTCTAAAGAACTTTTTATTCACCTAAGCCATGTCACCCTATAACTTTAATCACAATCCATACTACAATTGAGTGAATTCTTCTTAGAGATAAAAGATCTTACGATCTTGCCAAAACAGTAAAGAATTTTAGATACCAACAACCTGGGATGGTCCAGACAGAGGTTAGTTTTGCTTTATTTTAATTTTATTTTTAGTGATATACCTACTTTTGTTTGCTCCTGTTGGGTTCCATCTCTATTCTACTGCCTACTCTAAATCCAACGATCTATAACCTGATAACATGATGCTCCTTTGCTTGTTTAGCAGATTTCGCTTCATTCAAGATTTTCTTTTCTTTGGCTGTTGTGGACGAGGGCACAACATCAAGGTGAGTGAAAGCCTTAGGTCCCCAAATCTAAAATTTATATCTATATGCAGTACAATGTCAAATATATTTATTATTTGAAATGCTGAAACAACCAGTTGCCTGTCTGAAAGGTCAAACACTCAAACCTGCCACTCAAACCTATAAATTTACTCTGCAATATTTCCTTCAAGAGTTCTGGACCATTACTTGATGTTTCCATGGTTTCCAAGTCTGTTATTTTTTGTTTGGATATTGGTTTCCAAAATGTGGCATTGGCAAGTCCAACCTTTTATGCAGCTTGTGCTACTGCCTAGATTGCATCATAGGTCCATAGTTCAGACATGCTTTGTGTAGATACTGGTTTTAACATATGAAGGATTTTCCTCATGCTAAGCAGTTTGATAGATGTGTTTCTGATTTCCTTTTTTCACCGTACAATAGGCTTGGATAGAATAATCATCCGAGTATTAGGTGCTGCAGTAACCGTAACGAACCGTCAAAACGAGAAAAAAACATGGGCATGCAGAAATTGTACATTTAACATAGTGTTTTTTACGGAACGACAGAACCTTTTTTTGCCAAATCTAAATCAATCTATGAATATTTGTTTTATGTAAATTTCGTTATTGCAGGTGTACCTTCTACCTGGAAATGTATTGACCATAACAATGTATTGACCATAACAGTGTCAAAGCCCTATAAATTTTGGTACATAAGTGGGCAGTACATATTCCTTTAGTATCCGATGATTTATCCATTTGAATGGTTTGTGTGAGCCCCTGATCTGCATCTCCTCAATCCACTCTTAGTTTTCCGGTTGGTTTAGTGTTGTTCACCTGCTCCTGCTGCGTTATGTCTTTCTTGTACCCTTTTTTCCTTGAGTTAATATAGCAATTTTATAAGAGAAAATTAAGGTTATTGTGTGTCTGGTTAATCTAAACTTGTTAACCTAAGATGACTGCCCTATTTCACTTGTTTTTTCTAGCTGCAGTAGTAGTTCATTATAGTAGTTCCCTTCAAGCCTAGCACTCAGCCATGCTTTAAATGGTTTCCTTCTATTGTGAATCATGTTTTTCTTTTTTTACTGGTGGGGTTAGTGGAAAATCTGGACGTACCTGCGAATGGTGGAGAAGCACACAAAACAACAATTATATGCAAAAACTAAACTATGTTTTATTTCTTTCTATGGTATATGAATTTAGTATCTTGATAATCATAATGATTAGAGTCCATTTGTATTTTTATTAAAACATAACTGACGGAGATTGAGATAGATTCTGAATCGAATAGTGCATTCGCTAGTGGCAATAAGCAGACTGTCTAGGGAGAATTGCATGCTTCAGTCTTGATGCACAGACACATACCAAAATTAGTCCTGGTCAACATGAACTAAAACATTACCTCATAACTTCAAAACAGTTCCTTGAATACAGTTTTGAACATTTTTGGGGCTTTGATGGTGTGATCCATGAACATTGGAGTAGTCCATGTATTGGGTTGCCGCCAAGAAAAAACACATGAAGACATAAATCCAAATAATTTATGGTGGATGTGGAGTATCCACAATTGTGTGCTTTTGTTGAATCCTTCATGTACCATAATTCTTACTGCTTGCAAGCCCTTTCGGAATGTGACTTCAGGCTGTAGAAATTGGTGAAAGGAGACACGATATTATTCTCTAAACAACTATTTTTTATAGGCAAGAGAGACTGGAAGCACCTGTTTTTGCATGGGAGCTGCATGGAGAGAAATTATTGGCAGAAAACAAACTTCAACCAGATTCTTGAATATGCCAAGGGAATAAGGTATTAATTGGAACCTTTTGTTTATACAATAAAAGTATGATGTGTGACGCGTGTTCTGCATAACCACGCAAACATTTTTGTCTATGTCAATTGCCAATATCCTATTATCATGCCTTTGTACACCTGGTTTGTTCTACATATCCAATTTAGGAAGATGGTTGCACTTAAACAAAAGATGGTTCTATTTAATGTGACATATAAAACTAAAAGCAAATGGATTCTCAAATTATATCTGCTTCTCACGTGTTCCATTAGCTGGCCCAATAAAACTCCACTACTATAGATCAGGATAATACTTTAAAAGGCTAATCAGACATGTTCTTCAAATTTGACCCCTAGGCTTCCAGAAAGCCACTTTCAGTGATGGGCATTAACCTAATTGGATCCTTAGTTAAACATGCCCATGACCTAAAGTACACACACAAAATATTGCTATGATAAAGATAGTTTTTTGCTCTTGTGGACATATGGATAAATAATTTAGAAGGCTACATTCCACTCTAAGAAAGAACAGAGGAGTGCTGATCTAAATGGTGCTTCAAAGAAATACTTTGTACTAATACTTATAATACCATATATGTGCAGACATGTGGCACCTCTATTGTAATTGTCCAAAGAATCAGAACTTCCAACTATTACTTTTTCTTCCTGTGTTTACATGGCAGGATAGCAAGAATATTCATGTAACTGAACCAGTTAACTTGCAAAGCGATGTTTGTTTTACTGTTAGAGGATATTACTTTACTGATTGTGACCAATGTATTGCTTTGTATGTTGGCATAACATTGATACTACCGCGACAATAATGCTTGCTGGTGTGATCGATAGAGAGGCACTTGATCCTACGACAACTTTGGCATGGCATTTTATTCATGGATTAGTTTTGCTCATTTAGATCCGCTTGCTATATATTTTGTGCATTCGTTACTTCTGGTAAGTGTCAACAGGTCGATGATGGGACCAGTGAAAATCCTTTACGAGCTGGGTTGGAGATCATGGTTTGGAGTCTTGGACATGGAGATGGTTAATAGAGCCATGAAGATGGTTAATAGAGCCATAAAGATGGCTGGTGGATAGTGTGCATATAGCACGGTACGAAGGAGGAGGGAAGGAAGGCAAAACTGTAAGACACTATGGAGAGTTGCGAGTTGTGTCTTCTATCGAAGCTTGTTCGAATGGACGGAGACTCTAGCCAAGGTAGGTATATGTATATATAACCTTATCCACTTTAAGTGTAACCTCTGTTTTGGTACTCTCCATGGTATAATTTTAATTCTTGTTTCACATGTACCGGACCTTTTCTGGCACTGGGATAGATTTACTAGAGTAGACGATGCTTCTCCAGTGTTGTTGTGATTGCTTTTTGTGTCCTGATCTGTAACCAGCACACACGTAATTTAACTGAAGCTTTCTACTAAATCACCACCGACTGTAAACTTAATTTCACAAACACGGATTATATTTTTCATTCATAGTTACTGATGTAGTGATGTGTGTTGTCTCTTGAGTGGGGTGGTGCGGGGCCATTATTAATTGGTATGTACTGTGTTTGGTGGATTGACCTGTTGGTTCTGAATTTTTGATAAATACACTGGCCATGTGTTACCTTATTTGGCCTGCATCACAAAGATTCTGATGTAATGTATCATTTATTTGATGTACACTTGGTACTGATATGTGTTCTGTTAACTTCCATGTTAACATGTACAAATGATTTTTTGTCATCATTTTTATGCAATCCCACTAAGTTGGCCTTGTTTTGAATGAACTATCTATTACAGTGTTGTCAACCTATGTTACAACCGAAAGATGCACAACTCATTTTGTTCCTGTAATGTGCATGGATTAATGTTTTATGTAATCTTTGCTCACTTTATCTTCCAGGAGTATTGTATTTGTCTATCTGCTTATGATGATGGTGCAGAGTTGCATGAAATCTCATGTGGGCACCATTTCCACTGCACCTGCATAGATAAGTACCTCTACATCATTGCAACATGCCCCCGTGCAAGTACAACAGTCGAAAAAGCAACTGTATTAGACTATCGGTGTTATAAACATGCCATAAATATGAACTACTTTATTACTTTTAGTGCACTTTGAATATGCTAAGCATTTAGCCACCTACCATGTTTTTCGTATGCAGTTGGAATCATGCAATCAGCCAAAAAGGGTTGGGTTAAAGTAACAGACTACAATAGCTATCAAACTGGTAATTTTTACCAGTTTTGTGTCTCCTGTTTACTCTTCTAATGGACTGTTACTATATTGAAATTGAGAGCCCAAAGTGCAACGTTAATTCATAGTTTTTCATGATGCTAATGCATTTTGTCTGCTAAATAGCTTTCTTACATGCAACATCACAGAAAATGCATGCACCAAGGTTAGAATGTTTTTGTTATCGTTAGTAAATGTAGTTACATAATCGACTTTTACAGGTGATTTAGAGTCAACGATGTAAATAATCTTGGAAAATATTATTGAAAGAAATAGTTTTATTAATTGATCTCTAACAACGAAATGAACTTGCATTTTCTTATAGTAAAATTCACAATGATGAATGCTTAACAAGCATTGCCTTGAGGTTTGATTTTCTTCACTACAATAAAACATTTATATGTCTATAAGGGCCTTGTAATACCTAACACTTTAATGTTTATGTCGTTCTTTTGGCATAAGACAACAGCAAAAATGCATTCCGAAAAAATTGTCCACCTTCCCTGGCGAAGCTGATGAAGTCGTATTCTTGTTTGAGCATCAGAAGATCTATAGGTTGCATTTTTATGACTTCAAAATTATTCTAATATGTTATTTGCAGCCTGATACTGTCACTGGAGACATTGTACTGTTTCTCCAGTAAAAGGATCACTCAAGTTCAAAAGAAAGGGTCAAGATCTCTTTTATGAACACACCTTGTCTCTGATCGAAGCTCTATGTTGGTTCCAATTTGTTCTTACACATCTAGACAACTGGCAGCTTCTAATAAAATCAATTCCTGGCGAAGTTGTTAAACCCGGTAAGCCCTTTCACCTATAGATCTCAAATTTTTACTCTTCTTCTACAGTTGTATCTGTTGCTCATCCTTGTTTGATAAATTTGAGCAGGCCGATTCAAGGCGATAAACGATGATGGGATGTCGATCATGAAGGGGAAGCTCTACATTCATTTCACGGTGGAGTTCCCTGACTCTCTGGTACTGGAGCAGTGCAAGGCTCTCGAGTCGGTACTTCCACCAAAGCTTTCGTCCAATCTGATAGACATGGAGATAGATGAATGTGAGGAGACAACCATGCATTAATGTGAACATCATCGAGGAATAGATGCGCAGGAATTAGTCTCATGCTGCTCAGGAGGTGTGTGGGAGGATAACGAGATGTGCAGTGCTCTTCAAGTGTGCACAGTGTGCAAGTGCGTCTATGTACTATATGGTTCTTTGGTTTTTACTGTTCGCTGAGGTGCAAAGTAGGAAGAAAATACGGCTCTAACCTTGCAAGCGGGGAATGTATCGTTTTTGGTGCAATTGAAATATGTGTTCTTTTTTATGCACTAACATTTTGTTGAATATTTTGTATACCGTTGCAACGCACGGGCATCTACCTAGTAAATATATAATTTAGACAGATTATAATATCAAATAAACGCCCCTTAGGTAATCACACAGACTATAACCTCCAGGCCCTCTTGAAATAGCTAAGTATGAGAGCACCTGTAAAACTAAAAAAAATATCCCTAACTCCGTCTCAATGGCATCATGACTTAAGTAACAGTAAGGATTAGGATGGATGACGTGGGTAGGGCCAGAGCCAGGGGCGGGACAGCCATGGCGGGGGCATGGTTGGCGATGTGTGGGTAGGTGCAGTGAGCGTGAGCGCAACGATAAGGAGACGTTGCAAGCCTCAACTATATGGATGGGACCTCGACACCACCATATATGATGTAGAGGTCGGCACTGAGATTTGTGGTGCAAATGATATACTCATATCATCTCTCATTTTATCTCATATTTTAAACTCCATACTACGAACAGTGTCTACAATGTCAAACTATGTTTTAGGTATTCATATATGTAACCTGCTAGATATGGTCTTAGAGCCTAGCTAGCGTATACACATTAATAACGTGATATTTTGACGCTGAGCTATGTAACCTCAATGCCATAGATAACAACGTTGACCTCTAATGTCCAAACGCGGTAGTTCTATCAAAGATATAAACATGTTTTAAAAAAAACTAAAATAAAAGGATCAGATGGATTGTCGGTCCTATCGAAGTACAGGTGAATACTAAATTAATACCATATGATTGGATGGGTGCTTGTACGAGCCTAGTCTGTCAGATACGACCATTTTTTGTGTTTATGCGAATGCAGCCAAATGAGGCTTCGATGCACCGGTGCGTGCGAGCCTGACCTCCTGAATGCAGCAAACTAAACACGCATCAGCCTATAATCGATGCATATAGAGAGTGTGGCTTTTCTGATGCGGACAACCAAACACGTATATTCCAAGACCCATATCTATTTCTCTTGCAACGTCGAGGCAACCTTTCCCTCCTAACCAAACATGAGACAAGTCCAGTCCAACTTAGCCCGTTCGTTTCATCTAAAACCGGTGGCCAGATTAATTTTGGGTTGAAATGGTTCACTAATTTGTATAACCTTAATAAGCTGGAACTGTTATTGCCTCCAATCCTAATTAATCGAACATGCTCTTAAAAGATTGAGATAGAACCAACCTATTCCACCTAATCTCCAGATCGAAACACACGTTTTAGACCTATTTCTTCTGTGAAACTGTTCTTGCGTGCGTGTATCTTGAGCTCTTGACTGCACCAGGCCGTGTAGCTCGTGACAAACGAGAAGCTCCTGCGTGGCTGTGTTTTCAGCAGCCTGATGAGTGACGACTGGCTCAGGCTGTACACGGTTGCAGCACCAAAGCTTGGCCCAAGGGTCGATCAGGCAACCAAACCAAACGGATTTTTGAAGTTGCAACTAAGGTTGGCTCGAAGAGAAAAACGCCAAGGGCTAGTTTAGGAGCAAGATGAGACAAATCTAGGGAGTGAAAACCTCTCACTCTTTATGATTGCCACCTAGAAAAATGACAAAGATTTCGAAGAGGTTTTGAATTTTCAAACTAATCTAAAGTCACATACCCTCTAAAATATAAGAGAGATTTTCTCTCCAATATCCTTTAACAACTTTCTTTTCATCGTTCTTTAAATATAGAGGATGTTGTTCCATAGACATATATAAAGATTTTCTCTCGTCACATCCATTAATTTTAATACTTTAAAATAGATTAAATAAAACTAAAACTAAAATATCTGTAAAATATTTGAGAAAATAATAAATATGTGCATAAAAATACAGGATAATATATATAATATCTTTAATATTAGTATTTATGTATAGACAACGATATATAGAGAGTGATGCCGCATAAGAATACTATATAGAGAATAGAAAACTCGACCAGGAGGGAAAGACTGCTCTTCCGATATTATATTAAGAAGAGACCAAAAAATAGTTACGGCTGAAAAAATCCTCGAACCTTGGCCTCGGGCCGTAACCGTCTACTCTGCAACTGCTCAGCCAGAAGGTGGCGCAGGATGTAACCTGGGAGCAGGCGGGGCACAACGAGAGGATTTTTTTAACAAGCTTGGAATTCGCCCCTCGAGAGAGATGGAATTCGAGACTTGGAATTGCTACTCAGAAGCCTTAATTATTACGTTAGAGACCCTTTCACATAATATATAGAGAATAGAAAAACATAGAATTGATAGAGTACGTCGAACCAATCATGTCCTATAGTAGAATCTGAATGCACCCTGCAGCAAAATCTGTGTTGGTGGTTCTTCCATCAGTGCAGTCGCGCTCTTAATCCCATCGACCTCGGGTCGGTGGTCGGTGCACATATCGCGCCGATTTTTTCATTTTAGTCATTTTTTGAAAAAAATCACGTTTAGACCCCTGGAGAAAGTAGTCTCGAATTTAGACCCTTTGCTCAACGACATAGGTTGTGACGCCGAGGTAACACTGCTCGGAGCCAGAGCCATGGCGTCGAGGTATTGTCCTCGCTGGCGCAGGCAGGCACCGTGGCGCTGATGTGACAGCTAGGTCGGCGCCAAGATCTCTGCTCACTCACTTTCGAACGACACAGCCGCTTTCACACGTCGGTGCGCCCTCAGCTCCGTCCGTCGCGGTGGCGCTCTCGCTGGAGCTCGCCACCGCTCCCTCGCCCACCCCTGCTTCCTCGCCGTTGGCCCGCCCTTCTTCCACATCGACGACCGCCCCTGCTCGCCCTAGCTGTTGTCCGCCCCTGCTCGCCCTCGCCGCCGACCCTCCTCCCGCCGGTGCTCCCTTGCCACCCTAGTGCTCCCTCGCCAGCGTGCCACCGCCTCTCGCGCCCGTGAGTGCTCCCTGTGTGCCCACCCTAGACACTAATGAACATGTGTGTGTATTTTGTTAGTTTAGTTGCTATTTAGTCAAGTATTTAGTTAGTTTAGTTTAATATTTAGTTAGTTTATTCTGTTAGTTTAGTTACTTAGTTTACTTGCCTCCTGTGCAAGCGAAATAAGTTAGCAATACAATGTGCAAGCGAAAACAACGCGTGTTTTTCTCACTCACTTGTGTTCAGTCGACCAGCAAGATTCTCCAACATCTATTTCTTGGCACTAGATGCCTCCATTTCCCTTGCCTTCTTGCTCTCTTCTCGTGTGTTGCCTTCAATCTTCTCAGCCCAACACGCCTCGGGCTATAACAATCTTGTGATTTCGCATACCTACACATCTCATGTCTGTAATATTTAAAGTAGGAATCGATGAGCTGAGATCCACACCACATCTTCTGTCTCATGAGTCTCTTCGACCTTATCATATGTGTCACCTCGTCTTTACCATAGAATGTCTCTCAAGTGCATCACCTCTCTTCTAACACAACGACTCCCGATACATATTTTCCATCTACAAAACGATTTTATATTAACACAACTATAAAAATACCAAAAATGATTTAAACTTATAAATAACATGGTACTCATAGTTTCAAAACCCTAAATATTTTATAAACCCATATATCTTTGAAATCATAACTAATAGCAATATGTGCACTAATCAAAACTATACTACGCAATATACGTAACAAACGAATCAGTGAGACATCATACCTTGGTCTTCAAGCTATATGGATCAAATCGAAGTTTTCCAACTCGAATATGAAGATTAGAGCACCTCTCGACGGTATGGATGAAGAGGAAAACGAGGGAGAGAAACAGTGGCGGAGCCAAGATATCTCAAAGTCTAGGGCCAGGTATAACATTAAAAAATTATACTAACTAAAAAATAAACGTGCAAATGCATAGATAATGTCACATATAAACTTCATTTAAACACAATAATTGTTATTTAATGTAAAATTGACTTAAACAAGTTCTTAAATAATAGATCTTCGTTTCAATGATCAATTCATAGATTTTTTTGGGTTGCTTTCATCAACAATAGAAAGACTTCATGAAATTGAATGATATTACGTTATTGAGAGAACCTAGAGGGGGTGAATAAGTGATCCTGCAATATTCAACACTAATCGCACAGACTTGTTTTATAAAATGTTAGTTAGACTAAACCAGGTTGCTATAGAGCGAGCTCTTGAGAAGAAATCAATCACAGAGAGAAGCAACACAACAGACATGGTGTTTTATCCCGTGGTTCGGTCAAGTAACACTTGCCTACTTCCATATTGTTGCGTCCCAATGGACGAGGGTTGCACTCAACCCCTTTCAAGTGATCCAATGATCGACTTGAATACCACAGTCTTTTTCTTTAGAGTTCTTTTCCCGTTTGCGAGGAATCTCCACAAGTTGGAGCCTCTCGCCCTTACAATATTGATCACAAGAGAAGCACAAGAGTAAGGGAGGGAAAGCAACACACGCAAGACTCGATACGTAGCAAACACACGCACACAATCCAAGACTTGAGCACAAAAACACGGCGCAGGAGTTCTCGACTCGAAAGGTACTCAAATCTCTAACACAGCGATCCAAATGCGTGGCGGCGGAGTCTAGGTGTCTTAGATTGTTCAGAGAATGCTTGGTGTACTGCTCCATGCGCCTAGGGGTCCCTTTTATAGCCCCAAGGTAGTTAGGAGCCGTTGGAGATCAAATTGGAAGGCAATTCTTGCCTTCTATCGGGTGGTGCACAGGACAGTCCGGTGCACCACTAGACTGTAATACCCAATTGGTAAGAGATGATATAAAAGGAGAAAAAATTATTTTTCCTTTATTTATATGTGTGTGTTGCATTTATTTACCATCACATGTGAACACTATAGTTAAAAAACCAATAAATAATAAAAGATATGTCACTAAAATGGTGCATCATGCTGGACTTTATTTGGTGTGCATTTTGGTGGCAATACAAAAAATAAAATAAAATAAAATAAAGAGATATATATTAATATCTAAATGGGAATTTAAGGTTTAAAAGGGAATTCTAGAAATGTGGAGAAAAGAAAAGATAAAGGAGATGAATAAGTAAATAATATATATAAATAAATAACTCCAGAGTTAATACCCTAATTTCACAAATCTAATTTGTAAGGAAGAGCCACAAAAAGTTTGAATTAAATTTGAATTCAAATTGAATTTGAAAATGAAGAAAAGAAGGTGGGAAAATAAAAAGAAAAAGGACAAAAACTTTGTTTGGGCTGGCTCCTATCCATTTCGGCCCACTACACATTCTTTCCCCGCTAGCCCAACGTCGCCACGGCCGATCTCACTTGCGCGTGGGGCCTGGCTGTCAGCCACCCACACACCCATTACTTCCACTGGTCCGCGTGTGTCGTATCTCGCTGTCTTGCGGGCCCGAACTGTCAGCCGCGGGATGAACCACCTCCGCCGCAAATGGAGGACTCGCACCGGCGCCTGCGGAGTCCATTGCCCACGTTCGGCCATACCATCTCTATATGGGGTAACGGGGTCCTAGGTAGCCTATCCATCCACCCCCGCAAACCTGGCCGTGGAATCGCAGCTGAGTTGAGGAGCAATCGAGGACTAGGCGGACCGGCAGAAGGTGGTGACAGTGGGTGCCGTCTTCGGCCATGCCTGCGGCATCCGCGTTGGTTGTGGAGTGTCGCCATCGATAGGAGAAGACGCGGACACCATCGTCGGGTGGATTCTGACCGAGTGCTCGGAGAATTTCTCGTCGATGTCGGAGTTTCGTCGAGGGGGCGAACTGCATCGCCGTCGGCCTATTCATCACGATTATAGATGTACATGTGGGCCGACCTGGCCCGGCACGGCACAGGCCCATAAAAGCACGACCCACAAAGGCATGGCCCACAAAAGCACATATCTAATTATGGGCCGTGCCGTGCCAGCACGTGTGCCCAGTCATCGGCCCATGGCACGACCCACAATTAGTTATGTGTGCCAGGCCAGCCCAAATAGTCCAAAATGCCTTAATGTGCCAGACCGGCCCATATACATACAACAGTAATACATAAACAAAAAAGTATAGAATATATATATGACCAAAATAAAACTAAGATGTTTTGTGGATGCACATTAAAAACCTTTGGTCAGAAAGAAAAAATATTACAACTAGCTCAGAAATAATATTCAGTTCTATGTTCAGTGTTTAATTGAGTACTATACAGCCATACGAAATACATATACAATGATCATCATCACTATTCACTATCCACATCTAGATATTGGTTCTCGAAGACTTATTGAAGCTCTAGATTCTCCAAGATGTGCTAGTCACGTGGGCTTTGACGGGCCTTAGTTAAATACTGAGTCTATATTTAGTGGGCCTCGATGGGCCTTAGTTAAATGGGTCGTGCCAGGCCGACCCGTGGGCTTGACTTGACGCCTAGGCACGGCCCACATATTGGGCCGTGCCGGCCTAGGCCCACAATTAGATTGGGCCGTGCTAGATTTGGGCCGTGCCAAAAATTATGTGCTTTGGGCCGGCCTATTAGGCACAGCACAAATGTACACCTATAATCACGATCACTTTGGTAAGACACCTCCCTAATGTTTGCCCGATCTTAAATTTCATTCTGCGCTCGATAGTATCGACCATAGGGCTGGAATTGGGGGTCGCCGGAGTTGTGCCGCGGTGACTGTGCGCCGCCTATTCCTGGCTGTCGCGCGGTAGCAAGAGGAAGAAAGGAGTTGACCGTTGATCTGATCGTGTGTGGTCTCGATTAGTCTCTGCGTACCGGTTGGCCTTAACCGTTGATCCGGGATCGTGTGGGTGAAAGCAGATCGTAGTCACTTAAAATCTACACCGTCGGTGCGGGATCTAGAGGATCTCATTGCTGAACGTTTTCGGATGGTGGTCGGCCTAATCGTAGCCATCCAAAGGGGATCTAATGGCCCAGAACTCACCATACCCTTTTGCCTGGTAGTTCTCCATAAGAATCCCTGTGGTTTTGTGTTACCAACCCGCTGTCCACAGGAGCAGTGCGATGAGTCTTGGGAATTCTTTCACGTTAGCCCCTGCACATCTCGATATTTGAGGCCCGATCCAGAGAGTTGGGAAAATAGGGAAATAATCACAGAAATCGATTTTTAATGCATAAATAAATGTTAAAACTTGTTTAATTTGTAGAAAATCCATATGAACTCCAAATTGGTCCATTCCAGTTTCTAAATTTTTGTAATATTATTGTCTATCCATTAGTGCCATTGTTTTGGCATGAAAGACACATTAAAATTTATCTATCACTTAATCTTGTATTAAATACGTAAAACCTTGGAAAATTCATAACTTAAAATCTATAACCAAATTTAATGATTCCAGTTCCTATGATCTTATTTTAATATCTAGATTATTATTGTGTATTTTATTTACATGTTTAGTATGATGTTAATTTTTGCTATACTATGTATGTATTGTGTTGATGCGAGTAGACGAGCAAGCTACTGAGGATCCTAAGGTTCAGCTGGTAGAGACTGCTGAGCAGGAGCTCATTGAAGGAAGTTGTGTCCTTGATCATTCTTTTTACCCAGTCATGTTCGTGTTAATCATAATGATCTGCATAGGTTAATTTTGATGGGACCCAATAGGTTACCCTAGATTTTGACTATCTTTATACCTTGTTTCACCACTTATTTTGCTACTAAATTTTTGGGTAGTACATGTTATTGCTTTATGTGGCTTTGGGTATAGAGATATTCAACACTCATTATTATACTTTTTATTTTTATCTATTTATTATTTACTGTTTATGATAAGATCATTATGTTAATGGGAACATGGAGAACCACCCGGGAAAACAGTGCTACCACAAGGGTTTAATGGGACGCCCTTGGCTGATTAACTAGGAAAGCTAGTGGATGACTGCCTTACCCGAAAGGGGCAAGGCCAGTAGGGGAGTGGTCAGTGTAGGGAGGTCCTTGGGTTGATTTTGCTGCGATGGCGGTCATGCGAGGGATTCCTACACTGGAGCTTCCTATAAACTGTAGCGGGTTTTCTGAAGCTAGTGGAACTTTGTAAAGGCCTCATAGTGGTACCCTGCCTCACTTTCTTGGTAGAGGTGTATGGAGTCTGATCAACTCCGTGGCAAATGGGTAACACGGCTTGTGGGTAAAGATGTGCAACCTCTGCAGAGTGTAAAACTGGTATACTAGCCGTGCTCACGGTCATGAGCGGCTCGGACACTCACATGATTAATTTATGGAAGTTAAACTTAATTTGTCATTTCATTGCATTTGGGATTATTTTATTATTACTATGGTTTGGTATTTACTTGCACTTAGTAATTGCTAATAAAATTTTGACCAACTTATAAAAGCAATGCTCAGCTTCAGCCTTTATTACATTGATCTGTCTTACACTTCACATGAACTCCCACCTTTGGTGAGTTCATGCACATTATTCCCCACAACTTGTTGAGCGATGAACATGTGTGAGCTCACTCTTGCTGTCTCGCACCCCCCATAGGAGAAGAACAGGTGGTCGAAGAGGAGCCGCCTAACACTGAGGCTTTTGACTTGATCTAGGTGGCGTCTCCTAGTCAGCTTTATGGCGCCAGGGAATAATATATAGTTCGCTTTATTTTATCATTTATTTTTGTAAGACTTCCGCTATGTAATAAGTACATTTATGATATTTATGATATTTATCTCTATGCACTCTGTTATTATATGTGTTGTCTTCTCTGGCGCATATATGAGATGCACCCGACTTTGTTCCTTAAAGCCCGGGTGTGACGGACATGAACAGTTCCTGTCCGGTGCCTGATCTCCTTCCTTTTCTAGCGAAGCCGACCATTGGGTCTTAGGTCCTGTTGGTGCATCGGACACGTGCACACCAGACAGTCCGGTGTGACCAACCGACCATTAGCTCAGCCACGTGTCGCCCGTTGAACGCGCAGACGAACGTTGGCCGTGGGTGCCGTTGGCTCACCGGATAGTCCGGTGCACACTGGTCAGTCCGGTGAATTATAGTCGCGGCGCCTTCGCTTTTTCCCGAGAGCAGTGAGTTTGCCGCCGGGCCAGCCTGGGCGCCGGACACTGTCCGGTGCACCGCACCACTGGCTCGAGCTGGTTTGGCTGAACATAGCCAATTCTTCTCCACTTATTTTCCTCTTTTCTTGGCAATATCTCTAGTACTTAGATAAACATGTTTGTCGGGGACCATAATTAGGGGTACCCTCAAGACGCCTAATTCTCAGCTGGTAACCCCCATCAGCATAAAGCTGCAGAGGCCTGATGGGTGCGATTAAGTCAGGGATCAGTCCATACGAGCGACTCGATCACGCCTCGCCCGAGCCTAGCCTCGGGCAAGGGCAGCCGACCCCGAGGGGTTTTCCGTCTCGCCCGAGGCCCCCCTTTTTAACGGCGGACACATCTCCGGCTCGCCCGAGGCCTTGCCTTCGCTAAGAAGCAACCCTGACTAAATCGCCGCGCCGACCGACCGAGTCGCAGGAGCATTTAACGCAAAGGTAGCCTGACACCTTTATCCTGACGCGCGCCCCCCGGCAGAGCCGAAGTGACCGCCGTCACTACGCCGCTCCACTGACCAGTCTGACAGAAGGACAGCGCCGCCTGCGCCACTCCGACTGCAGTGCCACTTGACAGAGTGAGACTGACAGGCGGTCAGGCCTTGCCAAAGGCGCCATAGGAAACTTCGCTCCGCCCGACCCAGGGCTCGGACTCGGGCTAAGCCCCGGAAGACGGCGAACTCCGCTCCGCCCGACCCAGGGCTCGGACTCGGGCTAAGCCCCGGAAGACGGCGAACTCCGCTCCGCCCGACCCAGGGCTCGGACTCGGGCTAGGCCCCGGAAGACGGCGAACTCCGCTCCGCCCGACCCAGGGCTCGGACTCGGGCTAGGCCCCGGAAGACGGCGAACTCCGCTCCGCCTGACCCAGGGCTCGGACTCGGGCTAAGCCCCGGAAGACGGCGAACTCCGCTCCGCCCGACCCAGGGCTCGGACTCGGGCTAGGCCCCGGAAGACGGCGAACTCCGCTTCGCCCGACCCAGGGCTCGGACTCAGGCTCAGCCCCAGAAGACGACGAACTCTGCTTCGCCCGACCCTAGAGCTCGGGCTCCGCCCTGGCCTCTGCCGAACGACCTCCGCCTCGCCCGACCCAGGAGCTCGGGCTCGGCCTCGGCCATGGAAGACAGACTCGACCCCGGCTTCGGAGGAGCCTCCACGTCGCCCGACCTAGGGCACAGGCCCGCCACGTCAACAGGAAGCGCCATCATCACCCTACCCCGAGCCGACTCGGGCCGCAGAGAACAAGACCGGTGTCCCATCTGGCTAGCTCCGCCAGATAGGCAATGATGGCGCCCCGCTAGCCCTGTGACGACGGTGGCTCTCAGCTCCCTTACGGAAGCAGGGGGACATCAGCAAGGACCCAACCGCTCCGACAGCTGTCCCTCCGCTAGGCTCCGTTGCTCCTCCGACAGCCACGACATCACACCAGCAGGGTGCCAAGATCTCTCCGGCTGCCACATTGGCATGTACTTAGGGCGCTAGCTCTCCCCCCGCTAGACACGTAGCACTCTGCTACACCCCCATTGTACACCTGGATCCTCTCCTTACACCTATAAAAGGAAGGACCAGGGCCTTCTTAGAAAAGGTTGGCCGCGCGGGGACGAGGACGGGACAGGCGCTCCCTTGGGGCCGCTCGCTTCCCTCACCCGCGTGGACGCTTGTAATCCCCTACTGCAAGCGCACCCGACCTGGGCGCGGGACGAACACGAAGGCCGCGGGATTTCCACCTCTCTCACGCCCGTCTCCGGCCACCTCGCTTCCCCCCTTCGCGCTCGCCCACGCGCTCGACCCATCTGGGCTGGAGCACGCGGCACACTCACTCGTCGGCTTAGGGACCCCCCGGTCTCGAGACGCCGACAGTTGGCGCGCCAGGTAGGGGCCTGCTGCGTGTTGACGAGCAGTTTCCCGTCAAGCTCCAGATGGGCAGTCTCCAACAACCTCTCCAACCCGGGACGGTGCTCCGTTTCGGGAGTCTTGAGTTCATGTCTCTCGACGGCAGCTATGACATGATACTCCTTCCACCACCGCGCGACAACGACAATGGCGGCCGACAACCCGCCCGCCGGCGGCGGAATCGACGACATCTTCCCCGCGTGGTGGAAGAACGACATTCGAGCTCGCCCCGTCCTCTCCCCCGCCAACGGAGGAGGAGGCGGGGCAACCAAGGCCAAGCGGGAGGCCGCGCTTCGTCGGTTGTCGAGCGAATCGACGTCCCCAGCGCACCAACGGGGGGCGCGTCGGGCGTCGACCTCGCGTTTGAGACGAAGGCGAGCGCCGTCCCCCCGCGACACGCCAATCCCGAGCAAATGGACGACGCCAGCGCACTCGCGGAGGGCCTGCAGGACGTCGCCCTCGTACCTAAGACGACGGCACGATCAGTCCCCGACGTGACTATGTCGCTCCTCGTCGACCAAAAGGTACTGACTGATTCCCATCCTACGTCATTTCGACTCGGCCTCAACCCGCCTAGCGACCTCGCTTTGGCGGGCGCTCTCGTTGAGGCGAGTGCAACCCCACTGGGGTTTCGTATGCGGTCGCCTTGGGACCGATTGACGGACGTCTCGACCTACGGGCCCTCTGGGTCCGAGGAAGATGATGATCCCAGCATCTGTTGGGATTTCTCTGGATTTGGCAACCCCAGTGCCATGCGGGACTTTATGACCGCATGTGACTACTGCCTCTCCGACTGTTCCGACGGTAGCCGCAGCCTTGACGACAAGGACTGCGGCCCAAGCCACGAATGTTTCCACGTCGAGCTAGGGGATCCCTCCGAAGGCAACCATCTCAGCATGCCGGAGGACAGTGATCTCCCTAGGCCGGTGCCTCGCGCCGACATCCCGCGGGAGCTAGCTGTGGTCCCCGTTCCGGCGGGGGGTCACGACCCACAGCTCGAGCAAGTCCGCGGGGCGCAGGCCAGGCTCGACGAGGGAGCAGGAGCGCTCGAGTTGATCCGCCGGGACGTCGGGCAGGTATGGGCGGGCCAACCCCCGGCCGAAGAAATACGTCACCTGCCCCAGGGTTTCCAGCACCGCGTCGCCAACGACGTCAGGGTCAGGCCGCCTCCCGCATCCAGCGGGGTCGGTCAGAACCTGGTAGCCGCAGCGATGCTCCTCCGCGCGATGCCGGAGCCATCAACCACCGAGGGTCGGCGAATCCAAGGAGAGCTCAAGAATCTCCTGGAAGGCGCTGCGGCCCGACGGGCCGAGAGCTCTGCCTCCCGAAGGCAGGGATACCCCTCGGAACCTCATGCCGCGACTTCCCGATTCATGCGGGAAGCCTCGGTCTACACCGGGCGCACGCGCAACACCGCGCCTGCGGCCCCGGGCTACCTCGGCAACGAGCACCATCGTCGCGACCGTCGGGCCCACCTCGACGAAAGGGTGCGCCGAGGCTACCACCCCAGGCGTGGGGGACGCTATGACAGCGGGGAGGATCGGAGTCCCTCGCCCGAACCACCCGGTCCGCAGGCCTTCAGCCGGTCCATCCGGCGGGCACCGTTCCCGACCCGTTTCCGACCCCCGGCTACTATCACAAAGTACTCGGGGGAAACGAGGCCGGAACTGTGGCTCGCAGACTACCGCCTGGCCTGCCAACTGGGTGGAACAGACGACGACAACCTCATCATCCGCAACCTCCCCCTGTTCCTCTCCGACACTGCTCGCGCCTGGTTGGAGCACCTGCCTCCGGGGTAGATCTCCAACTGGGATGATTTGGTCCAAGCCTTCGCCGGCAATTTCCAGGGCACGTACGTGCGCCCCGGGAATTCTTGGGACCTCCGAAGCTGCCGGCAACAGCCGGGGGAGTCTCTTTGGGACTACATCCGGCGATTCTCGAAGCAGCGCACCGAGCTGCCCAACATCACCGACTCAGATGTCATCGGCGCGTTCCTTGCCGGCACCACCTGCCGTGACCTGGTGAGCAAGTTGGGTCGCAAGACCCCCACCAGGGCGAGCGAGCTGATGGACATCGCCACCAAGTTCGCCTCTGGCCAGGAGGCGGTCGAGGCCATCTTCCGAAAGGACAAGCAGCCCTAGGGCCGCCCGTCGGAAGAGGCTCCCGAGGCGTCTACTCCGCGCGGCGCCAAGAAGAAAGGCAAGAAGAAGTCGCAAGCGAAACGCGACGCCGCCGACGCGGACCTTGTCGCCGCCGCCGAGTACAAGAACCCTCGAAAGCCCCCCGGAGGTGCTAACCTCTTCGACAAGATGCTCAAGGAGCCGTGCCCCTACCATCAGGGGCCCGTCAAGCACACCCTCGAGGAGTGCGTCACGCTTCGGCGCCACTTCCACAAGGCCGGGCCACCCGCAGAGGGTGGCAGGGCTCGCGATGACGACAAAAAGGAAGATCACCAAGCAGGAGAGTTCCCTGAGATCCGCGACTGCTTCATGATCTACGGAGGGCATGCGGCGAATGCCTCGGCTCGGCATCGCAAGCAAGAGCGCCGGGAGGTCTGCTCGGTGAAGGTGGCGGCGCCAGTCTACCTAGACTGGTCCGACAAGCCCATCACCTTCGACCAAGCTGACCACCCCGACCACGTGCCGAGCCCGGGGAAATACCCGCTCGTCGTCGACCCCATCGTCGGCGACGTCAGGCTCACCAAGGTCCTGATGGATGGGGGCAGCTGCCTCAACATCATCTACGCCGAGACCCTCAGGCTCCTGCGCGTCGATCTGTCCTCCGTCTGAGCAGGCGCTGCGCCCATCCACGGGATCATTCCTGGGAAGCGCGTCCAGCCCCTCGGACGGCTCGACCTTCCTGTCTGCTTCGGACGCCCTCCAACTTCCGAAGGGAGATTTTGACGTTCGAGGTGGTCGGGTTCCGAGGAACCTACCACGCGGTATTGGGGAGGCCATGCTACGCGAAGTTCATGGCCGTCCCCAACTACACCTACCTGAAGCTCAAGATGCCGGGCCCCAACGGGGTCATCACCGTCGGCCCCACGTATAAACACGCGTTCGAATGCGACGTGGAGTGCGTGGAGTACGCCGAGGCCCTCGCCGAGTCCGAGGCCCTCATCACCGACCTGGAGAACCTCTCCAAAGAGGTGCCAGACGTGAAGCGACATGCCGGCAACTTCGAGCCAGCGAAGACGGTTAAGGCCATCCCTCTCGACCCCAGTGGCGACACCTCCAAGCAGATCCGGATCGGTTCTGGGCTCGACCCCAAATAGGAAGCAGTGCTCGTCGACTTTCTCTGCACAAACGCCGACGTCTTTGCGTGGAGTCCCTCGGACATGCCCGGCATACCGAGGGATGTCGCCGAGCACTCGCTGGATATTCGGGCCGGGGCTCGACCCGTCAGGCAGCCTCTGCGCCGATTCGACGAGGAGAAGCGCAGAGTGATAGGCGAGGAGATCCACAAGCTAATGGCAGCAGGGTTCATCAAAGAGGTATTCCATCCCGAATGGCTTGCCAACCCTGTGCTTGTGAGAAAGAAAGGGGGGAAATGGCGGATGTGTGTAGACTACACTGGTCTCAACAAAGCATGTCCGAAGGTTCCCTACCCTCTACCTCGCATCGATCAAATCGTGGATTCCACTGCTGGGTGCGAAACCCTGTCCTTCCTTGATGCCTACTCAGGGTATCACCAAATCCGGATGAAAGAGTCCGACCAGCTCGCGACTTCTTTCATCACGCCCTTCGGCATGTACTGCTATGTCACCATGCCGTTCGGTTTGAGGAATGCGGGCGCGACGTACCAGCGGTGCATGAACCATGTGTTCGGCGAACACATCGGTCGCACAGTCGAGGCCTACGTCGATGACATCGTAGTCAAGACAAGGAAGGCTTCCGACCTCCTCTCCGACCTTGAAGTGACATTCCGATGTCTCAAAGCGAAAGGCGTCAAGCTCAATCCCGAGAAGTGTGTCTTCGGGGTGCCCCGGGGCATGCTCTTGGGGTTCATCGTCTCCGAGCGAGGCATCGAAGCCAACCCGGAGAAGATCGCAGCTATCACCAACATGGGGCCCATCAAGGACTTAAAAGGTGTACAGAGGGTCATGGGATGTCTCGCGGCCCTGAGCCGGTTCATCTCACGCCTCGGCGAAAGAGGCCTGCCTCTGTACCGCCTCTTAAGGAAGGCCGAGTGCTTCACTTGGACACCTGAGGCCGAGGAAGCTCTCGGGAACCTGAAGGCGCTCCTTACAAAGGCGCCTATCTTGGTACCCCCAGCTGATGGAGAAGCCCTCTTGGTCTACGTCGCCGCGACCACTCAGGTGGTTAGCGCCGCGATTGTGGTCGAGAGGCAAGAAGAGGGGCATGCATTGCCCGTTCAGAGGCCAGTTTACTTCGTCAGCGAGGTACTGTCCGAAACCAAGATCCGCTACCCACAAGTTCAGAAGCTGCTGTATGCAGTGATCCTGACGAGGCGGAAGTTGCGACACTACTTCGAGTCTCACCCGGTAACTGTGGTGTCATCCTTCCCCTGGGGGATATCATCCAGTGCCGAGAGGCCTCGGGCAGGATCGCAAAGTGGGCGGTGGAAATCATGGGCGAGACAATCTCGTTCGTCCTTCGGAAGGCCATCAAGTCCCAGGTATTGGCGGACTTCGTAGCCGAATGGGTCAACACCCAGCTGCCGACGGCTCCGATCCAACCGGAGCTCTGGACCATGTTTTTCGACGGGTCGCTGATGAAGACGGGAGCCGGCGCGGGCCTGCTCTTCATCTCGCCCCTCGGGAAACACCTACGCTACGTGCTACGCCTCCATTTTCCGGCGTCCAACAATGTGGCTGAGTACGAAGCTCTGATCAACGGATTGCGAATCGCCATCGAGCTAGGGGTCCGACGCCTCGACGCTCGCGGCGACTCACAGCTCGTCATCGACCAAGTCATGAAGAACTCCCACTGCCGTGACCCAAAGATGGAGGCCTACTGCGATGAGGTTTGGCGCCTGGAAGACAAGTTCTACGGGCTCGAGCTTAACCACATCGCTCGGCGCTACAATGAGACTGCGGACGAGCTGGCAAAAATAGCCTCGGGGCGAACGACGGTTCCCCCGGACGTCTTCTCCCAGGATCTGCACCAACCCTCCGTCAAGATCAACGACATGCCCGAGCCCGAGGCACCCTCGGTCCAGCCCGAGGCGTCCTCGGTTTAGCCCGAGGTACCCTCGGCCCCCGAGGGCGAGGCGCTGCGTATCGAGGAGGAACAGAGCGGGGCCACGCCTGATCGAGATTGGCAGACCCCGTACCTGCAATATCTCCGCCAAGGAGAGCTACCCCTCGACCAAGCCGAGGCTCGGCGGGTAGCGCGACGCGCCAAGTCGTTCGTCTTGCTGGGCGATGAGAAGGAGCTCTACCACCGCAGCCCCTCGGGCATCCTCCAGCGATGCATCTCCATCGCCGAAGGTCAGGAACTCCTGCAAGAGATACACTCGGGGGCTTGCGGCCATCATGCAGCGCCTCGAGCCCTCGTCGGGAATGCTTTCCGGCAAGGCTTCTACTGGCCGACGGCGGTGGCTGACGCCACTAGAATTGTCCGCACCTGTGAAGGGTGTCAATTCTATGCGAAGCAGACCCACCTGCCCGCTCAGGCTCTGCAGACGATACCCATCACCTGGCCCTTCGCTGTGTGGGGTTTGGACCTCGTCGGCCCTTTGCAGAAGGCGCCCGGGGGCTACACGCACCTGCTGGTCGCCATCGACAAATTCTCCAAGTGGATCGAGGTCCGAGCAGGCGGTGGCGTTCTTCACCAACATCATCCACCGCTTCGGGGTCCCAAACTCCATCATCACCGACAACGGCACCCAGTTCATCGGCAGAAAATTCTTGGATTTTTGCGAGGATCACCACATCCGGGTGGACTGGGCCGCCGTGGCTCATCCCATGTCGAATGGGCAAGTAGAGCGTGCCAATGGCATGATTCTACAAGGGCTCAAGCCTCGGATTTACAACGACCTCAACAAGTTCGGGAAGCGATGGATGAAGGAACTCCCCTCGGTGGTCTAGAGCCTGAGGACAACGCCGAGCCGAGCCACGGGTTTCACGCCGTTCTTCCTGGTCTACGGGGCCGAGGCCGTCTTGCCCACTGACCTGGAATACGGCTCCCCGAGGATGAGGGCCTACGACGATCAAAGCAACCAAGCTAGCCGAGAAGACTCGCTGGACCAGCTGGAAGAGGCTCGGGACAGGGCCTTACTACACTCGGCGCGGTATCAGCAATCCCTGCGACGCTACCACGCCCGAGGGGTCCGACCCCGGGACCTCCAGGTGGGCGACCTGGTGCTTCGGCTGCGGCAAGACGCCCGAGGGAGGCACAAGCTCACGCCCCCCTGGGAGGGGCCATTCGTCATCGCCAAAGTTCTGAAGCCCGGAACGTACAAGCTGGCCAACAGTCAAGGCGAGGTCTACGGCAACGCTTGGAACATCCAACAGCTACGTCGCTTCTACCCTTAAGATGTTTCCAAGTTGTTCATATACCTCGCACCCACGCAAAGTTTGGTCAACAAGGAAGGGTCGGCCTCGCCTCGGCAAAGCCTGACCCTCCCTCGGGGGCTAAAAGGGGGGAAACCCCCTCTGCGTCAAAATTTTCCTCGAAAAAAGATCTCTTTTACCAGAATATCTTTCGTGCTTTTTGACTACTTTGAAAAGTGGGTCCTGGAAACGACGGAGTACGCGTAAGCGGCAAGGCCGACCGAGCCGAGGGACTCCTACGCCTCCGGGATATGGATACCTCACTCATCACCTTCCGCGAGAAGCAACTCTCGCTCGCACAAACATCCCTGTTACCGACAAAAAGTCCAGATACTCGAAACAAGAGGAAAAGAGACGCAGCTTTACAACGCAGCGAGGGTGTGTGTTCTGGCCTCGGCGGCCGCGCAAGGCACACGCTACAAGACAATCTAATCCTGCAGGCAAGGGTCTTCACGCTGGAAGGGAGCTGTAGCACCCTCGGCATCGACGATACCTTCAGCGAGGTCCGACCCAGCCTCGGACGGCGATGCGGTCCAGGGACTTCCCCGGGAATCTGGCCCGAGCAGGCGGCTCGGCTGGTTACCCCAGGGGCCTCGGCCAACCATCTTCCAAGGGCGCCAGCCCGGTCCGAGGCCTCGGCTGATCAACTCCGACGTCGGTCCCGCCAACGGACAACCCGGCTAGGCTCCGGCCAACCAGGTTTTCATTCTCGAGCCGACTCCGCCTCTGTTCATACTGATATCGCTACCCCTAGCCTCGGCTCGTCGAAGAGCGGCCGAGGGGTCTCTTTAACTAAGCTAGAGGAGCCTCGGACAGCAAGGCCGACCGAGCCGAGGGACTCCTACGCCTCCGGGATATGGATACCTCACTCGTCACCTTGACACGGGGCGACTCGTGCTTGGTAAAGCGGTTCAGATAATCAACAGACGAGTCTTAGCGCTCAAAAATGAGGAAAAAACACGGCTCCGTGCCGACGTTACACACATGTTCAGGCCCCGAAAGCCGTAATGAACAAAAACACTGGCATTCGGAGTGCCGTTACAAACGGAACTCCGGTTCCGTCTCCGCGGGTATGGACAACCTCCACGCCGGGGAAGCCCGTGGAGCGACAAGCTCTAGGCGAATCACCAGCAAAACGCGGGTCGCCCCCAAGCACACCGGCAGATCCTCGCTGCCGTCCTCGCCGCGAATACGAGGAAGAGGGCGGAATGTTGCATCCTAGCTGGGCGGCAACAGTTCGCCTTCCCCGGCATGGCTGGAGGACGTCTCCGCCGTAGGGCTAAAGGGCGATTGCCACCACCAGAAGCTGGAAGAAGAGGTGGTCTGCCGACCCGCGCAGGAGGTGGAGCCCCGGCTCGCCTCGCCCCCCGCCCCAGCGAGGATGGCGAACACCCTCAACACTGAGGGCGGGACCGGGATCACAGCCCGGTTTGCCTCTCCCCATCCAGGAGCTGGAGGTCACCGTCTTGGGTGACCACCAGCGGAGAGGAGCAACCGGGCTGAGTGATGAAAATCCTTGAAGCCGAATGATGGCTGAAAGGTACCAACTCCCACGGAGTTGCGTCCCTCCAACGACGAGGCAAAAAGACGGCGGGCATCCCCCACCCGGGGGCTTGGAAGGAGGAAAGACGCGGTGCATAAGGGAGCGAGAAGACATGATCGCCTTTCGAAAGGGGTCACTCTCCTTTTAAAGGCAACTCTCCCTGCTTGCACCCCCAACCGTCACGGGCTGAGTCTTCTCCAACACGCTCCAAAGCCCTCCCCTGCGGCGCGGGGGCTGGGTCCCGCATGTCATGCAGACCGGCTCCGAGCAGAAGAAGCCAAACCGCCGCGCGTGGTGCACGCAACCGCCCAGCGGTTACAAGTGACCCTCCACTTTTGCCCAGACCAACGGGCGAAAGAGGCGGGCAGCCATGCAGGCGGCATGCAACCGCGCCAAGTGGACGCGCTTCTCTGACTCCCGACACGCCAGCATGGAGGCCCAGGCCCACGCGTCGCGCAACCGGCGCGCCGGATGCTGCGTGCAAGCAACTGCACCGCCTGCGCCACCACCGCGCCTCCTCGATTGCAGAACCAATACCGCGACTTGAGGCGACCCAGCGTGCGACCCAGCAGCGCCAGCCTGACACGGCGGCCAACACGGCCAAAAGTGGGCCGACAGTAATGACGGTGGCAAGCGCGCGGGAGCAGCAGTCACGTCGTCAGCCAAGCTCACGTCCCATCCGGGGGCAGCAAGAGAGCCCCCTCTCACGGCGTGAAGACAACGCGCCCGTGATCCGTTCCTCGAACGGCTCGCGCACGCGCAACGGCTGCCCCGCCAACTACTCGCCCTGTCGCATTAACTCTGCGGCTGGACAGGCGGCGCCTCTGGCAGGAGAAGCAGGCGACGCTTCGCCTTCGCCGTAATAACCGCGCCAGAAAAGGTAAGCCACGTCGTTCGATTTCGAATCCTTTTCCTTTTTTCCTCTTTCTCTATCTCTTGCAACAGGGACCGGGAAAGGGGGATACCCCGAAAAGGATCCTTCCCTGTGAAGGAACCGGGCTCCGAGCCCCCCCCCCTACTGATCAGAGGTTCGAAGGCTGGCCCTCCGAGGGGTTTAACAGTCGCCTCAGATCGCGTGGGCCCTACACCCACTACTGGTCAGAGGTTTGAAGGCCGGCCCCCCGAAGGGCTCCACGGCCGCCTCAGGCTACTCGGGCTCCGCGCCCATTACTGATCAGGGGTTCGAAGGCTAGCCCCCGAAGGGTTCACAGTCGCCTCAGACGCCGAGCGAGGGATGACCAGGGGTACGTTCGATACATAACCAAGGCTCGGGCTGCGCTCCCGAGGTACCCTAGGACATTTCCGAGACCAGCGGGAGCGATCTTGTAACGGAATCCCATCGGAGGGAGGCATCAAGCCCTTGGACCCCGTCGCCAGGGGATCGGGTCCGGCAGATCACCCGCAGGTACTTTTGGGCGTGCCTCTGGGCCCCTAGCCGACCCCCAACGAACGGGGCACGGACGTCCACTCGGATTACCCGCTTGCAGCTCACCGGAGACACCATGTTCGGTGCCCATCGAGGGTAACATGGCGCTCTCCCCCCTCCTCCTTGCGGAAAGGCGACGTAGGGGCGTATGTAAAAAAGCCGAGTCTGTCCCTGATCACCCTCTCTCCCTGTGCAGAGGCTCGGGGGCTGCTCTCGCAAACCCGGCTCCGGCCAAACCGTTGACAGCGTCAACATACCAGCCCGAGAACTTGGGCCCCGACCGTACACCCGGGCTACGGCCAGCTCGCATGAGGGAACCACCAGACCAGCCGAAGCATTACGCAAGGCATTAAGACCTCGAAGGAGTGAAACCACTCCTCCGAGGCCTCGGGGGCTACACCCGGCGGGTGCGCTCGCGCGCACCCACCGGAACAAAATGCAACCGAGAAAGGCTGGTCCCCTTGCAAAAAAGTGCGACGAAAACCTCCAAGCGAGTGCTAACACTCCCGTCGAGGCTCGGGGCTACTGTCGGGGACCATAATTAGGGGTACCCTCAAGACGCCTAATTCTCAGCTGGTAACCCCCATCAGCATAAAGCTGCAGAGGCCTGATAGGTGCGATTAAGTCAGGGATCAGTCCATACGAGCGACTCGATCACGCCTCGCCCGAGCCTAGCCTCGGGCAAGGGCAGCCGACCCCGAGGGGTTTTCCGTCTCGCCCGAGGCCCCCCTTTTAACGGCGGACACATCTCCGGCTCGCCCGAGGCCTTGCCTTCGCTAAGAAGCAACCCTGACTAAATCGCCGCGCCGACCAACCGAGTCGCAGGAGCATTTAACGCAAAGGTAGCCTGACACCTTTATCCTGACGCGCGCCCCCCGGCAGAGTCGAAGTGACCGCCGTCACTTTGCCGCTCCACTGACCGGTCTGACAGAAGGACAGCGCCGCCTGCGCCACTCCGACTGCAGTGCCACTTGACAGAGTGAGACTGACAGGCAGTCAGGCCTTGCCAAAGGCGCCATAGGAAACTCCGCTCCGCCCGACCCAGGGCTCGGACTCGGGCTAAGCCCCGGAAGACGGCGAACTCCGCTCCGCCCGACCCAGGGCTCGGACTCGGGCTAAGCCCCGGAAGACGGCGAACTCCGCTCCGCCCGACCCAGGGCTCGGACTCGGGCTAGGCCCCGGAAGACGGCGAACTCCGCTTCGCCCGACCCAGGGCTCGGACTCAGGCTCAGCCCCAGAAGACGACGAACTCTGCTTCGCCCGACCCTAGAGCTCGGGCTCCGCCCTGGCCTCTGCCGAACGACCTCCGCCTCGCCCGACCCAGGAGCTCGGGCTCGGCCTCGGCCATGGAAGACAGACTCGACCCCGGCTTCGGAGGAGCCTCCACGTCGCCCGACCTAGGGCACAGGCCCGCCACGTCAACAGGAAGCGCCATCATCACCCTACCCCGAGCCGACTCGGGCCGCAGAGAACAAGACCGGTGTCCCATCTGGCTAGCTCCGCCAGATAGGCAATGATGGCGCCCCGCTAGCCCTGTGACGACGGCGGCTCTCAGCTCCCTTACGGAAGCAGGGGGACGTCAGCAAGGACCCAACTGCTCCGACAGCTGTCCCTCCGCCAGGCTCCGTTGCTCCTCCAACAGCCACGACATCACACCAGCAGGGTGCCAAGATCTCTCCGGCTGCCACATTGGCATGTACTTAGGGCGCTAGCTCTCCCCCCGCTAGACACGTAGCACTCTGCTACACCCCCAGTGTACACCTGGATCCTCTCCTTACGCCTATAAAAGGAAGGACCAGGGCCTTCTTAGAAAAGGTTGGTCGCGCGGGGACGAGGACGGGACAGGCGCTCCCTTGGGGCCGCTCGCTTCCCTCACCCGCGTGGACGCTTGTAATCCCCTACTGCAAGCGCACCCGACCTGGGCGCGGGACGAACACGAAGGCCGCGGGATTTCCACCTCTCTCACGCCCGTCTCCGGCCACCTCGCTTCCCCCCTTCGCGCTCGCCCACGCGCTCGACCCATCTGGGCTGGGGCACGCGGCACACTCACTCGTCGGCTTAGGGACCCCCCGGTCTCGAGACGCCGACAATGTTAGTACACAAAAACAATTTACTAGGGCTAGAAACATACCTTGGTTCTTGATGTGCACTTCTAAATCACTTGGCACATATGAACTTAAAACAATGTGTTGGGCATCTAATCACCAAAACATTTATAGAAATGGCCGAAGGGCACATTTCCCTTTCAATCTCCCCCTTTTTGGTGATTTATGCCAACGAATTAAAAAGCAACTAAAAGTGCAACATCATTCTCAAAAGTGCAGATTTTTGAAGACCAAATTTTCTCACTTGAGATTTGGCATATTTGGATCACTTTTGCCACCACTTGATTTATTTTCGCAAAACAAATTCTTTTTCCTATTTATAAGTCAAACACACTTGTTTGGGCAAATAGAGATATATTTCAAGAGTAAAATTGATCAAGTGCAAAAAACTCCCCCTTTTCCCATAATCAAAATTCTCCCCCATAAGAGACCAAATTTTGCAATACGAGGATTTTGGACAAATACAAAGTTTCTACCTCTACATTTTTTAAATTCACAAGTGGTTGGCTGATCCATTTGCTTTGGCCTTAATTTTCTCCCCCTTTGGCATTAAGCACCAAAACAGGATCGTTGTTGGCCCTTTTAACCTCATTGCCTCACCAAAATGTCAAATAAGAGCAAAAAGGCCATGAGAACATAATAAGGAACTTAGGACAAGATATATTTTACCGGAATGCAGTGGAAGCTCTTTCCTTGTCCAAGTTCATTGTCCCTTTCAATGTTCCTTAGAGACTACTTCAAGTGTACTCAAACAAACAGGTTAGTCTCAAAGGAGTCAAGTTGTAGCACATCTCCCCCTAAACATGTGCATCGTTTGCATAAGGACTAGTGAGGTCCGGGGATGACTAGTACAACTTGAGCACCATAAATAAGCAATAAACGACATGAATGCTTACGGTAACATGATCAAAGGCATAGAACACATGTATGCTATAGATCAATCCAAGTTACACGAATCTAAGACATTTAGCTCACTTCACAACCTGCTAAACTTTTTCTCATCTAAAGGCTTGGTGAAGATATTGGCTAGCTGGTTCTCGGTGCTAATGTGGTAAATATCGATATCTCCCCTTTGCTGGTGGTCTCTCAGGAAGTGATGCCAGATGTCTATGTGCTTAGTGCGGCTGTGTTCAACAAGATTATCTGCCAAGCGGATTGCATTCTCATTGTCACATAGGAGTGGGACTTTGATCAGATTGTATCCAAAGTCCCGGAGGGTTTGCCTCATCCAAAGTAGTTGTGCGCAACACTATCCTGCGGCAACGTACTCAGCCTCAGCGATGGATAGGGCAACAGATGTTTGTTTCTTAGAGCTCCAGGACACTAGGGATCTTCCTAGAAACCAGCACGTCCCTGATGTGCTCTTCCTATCAACCTTGCACTCGGCATAGTCGGAATCTGAGTATTCGATTAAGTCAAAGGTAGACCCTTTTGGATACCAGATCCCGAAGCAAGGCGTAGAAACTAAATATCTAAGAATTTGCTTAACGGCCACAAGGTGACACTCCTTGGTCGGATTGAAATCCAGCACACATGCATACACTAAGCATAATGTCCGGTCTACTTGCACAAAGATAAAGTAATGAACCTATCATTGACCGGTATGCCTTTTGATCAATAGACTTACCTCCTTTGTTGAGGTCTAGATGTCCGTCAGTTCCCATCGGTGTCTTCGCGGGCTTAGCATCCTTCATCCCAAACCTCTTGAGAAGATATTGAGTGTACTTCGTTTGGGAGATGAAAGTGCCTTTCTTGAGTTGCTTTACTTGGAATCCAAGGAAGTAGTTCAACTCGCCCATCATTGACATCTCAAATTTATGCATCATTACCCTACTAAACTCCTCACAAGACTTTTGATTAGTAGAACCAAATATGATGTCATCAACATATATTTTACATACAAAAAGATCACCGTCACAAGTCTTAGTGAAAAGAGTCGAATCAGCTTTCCCAACCTTGAAAGCATTAGCAATTAGAAAATCTCTAAGGCATTCATACCAGGCTCTTGGGGCTTGCTTAAGTCCATAGAGCACCTTAGAGAGCTTATACACGTGGTCAGGATACCTGTCATCCTCAAAGCCAGGGGGTTGTTCCACGTATACCTCCTCCTTGATTGGCCATTGAGGAAAGCACTCTTCACGTCCATTTGGAATAGCTTAAAGGAATGGTGAGCAGCATAGGCTAACAAAATCCGAATTTATTCTAACCTAGCCACAGGAGCAAAAGTCTCCTCAAAATCCAAACCTGCGACTTGGGCATAACCTTTTGCCATAAGTCGAGCCTTGTTTATTGTCACCACTCCGTGTTCGTCTTGCTTGTTGCAGAACACCCACTTGGTTCCCACAACATTTTGCTTTGGACGTGGCACCAGGTTCTAGACTTCATTTCTTTTGAAGTTGTTGAGCTCTTCTTGCATGGCCAACACCCAATTCGGATCCTGCAAGGCTTCTTCTACCCTGAAAGGCTCAATAGAAGAAACAAATGAGTAATGCTCACAAAAATTAGATAATCGTGAGCGAGTTGTTACTCCCTTGCTGATGTCACCTAGAATCTGATCCACTGCGTGGTTTCTTTGGATCGTTGCTCAGACTTGAGTTGGAGGGGCCCGTGATGCTTCTTCCTCCATAACATGTTCTTCCTGTGCTCCCCCTTGATCCTGCCCCTCTTCTTGAGGTACCTGTTCATCGTCTTAAGTTGGAGGATGTACCATCGTAGAGGAAGAAAGTTAATCTTGTTCTTGCAGTTCCTGTGGTCGCACATCTCCTATCGCCATAGTTCGTATTGCGGCCGTCGGAATCTCATCTTCATCTATATCATCAAGATCAACTTTCTCTCTTGGAGAGCCATTAGTCTCATCAAATACAACGTCGCTAGAGACTTTAACTAATCCTGATGATTTGTTGAAGACCCTATATGCCTTTGTATTTGAGTCATATCCTAGTAAAAACCCTTCTACTGCCTTGGGAGCAAATTTCAAATGTCTACCTTTCTTTACTAGAATGTAGCATTTGCTCACAAATACACGAAAATAAGAAACCTTGGGTTTGTTACCAGTAAGGAGTTTGTAGGAAGTCGTCTTGAGGAGACAGTGCAGATAGAGCCGGTTTATGGCATGGCAAGCCGTGTTCACAGCTTCCGACCAAAACCGCTCAAGCATCTTGTATTCCCCGAGCATCATCCTTGCCATATCAATTAATGACCTGTTCTTCCTCTCTACCACGCCATTTTGCTGCGGTGTGTAGGGAGCGGAGAACTCGTGCTTGATGCCTTCCTCCTCAAGATATTCTTCGACCTGAAGATTCTTGAACTCAGACCCATTGTCGCTTCTTATCTTCTTCACCTTTAGCTCAAATTCGTTTTGAGCTCTCCTTAAGAAGCGCTTTAGGGTTCCTTGGTGAGAGCACCTAGAGGGGGGGGGTGAATAGGTGATCCTGTAAAACTTCAAAACTTAAGCCACAAAAACTTGTTAAGAGTTAGCACAAGTATGGCCAAGTGGCTAGAGAGGACTCAAAACACGATAACCACAAGAAAGCAATCACAGAGTTGACACGGTGGTTATCCCGTGGTTCGGCCAAGTACAAAACTTGCCTACTCCACGTTGTGGCGTCCCAACGGACGAGAGTTGCACTCAACTCCTCTCAAGTGATCCAATGATCAACTTGAATACCACGGTGTTTTTCTTTCCTTTGATCTTTTCCCGTTTGCGAGGAATCTCCACAACTTGGAGTCTCTCGCCCTTACAATTGAGTTCACAAAGAAATACGGAGTAAGGTGGGAATGAGCAACGCACACAAGACTCGAAAATCAGAGCAACAACACGCACACAAGTCGCAACAAGAGCTCGCAACGCAACACACAGAGTTCACAACTCCACAAGAGCTCTATATGCTATCACAATGAAACGAATGCGTGAGATTGATGTCTTGGTGCTTAGAAGAGTTGTAGGAATGCTTGGTGTACTCCTCCATGCGCCTAGGGGTCCCTTTTATAGCCCCAAGGCAGCTAGGAGCCGTTGAGAACACATCTGGAAGGCTATCCTTGCCTTCTGTCGTCGGGCGCACCGGACAGTCCGGTGCACACCGGACACTGTCCGGTGCCCGATTTATTTCCTTAAATGGCGAAGCCGACCGTTGCCGACCGTTGCAGATCTGGCGCACCGGACAGTCCGGTGCACACCGGACAGTCCGGTGCTTCCTTCCGACCGTTGGCTTGGCCACGTGTCGCGCGCCGATCGCGCGGCCGACCGTTGGCCCGGCCGACCGTTGGCTCACCGGACAGTCCGGTGCACACCGGACAGTCCGGTGAATTTTAGCCGAAGTCGCCGGAGAAAAACCCGAGAGCGGCCTCTTCGGCCGAGGCAACCTGGCGCACCGGACACTGTCCGGTGCCCCACCGGACACTGTCCGGTGCACCACCGGACAGTCCGGTGCCCCAGACCGAAACAGCCCCTTGGCTGCACACAGCCAAGTCTTCTCTTCTCTTCTTCTTTCTGTTTCTAACACTTAGACAAATATATTAGTACACAAAACTAATGTACTAAGACTTAGAAACATACCTTTGTTGAAGATTTGCACTTTGTTCAACCATGGGCATTGATTTACATTTAAGCACTTGTGTTTGCACTTAATCACCAAAATACTTAGAAATGGCCCAAGGGCACAGTTCCATTTGGTACAACCTGAAAGAATGGTGAGCGGCATATGCTAGCAAAATACGAATGGACTCTAGCCTAGCCACAGGAGCAAAAGTCTCCTCAAAGTCCAAACCTGCGACTTGGGCATAACCTTTTGCCACAAGTCGAGCCTTGTTCCTCGTCACCACCCCGTGCTCGTCCTGTTTGTTGCGGAACACCCACTTGGTTCCCACAACATTTTGCTTCGGACGAGGCACCAGTGTCCAAACTTCATTGCGCTTGAAGTTGTTTAGCTCCTCTTGCATGGCCAACAGCCAGTCCGGATCTAGCAAGGCCTCTTCTACCCTGAAAGGCTCAATAGAAGAGACAAAAGAGTAATGTTCACAAAAATTAACTAATCGAGACCGAGTAGTTACTCCCTTGCTAATGTCACCCAGAATTTGGTCGACGGGATGATCCCTTTGGATCGTCGCTCGAACTTGGGTTGGAGGTGCCGGTTGCGCTTCTTCCTCCATCACGTTATCATCTTGTGCTCCCCCTTGATCACACGCCTCCTTTTGATGAACCTGTTCATCGTCTTGAGTCGGGGGATGCACCATAATTGAGGAAGAGGGTTGATCTTGATCATCTTGTTCCTGTGGCCGCACTTCTCCAATCGCCATGGTTCGTATAGCGGCTGTCGGAACATCTTCTTCATCTACATCATCACAATCAACCACTTGCTCTCTTGGAGAGCCATTAGTCTCATCAAATACAACATCGCTAGAGACTTCAACCAAACCCGATGATTTGTTGAAGACTCTATACGCCTTTGTATTTGAGTCATAACCTAATAAAAACCCTTCTACAGCTTTGGGAGCAAACTTAGAATTTCTACCCTTCTTCACTAGAATGTAGCATTTACTCCCAAATACACGAAAGTACGATACATTGGGTTTGTTACCGGTTAGAAGCTCATACGACGTCTTCTTGAGGAGGCGATGAAGGTAGACCCTGTTGATGGCGTGGCAAGCCGTGTTCACGGCTTCCGACCAAAAATGCTCGGGGGTCTTGAACTCTCCTAGCATCGTCCTCGCCATATCGATGAGCGTCCTGTTCTTCCTCTCTACCACACCATTTTGCTGTGGTGTGTAGGGAGCGAAGAACTCGTGCTTGATCCCTTCTTCTTCAAGGAACTCCTCCACTTGAAGGTTCTTGAACTCAGATCCGTTGTCGCTCCTTATCTTCTTCACTTTGAGCTCAAACTCATTTTGAGCTCTCCTGAGGAAGCGTTTGAGGGTCCCTTGGGTTTCGGACTTTTCCTGCAAAAAGAACACCCAAGTGAAGCGGGAAAAGTCATCAACAATAACTAGACCATACTTACTCCCTCCTATGCTTAGATAGGCGACGGGTCCGAAGAGGTCCATATGCAGCAGCTCCAGGGGTCTTGAAGTGGTCATCACGTTCTTGCCGTGATGCGCTCCTCCCACTTGTTCACCTGCTTGACAAGCTGCACAAGGTCTATCTTTTTCGAAATGCACGTTAGTCAAACCTATCACGTGTTCTCCCTTTAGAAGCTTTTGAAGGTTCTTCATCCCCACATGTGCTAAGCGGCGATGCCACAGCCAGCCCATGCTAGTCTTAGCTATTAAGCATGCATCTAGACCGGCCTCTTCTTTTGCAAAATCAACTAAATAAAGTTTGCCGTCTAATACACCCTTAAAAGCTAGTGAACCATCACTTCTTCTAAAGACAGACACATCTACATTTGTAAATAGACAATTATACCCCATATGACATAATTGACTCACAGATAGCAGATTATATCCAAGAGACTCAACTAAAAACACATTAGATATGGAGTGCTCATTAGAAATTGCAATTTTACCTAAACCTTTTACCTTGCCTTGATTCCCATCACCGAATATAATTGAATCTTGGGAATCTTTATTCTTGACGTAGGAGGTGAACATCTTCTTCTCCCCCGTCATATGGTTTGTGCATCCGCTGTCGATAATCCAGCTTGAACCCCCGGATGCATAAACCTGCAAGGCAAATTTAGGCTTGGGACTTAGGTACCCAACTCTTGTTGGGTCCTACAAGGTTAGTCACAATTTCCTTAGGGACCCAAATGCAAGTTTTATCACCTTTGCATTTTGCCCCTAACTTCCTAGCAATTACTTTTCTATCCTTTCTACAAATTGCAAATGAAGTATTCAAAGCACAATAAATTGTAGAAGGTTCATTCACTACTTTCCTAGGAGCATGAATAGCATTCTTTCTAGACACATGATGAATAGCATTTCTCCTAGACATATTTCTACCATGCATATAGGAAGAACTAGAAGCAAACATGGCATGAGAGTCAAAATCATCAAAAGCATTATAACTCCTATAAGCATTTCTAGTTTGTCTCCTATCATAATACATAAAAGCATGGTTCTTTTGCACATTACTAGCCATAGGGGCCTTCCCTTTCTCCTTGGCGGGAATGGGAGCCTTATGGCTTGTTAAGTTCTTAGCTTCTCTCTTGAAGCCAAGTCCATCCTTAATTGAGGGGTGTCTACCAATTGTGTAGGCATCCCTTGCAAATTTTAGCTTATCGAAATCATTCTTGCTAGTCTTAAGTTGAGCATTAAGACTAGCCAGTTCATCATTAAGCTTGGAAATTGAAACTAGGTGTTCACTACAAGCATTAATGTCAAAATCTTTACACCTAGTACAAATTTCAACATGTTCTACACAAGAATTGGATTTATTTGCTACTTCTAATTTAGCATTTAAATCATTGTTGACACCTTTCAAGGTAGAAATGGTTTCATGACAAGTAGATAGTTCAAAAGAAAGCATTTCATTTCTTTTAACTTCTAAAGCATAGGATTTTTGTGCCTCAACAAATTTATCATGCTCTTCATACAACAAATCCTCTTGCTTTTCTAAAAGTATATTCTTTTCATTCAAGGCATCAATTAATTCATTAATTTTGTCTATCTTAGATCTATCTAAGCCCTTGAACAAACATGAATAATCTACTTCATCCTCATCACTAGATTCGTCCTCACTTGAAGAAGCATAGGTAGAGTTGCGAGTACATACCTTCTTCTCCCTTGCCATAAGGCATGTGTGACGCTCGTTGGGGAAGAGGGTTGATTTGTTGAAGGCGGTGGCGGCGAGTCCTTCATTGTCGGAGTCGGACGAGGAGCAATCCGAGTCCCACTCCTTGCCTAGATGCGCCTCGCCCTTTGCCTTCTTGTAATGCTTCTTCTTTTCCCTCTTGTTTCCCTTTTCCTGGTCACTATCATTATCGGGACAGTTAGCAATAAAATGACCAAGCTTACCACATTTGAAGCATGATCGCTTCCCCTTGGTCTTAGTCTTGCTCGGTTGTCCATTGCGACCCTTTAGCACCGTCTTGAATCTCTTGATAATGAGGGCCATTTCTTCTTCATTAAGACCGGCCGCCTCAATTTGCGCCACCTTGCTGGGTAGCGCCTCCTTGTTCCCTGTGGCTTTGAGAGCAAAAGGTTGTGGCTCGTTGATCGGTCCATTTAAGGCGTCGTCCACATACCTTGCCTCCTTGATCATCATTCGCCCGCTGACGAATTTTCCTAGGACTTCTTCGGGCGACATTTTGGTGTACCTGGGATTCTCACGAATATTATTCACCAAATGAGGATCAAGAACGGTAAAGGACCTGAGCATTAGTCGGACGACGTCGTGGTCCGTCCATCGCGTGCTTCCGTAGCTCCTTATTTTGTTGATAAGGGTCTTGAGCCGGTTGTATGTCTGAGTTGGCTCCTCGCCCCTTATCATCGCGAACCGTCCAAGCTCGCCTTCCACCAACTCCGTTTTGGTGAGCAAGGTAACGTCATTCCCTTCATGAGAGATCTTGAGGGTGTCCCAGATCTGCTTGGCGTTATCCAAGCCGCTCACTTTGTTATATTCATCCCTGCACAATGAAGCTAGAAGAACAGTGGTAGCTTGTGCATTCTTATGGATTTGCTCATTAATGAATGAAGGGCTATCCGAGCTATCAAATTTCATTCCACTTTCCACAATCTCCCAAATGCTTGGATGGAGAGAAAATAGGTGAGTACGCATTTTGTGACTCCAAAATCCGTAGTCCTCTCCATCAAAGTGAGGAGGCTTGCCAAGTGGAATGGGGAGCAAATGAGCATTTGAGCTATATGGAATGCGCGAATAATCAAAAGAAAAGTTTGAGTTAACCGTCTTTTGTTTGTCGTGGTCGTCGTCCTTTTGGGAAGAAGAGGACTCATCGCTGTCGTAGTAGACGATCTCCTTGATGCGTCTTGTCTTCTTCTTCTTCCCATCTTTTCGCTTGTGGCCCGAGCCCGAGTCATTGGACTTGTCATCCCTTGGCTCGTTGACGAAGGACTCCTTCTCCTTGTCGTTGATCACAATTCCCTTCCCCTTAGGATCCATCTCTTCGGGCGGTTAGTCCCTTTCTTGAAGAGAATGGCTCCGATACCAATTGAGAGCACCTAGAGGGGGGGTGAATAGGTGATCCTGTAAAACTTCAAAACTTAAGCCACAAAAACTTGTTAAGAGTTAGCACAAGTATGGCCAAGTGGCTAGAGAGGACTCAAAACACGATAACCACAAGAAAGCAATCACAGAGTTGACACGGTGGTTATCCCGTGGTTCGGCCAAGTACAAAACTTGCCTACTCCACGTTGTGGCGTCCCAACGGACGAGAGTTGCACTCAACTCCTCTCAAGTGATCCAATGATCAACTTGAATACCACGGTGTTTTTCTTTCCTTTGATCTTTTCCCGTTTGCGAGGAATCTCCACAACTTGGAGTCTCTCGCCCTTACAATTGAGTTCACAAAGAAATACGGAGTAAGGTGGGAATGAGCAACGCACACAAGACTCGAAAATCAGAGCAACAACACGCACACAAGTCGCAACAAGAGCTCGCAACGCAACACACAGAGTTCACAACTCCACAAGAGCTCTATATGCTATCACAATGAAACGAATGCGTGAGATTGATGTCTTGGTGCTTAGAAGAGTTGTAGGAATGCTTGGTGTACTCCTCCATGCGCCTAGGGGTCCCTTTTATAGCCCCAAGGCAGCTAGGAGCCGTTGAGAACACATCTGGAAGGCTATCCTTGCCTTCTGTCGTCGGGCGCACCGGACAGTCCGGTGCACACCGGACACTGTCCGGTGCCCGATTTATTTCCTTAAATGGCGAAGCCGACCGTTGCCGACCGTTGCAGATCTGGCGCACCGGACAGTCCGGTGCACACCGGACAGTCCGGTGCTTCCTTCCGACCGTTGGCTTGGCCACGTGTCGCGCGCCGATCGCGCGGCCGACCGTTGGCCCGGCCGACCGTTGGCTCACCGGACAGTCCGGTGCACACCGGACAGTCCGGTGAATTTTAGCCGAAGTCGCCGGAGAAAAACCCGAGAGCGGCCTCTTCGGCCGAGGCAACCTGGCGCACCGGACACTGTCCGGTGCCCCACCGGACAGTCCGGTGCCCCAGACCGAAACAGCCCCTTGGCTGCACACAGCCAAGTCTTCTCTTCTCTTCTTCTTTCTGTTTCTAACACTTAGACAAATATATTAGTACACAAAACTAATGTACTAAGACTTAGAAACATACCTTTGTTGAAGATTTGCACTTTGTTCAACCATGGGCATTGATTTACATTTAAGCACTTGTGTTTGCACTTAATCACCAAAATACTTAGAAATGGCCCAAGGGCACATTTCCCTTTCACTTGGGTTTTGGATTTGTCCTACAAAAAGAATACCCAAGTGAAGCGGGAAAAATCATCAACTATCACAAGACCATACTTACTTCCCTCGATGCTGAGATAGGCAACGGGGCCAAAGAGATCCATGTGAAGGAGTTCCAGTGGTCTTGACGTTGTCATCACATTCTTGTTGTGATGAGTGCTTCCCACCTGTTTCCCTGCTTGGCATGCTGCACAAGGTTTGTCTTTCTCAAAACAGACATTGGTTAGTCCTAACACATGATCTCCCTTTAGAAGTTTATGAAGGTTCTTCGTCCTGACATGTGCTAGATGGCGATGCCAAAGCCAGCCCATATTAGTCTTAGCGATTAAGCATGCATCTAGATCGACATTCTCCTTTGAGAAATCAACTAAATAGAGCTTGTCGTCTAATACACCCTTAAAAGCTAATGAACCATAACTTCTTCTAAAGACAGATAAATCAATATTTGTAAATAAACAATTGTAGCCCATATGACACAATTGACTTACAGACAGTAAATTATGCCCGAGCGACTCTACTAAAAACACATTTGAAATTGAGTGCTCGTTTGTGATGGCTATCTTACCTAAGCCTTTGACCTTGCCTTGGTTCCCATCTCCAAAGATAATAGTATCCTGGGAATCCCTGTTCTTGACGTAGGAGGTGAACATTTTCTTCTCCCCCATCATGTGGTTTGTGCATCTGCTGTAGATAATCCAGCTTGAGCCCCCGGATGCATAAACCTGTAAGGAATTTAAGCTTGGGTTTTAGGTACCCAACTCTTGTTGGGTCCTAGTCACAACAATTTTTGGCGCCCAAATGCAAGTCTTGTCTCCCTTGCATTTAGATCCCAGTTTTCTAGCAACCACTTTTGCATTTTTGCATGAGAGTACAAAAGAAGCATTACATGCATGATAAACAGTAGTAGGACTATAGCACGTTTTCCTAGGCGCATGAGACACAACATGATTACGCCTAGACCTATTTCTACCATAAGCATAAGTAGAGCTCGATGCAAACATAGCATGTGAATCATGATAAATAGGTAAAGCATCATGATTATAACTCTTACAATGATGAGAAACTTTCTTGACATGAGCATAAATATAAGCATGGTTCTTTTGATCATGTGAAGAATATGAACTGCTAGCCATAGGAGCCTTCCATTTCCCCTTGTTGAGATCGGAAGTCCTTTGGCTTGTTAAGTTCTTGGTTTCCTTTCGAAAACCATGTCCATCCTTAATTGAGGGGTGTCTACCAATGGTGTAAACATCCCTAGCAAATTTTACTTTCTCATAATCACCTTTGTAAGTCTTAAGTTGATCATTAAGACTTGCAACATCATTGTTTAGTTTAGCAATAGTAGCAGCATGTTCATTAAAATCAACTTTTTTTACATCTATTGCAAATGACCACATGCTCTACACATGAACTAGTTGCATTTACTTTCTCTAGCTTAGCATTCAAATCATCATTTAAATTGTTTAAGCTAGAGATAGATTCATGACAAGTAGACAACTCAGAGGATAGCATTTCATTTCTCTTAATTTCTAGAGCAAGAGATTTTTGAACACTAACAAATTTATCATGCTCCTCATACAAAATATCTTCTTGCTTTTCTAGCAATCTATCCTTTTCATTAAGAGCGTCAATTAATTCATTTATTTTGTCTACCTTAGTTCTATCTAATCGCTTAAATAAATCAGTGTAGTCTACTTCATCATCAGATGATTCTTCATCACTAGAAGAGGTATATTTGGGAGTGTCCCGAATACATACCTTCTTCTCCTTAGCCATAAGGCATGTATGGTGTTCATTGGGGAAGAGCGAAGATTTGTTGAAGGCCGAGGCAGCCAGTCCTTCATCATCGGAGTCAGATGAGGAACAGTCGGAGTCCCATTCCTTTCCAAGGTGCGCCTCGCCCTTCGCCTTCTTATAGTTCTTCTTTTTCTCCTTCTTCCCATGCTTTTCTTGTGCCTGGTCATTCTCATTATCGGTACATTGAGCTATAAAATGACCAGTATTACCGCATTTGAAGCAGGAGCATTTTCCCCTTGACTTGTTCTTGTTGGGATACTCCTTTCGTCCTTTTAGTGCGATCTTGAAGCGCTTGATGATGAGCACCATCTCATCTTCATTGAGCCCGACAGCCTCCACTTGTGCTACCTTGCTAGGTAGCGCCTCCCTGCTACTGGTTGCTTTGAGAGCAACGGGTTGTGGCTCGTAGACGGGGAGTGGCCTGTTCAAGGCATCGTCCACATATCTTGCCTCATTCACCATCATGCGCCCGCTTACAAATTTTTCGAGGATTTCCTCGGGCGTCATCTTGGTGTACCTGGGGTTCTCACGAATAAGATTTATAAGATGGGGGTCAATAACCGTAAATGACCTGAGCATGAGTTGGACGACATCATGATCCGTCCATCTTGTACTCCAGTGGCTTTGGATTTTATTGACCAGGGTCTTAAGCCTGTTGTAGGTCTGTGTTGGCTCCTCTCCCCTGATCATCACGAACCTCCCAGCTCGCCTTCCACCAGTTCCATCTTGGTGATCATGGTGGCGTCATTGCCCTCATGAGATATTTTGAGGGTGTCCCAAATCTGCTTGGCGTTGTCCAAGCCGCTGACCTTGTTATATTCATCCCTGCATATAGATGCTAGCAACACAGTAGTAGCTTGGGCATTTTTCTGAATTTGTTCATTAATAATCACAGGGTTATTAGTACTATCAAAGTGCATTCCATTTTCTACAATTTCCCAAATACTAGGATGGAGGGAAAATAGATGACTACGCATTTTATGGCTCCAAAGTGTGGAGGTTTTCCAAGTGGAATAGAAAGTAAATGTGCATTTGAATTGTATGGGATGCGAGAATAATCAAACAAGTAATTTTGGTTAACCGTTTTCCGTTTGGACGAGGATCCGTCATCGTCGTCATCCCTTGGTGAAGAGGAGGCATCACTGTCGTAGTAGATAATCTTCTTGATGCGTCTCTTCTTCTTCCTGTCCCTCTTCTTGTGACTCGAGCCTGAGTCAGTGGGTTTGTCGTCTCTTGGCTCGTTGAAGAGGACTCCTTCTCCTTGTCGTTGATCACCATCCCCTTACCCTTAGGATCCATCTCTTTGGACGGTTAGTCCCTTAGATGAAGAGTACGACTTTGATACCAATTGAGAGCACCTAGAGGGGGTGAATAGGTGATCCTGCAATATTCAACACTAATCGCACAGACTTGTTTTATAAAATGTTAGTTAGACTAAACCAAGTTGCTATAGAGCGAGCTCTTGAGAAGAAATCAATCACAGAGAGAAGCAACACAAGAGACACAGTGTTTTATCCCGTGGTTCGACCAAGTAACACTTGCCTACTTCCATGTTGTGGCACCCCAATGGACGAGGGTTGCACTCAACCCCTTTCAAGTGATCCAATGATCGACTTGAATACCACGGTCTTTTTCTTTAGGGTTCTTTTCCCATTTGTGAGGAATCTCCACAAGTTGGAGCCTCTCGCCCTTACAATATTGATCACAAGAGAAGCACAAGAGTAAGGGAGGGAAAGCAACACACGCAAGACTCGATACGCAGCAAACACACGCACATAATCCAAGACTTGAGCACAAAAATACGGCGCAGGAGTTCTCGACTCGAAAGGTGCTCAAATCTCTAACACGGCGATCCAAATGCATGGCGTCGGAGTCTAGGTGTCTTAGATTGTTCAGAGAATGTTTGGTGTACTGCTCCATACGCCTAGGGGTCCCTTTTATAGCCCCTAGGCAGCTAGGAGCCGTTGGAGATCAAATTGGAAGGCAATTCTTGCCTTCTATCGGGTGGTGCACCGGACAAGAACAGTTCCTGTTCGGTGCCTGATCTCCTTCCTTTTCTGGCGAAGCCGACCGTTGGGTCTTTGGTCCCGTTGGCGCACCGAACAGTCCGGTGTGACCAACCGACCATTGGCTCAGCCACGTGTCGCCCGTTGATCGCACAGACGACCATTGGCCGTGGGCGTCGTTGGCTCACCAGACAGTTCGGTGCACACCTGTTAGTCCAATGAATTATAGCTACGGCGCCTTCACTTTTTCCCGAGAGCAGCGAGTTTGCCGCCAGGCCAGCCTGGGCACCGGACACTGTCCGGTGCACCAGTGGCTGGAGCTGGTTTGGCTGAACATAGCCAATTCTTCTCCACTTCTTTTGCTCTTTTCTTGGCAATGTCTCTAGTACTTAGATAAATATGTTAGTACACAAAAACAATTTATTAGGGCTAGAAACATTCCTTGGTTCTTGATGTGCACTTCTAAATCACTTGGCACATATGAACTTAAAACAATGTGTTGGGCATCTAATCACCAAAACATTTATAGAAATGGCCCAAGGGCACATTTCCCTTTCAGTTATTACAAACATAATTAAAGAAAATAAACTACAAAATTATTCGAAACTAAACTAAAACAACTTGCAACTGACTACACCGAGCGTCCTATGACATTTGGCTATGATGGCTTCACAAGCTGAGCCTAATCACACCAAACAAAACTGCACGACAATTTTAGTTAACTAGAACATGGGGCGCCCCTTCACACGCCTTATCGGGCAGTAAGTAACACCTAATTATACGACAATAGTCACACACATAAGGCATATTGAATAGTACATAGAATATAATGACACATATAGTAAACCACTGTATCAATACATACACATACAATCAGATGGTAGGCGGACCATAATCCAACCATCAAGACTTCTGTCTAAGCACATGCTACACTAAGCGTTTGGGGTTCATGCCTGATTACGTATTGTCAAACATGAGACTAAAGAGAACAGAAAGAAAATTGTATCTTTTTGTATCTGTGCTTTCAAAAAACTCTAGTGCTCTTGCCTATTAGTTTGTGAAAGGGAAATAGGGTCAAACCTTTTCCTAAATGATTTTGGTGGTTGAATTGCCCAACACAAATAATTGGACTAACTAGTTTGCTTTAGATTATGAGTTCTACAGGTGCCAAAGGTGCAACACAAACCAATAAAAAGTCCAAGAAAGGGTTCAAATAAAAAGAGCAAAAGACAACCGAAGGCTGCCCTGGTCTGACGCACCGGACTGTCCGGTGTGCCACCGGACAGTGTCCGGTGCACCAGGGTGGATCAACTCTGAACTGCTCAGCTTCGAGAATTTGGGGAGCCACTCCGCTATAATTCACCGGACTGTCCGGTGTAGCACCGGACTGTTCGGTGTGCCAGCGGAGCAACGGCTATCTGCGCCAACGGTCGTCTGCAAAAGTGAACAGTAAACGTGAACAGTGCAACTGCGCGCGCATAAGTAAGAGCAGGCGCCAGAAGGCGCACCAGACAGTGAACAGGACCTGTCCAGTGAACCACCGGACTATCCGGTGGCCCCACTTGTCAGAGCTCCAACGGTCGAACCCTAACGGTTGGGTGACGTGGCTGGCACATCGGACAGTGTCCGGTGGCGCACCGGACTGTCTGGTGCGCCATACGACAGCAGCCATCCCCAACGGCCACTTTGGTGGTTGGGGCTATAAATACCCCCCAACCACCACACTTCAAGGCATCCAAGTTTTCAGCCATTGCATTCAATACAAGAGCTCTAGACTTCACTCCAAGACACAAACAAGAGATCAAATCCTCTCCCAAGTCCAAAGATCATTCCAATCAAATAGTGACTAGTGAGAGAGTGACACTTGTGTTCATTTGAGTTCTTGAGCTTGGATCGCTTTTCTTCTTCCTTCTTTCTTGTTCCCAACTCAATTGCAATCAAGGCAAGAGACACCAATTGTGTGGTGGTCCTTGTGGGGACTTAGTGTCCCAATTAATTGAGAAGAGAAGCTCACTCGGTCTAGGTGACCGTTTGAGAGAGGGAAAGGGTTGAAAGAGACCCGGTCTTTGTGACCACCTCAACGGGGAGTAGGTTTGCAAGAACCGAACCTCGGTAAAACAAATCACCGCGTCACACTCTTCATTTGCTTGTGATTTGTTTTCGCCCTCTCTTTCGGACTCGATTTTATTTCTAACACTAACCCCGGCTTGTAGTTGTGCTTAAGTTTATAATTTTCAGATTCTGCCTATTCACCCCTCCCCTCTAGGCGACTTTTAATTGGTATCAGAGCCCGATACTTCATTAGAGCTTAACCGCTCGAAGTGATGTCGGGAGATCACGCCAAGAAGGAGGTTATGACCGGCGAGAAGCCCGCTACAAGCCACGGGGAGGCTCTATCAAGGGAGTCCAGCTCCAAAGGAAAGGGAGAGTCAACCTCCCACAACAAGTCGCATCGGAGTGGCGACAAGAAGAAGAAGATGAAGAAGGTGGTCTACTACGAGACCGATTCTTCGTCACCATCCACCTCCAGCTCCGACGCGCCGTCCGTAACTTCTAAGCGCCATGAGCGCAAGAAGTTTAGTAAGATCCCCCTATGCTACCCTTGCATTTCTAAACGTACTCCATTACTTTTTGTCCCATTAGGCAAACCACCAGTTTTTACGGTGAAGATTATAACATGTGGAGTGATAAAATGAGGCATCACCTAACCTCACCCCACACTAGTATTTGGGACATTGTTGAGTTTGGAGTGCAGATACCATCGCCGGGGGATGAAGATTATGATTCAGACGAGGTTGCCCAAATCCGGCACTTCAACTCCCAAGCAACTACTATACTTCTCGCCTCTCTAAGTCGAGAGGAGTATAATAAGGTGCAAGGGTTGAAGAGCGCCAAGGAGATTTGGGACATACTCAAGACCACGCACGAAGGAGACGAGATGACCAAGATCACTAAGAGGGAAACGATCGAGGGGGAGCTCGGTCGCTTCATGCTCAACCAAGGGGAGGAGCCACAAGCAATGTACAACCGGCTCAAAACCTTGGTGAATCAAGTGCGCAACCTTGGGAGCACTAAATGGGATGACCATGAAATGGTCAAGGTTATTCTTAGATCACTTGTTTTTCTTAACCCTACTCAAGTTCAATTAATTCGTGGTGATCCAAGATATAAACTAATGTCTCCCGAGGAAGTGATAGGAAAATTTGTGAGCTTTGAATTGATGATCAAAGGCTCCAAGAAAATCATCGAGCAAGGCGCCTCCTCCACACCCAAGGCACAACCCATCGCATTCAAGGCGGCGGAGGAGAAGAAAGAAGAGTCTACATCAAGTAGGCTCCCCATCGACGCCTCCAAGCTCGACAACGAGGAAATGGCACTCATCATCAAGAGCTTCCGCGAAATCCTCAAGCAAAGGAGGGGGAAAAACTACAAGCCCCGCTCCAAGAAAGTTTGCTACAAGTGTGGTAAGCCCGGTCACTTTATAGCAAAATGTCCTATTTCTAGTGACAGTGACAGGGGTGACGACAAGAGGGGGAAGAAGAAGGAGAAGAAGAGGTACTACAAGAAGAAGGGTGGCGATGCCCATGTTTGCCGGGAGTGGGACTCCGACGAGAGCTCCACCGACTCCTCCTCCGACGAGGACGCCGCCAACATCGCCATCAACAAAGGCCTCCTCTTCCCCAACGTCGGCCACAAGTGCCTCATGGCAAAGGACGACAAGAAGAAGAAGGTAAAATCTAGATCCTCCACTAAGTATGCAACTTCTAGTGATGAGGATAATTCTAATGATGATGAGGATAACTTGCTTACTCTTTTTGCCAATCTTAACATGCAACAAAAAGAGAAATTGAATGAATTGATTAGTGCTATTCATGAGAAGGATGAACTCTTGGATAGCCAAGAGGACTTCCTAATTAATGAAAATAAGAAGCATGTTAAGGTTAAAAATGCTTATGCTCTAGAGGTAGAAAAATGTGAAAAATTAACTAGTGAGCTAAGCACTTGCCATAACACTATTTCTAGTCTTAGAAATGAAAATGCCAAATTAATTGCTAAGGTAGAGAAATCAAATGTTTGTGATGATTCAATTGTTAATCTTAGAAATGATAGTGCTAGTTTAATTGTTAAGATTGACATGTTGAATGAATCTCTTGCTAGCCTTAAGATTGAGAATGAAAAATTAATTACTAAGGCTAAAGATTTAAATGTTTGCAATGATGCTATTACCAATCTTAGAGATAAGAATGTTATTTTACATGCTAAGATTGTTGAATTAAATGATTGCAAACCCTCTACATCTACGGTTGATCATGTTTCTATTTGCACTAGATGTAGAGATGTTAATGTACATGCTATTCATGATCACCTTGCTTTAATTAAACAACAAAATGATCACATAGCTACATTAACTGCTAAAATAAATGAGCATGACTTGGAAAATGAAAAATTTAAATTCGCTAGGAGCATGCTCTATAGTGGGAGATGCCCTAGCATTAAGGATGACATTGGCTTTCAACAGGGAGACAATGTCAAGCTTAATGCTCCTCCTAAAAGATTGTCTAATTTTGTTAAGGGCAAGGCTCCCATGCCTCAGGATAACGAGGGCTATATTTTATATCATGCTGGTTATCCTGAGGATAAGATTAGGAGAATTCATGCTAAGAAGACTCATTCTATTTCTCACCATGCTTTTATTTATAAGAACGAGGCTTCTAGCTCTAGGCGTTCTACCCATGTTAAAATGCCTAAGAAGAAATCTCCTAGTGCATCAAATGATCATAACATTTCATTTAAGACCTTTGATGCTTCATATGTGCTCACTAACAAATCAGGCAAAGTAGTTGCCAAATATATAGGGGCAAACACAAGGGCTCCAAGACTTGTGTTTGGGTACCCAAGCTGCTTGTTTCTAATGTCAAAGGACCCAAAACCATTTGGGTACCTAAGAACAAGGCCTAAATTTGTTTTGTAGGTTTATGCATCCGGAGGCTCAAGTTGGATTATTGATAGCGGGTGCACAAACTACATGACTGGGGAGAAAAGGATGTTCTCCTCCTATGAGAAAAACTAAGATCCCCAAAGAGCTATCACATTCGAGGATGGAAATCAAGGTTTGGTCAAAGGACTTGGTAAAATTGCTATATCACCTGACCATTCTATTTCCAATGTTTTTCTTTTAGATTCTTTAGATTATAACTTGCTTTCAGTTTCACAATTATGTAAAATGGATTACAACTGTCTTTTTACAGATGTAGGTGTTACTGTCTTTGGAAGAAGTGATGATTCAATAGCTTTTAAGGGAGTGTTAGAGGGTCAGCTATACTTAGTTGATTTCAATAGAGCTGAACTCAACACTTGCTTAATTGCTAAGACTAACATGGGTTGGCTCTGGCATCGCCGACTAGCCCACGTTGGGATGAAGAATCTTCATAAGCTTCTAAAGGGAGAACACATTTTGGGACTAACAAATGTTCATTTTGAGAAAGACAGGATTTGTAGCGCATGTCAAGCAGGGAAGCAGGTTGGTGTTCATCATCCACACAAGAATATCATGACGACTGACAGGCCACTGGAGCTACTCCACATGGATCTATTCGGCCCGATAGCTTACATAAGCATCAACGGGAGTAAGTACTGTCTAGTTATTGTGGATGATTATTCTCTCTTCTCTTGGGTATTCTTTTTACAGGATAAATCTCAAACCCAAGAGACCATAAAGGGATTCTTGAGACGAGCTCAAAATGAGTTCGGCTTGAGGATCAAAAAGATCAGAAGCGACAATAGAACGGAGTTCAAGAACTCACAAATAGAAGGCTTCCTTGAGGAGGAGGGCATCAAGCATGAGTTCTCTTCTCCCTACACGCCACAACAAAATGGTGTAGTGGAGAGGAAGAATAGAACTCTATTGGACATGGCAAGGACCATGCTTGATGAGTATAAGACTTCAGATCGGTTTTGGGCCGAGGCGGTCAACACCGCTTGCTACGCCATCAACCGGTTATATCTACACCGAATCCTCAAGAAGACATCGTATGAACTCCTCACCGGTAAAAAGCCCAATGTTTCATATTTTAGAGTCTTTGGTAGCAAATGTTTTATTATTGTTAAAAGAGGTAGAAAATCTAAATTTGCTCCTAATGCTGTAGAAGGCTTTTTACTTGGTTATGACTCATACACAAGGGCATATAGAGTCTTTAACGAGTCCACTGGACTAGTTGAAGTTTCTTGTGACATTGTGTTTGATGAGACTAACGGCTCTCAAGTAGAGCAAGTTGATCTTGATGAGCTAGATGATGAAGAGGCTCCATGCATCGCGCTAAGGAACATGTCCATTGGGGATGTGTGTCCTAAGGAATCCAAAGAGCCTACACAAGCACAAGATCAACCATCTTCCTCCATGCAAGCATCTCCACCAACCCAAGATGAGGATCAAGCTCAAGATGATGAAAATGAAGATCAAGAAGATGAGCCACCTCAAGAGGAGGACAATGATCAAGGGGGAGATGCCAATAATCAAGACAAGGAAGATGAATAAGATCCAAGGCCGCCACACCCAAGAGTCCACCAAGCGATTCAAAGAGATCACCCTGTGAACACCATCCTCGGTGATATTCATAAGAGGGTAACAACTCGATCTCGAGTCGCTCATTTTTGTGAACATTACTCTTTTGTTTCCTCTACTGAGCCCACAGGGTAGAGGATGCACTTAGAGATTCGGATTGGGTGCTGGCGATGCAAGAGGAGCTCAACAACTTCATAAGGAATGAGGTATGGCATTTAGTTCCACGTCCTAACCAAAATGTTGTAGGAACCAAGTGGGTCTTCCGCAACAAGCAAGATGAGCATGGTGTGGTGACTAGGAACAAAGCACGACTTGTGGCCAAGGGATATTCACAAGTCGAAGGTTTGGATTTCGGTGAAACCTATGCACCCGTAGCTAGGCTTGAGTCAATTCGTATATTACTTGCCTATGCTACTTACCATGGCTTTAAGCTTTGCCAAATGGACGTGAAGAGTGCCTTCCTCAATGGACCAATCAAGGAAGAGGTCTATGTTGAGCAACCTCCCGGCTTTGAAGATAGTGAGTATCCTAACCATGTCTATAAACTCTCTAAGGCGTTTTATGGGCTCAAGCAAGCCCCAAGAGCATGGTATGAATGCCTAAGAGATTTTCTTATCACTAATGGTTTCAAAGTCGGAAAAGCCGATCCTACTCTCTTTACTAAAACAATTGAAAATGGTTTGTTTGTATGCCAAATTTATGTTGATGATATAATATTTGGGTCTACTAACAAATCTATTTGTGAAGAGTTTAGTAGGATCATGATACAAAAATTCGAGATGTCTATGATGGGGGAGTTGATGTATTTTCTAGGATTTCAAGTGAAGCAACTCCAAGAGGGCACCCTCATCAGCCAAACAAAGTACATTCAAGACATACTCACCAAGTTTGGAATGAAGGATGTCAAGCCCATCAAGACACCCATGGGAACCAATGGGCATCTCGACCTCGACACGGGAGGTAAATCCGTAGATCAAAAGGTATACCGGTCGATGATAGGATCTTTACTTTACTTATGTGCATCTCGACCGGATATTATGCTTTCCGTATGCATGTGTGCAAGGTTCCAAGCCGATCCTAAGGAAATTCACCTTAGGGTCGTGAAGAGAATCTTGAGATATCTAGTTCATACACCTAAGTTTGGTCTTTGGTACCCCAAGGGATCCTCTTTTGATTTATTAGGATATTCTGATGCTGATTGGGCAGGGTGCAAAATTGATAGGAAGAGCACATCAGGGACTTGTCAGTTTCTGGGGAGATCCCTGGTGTCTTGGGCTTCAAAGAAACAAAACTCAGTAGCTCTTTCTACCGCCGAAGCCGAGTATATTGCCGCAGGCCATTGTTGCGCGCAATTGCTTTGGATGAGGCAAACCCTTAGGGACTATGGCTACAAATTTAGCAAAGTCCCTCTCCTATGTGATAATGAGAGTGCAATCCACATGGTGGATAATCCCATTGAGCACAGCCGCCCTAAGCACATAGCCATTCGGTATCACTTTTGGAGAGATCACCAACAACGAGGGGATATCGAGATAGCCTATATTAACACTAAGGATCAATTGGCCGATATCTTTACCAAACCATTAGATGAGAAAACCTTTACCAAACTTAGAAATGAGCTAAACATTCATGATTCTAGGAATTTTGATTGATACTTTGCACACATAGCTCATTTATATACCTTTGATCATATCTCTTTTATGTCTATGACTAATGTGTTTTCGAGTGTAATCTTATGCTTAGTCATAGAATTGAAAGGGAAATGGAGTATTTGGCAAAGACGATGCTTCCACTCAACTCCATCGGTATTATTTACTCTTTGCCAGTATTCCGCATTGTTCTCCACTTTGGTATAATCTTCACTCATATTTATTTGTTTGCCATTGGGGAGAATGTAAAAGGGCTTATATTCACAAGTATCCGTTTTTGGCGATTCATACCAAAGGGGGAGAAAGTATTAGCCCAAAGCAAAAGGACCGCACCACCACCAAATTTTAAAATGAAGTTTTTAAATTAATATCTTTATGTGTTTTCAAAAGGGGAGAAAGTATCTTCAAAAATTTGTAAAACCCTCTTGAACACTAAGAGGAGAATTTCATTGAGGGGGAGTTTTGTTTAAGACAAAGGAAAAGCATTTGAAACAGGGGGAGAAAATTTCAAATTTTGAAAATGCTTCTTTCAATCTTACTCATATACCTTTGACTATTTGCAAAAAGGATTTTGAAAAGAATTTACAAAAGAATTTGCAAAAACAAAACTCGTGGTGCAAATGTGGTCCAAAATAAGAAGAAAAACATCCATGCATATCTAGTAGAAATAATTATATTGGTTTCATTCCAAGCAACCTTTGCACTTACCTTATGCAAACTAGTTCGATTCTGCACTTTTATATTTGCTTTGGTTTGTGTTGGCATCAATCACCAAAAAGGGGGAGATTGAAAGGGAAATAGTGTCAAACCTTTTCCTAAATGATTTTGGTGGTTGAATTGCCCAACACATAATTGGACTAACTAGTTTGCTTTAGATTATGAGTTCTACAGGTGCCAAAGGTTCAACACAAACCAAAAAAAAAAGTATAAGAAAAGGTTCAAATAAAAAGAGCAAAAGACAACCGAAGGCTGCCTTGGTCTAGCGCACCAGACTATCCAGTGTGCCACCGGACAGTGTCCGATGCACCAGGGTGGATCAACTCTGAACTGCTCAGCTTCGGGAATTTGGGGAGCCACTCCGCTATAATTCACCGGACTGTCCGGTGTAGCACGGGACTGTCCGGTGTGCCAGCAGAGCAACGACTATCTGCGCCAACGGTCGTCTGCAAAAGTGAACAGTGAACGTGAATAGTGCAACTACGCGTGCAGAAGTCAGAGCAGGCACCAGAAGGCGCACCGGACCCCATTGGACCTGTCCGGTGAACCACCGGACTGTCCGGTGGCCCCACTTGTCAGAGCTCCAACGGTTGAACCCTAACGGTTGGGTGACGTGGCTGGCGCACCGGACTGTCCGGTGCACCATACGACAGCAGCCATCCCCAACGACCACTTTGGTGGTTGGGGCTATAAATACCCCCCAACCACCACACTTCAAGGCATCCAAGTTTTCAGCCATTGCATTCAATACAAGAGCTCTAGACTTCACTCCAAGACACAAACAAGAGATCAAATCATCTCCCAAGTCCAAAGATCATTCCAATCAAATAGTGACTAGTGAGAGAGTGACACTTGTGTTCATTTGAGTTCTTGCGCTTGGATCGCTTTTCTTCTTCCTTCTTTCTCGTTCCCAACTCAATTGTAATCAAGGCAAGAGACACCAATTGTGTGGTGGTCCTTGTGGGGACTTAATGTCCCGATTGATTGAGAAGAGAAGCTCACTCGGTCTAGGTGACCGTTTGAGAGAGGGAAAGGGTTGAAAGAGACCCGGTCTTTGTGACCACCTCAACAGGGAGTAGGTTTGCAAGAACCGAACCTCGGTAAAACAAATCACCGCGTCACACTCTTCATTTGCTTGTGATTTGTTTTCGCCCTCTCTTTCGGACTCGATTTTATTTCTAATGCTAACCCCGGCTTGTAGTTGTGCTTAAGTTTATAATTTTCAGATTCCGCCTATTCACCCCTCCCCTCTAGGCGACTTTCAGTTTGCCCTGGAGTATTTTACCTTTCCCAGTTCCCACAAAACTTATAAGTCACAACTAACATTATATAACTGAGACATAAATCAAAATTAAGCTAGCAACTTATAGGGAAAAGTTTTGTGACTTGTCCACAACAAAGAAATGGAAAAGAGATGCACCAAGTAAGCTAGAGCCCAATACATACATGTAGTCAATCACTGCAGCAGGAGATAACTAAATTTCCTTAGCTATCACTTCCAAAATATAAAGTTCTGACTTGAATGTAACAGGTTTGAGATACTAACCTGTGGCCATCTTGACAGACAAAAAGAAAGATACCACAAAAAATGCAAGTGCAGTGGATGATGTCTGTGACACAAAACAAGTGGAACAGAATACTTTGCACAACTACTGCAAACTGAACATTGTGGCCTTGTCCACCCAGCCATGCCAAACAAAGATAATAATAGATTCTTTGCAAGTTACTTTTGTTTTCCACCATGATTCCCTAGAAAATGTAAGAATTGCATGTTTAGCTGTTCATGGAAGCTTATGAGATTCAATGTAGAACTGATTGTCTGTTCATATGGGCGATATGTTTCTCTATTTTTTCATATATACAGTATACCATGGTAAATAGGAAGTGTAATCCATAAGACTAAGGAACAACAAGTAATAAGGCCTGGTTCTTTGGATTGAGTCTATGATTCATATTGAATTTTGAGCTTAATAGTAAATACTATACATTATTAGCTTTGTCCAGGAAGCAACCCCCATTGTTCTCCAAACACTCATTTGTTTAAACCTCTATATGAGATGAAAATAAGAAAATAAAAGAGTAAGCACGACATCATATAAGATCTACTAAGACATCTACAATAAAATGAAAGCTTACAGACCTTGGCTCAAACAAATAGCAGGTTCAGTTGTCTACTCAAATCCTAGACATCGCTTTTGGGACAACTTTGGGGTTGTGCCAATAGCATTCACTGAAGCAGAAAAAGGAGAAGCCTGCCAGTATACCTAGAAAAACAATAGGAAAACAAGGTGGGGTGTAAAACAATAGAAAAACGTCACCGGGGAAGGGATCAGAGTCGTAGCTGAGGAACTGGTGGGGTATCCAGCTCGCCGACCCCATACTTCCAACAATTTAAGGCATATTTATTTTTTTAAAAATTGTACAGAATCTAACAAATATTTAATGTATGGAGTTTGCATCAACTGATTCACAATTAAAATGATGTTAAGTTGTAGCATTGACAGTGACATAAGAAAATTGAACACAGGCAACAAGAAGGTACATTGTGTGTTAGATTGTTTCCTCCTCCTTTTGTTTTATATTTTCTTTAAAGCTCCTACTTCAGTTATGTAAGTAGTTGATCAGAAGGAAGCAACTTTGCTACAAAAGAAGTCTTCCCTACTTGAGTTCTCTGTTTTGTACATTGTACTAATGCTGTACACGTGCCTGTGTATGAACCATATTACTCAGATATCACAAGCCAATCTTGAAAATAACCAAAAGGGGTTGCATCTAGGTGTTCAGATCTAGAATTGAAATTCCTTTCTAAAATGGTTATGCATTGGTAATTATGGCAACAGATTGGTCATGAACCCATGGGTCTCAAAGGCACAAAAGTGCAGAACTTCTCTAATGACAACTAGGTTCGAGTTTTGCTACTACCGAACAATTGTTGCATAAATCAAAACCGAAATGGATTTATATTATGTGAAGCAGCAGTACGCACCTAGGGGCAGCACCGCAGCAGCAGCAGCATTGACATCGAACCCGTCACTGTACGGGCAACTGAATGTCTGAATATATGTTTCAATGACCAAAAATCCAAAGAGATGGTTAAGATGTTAGCATCCCAAATATATACTGATATACCTAAGTTGAAGGTCGTACTCCCACCTATCCCCGTAGCCGGGATTGTCCTCCGGCACCTATGACAGCGGCGAGTCGGAGTCCTCCTTCGTGCCACGTTCCCCAGCACCTGGTCCGACGGTGCTTGCCTCCTGCCCCGCCGCTGCTGCCGCTCAGATCCGGCTCCCACCTGTCCCCGCCGCCGGAGCCGTCCCCTGACATCTGCGACGACAACAAGTCGGAGTCGGGGCCATCCTTCAATATCTGTGATGATGACAACGAGTCAGAGTCAGGGCCGTCCTTCGACATCTACGACGGCGGTGGCTCCCACCTGTCCGGCTTGCGGGAGCGGAGGAGGTGGGGGCGAGTGGGGAGCACGAGGGGACGAGTGATGTGACGAAGAGGGAGATGCGGACGTGACGAAGCTCGACACGCACGACGAGCAAAAATTTCGGGTCCGAGCTGCGGGGCACGCGAACGCGGACATCACGTGATATTGGATAAAAACGCCGGGTCCGAAGCAGCCGCACGTGTCGCGGCGCTGGCTGTCCGTAGCCCGGAAATGTGGGCAGCGTCCCAAACGCCTTCAGATTTGAAGGAACCAGATTTTTTACCACGTAACTACTTAAACTCCACCCGAACTATGGTGAACAAAAATTGTCTCTTGTCTGGTTCGATAGACTCACCGACGATGGATGAAGATGTCGCATTCGCCGCAAAGCCGTCGCAGCCGCTGCAGCTACTTGAGCCTTGCGCTATCGCGTAGCCCACTGACCAGCATCACACAGCGCCACAACTCACAGTCACTTGTTTACGCAGCCGGCCAGCCACAACTATCGCTCGTCGGGTCGTGCCACCGTGACGCTCGCCAGTTCACGCTTCATGCAGCCGCAGCCGTCTGTCGTGCCGAAAGCCTAAAACCCTAGCACAGCAATGGGGCCACCAGTGGCGCGTCAGTCTCTGCTCAGGGGCGGATCTATGACCGGGGCTGCCTGGGCTGCAGCCCCGGTCGCAGCCTAGTAAATGCAGCGACAGCGAATAGATCCAGCCCAACACGTAGTCTGTATCCAGCCGCCGCTCGCCCACCACGTAGTCTTCTCCTCCATCCAGGCTCCACCGCTCCAGCCGTCAGCCGCCGAGCGCCCGAGCCACGTGCCCACCGCCCGTGTGACCCGTGACCGGCTGACCGACCATAGTCCGTAGACCGCGTCCTGCGTCCACGCAAGTGCGCGCCGCTGTGGCGCTGTCCGCCTGTCCCATGTCCCACTGTCCGCCCCTGACAGACGCGACCAGCCGACCACGTCGCTATGGCGAACTGGTGCTGTTCAAGTGTCCAGCCACCGCCCGCCGCTCGCCCAGTGTTGTGGACTTGTTCTCAAATGCTATGAAGTAAGAACAAGACAACATAGTAAACGTTATACGTTAAAGCCCTTCGTCCTTCGAAGCATTATTTCCCTTAGGATATAATGATTTTTGGATGAAGGTAACGAAGGACTTACCTTTGTTAACATAAAATATGAGGGTGAAGAAAGAATCATATAGACCATAAAAAATAATATAAATAATCATATATTATCACTGTCTCACTCTTATTTCATTACTATGGAAAAATAGAAGCAATATTAGATTACAAGTATACCTTCGACTTGAAGGAATGTGAAAGTACCAGCGTGACGCAAGGATAAACGACAGGTCAACGTGAACAGTAAGGAGTTACTGTTCACCTATTTATAGGCACGAGACGCAGCCCATGTTAAATTACACTCATGCCCTCTACATTTGCTAACAACTCTGTAGCAGTCCCTCGAGGTTTGAATAGCCTTTTCATCTTTAAGTCGGTTTCCTTTTTCTGTTATCATGCCGAAGCTCTCCTGCACACATCTTCGGTTTTGTGCTATCCTTCGTACTCCTCATGCTTCTCCACGCTGTGGCTTCAACTAAAGTCCGAAGATACCTGTTCATGTACTGTACTTCCAGAAACATTGTTAAATCATGTTTTTGAGGACCTTTGGAAGCCGAAGGCCCCCAACAGTAGCCCCTCGCAATATTAATTTGTTAGAATGATAAATTTAGATTGCGACAAGGACGAAGGCCCTGAGCCGAAGGTCCAAAAAAACATCTTCCCTTTGCTAGAATAGCAACAGCCACTGACAAGCGGGCCCTCCAGCGTAGGACTGGGCATAAAACCCGATACCCAAATCCCGAACCCGAAAAACCCGAACCCGATAAGCCCGAAACCTAAAAGCCCGAAATCTAATTTGGGTAGAACCTCCCGGTACCCGAAATTTTATAGCAAATTTCGGTTTCAGTTATCCGGTACCCGAATAATAAATGGGTACCCGAATACAAGAAAAACACTCAAGTCGTCAAGCAGCCAAGGCCCAATCGGCAACCAGCCAACCACGCAAGGCCCATGTGGACATGCAGTGCAGCTAACAAGCAAGTAGGCAACGGCCAACATTATACAGCCCAAGGCGGCATGCGGCAAAGCTCCAGGCGAGTAGCCGACCAACCGTCCTGCCCGTCCAGGTCGAGCAGTCCAGGATTTCCTAACCCTAGCTAGCAGCAGCTGCCGCCGTCGAGCACCAGTCCACGGTCTGCCATGGCGTCGTCCTGACACTGCCGCTGTCGAGCAGCTACCACAGGTGAGCTGTCCTGATGCAAGGAATAGTAGCATGCCTCTATTTAATCGGGTAACTGTAAATTACCCGAACCCGAACCCGATTTTTTGGTACCTGAATTTTCGGGTACCCGAAAAAATCGGGTCGAGTTCGGGTTCGACTGTTGAATACCCGAATTATTTAAAACCCGAACAACTCGACCCGAAATTTCGGGTATACCCGAATGCCCAGTCCTACTCCAGCGGGTAACGCACCAGGTGTATAAATAAGAGCGTACCACGAGCTCATTTGGCACGCTCTCTTGCCATCTGCTCTTACTTACTCAATTCTTAGCTCTTGCTCATCAACACTTGCATAGATTTTTTAAAATTTTTAAGCTTCGACTTTGAGAGCACTTTTCTCAACACTTTCGAAGATGTCTGAGGACAAGAAAGCTATCGCTGAACCGAAGCTGAGCCTTTCTGAGGAGATGAACCTTGGTTTTATTGAATCGATAGCAAGGACAAATGCAGAGAAGATTGCTAGGGAAACTTTGGAAGGTTTGTCTGAAGACAGTAGTGATAGTGACAGCTATGATGTGGAGAGCGGCGGGGAAGACTCTGAAGATCGACCCTGGCGACCGAGCCATGCAGTTTTTGGAAAATCAACTATTAAACAAAGCCATCTTGACAACATGAGGGGGAAATACTTTCGGGATATGTCTGTTGTGAGAACTGACGATGGAGAAAAAACTTGTCCTACTCCAGAGGAGAATGAAGTCGTGATCTTCTGAAGCTTTTTGAAGGCTGGGCTTCGGATTCCTCTAAGCAGCTTCGTAGTTGAGGTTTTGAAGATATTTCAGATTTACCTTCACCAGATTACCCCCGAAGCTATTATAAGAATGGGAATCTTCGTGTGGGCTTTAAGGAGTCAAGGCTTGGAACCAAATGCAAAAAGTTTCTGCAGCATGCATGAATTGTTATATGAGACGAAGCCCTGGGGTAAAGAACAGTATTATAATAATTTCGGCTGCTATAGCTTCATTGCTCGTTCTGGTTCAAGCTCCCCAGTACCGACTTTTCGGAAGAGATGGCCCGGAGAGTGGACAAAAGAATGGTTTTATGTAAAGAATGATTTAAAGGCACGAGAAGACATTAAAGATATAGTCATGCGCCCTATCTAGCAACGCTTCGGGCTCCGGAAACCGAAGGTAGAAATTGACGAAGCGGGCGAAGAGTGCCGCAAGGCATTCGACTTAGTCTGCTCTTTCATTGGGACAAGGGACTTAGTTCAGGAGCACAAGGCCTACAGGATATGGCCGTTGTTAGCCGACTAGGAGGTGCCAAAAGAATTCATCAGCAATCGCCACGAAGGTGGTCTGGTTCGACTGAAATATACCTTCAGATTCAGAGACCAGTTTATCGAGCCAGACGACGACTGGCTGAAAAGCGTCGAAGCTACAAGCGATGATTTGCTTGGGTTGTACTCCAGAGCAGAAGATAACGCATTATCTGCGACCTTCGGGAACCGGAAAAAGAAGAGACTAAACAGAGTTTTCGATGCCATTGGGTTCATGTATCCCGACTACCGTTACCCGCCTCGGGGACAAAAAAGAAAAAATGGAGATTCCGGGAGAGATGATGCTTCAGCTGCTCCGAGCGATCCTGCGCCGAAGAGGAAAAGGGTGAAGGTCCTTACTCATCGACCACGTTATATTGAACCGGCCGTGGTGCCTGATTTTGGCGGTGAGACCTCTTCGGTGTCCGAAGGCAAAAAACCTGCGATTACGCAAAAAAGTGAACCGGCTATAGCGCCGAAGACATCATCAGCCAAATCAGATGAGCCGAAGGCTATTAACATTGAAGAGATGAAGGTTGGAAAAACGAGAATATTGGAAGCAATAAGTCCTTCTGCGGAGGTGGCAATGCCGAAGGCACAAAAGGATCTCTCGACAACCCCCAAGAGAAAGATAATGGTCAATGTATTAGATGTGCTAGAAACAATAAAAACTTCAAGCTCTACTCCGAAGAAAGCTGTCGAAGCTTCGGAAACACACATTGAGGCCGAAGCTTCCAAGGTCCAAGTCGATACCGAAGCTGGGCCTTTAGAGCCCACCAAGGAGAAATCCTTGGAAATCGGAGGCAAGATTGAGAAAGAAACTGCAGAAGCAACTCTAACTGAAAAAACTGCCATTCCTATTCCTGAAACATTATCTGAAGCTACTGATTATATTATACGACATGCTTCGAGAAAAAGATTATCTGAAAAAGAGAAGCGAGAGGCTCAATTTTATGCTCAAAGATTGAAATATCCAAAGGGGGCCCTGGTATTCAACGGCAGCGGGGAAGAAGACTTCTTGTATTGCCTCCCAGACAGTAAAGAGATTTCTGTCTGCCGAGAGATGAGCAAGAGCTTCGGTTTCCCTACACTAGAAGATGGGCTCTCAGTGTTATCAAAAGAAGAGTTGGCCGACAGCTTAGCATACAATAGCTTAAAAGTGAGAAAGTTAGATTTTTGTATTTAACGACGAAATCTTCCATTTACTTACACTTAATACCACATTTTTTGCAGGGCCTTATTCTTAGCAACGCCCTCAGGGCGCAAAAAAGTGTCGAAGATGAAGGATACACCATAGCCTTGAACAACCTTCATTCCGAAGTGATTGAACTAAGGAACGAAGGTTGTGAAAAAGACAAAATATTACACTCATTGTTGAACAAAATAAGGGAAGACGAAGCTGCTTCCAAAGCCCAAGTTGAAGCTCAAAAATGCGAAACCGAAGATCTTCGGAAACAGCTATTCGAAGCTAAAGAAAAATGCGGTGTTGCAGAGGCTGAACGAGATATTAGTATATATTGGAGGAACCATTTACAAAAAACAGTTGATGAACTTTGTGCATCCAAGGAGAGGTGCTATGAAAAATCTATAGAGTGTGTTAAGAAAATAAAAACTAGCTTCATCAATGTTGGCGCATTTTTTAACGAAGACAATTTCGTAAGGGGTGATCCTGAAGGACCAATTGATTGGATCAATAACGAAGCTGAAGCTTTTGAAGAAGTTTTAAGTGGTCGCGGAGATATCTGCGCTTTCTCGGGTGCCAGAGGGATCGCAACTATTTTAGAGAAATCAGGCTGCGACCATGTGAAAACTTTGGCTCAAGCCGAAGCCGCTTTATCTATTGAAGATACAAAAGATCCCTCGGCCGAAGCAAGCTTAATTGGCGGAAAATTCTTTACTGACATCTGGGAGAATGGCGACCGGGGGATGGCGCATGAAATGATAAAAAAGAGTGAAAAAGATTCCCATGATTCAAAAGAAGCGATGAAGGCAGCTGAGAAAGCAGCGGAACTTGAGAGGCGAATAGGTATTACTTAATAACTTTTTAAATCTTTACTAATTTTGTGACTTCGGACTTATTTACGTTTTATATCGCAGCTAAACTATCTCCTCCTTCAGAGGCCCTCGAGTTGACCGCCAACCCCGAAGCAGAAAAAGAAGATGAAGTTACTAAAGTGGCCGAAGCTATTCTAGACGAAGCTGTTAATCGACTGTTGAACGAAGCTGCAGAAGCAGTTTTAAAGGAAGAATAGCTTCTATTGTAAAAACATTTGTAATATAATATTTGCTGAACAAAGTGCGTAACATTTCTATAATTTTGAATGCAATATTTAAGCTGCTTGTAATTGTATTCTTTACGACGCATGAAACCTTACATACATACCGTTTTTGAGTCTTCGGCGAAAAAACACCTTCCCTTCTTTTCATGCGTGGTGAAGAACATCCATATTTCGTAAAAAACATCCGATCTTCGTAAAATCATCATGCTTCGTAAGCAATAGATCACCTTTTCATCTTAGAGTTTGACGAAGCTATACTTCCTCAATACTTATGTTGTGCCTTGGCACTAGTTTTTCAAATCATTCCCCGAAGATCAACATTGAATCCCCTTCTCGTGCCATTGATGCAAGATGATGTATGATGTTATGCTATGCAAAATGATGTAATGATGTTATGCTATGCAAGATGTTATTTGTGTCGAGAATATACACCCATTCTCTTCAATTTTGTCGTTTACTTTTCGGCCTCACGGCTTATTTTTTGGTGTATCAGCGCTGACTTTTCGCTGTAAGCCTCCCTTAGAAGCTTTGATAGTCGCCTAGAGGGGGGGTGAATAGGGCGAAACTGAAATTTTCAAATATAAACACAACTACAAGCCGGGGTTAGCGTTAGTAATAATAAATGAGTTCGCAAGAGATGGCGCAAAACAAATCACAAGCAAATAAGGAGAGTGACACGTGGATTTGTTTTACCGAGGTTCGGTTCTTGCAAACCTACTCCCCGTTGAGGAGGCCACAAAGGCCGGGTCTCTTTCAACCCTTCCCTCTCTCAAACGGTCCCTCGGACCGAGTGAGCTTTCCTTCTTCTCAATCAACCGGGAACAAAACTTCCCCGCAAGGGCCACCACACAATCGGTGCCTCTTGCCTCGGTTACAATTGAGTGTTGATCACAAGAGCAAAAGAGAAAGAAAGAATGCGATCCAAGCGCAAGAGCTCAAAAGAACACGGCAAATCTCTCTCGCTAGTCACTAAAGGCTTGAGTGGAATTGGAGAGGATTTGATCTCTTTGTATGTGTCTAGAATTGAATGCCTAGCTCTTGTAAGTGGTTAGAAGTTGGAAAACTTGGATGGCAATGGATGTGGGGTGGTTGGGGTATTTATAGCCCCAACCACCAAACGTGGCCGTTGTTGGGAGCTCTCTGTTCGATGGCGCACCGGACAGTCCGGTGCACACCGGACAGTCCGGTGCCCCCTGCCACGTCATCGTTGCCGTTGGATTCTGACCGTTGGAGCTCTGACATGTGGCCCCGCCTGGATGTCCGGTGTACACCGGACATGAACTGTTCATTGTCCGGTGCGTCGGTATGGGCGCGCCTGCCGACTGCGCGCGCAGAGCGCGCATTAAATGCGCTTGCAGGTGACCGTTGGCGCGGAAGTAGCCGTTGCTCCGTGGTTCACCGGACAGTCCGGTGCACACCGGACAGTCCGGTGAATTTTAGCGGAGCGGCTGCCGCGCGAACCCGAGGCTGGCGAGTTCCGGAGGCCGATCTTCCTTGGAGCACCGGACATGTCCGGTGCACACCGGACAGTCCGGTGAATTATAGCGCGCCGGCTTCCGAGAAATCCCGAGGGTGAAGAGTTTGAGTCTGAGTCCCCTGGTGCACCGGACAGGTACTGTTCACTGTCCGGTGGCACACCGGACAGTCCGGTGCGCCAGACCAAGGGTGCCCTCGGTTGCCCCTTTGCTCCTTTATTGAATCCAAAACTTGGTCTTTTTATTGGCTGAGTGTGAACCTTTTACACCTGTATAATCTATACACTTGGGCAAACTAGTTAGTCCAAAGATTTGTGTTGGGCAATTCAACCACCAAAATTATATAGGAACTAGGTGTAAGCCTAATTCCCTTTCAATCTCCCCCTTTTTGGTGATTGATGCCAACACAAACCAAAGCAAATATAGAAGTGCATAATTGAACTAGTTTGCATAATGTAAGTGTAAAGGTTGCTTGGAATTGAGCCAATAAAACTACTTACAAGATATGCATGGAATGTTTCTTTCTTAAATAACATTTTGGACCACGTTTGCACCACATGTTTTGTTTTTGCAAATACTTTTTGTAAATCCATTTCAAAGATCTTTTGCAAATAGTCAAAGGTATATGAATAAGAGTTTGCAAAGCATTTTCAAGATTTGAAATTGTCTCCCCCTATTTCAAATGCCTTTCCTTTGACTAAACAAAACTCCCCCTAAAAGAGATCCACCTCTTAGTGTTCAAGAGGGTTTTGATATACCATTTTTGAAATACTACTTTCTCCCCCTTTTTGAACACAATAGGATACCAAATGATAAAGACTTTTGGAAAGCACTAAGTTTTTGAATTTGGTGGTGGTGCGGTCCTTTTGCTTTGGGCTCATTTCTCCCCCTTTTTGGCATGAATCGCCAAAAACGGAATCAATAGAGCCCTGGAAGTGCAATCTTCCCCTTTGGTCATAAATAAGTGAGTTAAGATTATACCAAAGACGAAGTCCTTTTGCGTTTGAGCTTTTACTCTCTCCCCCAAGGATGAAGTCCTTTTCCTTGATGCTCATTTCTCCCCCAAAGAAGAGAGAGTTGCTCGGAGTGGTGGCGAAGTATGAGTTACGGAGTGGAAGCCTTTGTCTTCGCCGAAGACTCCAATTCCCTTTCAATATACCTATGACTTGGTTTGAAATAAACTTGAAAACACATTAGTCATAGCATATAAAAGAGATATGATCAAAGGTATTCAAATGAGCTATGTGTGCAAGCTTAGCAAAAGAAATTTCTAGAATCAAGAATATTGAGCTCATGCCTAAGTCTGGTAAAAGATTGTTCATCAAGTGGCTTGGTAAAGATATCGGCTAATTGATCTTTAGTATTAATGTAAGAAATCTCGATATCCCCCTTTTGTTGGTGATCCCTAAGAAAATGATACCGAATGGCTATGTGCTTAGTGCGGCTATGCTCGACGGGATTGTCGGCCATTTTGATTGCACTCTCATTATCACATAGCAAAGGGACTTTGGTTAATTTGTAACCGTAGTCCCGCAGGGTTTGCCTCATCCAAAGCAATTGCGCGCAACAATGTCCTGCGGCAATGTACTCGGCTTCGGCGGTGGAAAGAGCGACCGAATTTTGCTTCTTTGAAGCCCAAGACACCAAGGATCTTCCCAAGAACTGGCAAGTCCCCGATGTGCTCTTCCTATTGATTTTGCACCCCGCCCAATCGGCATCCGAATAACCAATTAAATCAAATGTGGATCCCCTAGGGTACCAAAGCCCAAACTTAGGAGTATAAGCCAAATATCTCAAGATTCGTTTTACGGCCGTAAGGTGTGATTCCTTAGGGTCGGATTGGAATCTTGCACACATGCAAACGGAAAGCATAATGTCCGGTCGAGATGCACATAAATAAAGCAATGAACCAATCATTGACCGGTATACCTTTTGATCCACGGACTTACCTCCCGTGTCGAGGTCGAGATGCCCATTAGTTCCCATGGGTGTCTTGATGGGTTTGGCATCCTTCATCCCAAACTTAGCAAGAATGTCTTGAGTGTACTTCGTTTGGCTAATGAAGGTGCCCTCTCGGAGTTGCTTGACTTGGAATCCTAGAAAATACTTCAACTCCCCCATCATCGACATCTCGAATTTCTGTGTCATGATCCTACTAAACTCTTCACATGTAGACTCGTTAGTAGACCCAAATATAATATCATCAACATAAATTTGGCATACAAACAAGTCATTTTCAAGAGTTTTAGTAAAGAGTGTAGGATCGGCCTTGCCAACTTTGAAGCCATTAGCAATAAGGAAATCTCTTAGGCATTCATACCATGCTCTTGGGGCTTGCTTGAGCCCATAAAGCGCCTTAGAGAGCCTATAGACATGGTTAGGGTACTCACTGTCTTCAAAGCCGGGAGGTTGCTCAACATAGACCTCTTCCTTGATTGGTCCGTTGAGGAAGGCACTTTTCACGTCCATTTGATAGAGCTTAAAGCCATGGTAAGTAGCATAGGCCAATAATATGCGAATTGACTCAAGCCTAGCTACGGGTGCATAGGTTTCACCAAAATCCAAACCTTCGACTTGTGAATACCCTTTGGCCACGAGTCGAGCTTTGTTCCTTGTCACCACACCATGCTCATCTTGCTTGTTGCGGAAGACCCATTTGGTTCCTACAACATTTTGGTTAGGACGTGGAACTAAATGCCATACCTCGTTCCTCGTGAAATTGTTGAGCTCCTCTTGCATCGCCACCACCCAATCCGAATCTTGGAGAGCTTCCTCTACCCTGTGTGGCTCAATGGAGGAAACAAAAGAGTAATGTTCACAAAAATGAGCAACCCGAGATCGAGTAGTTACCCCCTTATGAATGTCGCCGAGGATGGTGTCGACGGGGTGATCTCGTTGGATTGCTTGGTGGACTCTTGGGTGTGGCGGTCTTGGTTCTTCCTCATCCTCCTTTTCTTGATCATTTGTATCTCCCCCTTGATCATTGCTATCATCTTGAGGTGGCTCGTCTTCTTGATTTTGCTCTTCATCATTTTGAGCCTCATCCTCATTTTGAGTTGGTGGAGATGCTTGCATGGAGGAGGATGGTTGATCTTGTGTACTTGGAGGCTCTTCGGATTCCTTAGGACACACATCCCCGATGGACATGTTCCTTAGCGCGATACATGGAGCCTGTTCTTCACCTATCTCATCAAGATCAACTTGCTCCACTTGAGAGCCGTTAGTTTCATCAAACACAACGTCACAGGAGACTTCAACTAGTCCAGTGGACTTGTTAAAGACCCTATATGCCCTTGTGTTTGAGTCATAACCAAGTAAAAAGCCTTCTACAGTTTTAGGAGCAAATTTTGATTTTCTACCTCTTTTAATAAGAATGAAGCATTTGCTACCAAAAACTCTAAAATATGAAATATTGGGCTTTTTACCGGTTAGGAGTTCATATGATGTCTTCTTGAGGATTCGGTGAAGATATAACCGGTTGATGGCGTAGCAGGCGGTGTTGACCGCTTCGGCCCAAAACCGGTCCGGTGTCTTGTACTCATCAAGCATGGTTCTTGCCATGTCCAATAGAGTTCGATTCTTCCTCTCCACTACACCATTTTGTTGTGGCGTGTAGGGAGAAGAGAACTCATGCTTGATGCCCTCCTCCTCAAGGAAGCTTTCAATTTGAGAGTTCTTGAACTCCGTCCCATTGTCGCTTCTTATTTTCTTGATCCTTAAGCCGAACTCATTTTGAGCCCGTCTCAAGAATCCTTTTAAAGTCTCTTGGGTTTGAGATTTTTCCTGTAAAAAGAATACCCAAGTGAAGCGAGAATAATCATCCACAATTACAAGGCAATACTTACTACCGCCGATGCTTATGTAAGCGATCGGGCCGAATAAGTCCATGTGTAGTAGCTCCAGCGGCCTGTCGGTAGTCATGACATTTTTGTGTGGATGATGGGCTCCAACTTGCTTTCCTGCCTGACATGCGCTACAAATCCTGTCTTTCTCAAAATGAACATTGGTTAGTCCTAAAATGTGTTCACCCTTTAGAAGCTTATGAAGATTCTTCATCCCAACATGAGCTAGTCGGCGATGCCAGAGCCAACCCATGTTAGTCTTAGCAATTAGGCAAGTGTCGAGTTCAGCTCCATCAAAATCTACCAAGTATAGCTGACCCTCTAACACTCCCTTAAATGCTATTGAATCATCACTTCTTCTAAAGACAGTGACATCAACATCAGTGAATAGACAGTTGTAGCCCATTTGACATAATTGAGAAACGGAAAGCAAGTTGTAATCTAAGGAATCTACAAGAAAAACATTGGAAATGGAATGGTCAGGAGATATAGCAATTTTACCAAGACCTTTGACCAAACCTTGATTTCCATCCCCGAATGTGATAGCTCGTTGGGGATCTTGGTTTTTCTCATATGAGGAGAACATTCTTTTCTCCCCGGTCATGTGGTTTGTGCACCCGCTGTCGAGTATCCAACTTGAGCCCCCGGATGCATAAACCTACAAAACAAATTTAGTTCTTGACTTTAGGTACCCAAACTGTTTTGGGTCCTTTGGCATTAGAAACAAGAACTTTGGGTACCCAAACACAAGTCTTGGAACCCTTGTGTTTGCCCCCAACAAATTTGGCAACTACCTTGCCGGATTTGCTAGTAAGCACATAAGATGCATCAAAAGTTTTAAATGAAATGGCATGATCATTTGATGCATCAGGAGTTTTCTTTCTAGGCAACTTGGCACGGGTTGGTTGCCTAGAGCTAGATGTCTCACCCTTATACATAAAAGCATGGTTAGGGCTAGAGTGAGACTTCCTAGAGTGAATTCTCCTAATTTTGCTCTCGGGATAACCGGCAGGGTACAAAATGTAACCTTCGTTATCCTGAGGCATGGGAGCCTTGCCCTTAACAAAGTTAGATAAGTTCTTTGGAGGGGCATTAAGTTTGACATTGTCTCCCCTTTGGAAGCCAATGCCATCCTTGATGCCAGGGCGTCTCCCATTATAGAGCATGCTTCTAGCCAATTTAAATTTTTCATTTTCTAAGTCATGCTCTCTAATCTTAGCATTTAGTTGAGCTATGTGATCATTTTGTTTTTTAATTAAGGCTAGGTGATCATGGATAGCATCAACATTAATATCTCTACATCTAGTACAAATGGAAATATGCTCAACATTAGATGTAGGGGGTTTGCAAGATTTTAGTTCAACAACCTTAGCATGCAACATATCATTTTTAGTTCTAAGGTCGGAAATAGTAGCATTGCAAACATCAAAATCCTTAGCCTTAGCAATTAGTTTCTCATTCTCATTTCTAAGGCTAGTAATGGAAACATTTAACTCATCAATCCTAGCAAGCAAATCAACATTATCATTTCTAGGATCAATGCAAACATGAGAATCTACCTTAGTAATTAATTTAGCATTTTCATTTCTAAGGTTGGCAATAGTGTCATGGCACATGCTTAGCTCACTAGATAATTTGTTACATTTTTCTACTTCTAGAGCATAAGCATTTTTAACCTTAACATGTTTCTTATTCTCCTTGATTAGGAAGTCCTCTTGGGAGTCCAAGAGATCATCCTTTTCATGGATGGCACTAATTAGTTCATTTAATTTTTCCTTTTGTTCCATGTTAAGGTTAGCAAAAAGAATGCGCAAGTTATCCTCCTCATTTTTATCATCATCCTCATCACTAGATGTTTCATATTTGGTGGAGGACCTTGATTTTACCTTCTTTTTGCCGTCCTTGGCCATGAGACACTTGTGGCCGACGTTGGGGAAGAGAAGGCCCTTGGTGACGGCGATGTTGGCGGCGTCCTCGTCGTCGGAGGAGTCGCTTGAGCTTTCGTCGGAGTCCCACTCCCGACAAACATGGGCATCGCCGCCCTTCTTCTTGTAGTATTTCTTCTTCTCCTTTCTTCTTCCCTTCTTGTCGTCGCCCCTGTCACCGTCACTAGACATAGGACATTTTGCAATGAAGTGACCGGGCTTACCACACTTGTAGCAAACCTTCTTGGAACGGGGTTTGTAGTCCTTCCCCTTCCGTTGCTTGAGAATTTGCCGAAAGCTTTTGATGATTAGGGCCATCTCCTCGTTGTCGAGCTTGGAGGCGTCAATTGGTTGTCTACTTGGTGTAGACTCCTCCTTCTTCTCCTCCGTTGCCTTGAAGGCCACCGGTTGCGCCTCGGAGGTGGAAGGCTCGTCAAGCTCGTTGATCTTCTTGGAGCCCTTAATCATGCATTCAAAACTCACAAAATTCCCGATAACTTCCTCGGGGGTCATTAGTGGATATCTAGGATTCCCACGAATTAATTGTACTTGAGTGGGGTTAAGGAAAATAAGAGCTCTTAGAATAACCTTAACCACTTCGTGGTCATCCCATTTTGTGCTCCCGAGGTTGCGCACTTGGTTCACCAAGGTCTTGAGCCGGTTGTACATGTCTTGTGGCTCCTCCCCTTGGCGAAGACGGAAGCGACCGAGCTCCCCCTCGATCGTTTCCCGTTTGGTGATCTTGGTGAGTTCATCACCCTCGTGCGCCGTCTTGAGTAGGTCCCAAATCTCCTTGGCGTTCTTCAATCCTTGTACTTTGTTGTATTCCTCCTTGCTTAGGGAGGCAAGGAGGATGGTTGCGGCTTGGGAGTTGAAGTGCTCGATTTGGGCCACTTCGTCCGTGTCATAGTCCTCATCCCCTATTGATGGTACCTGTACACCATACTCAACAACATCCCATATTCTTTTGTGGAGAGAGGTTAGATGAAATCGCATCAAATTACTCCACATAGCATAATCTTCACCATTAAAAGTTGGTGGTTTGCCTAATGGGACGGAAAGTAAAGGTGTATGTTTAGGAATGCGAGGGTAGCGTAGGGGGATCTTACTATACTTCTTGCGCTCTTGGCGCTTAGAAGTGACGGAGGGCGCATCGGAGTCGGAGGTAGAAGTTGATGAAGTGTCGGTCTCGTAGTAGACCACCTTCCTCATCCTCTTGTGCTTATCGCCTTTCCGATGCGGCTTGTGGGAAGAAGATTTTTCCTTCTTCTCTTTGTGGTGAGAAGAAGATTTCTTCTCCTTCCCTTTGTTGGAGGAGCTCTTCTTCTTCTCCCTCCTTTTGGTGCGGGACTCTTCCGATGAAGTGCTCCCGTAGCTTGTAGTGGGCTTTTCGCCGGTCTCCATCTCCTTCTTGGCGTGATCTCCCGACATCACTTCGAGCGGTTAGGCTCTAATGAAGCACCGGGCTCTGATACCAATTGATAGTCGCCTAGAGGGGGGGTGAATAGGGCGAAACTGAAATTTTCAAATATAAACACAACTACAAGCCGGGGTTAGCGTTAGTAATAATAAATGAGTTCGCAAGAGATGGCGCAAAACAAATCACAAGCAAATAAGGAGAGTGACACGTGGATTTGTTTTACCGAGGTTCGGTTCTTGCAAACCTACTCCCCGTTGAGGAGGCCACAAAGGCCGGGTCTCTTTCAACCCTTCCCTCTCTCAAACGGTCCCTCGGACCGAGTGAGCTTTCCTTCTTCTCAATCAACCGGGAACAAAACTTCCCCGCAAGGGCCACCACACAATCGGTGCCTCTTGCCTCGGTTACAATTGAGTGTTGATCACAAGAGCAAAAGAGAAAGAAAGAATGCGATCCAAGCGCAAGAGCTCAAAAGAACACGGCAAATCTCTCTCGCTAGTCACTAAAGGCTTGAGTGGAATTGGAGAGGATTTGATCTCTTTGTATGTGTCTAGAATTGAATGCCTAGCTCTTGTAAGTGGTTAGAAGTTGGAAAACTTGGATGGCAATGGATGTGGGGTGGTTGGGGTATTTATAGCCCCAACCACCAAACGTGGCCGTTGTTGGGAGCTCTCTGTTCGATGGCGCACCGGACAGTCCGGTGCACACCGGACAGTCCGGTGCCCCCTGCCACGTCATCGTTGCCGTTGGATTCTGACCGTTGGAGCTCTGACATGTGGCCCCGCCTGGATGTCCGGTGTACACCGGACATGAACTGTTCATTGTCCGGTGCGTCGGTATGGGCGCGCCTGCCGACTGCGCGCGCAGAGCGCGCATTAAATGCGCTTGCAGGTGACCGTTGGCGCGGAAGTAGCCGTTGCTCCGTGGTTCACCGGACAGTCCGGTGCACACCGGACAGTCCGGTGAATTTTAGCGGAGCGGCTGCCGCGCGAACCCGAGGCTGGCGAGTTCCGGAGGCCGATCTTCCTTGGAGCACCGGACATGTCCGGTGCACACCGGACAGTCCGGTGAATTATAGCGCGCCGGCTTCCGAGAAATCCCGAGGGTGAAGAGTTTGAGTCTGAGTCCCCTGGTGCACCGAACAGGTACTGTTCACTATCCGGTGGCACACCGGACAGTCCGGTGCGCCAGACCAGGGGTGCCCTCGGTTGCCCCTTTGCTCCTTTATTGAATCCAAAACTTGGTCTTTTTATTGGCTGAGTGTGAACCTTTTACACCTGTATAATCTATACACTTGGGCAAACTAGTTAGTCCAAAGATTTGTGTTGGGCAATTCAACCACCAAAATTATATAGGAACTAGGTGTAAGCCTAATTCCCTTTCAAGCTTCTTCGCCTTTTACTTCAGCGGAATCAGCGTTTATTTTTCGCTGTAAGCCTCCCTTAGGAGCTTCTTCGCCTTTTACTTCAGCGGAATCAGCGTTTATTTTTCGCTGTAAGCCTCCTTTAGGAGCTTCTTCGCCTTTTACTTCAGCGGAATCAGCGTTTATTTTTCGCTGTAAGCTCTGCATTCCCTTTGGAACGACTTTTGAGCAGAAAACTTACATTGCGCTCCCTTAGGAACGACTTTTTGTTGCTTTGGAAGATGTACACTGCGTTCCTTAGAACGACTTTTTATTGCTTCGGCAAAACTTGTAATGTGATTATGAACCCCGCTCCCTCTTGAGAGCAACTTTCGTGCTTCGTCAATTTTTTGGATTTCGTGAGTCTGTAAAAGAGATATATTTCCACTATGACCAAGATGAACTATTACAAGGAATTGAATTCTCTATTAAAAAAAGAAAAATGATGACAAATGCCAGAACTGTTTCAGAAGTAGGATATCTTCTAGTAGATGTGCTTCGATTCTGGCACAGTGCTGTTGACTGTGCGAGCTTCGGACTCCTCTCTGAAGTCCTGTTGCTGATGAATGTGCTGCCTCCCTTCTGGCTGCTGACCTCATTGCAATGGTGGTGGGGTGGAGGCTGCTGCCAAGATGTCTGAGATTGGCTTGCCGAAGCAACAGAGGCTGCAGGATGGTTACCCACGTACTCTGGAATGTACGACGAGTGATACGAGGCAGTGTGCATAACCTGCTTCGGCTGACTCTGTTGGGCTGCAGCTTCTGCTATCTCTTTCTGTTTCTGGATGGTAACGTGGCACATCCTGGTAGTGTGGCCCTTGTCCTCACCGCAGAATAGACAATAAATCTTCTTGGGCTGATCCCCAAACCTTCCTCCGAAGCCCCTGGCGCCTCTGCCCCTTGGAGCTGGGGGCCGAGGATAACCCTGTTGCTGACCCGAAGCCTGGGAAGAACATTGCGGCCTCTGTTGTTGACTTCCCCTGTTGTCATTCTGAGTGGAATGGATTGATCTGACGTGCCTAGGATGGATCCTCCCTCCGAAGCCCCTGGCCATTTCGGAGAACCTATAAGCCTCCTCCCATCTTTGTCGAAAATCATTGTCAGCCCGGATGTATTCATCCATTTTCTGAAGTAGCTTCTCCAGGGTTTGAGGGGGTTTCCTGGCGAAGTACTGGGCTGAAGGTCCTGGTCGAAGCCCCTTAATCATGGCCTCAATGACAATTTCATTGGGCACTGTTAGCGCTTGTGCCCTCAGACGCAAGAACCTTCGGACATACGCCTGGAGGTATTCCTCTTGGTCTTAGGTGCACTGGAACAAGGCTTGAGCGGTAACCAGCTTCGTCTGAAACCCTTGAAAACTGGTGATCAGCATGTCCTTCAGCTTCTGCCATGATGTGATTGTTCCTGGCCGAAGAGAGGAATACCAAGTTTGTGCAACATTTTTGACTGCCATGACAAAGGATTTTGCCATGACAGCAGTGTTGCCACCATACGAAGATATAGTTGCTTCGTAGCTCATCAGAAACTGTTTCGGATCTGAGTGTCCGTCATACATGGGGAGCTGGGGTGGCCTGTAAGAGGGGGGCCAGGGCGTAGCCTGCAGTTCTGCTGACAGAGGAGAAGCATCATCAAAAGCAAAATTTCCATGATGGAAATCCTCATACCAGTCATCCTCGTTGAAGAAGCCCTCTTAGTGCAATTCCTTGTGATATGGCCTTCGATTCTGCTCATCTTGAGCGAGATGACGCACTTCTTCGGTAGCTTCGTCAATCTGTCTTTGCAGTTCAGCTAACCGAGCCATCTTCTCCTTCTTCTTCTGGACCTGCTGATGAAGCATCTCCATATTCCTGATTTCCTGGTCCAACTCATCCTCTTGTGGTGTTGGACTAGTAGCCTTCCTCTTCTGGTTTCGGGCTTCCCAAAGAGAAAGGGTCTCCTGATTCGGATCTAGCGGCTGCAGAACGGCAGCCCCTGTTGCCGAAGCTTTCTTTGGTGGCATGACGAAGGTTGATGCTTGCTGAAGGTGGTCGAAAAAGAGTTCACCGGAGGTGGGCGCCAATGTTGTGGACTTGTTCTCAAATGCTATGAAGTAAGAACAAGACAACATAGTAAACGTTATACGTTAAAGCCCTTCGTCCTTCGAAGCATTATTTCCCTTAGGATATAATGATTTTTGGATGAAGGTAACGAAGGACTTACCTTTATTAACATAACATATGAGGGTGAAGAAAGAATCATATAGACCATAAAAATAATATAAATAATCATATATTATCATTGTCTCACTCTTATTTAATTACTATAGAAAAATAGAAGCAATATTAGATTACAAGTATACCTTCGACTTGAAGGAATGTGAAAGTACCAGCGTGACGCAAGGATAAACGCCAGGTCAACGTGAACAGTAAGGAGTTATTGTTCATCTATTTATAGGCACGGGACGCAGCCCATGTGAAATTACACTCATACCCTCTATATTTGCTAACAACTCTGTAGCAGTCCCTCGAGGTTTGAATAGCCTTTTCATCTTTAAGTCGGTTTCCTTTTTCCGTTATCATGCCGAAGTTCTCCTGCGCACATCTTCGGTTTGTGCTATCCTTCGTACTCCTCGTGCTTCTCCACGCTGTGGCTTCAACTCAAGTCCGAAGATATCTGTTCATGTACTGTACTTCCAGAAACATTGTTAAATCATGTTTTTGAGGACCTTCGGAAGCCGAAGGCCCCCAACACCTAGTTGCCCGGAGCACCGCCGCGCGCCGCAGTCCGCAGACAAGGACACAAGGTGTCTGACAGTCTGAGCGCGCGAATCTGAGCAGAGTAGGTGTCTGAGCTGTCTGAGGGCGCTGCTAACCATGTGACCACGCCGCTGTCTGAGCGCGCCTGCGCGCCGATCTGAGCAGCCAAGCCACAACTCATCCTCATGAACGCTATGTATTGATTATTATATTTCTAGAATTTGTATCAATTTATTTTTAGGCTATTAAATTATATCTTGATTCTTGTGTCATTAAATATCAAATATGTTTTTTGTTTGGTTTAAAAAAATTTATAGTCTTAGTTTAATAGTCCTCTCTTGGATCAATCCTGGATCCGCCACTGCCTCTGCTTGTGTAGTAAACTGATTGTGGTGCTATAGAGGGTGGCATATCCACTGTAGAGGCATGCTGGGTCGACACTAGTTCACGGGCTCTATTAATAACCTGGCTCAAGAGCCTAGGCCCTAGTGGCCATAGGCCTACATCCGTTTATGGAAAGAAGTGGCTGGACATAGCTCTCGATCAGGAATGATTTATAGCATTTTTTTTAACTTGACGTCAAGATTTTGTTGCGTAAAGGTAGGACCATGTCGACACCACGTCAGCCCTACAGTGTCAGCGGATCACGTGACTCGGCGTTAGCACTAAGCGAAGGTCTAAAAACTTAAAAAAGAGCTAAAAATAAAGAAATTCGGACCTATCGCGCTCTCGACGCCCAGGGTCCACGGACTCCACGCCATCGCCGCCAACTGTGCGTGAGCGGCCGCCGCAAGAAAATACTTTGTTTTTTGCGCGCCCGATCTCTGACCGGGAGCGCCGGGAGTCGCCTCGCTACAAAAGATCGCGGACACGCGACTCTGGCCAGGGAGACGGACAAAAGGAGAGGCGTGGACACGGGACGCGAGGTAGACAGCGCCCGGCGTGACGTGGCGCGAGAGGGAGAGCGGAGAGGGGGGCTCACCAAACTGCAAAGTCTGTCTCCTGACTCCTCGCCGGCGTGCCGGATCTCCTGTCTCTCTCGCGGTCGGCGGCCGCATAGCCTCGTTCACTCGCACGACACAGGGCAGGGGGGCGATGGGCTGCGCGACGTCCAAGCAGTTCAGCAGGAGCGCGCCGGCGCACGCGGATCCGGCCGTGCTGGCGACCCAGACCTCATGTGAGCATCTCACCTCCCTCCCTCCCTCTCCCACCACCCCCTCCTCACCGCCGGCAACGACGGCGCCAATTGCGGGACGCTGACCCACGTCTGCTGCGGCTGTTGTGTTGCTTGTGTGGCATGGTAGTCACGGTGAACGAGGTGGAGGCGCTGTACGAGCTGTACAAGAAGCTGAGCTGCTCCATCGTCAAAGACGGGCTCATCCACAAGGTGGAGATCGACCGACGACCCATCTCGGTACATTCCCTGGTTTCTGATACTTAGATCGCGCCGCTAACGGGTTGGAGTCTGTGCTGTGTTGGTTTGGTCTGGTCGGTCAGGAGGAGTTCCAGCTCGCCTTGTTCAGGAACAGCAGGAGAGCGAACCTCTTTGCAGACAGGGTAAGCATCTCGTGCTCATTTTCGCTCTTACAGGACACAGGAGGAGGAAACTCAGTTCGTGTTTCGCCGTCACAGGTCTTCGATCTGTTCGATCTCAAGCGGAACGGAGTCATCGATTTCGAGGAGTTCGTGCGGTCGCTCAGTGTGTTCCACCCTAAAGCAGATACGTCGGAGAAGACGGCGTGTACGAACTGCATACCTCAATGTTCATTCATCATCTTCTTCTTCTCGTGCATTAGGCCATGTTTGCGACGAGGGATTTTTTCTCTCGCTAAAAATCCTGAGCTTCTCGCGTGAAATTCCTGTACGGTTCGGAATGGCCACACCGAGAAAGGACGGAGATGACATGTTTGATCTGGACTTTTCTCATCCTTTATGCAGTCGCTTTCAAGCTGTATGATCTGAGGGGAACAGGCTACATCGAGAAAGAAGAGGTGATCATTCATGCGTTCTCCTGTATATTTTCCAAAGAAAAAAAAAAGAACAACCAGAGCGCATGCCATTTAATGACTGCAAACCATAGTGACTGTGTGTTTTTTTAGATAATGGATCAAAATTCGGCTTTCGCCTCTTTCGAGGGTAAGGTCAAATTTACACAACTTAAAACAAATCCAACAACTCACAAAAACATGATAAAACTGTAAGCTTAAAAGAGGTAATAGCTTCCCTACTTCTCACCGACTCAAACTCACTTAAACATTATTTTATTACAACTCAATCATGTTTGAAAACCTCCAACCCTGATAATCAAAAAACTGCATGACCACCGACTCCAGATGACGATAAGCTTTTCTTAAAAAATCTGCTCTTTTTCACTTTTATGTAGCTGTGCCCGTAGTCTTAGCTAATGAGTACCTCTAACTAGAACCTGCAAATAAGTCAACATACGTAATTTATTAAATACTAAGTCATTTATACTTTTCCAAAAAGCTCAGCACAGTGTTAAGACACATGTAATAATCAGATTCTTAGTATTTAGATCCATCACGTCAACCAACTCCCAACCATAATGCCTGTGTACACTGCACTTGTTCGATTCTAATATAAAACAGTAACTTTGTTCTTGAGAAGCAGCTCAGAGAGATGGTCTTGGCGCTGCTTGATGAGTCCGACCTCTGCCTTTCAGACAGCACCGTCGAGACGATCGTCGATAACGTAACTGATACACTGCTACTCTCCGCTAGTCATCAGGTGCTTGTTTGCAAAGATCCCGTCTCCGTTCTAACTCGTATCATATCGTGCTGCTCTGTTCGCGTTGGAGTGCAGACGTTCAGCCAAGCGGACTCGAACGGAGATGGCAGGATAGATCCTGAAGAATGGGAGGAGTTCGTGAAGAAGAACCCGGCAACGTTAAGGAACATGACTCTCCCCTATCTGCAGTGCGTAGCGTAGCGCATGTCCTTTCCTTTCCTTTCCAAGTGATCTTTCCTTCCCAAAGAAAAAAAAAGTTCTGACTACTTTTGAAATTCCTGTTGATTGTTCAGGGACATCACCATGTCATTTCCGAGCTTCATAATGCGTTCAGAAGCCAGTGACTGAAATGTTTGCGTACATCTGCGTGTAAGGAAGCACCGTTCCATCAGCTCTGCTGTTTGTTGGAGCCTACAGCTTAGTCCATGGCACGAGGCACCGGAGAAAGTTCAGAATGTAGCAGCAACGGCCAGCAGAGTGCATGAGGGTTGCTGCCATAGCTGCAGGCTGCAGCCAAACAAAATGATGACCAAAGATTCATCTAGTGTCAGCTTCAGGGTTCAGATGGTATACCAGCCAACAATTTTCTTTCTCGGTATCTAAACACCGTGGATGTTGCGTTTAAAAAAATTGTTGCAGAGGATCAACAAGTCTGTTCATCGAAGCAGTGCCTGAGTTTAGAATCAGAAGCTAACTGTCTATTGCTGAGATGCTTTCGTCTAAATCTTGCGTGTAGTTGTAACTGCAAGGAAAGAATAACTTGTGGAGAGTTGGATTTGTTGATGAACCTTAGTAGTTCTTGACTTGGTTAGTTGTTTCCACATTTCTTCGCAGTGCCAGTGCGTGCACTTGTAACTTGCAAATTCTTCTCAATCCACCCCTAATCGAAGGGTGGATCCAGTTCCGCATGTAATGAGGCAATATCATCAATAGTTTATGCTTCGTTTATCGCATGTTATGAGGCAAGCTATGTGGCTTAAGAAACTTGTACCTTGTTTAAAAGTGGTACATAACTTAAACAAAAACTACTGTGATAATGAATTGATGATATGGACATAAAGTATTCTAAAGGGAAAAGGCTTTGATCAAACAATTAAACTTGAGAATATAATGACAAATCAAATGTTTGTGCATCGTCTCATTAAAGGATTTCCACCTACCGTGTTGAGAAAACACGTAGCCAGCATATGTTTAATGGAGTACATATGATTCTGAATTAAGAGGACATTGATGCAACCATGCATCTCCCTTAAGAATAAGTTCTCTGCTTTGAAGTAGAAAGATGTACCATAGTCATTAAGTTTAGTAGGACATAACTGGTTGTTGTAACGTCTTGATCTCGATAAACTAATCTATTAAGGAGTAAGAGATTATATGAGCTAAGAAATAAAGCAGTGAAGATACTAAGTTGAGTGTAAGCGAGTAAGGATGAGATTAATGAGATGTTGGGTTGATCTTATTTAGACTCGGTCGAAGGACTGAGCCGCATTCCTCTTGTCCGGTTCAAGGTGCAGATCCACATTAGTTACGGCCTCCCTTCACACCGTTGAATTTATATTTTCTCAAAGAAAAATGAACACAGATTTCATGAAAATTTCTTAGGAAAATGTGGTTCCCAAATTAGTCTTAAACCAACGTTTATCATACCGTACCTACTCGTCCTAACAACGTAACTACACAAACACACATTCGATTTGCACTAGCGTGGTGGCTACCACCACCGCACCGCTACAGTGACCTCCGGAGTTTTCCAACGATTTACACATTCAATTTTGAAGATATATTAATGAGTTCTTTATTTTCCCGTGGCTAGGATATATTACGTGCTGAAATACTATAGAGTCTAACATTCTGCACCAGTGGCATTGATACTGCAAGCTTCCGCGCATGCGCCCATGCATGGTGGCCATTGTCCTTGGCAAGCGCATCAAAGAGGTAACACATGAATATGTATGTTTTTTTTTGTAACTTGTAAGAGCTTAATTACATTTCGCTCAGGATCGCTATATTGTACTCAAGACTTCAATACCCTAGTCTGTATTTAGTTTATTCCAAAATAAATTTCAGAAGCCACTAATTTGACTTCTCTGCTAAGAGCAACTCCAATAGTTCTCTAAATAACTCTCTAAATCTTAAATTTAAGAAGTGAACAGAAAAATGCTTCTCCAATGGTTCTCTAAATAGACTTGCTAAATTTACTTAGTTGCTATTCAACTCTATTTACTCTCCACATTTAGCAACTCGGTAGGAACTCCCTAAATACAGTTGACGTCAATTTCTTCACACTAGCGTGATTATTTTTACCTTTTCCATACAGTGAGATAACCAGTTATAACACTCTTTTTTCATTTTCTAGCATAATGAGGTAGCTAGGTCAAACACGTATGACGCAAGTTTCTCCTTCACCGTCGAACCTAACTTTCTCATAGGTTGCGTCACCGGACCACCACTCATCCATAATTCATATCGGCCGACCTTTTTTCTTCCGCCCTCATATCCTCTGCTCTCAACCTTATTATCAGGCAGATCTCATAGGGACAGGGCCGCTAAAGCTAGATTCAAAATCGAACTACTTCCTAAATATGAGCAACTATTGGAGACTAAGTTATTTTTTACTTCCAATAGCTATTTAGCAACTTGCTAAACATGATTTTAACAAGCTATTTTTTAGAGAACTACTGGAGTTGCTCTAAGTCTTTCACAAAACACGTGTGCATGCTCACACACGTTCTAAAGAAGGAAGGAACTAACGGGACAGGAACATTTCGGTCGCCAAAAATGAGGAGGAAACAATCTTACTCCGCTCCGATCCCGATCTCGGCACACCTCCAGTGAGTCTCCGAACTTTTCCTATGCACATCGACATCTATAAACAAGCGAACGAAGTATCACCCGCAACAAGCAAAACCATCACGGCGGATCGAGAACGAACGAGCGCACCGATCGACTGACGCGCTCAACGCGTGTGCTGCTAGCCTGCTACCAACGGCGACGCGCGGCGACGGCACCTCTGGTGGCCAAGGGGATATCTATCGGAGACGACGCCTTCAAAGGCCCGCCGCGCCCTTCACGTTTACCGCAGAAAACAGCGGCCTCCTCTATACGACGACGACGACGCCACAAAAACTCCGCCGCGCCGTCGTTGGCGGCGGCGTCGTCCGGCCACAGCACGTCCGCCTCCAGGAACTCCTCCGTCGCGTCGCCGAGCTCGAGCCCGGCGGCAGAAAGGAAGGAGCCGCCGCCGCCATCGTCAGACCAGTCGGACGACAGCGGGGGGGCGGGCTCGGAGCTCGTCGTCGAGCTCGCGCTGCACGACGCAGCTGGCTCGCTGAACGGTTCGCACGAGAAGTCGGTGACGACGGCGGCATCGTACTCGTACAGCTCGGGAGCCGACGACGACGCTAGTAGTAGTAGTAGGTCGTAGCTGCTGTCCTCCTCCGGCGACGGCGTGTCTGGCCATGGCCACAGGACGTCGGCTTCTTGAAATTCCAATTCCTCCATCCGCCTCGATCGCATCGCAGCTGTGGTCTCTTGCTACGCGAGAAGCTGGAGCATTTTATGTCTGGGAGAGAGAACCCGCGGCGGACGGGGAGCTGCTCTGGGCCTCTAGCTGGCGCCCCCCCTGACGTGACGTACGGGACACTCTTCGCTCCGGTTCATTTCCACCCAGTTAATATCCACCCGCTCTTGCAAACTGGCAAGGCAAATCCTGTGACGATCCGTGGTTGTTAATAACGTGAGTTTTGCACTTAACTATGTGCAGTTTATGATAATTCAGAAATGTCAGCTAGCGTCAGTGAAAAAGATTCGGCGAAATTTCGAGGGAGTCATTAAGCTACCGCCGGGACTTTGGACCTGGGGTGTTCTTTGTTTACAAGAATCGTTTTAGTATAATACTTATAAAAAAAACAATAGCCGGGCGGGATGAGCTCGACTGGCGGAGCTGGGCAGGGTGCGATTATCAAGTGACGCAAGCGAGCGCATAAGAAATACTGCATTGCTGAAATGGATATGCAATCATGAAGGCCCGTGGCTTGTCTGACCAAGTAATGCAGGAATGCGGTTGGGATTGGCGAGGAGCCCCACCCATGAAGCCATCTAATCCAAGCATCAGCTCCCATGATTGAGATGGCACATTGCTTGCATGAGCTGCGTTAGTATAATGGTAGTGGTAGCTTTCTCAGATCCTGTTGCAAGTTTGATTCCGTCAGGGCCTGCACTGCAATCCCCGCCCAGCCTGCCTCACGTCGCTCCAAACCTCCTTTCAACATCACCTTCTCTAAGCATGCATCCAGACAAGATTCTAGTGTCTCATAACTACTAGTAATAAATAGGTAAATTCTTTTGTCGTGTTATGTGCTGTTAGTTACTGAGATAAAAAAGAATATGAGATGTCTCATGGCGCAGGCGTATTTCAGATGTGAACAATACCAACCAGTTCAAAAGCGCATCTCAAAAAATTTGTAATGAGAAATAAAAAAAGCCGTCGATTGTGTACCAGAAGCAACGAAACTATCTAAATCTAAACTAATTTTATCCTTTTCCATTTGCTCCACCCTCTCGCAGTTTTATCACGAGCATAAATTTTGTACAGGATTGTACAACACGCTGGGTGTAACTCCGTCGCGCATTTGAGGAATGAATGGGTTTTTCCCCTCTCCAGTGTGCTTGTCTGGCAAAGCACGGAGGCTCCAATCTATTTACTGCCTATCCAAGAACATGTAATCAGCACAGCTGGACTGGAAGCCAGCTGTTTCCGTTGCCAACTCTTTGAGGAAGGAGACGACCTCCTCTGACGAACTCAGCAGGTAACGGGCGTTGGACCGCTTCCTTCCGACGGCGCAGGAGAAGTAGTTCTCGGCCTTGAGATCGAGGACCGAGGACCCTTCGCGCCAGTCGTGGTTGCTGCTAGTGCTGCTGTGACTTGATGAGGACGACCTCTCGGATGCAGCCTGCTGCGCCTTCTGTGGCCTGGACTGCGGGTTCCTTGAATTGCTTCTGCCATTCGATGCCGGCCTTCCATTTGGCCTCCGGTCAAGTGATGCTGACCCACCCTCTGGTTTTACTTTGGATTCAGAAGGGTATTCGGGATCAAAAAAGACATAGATGTCCTCATCCTGAAACACCATGAAGCAGATGTTACCAAGCAAGACCAAAGTTGAAAAGAATAGGCACAGAACTCGTAAATCAAGAATCATCAGTATAGTATAGTAGTACATAAATAAACTTAAATAAGAATTTCTACAGTATGTACTTAAAAATGACATTATTCTTTTGAACCAACAGATAGGCGATATTCAAAGTGTTTAACAATAGGAAGGAAACATGTGGAATGCATACAGAGAACTCAATTTTGCAGAATTGCCATCTGCATGCATATATCAAATTTGCTCGGAAGGATATCCATAGAGACTCGCAGTCTATTCATTCTGATCACTAGACTCATTTTGCATTGTCGGATTAGAAGATTGATTAGGATGCTTCCATCAGTGAGTATTTTCATTAACGTAACAATATCAAACTTAATATTTTATATGAAGAGTTACGGCTCTCCTTAAGACAACTTATCCTAACAATGATTTGAAAATAAGGGTAACAAGGTATTTACAGTTTTACCATAGTTACGGCTCTCCTTAAGATACAGTTCCCACCTTCCCATTGAAAGTTGGACTTTGATCCATTCATATTTCAAGTTTCACATAAAAAAGTTTTTTTTCTTCTGATGTAAATGGCAAGAGCTCTGCCTTGCAATTAACGGGAAAGTGTTTTATATACAAGATTTTCACATGAAAAATAAACCATGAATATCTGATTTTTCTATTTATTAAGTCCACATGCTTCTCCTTGGTATTAAAAACAAATGCATTTTGAATGTTCTAAATCTAAACCCTTTCATTTCTTCATTCATAAGTTTTTTTTATCCTATCTACAGAACTAAAACCAGATCAGAGCAAGAACGTGAAGCATTGGCAAATTACCTTCCCAAGGAAATGCCCTATACACAGGACATAATCAATTGGAGTAATCATGTTTTCGCTGTGAACTATCTCCCCTAAAATACGATCAATTGCAGCACCCTACAGAAAGAAGACAAATGATCTGTAAAACCTCAAATAGGCTAACATGGAGAGAACCATCTACCATCATACAGCACCACTGACCTTTGTAACTCCAACAGACCGGACTTCAACTGACCGACTCCCTTGAACAACATCAACAGCTGCATTTGAGATCGGGCCTGTCCACAAGTGCTGCAGCATATCTCTTGCTTGTAGCCTTCCAAATTCAACATCTTTGAAATAGGTGGAAATAAAATGTTACTGCACGGACCTTCTTTAAAAAGAATGCTCGGAAGATCAACACTTACCAGCATACTTGTAGTTCCACACAAATGATGTTTCACGATGTTCAAAATGGGATCTTGGGGTTCTTTCTGTAAAGTATTCGAAAACATGCTGGAGAAAAAAAAATATCAGAAGCTTGATATTAATTGACGCAACAGAACATTATTCACGAAAAAGACGCACCTTTACGCTGTCTACCCAATCCATGTTCAGATGCTCAGGCATTGTTGTCATCCATTCTCCATAAGTCGGGCGTAAAAACATCCCATGCTCTGCTGCCAACCACATTTTGAATTCTCCAAAATTCTGTGCACATGAAGAGATATGTTGGTTCTAATGGAAAATATAAAGGTCAATCGATCAAAGTATCAAACCTAAAATAACAAAAGTTTTCTCTGAGTATTACTTCATCAAGAACACTCCTGTCACTGCCACTAAGAACAATAACTGTAGTGCGCTCATCCTCACAGAGGGCTCCCAGAGGACCCTTTAAGTCAGGATGCAACTTGAGTTCCATTTCCTTGATTTGGTCACCACCCCTTCTCCCGGAGGATTCGACTGGCTCAGTCAATGTTGAATTGAAACCCTACATCCAGTCATGTATAAATAACAGGAACAGTTGAGGTCGTTACTGTCAAATAACTGTGACTCGTCAAGTAGTAGAAAGTGCAAGTGTCCTGAAAGCCTTATGGAATTTAGATAGTGAAAATTTTACTGGATTGCTATAGCGATGTAAAAATCACTGGAAATTTCATATGCCACAAATGTGTCATTATGATCTAGTCTAGCAGAAAATGTGAGGCAACGACCAGAGAGAAGGCAGTAGCTGTGGAAGAGCAAAAGATGCGACTGTTAAAAGTGTTTCTGCAGAGAGTTAAGTTGCTACCAGATACAAGTGAGCCATTTTTTTATTAGAACGCCCATGATGAAAAAAAAAACTCCACAACTATCAAGTATGCAATAAGAAATATAGTATTACCAATATGAGCAGACGATTTTTAGAGCGCAAATATTGCTGGATTGCCGTTTGACCAGGAAGACCAGGAGGAACTTGTCTTGTCCTCAGTAGAGCTTCAGCAACCGTGTCATTTAGCTCACTACGTGAAAGAGAAAAGGATAATCATCAGAAAACTTGAGTGGCAAACAAATGTACTGAATGACAAGCTGGGCTACTGGAAATGAGAAACTTACAATACAAAAGTTTCAGCCCAATCTTGAGCCGTGTGAGTTGTGACATGAGCATAGTTGTGTCTGTGTCGTTTCTCTCTCTCGTCGGATGGCATCGTTAAAGCATGATGTATTGAGTCTGCAACCTCTGTAATATTCCAAGGGTTTACTAGAATGGCGCCAGCTCCAAGGGATTGTGCTGCCCCAGCAAACTGAAATTGCAGTAATATCAAAAATAAATAAATAAAACATACCCCCCCCCCCAAAAATATGCGTGTGCGTGTATTCAGTCAGCTACCTCACTAAGTATCAGAACTCCTTTCTTAGACCCTTGGCATGCAACATACTCGTAGCTCACAAGGTTCATCCCATCTCTCAGTGATGTTACAAGAGCAACATCTGAACAAAAACAGTGAAAATTAACATAGGCATGAATTCCATTAAAACAATGGTGTAAATCAGGTATATTGAAGTGCAAAAAAAATCTGCCCAAATGTCAGTATAAATAGAATTTTAATGATTACCAGTGACTGCATAAAGAGCACATAAGGCGTGGAAATCAAGAGACCGGTCCTGCAAGGAACACACCGTTTCAAATTATTGTAAAGAAAATGCATCAAAGCTCTTTTTATGCAAGGTGTTAAAAATTGATACTTATACTTATTCGTAATACTTAGAAAAGCAAATCAGATAGTATCAGTTCTACAAAATAGAACCTTACAAACGGGTAGTGCCTTCGCAGCAGCAGATGTAGGATAACACTTAAGAAAAATTAGGGCCTAAGACAGATATGGAGGCAGCGATGGGAAGTGTGAAAGCTACCAAATGATGAATAGGGACAGCAGTCAGCGTTCCGAATCGACCATTTATGCGCCCAACAATTTCATGCACTTGGCTCGTGAGCTTTTGATCTGCAGATAATATTGACTTTCAGTGATAAAAAACGATCATGTTGAACTTACAGAACAGATAAATAGCAGTATGGAACAAAACCAGCAAAAATCTGTTGTAAAGCAATAAGTTAATTAATTTCTCCCAAAGCAAGGTTCTCAAAAGAGAGTGATGCTATGTGAATGTGATACATGGCACACCTAGCAAAAGTGATTACTGATTACTAAGACTTATTTCTTACAAATAATAACCGACCACAAACAAATGTGGCCATGTGGGTTTGTTAAGTTGTACACAACCTAAAAATTTGTACAAGTATGCATGAAACACAAATATAGAAACATTCGTTAGCATAAAAACAATAGTGTTTTTTTGCACGCAGCATACAAAGTGGTTCCTCTGGTCAAAAACTGTTTTGGATATCCAGAAAGGTTTCGGTGGAAGCTAATAAAAATGTAATATGTGGACACGTTTATTTTTTAGAGAAATATAGTAGAATAAGCAGATACTCTAGGACCACACTTATTTTTCATATAATAAAGGGAACATATCATTATGCATGTAACACAATGTAATTTAACCACTAATCTAGCACAGTAGCCCTATGCGAGTCGCTGAAAATCCCCTTGTGAGGACAACACACCATCCCCAAGAGTCAAAACATTTTAAGCATACGGAATCTTTCAGAACTCTAATGTCTGCACTAATTGGATTACTAGAGCTAACGATTCAGTATGTGAAAGTTGAGTGAGCTCTTTACAAAATAAAGAATGTGGTAGAGTTAAATAATGCAGTAGAATTATCTGTCTCATTATGCAGAGGAGTAAACATGGTTATTGTACAACCGAAGCTTTAAATAAAATGTAATAAATACCCAAATAAAGCCTCCTGTGACAATAATATAATTTCATTGCAGCTGACTTGAAAAGAGAATTTTATTTCAGATAAAAATATCAATCTGTAAATTAAGAATTCATGCAAGTAAGCAAATCATATTTCTGGCCCTTCTATGCTGCACACATGCTTGCAGACTTGCATTAAGTATTAGCAAATGAAGGGAGAACACAGAAAGCGTTCATACACTCAGGGACGTCAGTTCTTGTTGGCACAGCAATCTGCAGTAGAACAACTTTGTCGTTCCAATCTGGATTTTCCTCAAGAAACTTTTCAAAGGCCAGAATCTTTTGTGGAATTCCCTTAATCATGTCAAGTCGATCAACACCAAGCATTACCTATCACATTAACAAAGAACACAAAACTATATGAAGGAACAATAATATATTCAATGTCAGCAAAAAGATAAAATTCAAAGTTAAAGGAGTTACAGAAGTAACAATAACGTGCATGAAGGGGGGAAAGGAAAAAAATAATGATGGCTAAAGAATGAAGAGAAGTAGCAACTGATGAGTACTTAAAACTACTAAAACATACAAGGTAGACCTAAGCGGAATAAAAGAAAAAGCAGTAGCAGTATCCCGTCACCAAGAGAGACGATGATCAGCTAGCATTAGATTAGAAAAAAAAATATGACTTCCATGTCATTCAGCACCCACAGGCCACAGTACTGTAAAGTGCATGATATGTTAAACTTATGAATACATAATACATTAGGGAGCACAGCAGAAATACTGCTGTTTATCAATATAAAATGCAGAGAAATATAGTATCACAATACCAATCAGCTATAACCACAGTCCACAATTATTGACCAGCTACTTTTTTCAGTGCAGTTATTTAGATACTCTGCAAGGTCTTTGATGCATATCTTTGGCCGCTAATAACTTCCAGAACAGATTCTTAGAGTCCTTCAAATATATTATATTTTGCAAGTGTTTATCTATACCCTACATGTCTCCTGCAAAGTTAATGATGTTTAGTTTTATGTTTGACCAAATATTGTCATAAGCGACATGTTTTTGAGACCAGAGGTAGTATAAAGCTTCAGACTGATATGGTATTTAATCTTCAGAGGTAAACAGTTTTGAATTTTCATTATTGTCACCTAGAAGCAAACTGCAATAATTCAAATGTTCAGAAATGTTCTCTTATTCTTGTATTCTTGGGTCCCATGCACAACAAATCCTTATCCTAATACCAAGTCATGACCAGAGATACCATTTTGAATTTATCAAAGGATTACCGTGAATTCCTCATGATTGCCAACAATATCAAACACTCGAAAGACCATATTAAAAAAATGGATACAGATCTTTCCATGCAACCTAAATATATAGATGAACTTGTTTTCTATCTGATTTCTTCCAATAATTGATTTTGAGTTTGTTCTAGAGTAAATAAAGGGCATGTGTTTTCATACCTTTCGACCGGCAAAACGTTGTGTCAGTTCATTGATGTGCCTTTTTACTGCCGGAAGCTCCAATGCTCGCTTGAAACGATCAGAGTCTATCCCAATAGGAAACTGAAGATTTCAGCCAAGTGAATGAAAAGAATCATTCACTCATTTCGAAAATACATTTTGGATAACATGACAAAGAAATGTGCGGAAATAAGGTTACTATACACTTTAAGTATGTGGCTCATAAAAGCATCAGTTTTGAGTTTTACCGCTGCAACCCTGGTTAGTCTTCCTTGATCTTCCACGCCCTCAGGGGTGCCCTCAAGTCCAAGTATTCTAGTGCAAGCACTCACAAAATGCCTCGCATAGTCGTAAGTATGGAATCTGAAGAAAATTAAGAAGAGCACTATGAAATAACTCACAGAAATGAAACTGATGATTTCATACAGCATGGCCTGTTTTTTTTTATCTTAGTCCTTCTAGAATAAATTTCATAAAAAAAATACAGAAAACTAAGAACAGACCCAGTGCCAGTGGCTTCCACATAAGGGTATGTTCAGTTTATCCCATAATCACGGGGATTGAGAGTGATTGAAAGGGATTGGAGAGGATTTTGACTTGTGGAGGATTTGATCCCCTCAATCCTCATGGATTTATAGAAAACGAACAGGGCCTAAGTGGGATCTGAGAAAGAAATAAGCCGAGACAAGCCTGACTCACAAAAAACTATAAGTTACTAAATAGGTTTAGGACTTTGAATCTAAAGCAAATTTCATGCATAGGTCAGGTCAGTTCATACTAAAAAAATACACCACCAAAACTGCGGATCAAATACATGCCTACCATGATAGCAATACGTCACAGAAACATAACAAAAGCATCACAACCTATAGTATCACTTTCTCTGTTATGCAGTGAATGAACTGGCAAGCAATCCTTTTCACGTTGTCAAATTAGAACCTTCAGTTCCATCTGATTTCATAGTCTAAAACTTTGTTGGGAGGTTATAAATATACTAGCACTTGGCTGTCAGACCCCCAAAAAACGATGAACTATACACTGATGACTAATCAGAGAGTAACTTTATAGTGGTAAAGGAAAAACTCAATTACACCAATTTTTTCAGACGTTGGGAGTTGGGTTGGGACTTACATGCACAAAAAGCATAATCAAAGTAGTAAAGTTACTTTAAGAAAATCAAGAATAAAAAGGACACTCAGTTAAAGTCCTCAGGTTTAAATCAAATTCAACATGAAGCGAACACAAATAGGTGTGCTTACCCAACTAAATCAGCACATAGCACCGACCGAAGCAGCTCCAAGCGGGACGGAAGTGTCCGGTAAATCTCTGATGACGGGAATGGTGTGTGCAGGAACCACCCGACCTTCATATTGATGTCATGGTCCTTGAGGCACTTGGGCAGGAACATGAGGTGGTAGTCATGACACCAGATTACATCCCCCTCCTGGTAGTGCTGGTACACGACATCAGCGAACATCTGGTTAGCACGCTTATACGCGTCGAACTGCGACTCAAAGTTCCTCGTTGTTGCCAGCCTGTCCTCCTGTGGCAGTCCTAGATAGTGGAACAGCGGCCACAGGATGTTGTTGCAGTACCCATTGTAGTACTGGTGCACAATCTCCTCGTCCAGGAACACCGGTATGCACCTCTTCGAAGTTGAAAGCAATCCACAAAAAAAATTGCCTCAAATCATCAGGGCGAAGACACAGAGTCACTGTTCTATTGAGCCAGACGCCATGGAAATTGCAACCAACCTTCTCCGCAAGAGCTTTGGTGAGGGCTCGCTGGCCAATCTCATCTGGTACGTTGACACCCGCCCAGCCAATCCATTTCGCGTCGACGTCCTTCACGCCTTGAGCAACAGAAAAAAAAAATCATATGAGCTAAGGTACTAGCTAGCTGGTACTGTTAGGGGACGCAGAACTCCATTGCATGCATCTCCAGGTGCAGGCCACATCGCATTTGGGAGGAGATAAAATCTCGGGATTACCAAGTAGGGCGCTCACGAGGCCGCCGGCGCTGATCTCAAGCGACCAGTGGTCCTCGCCGCGGCGGTTGGCGGACACAGGCAGGCGGTTGGCCACGACGAGGAGGCGCTGCTTCATGCCGCGGAGACCGAGGCGGCGGAAACCGCTGCGGGAGCCGGCGAGCGGCGGTCGCGCGGCGTGCCCTGCGGCCGCGCCGCCGGCGTCCTCCATGTTGGCCGGTGACGCACGTCCAGGCGAGTGGACACCATCGAGCGCGAAGGCCCCCGCCGAAGCGGAGGCCGCCTCGGCGGCGTCGGTATCCATCGCGTCCGACGCGAAGACGTCGTAGCGGCGGCCGTGCTCACCGACCGCTCGCTCGGCGCGGATCGGGGAGCCCGCGGTGCCGCTGTCGCCGACAAAGGGCGATGAGGTTGGCATCGCCGCCGCTTCGCCCCGTGTGTGCAGTTGCCGCCGCGCCCCCGGCCTGCAGCATTCGGCGGACGCGCGTGGTGAGCGTCTGAGCGACGACGACGAGGCGGCAACAGGCGCACCCAAGCAGGCCCATCACGCAGGGAGGCGGGTTTCGGAAGCGGAAGACGGAGGAGCGACTCACCCGATCCCGAGTCGCCGCCTCTCTCCGATCGATCGCCCGGCACGTCTGGGAACCCGAGCCCTTCCGCTTGAGCCTGGCAACAGCTGTGGCGGCTGGCTCGTTCGCAATGGGAGCGGGGCAGTGATTCGAATCACGAGACGAGGAGGTGGCGAGGGGTTCGGAAGGGGAGGAACATCGGCAGCAGAGCTGCTACGGCATGCAAACGCAACATGCAAAACGGGCCGCCACGCCTCGAACTCGGACGCTTGTTTGCGAGCACACGAGTGGTACGCAGGTGGGATGGAGGGATTGGGGCTTTTTATCGGAGGGACTCGCAAGGTTTTTGCGTTACAGCTATAGGCTGCCTCTGCCCATGGCCTTATTGGCTTTGAGTTATGTCCATGGCCTCTTTGGCTCCGCTTAAACATTTTTCTAGACAGCTATTACCAGTGAGTGCTCCTAAAAGGTTGATTAATGAAGAACCTGCTTATACGGAAAGTTTAGGGACCGTTTGGCAAAGCTCACACAGCTCTGCTGAGCCAAACTATAAAAATCTAAACTGCTCCATGTTAGGAGTGGAGTGAATCTAGTTTCTACTTTGAACTAAAAAGTGTGAGCCAAAAAAAATTTGCCTCCCACCACTCTCAACCTTCTTCTCACTCTTTAACCCCTAGAAATTATTTCACAGCCTATTTGTCAAACGGTTTTCGTCAAATAGATTCATTTTTTGTAGAGAATCACTCGGAAGCACTCTATTAGATAATCAGCTCTCAAAGATAGAGAATTATAAAGCAGAGCTCTACCAAACGAGTCCTTAGATGTCTTGCAGCAGCGTAGATTTTCTACTCCTCCGTTTAGGGTACTCCCTTGTGGACCCACGTGTACGGACTTTAATTCAAAAAAAAATGAAAAATCTCGATAAACTAATGATACATTTGGCCGAGTTGTGGCTGTAAAAAAAGTTAATGTAGATATTGAGCTGTAAAAAAAAGTTGTTGCGACGATAAACTGTGAAGAAATTAAAAGAAGTTTAGTGGAAACCACTATTATTTGCAAAGTTCTTCCATCCGGAGCTACTAAAAGCAGATACAAAATACAGAGATGCTCGATTTTACACTGTGAGAGCCAACCTTTTTTTAAAAAAGGTGGTGACTAGATTAAGTGATTTAGTTAGCTTTTGGATGACAGACGACACAACCAATAGTCAAAAGCTAAACCAAACGCACTCTAACAGCGTCCTCATAGTCTTTTAAAATCTACCCTCTAAATTACTATTTTGAGAGACAATTACATAAGAATAATTATTATATCTATTTCACTCTTTAATATTGTTTATATCTTATACGCACACTAGAAAATTAATCTCTCTTTTTATATTTATATAACGAGAAATAGAAAATGAAACATAAATATATTTATTTAAATATCTAATTAAATAAATCATTAGAGAATATTCTTTTTACAAAGAGCTAGTTTGATAACCTTATTTTATCTAAAGAATTTTTTTACTAAAGAAATTAGTTTATTTTTTCTTGGAAAAATAAAAAATCACTGAAGAAATAAACTCTCCGTCCGTCCCTTTGAAAGTCCGTCCCGAATAAGAAATCTCTTGGAGCTGCTGGTTCAGCAGTCTTGCGCGGCCAGGGCCAGGACGCACGGAGAGCTACAGACCACTACGACGAGCTGGCGTGGCCTCTGCTCGTGCAATGCTTCAGCTTGTGTGTGCGCCCTGCCTCTTGATGCTTCTAATTATGTGTCCACTCGATTTTCGGTTGAAAGTGCACTCGATCGATCTTTTACCACTGAGATGCAGCAAGATGTGGTCCTGACTGAACAGTGGCAGAGACACCACCCAGGCTCGTCGTCCGGGTGGTGCAAAGGTTGATTTTTTTTTTGTTCGCGTCAAAGAAGAAACACCATGTTTCTATAGGCGAATATTTTCTGCGTAATGATCCTCCAAGCACTTAAAAGGTTCTAGCTCCACCACTGGCCTTAAAGGTCGAGGAGTTTTCTGGAGCTGAGACTGAGAGAGGAGAGCGGCATGTCAAGGGGGAGAGCAAAGCGAGCGAGGAGTGGCGTAAGTGAAAGCCAGTGTGACGACGAAGGGAGACAAACATAATATTGTGAACCGGATAAATTAGAAGTTGAAATTTGATATATTGATAGAATAATAATTAATCTACATTTGTGTTGGGAACTTTTCATAACCTTTACTAATTTGATTACATGGCGATTGCAAAGATAAAAATTGATTGCACAGCAGTTTTTGCGCAATTGAGATCCTGATATATTTGCTCTAAATAGAATGAGAAAAAAACTGATACTTGCTCTGTTCCAATTTATAATTTAATTTCATTTTTATCTGAAATTTAATCTATTCGTCTTATTCAAAAATTTCATAATTATTATTAACTTTTGACTGTAATATTGTTTAGCATATAATATACTTTAGATATAACTTTGAATTTTTGGTTATTTAGAAAATTTGAATAAGATGAAACGGTTAAACCTGTTAAAAAAAGTCAAACGAGTATTATACAAACCGGCGGCAGCCCTTTTCTCTCCTCTGCATTTCGGGAACCATTTCTAAGTGATGTCTCATTTTGAAATTGCATTTCGTTTTATATAGGATATTTTGGCGTCGGTATGTATGAATCTTATCAGAGCGGCTAAGAAGACAAAAAAAGACACTACCCAAAGGTGCCTTAAAATAGTGCTCTAAAATTAAAATGTAAATTTTTTAAGGCACTAAAAATAAAATGAATTCCAATAGTTAAGTCCTAAATCATATATTTTAGAAAGTGAAATACATTATTAGAAAGTAAAATGTTAAAATGAGATAGAAAACAAAGATATGAGACTAACAATTAATATATTTGGGTAACTCCATGGTGTGCTCCATATATTTTTTATAAAATTTTATAAAATAGGCTACCATTGGAACTGTTTTTTATGACTTATGCCCTGTATTTTAATATAGAGCACTTATTTAAGTCAATGTTAGAGATGCTCACAAAGCTAACAAACATGGTATCATCTCTGATATATCTTTATCACCATTTTTCCTTAGATCGTAGATATAAGTTTACATGATCATGAAGGTACTTTCCAAAATAATTATGCCGTCTGATTTCTTATTTCTATATAAACTATTTTTTAGCATTTGTTAACGATCGAAGTTTGAAAAGTTTGCGTCATGAATTTTCATGCGAGTCATGGTTCACTAACAAAGATAGAAAATGTATAGTCTTATTTATCTGTTCATTTTCAACACACAAAAAACATTTTTCTTACATTTCCTTGCTTCGATGCTTTCATATGGTGCATATTTTGAGTTTATGCTTTCTACTTTCCACACAACAAGATTACTTGTGCAAAACTAGACCTAATTTATTATATATCATAAATGTGTACTTAGTTTGCAATAATTTGATTATATGCCAACCTAAAAGCACAAGTTTAGGCATGAGAAATAGCTTGAGGTCTAGAAAAATAGCCAATGGTGACTAGATGAGATCTTCAACGCATGGGTTTTCTGGCTAGGGTTTCCTCAATGTTGATGACCCCCTCTTTCGCTCACTCCTCTTTCTTCTCTCGCATCACCATTCAACAACTATAAACTCTCCTACACCCACTCTCGTTCGTGGTCCCTATCATTGACGTTGGTTTTGATGTGGAACTCCACCTTCTACAACCATAAGATCCAAAACAGGTTGTATCTCCCTTGGTCCCTATCGCAACTCCGGTCATCAATGTTGTCGCTGCTAGGCAGGATAGTCATGTCTTTATTGAGTGGGCTTAGATCCAAATCTGAGAGCACCTTGACACACAATGTCATTGGCACCTCGCAACGCGTTTAGTGTGGGTAACATGTTGAGGCAAGTATGTGGTGGCGTGCAGCACATGAGACACCACAACCTCCCCATAAAAATCAACTCTCCTCCAGCATGTTCAAATGTCCTCCTCTAGTTGTTGGTTAACTTCTTGCACCATCAGACACTATTATTGAGGCTGATGGTAGGGTTTTTCTCATGGTTGCATCTGATGGTCCCCCACCCCCTTCCAGTATGGTGTCCCTGCCAAATGAGCTTCCTAAACCCAAGATCCAATTGACAATTGCAATGGAGGTGCTTCTACACCTCGATTTGGCTTGAAAGGCGTGACCTCTTTCTATCGAGGAACTCGTGTTGTATGCAAATTTATGGTCAATGCCTCCATTATTTGACGCGACTAGTAGGTTTGTTTGTTGTTTTAGATCCATGCCTAAACAAGAAGGCCCCTTGTGATGATCATCTACATGTTGTTATTGTGGTGGTCACTCACCAATTCACCATGCTTTCCCATCAACAATGGGGTGTTATTGAGGGTGTCCATGAGGGAGCACTTTTGCCGGTTAGCTTTGTTTCCTCGTTAGAGTTTTTCTGAAATTGGTCTCATGCTCCCATTTGGCTCCCTGGTGCCTTCCTTTTGTGTGACGAGATGTGCTTTCATGTTGTGGTCTTCCTTTTGACTTTTTGCTACCCAAGATGATACCACCACAAAATCCTAAGCTTTTGCTAGTAAGAAGGGTTCGTAAGATGACGGGTTAGCAATCGTTGAGTCTAAATCATGATGCTCAACAAAACCATACGGTATCATGTGTCTTGAGGAGGCACGGTTGTGCTCCTCAACTTCGCTATGGACAATGGGATGTGTTGTGTTATCCATAATTGAGCATGTTCACCTATTTGTTACTTATTTTGTTGCTTTGTTCTACTTGTTTTTCTATGATGCACTGCATGCATGTGGTGGTAAACAGTTTGTTAACGATCGAAGTTTGAAAAGTTTGTGTCATGAATTTTCATGCGAGTCAGGGTTCACTAACAAAGATATAAAATGTAGTATTATTTATCTGTTCATTTTCAATACACAAAAACATTTTTCTTACATTTCCTTGCTTCAATGCTTTCATATGGTGTATATTTTGACTTTATGCTTTCTACTTTCCACACAACAAGATTACTTGTGCAAAACTAGACCTAATTTATTATATATCATAAATGTGTACTTAGTTTGCAATAATTTGATTATATGCCAACCTCAAAGCACAAGTTTAGGCATGAGAAATAGCTTGCGGTCTATAAAAATAGGCAATGGTGACTAGATGAGATCTTCAATGCATGGGTTTCCCGACTAGGGTTTCTCATTGTTGTTGACCACTTTTTCGCTCACTCCTCTTTCTTCTCTCACATCACCATTCAACAACTCTAAACTCTCTTACACCCACTCTCGTTCGTGGTCCCTATCATTGATGTTGGTTTTGGCATGAAACTCCACCTTCTACAACCATCAGATCCAACACAGGTTGTATCTCCCTTGGTCCCTATCGCAACTCCGGTGACTAATGTTGTCGCTACTAGGCAGGATAGTCATGTCTTTATTGAGTGGGCTTAGATCCAAATCTGGGAGCACCTTGGCAGTGTCATTGGCGCCTCTCAATGCGTTTAGTGTGGGACAACATGTTGAGGCAAGTATGTGCTGGCGTGCAGCACATAGGACGCCACAACCTCCAAATAAAAATCAACACTCCTCCAGCATGTTCAAATGTCCTCCTCTAGTTGTTGGTTAACTTATCACACCATCAGACACTATTACTGAGGCTGATGGTAGGGTTTTTCTCATGGTTGCATCTGATGGTCCCCCACTCCCTTCCAGTAATGGTGTCGTTGTCAAATGAGCCTCCTACACCAAAATCCAATTGACAATTGCAATGGAGGAGCTTCTACTCCTCGATTTGGTTTGAAAGATGTGACCTCTATCGAGGAACTCGTGTTGTATGCAAATTATGGTTGATGCCTCCATTATTTGACGCGACTAGTAGGTTTGTTTGTTGCCGGAGATCCATGCCTAAACAAGAAGGCCCCTTGTGATGATTATCTACATGTTGTTCTTGCGGTGATCACTCACCAATTCACCACACTTCCCCATCAACAATGGGTGTTGTCAAGGGTATCCATGAGGGAGCGCTTTTGCTGGTTAGCTTTGTTTCCTCCTTGTTAGAGTTTTTCTGAAATTGGTCTCATGCTCCCATTTGGCTCCCTGGTGCTTTCCTTTTGTGTGACGAGATGTGCTTTCATGTTGTGGTCTTCCTTTTGACTTTTTGGTACCCAGGATGATACCACCACAAAATCCTAAGCTTTTGCTAGTAAGAAGGGTTTGTAAGACGACGGGTTAGCAACCGTTGAGTCTAAATCATGATGCTCAACAAACCATACGGTATCATGTGTCTTGAGGAGGCGTGGTTGTGCTCCTCAACTTCGCTATGGACAATGGGATGTGTTGTGTTATCCATAATTGAGCATGTCCGCTTATTTGTTACTTATTTTGTTGCTTTGATCTACTTGTTTCTATGTGATGCACTGCATGCATGTGGTGGTAAACAATTTGTTTGGAGGGATGGAGCCTAGTAGAGGTGAAATTGCTCACACTCCAAAAAAACCATTTTCTAAAGGTACAATAGCCTATCTACAGCGTAGAACTGACCAATGGCACACTCAACCACTCATATCTGCAAGAACAAAGGCATGGAGCGGTTAGACTACTCCAACCTTCATGGATTTGCATCACGGAGACAGAGTGTACTAGCATCTCCTAATCTCTATTATCTCGCTCTTCGCCTTTTTGTCCCTCCGTGTGAAGGTGTGCTTGCTGATCCAGCTCTAGGCTCCAATCATTCATTATAATAAATGGCTAGATGGCGGATGAATAACCTATAAAAATTTATTCAAAATCAATATTATCACACGAGCCAAGTTGTTGGATGTCGAAGTGTATACTTATTGTAGCTCTAATTTACTACTAGCTTCTAAATAATCTAGTAGATTGGTAAAAAAAGATTGTGTTGATTGTAGCAAGCTATTTATACTAGAAATAGATAAAATTATAAAAAAAATAATCTACACTAGGATGAATAGACAAATATGAAACAACAAAGTAGGGCTAATTTAGGAGCCACAAAAGCATAAGTGATTGGAAGAGCTAAAATCTCTTTCTTAGGGTTAGTTTGGCAACCCCATTTTTCAAGGGATTTTTATTTTTCAAGGGAAATTGGTTCATTTTCTTTTAAGGGCTAGTTTGTAACCCTACTTTTCTAAGAAATTTCTATTTTCCCAAGAAAAATTAGTTCATATTCCTTGAGAAAATAGAATTCCCAAACTAGTCCTAAGAGAATTAAAAATCCTTGGAAAAATGAGCCTGTGCACATTAACCATGGAAACATATGTGAATCAGGCAAACAAGACTTCTAACTTGAACGGATAGCATGCATGCGCTCGGTCGGGGAGGGGCGCGGTGAGCTGAGCCAAAGTACGTACTCACTCTGTTTCTTTTTATTTGTCGCTGGATAATGTAATTTTACACTATCCAGCGACAAATAAAAAGAAACGGGGGAGTAGTCGCCAGGGAACGTGAGACCTGCAGCGTGGCATCTTTGACGTGCGACCAGGCAGCCAGCATGCGTGCTACGTAACCCCAGCGTCGTCACAGTCCTTATCTCTCTTCTCTTGCCGGCCGGAGAAGACGGCGGGAAGGGTGTGTTTCGTCGTCTGCCGGCCGCTTTTCATTTGCGTCGAGCGAGGTTTCTGGCACACTGGCGACGACGTGCAACGGATCCACAATCCCGGAGAAGAAAGCTGTTTTACTAATGTTTGACACCAAAACGAGCCGACGGACTGTCCGGCCCTGAGGCCGGACGGTCCGCAGGCGCGGACCGTCCGGTCCGTGCGTGCGCAGAATAGATTAGGGTTCCGAGTTTTGTGCTATGGTTGTTAGCTAAAATCATGGGATAAGCTCGGAAATTAGTTTGTAAAGGGTCCAGTCCCCCTCCTCTATAAATAGAGAGGTATACGGCCGAATTGTAATGAACAATCGAATCAATACAACTTTTATTCGCATTTTATCCTAGGAGTAGTTCTAGTCTAGTTTAGGTTTAGCCTCTCAATCCCCAAATTCTCCGCCTCTCTTCGACTCTACGCCGATTGGAGGAGTCTAGGTCGGCCGGCCCGAGCCTAGACAACCCCTAGGATCTCTCCTCCCCGACGGGGTCCCTCCCGGGAGCGAGATCCAGGCCGCCGCCGGCGATTTCCGCCGCCCCTGCGCACGCGCGAACCGTCCGGCCCTAGGGCGCGGACCGTCCGGCCGTCAGGCAGGGAACCCGAGCTCCTGCACCAGGTCGCGGACCGTCCGGCCCCGTGCCGCGGACCGTCCGCGCTTGACCAGAGAGCACTGCCGCCTCGCGCCAGGTCGCGGACCGTCCGGCCCTGTGCCGCGGACCGTCCGCGCCTGACCAGAGAGCACCGCCGCTGGTTCTCTTGAGTAATTGGCGCCTCCAAAAAGGCGTCAACATACTTTTTGGCGACTCCGCTGGGGACAACACATCTAGGCTCATCAAATCGGCCCTCAATGGCCGGTTCAAAAGATAGCTCTGAGGTTTCCACCAGCAATATCATCACACCGACATGGGAAGCCTTGCCGGCTGAAGAACAGCTCCTGTTCGAGGAGCGCCAGGAGCAGCTGATCCAAGAAGCAAAGGCGAAGTTTCTGGCTGACTTCAAAGTGGACAGGAACAACAAAGTCGTTCGGCAACGGGCGACAGATCTGGCTTCGCTCCGACCTACTACGATTACCCCAAATGTAAGTAGCACCAACGAACTTCAATCTCTTAAAGCTTACATAGACGAACAGCGAGAACAGATGCAAAATATCATAGGGGTTATGCAAAACGATTGTAGGAGACTAGTACGTGCATTTGATAAATCTAGTATAGCAAATTTTCCTTCACACGAGGTTGAATTAGGAGATAATACACGTAATACATCGGTTAGAGGTTGTCACGACCAGTCACAACCCCCTTATGGGATGCCGATGGACACGTACCCTGAGCAAACGCAAATCGGTAGTAAACCAGCCGATCTATACATGTCCGGACCGTCCGGGTCAGCCACAGTCGGGCCCATTTTTAATGAGTTACCTAGACACACACCCGAGCCACCACATAGGGCACCGAATTTAAACTATCCAGTCGGACGGTCCACATACAACGACGGACGGTCCGCATATAATCACGGACGATCCGGGTACGTATCCGGACAGTCCGCGCATGAGTCTTTTGAGGGGGATTATTACCTGAATCCTCGCCCGTCCCAACAACACTTTCCATCACATTATGCAATGCACCAGCCCATTAATTCAGGATCCAGAGCCCAGGAAAGCTTTCCGGCCCCACCTAGAAGGCCGGAAAGAAACGATCAAACATATGAGCCATATAGGGCAAATGGAAATGCACCACGTAGCTCAAACCAATGGGGGAAACGACAACATACTAACATACAACCAACCCCACCTATGTTTGACCAGAGAGCTGGTGGTCTTGCACCGGCTGCCATTGGTATAGTGAGGGAAGAAATAGCCGGGGCGTTCCGAGATAAGCTCGGAGTAAGCATGATCCCTGGGGGGCAATCATATCGGAAGCCTTATGACAGCCGATTTGATCACCACCCATACCCACAGGGAACCAGGATACCCGAGTTTGCAAAGTTTTCGGGTGACCAAGGAAAGAGCACGCGTGAGCACATAGGCCAGTTCCTAGCACAATTAGGAGAATTGGCCGACACCGAAGCATTCCGTGTGCGTTTATTTTCATTATCCTTAACAGGGACTGCATTCACATGGTATGCCACGCTCCCTCCTAATTCCATTTTGTCATGGGGAGACTTAGAGCAAAAATTTCATGAACATTTCTTCTCTGGTGATTATGAGCTAGATTTAGTAGACTTAGTGACCCTACGACAAGAAAAGGATGAATCGGTTAGTGATTATATCCGGAGATTCCAGGATACGAGAAACCGATGCTTTCAAATTCATTTAACAGATAAACAACTGGCAGGAATAGCCTTTGATGGATTGTGCTATTATTTAAAAGAGAGATTAGAAGGCATCCAGTTCTTTACTCTAGCACAATTACATCAGAGAGCTTCGGCTTGTGAAAGTCGAAGCAAAGAACTAGTCAGAACGGTTCATCATAATGTCCCTATAGTAGAACACAATCAAAGTAGTTCGGACGATGAACCAAAGAAAGTTTACACTGCCGAAATAGTTTGGCCCGAGCAGGCCAAATCTTCGGCTTGCTACTCCTTGCAGTCAGTTCAAAAGGAACGACAGGAGGAGGTTAAGTTTACATTTAATGTCGGCAAATGTGATAAGATATTCGATGAATTACTAAAAAATGGTAACATTAAAATTGATTATATCGTTCCACCTGCCGACGAACTAAAGCGTCACGCATACTGCAAGTGGCACAACTCATTTTCCCATGCCACTAATGATTGTAATGTGTTCCGACGACAAATTCAATCGGCCATTAATGAGGGACGATTGAAATTTCAGGGGGACACGGAGCCCTTCCCAATGAATGTGATCGACTTTAATGGCAAAAAGGTCCTAATTCGGCCCAACACAGCCGATAAGGGCAAAGACAAAGAAGTCATCATCGGCAACGCACGGGAGGCCGATGGAAACAACAAAATTTCTTGCAGGAAAGTGATGGCCGAGAAGACTCCTGATGGAGGGGAGACACTGAAGGTAACCATCACAAACTCTAGCGCTGGGGGGCAAGCACAGACAAGGGGATATGCACGAGAACCCATACTACGCATCGCGGGCGGTCCGGTGTCCAGGCGCGGACGGTCCGTAACATCATCGGACGGTCCGGAGCGTTCCAGCGGACGGTCCGGCAACGCCGAAGAGCCGCGGCGACCACGTACCTTCAAACCACGACGACCAGAAATAGGTACGTGGAAAACTAACACGTTCAAGGCAACTGGTCGGTTGGTAAAATCTAGCCCGACCTTTGATCAATTATTGTCTAAATATGTGAAAAAGAAGGCTGGCCCCAGCGACCGGCCACCAAAGGGACCACGCTTACCCACCCAGGTGCGACGGCAGGTTAGGCCGATTGGACCACCACACCAATCGGAAAGGACGAGAGGTCATAATGTTCAATTAAGACCTAACATACCTGCATGGACACCTCCACCACCATATCCACCTATGCCATATTCATACACGTACATACCTCCACCATACGTCCCAAATCAAATGTGGGGCATGCCACCATACCTATTTGGGATGCCACAGTACCCCGCTTGGGGGGCACCCCAAACATCTGTATTAAATAGGTTGACACCTCCAGTACAAGACCGATTGAGAGCCCCTCAATCTGGTCCACGAGCACAGGCCCAGCAAGATTGCCGAACAATTCGGCCCCAAAGGCTGACTAATCCGGCAGGGGGCATACAGCTACAACCTCCAACAGTACGAAAAAGGGAGACGTCATTAAAATAGGAACGACAGATGTCATCGTACAACAAAATAACGAAGGGCCGATGATTTTTGGTGAATCGGCCAACACAAACAAAAAAGAAAGTACGACTGTCAATAAAATAGCCGATCCAAAATACTCCATGCCCCGATGGTGCCCATCGGGATTGACACGATCGCAAAAGCGAAAATTACAACGCCTTAGAGCAAAGGAGAATCAGGAGAAGGAGGCGGAAAAAATATTCAATGACACACATCCGCAGTATCCGCCACCACAAAAGAGATGGAGACCAAAGGCCGTTGAGGAAAATCAAACGGCCATAAAGACAGAAAATAAAACAGCAACTGTGCAGCTCTTTGCAGGTATAGCAGACAGTCCGGCTATAAAGACCAGACCAACCATACAGGACGCGGACCATCTGACCCCTGAGGCCGAACCATCCGCACTACACCAAGGCACCACCAACGATGTACCGACACCCATGGAGGAAGATGACCTACAAGGGGAAGACCTGGTCGACTACGAAGCTACGCCAGAACACTTGGAAAATTAGAAAAAGTAAGGTGACGGATTGGTCAGGGTCGCTATGACGCTCGACGGTGTTGGGGCTGACAGTTCGATCAAAGCTAAAAGAGTCACGTCCGTTGAGTCAACCATCGGGACTAAGGCCACTACGTATCATCCTAGCAAGTGTCAAGATGTCTAAGAAAACTGATGGGATCACATCGAGTTAGTTGCTTTTGGTTCGCTCAGCTCCACCAAAAGGCAGGGGGGCATATGTTTGACACCAAAATGAGTCGGCGGACTGTCCGGCCCTGAGGCCGGACGGTCCGCGGTCCGGACGGTCCGCGCCTGTGGGCCGGACGGTCCGCGCGTGCGCAGAATAGATTAGGGTTCCGAGTTTTGTGCTATGGTTGTTAGCTAAAATCATGGGATAAGCTCGGAAATTAGTTTGTAAAGGGTCCAGTCCCCCTCCTCTATAAATAAAGAGGTATACGGCCGAATTGTAATGAACAATCAAATCAATACAACTTTTATTCGCATTTTATCCTAGGAGTAGTTCTAGTCTAGTTTAGGTTTAGCCTCTCAATCCCCAAATTCTCCGCCTCTCTTCGACTCTACGCCGATTGGAGGAGTCTAGGTCGGCCGGCCCGAGCCTAGACAACCCCTAGGATCTCTCCTCCCCGACGGGGTCCCTCCCGGGAGCGAGATCCAGGCTGCCGCCGGCGATTTCCGCCGCCCCTGCGCACGCGCGGACCGTCCGGCCGTCAGGCAGGGAACCCGAGCTCCTGCACCAGGTCGCGGACCGTCCGGCCCCGTGCCGTGGACCGTCCGCGCTTGACCAGAGAGCACTGCCGCCTCGCGCCAGGTCGCGGACCGTCCGGCCCTGTGCCGCGGACCGTCCGCGCCTGACCAGAGAGCACCGCCGCTGGTTCTCTTGAGTAATTGACGCCTCCAAAAAGGCGTCAACAACTAAGCTGCTTGTGCACCCATTTGCGAACGGGCGACGGCGAACCATCACTATAATCGACCAGAAGAGAAGAGGCAGAAGCGGTCAAGCAAAAGCACGTACGAGGGCATGCCACCGCGCGACACACCCGGCCCCATGCATGTATTGGTGTGTGCCTCTGTATCCAGCTAGCAACCAGAGAATGCAATGACTGCATGCATATCCGCCGCTCCTAAGTGTTCTAGACACTCGGCAAAGCCTTTGCTAGAGATGCCAAATAGGCGGCCCGACCCGGTCTGGTCCGGGCCCGGTGAAGCCTGGTCTATTTTGGGCCTGGCCTGCCAGGCACGGTTAGAAAACCGAGCCGGGCCGTCTAAACCGGCGGGCTCGATTTTCTGTCCGAGTCCGGCCCGCAGCGGGCCTAAACGGGCCGAGCCGACCCGTTTAGCACGAAAAAGCGGGCTAAACAGGTCGGTAAGCACGTTTTAGTGCAAAAAAGCGGGCTTAACGGGCTTAGGGGTAAACGGGCCGTGCCGGGCTTGCCCACCGTGCCTAGTTTCCTGTCCGAGCTCGGCCCGCTTATTCGTGCAGGGCCGGTCCGGGCTCGCATAAAACCGGGTCGTGCCGGGCTCGCGGGCCTCGTGCTTATTTGTCATCTATAGCCTTTGCCGAGTGTAACACTCGGTAAAGAACACTCGGCAAATATTTTATCGATAAGGGTTTTTTGCCGAGTACTTCAAAGTTTAATTATCTAAGCCTAGTTTAGTTATGTGAGCGAGCTATGCTATTAGTGTGGGAAGGAATGGACGACTTGAGTGGGGAGTGGGATGAGTCGTGCAGCGTCAAGAAAAAAAAAGGATCAAAGTCTAGTTTTTATTGAGAAGGAATAGAACGACTTGGGTGTCAAAGGACTCGAGTAGGTGCATGAGACGTGAGAGTGCATATATGATGGCATCCAAGTATCGAAGGATGCTCACGCACGCACGCTTGTTGCACAGCGGCACAAGTACTGAAGTAGTACAACGCAGGGCTTGGCTTGGCACGGCCAGTGCAAGCAGCCTTAGGGCGGAATAGGGAATCATCGGAAAGAAAGGAGTACATGCACGCACATAATGTGTCGCACGATATACGAAATGATATGATAGTCACGTACGCTGCTAGCATGCAGGCCGGGACACAAGCAAGCTCGTATTTGCATTGCAGCTTTCTCTCGAGACAGCTGGGCGCTAGCTAGCTGGACATTATTGATCGACTTTTTTTTTTAAAAAAAAAGGCCAAGATAGATATCGCCGTGCGCGACGCCGCCGCGCATGTCGTCCGTCCTGAGGTAGCAGTGATGAGGTGGCGGGTTATCGGGCTGGGATGGTCCACGGAGGCATGCAGTTCTCGGGAGAGAAGCCAACACCTCTCTCTCTCTCTCTCTTCTTTCTCTCTCTCTCTCTCTGCTTCCAGTTCCAGCCCAGCTGCTCTGCCGGCCGCCGAGCCGATGATAGAAACGATGTTTCGGCACTAGTAGCTTCATTCTCTTCTATCAGTAGAATTGTAGATGCTGTGCACTAAGTAGCTCATGCTTTTGTTAGCTCGGAGCCCTTTCTTCCACAGTCGAAGGCCCTCGCTAGCTTCCGAGCTTGGAATTCCGTGCCGACCTCAGGTGGTCGCTGTCGCTCACCGGCGCGCGCGGCGCCGAGCTTTTGTTCGACAGCACTGCTCAAGCTCAAGTTGGCCGGCCGGAGAATATTGCAGTTAGTCGTCCATGGACCCTTGGCCTCCTGTTTGTTTATCCAGGAGCACGAAGGATAGATAGATAGATGGCGTACGTGGAGGCAACCTGGACGCTCAGCGTTCAGCGGCCATGCCCACCCCACCCCACCCCCGCAGAGGCAGAGAGCAAAGCTGCCGGGCTGCTGTGCGCGCGAGGGTTCGCGCCAGGCCCCGTATATTCCCCGTCCCGTCACCGCACCGCACCGTCTCGTATGCTTATCGGATCGCGTGGGGGCGATTCGTATCAGCGCGCAGCAGGAGGAAAGGGACGGCCCGGATGCGCGCGCGGAATCGGGTTCCATTCCCCCCAGGCCCCAGCAGCTTAGCTAACGGCTACAGCAGATACACACACCGCCGCTGGCTGAGGCCGGGGGGCCCTCAATTTTATATAACCTACTAGTCAGTTGCCCGTGCGTTACGATGGCTTACAACAATATCAAAGTAAACTATCCATAAAAAAAAATCAAGATTTTTTATTGATTGTCTCCGCTATCTGTATAATATATTTTTTTGATTTGACTAACTGATATTATTGTTTACTACATGCAAATATGTCTTGGTACAACACGACCAATGAAGTTAGAAGAGAGTTCACAACGATTGACTGAATGAACACAGATTATAAAATAACATAATTTCATCATACAGAGACCAAATAAGAGAAAGTTTGTGAGATCAAGTTTTTAAAACAAGTCCCATGAAGTCAAACTTATAAAAAAGATAGATCAAAATATGGAGTGATAGCTAAAGTCAGACATCAATAAAAATTGGATGCGCTCCATATAAATTATGCTACTTCGTAGCAATTACTAACGTTTAAAACCAACAAATAACCTTTCATTTTGTTGTTAGTGTGACAAATAATTGCTGCTCCATCCAATTCAGCAACCTCAAACATCATGTAGTCCATTGCGCCAATGTGTTCTCAGAAACGATCTAATGCTTACAAGAGCCAAAAACGCCGTGTCGTGCTTGGGCTGTAGCCTCGGCCCGTAGTGCTGGCCCGGCCCAACACGATTATTTTTTTATTTTACAAAAAAAATGTATATACCTATATACAATTTATATTCAATATTAAAAACATCTTAGCGTGATGTTCTACTGGTTAGACAGTTTCACCCAGTGTCTCTCGCCCTTCTTCCCTTTACGCTGGTTTAATTAAATAGATCGACGGACTAACGGGGCCCGACACAGTTAGCAGACCGGCATGATGTGCATGTGTCATAGTTATGGCCCGCGTGCATCTAGCCCGTGTCGGGCGTCGTTATGCTGATTTAATTAAATGGATCGACGACCTAACGGACTGGCCCGACACAGTTAGCAGGCCGGCATGACGTGCCTGTGTCATAGTTGTGGCCCGCATGCATCTAGCCCGTGTCGGGCGTCGTTTGGCATCTATAGACGTGCAACAGATTAATTTGAAATAGTTGTGAGGGGTTATTTGTAAAAAATGACACATGACGACCGTTGAAACTGGTGCTTCAAATATAATATAGATTATACATAATGATCATTTATTATTAAGTGGAGAAAAAAAAATCAAAGTTTTCATAGAATATAGTCCTATTGTAAACCTAAAAACAAATACCTAACGACTAAAATTAGCTAAGAAATTTAGAATGAATCAACTAATTGGCCAACTAATTTTTAGCTATATCATTCAAATAGTCAGTAGTTGTTAGCTGGCTCAACCTAGCTAAAAACCAGTTAACAATTAGCTGCCTAAAACAATCCTGTCATGAGCCTTCCCATCAGATCCTCTCCAACTCAGTTGTTAGCTGCCTAAAACAATCATGTCATGAGCCTTCTCGTCAGATCCTCTCCAACCAAATCCTTGTATCTATCACTTTGACCCTAATCTTTTTTCGACACCACCTAAACCAGTTTGCCTTGATGCCCGTTTCGACCGTCGCCTCCACCCGACCCAACGCTGCCCGACCCCGCGCCCTTCCTGGCACCTCCATCCCTGCCCCATCGTCGTCGCGACACCGACCCCCTCGACAAAGCTAGGTCTTGCTCGTGACAATGATGTGACCCGTCTTCGCGACCAACAAGCTTGGCGAAACAGCAAGCCCTGTCTCTGAGCCGGAAACGTCGTTTGACCTCACCCCTTTACTAGCACCTCTGACCTTCTAGAACATCGACATTTGATAAGGTACACAGCCTTGATTCGTTTATAAAAAACTTAGCAGTGTCTTTGCTAAGTTTTTTATGATCTCGATTGATTTTGTCATGTGGTGTTTCTGGCCTCCAATAAATTCTCGACCTACACCCGTCACTGGCTGAGGCCACCGTCGGTCGCGTGATGCTTGCTACGTTCCTACCCTGTTTGCTGTCAGTACCGTGCACTGCCAGTACCGTGCTGTTTAGAACCAGGCCTATGCCATTGTGCCTGGCTTTCCGGTGCGGGGGAGGAGGGATTTCCCTGGGAACGCGACGGCGGCGTACGAGACGGACTGATGCCCATAGTGCGGTGTGTGCGTGCGTCGCTCGCGACCTCGCCGTGTGATTAGAGAATGGATGGAGGAATATGTGCCCCTCGGTCGGTCCCCTGCTTTCCTTTCGGGGGTGAGGTCTGCGTGGCGTGCGGGTATAAATAATCCGTCTCGCCGTCGCCAAATATTCCGTCTCTTTTGAAGCGCCGCCGCTGGCCGCTGCTGCAGCTAGTACCTAGTTGTACCACACTGAGCGCCGCTGCTGCTGCAGATCGAGTCAGCTCCTCGCCTCGTCTTTCTTCTTTCTCCTCAGCTCCGTTCGGGTCCTCGTTGAATTGAATTTCATCCTCGTAATCGTAAATTAGACACATATCAATTAAGCTAATAATATGACGTTATACTGAATACATATATGTTGTATTATAGTTTTGCCTTTATTTGGAAGATATTTATGTGCTACAAATCTACCACATTTGAACGCGAAAACGAAAACGTGTTATAAACGTGGGTGCGCAGCGGCCGTACCCCCAGTTTCAAACATGGGAGTGAAATGGCAGGAATTCGATTGGAAGACAAAAGGCGGGCGTGCACCTGGTTCCCCAGCTTTCCTCGTGTGTGTCGCCTTAATATTTGCAGTGTCTCCATCAACACAAAAAAAAAAAAAGCGCGGAGATCGTAATCAGATGCACAAGGTTTTCAAATGCAATCGGAACGGTTTAATTTGCGCGGATGACCCAAATCCTGCTCAACGCAAATGCCACGCTCTCTTTTAACCAATGAAGTTAAATAAAATACGGACCCAGAACCCGTCTTATTATTTTTATAACAAGTTTTATCAACCCGTCTTATTTATTTTATCGACCCGTCTTATAATTCGTCTGATTATTTTTATAACAAGCAGTTTTATCGACCCGTCTTATTTATTTGTTTTTACAAAATAAAAATTGAAGTCATACTAAAGTATATTGTACGCTACACAATATCACACTGAAAATTAATAATTATTATGGAACTTTGAAACTTGTCGGATAAACTTCGAAACTATCATGTGTGTTGGATTGATTTTATGGATACCATTATTGTTAACATCTAAGTGTAGACCTTGTGCATGCAGTAGTGCGTGGTTATTTATATTTCGTCCTGATCGCGCGCCACCAGTTGGTCATCCTAGCTAGCTAAGTCAAAAACCATCGAGGCAGCAACCCATCCCCGGCCGTAGTGCGCTCTAGCTACCCACAATGTTTGAGTGCCTTGTCGGCCGGGGAGAAGATCTCCATGACCCGCGGATTTGGATCACAGACAGACAGACAGAATCGTCGATCACGATCGGCGGCGGCCTCTCCATATCTTACTCGTCAGTCACCGCGGCGCTCCAACGTGGAGCACGCAGTACGTTCGTGGAGCTTATTACTTATATTAGCTAGCTTAAGTAGTAGTTATATTAACTCGTTTTTGTGTTGAATTAATGTGAGACTGTACTAAATTAATATTCAATAATAGTCAACCTTAAAGTTCCAATTTAATGCTACGGTGTACTAGTATTAATTTTAGTATCATACCAGAACTTAAAGGGACAATTAAATCAACTTAAATACGTGGACCTTTGGTGCATCTATTGACAAGCTGAGAAAAGGATGCAGGACTGTCACGCGCGTGCGCGCCGCCGGGCCAGGCCGTGACCAAGTCTGTGGTCGTGGTAGATCGGACCTTGGTCTGAATATTCCTTCCTAACGGTTGCACATTTTGTCTGTAGTGATGATCGTCTGTTACTGGCCGTTTCTCCTCTTCGCTCGCCAACTTGACCTGTCTTCTTCAGAATTTGGATCATAAACTCACCAATGACAGCATGCATTCAATTTGTTAGCGTCGCGGGTCTTTGGCCCAATAAACTACGTGGAACGTGCATGCATTAGTAGTAGTAAACAAACGATGACTGTGCGAGTATCGCAGTGTACTCCACTAAGTAGCGGCTGACCCTGCCAGCAGCAGCATGAAGTGCAGTGCAGCGCAGCATGCATGCCCATCCCCCTTCCGCTTCCGCCCGCGCCCGCGAGGCAGCCAGCCGCCGGCACGGCGGCAAGCCGGCAACGGTATGGCTCGCCTTTGAAGCTACCACCAGCGATGAGCCACCACGCCCCGGCCGCCGCCGCCTCAACTCAGCTCCCTACAATTAAGGCCCCCCGCCCGCGCATAAGATATTCAGGATCCGTGCGCGAGACCACACCAGGGGCCATGGCTTTTGCCCAAAAGCCAGCGCGGGCAGTGAAGTCGACAACAATTAAAAATGTGGTAAAGCCAAGCGGCCGGGCGCGCGCGACTGGGGCTGCTCTGCTGCCGTGCCCCTCCCCGGCCGCGAATCAGAATGGCTTGGCTTTGTGCAAAGGTCAGCAAGGGAAAGCAACCATGATGACCCGCTTTCGCAAACTCCTTTTAGCTAGCTACCAGCTTCAGGCCTGTTGATTCGGTGGCCTAATTAAAATAAACTGCTAGCAGCTTATAATAAAGAAAAGAGTAAAGCAAAACTTGTGTCCGTGTGATTCAAGCTTCCTCATACTACTCTGCGGATTAAAGACAGCTGCTGTTGCAGTAGAAACCGGTACGGATTAAAATCGAGCGAACACACTCGCACGTCTTGCTAACGCCGGTTGGACTCACCAGGACTAACACTGCATTTAACTTTCAGGTTGAGAAGAGCAATAGATGTGAGAGTTTCATGTACTGCTATCGTTTTATCTCACACCATTGCCAATAATATGATTTGTGCTGAAACCAAAAGATATTTAGACTATCTTGGAATCGGATTGATTTGACTAATCCGATAAGATTTTCATAACAACTTCATTAATATGATTCGTAAAGGTATGATGTCATTATGTTTCTAGTGGTGTTGCCAAAGCTCATTAAATCTAAGTCTCACAAGGGTAATGAAGACCTGGGTTTCTGTCCAGCATGTGGCTAGGAAAAAGGACCCTCAGCAGAGTTCACGATCATAGCCGGAGTCCAAAGAAGCGTAGGTCGAAGAAAAAAATAAGGGGTATACCCTGTTTTCTTTCTTCATTGTGTGGTGACTCCCCTCCTCACTATCTGGTTCCAAGGGGGTTATTTTGGGTGAACTTTTGGCTTCATTTCCCGTTTCTTATAATTAAAGGTTCTTTACTCGTTGTTAGTGATTTTGATACTTTATTGTCATGGGCAGAGGACTTGTCATGATCAATATGGTATAACTAGGGGTGATAATGGATCGCGATACAAATGTTTCTTCATAATTTGTTAGGATCCTAAATTAATTTTAGTTTAAAAATAGATAGAAATAGAGTCTGATAATAATTCGATCCGATCCTTACATTTTATAACCTAAAACTTAAAGGTATGATTCGTAAAGGTATGATGTCATTATGTTTCTAGTGGTGATGCCAAAAGCTCATTAAATCTAAGTCTCACAAGGGTAATGAAGACCTAGGTTCTGTCCAACATGTGGCTAGGAAAAAGAAGGACCCTCAGCACTCAGCAGAGTTCCTTATCCTGACGATCATAGCCGGAGTCCAAGAAGCGTAGGTCGAAGAAAAAAAATAAGGGTTGTACCCTGTTTTCTTTCTTCATTTTGTGGTGACTCCCCTCGTTATCTGGTTCCAAGGGGGTTATTTTGGGTGAACTTTTGGCTTCATTTCCTGTGTATTGTAATTAAAGGTTCTTTACTCGTTGTTAGTGATTTTGATACTTTATTGTCATGGCAGAAGACTTGTCATGATCAATATGTTGTAACTAGGGGTGATGATGGATTGCGATACCAAGTTCCTTCATAATTTGTTAGGACCCTAAATTAGTTTTAGTTAAAATGAATAGAAATAGAGTTTGATCCTAATCTGATCCGATCTTTATATTTTATAATTATTAAACTTAGAGCCAATTGTCACCCCTAGGTGCAACCTAGAACTTGCTGGCCTCTAGTTGGGGTCGACCGACCCCACAATATACTAGAACCATGGGTCCACTATTCAGCCTTTATGCTCACTCTTTCATGTTTGGCTACGAGTTTTTCACAACTCTCTTCTCTTTGTTGTATTTCTTTTTATATTTCGACGATTTTCATGCAAAATAAAAAAACTACCCTTAAACAATAAAGTTTTGAAAAAGGTTGACATTTCATAGGATAATGTGCTAGAAGCTTCATATAGTTTGTTCCTTGAAAAAATGTGTGTTCCATTTCCATCAAATAAATACTCTAAAGTTTCACAGTGTGATCTTTCTCTAAGACTTTGCAAAAGCAACATGGGCTATGCTGAAGTATTGAAAAAATGGAGATAAAAAAGTCCAATCATTGAAAAAGAGAAAGAAAGAAGAAAAGGCAATCGTGTCTCACAATCTTCATAAATTAGAGAGCTGAATCATACTAGCTAAAGGAGTAAAATAAAGTTTGTCATCATGTTCCACACACACGCAAATCTTGATCAAAGAGATATAATTTTGTTCTCCTTGGATCCTTGTTTTGACTCTGCAGTATATGCAATGCAAGTATGTTTTCATGTTTATACCTACCTAAGCTCTACATAAGCCCGATAGAAGTAGGATGAAGAAAGAAGACAATTTTCTATGCTATGCATGACTTGGTAAGGAATCATACATTGTTGAGTGATCTAAGAGTACCATTTGAGATGCAAAAGTGATATATGTACTTTCCCTTGAAAAAGTTCAAAAAATGTCAATGACTAGGATGTAAAAAACGGGAAGATAAACTTTGCTTCCAACCGTTATACTTTTCAATCGATGAATGATATATCTTAGCCAAGGCCACATATGCCACCTATATAAGAAGTGTCTCATAATAAGTTTTATGTTAGTTGTAAATGTTAAGATGGTTATGTTCATGTTTACTTTCATTCTAAATTTTACTTGAGGACGAACAAAATCTTTGGGGGTGGGGGGGTCTTGTGGACGGTAATTTCATCATTTATATAGAGCATAGTCAAAACCATCAACAGAACAACCATTTTATTTTTTCGTTTGTGCCTACTACTAGAGCCCATGCATTTTCGTTTGTGACATGTGCATATGCATGTCGTACGCCTAGTTAGCTACTCCTACTAGACAAGCTAATAAGGGATGCTGAAGTCACGAAGCACACATCGACGTATCATGTGTTCCAGCAAAAACCTTAGCTCCCAAGGAATTAGAGGTGACGACGATCGTCTTTTTCCAAATGCGTTGCCCCCGCTTTCGATGTTTTCGATAGGATTATTATTGCGGGGAAAGGCGATGAGGAATTGCACACACACTAGCTGCTGCTTGCCAGCTTTGGAAGCATCCACGCACGCACACATCGACGACCGGGCGCGGGCGGGCGCGCATCGACCAAAAGATGGAGACGACGACGACGACGAAGAGGGCTACGACGCGATTGGATGCCGCCCCTAGGCTTTAGTCACATTCAGAGGCCATGTTTTTTAAAGCAATTGTTTTTGCCCTAAGCTAAGCTAAGCTAAATGAAAGGCGCCTCACCCCCACTGGCCTCTCTAATCAGCGGCGGCATTGTCAACGTAACGTGCACGATCGCTGGACTGGCGGGTTTACTAAACAAATTGCATATATTAATAATATAAACCCTCTTTCCGTGAATGAATGCAAGCAAACGATCGAGTTCATATATGCATGATGATCCTAGCTAGCCCATATATTATATTTCATCGATTGCTAATTAATTCAAGACTCGATCAGGGTCAAGTAGTACTACTACTAGCGCATCAACCGTGTAATGGCATGCCTTTCTTGATATATATTTTTAAAATTATTTTTGATGGTATATAGAGCTGTACTGCAGGTAGCTTGCTAGCTAGTGGAAGCATCTGAACAGCTTGCATGCACTTACACAGGACTGGAGGGATTAATTACATGAACAACAACAGCGATAAGCACCGGTGTGGTGGTGTCTACATACTACTACAGTTTAACTACTGGTGTAACTAATTAATATCCAGGTGTAATACACATATATACACCCTGTGAAAGGAACCATGCATGCAGCACTGTATACATGAATCTTCACCGAAAAGGAGAGCAAGATTTCACGGGGCCCTTTTTTTACCACATCGCCATGCACTGCGAGCTGGCTACGACGAACGACGAGACTGCAAGCAGGCAGGCAGGCAGCCAGCACGCTTTATCACATGATCCTTTGCACCCACACTGGCATCTCAGTGAGGTGATGGATCGGTTGCTGGGTCTGCCATTTCTGGGGTTTCAACCCGACACATGTATCTCTCCCCAGATTTGCAGCGCCTTTTTATTTTATCTTTTACCTCGTCACTGCAAAAAAATAACGCCCCCCTGTCAAAACTCAAAATAGTGCCTCTCTCTGCATGCCCAAAGGCCAAAGAGATCTGCAGCTGATCGAGTGATCGATCCACTTGTGCGTGCCATCCATCTCTTAGCTAGAGTGGTAGCAGAGTCTGCGTCTCCAGCTGATATGCTGCTGGTTTAATCATGTCGTCAAGAATTGAAGGCACCGTCGTCAGCGTACGTGCAACTGGCTGGCGGTGGAAGATCAGTGCAAATATTCGAACCCATGATCACTGAACTTTTTATTTTTCGAACAATACCCATGATCATTAACCGGTTTCAATTCAGAACACTTTGTTAGTGGGAAACATAGCTGATTCTAGCTAGCTACAACCAAGAACATTTAGAACGGCTAGGCCGTTCGTACGTTTTACAGACGACGACGACGATGTAACCTTGAAAACTAGTGGCTCAAAATATCATACGTTTTACTGTATTGTGCCCGGCGGGTGAAAAGTTTCGTGTCTCCTACACCTAAATTTTGTAAGCGTGTTGTAAGAAAAAAAAATAGGGTACGGTGTTTACAGGGGTTTTAAATCTAAATTAAAACATGTAAGGATTAGCTAGGTGCAATGTATATTTCTTTCCTACAACCGATTTACAACCCTGCTTCGGCGCCGTTTGGTTGTTAGGGATTTGTGGGTCGGAACGATTACTAACCAGATTGCTTCTCTAATTTATATAAACTTTAATGCATACACAAATGATGCTAGGGTTGACTGATGCATCTAGGGCTGGTCTGGACGAAATGCTCGTGGCTCGCTGGCTCGCTCGGTTTATGGTCAGCTCGACTCGACTCGGATCGGCTCGTTTGAATTTTTTCACGAGCTGAACTGACATCCTAGCTCGGTTCATTAACGAGCCAGCTCGGTTCGTTAACGAGCCAGCTCGCGAGCTAAACGAGCTACCATATTCCAGCAAAACGAAACTATATGCATATTATTTACAGAATAATTGATGAACATGTTATATATATGTGAGGTGTCTATGACTTATGAGTTAGACTAATGATTAATGAACTATGTCTATGTGTTAATTTTGTCTATGCAAATATAATCATGGGTTAAACTGATGAACATGTATGTGAATTGTGAATTAGTGAGTGATGAATTATGTTAATTTGGTGTTATATTGACGTGGTTTGTGAAATTATGAGTATAATTACTATTTTCTATTGTTAAATTAGTTTGAAATTAACTAAAAAATAATTATTATGTACATTTTATTTTTTTTCTGCTCTGGCTCGCGAGCTAAACGAGCCGAGCCGAGCTGACTCTCTGGCTCGTTACCTTAATGAGCCGAGCCGAGCTGGCTCGTTATCCACCCCTAGATGCATCTCACAACCTAGCATCACATATATTCATCTAATCTCTACTGACGTGATACACAAATGACCAAATCGTAAATTAAAATACAACAACACATGTAAATTTCAGTGTCTTGGAAATTATTTGATTTAAAGTTAGGCAAGTCCAAATCTAGCAAGATAGCCAGCATGCATTATCCTTGACACCAACACTACAAATTATACACTCCCTCTATTCATTTTTATTTGTCGTCTGTTAGCGCAAAGCAGGTGAACTACGTAGCCACAAATAAATAATATAAAAACGGAGAGGTAGTATTTGGTTGCAACGTACGCACAAATATATCTGATGGTTAAATACATATTCACAGTGCGCAGCAGCACGTATAGGCTTATCTGGAAACAAAAGAATTGTTGCCCATAAATTATAGATGGTCAGGTCAGTGCGTGCGCGTTCAGTACGTCCAGCTACATGCCTACCTTTGTTGCTGGGATCCAACTGGTGGTGTGAGAATATTGCCTACTAGCTAACGACTCTACCAGAAAAAAGCTAACGATTCCAAAGCTGAGCGCGGCTTAGCCAATCAAAAGATGAGGGGAATAACTGCCAAGAATGTCAGTGGCTGCTGTTTATTTCTTTAACTACATAGTAGTAGCCGTTGTGTTTCCTTTCAAATTCCTTGTTTGGGCAAAAGCCATGCAGATATGCAGTTGGCCGGCCGTCATTTCGCGTGAATATAATATAATATGGGTGTCAAATCATCTTTTTTTATTTAGATGACAGATTGACACAGAAGCTATTCTCACCGGAATATTTGTTGGATGTAATAGCTGATGGATATTGAAAAGGAGCACATAAATTATGACATGCCTTCTGGACATGTTAATAACCCTAAGCATTTAACCGTAGTGAAAACTAATAACCTTGCCGTCTCTTGGTGAGAACTAGTTAATTTGAAGGTTGGCTACTCATTTCCACGTTGAAAGTTATCACCAGAGATTTGAGCGCTATATATAAAAACATCCGGTTTTTTTTTTTTAAAAAAAAACTTGACGAGAACTAGCAGACACCTTTCGTTAATCAAGAGTGAAAGCATAGGGTTACAACCTTCAAGCACCAAAATGATTACACGGCCGTTTATAAAATTGGTCGATGCACATATATTACGGTATCCCCCCTACTCATTTGACTATTTTTTTCTTGTTTTTTTATACATGGTCAAAAATTGTTTTAGCCATATTGAAGAATATGAAATGATTACGAAAATTAACAGATGCCATGGCCAAAAAAACACACTATAGTAAAAAAATACTGTGTATTATTATAACAATATGACTTTAGCTTTTCATGTGTATGGGGGTTTCTAGATCGTATAAAACAAAGCAACACAAAAATGCCCTGGGAAAGGGACATGAGCATAACAATCTAAAGCAAAGGGACCTCACCCATGGTAGTGGAATATCGTAGTCGCACCGTCCATACCAACTAGACCAGCTGCTGGTCATTCATATCCCATCAAATGCTCACTACATTGGATATATATTGCCATCAATGAAAACTACAGGTATGGACGTTTTTTTCTCAAAGCGTTTGAAAATTTCATTAGTGTGCGTCGGGACGACCATTTTTGCATTGGCTAACTCACTCTGTCCAGAAAAGAGTCGCACGTATGCACCTCATTTTTAGGAGCAATCAATTTTAACCCAACTAGATTATTTGTGAGTATTAATATCTTCAAAACAAGTCTACTGTGCACACATATTGTATGATTTATCTAATAATATTTATTCGATATTAGTTAACTTATCAAATATATATATAGTACACTATTAAAAAAAGATTGTTTTGGCAGTTTGCCACCCAAGGGGACAGAGGCATGGATGGATCTAGATACTTATTCAGATATTAATTTTTTGGTCTTCTTTTTAAATTGTGAACAAATAACATATATAATTTGCTATGTAAATTTATATTTTTTTTCTTGTTTTTAGTATTGAGCCTATTAATATTGGAAAAGGTAAACCTACATATCTGAATACGGATTCAGATGCTTTTTTATTTGTTTTATTGTGGAAAGAAAATAATGCACACAAAAAAACTATACAAGATTTTATTATTATACTTGAAAATATTAGATTTATTGTATGAGCTGGATGCTTTAGGAACGTCGGGTGGACCGACCTGAGCCCCACGGTGCGTGATGCCGCCGATTCCGTTCTCTCCTCTGTGGGTGACGTCACGCGCGGCGCCACACGGGGAAAAAGAAGACGCATCAGGCACTTGAGCAGCACGCACGCATGTGCCCTGCAATCCAAGGACACGGACACGGACACGGACACGGACACGGAGGAACAAATCTTCCTCGGGAAAATCGCGCACGGCCCCCACCCGGCTATTGGGCCGGGCCCTACACCACTGGCATGCGCTGCACCTGCGCGCTTTCTCCGTCCGATCTCGCGCGAGATCTTACCCGGGCAGGACGGGCCGGGCCGCACGGCTTTCTCCCTGCTGCTGCCCCGGCGCCCGCCCGTACGCTAGCATGCACACAACAAGCCGCGCCGCGCCATGCCCTTGGCCCCCAGGCCCCAGCGAGCGAGCGAGCCTGCGGCCGGTTGTCACAGCGGCGAGATCGCGATCGAATCTAGAGGACTGGATTGGGGGCCCCCTCCCTTTTCTCCGGGCCTCGGCGCAACTTGCAAAAGGGTGCTGCGAGGGAGGGTGTGTGTGTCATCGACCGCGTGGTGTGGTGTGGTGTGGCGCGTAGCCCTTCTTTCGCGCGCACGTACTAGGCGACTCTTTAGATAGATCATGTGATCTTCTGCTAGCCATCTTTTCCGCGCGTGCATGCGAGGAGGCTTCGTGTTTTTTTCACCCGCGCCCCCTCACATCGGCTGCCAAAAAAGAAAAGGTTCGGATCGATTGCCCAGATTTGTTCTCTGGAGGACGCGTCGTCGGTCGTTGTAAAGGATCGGACGTGTGATCTCGGACAGCGCACGTACGCACACAGGCATACAGCAGTGGACGTGTGTGTGCTGTCTGCACGAGTGTGTTGTGGTGGTGGTGTGGTCAGCCCGGCCAAGTTGTTCGGAGCCTGGGCCGGGCGGCCAATGGTGCGGCGCCGCGCGTACGACACACATCCCTCTGCACTCTGCAGGGACGACGCGCGTGCGTGCCCGTCCACTGCACGATCTATGCTAGCTATAGCTAGACAGTGATTGACGTGCCGGAGATGGCCGAGGATCGACGATTGGGTCGTCTCCGTACGTACGTAGCTAGATCTTGGCGGAATATTAGATCGATCGTTCTGTCGGGAATTCCTAGGGTTTCTCGCTTCCGCTCGTCGTCCTTGGCCCGCTACAAAAGCGTGCGCGAGTGGGACCGTACGTGCGCGACACGCCAAAGTGTGAGTGCAGCGTGCGGCGGATTCGGATGAAATAGGCTATGCATGCATGCCCCCCGGGCTAACAGAAACTAGCACAAAAGCTGTACGCTCACGCTCTAACTGATGAGCAGAATATATATATATATATATATATATATATATATATATATATATATATATATATATATATATATATATATATATATATATAGTACGTGGAGGTAAAAGAGAAATGTGTTTTTTTTTCAATGACAGTCTTTATAATCCATGAAATTGTCCTATCATGTCTGAAGTTTTATCGTATCATTGTATTCTAATATTACTAGAACAGGCGGCGGCGCCCTTTCGGGCGCCCTATAGGCCTATAGAGATGATGCAAAATTTGTAAAATAGCATTTATTTAAGAAACAAAACAGTACAATGTCACATAAACATAACTGCTATAAGACATTTCAAAGAATAAGAATGATTCCCGTTCAAGTTTGGAAATCACTTCAAAAAATAAAATCTTTTCAGACACATATTAAGCAGTACTTGTACACAAAATAGCACTTAAACAAAATTACAGTTTGTACTATTTACAATACCAACATATCCCTGTGACCATAAAAAACATGACACAAACAAGCAAGTATGTATGGATATGGTAACAAAAAAAGAGAGAGCAGATGGCAATTAAAAGAAAGAAAGAATACACACATCATTTTGACCCAACTCTAAAAGCTTCCAGAAAGGTCAAATATTCCTACATGCTCATCCTGAAAGTAGTAGTAAAAAGAAAGTGTGTGTCACATAATGTGCAAACATGTTCAGGCCGCATCTCGGTCCAGAAAGCTCCAGTGCTTGCAACAGCAGTGACGAATCGCCCATCAGGTCAGAGTGGCAGCGACTGAAGGAAAAATTGGGCACCTTGAATTTGTGTCTCTTTTGTGTGTTGTGATGCCTCCCACCGCTTTGCAAGCCCATCGCCCTCCAGCATCCTGACCACTTCTGACATCTTGGTCCTGTGACCAGGGAAGAACTGGGTACATAGAAGCGCCACTTGCACCATCTCCTCTAGCTCAATGCGGTCGTATTTGCTCTCCAGGCCCTTGTCGACAAGTGTGTCCAGCTGCTTTTCTTGGTGCATCTTCTTCAGCTGAACAACATCAATGTCCATTAGCTCAGGTACGATCACATGCCACAAGTTATGTAGACCATATTAAATCGGTATCACGCTAACCGACCCAATTTAAGACGGTTCCCTTCTAAACTAAGTCCAAGCAAACTGAACTTACTGTTTTTAGTGAAGCGAGTAAACTCCTCAAGCTCAAATAGCATGTTAACGCTCCAAAGTTTAAAATATTCTTTCCCACCCCTCTGTGATTTAGTTTTTACCCATGTATAATGTTTCATGTGAAGTAAAAGGACATGAGAGCTCAAGCATTGTTTAATACATTCCGGAGTGCTTCAGAGATGCACCCATGGAGTAAGATCAGTTTCTGACCATCACAAGACAGTACAGTAATCTGTGCTGGTAGCCTGGTAGACTAAGTGGTGGCACCTATATTATTGTCATTCGGTCATCGTAGGGACTTCTGTAAAAAAACACAGAAATCACACCGTTTGAGCCTTAAGCAACAATTAAGGGGCAAACATGTTAGTGTATAAAATACATGCAGCCACTTATATATTATAGTCTTACACTAATTCAATTACAAACTAATGATTAATGAGCTTACTTTGGTGACAAATTTCCATGAATGATTGGCTCAGCTTTGCACTCAGAGATAATTCAGTCTCCTGAACAAGGAAACAAATCCGGAACACTCTGTTTGGTTGCGTTCAATTGTAGAGGAGCAGAAACAAGCTTCATAGTGCTGTTGAATTATATCCAGCTGAATCGATACAAAATTGTTATCTGAAAACAGATATACTTCCACAGCAAAAAGAACAATCCTTCCATTCTGATGAACAAGCGAGTAATGAGTATATTTTTTCTACATGAGTATAAAAAGTGTAGCACTACCTGTTTCAGTTCGGTCAATATTTTGCAAACTGCGAGGTACATAGAATTTTATCAAAAGGATAGACAATCTAAACAATATATATTTGATAGAGTATTCAGACACATTGCAATGTCAAGAGCAAATCTTATACCTCACTAAAACTTCAGGTGCCCTTTTGATCTCTACGTACTGGATAATGACGTGGCATGAACATCTTTAAAGTGGAGCACCACGACACAGCGCTAACCTGCGACACATCGTGAACAAACAAAATTAGTTACGAGTCAAAAATGCAGGAACAACACGCATCTAAACTATCTTACATTTTAAATCTTATGACTATATGGCTGTACCTATTGGAAGCCTAGTCTTGATACAAGTCTATGATATAAGTTGCTGGTTACCAAATATAATATACTACAAAAGCACTCTCTGTAACTTATGAAGGGTATGACTTCATTGATAATCCTTGGCAACCTTTTGAATACCAAACACAATATTAAAAGGAGAACTGCAACTTCCTGATAAAGAGCGTTTACAGGCACGAGGACCGCAAAGGTCAAGGAATTCCTAGATAATTATAGGTGCTTCAATTTCATAAAGTGTTTTTTCTGTGGTAGTACCATTCAGTTTGTTACCTCACAGGTCTAGTATAGCTAAATCTGCAAGCATACCAACCTCAGATGGTACATGTCCAGAAAGGCCATACTTCTGGGTAGCAATAAAGTTCATATACCAAAGGATGTGAATTTAATCAGTAAGTATTGATAACATCTATTGATGATAAAAGTGGAAACAAAACAAGCTTCTGCTGCCTGCTGGGTATTGGGGACTCAAGAACCCTCGTGGTTGACTATGTTAAAAAGAATCTTCTTGGGGTAAATCTCTAATTGTGTAATGCCTACATATCCTTTATTCAGTAGTAATTACGATGTTCAGTTAATGCTCATTTTTCAAAAAAAATGTTCAACGCCTAAGTCACATGCCAGGCAACATACTATTACTGCTGCAAAAAGAGTATCAAAGGGTGCAACATGAGTGGGCGGTGTGTATATTGGCGGTAGGATATGCTGCTAATCTATAACCAATAGTGCATTCTATATTGTCTATCTTCTGAAAGATTGTCCAGTCTTTTTTAACATTTAGTTATTCGATTTGTATTCACTACCTGTCAGTTCTGGGGGCTTTAATCCTGAGGTCTGGTACCTTTTCTCCTAAGATTTCAGTTCTTATTGAAGGTAAGCTGTGCTTTTGTCCAGAACTCCAGATCATATTATGTTCAAGTGCTCTCTAGGATTTACGAACCAGAATACACATAAGAAAATCCCCTTAACTACTTTTCTAGAAAATAAAAGTTCTAAACCTATCTATAGTTAGGAAACATCACTTTCTTTATTTCCGCATGAGAGACACATATCAATATATTAAGGGCTCCATTGAAAAAGCTTTCTGCATGATAGATTGAACAATGTGTCACCTGTCAATATAGCTCCACAACCAGCAAAATAATAGCAGCCATGACCTGATAGAAATACAATGGAAGTCAACAAAAACCTTTGTGTGCACTGGAGGAGTTAAGCATTCAACTTTAAATGCAAGAACGAATATAAGACAGTCATAAGAATTTTCAATCAAACTTTTGACATTCAACTTTAAATGCAAGAATGCCTGCTGTATGCCTAGGAGTTTCTAGTACAAGAACCGAATGGCCAGCAAACATCCATGTGTCACCCTCCTTAAGAATGATGTCAATACCACGTATTCTGTCCTTATCCTTCTCAGAACAATTTACCTAAAATGTATATGATCATCAGAAGACTAAATCGGACACACCAATCTTCATATATACAATTAACATTAAGTGCCTTGGGTAGTAGGAGAAATTTAGTGTAGAAACAATTAAAACTAAAGAAAAAGGTTTGCATCAAACAGTAGATTTGATAATGTAGACAAAAGTCATGCTTAAACTTGAGGCATAGCCATTAGTATATGCTCAGTTTTAAACTTTAGTTACATAATTCAATCTTGAAAACTGTAAGTATTATTAAATTGAATGGACACTTTATTAATAAGAATAATATATTCTATAAAAACACTCATAATAACTCCATCCTTGGGTATAACACTATTAGGTTCGCTATAGCTCATGACAACACATATTTTGTTTATGTCACTGTTACACTTTGTATTAGAGTCACTGGACAATAAAGGAAACGAAATAACAAAGAAAATAGTCCAAAGTTATACCTTTGTACCATATTTTTCTTTCAATTCCAAGTTTCCACCAGTATGATCATAGTGATGATGGGTGTTCAGTATATAGTCAAGTTATGGTTTCTCTTCTCCAATGCATTTATAATAAGTGTAGCCTGAGAAGTTAGAAGGAGTATACTCTGCCAATATATGGTAGGTTTAGACATCAAACAGATCATGAACTAACCAGTGATGTAGTGACCATATATAAAAGGAAAAGCATGAAGCAGATCATGAACTCACGAGTCCATCAGTCATCAGATATTAAAGGAAGAGCAGGAAAAAACAAACCTCAAGGAGCATAAGTTTGATATTTTAGCCATAGTGAATTGGATTGTGAACAGGACTGATGATTTGCTCCTGAATTGAGTCCCATTTATTTTGTTGATTGGGGTACAAATATCATGCAATAGATCAAAGGAATGAAAAACTCTCACACAACACTAATCTTCTTTTGTCCATTGTGGCAACAGTACCAAGGTAGTGTCTTCTTTTATCCTCCTAAGTAAAATGGCAAAGGAACCAATTCAGCCGAGGGCAATTAATTAAATTAGATGGCAATTAATAAGAAGTATCATGTGAGCAGATTAAAAAGTACCACACAAGACCAAAAAATCTCATCTGATCTGCTTTGGCCGTGAGGCATGGGCCGCCTCTAGTGATGAGATTGAGGAGAGGAGGTGAGAAGCATGAAACGTAGAGCAACAGAGGACGATGACCGTGGGGTGGACGTGGAGCCTGGATGAGGTCAGCTCTGTAGGCTCACTTACTATGGTAGATCTAGGCAATGGAGGAGCCCTAGACATCGATGTGGAGGTAGCAGATCTCTAAAGGCCGGCACGGGAGGAGCTCTTAAGGCCAGAGGCGGGTGCGTCGTGCGTAGGTGGAGGCCAACGCGAATATGGTTCCAGAGGCTGAAGACAGGCGCAGACGCGGGGAGGTAGGGCGACGGGACGACAGATGGAGTGAGGAGGAAGCACGGGCGGCGAATCGAGGGGGGTGAAGAGCCGAAGAGGAAGCGAGGGGAAACAGGCAGAGCGGGGATGGGATGGCAGATGGATCGAGACGGAAGAACGGGCGGTTGATCGATGGGGAGGAAGAGGTGAAGAGGAAGCAGGGCGGCAGATCAAGAGGGGCGCTGCGCGGCATGGGAGGAGGGAGAGGCCGGGAGGGGAGACCGGGAGAGGAGCATGGTAGCCGGTCTAAGCTTCATTGAATAAAATTTTTGGATCCACTCCCAGACACACGTCGCGCGACGGAAGGGGCAGAGACCGCCGAACGCGGACAGGCGCCCAAAAGGGGTGGAGTTTTAATAACTCCGATGGTATTCGAGTAAGAGAGGGGCTACTATAATGTGTGTTTCTATGTATCGTGTGTGTTTTGACGAGTTGTTTTTCAATACTGAGAGGGGTGTTTGGTTTTTTTAGAGACTAATTTTTAACTCATCTATTTTATTTTATTTTAGTCACTAAACTGGTAAATACAAAAACTAAAATAGAGTTTTTGTTTCCGTACAACAATTTAGGAACTAAAATGAAATAAAATAGAGAGACTAAAAATTAGTCTATATAGAAACCAAACACCTAGACATTGAGATGGAATGTATATCCATGATTTGTATGCGTCTCCTTTATTAGGATCGAGAATGGGAAAACGAATCTGCGTGCCAATGTAATCCATATACAGACAGGGGAGATTAGATTCTGAAAAAAAAAATCTCCCGCGCGCCGGTACCACTAGCACGTGACCGACGTGCGTGTCTGGCCGCGCGAATTTACGTGCCCAGCCCAGCCCAGCGCCGGCCTGGTGCCCGGGTCGGGGCCGGAAGTCGCGCGTGGGGCCTGTCCATCGAACAAAAGCGAGAGAAAACGTGCATCGGCCGGTGGTGGCCCGTACGGTGGGCTGGGCTCGAATCAACAGCAGATGAATTGGTAGACAAGACAGCGCGATGCATGAATAGTGCGTGATTGGGCTTCTCGAGATAGACGCGGTTAATTGGGCCGGATTGCACACGCAAAAACAAAAAAAAAAAACTGTCGGCGTTTGCAGTTGCAGTTGGGCAGTGTGCACACACGTTAACAACAGCAGAAGCAGCAAATGACACGGCTCGGCTCATCAATTAGCTGCTGCCACAAACAAGGGTTTACCTGTCGGCTCATCAATTAGCTACTACTAATAATCAGCAGCGCTCGGCACTCTGGCAGCACAAGCGCAGGACCCACCAGTACTGTGTGCGTGACAGCGTGAGTACTGAGTTGGGAAGCCACACCCCACACCACACGGCGTATTGGCTGTCAACCGACCCGGATCGATCGACTAGTTGCGGTTGCCGTCGGTTGCTCGGACACTCAGCCCTGTCAAGGTAGCAGTACTCCTCCCGGCCTTATCACTCCGGTGCAGTGCAGTGGAAACAAAAGGCAGAAATCCCTACCACGGCGGCGCATTGATGAATCCCCGCTGCTGTGACTCAGAGCCTGACGAGGGGGTGCTATGCTACGGCCTACTCCGGGCTAGGGTGTGGAGCGAGTGTCTGGGACTGGGAGAATCCAGCGTCGTGTACTGTCCACGCGTACGCGGGTTCTCGGCAAGGCCAAGTGGGCAACATGGCAGGGTGGCAAGACGGTACTGTATGTACCTACCGGCACTACGCTTCGACGCCTCCTTTTTTCCAAAACCTTCCAAGCCCCGCGTTCAAACTGTGCCTAGGCGACGGATCCTCGGTGCTAGTAGATCACACACACACACACACACACGGGCGAAATGTCGGCGAGTTAATGACGGTGGTTAAAGTGAAACCTGGATCCAGCACCAGCAGCAGTCTTTCAGGTTTCAAGAACACTCAGGTCCTGCGTTACTGTGGACTGTGGTAAAAGTGCCGGAAGTTCAGTTCGACGGGGGAAGAAAAGAAGGGCCGCACCTGCACACAGCACACCTACTACACTAGTACACTGCTGCAATGTACTACCTGGGCCGTGCTCCAAAAGTCGTAACCACTCGGAGACTTCCCTCTGTCCTATCTCCGATCACTGATACATCTCACACCCTCACCACACCGTGACATAATTTGCCAGTAGGGTTTACGGTGCGGTATCGATAATAACCACACTACTTGCACAACAGCTCACTTCTTCGTTATTTTTTTTTTGTCAAGTGGGGTCGATCTGGCGCTGCCTATGATTCAAGTGTGAGAATTCAGCAACAGCCAGCCAGCTCCTGTTTCCGTGTACATACGCTTTCTAAAAGCTGGACCAGGCCGGCCCAATGCTCCAGTTGCCCGTGCGCGCTGCTTCGCCCCCTACCCCAGGCCTAGCCGCACGGAAATGAATGCGGGCCCACTGCCCGGACGACTTGCAACTAGTCTCCACCCTGTTCAATTAAATCCACAGACGCTGGGAAAACAATTCTTTTTGAAAGGTAGAAATAAATAAAAGATTGTGGGCTGTTGAAGTGCAATCTAACCCCTTTCTCAGACTATCTTCTAAATAACTACTTTTCGCAGAATCAGGCGTGTCATCTCTAGACGATGAGATTACACCAGTCAGCTACAGATGACGAATCTGATTAAAAAAAATTTGGTGCTAGTATACTCTAATCGTTTTACGCTAGATATGTTGTCATTAATTAATTGATAAAAAAAAAACAATATTTGTAACTGATGCCATGCATGCAGCAGGCTGCACGGCACGGTCGTCCGGAACTCCGGATGATGATATAAGACCAGCGTCACCCCCGCGCGCGCAGCCTGCTGTGATGCGCCCAAGTCGATCAATCATCGTCCGCTCTCATCATCTCATCGCAAAGCCAAATGTATCGAACGGCCGTCGTGACTGCCGCGGCCTTGGCCTTGGCCGTGCTCAGCGCGGCGGCGATGACGGCGGCGGCGCCGCAGGTGCCCTGCTACTTCATCTTCGGGGACTCGCTCGTGGACAACGGCAACAACAACTTCATCGTGTCGATGGCGCGGGCTAACTACCCGCCCTACGGGATCGACTTCGCCGGCGGGCCCACCGGCCGCTTCAGCAACGGCCTCACCACCGTCGATGTCATCGGTAAGCTGCCGCTGCCGGCTGCCGGCCGGGTCAACAAGACCAGGGCCAAGACGAGCGAACCTGCTGCACGGATACTAGCTATAGCTACAAGTAGTTTTCACGCCATCGTAGTACGTCCAGTTCACTAGTGTGGCATTGTTTGCTTCGTGTCCGTGGCGTGCAGCTAAGCTCCTGGGCTTCGACGACTTGGTGCCCCCGTTCTCCGAAGCAAGCGGCCAGCAGCTCCTCCGCGGCGCCAACTTCGCCTCCGCCGCCGCGGGGATCCGGGAGGAGACGGGCCAGCAGCTGGTAGGTAGTGTAGACGCATGCATGCATGCATATACGAACTGAGTAGGTAACTGACTGACTGACTGAACGAAAACCGACGCACACAGGGCGCCCGGATCAGCTTCAGCGGGCAGGTGCAGAACTACCAGGCGGCGGTGCAGGAGGTGGTGAGCATCCTGGGCGACGACGAGGCCGCGGCGGCGGCGCACCTGGGGCGGTGCGTCTTCACGGTGGGCATGGGCAGCAACGACTACCTGAACAACTACTTCATGCCGGCCCTGTACAGCACGGGCAGCCGGTACACGCCGGAGCGGTACGCGGACGCGCTGGCCGAGCAGTACGCGGGCGCGCTGCGGGCGATGTACCGGTACGGCGCCCGCAAGGTGGCGCTCGTCGGCGTGGGGCAGGTCGGGTGCAGCCCCAACGAGCTGGCGCAGCGCAGCTCCGACGGCGTCGCCTGCGTGGAGCTGGAGCAGATCAACGGCGCCGTCCGGATGTTCAACCGCAGGCTCGTCGGCCTGGTGGACAGCTTCAACAGGATCCTCCCCGGCGCGCACTTCACGTACGTCAACGTCTACGGCATCTTCGAGGACATCATCAAGTCACCCGGAGCCCATGGTGGGTTAATTAGAAGAGAAGATGGCACAGCAGTCGTCTGTCGGTTAATAATTATACTGATGCATGGATTGTTCAGGGCTGAAGGTGACCAACGCGGGGTGCTGCGGCGTGGGCAGGAACAACGGGCAGGTGACGTGCCTGCCGTTCCAGACGCCGTGCGGCAACCGCCACGAGTACCTCTTCTGAAGGTTGCATGCAGCATTCACTAGGCTGTTTTGCACCGGCAACAAGCGTGGAGTGCGTCCTGAGGCTCTGCAGGTTTTCACTGTTGGGGGTTGCGGATGCGCTCTCGATGAGGCAGAGCAGTGCAGTGCAGTGCGTCGGGCCGGCTGGCCCGCTGTCTGCCGTGCGGCTTACTGGGCCGACCGGGCGAGAAGGCAGACCAGATTCCAATACTAGTCCCATCAATTAGAAATATATGCCACTCCAATTTTGAAAAGTTAAAAACTAGTAAACTAGTGCATTTCCATACCACTCCATGGCATCAAAATGAACTAGTAATCTAATTTTGCAAATATTTAATTTAGGGGGAAAATTTAAAAAAACAACTGACACTAGACCATGTCTTTCCACACGTCAAAAAAAAAACTTCTCTACAGTGCCCAAACTTCCGCCATGGTTTCTCCTCCCAATCGCTGTTTTCTTCACCGTTCCCGCGCGTCAGGCTTCTAGGTCCTGCAGAGCTGTGAGCGCACACCATTATAACATGGCTCTGGAGAAATAGATCTGATACGGGGAATGTTCTGAGCGCGCATTGTCAGGCTGCTTTGCCTCCTTGTGCTCATCTTCCGCCGTGCCGCCGGCGTCAGGAAGATGGGCTACTGATCAAGGTCAACATAGCATTTTAGTCTCTTAGAGTAGGCTAGAGTTAAAACCCAACAAGAAATATCATAAAAAAGTAAAGAGAGAGAAAGGGGCGAAAAGCTTTTGAGAATACTAATGCCCCGTTTGTTTTGTTAGAATTGAATTCTATTCTAATAATTATAATTTAGGCAAAACTAATTGAGTTAACATATTTATTTATGTAATGTATTCTATGTTATGCTAAATCATATCAGATAGATAGTTATACACTACATTTATGTTGTAGAGAAACAAGTAGAAAAGTGTGTTATAAATTGTACATTAGAAAAGTAACATGTAAATCTATAGAATTAATTTCCATCTCTCGCCCACATGAATTTGAGATAGATTTATATATACACTTTGGAAAGTTGTGGAATGTCACGTTCTAAAAAAATAGGCTATTGCATTAGTTAAATTCTAATTCCTCAAAATGAAGGCAAACAAACGGATCCTAAACGGAAAAAATATTTAATCACGATTCGGACACGTGGATAACTTCTTTCTAAACACTTCTATACAAACATAACTCCATGGGCTACTGATATTTACTGAAATTAAAGAGAGCCGTTGAAGCATGAACCTTTTTTAGATACTACAATTTTTAGGAAGATGTCGGGCGGCACCTTTCGTCTGCCAAGTGCGTGGACAGCTTGCCTGTCGGGCCGAGAGTGCCAGTGCTTCAGCAAGGCTTTACTTGCTGCTCCTCTATTTTATCCATTGTTATATCCTCTATTTTCAACGCAACTTTAGAAACAGTATTATTTATGGTATAAATCTCTATTTATCACGGTTCTACCGTCGTGGGATAAAATTAGACGTGCTAAAAAAGCAGAGTCAAAAAATACTCGCCACTTTGGTCTTGTTCTCGAGAAGTTTGGCACGAGCAGCAAAAGCAATACTAACTCCATTCTCGAATATTTGTTATCGACTAATTTATTTTTAGACTAAAACGTAACAAATAAAAAAGAACGAAGGGAGTAGAGAGTATAAGCTTATTCAAACCTAGTTTGTAAGCCGGGAAGACAAATGAAAAACAAAAAACAACACAGCAGATTACACATGGATCGTTTCATTACTAGAGTAGGCATTTACTTCAGTAAATCGCTGGACAGAGCACAGACAAGTTCGGCGACACATGATCCTGCCAATCTGGACGGCCAGCGTGTGCAAGAAAACCTACCAGCCTAGCTTCGAGCCCGAAACAGAAATCACAGGCTATGTACATTAGGTAAAAAAGAGAGAATCACAGGGGGCAGGCGAATATTGTCCACTCAATAAAGATATACAAAAGGAGTGTCCAAAGTATTCTCGTATTTGATCGTGTGCCGTCTAAGGACAGACGAATATTGTCCAAATGTCCACTCGTTAAAGATACACAAAAGGAGTGTTCAAAGTATTCTCGTATTTGATCGACCGTATGCCTTCTGTAAAGAACATACCACTTCTTCGTATGCACCCGTTAATCCTTCAACTGCTATGTGAGGTCCAATTACCTAAACATAATATGATAGCTAAATTTAGAAAGTGAGCCGGTTTTTAAAGCGATCCTTTTTTATAGTTTTGAGAATAGATTGTCATGTCATATTTAAAAAGATCATGAAGTACTTGAGAATATAGAAAGAAGATTAACAAGGACGTCCAAGGCGAGCCGGAGAGCCAGTTCAATTCGAGTCCGAGTCTGTCTTAGCCTTCAGGACGAGTTCGCGGTAAAATGGATGACCAGGACACATTTGAACTTCATTTTCGATGACTCATATATAAATAAAAAGATAATTTTATAAACTAACTAATGGCTTTAGTTTGAAGTCTAAATTTTACTGGAGTCAATCGAAATTGCCAAGACAAGTCAGCGTCCAGAATACATCGTAGTGCTGCATAGTCGTTTTTAGTCAGTTAGACCGTGTATCGTCTAGAGCTCGTTAAGAGCTCTATTACCACCTTTTATAATCTGTGTACCTATATTCAAATTACACTCTACAAATAGTAGAGCCTACGATGTAAAACAGAACTTCTGAACACGGTCTTAGATCGTGAATCGTCGTAAAGCTTACTAGGGGAGGCATCCAGAGGGTGTGACAACACTTAGACCTTATATTGAGTCGTCACCACACATGTTAGGGTTTAAGTTTTGCTTTAGATCAATTTGTGTCCTTACCAGTTTGTGAAATCCACGTTCAAATCTTAATCATACATCTACAATAATAACTTAACTTACTTGGGTTACAATTTATTTTACTCTTACTTGTGTTCTTTGATTGACAACAAAGAACAGTTTTATCGATGCGATCTGATCAATCGGATTATGACACAATTGATAACCAGATGAAACATGGTACTAAAGTTGCATGGTTTAAATTAAAATGATCTGATGTATCACTCTCCACCAAATCAAAAAACCGACGGTTATCTTGAACCAATCGGCCCCCATCATTTTGGGAACATTTTTTTTTTATCTCCAGGGAAGATACGCTCCCTCCTTTCCCAGGTTTAATATTCTCAGAGGGACTACGGAGGGGATCACCCTTCAGTTTCAGGATCTGGTAAGTAAATCAGATATTGTCCCCGGTCACTCAACCATAGCCACAGTAAAGACTAAAGTGTAGTAATAGGACATCAGGGAGTAAAAGTTTCCAAGGTATATATTCACATTTACCCGTCCCCCATGTGGCCAACGAACATCTGGATTCTACCTTTGCTAGCGAGAAGAACAATCTAGAATCCTTATCAACTTATCATGGAACGAAGAAAAGATGTAGTCGCCTTCCAATGTACTGGCAGAAAAAACCTTATGTATGTCATCTGTGCATACCACTATACCAGATCTCAATATTACAATTTGAGCATGTTTGCCCCTGAACTCCATATCAGTACACAGGAAAATAGAAATCAAGTAAACCAGGGAATAAATGTATAGTAGTTCCATAAAACTATGACACAATACATGTTAAAAAAACACATTGAAGAAGAAGAAAAATCATAAGCAACGGAAGAAACCCACCAAAGAACAAGGATATATCAAATTCAGTATGACACTAACTACCTTAGAAATTTGGAGAAACTTTGCATAGAACAAAACAGAGTTCAAAAATTCGATGGGAGTTTGCTTCTAAAGCTATCTCCAACAGCTTACTCATCTACATCTGCTATTTTAAACTTCACTCTATAAACAATGCAAAACATTGTTTTACATGGCCATATGTACAATCTGTTACTTCAACAAGAGTACAAGATACTAACCCTGTCTGAAGCAAGTCCCCTTGTAAATGATGTTAAGGCACCATGGCTCACCGCCCTGCTACCCAGTACCCAGCCACCCAGAAAAATAACTATACGCAGCTGCAAGTTTTTTTTCTTCCTATTCTTACTTTAGGACATCTACAACTTCTGAATTCAAATGAAGAAACAACACCCATGCAACAAAGAGAGCACAAAAAAGGCAGTAACTACTAACTAGTATCACACTACCTCAGATCTGCAGAAGTTGCACACAACAAAAGCAAAGGCTTCAGCAATTCATTTGGTGTTAACAGAAGAGTCATGTCCCTTCCATGACGAGAACTACCTCGTCAGCATCAGTTGAAGAACTTCCAGTCATACATGGTGTTAATGCACCCAATATCACAGTCGAAGCTTTGCAAAGGGGACGTGTTTTGTTATTCCTACTGTAATTTATCTGCGATCCCTAGGTTTAAATAGTACAAGTCCCATAGATAGATCTTCTGTACAACATGTGGGTTCTCAACAACGGGAAATACAACTCAAGGACAGTGTATGGTGTTTACGTGGAACCGCGGAAGAACAAACACTAAGGTATGCAGCACAAATTTCAGATCAGACGAAAAGAGAAACAAGACAACACTACTTAGATATTTAACCTAATATGCTCTTGCAAGAAAAATAAAACATACTAAATACACCTCGATGTTCACACCACTACAGTTGACTGCACTAAAGCTGCCAGTAGTTTGCGTGCTTTGCTCCAGCAAACCCCAGCAATGTTTTAATAACTAAGTTGCTGAAGCATATCACTGAAAAGACTATGCAGACTGACTACACTACAGAGATCATGCTTTGACAAAGTACGTTAAAAAAATCATGCTTTGACAAAGAAGCACACTTCAGCTATCTGGGTGACGTATGACATCACAATGGTATCTCAAATGCTGGAAGTTGAATAAGACAGCCTTCCTCAACTCCAGTATAAATAGTTCATGCTCAGGCTGCAGCTTCCTCAGTCCCATAGGGTTATTTTTCTGCAGTATTTGTCAGCAACCGATCCTTTGGTTATGGCTCGTGTCCTACAGGATGTGTTGGATACCTTTACACCAACCATTCCACTAAGAATAACATACAACAATAGTCAAGTTCTGGCAGGTGCTGAGCTAAAGCCATCTGCGGTTATAAGTAAACCACGAGTCGATATCGGTGGCAATGACATGAGGACTTTCTACACCCTGGTGAGCCAAGCAATTTACAGATAATGCTACCCGATTGGGAGAATGTATGCCAATCCTTTTTTATGTAGCATATAAAGTATTGTGCACTTTATAGTGGATTTATCAGCATTAGTATGAATAAATTTAATAAGAACAAAATGCCTTAAATCTTGCAGTATATAAACATGTCTATATGCTAACATGTTTGTCTTTGACTTGAGAAGGTACTGATTGACCCGGACGCCCCAAGTCCAAGCCATCCATCACTAAGGGAGTACTTGCACTGGTAAATAAAGTGCAATATGTCCCACTCTTCCTAAATTAGGTTCTTTTTAATTTGCCTTATTATGATATTGGTTCACTATTGTGTAGGATGGTGACAGATATTCCTGAAACAACTAGTGTCAACTTCGGTATGAATGCATATAGTTATCTGTCATTCCGTTGCGTTTCTGCTGAATACTGTGGAGCTTAGGCTGTAGTCTCTTCTTGCTTCTCGGACTTGTTGACCACTGAATTGGTGCAGATAATGATGCAATCAATACATGAAATCAGCAACCATAAACTGAATGCTAGACCAACTTGTTAGGTGAATGCAATATCCCAGCTTAGCGCTTACTGAAAGCCACTAACTTAGTAGCATAACTAATAAAGCAATCAGGTAGAACTCAGTTTCAATCTAGACCATTGCCGGAGTCTGGATATATTGGTATTAAATACAAACAAGTATTTAATAGTGTAAATGAATAGGTATACGTATGATTCACAAGGCCCATGTTTGTCCTTTAATTGGTTGGCAACATCAGCAAAATTAGGTTCATTTACAGTGGTCATATTAAAGTTATATTCTAGTAGTACATTTTTAGTATATATAATTTTTTCATGCTTGGTTTTACCTGAGACTTTGAAACAGATATTGGAAACAAAGAAGCCATTAATTGTCTCAAACAAGATGAGCTATATCTAAAAGACATCTCTTTGTCCAAATTGAAAGAGTTAAAAACAATAAATGTCGATGTCCCCACACACTTCAGTGTTCCTTAAACTCTTCAGTAGATAATGTCATGATGTTCTTGCAGGCCAAGAGCTAGTATTTTATGAGAGACCAGATCCAAGATCTGGTATCCACAGGCTGGTATTTGTGTTGTTCCGCCAACTTGGCAGGGGTACGGTTTTTGCACCAGAAATGCGCCAAAACTTCAACTGCAGAAGCTTTGCACGGCAATATCACCTCAGCATTGCCAGTGCTACACATTTCAACTGTCAAAGGGAAGGTGGATCGGGTGGAAGAAGGTTTAGGGAAGAGTAGAGACCATAGACCACTGCATGGCTACACTATATAATTATCATCAATAATGTGCACTATATTGAATGTCAATGCACCACCTCTATATGCTGAATGCTATGTATCTCAAACTATGATTTGTAATGACTTGAAGGATTGAGAGCTTATTCTCTTAACGGAATATAGACCAATATTATTAGTATATATTCCATGATTAATCAGACAAAGTATTCTCCAAGGAGAAACCAGTACAGTTTCAGGGCCATACTAGTACTGCTTGTTTCAACAGGTATTAAACAAACTCAGCACAATCTGAATAATACAAAGTATATTTCATGGAAAACTAACAGAGAATCACAGATTGTATATTATTCCTTACTACAATCAGAAGAGCACAACACATCATTCCTTATTCCCATTGAAAGTATTATGCCAGTGGTACGTACCAGTTTCTTAGAAAGTAGTCAACAAGACACTACAAAGCATTATAAATTCCAAGAGTTAACTTACAGCAGAATCACCATGGAGAGGAAACTAATAACTTCTTCTCAAGAGCCAAGATGGCACACCTCCACCAATTCCCATGACTCCAAGGTTTTATCTGTGGTATCTGTTCTATAGAGCGCAAGCTCAGATATCTCAAACTCTAATACATAGATATCCTTGTCCAGCTCCTCTGCCTTCTTCCTTGCCTCCTCCTTCTCCTCATCTGTAAGGTCTCCATATAAGAGGCTGACATGCGGCATGTATGCTGCAAATGCCACAACCAAGTGTCAGTAGTCACTAACATATGAATTCTCATTCAGGAACAGGATTCAGCGAGCACACTCACGAGTTTTTCTATTGTAACCGAAGTTGGCGCAGCAGTGATCGCTAGCTCCCACCACCTAACAAATTTCAGAGAATCTGATATAAGAAGGCCAAATGATTCCAATGCACACTGCATCCAGGGGCGGACCCACAGGGGGTCCAGGTGGGCCATGGCACACCCTAAGCCAGATCCACCAAGACCCTCACCTGGCCCCACGTGCAGACTAATCAGCGTTGTTTAAATGTGCCGAACTGCCGATGCAATTGATTCGTAATGATCGCAATTCCCAGACGCAGAGACACGCCACCGCCTTGGCCCTGCAACACACATCGCCGCCCTCCGGCTCTAGTGCCACGAGCCGCCGCCGACCTTACATAGCGTATGTGCCAAAGAGCCCGCCGCCCAGCCCAGCCACGGCACCACACGATCGGTGATATGCGGTCGCCACCCACCGCCCACGCCTCGTCCTATCGTCCAGCCGAGGGCCGGGCCCTATCTAGTATCTGCTAGCTTCAAGCGTAAATATGCAATGATTAACCTAGATATATATTTCATTGTGGATTGACAACATTGTTGATTGTTGATCGCCTATAAATTTTTTTAGCGGCACACCCTATAAAAAAACCTAGGCCCACCACTGACTGCATCAGTATTCCCTCAGCATTCTAATCCGACTGTAAGTTTGAAAATTGGAGCAGAACAAACAAAACTAGGGAACCAGTAAGAGGAGAAGAGATGCTTAACCTCGGCGGTGGGGTCGAGAAGGATGTAGACGCACTGGTAGAAGAAGCTGCCACGGGCAACCCCCGTGACACGAGCAGTGTAGGGTTGGACGCTGGCGGCGGCGGCGCGGAGCACCTTGACAGCTTCCGAGCGGCGTCCGCGGAAGTCACCGACGACGGTAACGTGCGGCTCAAAGGCGGGGCCGCCGTATGCAGCGCGGAGGCCCTCCATGATGCGGCGGAAACGATCACGGACGGGCTCCGGCGGAAGGGCCCACACGGAGTACACCTCCTCCGGCGACTGGTCGGTGGGGTCCATGCGGTCTGACACTGACCAGCGGTGAGGTCAGAGCACAAGACGGGACAGCGGGGTTAGAGGCGGCGGGTGGCGGTGTGGGGATCGGGCGGTGGCGGAAAGCGAATATGCTTTGCAGCTGTGAGGAGAAGAAGCATCACGGTTCGCGGGAGGCGGAACCGATGAAGCACCGCGGTACGGGCGCAGTCGGTACGGTGCCTTTCAGCGACGAGACACTGTCTGGTGGGTCCGTGATGGGAACACAAGCTGACAAGCCCCACTGTCAGTGAATGCGTTACTAATTACACGTGTTAGCGTAGAATCGACCTCGTTTAACAATGACTACTACAGTCTGGATCTGGATTTTAGATCTAGGTGTGCAGATCACATGCACGAGTAAATTGACTCCAGGAATAACAAAATGTAGTCCTGCAAATGGATCAATATACTACTACCTCCGTTGACGCAGTTGATTTTTTTTAAAAAATAACTGCTTGTCTTATTCAGAAAAAATAATATGATTTATCGTTTATTTTGCTATAATTTATTTTATCAATTAAGGTTGTTTGAGCATGGCTTGAAATTTTACATTTTTGAATAAATATTTTGAATAAGACGAGTGGTCAAAGTTTTAAAAAAACAACGCCATCATATATTTAAGAACAGAAGAATAATGTATGTTTAGCTGCACATTAATAAAAATAATACTCCCTCTATCCCAAAATATAGTTTTTTCTAGCCCTTTTGTTTTTCGTCCACATTCATTTAAATATAATGTATATAGATATACATGCAAACTATATTTATATGATGCCTAATAAAAGTATAATTACTCTAACGAGATGTTTGGATCCATTCATTTTGGAGGAATTAGAATTTACTTAATAACGTAACTTATTTAGCTTGGAATTTACCATTCCACCATTTTCGAAAGTTCGGATATAAGACTATCTCAAATTCATAGGGTGGAAGATAAGAAATAATTTATGTATCAGTAGAATTTGTTTCCACTCTATAACTGATAGGACACCCCAGCTCACTCTTTTATAGTAAAAAAAATAGCACATAATTCTCTCTGGTATCTTGTTAATAATAGTATACAAATATATTTTGTATAAAACTGAATTAGCTTAATTGATATGTGCCTAAATTACTATTATTAGAATGGAATTCAATTCCAAGGATCCAAATAGGGCGTAAAACAAATGGAGAGAATATATATATATATATTGTATATTAGGAGCCATGGGCTTCCTTTAGTTATTGGAAGCCCAGGCCAGACAGTGCAATCCGGTCGAGCCGGACCAGGTCCAGACGTCTATAAAAGAAAAATCCGTAGTGCTAGGGATCAGTTTTTATGCCCCATCTCGATTCATTATCGACGGTTGCCAGGCCGGCGGTGGCGGCGGTTCCCAGGCCGACGGTGGCGGCCCCCGATCCAGAGGGCGAGCGGCGGTGGCAGCGCCCTTCTGCGGTGGCCGCGGTTTCCAGGCCGGCGGTGGCGGCCCCCGATCCAGAGGGCGAGCGGCGGCAGCGCCCTTGTGCGGTGGCGGCGATTCTCAGGCCGGTGGCCGCAACTCCATTACCTCGACGCGCGGTGGCGGAGGTTCCTCGATCCGCAGCGAGGCCCTTGTGCAGGCAAGCGGCGGCGTCCCCGAAGCCCCGAGGAGGCGACACTTCCAAGGCCGGCGAGCAAGCGACGCCCGTCGACGTGCGAGTAGCGACGGCGACGCATGAGGCGCGATGTTCGAGCGAGCGACGTCACGGAAGGGGCGAGATGCGCGCAGCGATGATCGCGCGTGACATCCTCTGATCCGGCGCATTTTTCTTTTCGTTTATTGTGTTTTATGCCTACCACATGTATTATTTACGCTAAAAACTGTATGTTTTTATGCTTTAACACAGAGTTCGTATATCAGTTTACTGCATGCACATTTGAAAGGCAATTCCTTGATTTATGTTGTTCTTAATTTGCGCGCATGCAATGGAAACTCCCACGATTTTGCCATAATTTTTGGATCTGTATAAAAATAGAAACCGCATGCATGCGGCTGCCATGTTTTTCGTATCTGTCATAAAAATAGGATCGTAATAACAACCTACTAAAGCTATCAACCTCTAATTGACTCGGTATTTACGCTTATAATTGAGGGATTTTATGCTCAAAAATTAAGGTTTTTACGCTCCACCCGGATATGCGTCCACCAGTGAACAACATGCCAGATTTTTTACGCAGTGTAAGGAATTGCATAAATACCTACACCGTGTAGTATAATTTGTTTCAGTATACATCATAAACTAGTTCTAATGCGTTTAGTTGCATGACTGTTGGAGGGATCCTATATTTATGAAGGAAATAAAACATTAAATGTGATTTTTTGTTACTATGCATGCAATTCATTTCCTTTTATTGCATATTCTTTCCATCATAAATTCGTGTGCATGCAGCCTGTAGCAGATTTTTACGCAGTATACCGAATTGCATAATTATCTACACAGTGTAGCATATTTAGTATCAGTATATAGCATAAAATGGTCATTACGAGTTTTAGTTGCATGTCTGTTTCAACGATCCTAAATTTATGGAGGAAATAAAGCATTTAAAATAGAAACCGCCACACATATCTTTCCTAAATTTACGCGCATGCAAGGGAACGTGATTGACTCATGCATGCATTTTGCCATAATTTTAGGATCTGTATAACCGCATGCATGCGACTGCCATATTTTCCGGATCTGCCATAAAAATAGGATCGTAATAACAACCTACTAGAGCTATCAACCTCTCACATTGGCTCGGTATATACGCTTATAATTGAGGGATTTTATGCTCAAAACTTAAGGTTATTACGCTCCAACCCGGAGGTGCGTCCACCAGTGAACAACATGCCAGATTTTTTACGCAGTGTAACGAATTGCATAAATACCTACACCATGTAGTATAATTTGTATCAGTATATATCATAAACTAGATTTAATGTGTTTTAGCTGCATGGCTGTTGGAGGGATCTTATATTTATGAAGGAAATAAAACATTAAATACGATTTTTTGTTTCTATGCGTGTAATTCATTTCCTTTCATTGCACATTATTTTTATCATAAATTCGTGTCATGCAGCTGGTAACAGATTTTTGCGCAGTATATCGAATTGCATAATTATTAACACAGTGTAGCATATTTAGTCTCAGTATATATCATAAAATGGTCCTTACGCGTCTAGCTACATGGCTGTTGCAGCGATCCTAAATTTATGGAGGAAATAAAGGATTTTAAAAACAGAAACTGCCGCACATATCTTTCCTAAATTTATGCGCATGCATTGGATCGTGTTTGACTCATGCATGCATTCCTTTTTTTGCGCTAACAGACGTGGGGCAGGTGGCGCACCCGACAGCCTGTTTGGGCGCGCTGGTTGAACCAGTTTGTAAGGGTGGTCGGCCTGGGCTTCCTTTAACTATTGGAAGCTCAGGGCTCCCGTTATACCTACCCTATATATATATATATCTTTACTACTATTAAGGCTGTAAGGGGTAGGCTGCCTCATCTGGTTCTGCCTTCGGTGAATCTGCATCGTTCGCTCGCTTCCGTAAATCTACTCGGTCCGTCCGCCCACGCCCACGCCCACGTTCGTCCCCCCGCGTCCCCCTCCCCCACCCCGCGTGAGCCGCCGCCGCCCCGCCTCCCCCTCCACGGGTCGAGATCGATGTCTTGCTTCCGCTGCTTCAGCGGCAGCAGGACCAAGAGGGGCAAGGGCGAGAAGCGCCTGGAGGGGTCGACGGCGCCGACGTCCCCGGCGGCCGCCTCGTTCCTGTCCACCGTCTCCACGGGCGCGCCATCCAACCTCACCTTCTCCACGGCGTCGTCGGCCGTCGTCACGAGCCACTCCGAGGACTCCAGCGCGGTCATGCGGCCGGAGGCGACCAAGTCATCGGGCTCGGCCTCGGTGTCGTCGGCGCGGAGCATCCCGGAGCTGTACGAGGAGAGGGGAGCCAGCAGCCTCCGGGAGTTCGGGTTCCGGGAGCTCCGGGCCGCCACCAGCGACTTCAGCCGCCTGCTCAAGGTCGGCGAGGGTGGCTTCGGGAGCGTTTACAAGGGCGTCGTCCGCCTTCCTGGCGGGCCCGCCGGCGGCACAGTAGTTGCCATAAAAAACTCAATCCCAATGGTCATCAGGTATGGTCGTGTGGATCGGTGTTTTCTTGGCTCACCTGTGTCAATACCATCTTGTCGTTGTTGATCACGAATTCGTCAGCATTTTTACAGTATATTGCCTACCATATACATTATCTCTATGTGTGTGTGGGTGAACCCTACATCCCGTAGAAGTAGAACTACACAGGGTCTCTGTTTTTTGGATCATGAAATGGACTGTACCTTGCATGTGAAAGGGAATCAGGCTTACACCTTGTTCCTATATAATTTTGGTGGTTGAATTGCCCAACACAAATCTTTGGACTAACTAGTTTGTTCTAGTGTATAAGTTATACAGGTGTCAAAGGTTCACAACATAGCCAATAAAATGACCAAGTGTTGGGTTCAACAAAAGGGCAAAGAGCCAACCGAAGGCCCTCTGGTCTGGGCACACCGGACTGTCCGGTGTGCCACCGGACAGTGTCCGGTGCACCACCGGACAGTGTCCGGTGTGCCACCGGACAGTGTCCGGTGCACCACCGGACAGTGTCCGGTGCACCAGGGGACTCCAGCTCGAACTCGCCACCTTCGGGAATTTCCAGGGGCTCTCGCGCTATAATTCACCGGACTGTCCGGTGTACACCGGACAGTGTCCGGTGCGCCATGGAGAAGCGGCCTCAGGAACTCTTCAGCTTCGGGAAAAGCCAACGGCTCGTCCGCTATAATTCACCGGACATGTCCGGTGTGCACCGGACTGTCCGGTGTGACTCCAGCACAACGGCTATTCCGCGCCAACGGCTACCTGCAGAGGCATTAAATGCGCCGCAGCGCGCGCAGACGTCAGGTTTGCCCATACTGGCGCACCGGACAATGAACAGGAGCTGTCCGGTGCGCCACCGGACATCAAGGGTGGCCCACAAGTCAGAACTCCAACGGTCAGATTCCAACGGCACTGATGACGTGGCAGGGGCACCGGACATGTCCGGTGTGCACCGGACTGTCCGGTGCGCCATCGAGCAGACTGGCTCCCCAACGGCCACATTTGGTGGTTGGGGCTATAAATACCCCAACCACCCCACATTCATTGCCATCCAAGTTTTCCACTTCACAACCACTTACAAGAGCTAGGCATTCAATTCTAGACACATTCAAAGAGATCAAATCTTCTCCAATTCCACACAAAACCCTAGTGACTAGAGAGAGTGATTTGACGTGTTCTTTTGAGCTCTTGCGCTTGGATCGCATTCTTTCTTTCTCTTTTGCTCTTGTGATCAACATTCAATTGTAACCGAGGCAAGAGGCACCAATTGTGTGGTGGCCCTTGCGGGGAAGTTTTGTTCCCGGTTGATTGAGAAGAAGGAAAGCTCACTCGGTCCGAGGGACCGTTTGAGAGAGGGAAGGGTTGAAAGAGACCCGGCCTTTGTGGCCTCCTCAACGGGGAGTAGGTTTGCAAGAACCGAACCTCGGTAAAACAAATCCTCGTGTCACTTGCTTATTCGCTTGGGATTTGTTTTGCGCCCTCTCTTGCGGACTCATTTATTACTAACGCTAACCCCGGCTTGTAGTTGTGATTATTTTTGTAAATTTCAGTTTCGCCCTATTCACCCCCCCTCTAGGCGACTATCAATTGGTATCGGAGCCCGGTGCTTCATTAGAGCCTAACCGCTCGAAGTGATGTCGGGAGATCACGCCAAGAAGGAGATGGAGACCGGCGACGACAAGCCCACTACAAGCCAAGGGAGCACTTCATCTTCATCGGAAGAGTCCCGCACCAAGAGAAGAGAGAAGAAAAAGAAATCCTCCAAGCGGAAGGAGAAAAGATCTTCCTCTTCTCACCATAAGGAGAAGAAGGAAAAATCTTCTCACAAGCCGCATCGGAGTGGGGACAAGCACAAAAGGATGAGGAAGGTGGTCTTCTACGAGACCGACACTTCATCGACCTCCACCTCTGGCTCCGACGCGGCGTCCGTCACTTCTAAACGCCAAGAGCGTAAGAAGTATAGTAAGATCCCCCTACGCTACCCTCGCATTCCTAAACATACATCTTTACTTTCCGTCCCATTAGGCAAACCACCAACTTTTAATGGTGAAGATTATGCTATGTGGAGTAATTTGATGCGATTTCATCTAACCTCTCTCCACAAAAGATTATGGGATGTTGTTGAGTATGGTGTACAGGTACCATCCGTAGGGGATGAGGACTACGACACGGACGAAGTGGCCCAAATCGAGCACTTCAACTCTCAAGCCACAACCATTCTCCTTGCCTCTTTAAGCAAGGAGGAATACAACAAAGTACAAGGGTTGAAGAACGCCAAGGAGATTTGGGACCTACTCAAGACGGCGCATGAGGGTGATGAACTCACCAAGATCACCAAGCGGGAAACGATCGAGGGGGAGCTCGGTCGCTTCCGTCTTCGCCAAGGGGAGGAGCCACAAGACATGTACAACCGGCTCAAGACCTTGGTGAACCAAGTGCGCAACCTCGGGAGCACAAAATGGGATGACCACGAAGTGGTTAAGGTTATTCTAAGAGCCCTTATTTTCCTTAACCCTACTCAAGTACAATTAATTCGTGGCAATCCTAGATATACACAAATGACCCCCGAGGAAGTCATCGGGAATTTTGTTAGTTTTGAATGCATGATTAAGGGCTCCAAGAAGATCAACGAGCTTGATGAGCCTTCCACATCCGAGGCGCAACCCGTGGCCTTCAAGGCAACGGAGGAGGAGTCTACACCAAGTAGACAACCAATTGACGCCTCCAAGCTCGACAACGAGGAGATGGCCCTAATCATCAAAAGCTTCCGGCAAATCCTCAAGCAACGGAAGGGGAAGGACTACAAATCCCGTTCCAAGAAGGTTTGCTACAAGTGTGGTAAGCCCGGTCACTTCATTGCAAAATGTCCTATGTCTAGTGACAGTGACAGGGACGACGACAAGAAGGGAAGAAGAAAGGAGAAGAAGAGGTATTACAAGAAGAAGGGCGGCGATGCCCATGTTTGTCGGGAGTGGGACTCCGACGAAAGCTCAAGCGACTCCTCCGACGACGAGGACGCCGCCAACATCGCCGTCACCAAAGGCCTCCTCTTCCCCAACGTCGGCCACAAGTGCCTTATGGCCAAGGACGGCAAAAAGAAGGTAAAATCAAAGTCCTCCACTAAATATGAAACATCTAGTGATGAGGATGATAAAAATGAGGAGGATAACTTGCGTATTCTTTTTGCCAACCTTAACATGGAACAAAAGGAAAAATTAAATGAGCTAATTAGTGCTATCCATGAAAAGGATGATCTCTTGGACTCCCAAGAGGATTTCCTAATCAAGGAAAACAAGAAACATGTTAAGGTTAAAAATGCTTATGCTCTAGAAAGAGAAAAATGTGAAAAATTATCTAATGAGCTAAGCACTTGCCATGAGATTTTAGACAACCTTAGAAATGAAAATGCTAATTTGTTGGCTAAGGTTGATTCTCATGTTTGCATTGATCCTAGAAATGATGATGTTGATTTGCTCGCTAGGATTGATGAATTGAATGCTTCCATCGCTAGCCTTAGAAATGAGAATGAGAAATTAATTGCTAAGGCTAAGGATTTTGATATTTGCAATACTACTATTTCTGACCTTAGAACTAAGAATGATTTGTTGCATGCTAAGGTTATTGAATTAAAGTCTTGCAAACCCTCTACATCTACTATTGAGCATGTGTCCATTTGCACTAGATGTAGAGATATTAATGTTGATGCTATCCATGATCACCTTGCCTTAATTAAAAAACAAAATGATCACATAGCACAACTTAATGCTAAAATTAGAGAGCATGACTTAGAAAATGAAAATTTTAAATTTGCTAGAAGCATGCTCTATAATGGGAGACGCCCGGGCATTAAGGACGGCATTGGCTTTCAAAGGGGAGACAATGTCAAAATTAATGCCCCTCCTAAGAACTTGTCTAACTTTGTTAAGGGCAAGGCTCCCATGCCTCAGGATAACGAGGGTTACATTTTGTACCCTGCCGGGTATCCTGAGAATAAGAGTAAGAAAATTCATTCTAGGAAGTCTCACTCTGGCCCTAATTATGCTTTTATGTATAAGGGTGAGACATCTAGATCTAGGCAACCAACCCATGCCAAGTTGCCTAGAAAGAAAACTATTAATGCATCAAATGATCATGCCATTTCATTTAAAACTTTTGATGCATCTTATGTGCTTACTAGCAAATCCGGCAAAGTAGTTGCCAAATTTGTTGGGGGCAAACACAAGGGCTCCAAGACTTGTGTTTGGGTACCCAAAGTTCTTGTATCTAATGCTAAAGGACCCAAAACCGTTTGGGTACCTAAAACAAAGAACTAAACTTGTTTTGTAGGTTTATGCATCCGGGGGCTCAAGTTGGATACTCGACAGCGGGTGCACAAACCATATGACAGGGGAGAAAAGGATGTTCTCCTCCTATGAGAAAAACAAAGATCCCCAACGAGCGATTACATTCGGGGATGGAAACCAAGGTTTGGTCAAAGGTTTGGGTAAAATTGCTATATCCCCTGACCATTCCATTTCTAATGTTCTTCTCGTAGATTCTCTAGATTACAATTTGCTTTCCGTATCCCAATTGTGTCAAATGGGCTACAACTGTCTTTTTACTGATATAGGTGTTACTGTCTTTAGAAGAAGTGATGATTCAATAGCTTTTAAGGGAGTGTTAGAGGGTCAGCTATACTTGGTAGATTTTGATAGAGCTGAACTCGACACTTGCTTGATTGCTAAGACTAACTTGGGTTGGCTCTGGCACCGCCGACTAGCTCATGTTGGAATGAAGAATCTTCACAAGCTTCTAAAGGGGGAGCACATTTTGGGACTAACCGATGTTCACTTTGAGAAAGACAGGATTTGTAGCGCATGCCAAGCAGGGAAGCAAGTTGGCACTCATCATCCACACAAGAACATAATGACGACTGACAGGCCACTGGAGCTCCTACACATGGATCTATTCGGCCCGATCGCTTACATAAGCATCGGCGGGAGTAAGTACTGTCTAGTTATTGTGGATGATTATTCTCGCTTCACTTGGGTATTCTTTTTACAGGAAAAATCTCAAACCCAAGAAACTTTAAAAGGATTCTTGAGACGGGCTCAAAATGAGTTCAGCTTAAGGATCAAGAAAATAAGAAGCGACAACGGGACGGAGTTCAAGAACTCTCAAATTGAAAGCTTCCTTGAGGAGGAGGGCATCAAGCATGAGTTCTCTTCTCCCTACACGCCACAACAAAATGGTGTAGTGGAGAGGAAGAATCGAACTCTATTGGACATGGCAAGAACCATGCTTGATGAGTACAAGACACCGGACCGGTTTTGGGCCGAAGCGGTCAACACCGCCTGCTACGCCATCAACCGGTTATATCTTCACCGAATCCTCAAGAAGACATCATATGAACTCCTAACCGGTAAAAAGCCCAACATTTCATATTTTAGAGTTTTTGGTAGCAAATGCTTCATTCTTATTAAAAGAGGTAGAAAATCAAAATTTGCTCCTAAAACTGTAGAAGGCTTTTTACTTGGTTATGACTCAAACACAAGGGCATATAGGGTCTTTAACAAGTCCACTGGACTAGTTGAAGTCTCTTGTGACGTTGTGTTTGATGAAACTAACGGCTCTCAAGTGGAGCAAGTTGATCTTGATGAGATAGGTGAAGAACAGGCTCCATGCATCGCACTAAGGAACATGTCCATCGGGGATGTGTGTCCTAAGGAATCCGAAGAGCCTCCAAGTACACAAGATCAACCATCCTCCTCCATGCAAGCATCTCCACCAACTCAAAATGAGGATGAGGCTCAAAATGATGAAGAGCAAAATCAAGAAGACGAGCCACCTCAAGATGATAGCAATGATCAAGGGGGAGATACAAATGATCAAGAAAAGGAGGATGAGGAAGAACCAAGACCGCCACACCCAAGAGTCCACCAAGCAATCCAACGAGATCACCCCGTCGACACCATCCTCGGCGACATTCATAAGGGGGTAACTACTCGATCTCGGGTTGCTCATTTTTGTGAACATTACTCTTTTGTTTCCTCTATTGAGCCACACAGGGTAGAGGAAGCTCTCCAAGATTCGGATTGGGTGGTAGCAATGCAAGAGGAGCTCAACAATTTCACAAGGAATGAGGTATGGCACTTAGTTCCACGTCCTAACCAAAATGTTGTAGGAACCAAATGGGTCTTCCGCAACAAGCAAGATGAGCATGGAGTGGTGATAAGGAACAAAGCTCGACTCGTGGCCAAAGGGTATTCACAAGTCGAAGGTTTGGATTTTGGTGAAACCTATGCACCCGTAGCTAGGCTTGAGTCAATTCGCATATTATTGGCCTATGCTACTTACCATGGCTTTAAGCTCTATCAAATGGACGTGAAAAGTGCCTTCCTCAACGGACCAATCAAGGAAGAGGTCTATGTTGAGCAACCTCCCGGCTTTGAAGACAGTGAGTACCCTAACCATGTCTATAAGCTCTCTAAGGCGCTTTATGGGCTCAAGCAAGCCCCAAGAGCATGGTATGAATGCCTTAGAGATTTCCTTATTGCTAATGGCTTCAAAGTCGGCAAGGCCGATCCTACACTCTTTACTAAAACTCTTGAAAATGACTTGTTTGTATGCCAAATTTATGTTGATGATATTATATTTGGGTCTACTAACAAGTCTACATGTGAAGAGTTTAGTAGGATCATGACACAGAAATTCGAGATGTCAATGATGGGGGAGTTGAAGTATTTTCTAGGATTCCAAGTCAAGCAACTCCAAGAGGGCACCTTCATTTGCCAAACAAAGTACACTCAAGACATTCTAACCAAGTTTGGGATGAAGGATGCCAAACCCATCAAGACACCCATGGGAACTAATGGGCATCTCGACCTCGACACGGGAGGTAAGTCCGTGGATCAAAAGGTATACCGGTCGATGATTGGTTCATTGCTTTATTTATGTGCATCTCGACCGGACATTATGCTTTCCGTTTGCATGTGTGCAAGATTCCAATCCGACCCTAAGGAATCACACCTTACGGCCGTAAAACGAATCTTGAGATATCTGGCTTATACTCCTAAGTTTGGGCTTTGGTACCCTAGGGGATCCACATTTGATTTAATTGGTTATTCGGATGCCGACTGGGCGGGGTGCAAAATCAATAGGAAGAGCACATCGGGGACTTGCCAGTTCTTGGGAAGATCCTTGGTGTCTTGGGCTTCAAAGAAGCAAAATTCGGTCGCTCTTTCCACCACCGAAGCCGAGTACATTGCCGCAGGACATTGTTGCGCGCAATTGCTTTGGATGAGGCAAACCCTGCGGGACTACGGTTACAAATTAACCAAAGTCCCTTTGCTATGTGATAATGAGAGTGCAATCAAAATGGCCGACAATCCCGTCGAGCATAGTCGCACTAAGCACATAGCCATTCGGTATCATTTTCTTAGGGATCACCAACAAAAGGGGGATATCGAGATTTCTTACATTAATACTAAAGATCAATTAGCCGATATCTTTACCAAGCCACTTGATGAACAATCTTTTACCAGACTTAGGCATGAGCTCAATATTCTTGATTCTAGAAATTTCTTTTGCTAAGCTTGCACACATAGCTCTTTTGAATACCTTTGATCATATCTCTTTTATATGCTATGACTAATGTGTTTTCAAGTCTATTTCAAACCAAGTCATAGGTATATTGAAAGGGAATTGGAGTCTTCGGCGAAGACAAAGGCTTCCACTCCGCAACTCATACTTCGCCACCACTCCGAGCAACTCTCTCTTCTTTGGGGGAGAAATGAGCATCAAGGAAAAGGACTTCATCCTTGGGGGAGAGAGTAAAAGCTCAAACGCAAGAGGACTTCGTCTTTGGTATAATCTTAACTCACTTATTTATGACCAGAGGGGAAGATTGCACTTCAAAGGGCTCTAATAACTCCGTTTTTGGCGATTTATGCCAAAAAGGGGGAGAAATGAGCCCAAAGCAAAAGGACCGCACCACCACCACCAAATTCAAAAACTTAGTGCTTTCCAAAAAGTCTTTATCATCTGGTATCCTATTGTGTTCAAAAGGGGGAGAAAGTAGTATTTCAAAAATGGTATATCAAAACCCTCTTGAACACTAAGAGGTGGATCTCTTTTAAGGGGAGTTTTGTTTAGTCAAAGGAAAAGCATTTGAAACAGGGGGAGGAAATTTCAAATCTTGAAAATGCTTTTTGCAAACTCTTATTTATTTACCTTGACTATTTGCAAAAGATCTATGAAATGGATTTACAAAAAGGTTTTGCAAAAACAAAACATGTGGTGCAAACGTGGTCCAAAATGTTATATAAGAAAGAAACATTCCTTGCATATCTTGTAAGTAGTTATATTGGCTCAACTCCAAGTAACCTTTGCACTTACATTATGTAAACTAGTTCAATTATGCACTTCTACATTTGCTTTGGTTTGTGTTGGCATCAATCACCAAAAAGGGGGAGATTGAAAGGGAATCAGGCTTACACCTTGTTCCTATATAATTTTGGTGGTTGAATTGCCCAACACAAATCTTTGGACTAACTAGTTTGTTCTAGTGTATAAGTTATACAGGTGTCAAAGGTTCACAACATAGCCAATAAAATGACCAAGTGTTGGGTTCAACAAAAGGGCAAAGAGCCAACCGAAGGCCCTCTGGTCTGGGCACACCGGACTGTCCGGTGTGCCACCGGACAGTGTCCGGTGCACCACCGGACAGTGTCCGGTGCACCAGGGGACTCCAGCTCGAACTCGCCACCTTCGGGAATTTCCAGGGGCTCTCGCGCTATAATTCACCGGACTGTCCGGTGTACACCGGACAGTGTCCGGTGCGCCATGGAGAAGCGGCCTCAGGAACTCTTCAGCTTCGGGAAAAGCCAACGGCTCGTCCGCTATAATTCACCGGACATGTCCGGTGTGCACCGGACTGTCCGGTGTGACTCCAGCACAACGGCTATTCCGCGCCAACGGCTACCTGCAGAGGCATTAAATGCGCCGCAGCGCGCGCAGACGTCAGGTTTGCCCATACTGGCGCACCGGACAATGAACAGGAGCTGTCCGGTGCGCCACCGGACATCAAGGGTGGCCCACAAGTCAGAACTCCAACGGTCAGATTCCAACGGCACTGATGACGTGGCAGGGGCACCGGACATGTCCGGTGTGCACCGGACTGTCCGGTGCGCCATCGAGCAGACTGGCTCCCCAACGGCCACATTTGGTGGTTGGGGCTATAAATACCCCAACCACCCCACATTCATTGCCATCCAAGTTTTCCACTTCACAACCACTTACAAGAGCTAGGCATTCAATTCTAGACACATTCAAAGAGATCAAATCCTCTCCAATTCCACACAAAACCCTAGTGACTAGAGAGAGTGATTTGACGTGTTCTTTTGAGCTCTTGCGCTTGGATCGCATTCTTTCTTTCTCTTTTGCTCTTGTGATCAACATTCAATTGTAACCGAGGCAAGAGGCACCAATTGTGTGGTGGCCCTTGCGGGGAAGTTTTGTTCCCGGTTGATTGAGAAGAAGGAAAGCTCACTCGGTCCGAGGGACCGTTTGAGAGAGGGAAGGGTTGAAAGAGACCCGGCCTTTGTGGCCTCCTCAACGGGGAGTAGGTTTGCAAGAACCGAACCTCGGTAAAACAAATCCTCGTGTCACTTGCTTATTCGCTTGGGATTTGTTTTGCGCCCTCTCTTGCGGACTCATTTATTACTAACGCTAACCCCGGCTTGTAGTTGTGATTATTTTTGTAAATTTCAGTTTCGCCCTATTCACCCCCCCTCTAGGCGACTATCAGCATGACTCTGTACAATTCATCTCGCTAATGTGTCTGTGAAGTATCTATCATTTTGCTAGCCCTGTTTCATTTCAGAAGTTCAAGGTTATCTCATTCTGGCATATCTCATTTGCCTGCTGATGAAGTGAAGCCTTTGGTTAAATATGATAATGATGAAGGTATTGTGTGAGATTCCCTTGTGTTATTTATTGTTAACGTTCTAATAATTTTGTATGGCATCATAATTCATTTAATTGATTGTAGATGCACACTCACCTGGTGGCCGTGGAAGGGGTCGTGGTGGTCGAGGCCGTGGGCGGGGCAGGGGCAGAGGTGGACGTGGTGAGGCTGAGTGCTGCAGAGTAAACCATCAATTTGTCACATGTTCAATTATTCCTCACATGTTACGTTTCAGGAAATGGGTTCAATGAGTATGCTGATGCTGGTTGGGAAGACGATCACGCCCCTGCATATATGGGCAATGGATATGCCCGTGGAAGAGGTCACAGTTTCAGGGGCCGTGGTAGGAGAGGAGGCGACAATAACCAGCCTGAATACCAACAGGTCGGAGGTTATTTCAAGAAGATCCAATTGAACCAAAAACTGGAATAAAATTTCCAACATTTCTGGAAGACGACTCCAGTCCATCTGCAGCGGTATTTCCATTTTCTTTAAAACCATAACTTCTCTTAATCTGGAGGAATTGACTTCATTTTGTGTGTGTGTGTGTTCAATTGAAATCATTTTCAAGTTAGTGGTGTATTACGATCAATACATAAATTGTACCAGTTGGGTACATGGTTTGTGATTTACTTTATGGCTATTCAAACTTGCTTCTTTGACAATTTTGAACTAAAAGTCTACATAATCATATATAGTGTATACTGGTACTGATTTGTTATTATGCACTCGGTATCTGCACAATGCATTTTAATGGTTTTGAAACATTGAAATTAAAGCGTATAATTTTGGTAATATTATTTCCAGATTCCGTATCATTTTGTATAAATTCTTCGATTTGATCCCTCCATGTGACGATTTCCATTGATAATTAAACCTTCAGGTCCTTGTTGGGATAGGTTTCAAAGGCATGAGAGTGATGAGGGTCAAAAATCTGAACCTCTACGCTTTTGGTTTATGTAAGACATAATTTTTTAAATTGGTTCTGTTCCATGTCAGTTTGCCAATGAATACTAACAAACCTCTATTCGTTAGTGATGAAATTTTCTTATAGATATGCAACCAACTTCTATCCGTGAGAAGTTGGGTCCTAAGTATGCTTCATTTCCAACTGACAAGCTGATGGAGAACCCTGATTTCTATAGTGATCTTCTCAGGTATATTGATATATCCTTTTCATCATATTTCTCAGCTTCTTTTGCTTACCCTTAGCCTTAGGTTCCATTTGTAAAGGAGATTTTTGAATCTGTTTCCTAGATCAAATCTCCTCTCTTAGTCAGGCCCTACTTGAGTTGGTGGCCATATATTTTAGGAAGTGCATAGGCTAGCACTAACTAATGTGGTTGTCCTTGTTAAGGAATGTAACTATGTAAGACCAAAGGTACCTATGGAGCAGCCACTGAGTTAGACATGTTATTGTGTTAGGTGGTTGCTGGGAGCAATACTTGCTACCAGTTGACATATTATCATTAAATTTCTGCTTATATCTGCATGTGTATTAATGTCATCCATACCAGAATGCATGTGACACATAACACATAGGCGCTCATGCAAAGCTCACAGCCTCATTTGCATATATACACCACTTATTAATCCTCAGAATACAGATATTTGTTGAGAGGGCAAGTAGATTGCAGGATTCTGGTTGTTTACAGCGAATATGTTGTTTTGAAGCACATATGAAACTTGGTTCTTCTCCTTGTTATGTTTCAGGAAATGGGTTCAATGAGTATGCTGATGCTGGTTGGGAAGACGATCACGCCCCTACATATATGGGCAATGGATATGCCCATGGAAGAGGTCGCAGTTTCAGGGGCCGTGGTAGGAGAGGCGGCGACAATAACCAGCCTGAATACCAACAGGTCGGAGGTTATTACGAGGAGGCACCTGTTCATGCTCCAGCTTTAGGTGGGTAACCTCACAGGACACAAATGAAGTGTACAAAATATTTTCAAACAAAATTAAGCAAGGCCTAAAGATAATCTGAAGAGCTTTGTACATGCGATTTTTTATCATTGTCGATCCTGATTCCTGATGCTTTTATTTTTTTCAACAACAGATTTTCACCATTTGTAATGGAACTGAAACCAGCCTCTCATCGAAGTGGAAACCTTTTTTTAGTCGTAAACATTTACATGGTTTATCCAGTGGTATGCTGATGAAAGATGCTAAGTTTCGCTTAATATAATGTATATGAAGGTCCTGGGTACCTCAAATTTTGTCCACATTGAACCAGTACGAATGACATCTTCCTTGAAAGTTATAGAAATGCTTCAAAGTTCAAATGGCATTCAGCATGTTCCATGTGCTGCTATTTCAGCACTCATTTCTCGTGCTGGCAATGCAAACTGGAACTGGAAGGGTTTGCTCCTCATCCAATCAAATTGGGCACCGATGGTCAGTCAGACAGTCACCTACTCTACGTACTCTTTCTTTAGGGATGATAGCCTTCGATTTTTTCAAAGCAACAGATAAATATGGACATGTCCTCTACCTATTCTAGGAAGTGCTGCCAGTAATCCTGAAGAGATTAAAAATGTTTTAGTGTTCTCCGATGGATGTTGAGATAGAGTCTGGAAAAGGGTTCAGGGATGGATGGAGCAAGCTTTGTCAACCGGAGAGAAAGAGTGTTCTTACCAAAGCGATTGCACAAGCAGTTCCGACGTACTATATATGTCCTGTTTTAAACTCTCACGAGAATTATACAAGATGTTTTTTTGGGCTTGGCACTTGGGATTTTTACCCGGGCTCAATAAGCGTATCACATGCTGATCGAAAACGAGGCCCGTGATGAGGCATGGGTGGACGAGCGCCAGATACAAAAGCCTACGAGCCAGACTGGTCGGATTTAAAGTATGCCAGGTCAAATTCCCATCCAGTATTTGTGTTTTTTTATAGAGACTAGCACGTCACCCTCTGCCAACGGGGGACGACGTTCTCAACTCAAACACAGGATCATGTCGACACAGAGCACTCATGCTTAATTTTACGTGGAGCGGAGGACTTGTGGAACCATTCTCTAATCGGTTGCAATATGGCTCAGTGCGACAAGAGCCTATCGAGCTTAAATGCGCACGATTGAGGTCCCCAAGAGAGAGTATAATAAGATGACATAGATAGATAGTAAGGGGTGCCATGTTAGAATTATTTATGGAAACATAGAGAGAAGAAAAACAGATTGCTCATGAGCACTCAGTAGAAATGGCCTGCTCACTTACCCTAGATAATTTATGAAAGAAAGAAGTAGATCAATTATTAAATGCACATATTGTATTATGAAAGTTGTTATATAATTATTTTTTAATTGACTATCTATACTACTATATTAAGGCTGTAAGGGATAGTCTTCCTCCCCTTGTTCTGCCTTCTGTTAATCTGGACCGTCCATCCTATGGCCCCTACCCCGCCCGCGTGCGTCGCCCCCAGATCCCCCTCGGTCGTCTCCCCCTCCACGCGAGCCACAACTAACCCCTCATCGCTTGCTCTCGCTATTGCTTCGTGGGTGAGCGAGGGGTTGTCGTGTGCGTAGGTGAAGGCCTACGGGCACTCGCGCTTGAAGAACTCCGAGTACTTGGAGGCGCGGCAGGTGCGCGGGCTGTTGTACATGTTGTGGCAGCATAGCTCGTCAATGCGGAAGGCCTCGCAGCCGCTCTTGCATGCAAGGATGCTACCGGCCGAGGAGCGCAGCTGCAGCTCGCCGGGGCAGGTCTCGGTGAGGTTCTTGCAGCAGGCGAGGACGGGGCAGTTGCCGCGGCCCTCGTGCGGGGTCACGGACAGGCCCACGTTGAAGTCGTCCACCACGCTCACGTCGTACGAGGTCTGGTCGTTGTCGTGGTGGAGGTTCACCCACGCCAGCGTCGCGGGCACCGCGTCGCCGAGCCCGCCGCACTAGAGCCGCCCGCCGCAGTCCCCGTGGCGCAGTGGAGCTGCGCGCCGGCGCCGGCGCAGCCCGTGCGCGCCCAGATGCTGCCAGACCAGGGGTGGGCCGGCGCCAGGAACGACTTGTGGGAGAGCGGCGGGAGGAAGAACAACTGCTGGTGCTTGCTGGTCGATTATCACCACTCCAATAGATACCATCAAGACTCGGCTTTAGATAAATTTAATTGTTCTTTTGAAAGTGTGATTATGTATCTTTGCAGAAACAGTTTCTGTGGTATTCGTCATGTTTTCTTTTTGCTAGCACCTTATTTCTGGTATAAGGAATCTAGCGTCCCATATTTTTGCTACTAGCTTATTTATTAGACAAGATTTTTGGACTAGGACGATGAATCATTGTAAGTGTTAGAAGATCACAGGGGTTTCCTTAGGTAGTTCTTCCTGAAATTTAGAAGTTGACATGCCTAGGCTATACTTTCTGACTTGTGAAATATCGGTAGCTTCAATATACATGATTTCAACTAGGCCCAAAGCTCCTCAATATACGATGGAGAAGGACATGTCCACTATGCTAGGTAGCTTGTGAAATCATGTTTTAGCACTTAACCTGGGTGACACAGGTTTGGTCTCAAGCTTATTGTTCCTCTATGTCAGGTGCCTCAGTTTCACAACGACCACACCTATTATTCAATTTCAATATGACATTTCAAGGCTGGCACTACAACATTTTAGTTATGGCATGTGCAAGTGAATGATGTCTACAATACTGTGGTGGTCAATACTGTGATGATCATGTTATACCTTAGGTATGCAGATTACCTTTGAGTTGGTTGTTTATCATATCACCTTTGTTACATAGGCTATGTACCCGAACTTAAAGTTAGTACAACTAAGTAGCTAACTACGGTCATAGAAGGAACTATTATCATGCATGGTAATTGTGAGAATTCCATCACAGGGTGTTTTATTATTTTCATGTGATTTCAGGTTATGGACAACTATGGTAAGGGTAGGCCTTCAGTCATGAAAATTGCCAGGTTGTTGCTTGATGAAGATGGCTGGAGGGGCTTTTATAGAGGTTTTGGACCAAGTTTTCTTAACATGTTTGTTTCTCGCCTAAAAACTAATAATAAGATGGGAGTCTGATATAAAACTAGGATGTGAAAAATTGAGATCTATAATAATGTATGCTATTCGTTTTTTGTGCAGTCGTTGTACATTAACATTTTATCGAATTTGTGTGTAATTGCAACACACAGTCATTGTACTATATTTTTAGGTATGTAACTAACAAAAGTATAGAATAACAATAATTGTTTTTGCACATCAATGTATTTTATCATAGTGCTTCTACATCTTATTGCATCTTACCAGTGCATGTGGTTTCTACCCATGGCTCTGCTGCTGCGCTCTTGTAGATTCGTCCGAGTGACAAGAAGGTAGATTACCAAATCCAGAAGCTCACCAATGCGGCTGACAATGCCACTGCTCGAGAGAAATCAGGAAATGCAGAGACGAATGGGAAGGATGGGCATTCGGATGAGGAAGACCTCCTGAAGTATAGGCCAAACCCAGATATGATGGACACAGACTGGTCCTGATGGTCAGGTGATGCTTTTCACTTCCTTAATGATTCTATACACTTGTTACATCGCTAAACAGATGCCAGATGCTTCCTTTTGTGCATTCACAAACACCGTACATGAACATTACTTTGTGAAATGACTACAATAATTAATAACTTGTCCACACTTGCAATATTGGAACATATCAGTTGGTTTAGCGCAAATATCAATAAGTTCTCATATTTGTGTTCGTTCAACTTCTCATCCACCAATCACCAATGTGGTACACTTGCTACTGTGGCCACTTGAATATGCCAGTTCACTGAACAACCTTCGGTCAACAGGAGTGCTTGCTCGTGTGTACTTGAACATGCAATTCCTGGCGCATTCTTCTGTAAGTATTTAGTAATACATGAGAGTAGTAAAGAGTTTAACCTCTAAGATGTCTTCAGATATGAAAAATGAGTAAAATGGTTATCTATTATTATCCATCTAAAGAATACATGTAATACATGTAAGTGTATGTACTCGTCATACTAAGGCTCATGGTATTAGTAGTTGTTAATAGGATAACGCTCATTTTAGCTTTTACTAATTGTCGTCAAAACACTGCTGCAGTTAACGAAGCGGAGCACCTGAACTAGCAGTCACGTCTGCAATATACACACCAGCAAAACACTCCTGTAACACTAAACAGTTCATGCATATCCTTGACTGAAGACGATGTTGCAAAGGTTTCAGACATCAGCTTTGGCGTTGACAAGAAACAAGATGACGAGTACAATGCTCCTGATGAGTACAACGCAGTGTATAAGTTTGCTTTGTACTGCTTGAGACCATCTCTGGAAGGCGTTCATATTTTGACGACGATGTGCTCCTTTATTTTCCTTTATGAATACCAAATTCTTTAATGTGTCCTCTTGTGTGGAATCAAGTTCCTAATTTAGCTAGAGCAATACTTGAAAAGAGGAATCACAATTAGTTGTTTTTCATGTGATTGTATAACAATTTCTCGTAAATGAATATAATGCTGACTAATTTACTGTTTGTGTGAATATGTTTTGGCAAAATCTTCTAAGATGATTCCTGACTAATTTATATGTTCCCGTTGCAATGCATGGGCACTGACCTAGTATATATATATATATACTAATACTATTTATTAAGGCTGCAAGGGTAGCCTGCCGTTCTGCCGTTAGCTGATCTCAACCGTTAGTTCTATATAATTTCAATTTTTAGCCGTCCGATCTCGCGTTCGAGTCCCGCTCCCTGGTCCCGCATACCACTCCCGCTCCCCTATCGCACCGCGAAACCATCTCAGCCCGAAACCGTCGTGTCCCAGTCTCCCCTTCATCGATCCCGGGCAAAAGGGAACTCCGCCCCCACCGCCCCTACCACGATTCTGCCGCTACACCTTCCTTCGGCGCCGGAGATGAGATGAGAGGATCCGTTATTCTGGCGCTCCTTGCCGCCGCCGCCTCCTCCTTCTTCGGCGCGGCGACCGCGGCTTCAGAGGGGCGGCCAACGGTGGCAGTGGAGGTGGACCCGTCGTGGCGGTTCCCGAGCCGGCGCGGCGACCGCGGCTTCAGAGGGGCGGCCGACGGTGGCAGTGGAGGTGGACCCGTCGTGGCGGTTCCCGAGCCGACGCCTGCGGGACGCGAAAGCAGCAGGCCATCTTCTCCGACCCCAACAACCTCACCGCCGATTAGGTAGGCCCGGGGGTGTGCAACTACACGGACGTCTACTGCGCGCCGCTCCCCTTCGGCCCCGACCGCCGCGGCGCGCTCGCGGTCGCCGAGGTCAACCTCAACCATGGCGACATCGCGGGCTTCCTCCCGCCGGAGCTCGCCCTCCTCCCCGACCTCGCCCTGCTCCACCTCAACTCCAACCGCTTCTGCGACGTACTCCCCCGCGCGCTTCGCCGCCTCCGCCTCCTCCACGAGCTCGACCTCAGCAACAACTGCTTCGTCGGCCCGTTCCCGGACGTCGTCCTGGACCTCCCTGCGCTGCGCTTCCTGGGTGTCCGCTTCAACGACTTCGAGGGGACGAGGGCACCGTCCTGCCTCGCCTCTTCGACCGCCCGCTCGACGCCATCTTCCTCAACCACAACCACAACCGCCTCCGCTTCCAGCTCCCGGACAACTTCGGCAACTCACCAGCGTCTGTCGTTGTCCTCGCGCACAACGCCTTCGGCGGCTGCCTCCCGGCAAGCGTCGCAACCATGTCCGGCACACTCAAGGAGATCCTTCTCATCAACAACGACCTCTCCTCCTGCTTCCCGCCGGAGATCGGTCTGCTGCGGGAGCTCACCGTGCTCGACGTCAGCTTCAACCAGCTCGCCGGCCCGCTGCCGCCGGAGCTCGCCCTGATGAGGAAGCTGGAGCAGCTGGACGTCGCGCACAACCTGCTCACCGGCGCGGTACCGTCGGGGATATGCGACCTGCCGCGCCTCAAGAACTTCACGTTGGCCTACAACTTCTTCACGTGCGAGCCGCCGTCTTGTGCGCGCATCGTGGCGCGGGACGGCGACCGGAGCAATTGCCTGCCCAACCGCTCGTCGCAGCGGACGCCGCAGCAGTGCGCCGCCTTCTACGCCCGCCCACTTGTCAACTGCGCCGCATTCCAGTGCAAATCGTTCGTCCCGCCCATGTCGCCGCCGCGGCGGCTTCCTTCACCGCCCCGCCTTCGCCACCTCCACCATCGCCGCCGCCGCCATCTCCACCTCCGCCGCTGCCTTCACCACCGCCACCTCAACTTCTGTCGTCACCACCACTACCGCATTCCCCACCTCCACCATCCCTGCCTCCTCCCGCGCCAGTCTATCACCCGCCATGCCTCGTCCTGCCGCCACCGCTGCCCTGCACCCCAACGCATCCATGGCCATCGCCACCACCATGTTACCCTGGCCCATTGCCACCCACAAACCCTGTCCGATATGCATCGTCTCCTCCTCCACAGCAGCACCATCCATGGCCATCAGTACACCCAGTTCAATATGGATCGCCACTGCCCCCTCTGTTGCATCCGTAGAAACCAATCTCAGATGCAAGGAAGGAAAGCTGGTTCTGCTCTTGCCCAGCCCCCCTGTGGCAATGGCTAGCAGCTGCCAGATTCACCGGTGTACGTGGTCATTGACTCATTGTCACGCTTAGCGAATAGCGTTGGCTGATGGCTATAGGCCTCGAGAGAGAGCGTGGTAAGCTCCACAGAATTTTCTGAGTTATGGTTTGTCGGTGTCGGTCATTGCTGCTGAAAGGGAATGGATTAAGGGTGGTGGGGCTTTGGAGCGTGTAGGCTTGGGATTTGTGGTTAATTGTCTGTGAATAAAGGAGAGATTGAGAGGGACAGAGGAGGATTGTAGGTCCAGCGATCTATCATATATCTGAGTGTATAGAGAAGTTCCAGCCCAGTTAAGTTCAGTCAGGCATAAAAGTTTAGAAACAACAAAAATTCCATTGTCATTTGTTCCTTTTGTATCACAGCTACCATCGATTATTTGCTCTTATATTATTCACTCCTTTTCTTTAACATCCGCACTTTTACTTATCTTTTTTTCTAGGTTATTCTTATTCTCCGCTGCATGTTAGTCTTGTTAGTATTATCTTTAAATGATCTTTATTCGTTTTCTTCGTTTCCTCTCCTTTGCTGTGTTGTTACTTTCGGCAAGCGATTCATTGCATACTGCACCAGTTTAATTGGTTCATTGGATATGTTCCATTGGTGCTACTGATGAACGAAAATTCATCCCCTCTCTAAGAAATTGTTCGGTTAGAGGTGGATTGAGCGGGATTGAAGTGGATCCCCTCGTATTCAAATACATGAACGAGAATCTAAAAGACATAAAAAAAATATGTGACGAACGTTGCAACCTTTTTCAGGATTTGGTGGTGTCTCTGTCTCGTCAAGGTATGGCCGAGGTACTGCTGTCCTGCCTTTCCTACCATGTGCGTGCTTGCTTGATCGCCTAAAGTATCCTGGTCAGGACTCAGCAATACCCTCTTCTTTTTTCTGTTCACCCAGAAGGCCAGAACATCGCTTGTGACTGCCAGGGCATTGCCTGGTACTGCCGCTGGTGGCTGCCATGATGTCTAGACTGCATTGAGCAGGCTTTGCACCACAAATCTTCTTTTAGCAGTACTGTATTGTACCAAGCCCTTTTTCTGTAGTTTTTTAATTGCCTGCTAACCTTTGATTTGACCGGTTGATTTGTATTTTTCTCATGTCATCCTAAAGTTTTACATGTCTTGATGAGAAAAACTTCGTATTTCTTAACAAGCACTACCCACAGTTGATTTGTTTGTAATACCTTCGTTGCAATGGATGATTATAAATGTGCGTGGAAATATCAATATGGTAATATCATTTGGGTGCGATGCCCAAGTCAATGATAGTGTGGTCGCTGAAAATGTTCCTAGCATGTAGTGCAACCACACCAGCACGCTTATGCAACTCCATAGACAATGGCCAGATTGATGGCCAGGGAAACCCAAAAAACTCTTAAAAATTACAATTAATCATGTAACAGTGAAGAAAGGAAGGTGACCCATGATTCCACCTGGTGGCCACATAAGCCCCGATGCGTAGGATCAAGAACAACCTAGCGTGTGTAACAATCTTCACGACCCTCACCAGGTCGAACTATTCCTCACTACTACTGCAATCCAACAAAATCCAAGAGCAACATTTTGTTCAGGAGCAGCCAGTGAACCTCGCCAGGAGCAACACAAGCGCGAGTATAGGGAGCGGACGATCGGTCATGGCTAGGTCAAGCGGCGAGGAGCACAGCGGAAAGGAGCGAACTGGGGGCAGGAGGTGGGGCAGCGACGGGGGAAATAAGGGGAGGGCGACAACTGTGCGACCCTGCGAGCTATGTGCGGCGCGGGTTAAGGTTTCGTGAGGATGATGGAGTGGCGCAGACGAGCGACGGAATCCCAAAGCACACGAGTCTCTTACCTCGTTTTTTTCTTACCCTTCTCTTACCTATACTCCTCGGCGCGGCGGGGGCTGATGACGATATCAATATGATAATATCATCCGGTGAGGAAGATGGCACGATAGTCCCTCTTTGGTGCGGCGCAGTGGCGAGCATCGCGTGGCGAGGTGAGTGCGATGGCGTGCACCAGGCACGACTCTAGGAAGTCCTCGCGTCGAGAGGCGGGCTCAGGCTGGCGACGCTCGTGTGGCGATGGATGGCGATTAGGTCAGAGAGGGCGCGAGGAGGAGAGATGGGACGAAGGGGAGGAGGGATCAACGGGGATGAGAGACACGATGGGGTAGGGGCTCCATCGCACGGTTTAGATTGCATAAAGGCAAATCGAACGGTTAAGATTGTAGAACGGCAAAACCAGGGTAGGCAGGCTACCCCTTTGCAGCCTTAATATACTGCACCGGTTTAAATGATCTTTATTCGTTTTCCCCGTTTCCTCTCCTTTGCTGTGTTGTTACTTTCGACAAGCACATCTCATCTGGTGAGCACATCTCATATTGATATTGTTGGTTAAAGTTTGGTTATTCTTAGATTCAAAATAACACGATGAGATGTGCTCTTGCAGGTAGGCTATGATATGTTTCTGACACATTTTTTGCTAATGGCTTCCAGGAAACGACACAAGATTGGTGAGGTGATCGCCAAATATTGCCTGGAGAAAGGGATCTCCAAAGTTGTCCTAGATCGAGGCAGATTCCTCTACCATGGTGCGTAAAAGCTCTTGTTGATTCAGCTAGAGAGCACGTGCTTGAATTCTGAATCCGTCCAAATGTGTGTTCATATATATCTTCAGGATCACCTATAATCTTTTCCCTTTTTTCTTTAACTTCGTATGTCGAGCAGGGTTGTTTACAGGTTGCTTTCATTTCTGTTCTTCAATATTTCAGGCATAAATGACATAACTCGGTGCTAGAAGCAGTTCCGCATGTTGTCCACCCCAAGGACAATGGCTTGATAGGATGGCCTTCCATTTGGAGCAGATGATATTGTGCTCTGATGCTTAAGAGTGAGTCGTAGGTTTCATGGGCTCTCTCCAGTTTGACAGAGTGAGATGCTTAACATGAGTAGATTAGGCGGTGGCAGGAATTCCGCTGTGCTGATTAGTTTCTCGGGAGAGTAAGGCACTTACATTATTCTCGATTAGCAACGCGTATACCTCATCGCTCCTTGTCGTAGGCCTTACAACTCGTGCTTCGGCTTTCATGAAACCCCCTCCTTGCTTCGATTAGCAACACATGAGTAGAATTATTTCTGTAGGTTTTGGTAGATGATGCTTTATAGTAGTAGAGATTATATGTTAGAAAAGAAAATTTTAGATATTGAGGTCGATGATTATCTTGTTCGTTTTCATTTATCCGTTTTGCACTACCATTTTATCGAATAATTTGTATATCATTGCGACATTGCACTATGTAGTGGTGAAATAGTTAGATTAAAATAATAAAATTTATGTATGGTAAAATCACAAACGGATTACGAAACCTTTTCTTTTTAGAGTATATCACATTTGTACATAAATTATCTTGGTATTATATATAAGTTATCTTTGAATTATATATTTCCGTTGCAACGCACAGGCACTCACCTAGTGTATGTGTGTGTATATATATATATACTACTTATTAAGACAGTAACAGTAGTCTGCCTCTCCTGTTCTGCCTCCGTCGTGTTCTGCCTCCCCTCTCGTTCTGCCTCCCGCGCCTCCGATAAGGCTCTCCCTGTTCGGCCATACGCACAACCGCTCTCTCTCCCTCTCGAAGCGACGCAGAACCGCTCGCCAGTGTCGCAGTCGCCTCCTGTCCCTCTCCTCTCTCTTTGCCGCTGCCCTCCTCTAAGCATCTCCCTCTCCTACTCCCTCCTCTCAAAGCACTTGTTGGCCCCCCACCGCCGCATCTGCATCCCATAATCGCCTACGCCATCGCCGCCGCCTTCGGGTCCTTCTCGCTCAGCCTCGACTGCTCGCTCATCTTCACCGAGGCGCTCCTCACCCCCGCCATCCCCTCCGTGTCGGCGTGCGCCGGCGGCATCTTGCCCAGTCTCAGCCGATTTATCCTTCGGTCTGTTAGGGCCTTATCAAACCGCCGCCACGGCGAACTCGCGCCGCTGCCATGTTCGCCTCGCGCACCCACCATCTCCTCAACAACGTTCAAACCGCCAACCACGACATCCTCCTCCACAACCCGACCTCTCACGCATCCCAACTTGGTGCGGCGTAAACGCGCAGCAGCACTTCGCCTCGGTCGACCACGGCCTGCCCCCAGGCGTTGACATCCAGATCCATCTCGCTCCGATCTACATTCGAGAAGTTTGTCTCTGGCATCGATTCCCCAATCCGAATCATTGCCGACGTCTTCTTTGGGTGGACGGTCGAAGTCACGCGCACGCACATCCCACACTTGTTCCTCCCCGGCGGTGCATTCAGCAACACCGTCTTCTTCTCCGTGTCGGAGCACCTCGGGCCATAGGGGCAGACCCGTGAACGACATTCTTTTGGCGTGTCACGACCTCCTGTCGCAAGCTCGATGCTCTCCCCATCGACACGTGAGCCCCTTGGAGGGAGCCCCGACCTAGATTTTACTGAGAGTTTCTCCTCATCAACCTAGATCTCAGTTTCTCTGGACTTTACTGAGCACTCAACATTGTGTTTTTTGGTTGCTGGTAAATTGCTCATTTACTGCTATAGTTGATTAGTAAATATACCGGTATTAGTATTTATATAGTTACTGGTTACTTGTAATACAAACATTTTTCATTGAAGCGCGTATATGGTTTGTAAAATACCAGAACAAGGTCAGTACTTTTATCATTGGCGAGTATCTTTTATGTGAGTAATATTTTTATTTCCATGTTTATCTACTTAGTTCTCGTGGCATGCTGCCTTTTCAGTATTGGACAATGCTAATGGAGTTACAACTCCAAGGACAGGAAGGTATAGTGCAGATGGAGCAGGTGGTGATGCTTCTGTAGAGCTTACACGGCCGTGCAGGCACGCAGCTGCCGCGCTTGGTGATTTGATATTTGTGTATGACGGTTTACGTGGAGGTAAAACACTTCACTCTCTTAGCTAATCTAATTTCTTAGATCAGTATCATACAAGGCTGCTTCCTTATTGCCACCTGTGTCCTGTTCTCTTACTGAACCCGCCCTTTCTTTGTTCATGGAAAAATATAGACTTCTCTTGTGTGCATGAAATTGATTATTGAATTGGATTGCTCTAAATTTCTGGAGCATATATATTGAACGAACAATTCTTAATATTGATTCCTGTAGATAAATAAATCAATGGTAATCAACCGAAGCTGCCCTTGCATTACATTTTTCTACATCAGTGTAGTGGTTGTTGTTGTGCAAGCTGCACATAGAAAGCCTTTTTGAATGCTACTTGCTTCTTGTTTGATGCACATACCTTCATTGATCATTTTTGGTCAGTTGAAGCTATTGATTACTGTTACAATAACAAAGCCTTTTAGTCCCAAGCAAAGGTGTGTAGTTCTCGTGTATTTGAGAATTAAAAAGGCCTTTTTCTAATCTTTCAGTAAAGGAACCTGTTAGTTGAGAAGTGTTAACTGGCCTCTTAGTAAAACTGAACTACCATATTCACTTGGCTGAAGTACTTATGTTTTTTGCACAATACGGCAATCCAGGCAGCTAAAATGTATTCCATTTGCAAGGTGCCTTCAATATTACTGTGTTGTTAAGGTGATTCACTCTATGTTTTTGCTTCTGATAGGTGCCGATCCATAGATTTAGCTTGAAGAGAAAATAGCAGCAGAAGAAAAAGTTGGCGCTCGACAATTTTTTCGAAATCATCTTAAAAGGCTGACCATCAAATAAAAACCAGGCTAAAAACACAAAATGTAATATATATGTAAGTGAAAATTGGTTTGATGATATTCTCTTTTAGACAAATAGAGAATTATTTATTTTCCCATTTTTAGTAGCATGCCTAATTTTTTTATTCAACTGAGTTTTTATTTTATCATGAACTGATTGGAGTTCTTACTCTGTCACAAGCAGGGCCTAATTTTTTCCTTCAATCACCACATGCCTATTTTTTTCTTCAATTTTTCTTCATAAGAATAAGTAAGATTTTTTTGTGTTATAAACTGGGAGTGTAGGTTGAGCTTTTGCTAGGCCAAACCAGTTTGTTATTTTCTTGTCTAACAATACTGCCACGACATAACATTGGGAGCTCTGTACAGGTCAAGGAATTCCATCCTTGTGTTTGCATGGACCTAGAAAATGCAGATTTAAGAATGATGCGAGTGATGGAGGCCTATCAGGTAACTTTGTGTACTATAGTTGTGTGTTTCTACAAGTGCGTATGAATGCTATCATAATAACCACGATCAAACATCATCAAACAACTACAATTTACAGTGCAAGTGTGGTGCGCAATTGTTGGTGATATTATCTTCTAGACAAATATAGATTTATTAATTTTCCCTTTTTAGTAGACATGCCTATTTTTTCTACAATTGAGTTTTTATTTTCTCATGAACTCACTGGAGTTCTTATTCGTCACAAGCAGGACCTACTTTATTCCTTCAATCACCCCATGTGTGGGGGATAGATATCCCCCGGGTCCTCTTGAACACTAAAACGTATCATGGGCCGTCTGATGGGCCTCCCACTGGGTCATCCTATGGGATGGGCGGGGAGGATATAGCCGGGTTAGGCAAGCCTGATCCAAGGCGACAAAGACCAACGTCCGAGTTAGGCGCTACTGAAGCACTGATATCTCGGGTGGTGCAGTTGCAAGCACCCTGAGGAGCTAAGCATTCGGCGATAACTCGGGCGAGAAGGTGATCAAGACTCTGGATATATAGGACTGCAAGCAGCGACAAAGGAGATAAGTGAAGTAGATAGTGATCACAACTTGTAAAGGGATAACTCTTTGATCGGGTATATAAGGCCGAGGGGGTCCCCTACAAAATCATCTCATCCCACATCATCTCACCCCATCCTCATCGACAGCAGCTGAGCCATCACAAAGCTCATGTGTAATCCCCATACTCTAGAAATCAATACCTAACCACAAAATGAAGTAGGGTGTTACGCAATTAAAAGCAGCCCGAACCTATATAAATCTACGAGCAATACCGACGTGCCTATGCACATACCATTGAGTCACAATCTACAACGTTGTCCTACCCAAAAGCATCACGTGGGTAACCCCGTGGTGCACAGTCGGGTCACAAACACCGACACCATGCCTAATTTTTTCTTCAACTTACTTTTCTCCATAAAGTAACAATTTCTTGTTATAAACTGGGGGTGTAGGGTGAGCTTTTGCTAGGCCAAACCTATGTGTTATTTTCTTGTCTAACAATACCACCACAACATAACTTTGGGAGCTTTGTACAGGTCAAGGAATTTCATCCTGATGTTTGCAAGGACCCAGAAATTGCAGATTTAAGAATGAGCGAGCGATGGAGGTCTATCAGGTAACTCTATGTACTATAGTTGTGTTTTCTAAATGTGCACATGGATGCTATCATAATAAGCATGATCAAACATCATCAAACAATAACAATTTACATGCAATTGTGTCCTTAAAGGTTTCAGAATAGTGAAGGAACTTTAGAAATACATTGTGAAACCTAAAAGTTTGGTTGATTTTACTGTAGGGAGTGTTCTTCGTTGCTATCCATTGTGAAACATGTCCTACAGTATCCCTTGCCAACCAGCTCCTGTATCTGTTGCCTGCTCGATTCGTTGAAGCACAGAGTATGGAGAAAACACAACATATATCGCATGGATTATGATTTGTTAGTGCATGTGTTACATATTGACTTATCGTTTTGAGTTGTCAATAGGTCCAAGGTACTAAATTGTTGATGCACGGATTTCTAATTTTATCAATTTGTTTTGTGGGCTGCGATTTATTTTAAGTCGCTCTAAGATCTCAATTATTCCTCTTTTTTGTTATTTTTTATGCCTTAGCTGTAATGTTTGTTTTGAATATTTATTATTGGAAAATTTGATATTTTATAGGTGAGACATTAATTAAGCCATTTTCATAAAAGAACACTCCTGTGGTGACAATTAGACAAGAATACTAATAATCAGATTAACATACTTAACCTTGACTGCACATATAGAGACTACAGTGTTGTGTTGTGTTGGTTCACTGTACCACAAACAATATTGAAGAGGACTGATGAAGAGCGCAAAGTTTATAGCATAGTCGAAGATTTTGAATTGCAATTCAAGGAGAAAGAGGATTGCTAAAGGTCTTCATAATACTTCTTGTTTTCATTTTAGTTGGTGGGTTCTTCAGTAAAGCTCACAAAATATTTATTTTTTCTCAAAGCTTTCTTTTCAATTTAGGATGACCTTCAAAACAAAAAAAAGCTCATTAAAGAACATGGGCATTATGAAAGCACAATAGGATCCAAAGAGGTAGGTCCCTTTTTGTCACTTATTTAATATTCCTGAATAACCTGTGTTCGGTCTGAAAGAGCACATAATTGCACTCCTATTTTTAATCCTTACATGATTACTGCATAACTGTTTATCAGTTTGTGGTCTACAGGTATCAGGCTCGCTCGCACCACAGATATCTTTGAGTTATTTTTTACTGCATTGCGACTAATTTTAGGCCTCCAATTTGACAAACAGAATTAAGTAGCTTATGTATCCCTTGTTTCTTGTTTCCTCAGTATATATACACACTTTCCAATATGACGCAGGTAGCATTGTTGTAGAATTGCGGTTCACGGAAACACAAGGCTAGCGCTTTTGTGCAACAATTGTATCTGTTAAACTTCTGAACAAGCTATCTGCAATTTCTGTTGTATCATTGTTATCCCTGTTGTATCATCATAATGCATGCTCATATTCATTTCACTTCATCACTGTTTTTTCTAACTAACCATTAGTTGTTGTTTTAGTTATGTAGGTTTAAGCAAGTCAAGGATGGACTGCTTTCTGCAGTTTCAGAAATGCAATACTGCGCTAGAGAGATGAGGAAGATTGTTGACTCGCTATGGACAATGAATTTGAATGAAGTGTCGTCGAGACTTCAAGAGATGGCTATGTTTCTCGAAGGTGCAGTTGATCGTGGTCATATGGCTGCTGAGGAGCTTAGTCCTCCCCGCCTCAATTTCTAATGATTTGTATGCAGAAAACACTATGTACATAGGGGAACTGGGAGGGGTAACTGATGCCGACTGGGCACTTGACAATGGAGGATATCTGAGATGGTTCAATGTAATCTATGCCGACTGGGCACTTGACAATGGAGGATATTTGAGATGGTTCAATGTAATCTATGGTGATAATATGAACCATGTGGGTGGTTGTAGGGTGCTTTTATCTGAAACATCTTTATGTGATTAAAGAGACAACAAGTTTTATGGTTCTTGTATTTTGGTTACGCTATGCTATCACACGAAATGTTGATGAAATTATGTTTCAATCTATATGGTGTTTCTGTTTGTGAAATTATGCCTCAATCTAGATGAAATGTGATGCTTCTCTTTGGATTTTATGTACAGTCGTATAGCTAAATCTGTGTACAACACCATAGCTAATTGGATGTGTGATAGATAATGTGTGCCTTTGAATCTGTGTGTAGACATACAATGTGTGGCAGACAATGTGTGTAGGCATACAATTTGTCTGCATGAGACTGTTACCAGGTTACAGACTGAAACTCCAAAGGCATACACAAGTGCAGGATCACACTTTATGTCACAAGTGTAGGATCAACAACATTATGCACAAATGCAGGATCACAACAACAGAGGTTGGACCATTTTCTGAAACTCAGGAACACACAACACTGATTCATCAACATTTGGAATACGCGTTGTCTGAAACATTGTGAACACAGGTTCAACCATTGTCTGAACACAATAGCACAGAGAATATTCTTTGGTCTTTATTACAATCACTAGGTATATGCCCGTGCGTTGCTATAAAATCAATATGATAATATACATTGATATGCAAAAACACTAATTGTTATTTTGTACTTTTTAACATCACTAAAAGTGAATCTTTATATATCTTAAAAGATGTAGGACTACTACAAATATCTAGAGGCAAGTTAATTTTAATTAACAACATAACACATGATCATACATACGTTATTATTGCACTATTTTTTCCCGTTGCAACGCACGGGTATTTACCTAGTATATATATATATAACGCCTTACATGTTACAATTTATTTAAAATAGGAAGAGTATAAAATAAGTAATGTCGCACAAATTTGTACATTAAAATTTGAAGGTGAATACAAATATGATTTTGAATTCTCATATTCGATTTTCAATCAAGTCAAACTTAGACACCTCATGACAATAACACAAGACAAAATGACAGTTTTTGTGTACCTTAAGATTATGCGGACCATAGTGTTAGACTGTGTGGGGTGCCGACTCACACATACAGTCTAACATCCCCCGCAGTTGCAATAGAGTCACCTCACACGATAAGACTATAGTAGAAGCTGAAGGTAGGAGTCGATGGGTTGAAATCCCCCCGCAGTCCCAGCGTCGTGAGGGTGCGAATGTTACGGCTGGAGTACAGACCGACGTGGACTTCAAGAAGATGATAGCCCTGGATGCTGAGGTAGTTGAAGTCAAAGTGGTCGTGGTCAGAAGATGCGCAGCAGTAGCCTGCTCTTCGAGAGGGGTCGACGTTCGAACGTCAATGGTCGGCGGGGCGATGCAAAAGGGACAGCAGCAGCCTGAAGGCCTGACGCAAAAGGGACAGCAACAGCGTTCGGTCGTCGAGGAGCCCCGCTAGGAAGGCCTACGGTAGCGCACGCGTATGCGGCGGTCAGGGTGGCACGCCCCGCGACAGAGTAGAAGGGGTAACAACGGATCCGACCGGGAAGGCCGCAGCAACGAGGATTGGCCGGGAAAGTCGTGGTAGGGACGAAACCAACGATGGCGGCGATGAGGGGGGAGGGCGATGGGTCAGGTCCAGTCGAGCAGGGGGTTGCGCCGGTCCTAGTAGGGGGTGGACACCGACGACGAAAGAAGCGTGGTAGGAGGCATTGCTGGGCGGCTCATGAAGGAAAACAATGTCCTACTTGCCGGAGCAAGAAACATGGCGACGCCGTCGACGAACTGCAACACGCGGGTACGACAAGTGCGGCGAGATCGAAAGGGCTCGATCGCGCTCGCTATGGGCAACGACACGTGGCAGAGGCAACTAGCAACGCGCGGCGCGTCCGCAGCAACGACGGGAAGGGCGTGCAGCCTGAACGGTCGAGGTGGAGTTGCGCCTTGAGGATGGGGCGGTGGTTGCACATCACGCGCGAGGTGAAGACCTGCGCGCAAGATCCGACGGTAGCCATAGCCGGGCTGGAAGGGGAGGGGTGGCTGCGGGCGCGCCGTCAGAGTTGAGGGGTGTCGCGGCTGCAGTCGACAGGGGACGACGGACAGAGCGGGGAGGGGGAGGGAGGCCGATCGCTGACCAGCAGGACCGCAGTGGCTTAGATCTGCCCTGGCCCGACCCTAGGGATTGGGGCGACAACCACCATTGCCGACGAGGGGGAGGTGGTGTGTAGCCTCCAAGCGGGGGGGGGGGGGGGGGCGATCTAGGTCTCGACCATTGGAGGTTGTTGGAGTCGTGCTCGAACACATCCCGCCACGGGTGGAGCAGTGGCGAAGGTTGGTCGCGCCGTTAGGGCCGAGATGGAGGCAGGGCCGCGTTCGACAGCTGAGGAGAGGGGGCCAACGTGGCGAGGAGGGAGCTAGGGTGGGCAGGTGATGGAGGGAGATGGGGGCGACGTCTCGAGAGCCTCCCGGGACAGCGACGAGTAGCAGCCGGCGGCTATTCACGAGGTGGCCGACGGCTATGGGGTGGGCAGGAAAACCCTAACCTTAATGGGCCGACAGTCTCAAGTTCAAATCGTGGCAGAGGCTTTATTTGTGCCTCCGCACATTTATTTCCATGTTTGCATCTTTCTCTGTGGCTACACGTGAGTGGGGGTGTTGAAGTGTATAAGTGGATTGATTACCTTCAGCTTCTACCATCAGCTTAAGCTTTTGGGTTGAACTGGTTAGTGCGTCCACTCTAACACATAGAGAACAATTAGATCCTATTTGGATTCGTTTTGGTTTTAAAAACCAGTTTTTGCCCGTAGAGTTTGTAAAATCTGGGTTCTGAACAAAAGCTGGTGGGGTGTGTAGACCATTTTTTTTTGCATTTTAGCCCTTTTGGAGTTTTTTTGCACAATTATGTCCTTTGCAGTTTCATTTTAAAAAATAGACCCCAACCTCGACGTCATCACCATTGGCGCCGAGGTAACGCACAGCGACGCCAGTACCATTGGCGTCAACTTTTCCTACGTGGCAGACGATGTGGCAAGTCCTAGGGGGTCGACGCCATAGATCTTGGCACCGACCCCCCTTGACGACGATGCCCGACGCTGTTCAGGGGGGTCGGCGCCAAGATCTATGACGCCGCCCCCCTGGGACTTGCCACATCGTCTGCCACGTAGGAAAAGTTGGCGTCAATTATGTTGGCGCCACTATGCGTTACCTCGGCGCCAATAATGATGGCGCCGAGGTTGGGGTCTATTTTTTGAAATGAAACTGCAAAGGGCATAATTGTGCAAAAAAAAAACTCCAAAAGGGCTGAAATGCAAAAAAGTTAGGTGTGTAGATCCCTAGTTTTTGTAAGAATCTGGTTTTATTCATTGCTATTTGAATCATAAAAAAATTGGCAAAGCTAGGTATCATTGGTTTTCTAGTTTTAATCTGACAAAAACTGGCACAAGAAACTGACATAAAATAGGCTGTTTAGATCCCACCCAATTTCCAGAACGCCAGATTCCTAGAAATTTCCAAATGCCAGATTCCTAAAAAAATAGAACACGTAGTGATCGGTAAGACATTACAAATGTAGATTATATGCAACCAATACCATGCCATCAAATTCTGGGTTACCCTTCGTCAAAGGAAAAAGACACCTCATGATTTAAAAGATATGATAAAAATAGATTATACGCAATCAATGCTTATGTCATCAAATACTGAATACAAGGACCATTATCGGATTACATGTATAACGGGTTGTCAGATTAATGTAGAGTGAGGATGGTACACCTTTTTCCAGGTACAATTTAATCTGAAGCACAGGAAGACTCGACAAAGATTAGACATGATGTGCAGATATCCACCATCATAATCTCATTGAGATATAAGATCCCATTTCAGAACCTTGAACCTAAGATGTCTTCCATTATTCAGTAAAATTTCCAACAGAACTAAAGGTCCTACAACACATACATTTTTTTAAAGGACCAATTCAAAATCCTGGACCTCAAACTGCCAACGCATTACAAGAAACAGGGTGTAAGATCATCTAATGTTTGTCGTCCTTGGGCACAGCGTCTTTCTTGGCAGCTTGGGACTCCAACTCCTTCACTGAAGACTGTTCAGTAGATCTATTTTGAATCATGAAAATGCATGAGACCGTACAGAACTATTAAAGCAAATGTGATGCTCAAATGGTTATTGGTGGTTTCAAGTTTCAACTTTGAGCAGAGCTTCAAAGCATGAGAGAAGACACAGTGACACACGCAGCATTATAATGGCTACAACAAAAGGTGTGTAATAAACAAAACAAAAATAGGTATCGCTGAAGCACCAATGCGACTACTGTAAACTTTGATAGTTTGATGTACAAACACATCATCACTAATTCATTCGAAATAGTAACAGTAGATTGCTTATTCTGGATCCATATAAGAATGGTTGATTCCAATAAAATTTCACTTCCAGACCAAATAAGCCCACCGAATAATTTAAAGTAAAATGGCCAAAGTGATGTCTGTCCTCATTGGGGTCGGTGCGGCCCTGTGCCATGAGCACCATGCACTGGCTAATTACAATTTGGACTAATCATCCACGGCTAATTACATTGGTCCTGCACTAGTGCCGCACATGGACATGGACAAAATCAAAGTTGTATCGCCAAATGCACCAGCACATGTTCCTGGCCCGTCATCGACCGTTGGCACAGCTTGGATGGTATGCTAACTAGCTTTAATCCAATGAAAATTGCTTGATGGCATGAGGGGAGGGGAAATTTTAAATAGTGTCGTCGAAGGAAAAAATATATTTCCAACGGCACATAAGGGATCATTATAAGTTTCGGTGACATTCAAGGAATTTTCTCATCCAATGATCCAATAGTGGAGTGTTCTGCACCCCACCTCATCTTGGTCAGTTTCATAAATGCTGAGTTATGAACCCAGTAAACAGCACACGTCCCTCTAGCAGTACCATCTCTTAAAACAGATTCATCCTCCGCCCACCGGATATAGAATGCAGGGATACAACACATCCTGAACTGGCCACTCTCCCGTTGCTGAGTTCTCTACCCAGTTGGCACACCCTCCCAGCGGCAAGCATGACACCTAGACTTGTTGCTTCATTTGTCAACCAAATTTGTTTTTGCTTTTCATTTAGGTAGTTATGAATTTTCCATCCACTCTATTTTTTTCCCTACTCTTCAACTGAGCTCATGATATTTTATTCCTTTCTTTCTTTTTTTGTCAGCTGGTGTAATTTTTTAAGTCAGCATTAATTTATGAATCTCATATTCTGTTCTTATGCGCATGTATTTCTTAACTGAAATTTTCTTATCCCCCCTCCCATTCCTTCAATCTCTTATGCGGAGAAGATTATCCTTCAGCTCTTGTTTTGATTTGTGCATCGCGCTGCTATGCCATTACACAGTACATTGCCATCACGCCAAATATTGCAAATGAGTATCTAATTCACTATATCACTACCAAAATAAATAAAAGAAATCGACATTTCTCTCATCATACTCCTGGAAATTTCATCTGTGAACCAAACGCCACCTAATTTCACTCCTAAATTTCACTCCCACCTGGCTGAATTGCAGCTCAACTAACCAGATTAAACTAAAACTACACCATAACCATTTTTCCACCACTGAATAACCAGTAGCAGGCAGCTAGCCTATCTCAGATCCAATCCGGGCGGGTCTAATCGCCAAATCAGCCGCAATGGCTAAGGCTAACGAACGGGCCGTGAAGACTACTAGACAGATAGATAGACGCGAGGCGAGGCGGCGAGAGCACAGACGAAATGGAGAAAAGGAGCGTACTTGGCGGCGGCGGCGGACTCCTCCTCGAGCCAGTTGCGGATGTGGCGCACGTTGCGGCGGAAGACGGTGGCCGACTGCTTGACGTCTTTCCGCAGCAGCATCACCGCCGCGCCCACCCCCACCACCGTGAGGATGAAGTTCGTGAGCGCCATGCACGCGCCTATGCCGCTCGTCCTCGTCGGTCGTCCGACGACCCCTCGCGCGCAGCCGCAGTACCTTGCGTCTTCCCCAGCTCGCCTACCAGGACCAGAAAACCCTACAGCGGAGAGCCGGAGAATCCGCCGGCCACCTGCACCAGTCGACCCGAAGAGAAGCTAGCTAGCCCGTGGGCCGCACGCTGATGAAATGGGCTGCACGGGCCTCCAGCCCATGCTCTCGGCCCGTTTGTGTTCAGGTCCATCCATCGGCCACGCTGTAGCAGACTAGCAGTGCGGTATCTATGGGCTCAACCTATGCTCGTTGGCTGCTTACGATCCGTATCGATCACAGTCACAGGACGCAAGGCAGCCACACGCGCCTGCAAAGTGCAAACACTCTGGGGCTCGCTGCTCAGAACGGACAGGGCACGAGCAGCAGGCAGCGAGCATGGAAGCCGCGGGGACGACGGCGAAGGATGCTAAAACCAAGCGGGACTTCGTCGGATGTGGCCACTGCCGCCGCCGCCGCCGCCTTTGGCGACGAACAAGAGGCGCTGGTGCTGAACGCGTGGAACGCCATGAAGGGCGAGTCGGCATCGTTTGCACTCAAGTTCTTCCTCAGGTACTGATACTGTTCAGTGGCGTCCTTGTTTGCCATTACGTTGTTGAGCATCTCTCAGGCTCTCGGTGTTCTACTGTTCTTGCCCTGGCGTCCACCGTACACGTACTGTTAGAGGTCTTATCATTGGAGGCTAGGAGCTAAGAATAAAATTGAAGACTTATAAAGAAAATATTAGCCTACTTTTAAAATAGAGAGTAAAGAATATTGACATGTTTATATGGTTTTAATCCGTATCGATTTCTACCGTTTTTTGAATTTATAGTTGCAGCAGTCCAAAGAATCATCTTTGAAACAACCAGTATATTAACAAGTCCAAGACTCCGAGCTGTCTTGCTGTTTCTCGTGGCTATTTTTAACAAGCTCCCCATGTCGACGATGGATGCATGGAGGAACAGTTTAGTATTGTTGCTTGGTACTTGAATCATGATTGACTTATAAAAAAAGAATACAATTCTAACACAATGATAAGTTGAATTATCTTAAATTTAATATATATAAAATATTAGTATTTTGGTATCAAATAAAATATTTAGATTTATTATGAGAAAAATATGCAAAATACACTCATTTGACATTATAAACAATAGTATCTTTAACTACATATTTGATCGAATTTTATTAAAACCATATCTAGTATTACATTTTTTACGGGTGGCTAACTTTGCTGCCCTTTGTTAACAAAATTCGCTGGAGAGACTTTCTCCAGTTTGTGGTCCATCAAAGAAAGATCTTCCTTCTTTTTAGACAGAGGAAGCACCTCCGTCAAGACTGCGCCTCTAGATGTTCTATTCATAGTAAAAAGGGATAAGGGAAAGTGGAAACGATTTCCTTATTGTGTTAGGCTATCTGCACTCGCGGACTGCAAACTGGATGCATCGCCATTTACAGTAAAATATCCCTGCAGCGGTGGACTGTATGACCAACTACACCGGGCCCAAGGCGAGCTCGAACCTCAGATATAGCGTCTTGCAGTGGATACCCTATTCCTCCACGTGGACAACCACCTCTTCCTCGCGCGCGATGCCGGACTTGGACGGAGGAGCAGGCGGCCACGTGGTTTGGTTGAAAATCAAATCAAGAATTTCATTATATCCCTTTCTTCTACCTTCAATTTTATATCATATTTCATAAGGATAAACAATAGGGATAGGCTCTGGAACAGAAGTAATAAAGTACATAAAAATCGGCAATCTAAATATTCCTACCTAATATATCAGGACGGTCTTATTAATAATTCTAATGAGTTATCTTGGAATTTTGAATCGAATCAAAAAATCTATATTATGCTCACTCAAGGAAAGTAGATGTAGATAGGGGCTTATATCGGTGGAGGATGACAGCGCGCCGCCGGGTCGGATCCACGCGCCTCCTCGCCGGATCCGCGTGGCTTCGCCGGATTCGTGAGTCGCCTGGCCGGATCCGCGCGTGCCCGAGCCGGATTCGCGAGCCGCCGGGCTGGATCCGCACGCCTCCTCGCCGGATCCGCGCGCGCCGGCGTGGGAGAGGAGAGCGGCGCGCCGGCCCGGATCCGCTCGACGCCGGGGAGGAGGAAGAGGGAAGGAGGCGCGGTGGCCGGCCGGAGGGAAGGAGGCTGGGGAGGTGGAGGCAAGGCGGAGGACGAAGAGCGAGCGGGTGGAGGGGAGGCGAGCGGCTGCTGTCTGCCGCGGGGGAGGCGGAGTGCCGAGCGGGGAGGTAGGTAGGCAGGGTAGGAGAGTGGGAAAAATAATATAAAACGTGGGAGTTGGTATAGAGTTGAGATGTAGAGTAAACATGAGCGCAGGGAATTGTTGTATAGAGTAGAGAATATTGCTGATTAGGACGAAATATTCTTTTTAGAGTGGATTTTTAGAGTTGAATGAGTGTGGATAGCCTTATATAAAACCCCAAAAGTAGTGGAAACGATCTAAAATCTTCCACGACGTGACCAGCACGTGGAGTCATGGACGGGACGATACCCCCGCCCCTCAAAAACAAAAGGTCTCGTGGGAATCAGCGTCATGGACAGAAGATGCTTCTGCCCCGTTTCTTCTGCCCCGTTCGCACGTTCAAGGGCCACGCACCTCTCCGAAAAATCAAAGCACAGCCTCCTGTAGCTAGCCCTAGCTTGAGTCTCTCCCGGTCTCCCCTCACCTCACGCTGGTTGCCTATATAAACGAAGATCAGATCTCGCACCGGCGTAGCATCACACGGGGAACACACAAAACATACTCCTGCCGAAGCGCTGAGAAGTAGCTAGACAAGAATAATGGGGTTCAGTGAGGCACAGGAAGAGCTCGTCCTCCGTTCATGGAAAGCCATGAAGAGCGACTCTGAGTCGACTGCTCTTAAGTTCTTCCTCAGGTGTGTGATGACACTACGTACATTCGCGTGCAATTTGTTTTCCATGGCATGTGTTTACTCTGGAACCGTCATTTTCTTTCGTGCCATGCTAAATAAATAAATAAATAAAAACAGGATCTTTGAGATCGCGCCGGGTGCCAAGCAGATGTTCTCCTTCCTGCGCGACGCCGGCGACGCGCCGCTGGAGAAACACCCCAAGCTCAAGGCCCACGCCGTCACCGTCTTCGTTATGGTCAGCCACCTCGATCTATCTCTGTACTGTACGCATGTTTCTATCCTCATCTAGCTACCTGCTGCTTTGCTTTAATTGGCGTCCAGGCATGCGAGTCGGCGACGCAGCTGAGGAGCACCGGCGACGTGAAGGTGAGGGAGGCCACCCTGAAGCGGCTGGGCGCGACGCACGCCAGGGCGGGCGTCGCCGACGCGCATTTCGAGGTAACTTCATTAACACGTGTTTCTATCCATGGGGCGCAATGAACCTCTGCAAGTGCAAGCTCGATGGCACAGATTATATATTCCAGCGCTCGCAAGTGTCGTCGGTTGCAGTGAGTGAGCTGTGAGCGGTGGCGATTGACAGACAGAGACCCACCGGTCTTGCTCGTCTTTAAACGTGCAGGTCGTCAAGACGGCGCTGCTGGACACCATCAGGGACGCGGTCCCGGACATGTGGACGCCGGAGATGAAGGCGGCGTGGGAGGAGGCCTACGACCAGCTGGCCGCCGTCATCAAGGAGGAGATGAAGAACGCCGCCGCCGCCGAGGAGCAGACGAAGAACGCCGCCACCGCCGCGGAGGAGACGACGAACGCCGCCGCCGCCGAGGAGGAGACGACGAACGCCGCCGCGGCTGTTGATGCTTCCTAGCTCCTAGCCTAGCCTCCTGCTACGCTCCTCTGCTAGCGACCGTGGCACGCGCACCGCTGCGTTAATGGGTGTTTTTGGACTGCTGCTGGCCTGATACCTAACTACGGAGCTGTCGCTAATGCTGCTGCATTTTTGTTTGTCGACCGCATCATTTTTGTGATGATGAATAAAATATTCAGAAAAGGCCCGTCATGCGAGTGAAATTTGACTGAACGTCGTGAGAATTTAAGGCCGAAACAGTGACATCTCTAGTTGTATAAGTGTTGGCGCTGATTTGGGCGCCAAACACTGAAACAAACTATCTAGCGGTGCTCTCTGTGGAGTCACGGACACTCCGCGACATAGGGTCGTATAGTCCGCAACTTGGGCACCGGTGCACGCTTCCGCAACCGAGGGTCTTCTTTTTCGCGAAGAACACTAGAACTCACCCTCGAGAGAGATCCCTTCGAGGGAGAGAGTTCTAAGATATTGCTCCGGGTCAGCAGGTCGCCCGACACTTCTCTAATCGATGTAGAGTCGAAGAGAGATTTTGTGAAGACTAAACTAGATGTAAAACTAAGGCTTGATTACTTCTACTCCTAAATTGGAAGAACGATGCAAATAAGGTAAAAATTGATAAATAGTTTTAATTGGATCGATTGTAAGGGGCTTAAATCGGTTGTAACCCTTCGTCTATATAAAGGGAGGGAGGTCTGGACCCGTTATAAGTCGGTTCCCGAGTTAATCCTGCAGGTTTGGCTAACAAATCCTACTAGAAATCTCGAACCCTAACTGTCGGAGAGGGAATTCTCCGGCCGGGTGGCGGAACGCACCCGCCATAAATCCTAAGATGAGGAGGGGCCTAAGCGTTTTGTCTGCTGTCTAGATGGATGATGAACACAAGAACACACAAGGGTTTAGAGTGGTTCGGACCGTCGGAGCGTAATACCCTACTCCACTGTGTGCTGTATTAAGCTTGAGAGACTAAGTTGGATCTGCCTTGTATCGTTGTGTGTCTTCCCTTTTATAGCTCAAGGGGGGCACGTACAAGGGTGCTGAGCCCCGACATGTAGGCCCAGGGGCAAAAGGGAGGGAATACAAATAGAAGTATCCAATGCCAGTGTCACCTAGAAGATCTCTAAGCGCCCTAATGTCCGTAGTCCATATAATATTAATATCTCGCGGCTGCTTCCTCGGTAACGCGCGGGCCATAGTGAGTACAGTGTACGCCGCAGCACGGGCGTACTGCCTGCCAACGGATTGGACAGGCACGCCGCCTGCAGGATGGTCTGGTCGCTGCTCGTCAGCGGAGTGGACAGGGCACATTAAATGTTGAGGCGGCACATCGCCTGCCAGCGGAGTAGCAGGGCTCATTAAATGCTGAGGCGGCACATCACCTGCTAGTAGAATAGACAGGCGACGTGCCTTATCCGCAATAAATGCAGCGGCCGCGCGGCCCAGAGGCCTTACGTCAGGCTCCGCCCGCCGGCTTACGTCACGGGCGGTAGGTCACGTGGCAGCATCGGGACTCCGCCTGAGCGGGGAGCAGTAACGTACACGGTATGGTCCGGACACGTGTCGGCTCTGAACCCTCGCCTGGCCTTGATTAAGGCCTGGGTATTCTTTATCCTAGAATCCCGAGACCCTGCTGAGAGTGGCCCAGACCCCACACAGAGAGGTCCGGGACCTGTCCCGGGGGTCCGGTTTGTATCCGCGGAGGCCCTAGACCCTGCCAGGAGGTCTGGTCCGCATATGCACGGGTCCAACACTTTCCCATGGGGGTTCGGACCCACCGTTGATACCTTGGAGGATATCGCCTTCTCTGGTCACGTGGGGGAGTCGGGTGCTGTTCTCCACGCGGCTAGAGATAGTCGCGCGGTACCGCGTCTTTATACTGTAGTAAGGGGTACCCCTGTTTCAGGGTACCGACAGTGGCCCCCGGGCCCACCTCAGGGGAGGATACGAGCCCTGCAGGTGGGGCCAAAGCCTGGTTGGCGATTGGCGCGCCGCTTTCGTGCGCTTGCTGACGTAATCTCTGCCAGCCCGCCTTCGGTCACGCCAACTGCCACGTTTTTCCAAAGTAATGCACACGCTAAAGAGGACCCATGGTACTCATACCAAAGCCTGAACCCTATAAAAGGGGCCAATTATGTTAGTGCTCCTGTTTTAGGGTGTAACTGAAGATTTGTCCCTATTTTTTAAACTTTGCATATATGCCTCTATTTTTTCAAAACAAATTATTATATGTGTAATACCCAAATTGTAATTTGTAGAGATAATATAACAGGAGAAACGATTTCACTTTATCTATGTGTGAATTTGACCTTTTTGTACCCTCACATGTGAACACCATATTTAAAAAACAAATAATTATAAAATATTTGACACTAAATTATGCATCATGCTGGGATTTTCATTTTGTGTGCATTTTGTGACAATACAAAAATAATGTAAAAGGAATTCTAGAAATTAGAAAGGAGGAGAAATAAAATATTTTGTGGATAAAAATAAATATATAAAAATATATTATTCTTACACTAGAGAAATGAAGTTGAACATTTGGCCAATGGTGAAATTCATAGCAAGATCCAGATTCAACTTTGAAATTTGAAAATGAAAAGGCAAAAAAATTAAACAGAAAACGATAAAAAGCTTCATGGACCAACCAACCCCATTCGGCCCACTACACATTCTCTCCCTCGCCAGCCCAACGTCGTCGCGCCCGATCTCACCTGCGCGTGTGAGAGCACCTAGAGGGGGTGAATAGGTGATCCTGTAAAACTTAAACTTAATGCCACAAAAACTTGGTTAAGCGTTAGCACAGTATTGCCAAGTGGCTAGAGAAGAGTCTTAGCGAAACATAATAACCACAAGAGAATCAACACAGGTAGACACAATGGTTTATCCCGTGGTTCGGCCAAGTACAACACTTGCCTACTTCCACGTTGTGGCGTCCCAACGGACGAGGGTTGCAATCAACCCCTCTCAAGCGGTCCAAAGATCCACTTAAATACCACGGTGTTTGCTTTTCTTTTCTATATCCCGTTCGCGAGGAATCTCCACAACTTGGAGTCTCTCGCCCTTACAAAGATGTTCACAAAGAAGCACGGAGTAAGGGAGGGATTAGCAACTCACACAAGACACAAAGATCACAGCAAATACGCACACACAAGACCCAGACTTAAGCTCAAAAGACTAGCACACTAGAACGGAGCTCAAATCACTAGAATGTTGAACAAGTGCGCAAGAATGGAGTGTGAGTGATCAAGAGTGCTCAAGGAATGCTTGGTGTCCTCCTCCATGCGCCTAGGGGTCCCTTTTATAGCCCCAAGGAAGCTAGGAGCCGTTGAGAGCAATCCGGGAAGGCAATTCTTGCCTTCTGTCGCCTGGTGCATCGGATAGTCCGGTGCACCACCGGACACTGTCCGGTGCGGATTTCCTTCCTTATTTGGCGAAGCCGACCGTTGGCAGCCTTGGAGCCGTTGGCGCACCGGACAGTCCGATGCCCCCTCCCGACCGTTGGCTCGGCCACGTGTCTCGCGCGGATCGCGCAGCCGACCGTTGGCCCGGCTGATCGTTGGCTCACCGGACAGTCCGGTGCACACCGGACAGTCCGGTGAATTATAGCCGTACGCCGTTAATTTATTCCCGAGAGCGGTAAGTTCGCCTGAGCCAGCCTGGCACACCGGACACTGTCCGGTGCACCACCAGACAGTCCGGTGCACCCAGACTGAGCAGAGTCTTGGCTGCTCGAGCCAAGACATTTCCAATTGTTCTTTTCCTGTTTCCAGCACTTAGACACAATACATTAGTCTCTAAAACAATGTACTAAGTCTAAGAAACATACCTTTTTACTTGATTTGTACTTTGTCCACCATTTGACACTTAGGCACTTGTGTTGGACACTAAATCACCAAAACACTTAGAAATGGCCCAAGGGCACATTTCCCTTTCAATGTCCCCCTTTTTGGTGATTAATGCCAACACAACATACAGCAAGTAGAACAAGTACAAAATCAATTCAAATAAGAACTCAAATTTGTTTTGAATCAAATTTGGCATATATGGATCATTCTTTGCCACCACTTGGTTTGTTTTTGCAAATCGACCTCAATTTCTTAACTCTAAGTCAAACACACTTGTAGAGACATAAAGAGAGTTGTTCCAATAGAAATCGATCACAGTATCAAAAACTCCCCCTATTTCCCATAGTCAACCATTCTCCCCACAAGGGACTAACTTTTGATAATAAGAAGCAAACAAGAGTATTTTGACAAACAAAAACTCTAACTCTACTTTTTCAAAATTCTCAAGTGGTAGCTGATCCATTTATTGCTTTAGCCTTATTTTCTCCCCCTTTGGCATCAAGCACCAAAACGGGATCAATTTTGGCCCTTTAAACCCATTGCCTCACCAAAAATCTTCAACTAAGAGTAAAAGGCAATAAGAGTACTAAGATGAACTTGGAAGAAGTTACTCGTTCATCGGAGTGCAGTGGAAGTCTTGCATGGTCCAAGTTCACCTTTTCCCTTTCAATCCTCCTTTGAGACTAAATTAAGCAAACTCAAGCACACAGTTAGTCTCGAAGGGTCAAGTTGTAGCACATCTCCCCCTAAATTTGTGCATCACTGGCAAAGGACTTGTGAGGTCCGGGGAGTGCATGTACAACTTAAGAAACATAAATAGACAACACAATGCAAAAGGAACATGATCAAAGGCATAAACACATGTATGCTATAAATCAATCCAAGTTCCGCGAATCTAAGACATTGAGCTCACTACGCAACTTGCAAAAGGTCTGCTCATCTAAAGGCTTGGTAAGAAATATCGGCTAGCTGGTTCTCGGAGCTAACATGAAACACTTCGATATCTCCCTTTTGCTGGTGGTCTCTCAAAAAGTGATGCCGGATGAAAATGTGCTTTGTGCGGCTGTGTTCAACAGGATTATCCGCCATGCGGATAGCACTCTCATTATCACATAGGAGTGGGAATTTGCTCAAATTGTAGCCAAAGTCCCTGAGGGTTTGCCTCATCCAAAGTAGTTGCGCGCAACACTGTCCTGCGGCAACATACTCGGCCTCAGCGGTGGATAGGGCAACAGAGGTTTGTTTCTTAGAACTCCATGACACCAGGGACCTTCCTAAGAATTGGCACGTCCCCGATGTACTCTTCCTATCGACCTTACATCCAGCATAGTCGGAGTCTGAATATCCAATCAAGTCAAAGGTAGACCCCTTTGGATACCAGATCCCGAAACAAGGCGTAGCGACTAAATATCTAAGAATTCGCTTCACGACCACTAAGTGACACTCCCTTGGATCAGATTGAAATCTAGCACACATGCATACGCTAAGCATAATATCCGGTCTACTAGCACATAAATATAGTAAAGACCCTATCATAGACCGGTATGCTTTTTGATCAACGGACTTACCTCCTTTGTTGAGGTCGGTGTGTCCGTCGGTTCCCATCGGAGTCTTTGCGGGCTTGGCGTCCTTCATCCCAAACCTCTTGATCAGATCTTGTGTGTACTTCATTTGGGAGATGAAGGTTCCATCCTTGAGTTGCCTCACTTGGAACCCAAGGAAGTAGCTTAACTCGCCCATCATCGACACCTCGAATTTCTGAGTCATCACCCTACTAAACTCTTCACAAGACTTTTGGTTAGTAGAACCAAATATTATGTCATCAACATAAATTTGGCACACAAAAAGATCACCATCACAAGTCTTAGTAAAAAGAGTTGGATCGGCTTTCCCAACCTTGAAAGCATTAGCAATTAAAAAGTCTCTAAGGCATTCATACCATGCTCTTGGGGCTTGCTTAAGTCCATAGAGCGCCTTAGAGAGCTTACACACGTGGTCGGGGTACCGTTCATCCTCGAAGCCAGGGGGTTGCTCCACGTACACCTCCTCCTTGATTGGCCCATTGAGGAAAGCGCTCTTCACATTCATTTGGAACAACCTGAAGGAGTGGTGAGCGGCATATGCTAGCAAGATACGAATGGACTCTAGCCTAGCCACAGGAGCAAACGTCTCCTCAAAGTCCAAACCTGCGACTTGGGCATAACCTTTTGCCACAAGTCGTGTCTTGTTCCTTGTTACCACCCCATGCTCGTCTTGTTTGTTGTGGAACACCCACTTGGTTCCCACAACATTTTGCTTGGGACGAGGCACCAGTGTCCAAACTTCATTTCTTTTGAAGTTGTTGAGCTCCTCCTGCATGGCCAACACCCAGTCCGGATCTAGCAAGGCCTCTTCTACCCTGAAAGGCTCAATAGAAGAGACAAAGGAGTAATGCTCACAAAAATTAACTAATCGAGATCGAGTAGTTACTCCCTTGCTAATATCACCCAAAATTTGGTCGACGGGATGATCCCTTTGAATCATTCCTCGAACTTGGGTTGGAGGTGCCGGTTGTGCTTCTTCCTCCATTACATGATCATCTTGTGCTCCCCCTTGATCACACGCCTCCTTTTCATCATCTTGAATTGGGGGTTGCACCATTGTTGAGGAAGAAGGTTGATCTTGCTCATCTTGTTCCTGTGGCCGCACATCTCCAATCGCCATGGTGCGTATTGTGGCCGTTGGAACTTCTTCTTCATCTACATCATCACAATCAACAACTTGCTCTCTTGGAGAGCCATTAGTCTCATCAAATACAACGTCGCTAGAGACTTCAACCAAACCCGATGATTTGTTGAAGACTCTATATGCCTTTGTATTTGAGTCATATCCTAACAAAAACTCTTCTACGGCTTTGGGAGCAAATTTGGAATTCCTACCCTTCTTCACTAGAATGTAGCATTTACTCCCAAAAACTCGAAAATACGAAACATTGGGTTTGTTACCGGTTAGTAGCTCATACGACGTCTTCTTGAGGAGGCGATGAAGGTAGACCATGTTGATGGCGTGGCAAGCCGTGTTCACGGCTTCTGACCAAAAGCGCTCGGGGGTCTTGAGCTCTCCAAGCATCGTCCTCGCCATGTCTATAAGTGTCCTGTTTTTCCTCTCTACCACACCATTTTGCTGTGGTGTGTAGGGAGCGGAGAACTCGTGCTTGATCCCTTCCTCCTCAAGGTACTCCTCCACTTGAAGGTTCTTGAACTCGGACCCATTGTCGCTCCTTATCTTTTTCACCTTGAGCTCAAACTCGTTTTGAGCTCTCCTTAGGAAGCGCTTGAGGGTCCCTTGGGTTTCAGATTTATCCTGCAAAAAGAATACCCAAGTGAAGCGGGAAAAGTCATCAACTATAACAAGACCATACTTATTTCCTCCTATACTTAGATAGGCGACGGGTCCGAAGAGGTCCATGTGAAGCATCTCCAAAGGTCTTGATGTGGTCATCACATTTTTGGTGTGATGAGAGCTTCCCACCTGTTTGCATGCTTGACAAGCTGCACAAGGTCTATCTTTTTCGAATTGCACATTAGTTAAACCTATCACGTGTTCTCCCTTTAGAAGCTTGTGAAGGTTCTTCATCCCCACATGTGCTAAGCGGCGATGCCACAGCCAGCCCATGCTAGTCTTAGCAATTAAGCGTGCATCTAGACCGGCCTCCTCTTTTGCAAAATCAACTAAGTAAAGTTTGCTGTCTAATACACCCTTAAAAGCTAGTGAACCATCACTTCTTCTAAAGACAGACACATCTACATTTGTGAATAGAAGATTATATCCCATATTGCATAATTGACTAACAGATAACAAATTATATCCAAGAGACTCAACTAAAAACACATTAGATATAGAGTGCTCATTTGATATTGCAATTTTGCCTAAGCCTTTCACCTTGCCTTGATTCCCATCACCGAATATGATTGAATCTTGGGGATCCTTGTTCTTGACGTAGGAGGTAAACATCTTCTTCTCCCTCGTCATGTGGTTTGTGCATCCGCTGTCGATAATCCAGCTTGAACCCCCGGATGCATAAACCTGCAAGGCAAATTTAGGCTTGGGTTTTAGGTACCCAACTCTTGTTGGGTCCTACAAAGTTAGTCACAATGGTTTTAGGGACCCAAATGCAGGTTTTATCTCCCTTGCATCTTGCCCCTAATTTCCTAGCAATTACCTTCCTATCCTTTCTACAAATGGCAAATGACGCATTGCAAGCATGATATATTGTAGAGGATTCATTAATTTTCCTAGGAATATTAACACCATTTCTCCTAGGCATGTGATTAATAGCATTTCTCCTAGCTACATTTCTATCATGCATATAGGAAGAACTAGAAGCATACATAGCATATGAATCATAAACATGTGAATCAAAAGCATCATAACTTCTATTTGCATTTCTAGCATGTCTCCTATTATGATACATAAAAGCATGATTCTTTTTAGCACTAATAGCCATAGGGGCCTTCCCTTTCTCCTTGGTGGGGATGGGAGACTTATGGCTTGTTAAGTTCTTGGCTTCTCTCTTGAAACCAAGTCCATCCTTAATTGAGGGGTGTCTACCAATCGTGTAAGCATCCCTTGCAAATTTTAACTTATCAAATTCGCTTTTGCTAGTCTTAAGTTGGGCATTAAGACTAGCCACTTGATCATTCAATTTAGAAATTGAAACTAGGTGTTCACTACAAGCATTAACATTAAAATCTTTACACCTAGTGCAAACCACAACGTGTTCTACACAAGATGTTGATTTATTAGCTATTTCTAACTTAGCATTCAAGTCATCGTTTATGCTTTTTAAACTAGAAATAGAGTCATGGCATGTAGACAATTCACAAGAAAGCATTTCATTCCTCTTTATTTCTAAAGCAAGGGATTTTTGAGCTTCTACAAACTTATCATGTTCATCATATAAGAGATCCTCTTGCTTTTCTAGCAATCTATTCTTATCATTCAAAGCATCAATCAATTCATTTATTTTATCCACCTTGGTTCTATCTAGACCCTTGAATAAACATGAATAATCTATTTCATCATCATCACTAGACTCATCCTCACTTGAAGAAGCATAAGTACTAGTGTTACAAGCGCTTACCTTCTTTTCCCTTGCCATGAGGCAAGTGTGATGCTCGTTGGGGAAGAGGGACGACTTGTTGAAGGCAGTGGCGGCGAGTCCTTCGTTGTCGGAGTCGGACGATGAACAATCCGAGTCCCACTCCTTGCCAAGATGTGCCTCGCCTTTTGCCTTCTTATAGTTCTTCTTCTTCTCCCTCTTGTTCCCTTGTTCCTGGTCACTATCATTGTCGGGACAGTTAGCAATAAAATGACCAACCTTAACACATTTGAAGCATGAGCGCTTCCCCTTTGTTTTGGTCTTGCTTGGCTGCCCCTTGCGACCCTTTAGCGCCGTCTTGAAGCGTTTGATGATGAGGGCCATCTCTTCATCATTGAGCCCGGCCACCTCGACTTGCGCCACCTTGCTAGGTAGCGCCTCCTTGCTCCTCGTTGCCTTGAGAGCAATGGGTTGAGGCTCATGGATTGGACCGTTCAACGCGTCGTCGACATATCTCGCCTCCTTGATCATCATTCGCCCGCTTACAAATTTCCCAAGAACTTCTTCGGGCGACATCTTGGTGTACATAGGATTTTCACGGATATTGTTCACCAAATGTGGATCAAGTACAGTAAAGGACCTTAGCATTAGACGAACAACGTCGTGGTCCGTCCTTCGTGTGCTTCCGTAGCTCCTTATCTTGTTGATGAGGGTCTTGAGCTGGTTGTATGTTTGGGTTGGCTCCTCTCCCCTGATCATTGCGAATCTTCCAAGCTCTCCCTCCACCAACTCCATTTTGGTAAGGTGACGTCGTTCCCCTCATGTGAGATCCTGAGGGTGTCCCAGATTTGCTTGGCATTGTCCAAGCCGCTCACCTTATGATACTCGTCCCTGCACAAAGAGGCTAACAACACAGTAGTAGCTTGTGCATTTGTGTGAATCTGTTCATTGATAAACATAGGACTATCCGAGCTATCAAATTTCATTCCACTTTCCACAATCTCCCATATGCTCGGATGGAGAGAGAACAAGTGACTACACATTTTGTGGCTCCAAAATCCGTAGTCCTCTCCATCAAAGTGAGGAGGTTTGCCAAGTGGAATGGAGAGCAAATGAGCATTTGTACTTTGCGGAATACGAGAGTAGTCAAAAGAAAAGTTCGAATTAACCGGTTTCCTTCTCTCGTAGTCGTTGTCGTCGTTGTCCTTTTGGGAAGAAGTGGACTCGTCGCTGTCGTCGTAGTAGACGATCTCCTTGATGCGCCTTGTCTTCTTCTTCTTCCCATCCTTATGTTTGTGGCCCGAGCCCGAGTCGGTAGGCTTGTCATCCTTCGGCTCGTTGACGAAGGACTCCTTCTCCTTATCATTGATCACGATTCCCTTCCCCTTAGGATCCATCTCTTCGGGCGGTTAGTCCCTTTCTTGAAGAGAACGACTCCAATACCAATTGAGAGCACCTAGAGGGGGGGGTGAATAGGTGATCCTGTAAAACTTAAACTTAATGCCACAAAAACTTGGTTAAGCGTTAGCACAGTATTGCCAAGTGGCTAGAGAAGAGTCTTAGCAAAACATAATAACCACAAGAGAATCAACACAGGTAGACACAATGGTTTATCCCATGGTTCGGCCAAGTACAACACTTGCCTACTTCCACGTTGTGGCGTCCCAATGGACGAGGGTTGCAATCAACCCCTCTCAAGCGGTCCAAAGACCCACTTGAATACCACGGTGTTTGCTTTTCTTTTCTATATCCCGTTTGCGAGGAATCTCCACAACTTGGAGTCTCTCGCCCTTACAAAGATGTTCACAAAGAAGCACGGAGTAAGGGAGGGATTAGCAACTCACACAAGACACAAAGATCACAGCAAATACGCACACACAAGACCCAGACTTAAGCTCAAAAGACTAGCACACTAGAACGGAGCTCAAATCACTAGAATGTCGAACAAGTGCGCAAGAATGGAGTGTGAGTGATCAAGAGTGCTCAAGGAATGCTTGGTGTCCTCCTCCATGCGCTTAGGGGTCCCTTTTATAGCCCCAAGGAAGCTAGGAGCCGTTGAGAGCAATCTGGGAAGGCAATTCTTGCTTTCTGTCGCCTGGTGCACCGGACAGTCCGGTGCACCACCGGACACTGTCCGGTGCGGATTTCCTTCCATATTTGGCGAAGCCAACCATTGGCAGCCTTGGAGCCGTTGGCGCACCGGACACTGTCCGATGCACACCGGACAGTCCGGTGCCCCCTCCCGACCGTTGGCTCGGCCACGTGTCTCGCGCGGATCGCGCAGCTGTTCGTTGGCTCACCGGACAGTCCGGTGCACACCGGACAGTCCGGTGAATTATAGTCGTACGCCGTTAATTTATTCCCGAGAGCGGCAAGTTCGCCTGAGCCAGCCTGGCACACCGGACACTGTCCGGTGCACCACCGGACAGTCCGGTGCACCCAAACTGAGCAGAGTCTTGGCTGCTCGAGCCAAGACATTTCCAATTGTTCTTTTCCTGTTTCCAGCACTTAGACACAATACATTAGTCTCCAAAACAATGTACTAAGTCTGAGAAACATACCTTTTTACTTGATTTGTACTTTGTCCACCATTTGACACTTAGGCACTTGTGTTGGACACTAAATCACCAAAACACTTAGAAATGGCCCAAGGGCACATTTCCCTTTCAGCGTGGGGTCCGGCTGCTAGCCATCGCTCGCTTGCCTCGCTCGCGCCCGTTTCCTGCGTTTCTGTTGCTGGCGCATGGGCTCGGTATCGTGCCCCTTGCATCAACCACTCACAGATGGGCCACTTCGCGACTTTATAGGGTGCCATGACCCGGGCTAACCTATTTCCCCTACACTCGTGACCACCACCATTGTAGAGAGTGTGCGCGGAACGACGCAGAGAGAGAAAAGGAGATAGTGAGAGCACCTAGAGGGGGGTGAATAGGTGATCCTGTAAAAACTTAAAACTTAATGCCACAAACTTGATTAAGTGGTAGAGTAATAAAGCCAAGTGGCTAGAAAGGAGTTCTTGCAAAACATAATAACCACAAGGATATCAACACAGAGAGGCACAGTGGTTTATCCCGTGGTTCGGCCAAGTTCAACACTTGCCTACTCCACGTTGTGGCGTCCCAACGGACGAGGGTTGCAATCAACCCCTCTCAAATGATCCAAAGATCCACTTGAATACCTCGGTATTTCTTTTCCTTTCACTATAGCCCGTTTGCGAGGAATCTCCACAACTTGGAGTCTCTCGCCCTTACAAAAGATGATCACAAATGAACACGGAAGTAAGGATGGGATGAGCAACACACACAAGTCCACAGTAATACGCACACACACAAGGCCAAGACTTGAGCTCAAATGAATATCACAAAGTTCTCACTAGAACGGAGCTCAAACCACTAAGAATGTCAAACGAGTGCGCAAAGACGAAGTGTGAATGATCAAGAATGCTCAAAGTGTGCTTGGTGCCTTCCTCCATGCGCCTAGGGGTCCCTTTTATAGCCCCAAGGCAGCTAGGAGCCGTTGAGAGCATTCCAGGAAGGCAATTCTTGCCTTCTGTCGACTGGCGCACCGGACAGTCCGGTGCACCACCGGACACTGTATAAGGAACATGATCAAGGCATAATAGCACATGTATGCTATAAATCAATCCAAGTTCCGCGAATCTAAGACATTTAGCTCACTACGCAGCCTGCAAAAGGTTGACTCATCTAGAGGCTTGGTAAAGATATCGACTAGCTGGTTTTCGGTGCTAACATAAAACACTTCGATATCTCCCTTTTGCTAGTGGTCTCTCAAAAAGTGATGTCGGATGTCTATGTGCTTAGTGCGGCTGTGTTCAACAGGATTATCCGTCATGCAGATTGCACTCTCATTATCACATAGGAGTGGGACTTTGCTCAGATTGTAGCCAAAGTCTCTGAGGGTTTGCCTCATCCAAAGTAGTTGTGCGCAACACTGTCCTGCGGCAACATACTTGGCCTCAACGGTGGATAGGGCAACGGAAGTTTGTTTCTTAGAACTCCAAGACACCAGGGACCTTCCTAAGAATTGGCACGCCCCTTATGTACTCTTCCTATCAACCTTACATCCAGCATAATCGGAGTCTGAATATCCAATTAAGTCAAAGGTAGACCCCTTTGGATACCAGATCTCGAAGCAAGGCGTAGCGACTAAATATCTAAGAATTCGCTTCACGGCCACTAAGTGACACTCCCTTGGATCGGATTGAAATCTAGCACACATGCATACACTAAGCATAATATCCGGTCTACTAGCACATAAGTAAAGTAAGGAACCTATCAAAGACCGGTATGCTTTTTGATCAACAGACTTACCTCCTTTGTTGAGGTCGACGTGTCCGTCGGTTCCCATTGGAGTCTTTGCGGGCTTGGAGTCCTTCATCCCAAACCGCTTGATCAAGTCTTGCGTGTACTTTGTTTGGGAGATGAAAGTGTCGTCCTTGAGTTGCTTCACTTGGAACCCAAGGAAGTAGTTCAACTTGCCCATCATCGACATTTCAAACATTTGAGTCATCACCCTGCTAAACTCTTCACAAGACTTTTTGTTAGTAGAACCAAATATTATGTCATCGACATAAATTTGGCACACAAATAAGTCACCATCACAAGTCTTGGTGAATAAAGTCGGATCGGCTTTCCCAACCTTGAAAGCATTAGCAATTAAAAAGTCTCTAAGGCATTCATACCATGCTCTTGGGGCTTGCTTAAGTCCATAGAGCGCCTTAGAGAGCTTACACACATGGTTGGGGTACCATTCATCCTCAAAGCCAGGGGGTTGCTCCACGTACACCTCCTCCTTGATTGGTCCGTTGATGAAAGCGCTCTTCACGTCCATTTGGAACAACCTGAAAGAATGGTGAGCGGCATAGGCTAACAATATGCAAATTGACTCTAGCCTAGCCACAGGAGCAAAAGTCTCCTCAAAGTCCAAACCTGCGACTTGGGCATAACCTTTTGCCACAAGTCTAGCCTTGTTCCTTGTCACCACTCCGTGCTCGTCTTGTTTGTTGCGGAACACCCACTTGGTTCCCACAACGTTTTGCTTGGGACGTGGCACCAGTGTCCAAACTTTATTTCTCTTGAAATTGTTGAGCTCCTCCTGCATGGCCAACACCCAGTCCGGATCTAGCAAGGCCTCTTCTACCCTGAAAGGCTCAATAGAAGAGACAAAAGAGTAATGCTCACAAAAATTAACTAATCTAGAGTGAGTAGTTACTCCCTTGCTAATATCACCCAATATCTGGTCGACGGGATGATTCCTTTGAATCGTCGCTCGAACTTGAGTTGGAGGGGCTCACTACAAGAGAAATGAGTATTAACGATAGGATATGTGGTCGTTAATAGCCAAAATGTGGTCGTCAAATGTAAACAACGACCACAAAAATGTGGTCGTCGATGGTCGTTAAATGTTCCGTCGTGAATCGTAGTAACGACCACATGTAGATTCCGATCGTTATTCGATTAACGACCAGATATATAATGGTCGTTAGTTGTGGGGTATTAACGACCGCATAAAAATCATCAACAACCAAATTTGCAGCTTTTAGCGACCACATATGAGGCATCAACAACCTTGGTTTTAGCTATAACAGACATGACTATTAACAACCACATGTCAACATTAACGTCCACTTACAATAGTATTGAAAACTGCATCTGTAATCATATTACATTAATAGTATATCAAAGACAGGAAAATAAATTTCATTTCAGCATGCACCAACAAACACTTCATAGCTCATATATGAACCTCATTTGAAACAAGTATAAATTGTATTAACCAAAACAAATCTGATTATTACATATGAGATGTATTTCCATATAGTATAAAATCTGAAAAATCTTTACAGCAATGATCACACTAGGACTTTTCTTCTCCCTGCCATAGACTCCGGCGTGCCTCACACCGTATATGGTGGCCTCAACTTCCATCAGCATCTCCAGCACAACTTCCATGCTGATACGTTGGCTTCCATCAGGCAGTCTCACGACTGGGACGCTCTTGCTGCACGGGCATATGGAGACAGGTTGAACATGCTTCAAGAATGCTGGATCCAGAATGCCCTGTACAGTGGTAGAAATCAGTAAGCTGGTCACCATTCACCAACACAATGCTAATATTGTTCGGCTGAAAATATATGACTCCATTTTTAACGACGATGTCAGCAGGAGAGATCCCTATCGATTTCTCTTGTTAAAAATATATACAAACAGAAGTTACATGTACATGTAAATAGCTGCAGAGGAACTTTTAATCCCAAACTTTGAAAACCTAACTAACAATTTCACCTCAATGCAATCAGAACAAATTCTCAATGGAAGGGCCAATGGACATAACTTCATACACCCTAAGGTTCACGTGGGGCCTGGAAAGGGTAAACAAGGCCAGGCCATTGTTGGTGACCTTGGCACGGCCATTGATATGCACAACTTCAAGGCGCGGACAACCATTACTGAGGGCCAGCAAGCTCTGGTCGCAGATGTGCCGACAGCGGTTCACATGCAGCACTCTTAATTAGCTTACTGTAGTACAACGCGATCGCAGACCAGCTAGGTAGATGGACCCCATGGCAAAGAGCAAGGTTCCACTCCTCAAGCAACGGGCACCCACCGGCTATTGCTGCCACGGAATCGTCTGTGAGGTAGCGACAGATCCTGAGATTCAGAATGCAGAGGCTTTTAGCGAGCGCAAGGTTACCAAGGCCATCCAGACCAGTGGAGCTTCTTAACTTCTACAAGTTCAGATACTTGAGTCCACTGCCACTAGCTATATCCAAAAAACCGTCTGGAGAAAGCATGCAAGACTCGGCTTCAAGGTAACTCAATGAACTTGAACAACCTCTGAATCCAGCACCGGACAGACGCCTACAACCTGTAACGATTAGCGTGCAGATGTTTGGACAATTGCTGAAGATTGTAGAAACCCCTTGGTCTGTAATGCCCATGCAAGAACCAAGGTTTAGAAATATACAAATATATGGTTAAAAAATATACTTAGTTGTCCTTGGATGTTTACTGATTACTCAACATGGCGAAAGCACCAGCAGTAACAAAAAAAGTATACATCACAAGTCACAACAAGATTATGTGAAGGAAAACAGAAAATTGCTTTAAAGTAAACATAAGTGTGCCAGCAAAAAAAATATAAATAAACAAACAGCACAGATCCTTTGAATGTATCACAGAAGGGTCCTTTTCTCCCTTTACCTTGCAATTGTCTGCATTTGATTGGAATTAACTGATGCCGTACAAGACCCTGAGACTGGTGGCCTTGAGGTCATGTTATCTATTTTTTGGAATAAAATGATGATTGGGTCAGAATAAATATTGGGCCAAATAATAAGATTGAGGGTGAAAATGGCACATATTCTATTACCAGTAGAGCTGGAGTGCACATATTCTAAATTTCTGATCTAAATTTGGAGAAAGCGCTGATCTAAAATACTGGTTTTCAATAAAATAAAAAAAAAACTGTAGTAAACAAAAGATGAAAGTTTTACCTGAAGGCGATTGAGAACCCTACTATACTTCCCAAAAAGCAAAGGTTTCTTTGCCGAAGGAAGCACTTCAAGTATTCTAGAAATGCACCAGGCTTAAGAGGCATGCTTTCAATAAATCGAACTGCCTCTTGTAACTTACCAGCTCGACCAAGTAGGTTCACTATGCATCCATAGTGCTCCATTCTTGGAACAATGCGACAGTACCCAACCATTTGATTAAAGATGCTCCAACCTTCTTGCAACAAACCTCCATGAGCACAAGCACCAAGTGCAGCAACAAAGACTGTATCATCCAGTGTGACTTCTTCTCTGCACATATCATTGTAGACCAAAAGGGCTTCTCTAAACTGTCCATTATAAGCAAAACCAGATATCATTATTGTCCATGTGGCAATATATTTGTTGTCAAAATAGATTCATATATCATTCACTCTTAAACATTTACTCTAATTTACATCTACTAAACCATCTGAAGATTTATGATGAATACCATCGTTTAAATCTGCTAGATGATCGTATACTAGAACTTTTTGTCTAACTACTACTTAATCTGTTGAGAATAGTGTCTTTTGAGAATATCTAGGCATTATGTTCCACCACATGGAATAGAGCAGATCAGAAGAAGCAGAAACTCGTAATTTTTCAGAGATACGTGGGCAGAATTATGCTGAATTGCTCACATAGATATGTGGGCAGAATTATGCTGAATTGCTCACATAGATTAGAATTAAGCAGAAACTTAAGTGGCCTGGCATTAGAAGTTGCAGCAGGATGCATAGGAAAGTATGTTCTAGAGTCTCCTTTCCTTTCTCTTGAAAATTGATGTTTTCCTTCTGTACACGACTGAACTTTTGCATATTTGAGTTTTTGCTCTCTCTGGTGGAAATTAAATAAATATAGATAGTGTGTGCTACAAGACAAATTTTATACAATCGCTTCTATATATTCCATGATCATGATTCATCAATAAAATGTCTCCTAAGGGCATCTTTTGCTTAATTGTGCTGAAGATGGTCCTGTTGATGAGAATGTTAAATATTTAAACATAATATATGCAGTACATAGCGATTTATTTCTGCTTCCTGGTAGTAACGTAACATTATTTGTGAAATATGAGCCAATTAGGCTGCTTGTCCAACCCACGTCTTTGTTAGTAACATTATTTGTGAAATATGAGCCAATTATTTGTGCTAGTGTGTTTACTTGCAGTTTGTTGGAGGGACATGTGATGGCTTCTAGTAGAAAACACGTTATTTAGCATGAGGCTGTAATATACTACAATAACAAAAACATGGGTCAATCATTTGGTCCTAACAGATGGGGCAATTGGTCCTAACGCACGGGCAAATATCAGTGTAATTTCACAACAGATTGTTGTTAAGGAGTGCACACACCTTATGGGGGGAGAGTAGTAGGGATTTTGTGTTCCAAGATGACAAACACAGACATAGCTGCTCTACAATATGAATCTGAAAAAGAACAATAACAATTCTGATTAGTATGACTGCAAGCTGATAAAAATGGTACAGTAAATGAGTATGATGTTGAGCAATGCAAAGGAAAGCAAAGATCAATATGATTCTGTGTTCCAAGGTGACAAACACCATAAAAGAATTCAGCTCCAAAACACATGCATCAGAGAATCAGAGATCTCAAGGTATAATTCAAACAATGGAGTGACATTTTTTAAATAGTAAGGTGCCAGTCAACAGGAAATATATGATATAAACTGAAACTGATATCCATGAATAATATTAACTGAAACACAACACTGAAAAGTAAATTGTTCTAGCAGCATCACTAATTAAACTAAATACTGTAGTAGATTTTGATCTCAACCACAACCACAATGGTCTGAATTCCCATTTGATACAAGTAATTTCTGTATACACTTCTCACATATCAGCCACTATGCCTCACAATTAACATATAAACTTGTGTAATCTAACTAATTAACATATATTCTCTGAAGATTACAGCAGGAACACCCTTTTGCTTGGACGAACTGCCTTGTGTGGTTCCAAAATATAAATTAGGGGCACATCGGATGAGGGGGATGTTGTTCTAGGGAGGAGGGAAGATCATTGCAGCTACCACTTCTAACAATTCTGGGCCACTGCATAACAATTCTGGACATGCTGCCTTTTTGAATTGGCACGAATGCATCTAGTCGGTGCCTCTAGGATTATTATCATTGGTAGGAGGAGCAGTTCAACCAGCGCCCTACTACATGATTTACTACATGATTCTGGATGCAAAGGAAAGACCGTCGGAGATATCTGAACAAAAGAATCAGGAAGGGGGAGGAAAACGAGCTCACCTGGAAGGGACGTGATGGGGGATGCCCGCCCTTGCTCTGTTTGACCTAAAAATTATAGAGGGGAGGAGGAAGATGGTTGCGACCTGGAAGGGAAGGGATGGGGGATGGCTGCCCCTGCTCCCTTTGACCTAGGAATTATAGAGGGTAGGAGGAAGACGTGGTGGCTGGCTAGGAATTACAGAGGGGACGAGGAAGACGATGTGGCTGTCCGTGCTGCGCAGATTGATCTATTAACAGGGAACGAGAGGGGAGGAGGAAGACGTTGTGGCTGCCCCTGCTTCGATTCAGGCGGGGTTGTTTTAGATCGTGTTAATTCTTTTTCTGTTTACGCGCGGGGAGAGGTAGGTATTGGCGCCAATCAGTATGGTCGTCGTGAAGGCAACGTTGGATTTTATTTTTAACGACCACAGAGGTCAGCTCGCTAACGATGACATGTTTTTGGTCGTCGGTTGGATTGGACAGAGCTTGCACTGTGCTGCCGAGACTCCTCACAACCACATATTACAGGTGGTCGTTATTTTCTGGTCGTTGATACACTTTTCTCTTGTAGTGGCTTGAGGTGCTTCTTCCTCCATAACATGATCAACTTGTGCTCCCCCTTGATCACACGCCTCTTCTTGATGAACCTGTTCATCATCTTGAGTTGGAGGTTGCACCATTGTTGAGGAAGAAGGTTGATCTTGCTCCGTTTGTTCCTGTGGTCGCACATCTCCAATTGCCATGGTGCGTATGGCGGCCGTTGGAACATCTTCTTCATCTATATCATCAAGATCAACAACTTGCTCTCTTGGAGAGCCATTAGTCTCATCAAATACAACGTCGCTAGAGACTTCAACCAAACCCGATGATTTGTTGAAGACCCTATACGCCTTTGTATTTGAGTCATAACCTAACAAAAATCCTTCTACAACTTTGGGAGCAAATTTAGAATTCCTACCTTTCTTCACTAGAATGTAGCATTTACTCCCAAATACACGAAAGTACGAAACATTGGGTTTGTTATCGGTTAGAAGCTCATACGAAGTCTTCTTGAGGAGGCGATGAAGGTAGACCCGGTTTATGGCGTGGCAAGCCGTGTTCATGGCTTCCGACCAAAACCGCTCGGGCGTCTTGAACTCTCCAAGCATCGTCCTTGCCATATCGATGAGCGTCCTGTTCTTCCTCTCTACCACACTGTTTTGATGTGGTGTGTAGGGAGCGGAGAACTCATGCTTGATTCCTTCCTCCTCAAGGTACTCCTCCACTTGAAGGTTCTTGAACTCGGACCCGTTGTCGCTCCTTATCTTATTCACCTTGAGCTCAAACTCATTTTGAGATCTCCTTAGGAAACGCTTGAGGGTCCCTTGGGTTTCAGATTTATCCTGCAAAAAGAATACCCAAGTGAAGCGGGAAAAATCATCAACTATAACAAGACCATACTTACTTCTTCCTATGCTTATGTAAGCGACGGGTTCGAAGAGGTCCATATGAAGTAACTCCAAAGGTCTTGACGTGGTCATCACATTTTTGATATGATGAGAGCTTCCCACCTGTTTACCTGCTTGACAAGCTGCACAAGGTCTATTTTTTTCGAAATTTACATTTGTTAGACCTAACACATGTTCTCCCTTTAGAAGCTTGTGAAGGTTCTTCATCCCCACATGTGCTAGACGGCGATGCCACAACCAGCCCATGCTAGTCTTAGCAATTAAGCATGCATCTAGACCGGCCTCCTCTTTTGCAAAATCAACTAAATAGAGTTTGTCGTCTAGTACACCCTTAAAAGCTAATGAACCATCACTCTTTCTAAAGACAGACACATCTACATTTGTGAATAAGCAATTATATCCCATATTACAAAGTTGACTAACAGACAACAAGTTATATCCGAGCGATTCTACTAAAAACACATTAGAAATGGAATGCTCGGATGAAATTGCTATTTTTTCTAGTCCTTTAACCTTGCCTTGGTTCCCATCACCGAATATGATTGAATCTTGGGAATCCTTGTTCTTGACGTAGGAGGTAGGGGTGGATATCGAGCCAGCTCGGCTCGTTATGGCTCGTTACTGTAACGAGCCAGCTCGGCTCGGCTCGTTATACTAACGAGCTAAACATCTGGCTCGACTCGACTCGTTAGGAAGCTCGAGCCAGCTCGTTAGGCTCGCGAGCTACACAACTAAATACAAAGATCTATGTACATAAACATATATATAACCGAAAAATCATATTTTAAGTGTTTAACACTACAAACCCAAAAAATTTATGATATTATTATCATATCATCGTCCTAGCTTCTAACTTTTAATATTAAATTAAATCACCAAATATGTATTAACTTACATATTTACAAACCCTTATTATAATAAGATAACAACAAGCATCATTATAAAGCAATTCATCATCTATTCCACAAACATGTAACATTTCATTGCACAATACTAACATCATATGCTGCTAGAAACAAAGTTCACAAAACCATAACCAATAATCAAATATTAAATATACAATGTAGGTATGTAGCCATGCAATAATGCAAATATTTAAGCATATGGCACGTCCACACATGTCCATATCGGAGATCATAACTACGAGAAAACAAGACTATGAGAGATGAGACGACACCAACGACTAGCCAAACTTGTGTTGTGGCTTGGCTCGTTTGGCTCGCGAGCTAGCTCATGAGCTAACCCGAGCTGGCTCATTAGAGAACCAAGCTAGAATGCTAGCTTGGCTCGCTACAAAATTAAAACGAGCCGAGTCGAGCCGAGCTACTAACGAGCCGAGTCGAGCGAGTTATCGAGCCACGAGTATTTCGTCCAGCCCTAGTAGGAGGTGAACATCTTCTTCTCCCCCGTCATGTGGTTTGTGCATCCGCTATCGATAATCCAGCTTGAGCCCCCGGATGCATAAACCTGCAAGGCAATTTAGGCTTGGGTCTTAGGTACCCAACTCTTGTTGGGTCCTACCAGGTTAGTAACAATGGTCTTAGGGACCCAAATGCAAGTTTTATCCCCCTTGCATTTTGCCCCTAATTTCCTAGCAATCACCTTCTTATCCTTTCTACAAATTGCAAAGGAAGCATTGCAAGCATGATAAATTGTAGAAGGTTCATTAACTATTTTCCTAGGAACCTGAGCAACATTTCTCCTAGGCATATGATGAATGACATTTTTCCTAGGCATATCTCTACCATGCACATAGGAAGAACTTGAAGCAAACATTGCATTTGAATCACAAGCATTACAACTCCTATCATGATGAACATTTCTAGAAAATTTCCTATCATAAATAAATGCATGATTCTTTTGAGCACTATTAGCCATAGGGGCCTTCCCTTTCTCCTTGGTGGAGATGGGAGCCTTATGACTTGTTAGGTTTGAAAGCATCTAGGCCCCTGGTTGGTTTTAGTGATTAATGACAACGTAATATTAAATGTGACTAACGTGTGTTTTGCAGAGACAAATGGTAAGTTAGGTCGCATGACAGGTAGAAGTACTAAAACGGTGAAAACAATCCCGGAAATAAGAACTCGAAGCGACGGCTAAAACGACGGAACAAAAGGTGAAGGTCTATGGAGTCCGAGTGTCAAGGAGATGTGAACACTCGCGATTTAGTTAGGTCTTTTATTCTCTTTTAGCCGTACTATAAAGAGGGGTTGTCGATGAGTAGTTTGACCAAGAGAGTTCTAGTGTAGTGTTGGTGCACAATCACACTCATATACAGTGCTAGGTGTCACTCTAGAACTCACACACAAGTTAAAGCGAAAACCGATTTGAAAATCAGCTGAAAAACAAGAGATAGGGTTTCTGGCTTAGGGGCACCGGACTGTCCGGTGTGCACCGGACTGTCCGGTGCACCCTCTGCCAGATGGGGCCAGGCTGGTCCACGACAGTGTTTTCCCTTCGCAGAAACCCGAGAGCGCAGCGTTTAGAGTTGAATTTTAGTGGCACACCGGACACCGCACCGGACTGTCCGGTGTGCACCGGACAGTGGACTGTTCACTGTCCGGTGCGCCATGAGTCCAACGGCTCCCTGTCAGAACTAGCCGTTGGAAGTGACCGTTGGCGCACCGGTGGCGCACCGTTGGCGCACCGGTGGCGCACCGGACTGTCCGGTGCGCCATCACGCAGTAAAGTGGCTGTAACGGCTAGTTGGTGGGTGAGGGCTATTTATACCCCCTCCACCCACCATATTCAATGTCTTGCACTTCACATTTATTCCAGCACATTGGTAGAGCATTGCAAGCACCAAAAGCCTAGTGAGGAGATTAGAGAATCATAATCCGCGCTTGTTCCTCATTAGCGCTAGTGAGAGCCACCTAGAGCACACACCACTTGCATTAGGCTTCTCTTGGTCAAGCGAAAGTCTACGGCTTGTTACTCTTGGTGATCGGCATCACCTAGACGGCTTGGTGGCGTTGGGAGCTCGGTGATCACCGTGAAGATCTTGTTGGTGACCCGACTCAAGTTTGTAAGCGGTATCGAGGGATCCACCGCGCCGGAGTGGCAAAGGATCATATCGTAGTGAGCACTTGGTTCTTGCGAGGACCAAGGGGGAGCGATACCCTTGCGCGGGTGCTCCAACGAGGACTAGTGGAGAGTGCCGACTCTTCGATACCTCGGGAAAAATTGGAGGAGTCCTCTAAACTTTGCTTTACATTCCGCACTTAATTCAAGCACTTTACATTGTATATTTGTTTAGCAAGTATTTGTAGTATTATCTTAGCTTTGTTACATTTCTAGTATTATATTTCTAGTGCTAGTTGTTGGGGTGAAGTTGGGCTCTTGTTTAGCTCTTGCTTAGGTTTTAATTAGTGTTGATTTTTTAGAAAAGCCCAATTCACCCCCCCTCTTGGGCATCGTGATCCTTTCAATTGGTATCGGAGCCTTGTTGCTCATAGATTAGCTTAACCGCTAGAGTTACGATGTCCGGTGGGGATGGACCTCCTCCCGTTTTTGATGGTGACGATTTTCCTTATTGGAAAATTCGTATGGAAGCATACTTAGAGGCTATAGACATTGGTGTCTATAAAGCCGCCACACAAGGGTTCCCCGAACCTAGAGATCCCACAAATCTTGTAGGTGATGAGTTCAATTATGAGAAATGGAATGCTAAGGCCAAAAACACCCTTTTTAGAGGCCTTTGCAAAGATGTGTTCAATAGAGTAAGGAATCATAAAAATGCTCATGATTTGTGGATGGACATTTGTGCTCTACATGAAGGAACCAGAAGTGAACGTGAGGAAAGATATCACATAGCCATGCGAAAGTTAAATTCCTTTGAAATGCTTACTAATGAAAATGCAAATGCTATGTACTCACGACTTAATATTCTTGTAGAGGAAGTCAATGGATTGGGGCTTACTCAAATCTCACAACCGGATGTTGTGAGGAAGATTCTCAGTGTCCTCCCAATAGACAAATATGGACACATTGTCACTGTGCTACATCAAATGGATCTTTCAGTTACCACACCTACACAAATTTTGGGAAAGATCAATGCCCATGAAATGTACATGCACATCAACGACAAAGAAGAATCATCTTCCAAAAGAAAGGATTTGGCTCTCAAAGCAAATCATGAAAGAAAAGGAAAAGCAAAAATACAAGTTGAGGAAGAATCCTCAAGTGATGATGACCTTGATGCAAACATTGCCTTGATGGTAAGGAAGACCACCAAGATGTTGAAGAAGCTAAATAGAGAAGGCATCAAATTTGATTCAAGAAAGAAGAAGTTCTTTTCCAACAAAAGAAAGCCCATTTCTGAGATGGACTGTTACAACTGTGGTGAGCTTGGTCATCTTGCTCATCAATGCAACAAGCCCAAGAAGAACAAGTTCAAGGGCAAGAAGGAAGATGACAACGATGATGAAAAGAAGGAAAAGAAATTCTTCAAGAGGAAGGATGGGAAGCAAAAGAGGTTCCACAAGAAGAAGAATGGAAAGGCATATATTGTTGGCGACTGGCTCACCGACATCGAATCATCAAGTGGGTCTTCTTCAAGTGAAGAAGAGAATGATGAAAAAGTTGCGGCCATCGCCGGGGACTTCTCTTCACCACCACCATCGCCATCATCCACTTCTCACCTATGCCTCATGGCTAGGGGTGAACGAAAGGTACAAAATGATATTAATATTGATGATGATAGTGATAGTGATAGTGATGAAGAATTTGCTTCACCTTCATATGATGAGTTAGCTGACTTACTTAAAGAATATACTCAAATCATTAGAAAGTCAAAAGCTAAATGTGATAGGTTGAAAAATGAAAATGAATCTTTAAATGCCAAGTATGACATAGTTATAAAGGCTAGTGATGAAATAAAAGAAGAAAATAAAACTATGTCATCAACTGTAAATGAGCTCACAAACTCCCTAAAAAATGCTAAGGAAAAATATGACAAATTAAATGAAGCTAATAGGGAGTTGCAAAATAGACTAGTAAAGATCAAGGAAGACTATACTCAAATTAAATTTGATCATGACAATCTTCTTGTTGAAAATGAACTTTTATCTTGCAAAACACATGAGGCTTTTAACCCTGTTGTTAAGCTTGATGTAGCAACCTCATGTGATGATTTGATTCAAGAAGAGCAAACTAGTCTACATGCTGAATTGACTGAAAAAGTTGAAGTCCTGACTTTAGACAACCAAAAATTGAAGAATTACTTGACTGATGCAACTACTAGAGGAAAAGTTGCTATTGAGAACAATGATTTCAACAATGAGTTGGCAGTGGATAATCAAAGGCTTAAGAATGAGGTCAAGAAACTAAAAAGTGAAAATGAACATCTTGCAACAAGTGTGCAAAAGTTCAACAAGGGTCAATACCTCCAAAATGAGCTGCTTATGAACACTGTTATGAAAAATAACAAGAGTGGTATTGGATACAATGCTTTTGTGCAAAAGAAAGCTATCACTCAATACAAGCCAAAGCAGACTCACAAGCCTATCAAATGCTTTGAGTGTGGAAATGAAGGTCATTTTGCCCACAACTGCAAAGCTAAACCACCAACTCCCTTGCCTAAGCACTCAAGACCATTTGCTTTCAATGCTCACTATGTTCTAAGAAAGGTTGCAAATGGAAAGATTAAGGTTACATTCCTAGGTCCACCAAATAAGAGTAGACCTAGACAAATCTGGGTGGCAAAGTCCTTAATTGAGAGAGTCACTGGTCCTATGCAATATAGGGCCCTCAAAACTCAAGCTTGAATTGTCTGTGAATGTAGGTGAACTACAAGACCGGTGGGAGCCATTGGGTTATTGACAGTGGATGCACACAACATATGACAGGCAACCCACGGATGTTCACCTCACTAGATGAGAATGTTGATGGTCAAGATAAAATCACATTTGGAGACAACTCAAAAGGAAAAGTGCAAGGACTTGGCAAGGTGGCAATCTCAAATGATTTATCAATATCAAATGTTCTCTTAGTTGCACCTTTGAGCTTCAATTTATTATCAGTGGGACAACTCTGTGATCTTGGACTTCAATGCTTATTCACTCCATCAGAGGTTATTGTAACAAAAATGGATGATGAATCAATGGTATTCAAGGGATTTAGATACAACAACCTCTACTTAGTGGATTTCACTTCAGAAGATGCAGACTTAAGAACTTGCCTCTTCACCAAAGCTTCTCTTGGATGGCTTTGGCATAGGAGGCTTGCACATGTTGGGATGAGCACACTCAAGAAGGTATTAAAGAAAGATATGGTTAGAGGTTTAAAGGATGTGGTGTTTGAAAAAGACAAGCCATGCAGTGCATGTCAAGCTGGAAAGCAAGTTGCTAATACACATCCTACTAAAGCTTTCATGTCAACATCAAGGCCACTGGAACTACTTCACATGGATTTATTTGGACCTACAAATTATGTCAGTGCCGGTGGCAACCTCTACTGTCTAGTGATTGTTGATGACTTCTCAAGATACACTTGGGTGTTCTTTCTCCATGATAAATCTGAAGTTGCATCTATATTCAAGAAGTTTGCCAAGAAAGCACAAAATGAATTTGATTGCAAGATTAAGAAGATTAGAAGTGACAATGGCAAAGAATTTGACAACACCAACATTCATGAGTACTGTGATGAAATTGGGATCAAGCATGAAGTATCTGCCACATATACACCTCAACAAAATGGAGTTGTTGAAAGGAAAAATAGGACCTTGATCACCCTTGCAAGAACTATGATTGATGAGTATAACACACCGGAGAGGTTTTGGGCCGAAGCTGTCAACACTGCTTGTTATGCATCAAACAGGCTATTTCCTCACCGGCTACTTGCGAAGACTCCTTATGAACTACTAAATGGGAAAAAGCCAGACGTCTCCTTCTTCCGGGTATTTGGGTGCAAATGCTACATCTACAAGAAACGCCATCACCTAGGGAAGTTTCAAAGACGTTGTGATATTGGTTTTCTTTTGGGTTATTCATTAAAGTCCAAAGCATATCGAGTATTCAACCATGCCACTGGCGTGGTAGAAGAAACATATGATGTGGAATTTGATGAGACTAATGGCTCCCAAGGAGCACTTGAAAATCTTGATGATGTAGGTGATGAGCCACTTAGGGAAGCAATGAAGAACATGCCTATTGGAGCTATCAAACCAAAAGAAGATGAAGAAGAGGTGCAAATCATTGACATGCCTTCTTCATCAAATGTACCACAAGATGATGAAAAAGATGAGAGGCATGCAAATGAAGATACATTTGTCTCTCATGAACAAGCAAGGGTACAAGCCGAAGATGTTGATGCTCCAGGATCTTCTTCCCAAGTGGTTGACAGGAGAAACTCATCACTACTTCAAGCTCATCCTCAAAACCAAATCATCGGGAGTCCTTCACAAGGGGTTATTACTCGATCACATAAACATGCTAATTTTATTGAACATCACTCTTTTGTTTCTTGTGTTGAGCCTACTTGTATAGATGAGGCGCTACAGGATCCGGACTGGGTGAATGCCATGCATGAAGAACTTAACAACTTCACCCGTAACGAAGTTTGGACCCTGGAGAAGCCCCCACAAGATGCAAGAATCATTGGAACAAAGTGGGTGTTCAGAAACAAGCAAGATGATCAAGGTGTGATTGTAAGAAACAAGGCAAGACTTGTCGCAAAGGGATTTTCTCAAGTTGAAGGCTTAGATTTTGGAGAGACCTTTGCACCGGTTGCTCGACTGGAAGCCATCCGTATCCTACTTGCATATGCATCATGCTATGATATAAAACTTTATCAAATGGATGTAAAAAGTGCATTTTTAAATGGCTTCATAAATGAACTTATATATGTTGAGCAACCGCCTGGATTTGAAGACCCTAGATATCCTAACCATGCTTACAGGTTGTCCAAGGCGCTTTATGGGCTAAAGCAAGCTCCAAGGGCTTGGTATGAGCGTCTTCGCGACTTCCTCATCGAAAAGGGCTTCAAAATCGGGACCGTCGACACAACTCTCTTCACAAAGAAACATAACGGTGATATTTTCATTTGTCAAGTATATGTTGATGATATAATCTTTGGCTCGACAAATGACTATCATTGCAAGGAATTTGGTGAGTTGATGTCGAAGGAGTTCGAGATGTCAATGATTGGTGAGCTAACATACTTCCTCGGCTTTCAAGTCAAGCAAATGAAAGATGGTAACTTTCTCTCACAAGAGAAGTATACCAAAGACTTGTTGAAAAGGTTCAACATGGAGAAGTGCAAACCAATCAAGACCCCCATGCCTACAAATGGACATCTCGACTTAGATGAGGGAGGTAACCTGGTTAATCAAACTCTCTACCGTTCTATGATTGGTAGTTTATTATATCTTACCGCATCTAGGCCCGATATTATGTTTAGTGTCTGCATGTGTGCTAGATTTCAATCTAATCCTAAGAAAGCTCACCTTCGCGCTGTTAAGAGAATTCTTAGGTATCTCAGGCACACCACAAGCGTTGGTCTGTGGTATCCCAAAGGAGCTACTTTTGATTTAATTGGCTATTCCGATTCGGATTATGCCGGTTGCAAAATTGATAGGAAAAGTACTTCTGGGGGATGCCATCTGCTTGGTAGATCACTAGTTTCATGGACATCCAAAAAGCAAAATAGTGTTGCCTTGTCAACTGCCGAAGCAGAATACATTGCCGCAGGTGCTTGTTGCACACAGATTTTATATATGAAACAAACTCTTCTAGACTATGGCGTAGTTCTAGAAAAGGTACCTTTGTTGTGTGATAATGAGAGTGCTGTTAAAATTGCTAATAATCCTGTACAACACTCTCGCACCAAGCACATTGATATCCGTCATCACTTCCTTAGAGATCATGTTGCTAAAGGAGATATCTTTTTAGAAGGAGTGAGGTCGGAAGATCAATTAGCGGATATTTTCACTAAGCCACTTGATAAGACCCGCTTTTGCATGTTGAGGAATGAACTAAATATTCTTGATCTCAGAAATTTTATGTAAAATGTAAAATGGTGTTGTCACTTGCATTGCATATTTATATTCCTTGTATTGCATCTAGGACTTGTCTAACCTAGTTGAGATAACCGCCAACAAAGCGAGTGAAAAAGCTTAACTCGGGTCAAACCTGACAAGTCTTAGGTTTTAAGCTTTTAGCACTTAAATTCTTACTTTTCATGCAATTATTGGTTCTTGAAATATGCATGAGGTACTGCACTTAGGGGGAGTATTCAAAACTCAAATCCCTCTTGATAACCCCTAGTGCAAACCAAAATGCAAATTTCACCATTTGCCTATTTTCTCTAAAAATTATCTAGCCTATGGCAAAATATTTTGAAAAGTATATGAGGGTGCCAATACCTGTCCCAACAAGTGTTATTTTGTGTGATTATAAGTTGGGATTTGGTTTGGTTAGGAGTTAGATAGAAAAATTCAAAATTTTCCAAACTCCCCTCTGTCTGGGCTCACCGGACAGTCCGGTGTGCACCGGACACTGCACTGTGCAATGTCCGGTGCACCGGCAGCCGCGCGCTATAATCCAATTCTCTTGTGCGCTGTCCGGTGGTTCACCGGACAGCTACTGTGCGCTGTCCGGTGTGCACCGGACAGGCACTGTAGGCTGTCCGGTGCGCCCATATCGCGTTTTTAAAAAAACGGTCTCCAGCCCGACCGAGCCAGAGACCTCTTTTATTTCCCAGCCGGCCGCCAGCTGACCTCTGTTCTTGGCGATTTCTCCCCTCCCGGCGATCTCCCCTCACCGGCGGCGACCCTCCGGCGACCGTCCTCTCCCTCTCGGTGAGCAGGCTCTCCTCTTCCTCCCCTGTTTCCTCTCCCTCTCTGTGCTCTGTCTGCAGCAGTGTGGCACTCTATTTCCCCCATTGACCTTCTCTCATTTTCCTGTCAAATCCTGCAAATCCCTCTGGTGAAATGAGTTCAAATATCTCTATTGTGTATCCCTGCAAGTTTTTAGCTCCTTCGGGAGGGCATTCCCACCTCAAATGGTCGTTTCACCAAAACCCTAGCTCCCCGCATGCCACATGCTCGGTGAAATGCCCAAACCAGCGAAACTTGCTCCAATTGAACCCAAATTTTTCAGGCATCTTCACAACACTTCCAGTAACCTACTTGCCAAATTTCACGCCAATCCGAGATCCCAGGCTTAAATTTCACCAAAATTCCCGTTTTGAGCAATCGTTTCTGAGCCGAGTGCCCTAATTCCTTTTTCTTCGCCTAAATTCAAACCAAGCACACACTTCACTCATATTCACCTATATAAACCTATTCGTGAAGTATCGGCTCAATTCCATATCATTTCGTGCCTCATTTCGAATTCCAAACCTCCTATGTCACTATTTGTCTGTCAAACGTCGTTTGACTTCTTGATCGTCCCGTCTCGTGCCATATCTCTCTGTGTATGTATTTATTCACATTTCATATGCTTATGACTATGTGACTAATACATGCTCACCTCTTCTGTCATTTCAGTGACCTTGTGTGACCGTGTGCCGTCTCCCGTCCTGCCCGGATCGTCACCTCTCGTGTGAGCTTTCCAGGTAGATATCTCACTCTTTGCTAAATCTATCGGTCACTGTTGCTCTGTGCTTAGTCACTCTCTCTAATATGCAGACTTCAGATCAGGATGCCGCGCACGAAGAATGCGTCGGCGTCAGGGGGTGGCGACGATGAGGACCCTCGTCGCCCCTTCAGGCAGGTGAAGGGCAAGACTGTGTATTTGGAGCAGCAAGAAGGCCGCAAGAAGCGGCGTACGGACAGAGAGGCTCGTGCAGCGGCAGCAGCTGCAGCAGCCGCTGCGCAGGCAGCACTTGGAGATCAGCCGCATGTTCCATCCGATCAGATTGCATTCTGTGCTCGTCGTCTCACCTCCCGGTCTCGCTCCTCCCCTCACACCTCCGCTTCCACTCCGCCACCCACTCTGCCTGCTCCCGTCACTCCTATTGCTCCATCCACCTCCACAGCCATACCCACTACCTCCTCTACGCCAGCTTCCACTACTTCCCCTGCTCCCGCTCCCGCTTCGGCTCCTCCTGTCCCTCCACCTCGCTTCCGGGAGCGTGATGAGACTGAGGTCCGTCCTCTGGTTTCGGATCCTCGTCTGTTTGATCTTCAGCGTGCTACTGCAGCACGGGTACATCGGTTCAGGTACGTACCCGTGGAGACTTGGCTACCAGCTCAGAGAGACCCAGCAGCAGGTGTTCTTTTCAGCACACGGATTCAGGAGTCCTTCTTCAGAGCTCAGATGTCTGCTCAGATAGCTCTGCGAGTGCACCGCCTTTTGGATCTTCCAGCTTTTCTGCTTGCAGCCGGTGCTGTCTCTGAGGCGCATCTCTCCTATCTGCCTGGCCTCTTGACCCTTCTGACTATCAGCGGCAGATACGTTGAGGAGTGGGTCCGAGTCTTCTACGCCTCTGTTTGGATTGACCCGGATCATCAATGGATGAGGTTCCGCTTTGAGCGAGAGGATGTCACGATCACTGCCAGTCAGATCCGTCAGCTATTTGGATTCCCTGAGTCGACGACTCGCCTTCACAGCCTCTGCTACGGCTCTTCTGACCCTCCTCGTCGCCCTCACGGCGGTGTGGCTCCAGGGACAGCTCACGTCGCGACTCTGTTTCGCCCGCCTTTCACAGATGGGTCGCGACGTTCTCCAGCAGACTTTACTACAGCAGCGAAGTACTTATATGAGCTCATCAGACGGACACTCCTGCCGAGGATGGGATACAGGGAGGCTACCACTCATATTCAGCTTTGGCTCCTTGGTGCCCTGGTATCCCACTCTGAGTTTGATGTTGTGGACTTTCTGATCTGTGAGATCGAGGACACAGTTCTGGATGGGATTCGTGCTCGTCGGCAGCTACCTTATGCTCACTACTTGTGCCACATCTTTGCGCAGCTGATTCAGCCACCTCGATTTCAGAGCACTCTTGAGGCCTCACGCCTTGTGTTTGGATCTTACCGCCCTGCTCCTGAGATTCCAGTGCCAGCTTCTGCTTCTGTGTTTGACTCTCAGGCCGAGGATGCCGCTCTACGTCAGTTTGACACACTGGGTACAGCTGCTGCTGATGATGATGATGATGATTTTGGGGTTCCTCCTCCGCCTCCTATGCCTCCACGCTCACATGATCATGAGGCTGGGAGTTCTAGTGCTGCCCCTCCTCATCCTCAGGCTATGGACCCTGCCCTTGCTTCGATTCTTCAGACTCTCACCCAGCAGCAGCAGACTCTCACCCAGCAGCAGGCTCTCCTGGCAGCCGAGCAGGCCCGTTTATCCGACAGGATGCTCTCGATGTTTCAGAGCATGCAGGACAGGCAGGATGCTCTTCAGCAGCAGCTACTTCAGGATCGGGCAGAGAATAGGGCATTCATGACTCTCATGCTTCAGCATTCTGGTATCTCCGCACCTCCGGTTCAGTCTGCTCCGCCTCCTCCGCTTCACGCTCCAGTGGTGCCTTCGATCTTGTCTGGACCCCCTGTTGGTACCTCTCCGCTCCGGCCGGTCACTTTGGCGTTCACCTCTCCGGTTCTCAGCTCTGTCTGTCCGCAGCCGCCAGTGCCACCAGCATCTGCTGTTACCACTACCGCTGTGGCAGTATCTGTGACCGCTTCTGTTCCGGTAGCTCCTGCAGCGCGGCCTCCGTCCGAGTCAGTACCAGCTCCAGCTTCTACCGCAGATCCTGGATCCGAGACTGACTCTGACCCTCCGTCGGCGTTCGCTCTGCTACCTCGACCTCGACCGGATGCGCCCCCGCCACCTCCTCCTGCTTCAGATGTTTAGTTTCAGGTCCCTTTTGGTGTTTGACGCCAAAGGGGGAGAGATATGAGTTGTGAGAGCTAGGGGGAGTTAGAGAGTTAGTAGAGAGTCAGAGTCATTTTGATGTAATATATGTGCCTGCTACTCTCTGTACTAGCTTGATGTTTTTGGCTCTCAAACTCGTCATATACTCTCGTTGCGTATGATTGACTGTGTGTATTATGTTTTCACTTTATATCATATCACCAGTCTTCTAGCTCTTGTTTCATTAATTTACCTTCTCTTTTATATGAACAAGAATCTTATGATGTGTATGCGCTCACTCTTATTATTATGGTACACATTCTTTCTGTCAAAGATTACTGAGTATAACTAACCATTCTTTCTATTGACAGAATCTTCAAAACAAACTACTCTCACAAAACTTGTAGGGTTGTCATCAATCACCAAAAAGGGGGAGATTGAAAGCATCTAGGCCCCTGGTTGGTTTTAGTGATTAATGACAACGTAATATTAAATGTGACTAACGTGTGTTTTGCAGAGACAAATGGTAAGTTAGGTCGCATGACAGGTAGAAGTACTAAAACGGTGAAAACAATCCCGGAAATAAGAACTCGAAGCGACGGCTAAAACGACGGAACAAAAGGTGAAGGTCTACGGAGTCCGAGTGTCAAGGAGATGTGAACACTCGCGATTTAGTTAGGTCTTTTATTCTCTTTTAGCCGTACTATAAAGAGGGGTTGTCGATGAGTAGTTTGACCAAGAGAGTTCTAGTGTAGTGTTGGTGCACAATCACACTCATATACAGTGCTAGGTGTCACTCTAGAACTCACACACAAGTTAAAGCGAAAACCGATTTGAAAATCAGCTGAAAAACAAGAGATAGGGTTTTTGGCTTAGGGGCACCGGACTGTCCGATGTGCACCGGACTGTCCGGTGCACCCTCTGCCAGATGGGGCCAGGCTGGTCCACGGCAGTGTTTTCCCTTCGCAGAAACCCGAGAGCGCAGCGTTCAGAGTTGAATTTTAGTGGCACACCGGACACCGCACCGGACTGTCCGGTGTGCACCGGACAGTGGACTGTTCACTGTCCGGTGCGCCATGAGTCCAACGGCTCCCTGTCAGAACTAGCCGTTGGAAGTGACCGTTGGCGCACCGTTGGCGCACCGGTGGCGCACCGGACTGTCCGGTGCGCCATCACGCAGTAAAGTGCCTGTAACGGCTAGTTGGTGGGTGAGGGCTATTTATACCCCCTCCACCCACCATATTCAATGTCTTGCACTTCACATTTATTCCAGCACATTGGTAGAGCATTGCAAGCACCAAAAGCCTAGTGAGGAGATTAGAGAATCATAATCCGCGCTTGTTCCTCATTAGCGCTAGTGAGAGCCACCTAGAGCACACACCACTTGCATTAGGCTTCTCTTGGTCAAGCGAAAGTCTACGGCTTGTTACTCTTGGTGATCGGCATCACCTAGACGGCTTGGTGGCGTTGGGAGCTCGGTGATCACCGTGAAGATCTTGTTGGTGACCCGACTCAAGTTTGTAAGCGGTCTCGAGGGATCCACCGCGCCGGAGTGGCAAAGGATCATCTCGTAGTGAGCACTTGGTTCTTGCGAGGACCAAGGGGGAGCGATACCCTTGCGCGGGTGCTCCAACGAGGACTAGTGGAGAGTGCCGACTCTTCGATACCTCGGGAAAAATTGGAGGAGTCCTCTAAACTTTGCTTTACATTCCGCACTTAATTCAAGCACTTTACATTGTATATTTGTTTAGCAAGTATTTGTAGTATTATCTTAGCTTTGTTACATTTCTAGTATTATATTTCTAGTGCTAGTTGTTGGGGTGAAGTTGGGCTCTTGTTTAGCTCTTGCTTAGGTTTTAATTAGTGTTGATTTTTTAGAAAAGCCCAATTCACCCCCCCCTCTTGGGCATCGTGATCCTTTCAAGGTTCTTGGCTTCCCTCTTAAAGCCAAGCCCATCCTTAATTGAGGGGTGTCTACCAATCGTGTAGGCATCCCTTGCAAATTTTAATTTATCGAATTCATTTTTGCTAGTCTTAAGTTGAGCATTAAGACTAGTCACTTCATCATTTAATTTAGAAATGGCAACTAGGTGTTCACTACAAGCATCAACATTAAAATCCTTACACCTATTGCAAATCACAACATGTTCTTCACAAGAGGTTGATTTATTAGCTATTTCTAACTTAGCATTCAAGTCATCATTGATACTCTTTAAGCTAGAAATGGATTCATGGCATGTAGACAATTCACGAGAAAGCATTTCATTTCTTTTAACTTCTAAAGCAAGAGAATTTTGCGCACTTACAAATTTATCATGCTCTTCATATAAAAGATCTTCTTGCTTTTCTAAAAGTCTATTTTCTCATTCAAAGCATCAATCAACTCATTGATCTTATCAATTTTAGTTCTATCTAATCCTTTGAATAAACATGCATAGTCTATTTCATCATCACTAGATTCATCATCACTTGAAGAAGCATACGTAGTATTATTTCGAGTACTTACCTTCTTCTCCTTTGCCATTAGGCATGTGTGATGCTCGTTGGGGAAGAGGGACGATTTGGTGAAGGCCGAGGCGGCGAGTCCTTCGTCGTCGGAGTCTGATGATGAACAATCCGAGTTCCACTCCTTGCCAAGGTGTGCCTCGCCCTTAGCCTTCTTGTAGTTCTTCTTCTTTTCCCTCTTCTTTTCTTGATCCTGGTCACTATCATTATTGGGACAATTAGCAATAAAGTGACCAACCTTACCACACTTGAAGCAGGAGCGCTTTCCCTTCGTCCTGCTCTTGTTGGGATGCTCCTTGCGACCTTTGAGCGTCGTCTTGAAACGCTTGATGATGAGGTCCATTTCTTCCTCGTTAAGCCCGACCACCTCAACTTGCCATCTTGCTAGGTAGCGCCTCCCTGCTCCTCGTTGCTTTGAGAGCAACGGTTTGAGGCTCGTGGATTGGGCCATTCAACGCATCATCAACGTATCTTGCCTCCTTGATCATCATCCGCCCGCTTACAAACTTTCCAAGTATTTCCTCGGGCGTCATCTTGGTGTACCTAGGATTCTCACGAATAGAGTTAACAAGATGAGGATCAAGGACGATGAAAGACCTTAGCATAAGTCGGACGACGTCGTGGTCCGTCCATCGCGTGCTTCCATAGCTCCTTATTTTGTTGACGAGGGTCTTTAGCCTGTTGTACGTTTGGGTTGGCTCCTCCCCCTGATCATTGCGAACCTTCCTAGTTCGCCTTCCACCAACTCCATCTTGGTGAGCATGGTGACGTCGTTCCCCTCATGTGAGATCTTAAGGGTGTCCCAGATCTGCTTGGCATTGTCCAAGCCGCTCACCTTATTGTATTCTTCCATGCACAAGGATGCTAGAAGAACAGTAGTAGCTTGTGCATTCTTATGGATTTGTTCATTGATAAACATAGAATTATCTGAACTATCAAATTGCATTCTGTTTTCTACTATCTCCCATATACTTGGATGAAGAGAGAACAAATGACTACGCATTTTGTGACTCCAAAATCTGTAGTCCTCTCCATCAAAGTGAGGAGGTTTACCAAGTGGAATAGAAAGCAAATGAGCATTGGAATTATGTAGAATACGAGAGTAATCAAAGGAAAAGTTCGAGTTAACCGTTTTCTTTTTCTCCTCGTATTCGTCGTCCTTTTGAGAAGAGGAAGATTCATCGCTGTCATAGTAGACAACCTTCCTGATGCGCCTCTTCTTCTTTCCATCTTTCTTCTTTTGACTCGAGCCGGAGTCATTGATTTTGTCGTCCCTTGGCTCGTTGAAGATGGACTCCTTCTCATTGTCGTTGACCACCATCCCCTTTCCGTTAGGATCTATCTCTTCGGGTGATTAGTCCCTTCCTTGAAAAGAACGACTCTGATACCAATTGGGAGCACCTAGAGGGGGGGTGAATAGGTGATCCTGTAAAAACTTAAAACTTAATGCCACAAACTTGATTAAGTGTTAGAGCAATAAAGCCAAGTGGCTAGAAAGGAGTTCTTGCAAAACACAATAACCACAAGGATATCAACACAGAGAGGCACATTGGTTTATCCCGTGGTTCGGCCAAGTTCAACACTTGCCTACTCCACGTTGTGGCGTCCCAACGGACGAGGGTTGCAATCAACCCCTCTCAAGTGATCCAAAGATCCACTTGATACCACGGTATTTCTTTTCCTTTCACTATACCCCGTTTGCGAGGAATCTCCACAACTTGGAGTCTCTCGCCCTTACAAAAGATGATCACAAATGAACACGGAAGTAAGGATGGGATGAGCAACACACACAAGTCCACAGTAATACGCACACACACAAGGCCAAGACTTGAGCTCAAATGAATATCACAAAGTTCTCACTAGAACGGAGCTCAAATCACTAAGAATGTCAAACGACTGCGCAAAGACGAAGTGTGAATGATCAAGAATGCTCGAAGTGTGCTTGGTGTCTTCCTCCATGCGCCTAGGGGTCCCTTTTATAGCCCCAAGGCAGCTAGGAGCCGTTGAGAGCATTCCAGGAAGGCAATTCTTGCCTTCTGTCGACTGGCGCATCGGACAGTCCGGTGCGGATTTCTTTCCTGTTCTGGCGTAGCCGACCGTTGAAGGTTTGGAGCCGTTGGCGCACCGAACACTGTCCGGTGCACACCGGACAGTCCGGTGCCCCCTTCAGACCGTTGGCCAGGCCACGCGTCACGCGCGGATTGCGCGGCCGACCGTTGGTTCACCGGACAGTCCGGTGAATTTTAGCCGTACGCCGCCGACGAAATCCCGAGAGCGGCCTTTTCACCAGAGCCAGCCTGGCGCACCGGACACTGTCCGGTGCACCACCGGACAGTCCGGTGCACCCAGACTGAGCAGAATCTTGGCTACTCGAGCCAAGTCTTTTCCAATTGTCTTTTCTCTGATTCTAGCACTTAGACAAATATGTTAGTACACAAAAACCAATGTACTAAGTCTAGAATCATACCTTTGTATTGATTTGCACTTTGTCCACCCTTTGGCATATACTCATTCCCTTAATGTGTGTTGGGCACTTAATCACCAAAATCTTATAGAAATGGCCCAAGGGCACATTTCCCTTTCAGATAGTCCCGCCGCCACGACAGATTCGTGGTCATGTCGCCGTTTCGGCCTCGGGTTGTGATCGGGGACCGTCGCCAGGGTATACCTCTTGGTTCTGGAACTTTCTCGCGTGACTTGGGTGACCAGACGCTGGTGAATCGCTCGCCAAAGCCTTACATCCGCCGCGGTGCCGCACCTCACCGTCGCCAGGGAATTCAACGCCACAAGCGTCGGTGAGTCTGCACCATCCGTGCTCGCGCGGCTGCCCTTATCATTTTGCGCTGGTAGAATCAGGGGGATAGTGCTTGGATGCGCCGGTCAGTGGGGTTCGCCGACGAGTTTTGACCACCAGGGCGGCGCCGCCGTCCGTTCGGTCGGCCGGGGAGTAGAACACGTGCTGGCCACTCGATCCTATCTGAGCGGCTTTGATTTGATCGGTTCAGAGTAGTGATCTGGCTGTAGGCTTTGAGATGGACAGTCCAGATCAAATATGTGGCTCGGTTTGGCTAGGGCTGTGCTCGACCGTTGGATCCAAATCGTGCGCACACGAGTAGATTGGAGCATTTAAAAATCGTGACCGCGGATCGTGCATCCGACGGTTGAGAGTGAATACCAGTTCAAAGTGTTAGAAGTCTAATCTGGGCCGTTGTTGGGGGCCTTCGGCTTCCGAAGGTCCTCAAAAACATGATTTAACAATGTTTCTGGAGTAAAGTACATTAACAGGTATCTTCGGACTCGGATCAGAGCCACGGTACGAAGAAGCACAAAGAACACGAAGGTTGGCGCAGAGCCGAAGCTGTGTGTAGAAGAGCTTCAGAATAGCGGCGGAAAAGGAAACCGACTTAAAGATGAAAAAACAGATTAGACCTCGAAGAATTATCATAGAGTTATTGATAAATGTAAAGGGCATTAATGTAATTTTGCGTGGGCTGCGACCCATGCCTAAATAGGTGAACAGTATCCCCGTACTGTTCACGCTGATTTGGCATTGGCTTTTGCGTCACACTTGTGCTTTTACCTTCTCACGAGCTGAAGGTACACTTATAATTTGATATCATTTTTATCTTTCCATCATAATAAAATGGAAATGAGTCGACAATAGTACACAACTGTTTATGTTATCTTTATGTTTCATATGATTCCTTCTTCATTATTATATTTTATGCTGATGAAGATATGTCCTTCATAACCTTCGTCCGAAAATCATTATATCCTTAGGGAAATAATGCTTAGAAGGACGAAGGATATTAACATTTAACATTTTATGTTGCCTTGTTCTTGATTCATAGCATTTGAGAACAAGTCCCCAACAGCCGTCGGTTTAGATCTGATGGTTTGGATCAGGCAATACCTCTTCGCGGGCGCAGTTTTGCACCTAGGCCCCTCTGTTTTCAGGAAACCAACCCACAGTCCCCTCGGGTGAGCCTCTGTGTCTCGGTTTCTTTTGCGCCAGAACCCCTGTGTTTTCCAGATATTGAGGCCCAGCCTAGAGAAAAGAAAAACCAGAGAAACTAATTTAAAAATAGATTTTTAGTATTAAATTAATTACAGAAACTTGTTTAAATTGTAGAAAATCCATATGAACTCCAAATTGGTCCATTCTAGTTCCTAATTTTTTGTAATATTATTGTCCATCCATTAGTGTCACTGTTTTGACATGAAAGACACATTAAAATTTATCTAGTACTTAATCTTATATTAAATACATATAACCTTTAGAAATTCATAACTTAAAATCTATAACTCCAAATTTAATGATTCTAGTTCCTATGATCTTATTTTAATGTCTAGATTATTATTGTGTATTTTATCTACATGTTTGGTGTGATGTTAAATTTTGTTATACTATGTATGTATTGTGTTGATGCGAGTAGACGAGCAAGCTACAAAGGATCCAGGGCCTCAACTAGTAGAAGTTGCTGAGCAGGAGCTCGTTGAAGGCAAGTTGTGCCCTTGATCACTTACTTTTACCCATTCATGTTTTTATTATTTATAATGATCTGTATAGGTTAATTTTGCTGGGACCCAATAGGTTACCATAGATTTTGACTATCTTTATACCTTGTTTCACCACTGGTTTTACTACAAAATTTTTGGGTAGTACATACTATTGCTTTATGTGGCTTTGGGTGTAGAGATATTCATCACTCATTGTTATACTTTTTATTATCTGTTTATTATTACTGTTCATGATAAGGTCATTATGTTAATGGGAACATGAAGAACTACCCGGGAAAACAGTGCTACCACAAGGGTTTAATGGGACGCCCTTGGCTGATTAACTAGGAAAGCTAGTGGATGACTACCTTACCCGCAAGGGGCAAGGGCAGTAGGGGAGTAGTCAGTGTAGGGAGGTCCTTGGGTTGATTTTGCTGCGATGGCGGTCACGCGAAAGATTCCTGCACTGGAGCTTCCTATAAACTGTAGCGGGTTTTCTGAAGCTAGTGGAACTTTGTAAAGGCCTCGTAGTGGTACCCTGTCTCGCTTCCTTGGTAGAGGTGTATGGGGTCTAATCAACTCCGTGGTAAATGGGTAACACGACTTGTGGGTAAAGATGCGCAACCTCTCCAGAGTGTAAAACTGGTATACTAGCCGTGCTCACGGCCATGAGCGACTCGGACACTCACATGATTAATTTATGGAACTTAAACTCAATTTGTCATTTCATTGCATTGGGATTATTTTATTATTACTTTTACTTATTATTACTATGGTTTGGTATTTACTTACACTTAGTAACTGTTAATAAAATTTTGACCAACATATAAAAGCAATGCTCTGCTTCAACCTTTATCTTATTGATCAGCCTTACACTTCACATGAACTACCACCTTTGGTGAGTTCATGCACATTATTACCCACAACTTGTTGAGCGATGAACATGTGTGAGCTCACTCTTGCTGTCTCACACCCCCGCAGGAGAAGAACAGGTGGTCGAAGAGGAGCTGCCTAATACTGAGGCTTTCGACTTGATTTAGGTGGCGTCTCTCAGTCAGCTTTCTGGCGCCAAGGATATATTTTAGATCCTGTTATATTCATCTTTTATTTTTGTAAGTCTTCCGCTATGTAATAAGTACTCTGATTATTGTGACATTTATCTCTATACACTCTGTTATTATATGTGTTGTCTTCTTTGTCGCATGTATGAGATACACCCGGCTTTATTTCTTAAAGCCCGGGTGTGACATATGTCTCTACTCCGTTAGTTGTACTTAATGGTGTTGATTCTTAATAAATTGATAAGAGATAATTGTGCTAGTGCCCCTGCTTTAGAGTGTAATTATATATGCGTTTTTAGATAATTATTCCAGTGCCCCTGTTTCAGAGTGTGATTATATGTGTTTTAGATAAATGTGCCAGTGCGGTTAGTTGCACTTAATGGGTTAAGTATTAATAAAAGGACAAGAGATAATTGTGCTAGTGCCCCCGTTTTAGAATGTAATTATAGTTCTACCCTATTTTTTAGACTTACATGTTTTATGACAATTCAAGTTATTTACACAACATTTTAAATTATTTTGACAACAATTCAACTTATTTTACAATAATCTAAATTATTTCCAAAATAATAACTTGACAAATTATTTTGTCAACAATTTAAATTATTTTACCTCCTGGCATCAATTTGAATAGTTTGTCATAATATTTTTTAGCTGTCCAAAATATTTTGATTTTTTGCGGAAATAAATTGAATTGTCATAAAAACACATAAAGTCTAAAAATAGGAGTAAAACAAGAGTTACACTCTAAAATAGAGGCAATGACACAATTGTTCCTTGTCTTATTTATTAAGACTTAATACCATCAAGTACAACTAACGGAGGAGAGACATACAATAGTTTTGTTTAAAAAAACAGAAGCATCGAAGCAAAGTCTAGAAAACATGGATAAATCTACAATTATTCTCTAAAACAGGACCACTGGCGTAATTGCCACCTATAAAAAAATATGTGTCAAATTTGTGGTGTCATGACTCTATAGACATATCCTATGGTCTTACGACTTACTCTTGGTTACCCGTTTGGATGAACTAAAACTAATAGTTAGTTGTTTAAAAATTGTTAGTCAAATTAGCTAGTTAATAAATAGCTACCTAACTATTAACTAATTTACCAAAAATAGCTAATAGCTAAACTATTAGCTAGGGTGTTTAGATGTCTCAACTAATTTTAGCCACTAACTATTAGCTATAGTGTATTTAAACCTCCCTTAGTATTTGGTGTTTTTGCTACGCTATACCAAATAAAAAAAGATGAATTTTTCTACTTGTTACTTTAACTAGAAAGACTTGCCGGAAAAGTTGTCAGGTTTGAAAACATTTTTTAGACAAAAGAGAATTGCCAACCTGAGTAACACACCCACATAGAACCTGCTATCGGATATTTTAGAATGAAAAGTGTAAAATAGAAAACCAAAATTTTATGAATATAAAATAGAAATAAGTACTACTCCCTTCGTTTTTTTTATTTATCGTATTTTAGTTAAAAATAAACTAGCGGATGATAAATATTCGAGTACGGATGAAGTATTAAATTAACTGTAGAATAGAGTATCATATCATACAGTATAATTATCAATAGGACTTTTATGTACTTAATTAAATCTAACATAGTTTGATTTGTACCAAATCTGCCACATATGCCTAGGGAAAGAATGGATATCCAGTCATTCATAGGCTCATTCCTTCCGGTTGGACAAGGTCAACATCAACGTTGATGCAGGGGATTGGCGAGAGACGAGACGGTGGGTAGGAGGGGACCAAATCCAGAACCCGCCCACGGTATTGGCTCCCGCCCACAGAGGCAGCGGAAACAGGGGCGTCGCTGTACGATTTCCACAAAACCGGGAGCCCTCCTCCACCCAACCGCCTGGTTTCCCTTTGCCTTTCCGTTTGGCTCGCCCCCACGTTTCTTCCGGCCTTTTCCAAGTTCCCCCCGCTAGCTTGGCGCGGCTGCCAGTCCACGTGCGCCCGCCTCCAGTTTGTAATAGAATCCTTTCCTCGGACGCGGCTTCTTGCAAAGGGGGGCGGGCAGGACAGGAACCACGCGGCGGGTGGAGCCGAATCCGCCTTCCCCCGCCTCTCCAAAACCACAGGCGCCCAACCCACTGCTCTCTCCGGTCTCCGCTTATAAAAACCGCACACCCACTCCCTCCCTCTCCAACAACTTGGGCGCGGCCGGATTCGTATAGGTTAGCAGCACACAGTAGCAAGCTCGCGATCTGTGCGCCCACCATCACCACCACCGCCGGGAGGAGAGGACCGACCGACCGACCGAAGATGCGGATGAGCTGCAACGGCTGCCGCGTCCTGCGCAAGGGCTGCAGCGACGCCTGCACCATCCGCCCCTGCCTGCAGTGGATCGACAGCCCCGAGGCGCAGGCAAACGCCACCGTCTTCCTCGCCAAGTTCTACGGCCGCGCGGGGCTGCTCAACCTGCTGGCCGCCGCGCCCGACGACGCCGCCCGCCCGGCCGTCTTCCGCTCCCTGCTCTACGAGGCGTGCGGCCGCATCGTCAACCCCGTCTACGGCTCCGTCGGCCTGCTCTGGTCGCGCCGGTGGCAGAGCTGCGTCGACGCCGTCGAGGCCGTGCTCAAGGGCGACCCCGTCGTGCAGGTCGACGCCGGCTCCGAGGCCGCCGCCGCCCCGGCGCCGCTGCTCGGCGCCAGCAGGCCAGCCGCGCCGCCGGCCGCCTACGATATCCGCCACGTCGCCAGGGATCCCGACGCCGTCGCCGCCGCCGACCTCCTCCGCGTCGCGCGCGGCGGCGGCCGCAGGAGGTTCAAGCGCGCCGGCTCGTCTTCCAACGCCTGCAAGGCGAAACCCCTCAAGGGAAAGGCTAGCAGCAACGAGCGCGCGTCGCCCAGCCCTACTCAGAGGCAGCATCAGCAGGAGACGGAGGAGCTGGAGCTGGAACCGGTGCCGATGGTCGTCGAGCTTGAGCACGGCGAGGAGTCCGCCGGCAGCCACGACCACCACCACCACCTGCAGCCGCAGGGGTCGGAGGAGGACACCGACGTGGAGGCCGCCTCCCACGTGAGCCAGGCCGAGGCCGAGCCGCCGGTCAGCAGCCAGAGCCAGGCGCTGGTGGCGGACCAGGAGGGTGAGGAGGTCAGGCTGGAACTCACGCTCGGCTTCGAGCCAGTCGTCAGGCAGCAGCCGAGGCTGTCGTGCTGCGACTCGAGCGGCTTGAGCGCCGCGTCGAGCCTCATCGGCCTGCGGCTGCAGCTGCCAGCCGCCTGAGCAGAGGAGGTCATCTCATTTCACAAGGCACAGTGGCACACCAAGTGCAGTTTTGCAACCATTGCGGTGTTTGCTTAAAGAAAAGGTTTTGGACGCCGAGCAGCCGACTATTTCCTAGGTTTTGTTTTTTTCATTTTCTTTTCTTGGCTGTAATTGTAAAGGCTGATGAACTGCACAGTTTTAGCGTCGTCATAATAGGAGTTTTGCAATTCCATATGAGATTATAAGCTATTAAAAAATTTGATGATAGGCCCTGATTGTTTCCGGACTCATTTTTAGAATCTTATTCTACAATCTCATTATTAACCAAACACGGTGTTAGGCTTTTGTAGCAGCTTAATCATATGGTTACACAAAACACTAATTTACATTGTGGATTAAATTTTTTGTAGAGTGAAGTTTAAATATGGAGATGATGATAAATACGATTGTTGGGAATTGTCTTATCTCTACTACTGCTTAAGAACAGTGTAGGCGTCCACAGTCACTTTGGTGCACGGTTCTGCCAAGTTTGGTTGTCGCGTCGTGGATCCCTCACCCTCCTCCCCTCTGCTCCCCGCCATCAACGCCGATCCGCCATCAACGCGAGCCCTGTCTCCTAGGCCCCGTCCACGCCCCTAACCCCAACCCTCGGTGACGCTAGCCCCGCCAGCCCTGGATCCCCGCGAGATGTAGGTTCTGCTCCACCTAAACCTTAACACAGCTTCACCACCGCGCTGTCAGCCTCACCGCAGCGGAGTTCCTCCGCCTCCTCAACACCTGACCCCCGCTATGCCGCCGTCGCTTGGTATGTTTCATTCATCTACGGTGAGGCAGCTAGACGCCTGTTGTTGTGCCCAACACTGGAGCGCCGCCCGTGCCATCGACCGTCGGGGGCACCGTCCCGCGCCTAGATCCCGCGAACGCCGCGCCTAGGCGTGGAGATTGAGGAGCGAGGAGAACCTGCGAGTACGGCCACGAAGGTAGCGACGACAAAAGGGAGCACGATGCGGGCCGCGGGAGCGTTAAAAAGGGGAAGGATCGCGAGCGGGCAGCGGCGGTGGCGGCAAGCGGGGACAGACGCAAGGGGGGAGGGGGTGGTGACTGGTGAGGGCCTCGGCACCGGCGCGATTAAGCCATTTTTATTCAGATCCGAACCAATTTCAAGTGTACTAGGTCCGATTGGAGGAGAAGATAAGCCTCTCGCTCGCGGCGCCTCCACCCGTGCCCGACTCTCGCCGTCGTAAGCTTGCCGATGGACCGTGCGGGGATGTGCCATCTCGGGCGGGAGGCTTCAGCCCAGTGAGTCTACCACCAAGCTTGAGTCGATGGAGCGTGCGGAGCGCACCTCGCTGGCGCCTATTGTTGTGCCCAAGACCGGGTTCTACATCCTGGTGTGGTACACGTTCAGCACCTACCTCATGCCGTGAGTGGCCTAAATCCCCCTATTGCTTCTCCAGCCGTGGAGATGGCGTCTTGACTGCTTCATTGATACGTGGTGGTGGTTCGCAGATACTCGCAACTGCTCTCATCTGCTCCCGCTCAGGTAACACCAAAGCTCATGGATCCAGTCCCATGTCTGATTCTGCATCTGTGTGTTACCTCCTTGGTTTAGAGAACAGGGACCTGATCTAACTTTGTTGCCAAGGATCTGTAATTGTTTAGACTTCCATATATGATTCTAACCACTTTGTTGTAAATTTGCGATTTTTCAAAATTTGTTGTAGCAGCAAAGCATCGTCTGGTATTCATTTGTGTTTAGAACATTGTGGGATTCCAAATCTGGTTAGCTTCTCATTACCAGACATGTCTTGATTTTAGATACCCACTTGTCTTGATTTTCTTGGATCTCTTTGCTCCTATGAACTACAAAAGAAAATATATTATTTTGCAAGGCTAAATCAGCAAGAATGTTTATCTTAAAGCACAAAATATGTCTATGACCTATCCATTCTATACCACCAACATATGCTCCAGTTCAATGTCGCATTTTAACTATATAGCATTTCCATGGTACCATACTGTATACCCATCTCTTCAAGTTGATTAATAAAATTAACAAGGCTATATAGTTATTACCATATTTGATGCCTTATACCATACTGTAAAAACTTGTGAGGTATATAAGGCTGCAGCAATGTGGGAAGCTCATTTACTGGTATAAATTTGTGATGAAAAGAAACTAACTAAGAACAAGGTTAATTTTAATTGTTTGTTGTTTTTGCACGTTTTGTGGAAAAAATGCAGTCTGGTTGTCAAGTGGTATAGAGTTTGTTGTTTTTGCTGCTTGCAGTTTTTGCTGTCAAGTGGAAAAAATTGCAGGATGTTCTTTTGTTTCCTGTTTGTTGTGTTTTGCACCTTTTGTCAAGTGGAGTTGACACTTGATAATGGGCTTTTCATCCATGGTTGCCTGCACCCATCCTCGGAGGGTCGCAACATTCTCAGTCTTTAGGCGTGTGGCAGAGGAGATGGATGTTACTCTTGGGGAAGAAGTGGGTTACAACATTCAATTTAAGGATTGCAACAGCCACAAACTGTTCTCAGATAATCCTTTTTATTTTTTATCTTTCATTTACGAATATCATTAGTGGCAGTAGCCTTTTGGTAGATTGATATGGAGTTTATGTTTCTTTTCTTTTTAGGTGTTCTGATCTAATCATGTTCTGTTGAACACTACTGCTTCCTATCAGACATCAGACAGATGGTATGCTTCTAAGAGAAGCAATGGTAGACCCACTTTGAGAGAAGTACAAGGTGATTGTTCTTGATGAGACTCATGAGAGGACTTTCAATTGTTCTGACATAGAAAGCAGATTGAGAGGTAATGCTCTTTGTTCAATATGCACTATTTTTTGGATGAACCATTGTTAGTGCTGATAAGAATTCAGACAAAATGAAGCTTCTTATGGCCCTTAGGTACTTGCAGCTCAATGCCCATGTCGCGTGCTCCTTTGCATGCTTTTTGTCATATACCATCATGCACTGCCTCTTGGCACAAACCGATGAGAGATTGGGCGAACATGGGTGGCATGATCTGTACTCAAGTCTCCTGAACTTTGATTCTGTGTTTCTAGGGCCATACAGACACAAAGGCAGCAGGACCGGTTATGTTGGTGTGTAGATTAGAAGGATGGGATGACAAGTGTGGACTCTTATAAGTTCTGCTCCATTATCAACAAGGTGGAGAGCCTCCACCAGCTTGGTAAGTGCAATTTGCTTTTGGTGGGTCATGGAAACGCCGTTTTCATGATTTGGGTGGTGATCTCTCCGCTATGCTGGCAACCACCATGTTGGCGAATTTAACCATTATTTTTAAGCGAGTTGCACTCGAATAGGATGCGACTTACTATGTAATCTAATTTCTGTCAGTGAATTTCTTGAGTGCTCTATCATCTATCAATGAGTTACTGATATGGTCATACTATCACTGCATTTTCTATAAAACATACTATCACTGCATTCATGGACTCAATATTACTTCTGCTTATCAAATGCATCTCTCTCTTTTCGGAATACATTTCAGTAGGATAAGACAAGGAGCATTGCAGTAATTTAACAAGGGTGATATTACAGCCATTTTAGGAAATCCATTCTTGCAATTTTAACATATTAGATAACATACATGAAGTTCTTTCATGGCCAAATGTTCAATCCTGACTCGAAACAAAGCCTTTAGTGTCGTGTTGTATTTTTACTCACTTTTGATACTATACAGTACTTACTAACCACTGATGATGCTAGCAGAAATATGATTAAAAACTAAGTGTGTGTTATCTTTCTGCAGCAATTCAGAGGCCCAGGGAGCAAATAGTTGATGAGAACGCTGTTGGACCTTACCACTTGTTTGGTATCATCAGTAAGGTCTCAATCGTTTCTGGGAATCACCCCTTTCTGATTTTGTTCTTGGGCTGCTCAAGAAATTTGGAAACAAAGGAGGTCCCAATGATGAGAATGTTTCGTTGGACTGGGGTCGTCTTGGGCTTGCAAACTCATATCTTTTTATGTCTGCATCTAGATGTGCCAACATTTTTTTTCTTAAGTTAGCTTTGGTTGTTTTAATTTCAATGATTTGAAAATAAATTGGTTAGTTTTGGAAGTCTGAATGAGAAAAGGTATATACCACTGTCCAGTGGAAATGGGTAGCATTGATCGCGTTTATTTATAGCTATAAATTCACCCCAGGTAGATGGCAGTGGTACTAATGGGACGGAGTGCATTTCTGCAGGGCCTGGCTGCTCTTCGTTTGGAATCGGAGCCTTCCAGGAGATAGGCCCGTTCCGCGTGGACACGGACGGCAAGACCCTCTGCAATTTCAAATACGCATGAAACACAGGTAAGTGTCTACCTGCGGAATGATAAATGAAAAGGATACTTTTGTTTGCCTACATTTTCGAATCAATAGAATATACGAGGTTTGTGATTATTCATAAATTTTGATTGTTGCCAGTTGCATCTGATTTTTTGTTATAGCTGAATGAATTGTTTCATGTTTGGGCTCTATGTAGGGCTCTATGATAGACTTTGAATTTTAGTGCTTTTGTTTAGACCGAAATGGTCCAGTTCATGGGTCATACCCAAGTTTATTACTCATGGGCCTTGCTGCCATAATGGCTGAAGAACCTTTCAAGCTTCTGGTAGGACTGAAAGTGTAAAGTGCATTCGTTTCTATAAATCTGAGTTGTGCTCAACTGCTCATGTGGTATTTCTGTTGTCCTGGAAAACGATTGTGGATTCTGTGTGTCGGCGTTTCGCGGGGGGTCCCTGGACCGACGAGTAAATTGTCGCCGCGTGCCCCAGCCCAGATGGGTCGGCGCGACACGGAGCGCGAAGGGGGGAAATGGAGCCGGAGGAAGACAGGCGTAAAAGGGGAAACCCACGGCCTTCGTGTTTGTCCCGCGCCCAGGTCGGGTGAGCTTGCAGTAGGGGGTTACAAGCGTCCACGCGGGAGGGAGCGAGAGGCTTACGCGAGCGCTGTCCCGTCCTTCCCCGCGCGGCCAACCCTTTGTAAGAGGGCCCTGGACCTTCCTTTTATAGGCGTAAGGAGAGGATCCAGGTGTACAATGGGAGGTGTAGCAGTGTGCTAACGTGTCTAGCGGAGAAGAGATAGTGCCCTAAGTACATGCCGTCGTGGCAGCCGGAGAGGTTTTGGCACCCGGTTCGTGTGGTGTCGTGGCCGTCGGAGGAGCGCTGGAGCCTGGCGGAAGGACAGCTGTCGGGCCTGTCGAGTCCTTGCTGACGTCTCCTTGCTTCCGTAAGGGGGCTGAGAGCCGCCGTCATCATGGAGCATGCGAGGCGCCATCATTACCTGTTTACTGGGGCGAGCCAGATGGGACGCCGGTCTTGTTCCCCGTAGCCTGAGTTGGCTTGGGGTAGGGTAATGATGGCGCCTCCTGTGACGTGGTCGGTCCGAGCCCTGGGTTGGGCGAGGTGGAGGCTCCTCCGAGGTCGAGGTCGAGTCTGTCTTCCGAGGCCGAGGTTGAGGCCGAGCCCCTGGGTCGGGCGAGGCGGAGACCGTCGGCTGAGGCCAGGGCCGAGCCCGAGTCCGAGCCTTGGGTCGGGCGAGGCGGAGTTCGTCGTCTTCCGGGGCTGAGCCCGAGTCCGAGCCCTGGGTCGGGCGAGGCGGAGTTCGTCGTCTTCCGGGGCTGAGCCCGAGTCCGAGCCCTGGGTCGGGCGAGGCGGAGTTCGTCGTCTTCCGGGGCCGAGCCCGAGTCCGAGCCCTGGGTCGGGCGAGGCGGAGTTCGTCGTCTTCCGGGGCTGAGCCCGAGTCCGAGCCCTGGGTCGGGCGAGGCGGAGTTCGCCGTCTTTCGGGGCTAAGCCCGAGTCCGAGCCCTGGGTTGGGCGAGGCGGAGCTTCCTATGGCGCCTGAGGCCGGACTTGGCTGCTGTCAGCCTCACTCTGTCGAGTGGCACAACAGTCGGAGTGGCGCGGGCGGCGCTGTCTTCTTGTCAGGCTGGTCAGTGAAGCGGCGAAGTGACGGCGGTCACTTCGGCTCAGTCGACTTAAAGGCGCGCGTCAGGATAAGGTGTCAGGCCACCTTTGCATTAAATGCTCCTGCGATATGGTCGGTTGGCGTGGCGACTTGGCCAAGGTTGCTTCTTGGCGAAGACTGGGCCTCGGGCGAACCGAAGGTGTGTCCGTTGCTGGAGGGGGTCCTCGGGCGAGACGTAAATCCTCCGGGGTCGGCTGCCCTTGCCCGAGGCTGGGCTCGGGCGAGGCGAGATCGTGTCCCTTGAGTGGACCGGGCCTTGACTTAATCGCACCCATCAGGCCTTTGCAGCTTTGTGCTGATGGGGGTTACCAGCTGAGATTAGGAGTCTTGGGGGTATCCCTAATTATGGTCCCCGACAGTAGCCCCCGAGCCTCGAAGGGAGTGTTAATACTCGCTTGGAGGCTTTTGTCGCACTTTTTTGCAAGGGGACCGGCCTTTCTCGGTTGCGTTTCGTTCCGGTGGGTGCGCGCGAGCGCACCCGCCGGGTGTAGCCCCCGAGGCCTCGGAGGAGTGGTTTGACTCCTTCGAGGTCTTAATGCGTTTCGCGATGCTTCGGTCGGTCTGGTTGTTCCCTCATGCGAGCTGGCCGTAGCCCGGGTGCACGGTCGGGTCCCAAGTTCTCGGGCTGGTATGTTGACGCTGTCAACGGTTTGGCCGGAGCCGGGTTTGCGAGAGTAGCCCCTGAGCCTCCGCACAGAGCGAGAGGGCGGTCAAGGACAGACTCGACTTTTTTACATACGCCCCTGCGTCGCCTTTCCGCAAGGAGGAGGGGGGAAAAGCGCCATGTTGCCCTTGGAGGGCGCCGAACATGGTGTCTCCAGTGAGCTGCTAACGGGTAATCCGAGTGGACGCCCGTGCCCCATTTGTTAGGGGTCGGCTAGAGGCCCGGAGGCGCGCTCCAAAAGTACCTGCGGGTGATCTGCCGGACCCGGTCCCCTTTTGACGGGGTCCGAGGGCTCGATGCCTCCCTCTGATGGGATTCCGTTACAAGATCGTTCCCGCTGGTCTCGAAAATGTCCTAGGGTACCTCGAGAGCGTAGCCTGAGCCTTGGTTATGTATCGAACGTACCCAGGGCCATCCCTCGCTCTGCGTCTGAGGCGGCTGTGAACCATTCGAGGGCCAGCCTACGAACCCCTGATCAGTAGTGGGCGTGGAGCCCGAGTGGCCTGAGGCGGCCGTTGAACCCTTCCGAGGGGCCAGCCTTCGAACCTCTGAACAGTAGCGAGCGCGGAGCCCGAGCGCTCTGAGGCGGCTGTTGAACCCCTCCGAGGGGCCAGCCTTCGAACCTCTGATCAGTAGGGGGGCTCAGGGCCCATTTCCTTCGCGGAGAAGGATCCCTTTCGGGGTATCCCCCTTTCCCGGTCCCTGTTGTAAGAGAGAGAAAGAGGAAAAGGAAAAGGATACGAAATCGAATGACGTGGCACACCTTTTTTTTGACGCGATCATTATGGCGAAGGTGAAGCGTCGCCCGCTTCTCCTGCCAAAGGTGCCGCCTGTCCTGCCGCAGAGTTAATGCGACGGGACGAGTGGTTTACGGGGCAGCCGTTGCGCGTGTGCGAGCCGTTCGAGGAACGGAACACAGGCGCGCCGTCTTCACGCCGTGAGGGAGGGCTCCCTTGCTGTTCCCGGATGGGACGTGAGCTTGGCTGACGACGTGACCGCTGCTTCCGCCCGCCTGCCACCGCCATTACTGTCGGCCCATTTTCGGCCGTATCGACCGTCGCGCCTCCTCCCGCGGCTGACTGACCCGTGATCGATGTGCCTGGCTGGCACTGTTGGGTCATACGCAGGGTCGCCTCGAGTCGCGGTACTGGTTCCGCAGTCAAGGAGGCACGGTAGTGGCGTGAGGGGCGGTGCAGTTGCTCGCACGTAGCAACCGGCGCTCCGGTTGCATGACGTGTGGGCCTAGGCCTCCATGCTGGGCGCGTTGGAGTCGAAGGGGCGCGCCCACTCGGCGCGGTTGCATGCCGCCTGCATGGTTGTCCGCCCTTTCGCCCGCTGGTCTGGGCGAAAGTGGAGGAATGCTTGTAACCGCTGGGCAGTTGCGCGCACCGCGCGTGGCGGCTTGGCTTCTTCTGCCCTGGGCCAGCTTTGCATGACGCGTGGGACCCAGCCCCCGTGTCGTAGGGGGAGGACCTTGGAGCGTGTTGGAGAAGACTCAGCCCGCGATGGCTGAGGACGCAAGTGGGGAGAGTTGCCTTTAAAAGGAGGGCGACCCCCTTGAAAGGCAACCATGTCTTCGCGCTCCCTTATGCATCGCGTCTTTCCACCTTCCGAGCCCCCGGATGGGGAACACTCGCAATCCTTCCGCCTTGTCGTTGGAGGAACGCAACTTCGCGGAAGTTTGTACCTTTCAGCCATCGTTCGACTTCAAGGATTTTCATCAGGCAGCCCGGCCGCATCCCCTCGCCGGGGGTCACCCAAGACGGTGACCACCAGCTCCTGGGTGGGGAGAAGCAAGCCGGGCTGCGATCTTGGTCCCGCCCTCAGCCTCAAGGATCATCATCATCCTGGCTGGGGCGGAGAGCGAGGCGAGCCGGAGCTCTACCTCCCGCACGGGTCGGCTGGCCACCTCCTCTTCCAGCTTCTGGTGGTGGAAACCATCCTCCAGCTCTACGGGGGAGGCGTCCTCCAGCCATGCCAGGGAAGGCAAACTGTTGCTGCCCAGCTAGGATGCAACATTCTGTCCTCCTCCTCGCTTTCGTGGCGAGGACGGGAGCGAGGACCTGCCTGTGCGCTTTGGAGCGGCCCGCGCTCGCCGGTGGGGCGTTGGTGGAGAGGCGGACGCCGCCGTCGGTGCTGACGTGGTGGCAGCTGGAGGAAGCTTCCCCACCGTCGAGGCCGTCAACGCCGCCTACGGACCGACCTTCGGCTCTTTGGCTTTAATGTCTGGTTCGTGTCCCTTGAGCGGGGACGCGAACGAGAGCCTTCCGGTGGCTGCGTCCGTCCTGGGACCATGGCTGCTGCTACAGAGGTCGCTGGCGAGTCGCCCGGAGCTTGTCGCCCCGCAGGCTCCCCGGTGTGGGGGTTGTTCATACGCGCGGGGACGGAACCGGAGTTCCGTTTGTAATGGCACCTTAAGTGCCGGTGTCTTGTTCATTGTGGCTGTCGGGGCCTAAACATGTATGTATTTTCGGCACGGAGCCGTGTCTTTTCCTTATTTCGAGCACTAGGACTCGCCTGTCAGCTATCTGAACCGCTTCACCAAGCGTGAGTTGCCTCGTGCGAAGGTGACGAGTGAGGTATCCGTATCCCGGAAGCGTAGGAGTCCCTCGGCTCGGTCGGCCTTGCTGCCCGAGGCTTCTCTTGCTTAGTTAAAGGAACCCTCGGCCGCTCTTCGATGAGCCGAAGCCGGAGGTAGCGGTGTCAGCGTGGACAGAGGCAGAGTTGGCTCGAAAAGGAGACTTCGTCGGCCGGAGCCTGGCCAGGCTGTCCACTGGCGGGACCAGCGCCGGAGTCGAGTTGCCGAGGCCACGAGCCGGGCTGGTGTCCTCGGGGGACAGCTGGCTGAGGTTCGGGGTGGCCGGTCGAGCCGTCTGCTCGGGCCGGATTCCTGGAGAAGACCCTGGCGGCGATGGCCCGGGCGTGGTGCTGATGTCGTCCTTCGGAGCGAAGATCCTTCGACCGTGTTGCCGTCCGAGGCTAGGTCGGACTTTGCCGAAGGTTTAGTTGACGCCGAGGGTGCCGCTGCTCCCTTCAACTGTCAAGGTCCGAGCCTGCAGGATCGGTTTGTCTTGTAGTGTGCGTATGTTTTCCGCGGCCACCGAGGCCCAAACATACTGTCGTCGTGTTGTAAAGCTGTGTTTCTTTTCCTCTTGTTTCGAGTATCTGGACTTATTTGTCGGTAACAGAATTGTTTGTCCGGGCGAGAGTTACTTTTCACGGAAGGTGATGAGTGAGGTATCCGTATCCCGGAGGCGTAGGAGTCCCTCGGCTCGGCCAGCCTTGCTGCTTACGCGTACTCTTACTCGTCCGTAGGATTCTGCTATCGACATAGTCGAGAAGGCCCGAAAAATCGTTTCGACAGAAAAGTTTTCGAGCGTGAAGACTTGTTCGGTCCGCGGAATCACTTATCCGAGCGTGAGTTACTTATCGCAGAAGGTGATGAGTGAGGTATCCGTATCCCAGAGGCGTAGGAGTCGCTCGGCTCGGTCAGCCTTGGCTGCTTACGTGTACTCCGTCGTTTTCAGGATCCCACTTTCGAAGCAGTCGAAAAGCACGAAAGACATTCTGGCAGAAAAGATCTTTTCCGAGGAAAATTTTGACGCAGAGGGGGTTCCACCCTTCTAGCCCACGAGGGAGGATCGGGCCTTGCCGAGGCAAGGCTGACCCTTCCTTGATGACTAGACTTTGTGTGTGAACGAAGTGTACGAACGACTTGAAAGCATCTTAAGGGTAGAAGCGACGTAGCTATCGGATGTTCCAAGCGTTGCTGTAGACCTCGCCTTGACTGTTGGCCAGCTTGTACGTCCCGGGCTTCAGAACCTTGGCGATGACGAACGCCCCTTCCCAGGGAGGCGTGAGCTTGTGCCGCCCTCGGGCGCCTTGTCGCAGCCGAAGCACCAAGTCGCCCACCGGGAGGTCTCGGGACCGAACCCCTCGGGTGTGGTAGCGTCGCAGGGACTACTGGTACTGCGCCGAGTGTAGTAAGGCCATGTCCCGAGCCTCTTCCAGCTAGTCCAGTGAGTCTTCTTGGTTAGCTCGATGGCTTTGGTCGTCGTAGGCCCTCGTCCTCGGGGAACCGTATTCTAAGTCTGTGGGCAAGATGGCCTCGGTCCATAGACTAGAAAGAACGGTGTGAAGCTCGTGGCTCGGCTCGGCGTTGTCCTCAGACTCCAGACCACCGAGGGGAGCTCCTTCATCCATCGCCTGCCGAACTTGTTGAGGTTGTTGTAGATCCGAGGCTTGAGCCCTTGCGGAATCATGCCATTGGCACGCTCTACTTGCCCATTCGTCATGGGGTGAGCCACGGCGGCCCAGTCCACCCGAATGTGATGATCCTCGCAGAAGTCCAGGAACTTTCTGCCGGTGAACTGGGTGCCGTTGTCGGCGATGATGGAGTTCAGGACCCCAAAACGATGGATGATGTTGGTGAAGAACGCCACCGCCTGTTCGGACCTGATGCTGTTTAGGGGTCGGACCTCGATCCACTTGGAGAATTTGTCGATGGCGACCAGCAGGTGCGTGTAGCCCCCAGGTGCCTTCTGCAAGGGGCCGACGAGGTCCAGACTCCACACAGCAAACGGCCAGGTGATGGGTATGGTCTGCAGAGTCTGAGCGGGCAGGTGTGTCTGCTTCACATAGAACTGACACCCTTCGCAGGTGCGGACAATTCTAGTGGCGTCGGCCACCGCGGTCGGCCAGTAGAAACCTTGTCAGAAGGCGTTTCCAACAAGGGCCCGAGGCGCTGCGTGATGGCCGCAAGCCCCCGAGTGTATCTCTTGTAAGAGCTCCAGGCCTTCGGCGATGGAAATGCATCGCTGGAGGACGCCCGAGGGGCTGCGGTGGTAGAGCTCCTTCCCGTCTCCCAGCAAGACGAACGACTTGGCGTGCCACGCCAATCGCCGAGCTTCGGCTCGGTCGAGGGGTAGCTCTCCTCGGTGGAGATATTGCAGGTACGGGGTCTGCTAGTTTCGATTAGGCGTGACCCCGCTCCGCCCCTCCTCGACGCATAGTGCCTCACCTTCGGGGGCCGAGGGTGCCTCGGGCTAAGCCGAGGGTGCCTCGGACTGAGCCAAGGGTGCCTCGGACTGGGCCGAGGCCTTCTCGGGCTCGGGCGTGTCGTCGGTCTTGACAGAGGGTTGATGCAGGTCTCGGAAGAAGATGTCCGGAGGAACCGTTGTTCGCCCCGAGGCTATCTTAGCCAGCTCGTCTGCAGTCTCGTTGTAGCGTCGGGCGATGTGGTTGAGCTTGAGCCCGTAGAACTTGTCCTCCAGGCGCCGAACCTCATCGCAGTAGGCTTCCATCTTCGGGTCGCGGCAGTGGGAGTTCTTCATGACTTGGTCGATGACGAGCTGCGAGTCACCGCGAGCGTCGAGGCGTCGGACCCCTAGCTCGATGGCAATGCGCAACCCGTTGACCAGAGCCTCGTACTCGGCCACATTGTTGGACGCCGGGAAGTGGATGCGTAGCACGTAGCGTAGGTGCTTCCCGAAGGGCGAGATGAAGAGCAGGCCCGTGCCTGCCCCTGTCTTCATCAGCGACCCGTCGAAAAACATGGTCGAGAGTTCCGGTTGGATCGGAGCTGTCGGGAGCTGGGTATCGACCCATTCAGCCACAAAGTCTGCCAAGACTTGGGACTTGATGGCCTTCCGAGGGGCGAACGAGATTGTCTCGCCCATGATTTCCACTACCCACTTAGCAATTCTACCCATGGCCTCTCGGCACTGGATGATCTCCCCCACGGGGAAGGATGACACCACAGTTACCGGATGAGACTTGAAGTAGTGTCGCAACTTCCGCCGCGTCAGGATCACCGCGTACAACAGCTTCTGAATTTGTGGGTAGCGGATCTTGGTCTCAGACAGTACCTCACTGATGAAGTAGACTGGCTTCTGGATGAGCAATGCATGCCCCTCTTCTCGTCTCTCAACCACGATCGCGGCGCTAACCACCTGAGTGGTAGCGGCGACGTAGATCAAGAGGGCTTCTCCAGCGGTGGGAGGCACCAAGATGGGCGCGTTCGTGAGGAGCGCCTTCAGGTTCCCGAGGGCTTCCTCGGCCTCAGGGGTCCAAGTGAAGCACTCGGCCTTCCATAAGAGGCGGTACAGAGGCAAGCCTCTTTCGCCGAGGCGTGAGATGAAACGGCTCAGAGCCGCAAGGCATCCCGTGACCCTCTATACGCCTTTCAAGTCCTTGATGGGCCCCATATTGGTGATGGCCGCGATTTTCTCCAGGTTGGCCTCGATGCCCCGCTCGGAGACGATGAACCCCAAGAGCATGCCTCGGGGGACCCTGAAGACACACTTCTCTGGATTGAGTTTTATGCCTTTCGCCTTGAGACATCGGAATGTCACTTCAAGGTCGGAAAGGAGGTCGTAGGCTTTCCTCGTCTTGACTACGATGTCATTGACATAGGCCTCAACCGTTCGACCAATGTGTTCGCCGAACACGTGGTTCATGCACCTTTGGTATGTCGCACCCGCATTCCTCAAACCGAACGACATGGTAACATAGCAGTACATGCCGAAGGGTGTGATGAAAGAAGTCGCGAGCTGGTCGGACTCTTTCATCCTGATTTGGTGATACCCTGAGTAGGCATCGAGGAAAGACAGGGTTTCGCACCCAGCAGTGGAATCCACGATTTGATCGATGCGAGGCATAGGGTAGGGAACTTTTGGACATGCTTTGTTTAGACCAGTGTAGTCTACACACATCCACCATTTCCCTCCTTTCTTTCTCACAAGCAAGGGGTTGGCAAGCCATTCGGGATGGACTACCTCTTTGATGAACCCCGCCGCCATTACCTTGTGAATCTCCTCGCCTATGGCTCTGTGCTTTTCTTCGTTGAATCGGCGCAGAGGCTGCTTCACGGGTCGGGCTCCAGCTCGGATATCCAGCGAGTGCTCAGCGACATCCCTCGGTATGCCAGGCATGTCCGAGGGACTCCACACGAAAACGTCGGCGTTTGCGTGGAGAAAGTCGACGAGCACTGCTTCCTATTTGGGGTCGAGCTCGGAGCCGATCCGGATCAGCTTGGAGGCGTCGTTGCTGGGGTCGAGGGGGACGGACTTAACCGTCTCCGCTGGCTCGAAGTTGCCGCCATGTCGCTTCACGTCTGGCGCCTCCTTGGAGAGGCTCTCCAGGTCGGCGATGAGGGCCTTGGATTCGGCGAGGGCCTCGGCGTACTCCACGCACTCCACGTCGCATTCGTACGCGTGTCGGTACGTGGGGCCGACGGTGATGACCCCGTTGGGGCCCGACATCTTGAGCTTGAGGTAGGTATAGTTGGGGACGGCCATGAACTTGGCGTAGCATGGCCTCCCCAACACCGCGTGGTAGGTTCCTCGGAACCCGACCACCTCGAACGTGAGGGTCTCCCTTCGGAAGTTGGAGGGTGTCCCAAAGCAGACGGGTAGATCGAGTTGTCCGAGGGGCTGGACGCGTTTCCCGGGGATGATCCGTGAAAAGGCGCAGCGCCTGCCCGGACCGAGGACAGACCGATCCGCAGGAGCCCGAGGGTCTCGGCGTAGATGATGTTGAGGCTGCTGCCTCCGTCCATGAGGACCTTGGTGAGCCTGACGTTGCCGATGATGGGGTTGACAACGAGCGGGTATTTCCCCGGGCTCGGCACGCGGTCGGGATGGTCGCCCTGGTCGAAGGTGATGGGCTTGTCGGACCAGTCTAGGTAGACTGGTGCCGCCACCTTTACCGAGCAGACCTCTCGACGCTCTTGCTTGTGGTGTCGAGCCGAGGCGTTCGCCACTTGCCCACCGTAGATCATGAAGCAGTCGTGGACCTCGGGGAACTCTCCTGCCTTCTGATCCTCCTTATCATCGTCGTGGGCCCTGCCACCTTCCGCAGGTGGCCCGGCCTTGTGAAAGTGGCGCCGAAGCATGGCGCATTCCTCAAGGGTGTGCTTGACGGGCCCCTGATGATAGGGGCACGGCTCCTTGAGCATTTTGTCGAAGAGGTTGGCACCTCCGGGAGGTTTCCGAGGGTTCTTGTACTCGGCGGCGGCGACAAGGTCCACGTCGGCGGCGTCGCGTTTCGCTTGTGACTTCTTCTTGCCCTTCTTCTTGGTGCCACGCTGAGTGGACGCCTCGGGGACATCTTCCGGTTGGCGGCCCTGGGGCTGCTTGTCCTTCCGGAAGATGGCCTCAACCGCCTCCTGGCCAGAGGCGAACTTGGTGGCGATGTCCATCAGCTCGCTCGCCCTGGTGGAGGTTTTGCGACCCAGCTTGCTCACCAGGTCGCGGCAGGTGGTGCCGGCGAGGAACACGCCGATGACATCCGAGTCGGTGACGTTGGGCAGCTCGGTGCGCTGCTTCGAGAATCGCCGGATGTAGTCCCGGAGAGACTCTCCCGGCTGCTGGCGGCAGCTTCGGAGATCCCAGGAGTTTCCAGGGCGCACGTATGTGCCCTGGAAGTTGCCGGCGAAGGCTTGAACCAGGTCGTCCCAGTTGGAGATCTGCCTCGGAGGCAGGTGCTCCAGCCAGGCTCGAGCTGTGTCGGAGAGGAACAGGGGGAGGTTGCGGATGATGAGGTTGTCATCGTCCGTTCCACCCAGGTGGCAGGCCAGCCGGTAGTCCGCGAGCCACAGCTCCGGTCTCGTCTCCCCCGAGTACTTTGTGATAGTAGTCAGGGTTCGGAACCGGGTCGGGAACGGCGCCCGTCGTATGGCCCGGCTGAAAGCCTGCGGACCGGGTGGTTCGGGCGAGGGACTCCAATCCTCCCCGCTGTCGTAGCGTCCCCCACGCCTGGGGTGGTAGCCTCGGCGCACCTTTTCATCGTGGTGGGCTCGACGGTCGCAGTGATGGTGCTCGTTGCCGAGGCGTCCCGGGGCCGCAGGCGCTATGTTGCGCGTGCGCCCGGTGTGGACCGAGGCTTCCCGCATGAATCGGGAAGTCGCGGCGCGATGCTCCGAGGGGTACCCCTGCCTTCGGGAGGCAGAGCTTTCGGCCCGTCGAACCGCGGCATCCTCCAGGAGATTCTTGAGCTCTCCCTGGATACGCCGCCCCTCGTTGGTTGATGGCTCCGGCATCGCGCGGAGGAGTATTGCCGCTGCAGCCAGGTTCTGGCCGACCCCGCTGGAAGCCGGTGGCGGCCTTGCCCTGACGTCATCGGCGATGCGGTGCTAGATGCCCTGGGGTAGATGACGCGCTTCTCCGGCCGGAGGTTGGCCCGCCCATTCCTGCCCGACGTCCCGGCGGAACGGCTCAAGTGTTCCTGCTCCCTCATCGAGTCTGGCCTGCATCTCGCGGATTTGCTCGAGCTGTGGGTCATGACCCCCCGTCGGGACGGGGACCACAGCTAGCTCCCGAAGGATGTCAACGTGAGGCGCAGGCCTAGGGGGATCACCGTTCTCCGGTATACCAAGATGGTTGCCTTCGCCGGGACCCCCTAGATCGACGTGGAAACATTCACGACTTGGGCCGCAGTCCTCGTCGCCGAGGCTGCGGCTACCGTCGGAACAGTCAGAAAGGTAGTAGTCGCATGCGGTCATGAAGTCCCGCATGGCACTGGGGTTGCCAAGTCCGGAGAAATCCCAACAAAAGTCGGGCTCGTCATCTTCCTCGGAACCCGAGGGCCCGTAGGTCGAGACGGCTGTCAACCGGTCCTAGGGTGACTGCATACGATACCCCGGAGGGTTTGGACTTGCCTTTGTGAGAGCATCCACCGAAGCGAAGTCGCTCGGTGGGTTGAGGCTGAATCCAAAAGGCACAAGATGGGAGTCGATCGGTACCTTTTGGTCGACGGGCGGTGACGAAGTCGCGTCAGGGGCAGACTGCACCGTCGTCTCGGGTACGAGGGTGACGCCCAGCAAGTCCCTCGCGAGCGTGCTGGCGTCGTTCGTTTGCTTGGAGTTGGCGTGTTGCGGGGAGACGGCGCTCGTCTTCGTCTCAGTCGCGAAGTCGATGCCCGACATGTCCCCCGCTGGGGCGCCGGCGCCGTCGACTCGCTCGACAGCCGACGAGGTGCCGCCTCCTGCCTGGCCTTGGTTGCCCCGCCTCCTCCTCCATCGTCGGGGGGGGGGGGGGGGGCGACGGGACAAACCCGAATGTTGTTCTTCCGCCACGTGGGGAAGGCGTCGTCGATTCCGCCGCCGGCAGGCGGGTTGTCGGCCGCCATTGTCGCTGTCGCGCGGTGGGGGAAGGAGTATCATGTCGCAGCTGCCGTCGAGGGACTTGAACTCAAGACTCCTGAAATGGAGCACCGTCCCGGGCTGGAAAGGTTGCTGGAGACTACCCATCTGGAGCTTGACGGGAAGCTGTTCGTCAACACGCAGCAGGCCCCTACCTGGCGCGCCAACTGTCGACGTTTTGAACCTAGGGAGTCCCTGGACCGACGAGTAAATTGTCGCCGCGTGCCCCAGCCCAGATGGGTCGGCGCGAGACAGAGCGCGAAGGGGGGAAATGGAGCCGGAGGGAGACAGGCATAAAAGGGGAAACCCACGGCCTTCGTGTTTGTCCCGCGCCCAGGTCGGGTGCGCTTGCAGTAGGGGGTTACAAGCGTCCACGCGGGAGGGAGCGAGAGGCTTACGCGAGCGCCGTCCCGTCCTTCCCCGCACGGCCAACCCTCTGTAAGAGGGCCCTGGACCTTCCTTTTATAGGCGTAAGGAGAGGATCCAGGTGTACAATGGGAGGTGTAGCAGTGTGCTAACGTGTCTAGCGGAGAAGAGCTAGTGCCCTAAGTACATGCCGTCGTGGCAGCCGGAGAGGTTTTGGCACCCGGTTCGTGTGGTGTCGTGGCCGTCGGAGGAGCGCTGGAGCCTGGCGGAAGGACAGCTGTCAGGACTGTCGAGTCCTTGCTGACGTCTCCTTGCTTCCGTAAGGGGGCTGAGAGCCGCCGTCGTCATGGAGCATGCGGGGCGCCATCATTACCTGTTTACCGGGGCGAGCCAGATGGGACGCCGGTCTTGTTCCCCGTAGCCTGAGTTGGCTTGGGGTAGGGTAACGATGGCGCCTCCTGTGACGTGGTCGGTCCGAGCCCTGGGTTGGGCGAGGTGGAGGCTCCTCCGAGGTCGAGGTCGAGTCTATCTTCCGAGGTCGAGGTCGAGGCCGAGCCCCTGGGTCGGGCGAGGCGGAGACCGTCGGCTGAGGCCAGGGTCGAGCCCGAGTCCGAGCCCTGGGTCGGGCGAGGCGGAGTTTGTCGTCTTCTGGGGCTGAGCCCGAGTCCGAGCCCTGGGTCGGGCGAGGCGGAGTTCGTCGTCTTCCGGGGCTGAGCCCGAGTCCGAGCCCTAGGTCGGGCGAGGCGGAGTTCGTCGTCTTCCGGGGCTGAGCCCGAGTCCGAGCCCTGGGTCGGGCGAGGCGGAGTTCGTCGTCTTCCGGGGCCGAGCCCGAGTCCGAGCCCTGGGTCGGGTGAGGCGAAGTTCGTCGTCTTCCAGGGCTGAGCCTGAGTCCGAGCCCTGGGTCGGGCGAGGCAGAGTTCGCAGTCTTCTGGGGCTGAGCCCGAGTCCGAGCCCTGGGTCGGGCGAGGCGGAGCTTCCTATGGCGCCTGAGGCTGGACTTGGCTGCTGTCAGCCTCACTCTGTCGAGTGGCACAGCAGTCGGAGCGGCACGGGCGGCGCTGTCTTCTTGTCAGGCTGGTCAGTGAAGCGGCGAAGTGATGACGGTCACTTCGGCTCAGTCGACTTAAAGGCGCGCGTCAGGATAAGGTGTCAGGCCACCTTTGCATTAAATGCTCCTGCGATATGGTCGGTCGGCGTGGCGACTTGGCCAAGGTTGCTTCTTGGCGAAGATTGGGCCTCGGGCGAACCGAAGGTGTGTCCGTTGCTGGAGGGGGTCCTCGGGCGAGACGTAAATCCTCCAGGGTCGGCTGCCCTTGCCCGAGGCTGGGCTCGGGCGAGGCGAGATCGTGTCCCTTGAGTGGACCGAGCCTTGACTTAATCGCACCCATCAGGCCTTTGCAGCTTTGTGCTGATGGGGGTTACCAGCTGAGATTAGGAGTCTTGGGGGTACCCCTAATTATGGTCCCCGACACTGTGATTGCACTGTTCCGTGTTGATTTCAGTGGCAGGGGTGAACTAGCAGAGTGCCAGTTATTCTCTTCAATTCATTTCAATGGCAGTAGGCAGCTCGTAAAAATGACGCTTGCTTATGTGTGTATATATCTGTTGTGATATTGCAGCAAAAGATAGCACAGATGTTGTCCCGCCTTACCAAGATTGCCGAGGAATTCAATGTTGCAGTGTACATCACCAACCAAGGTGGGCTTTGTTGTTATTTAGCACTGTATCAATTCCAAGAGTTTATAGGTCAATGAGTTCCAAATTCTTAGCTGTCTCCCTTTTGTGTTACAGTGATTGCTGATCCAGGTGGTGGCATGTTCATAACCGATCCAAAGAAACCAGTAGGCGGCCACGTGTTGGCACATGCTGCCATCATCAGATTGATGCTGAGGAAAGGAAAAGGCAAGCAATGTGTCTGCAAGATCTTCGATGCACCTAACCTTCCTGAAGGAGAAGCTATATCCTTTTTGCTTTGTTTGTCCATGTTTACTACCTGTGCTAATGGTCGCCTTACTTTCACAGCTTGCCAAAATCTAGCTATATTTCCTTCATTCCTTGCATACCAAACTCTACTGATACCTCGTGATTGGTTTCTTGGCTGGAGGGAGCCCGGCTCGCGTCGGCCTGCACGGCTAGCGAAGCTCTGTCTCCGTATCTCTACGCATGCAGGCAATATGTGTTTTTTTGCTTGGGTTGTATCTGCGCGTAGAAGCTATCCTCCCTGCATGCAGGAAACCATTCAACGGCTGCAACATGGTCAACGACATGCAATGGGTCTGGATATATTCGTCCGGGCAACCAATCACGCGAATAGTGAACCTTTCCTGCTAAGCGCTAACTTCCATGACTGAATGATTGTTTTAGATGATACAAGCTATCAATGTGTGATACACATAACTTGTTTCCCTTGACTAATATCACATTTTCCAGGTTACATCAGGTGGAATCATGGACGTAAAAGACTGATTTGGGTTTTGAGCCAAAGTTTCTGCCCAAGATTGTTCATGTTTCTGCAGTGAAGTTCACATAGCTTGCATAGGTACACATCGAGCGAAGTTACAGCAGTGGTGTACTCTGTTTTATCATTGACGTAGGAAAAACTCTATGTTGCTTAGGCCTCCCACTGGGTAGTTTTTGCAACAGATTACATGTTTCCTTATGGAGGGAGTATGTTACCATGTCCTTTGCTTTCCCAAATGAGTGCTAGGCACTAGGCAGAGACCATCTAATGTAGTTGTTTAAGCATGCTCATCTCCATGCTTGTGTATAAATAAGCTGGTTGTTGGACAGGCTGATCTCACCAAGGTTAGGAGCTGCAACACCTATCACAGCTGGGAATTCCCAGCATTGAAGCCAAACACTTGAGCTTACCATCTTGATCAATTTCCCATTTTGCTCAGTAATCCAATGTTTCGATCACCTTTCCTATCATTAGATGTTCAGCTGCATCAAAGAAATCTAAAATCTGAATATCATCAGATGTTGAACTTCACTAAAAATAAAAAAACTGAATTCTAAATCCAAAAACTTGTAGCAGCACCGAGTGATAGAACGAGCCCAAAACCCCCTTCCATTTTCTACAAACTAACCCGCAGTTCACCCGCTCCATGGAAACAGCCATCGTCGTCCGCGTCTTCTGCCCACCCGCTTCGATGTGCAGCCATAAAATCTTGAGCTTTGCGAAACCAGTTAATGACCTCAGAATATAGAGGAGAGCGCTAGGCACAGAAGCTGGAATACAACTTGTCTCCTTCAGATCTCCTTTGCTTGCCTAGGTGAGCATCCATGGATTCGATTTGTTTGGTTTGGGGTTAGGTAGCTTTGGATCCTTTTTATGTTGTGTGTGGTAGCTGGTAGGCAAGGTGTTTTTCGATGTTTTCAGTTCACATCATGTCCAGTTGTGTTTGTTTGAAAGAAACACCAAAAAAGTACAACAATGTGCCTTTTCTCATTTGTGATTTCATTATGATTGCAAAAAACTATATGTTATTTTTCTTCACCTGGCTCTGCCTGTATGAAAACCTTCAGTGGTACCTTGTCATTTAGTTACTATAAAACAGGTAGATCTTTTTTATAGGAGAAAACACAACCAAAGGACCATTCTTCTGTTTTATCAGCAATTACTTATTACTTTATCATGAAATCTTGCTAGAACCAAGTTAACACAATGCTCCTACCCTTGCAGATCCGGAAGCTTATATTTATGCATTCTACATCCTAATTGACTCATCCGCAGATGGTATGGCTTAAAGAATTGTACTTTATACTGTAGTAAATTACCTTATTGGTTGTCCAATACCTCTACATTGTGATGCCTTCTCCAAAGAAATTTGCGGTCAATATAATATTAGTGTTACGGCGATAATTTGCCACACATATTTTACGGTGACAAAATACTGTTTGTTATGGTTGTGCGACCCAAAAACAAAAATGGTTGATGTCAAACAATGAACAAAGTAGCAGCATTTACGTTTGAAAAGCTCCGGTTTGCAATTATGTGCAATCACAACGCACGTACACTTAACTATGGTATTATTAGGTTGTTTGGTTTGAGGAATGAGCTAGTCCATTATCTTCTCACCCCTCACTTTTTTTGTTTGGTTTGTGGAATGGAATGAGTTGATCCATCATCACCTCATTCATCATAGTTAGTTAGTACTAATATGAGGAATGGGGTCATCCCACCAAATTCTAGGAATGAACCCATGATGCACCACCATATTTTGGATGAAGTGATTCCTCAAACCAAACACCCCCTATATGTTTCTGTTGCAATGCACGTGCACTCACCTAGTTATGCTTTATCCTTGCATATGTGTTGATTAGCGATAAACTTGATTAGCGATAAACTTGAGAAGGACATGTTCTTCCACTATTGGGGTGTTTGGTTTAAGGAATCACTCCATCTAAAATGTGGTGGTGCATCATGGGTCAATTCCTCAAATTTGGTGGGATGACCCCATTCCTCATATTAGTACTCACTAAATAACTATAAGGAATGAGGTGATGATGGACAACTCAATCTATTCCACAAACCAAACAAAAAAAGTGAGAGTGAGAAGATGCTGTACTAGCTCATCCCTCAAATCAAACAGCTTATATATCGATGAGCACTTCAATATTTGAGAAGCTGATTTGTAGGATCGACTCAGACTCTGCCTATAACTTAGATTCCGCCAACAACTCAAACTCGGATAGAGTACTCAGGATCTCAAATCAGGAGAGAAATTGGTCGATCGGAAGATTACCTTATTTGTATGTTTCCATTATATGTATAAGGGGATTAAAAGATAGGAATAGATCTTGTAACCTAGATAAGGATTCAAGCCCTTTTTTGTAGCAGACTCATTCCTTCGATTATAAAAGTAAGGATGAGGCGCCCCAAGGGGTAGTGGCAACAAACATAAGATAGGCACCGGTAAACTAAATATAGGGTATTATTTCTGAAGAGAGCCTTAACCAGTGTAAACCTTGTGCCTCCTATGTTATTACTTTCAGTTCTTAGATCTTGTGCGTACCCATAGCAAAGCACTATCAAAAAATCCTCGACAGAGATCAACATGGTAAAGGGACATACTATCTTACATTTAATATGATTATAAGTGATTTTAATTACTATCTTACTTTTTCTCCATGCGCTAAATGTGATACAATAGTTTCCCTTAGAAAAACTAAGAGTGCATTTTGATATCCTTCGAATTGTTGTGCCTGCAATGATTCTAATCATCACTTTGTTGGCCAGGCAAAGAAGAGTGCCATCGATTAGTTTAATCTAATAGAATGGATATCAGACATCTGCATGTATAGTGTTGGTTTCCTTAAACAGTCTATCAAATCGGATTTGTGACTTGGGCTTGATGTTAGGAGCAAGGGCATTGGATACCACCCAACAGACAAGAGTCACATCGGATATGATTAGTAAATATTGCTTACCTATATCATTATGTTTCTAGATGTGTTGCCAAAGCTCAATACAACTTATTAAACATGAATCTTGTCCACTATATATTGTTAGAGGAAGATGATTAGTCGATTACAAAACATATAGTGGGGAGAATCTTTTATTAAAATATTAAAGTATACATAGTGCTAAACTTTGCCTTTTATTTTGTTGTAGTGATGGCACCTAATACTCCTATCGGTTTTAACTTGCCACCAATTCTTGACAAACAAAACTCACTGAAACAAACTTTATTGATTGGTACCATAACTTGAGAATTGTTCTCAAGTAAGAGGAGTATGTTCTTGAGACTCTCTATCCTCATGAGCTAGCAAAGAATGCAAGTGATGTGACCGAAGTACCTATGAGAAGCACATGAATGACTCCCTCGACGTTATGTACCTCATTCTTGTCACCATGTCTTCTAAGCTTCAAAAGCAATATAAGCATGTTGATTCCCACACTATGATTGTGAGACTCCATGACATGTTCATGAACAAAGCAAGGGTTGAGAGACATTAGAGCTTCAAGTCCACATTTTCATGCAAGCTAGCTAAAGAAGATCCAATCGGTCCTCATGTAATCAAGATGATAGGTTACGTCGAGAGCCATGACATGCTTGGTTTCGCTCTTCTTAATGTTGGTTATGGATGTGATCTTCCTATCTCTCCCTCTAAGCTATGAGCCATTCATTTTGAACTTTCATATGGATAGCATGGAAAAGACCTTGGTTGAGTTGCATGAAATTCTTAAGACAACCAATGAGAGCATTAAAAAGAACTCTAATCATGTGATGGTAGTTTAGAAGAATAGTAAGAAGTGGAAATGCTTTATGAAGGGCAAGGGCAAGGCAAAGGATGACATATTGTTGATTAGAAATGATATTCCCATATTACAAGTTATTAAGTCTTCATTTAGAAATAGCTTCGCTATGAAAGATTCGGGATAGACAGCTTATATTTGGGACATTAAAATTTATAGAGATGGGTCAAAATACTAATTGGATTAAGCCAAAGTATGTACAATAACAAGGTATTAAAAATTCAATATGTAGGACTCCAAGTAAGATTTCTTGCTAGTGTCACATGGCATTGCCCTAAGTGATACTCATTGTGCTTTGACACCTGATGAGCGGAAAAGGGTGAGTATCATTCCATATACCTCCGTGGTTGGACCATCATATAAGTCATATTATGTACATGCACCGATGTTGTTTATGCTCTAAGTGTTTCACATAGGTATGAAAGTCGCCTAGAGGGGGATGAATAGGTGAAACCAGAAAGTTAACACTTAATAACAAAAACTTTGATCCTGATTATGCGTTAGAACGAGAGGGATTATAATCGGAGTAGTGAGATAAGTTCTTCCCGCACTTGTTGATCTTTTGAATGTGGAATTAAACTTAGAGAGCATCATGAGAGATTGAACAAAGATCAAGCAAGATAACTTAAGAGAGGGGGAGGGGAAACAAAACAAACGCAAAGAACACAGTCATTTGTTTACCGGAGTTCGATTTCCAAATGAAACCTATGTCTATGTTGAGGTGTCCTAAGGGACCGAGTCTCTTTCAACCCTCTCAAGCGATTACATAAATCGAGCTTGATTCCTCTCTTCTTCTTGATTGAGAGACCGAAGTCTTCGCAAGGTACTCTATAAACTCGGAGCCTCCCGCTAGCCTTTACAATGGGAGTTGTAACTCGAAGCACAAGAGCAGATAAACGCATCTGAAAGGGAAATGTGCCCTTGGGCCATTTCTATAATGTTTTGGTGATTAAGTATCCAACACATATTAAGTGAGTGATTATGTGCCAAACAAGCAAGAAGTGCAAATCATGTAACAAGGTATGTTTCTAGACTTAGTACATTGTTTTGAGTACTAACATATATTGGCTAAGTGCTAGAAATAGAGAAAAGAAGAAAAGAAAAGAATTACAAAAGACTTGGCTGGGTGCAGCCGAAGTCCAGCTCGACTTGGCACATCGGACTGTCCGGTGCGCCAGGCCAGCCTCCGGTGAACATGCCACTCTCGGGAAAAATCGGCGGCGTACGGCTATAATTCACCGGACTGTTCGGTGGTGCACCGGACTGTCCGGTGAGCCAACGGTCGCCAGCGCAACGGTCGGCCGCGCAATCCGCGGGCGACACGTGGCCCGCGCCAACAGTTGGCAAGGGGCACCGGACTGTCCGGTGTGCCATCAGGCCCGAAGCTACAACGGTCATCTGCACCAGAAAAGGAAGGAGATCGGCACCAGACCGTCTAGAGTGACTGTCCGATGGCGCACCAGACTGTCCGGTGCGCCACTCGACAGAAGGCAAGGATGGCTTTCCTTGTTGGCCTCCAACAGCTCCTAGCTGCCTTGGGGCTATAAAAGGGACCCCTAGGCACATGGAGGAGCCACCCAAGCTTACAACAAACATTCTAAGACTCCAAGACTCCAACTTCACGAATTCGATTCTTTGAGATAGTGACTTGAGCTCCATTTGAGTTGTGAACTCCGTGCGTTGTGTTTTGAGCTCAAGTTGTGACTTGTGTGCGTGATTGTGCTGTGGATTTGAGTCTTGTGTGTGTTGCTCTCCCCTCCCTTACTTCTGTGCTTCTTTTGTGATCATCATTGTAAGGACGAGAGGCTCCAAGTTGTGGAGATTCCTCACAAACGGGAGAAAGACTAAGAAAGGAAAAATTGTGGTATTCAAGTTGATCATCGGATCACTTGAAAGGGGTTGAGTGCAACCCTCGTCCATTGGGACGCCACAACGTGGAAGTAGGCAAGTATTACTTGGCCGAACCATGGGATAAAAATCGCATGTCTCTTGTGTGCTTTCTCTTTGATTGTCTGTGTTCACACGAACTCGCTTCAAGCTACTTAGCCGTTCTAACTTTCATAACTGAGTTTTGTGGCTATTAGTGTTGAATTTTACAGGATCACCTATTCACCCCCCCCCCCCCTCTAGGTGCTCTCAATTGGTATCAGAGCCGTTCTCTTCACTTAAGGGACTAACCGCCCGAAGAGATGGATCCTAAGGGATAGGGGATGATGGTCAACGATAAGGAGAAGGAGTCCCTCTTCAACGAGCCAAGAGACGACAAGCCCACTGACTCTAGCTCGAGTCACAAGAAGAAGGATGGGAAGAAGAAGAGGCGCATCAAGAAGATCATCTACTACGACAGTGATGCCTCGTCTTCTTCACCACACGACGATGACGATGATTCCTCGTCAAAGAAAAAAACTGGTGAATCAAAACTATTCATTTGATTGTTCTCGTATTCCATTTAATTCTAATGCTCATTTGCTATCAATTCCACTTGGGAAACCTCCACACTTTGATGGAGAAGACTATTCTTTTTGGAGTCACAAAATGCGTAGTCACTTATTTTCTCTCCATCCTAGTATTTGGGAGATTGTTGAAAACGGAATGCATTTTGATAGTACTGACAATCCCGTTTTCATAAATGAGCAAATTCATAAGAATGCACAAGCTACTACTGTTTTGCTAGCATCCTTGTGCAGGGATGAATACAACAAGGTGCTTGGACAACGCCAAGCAAATATGGGACACCCTCAAGATATCACATGAGGGAAACGACGCCACCATGATCACCAAAATGGAGTTGGTGGAAGGCGAGCTAGAAAGGTTCGCGATGATCAGGGGAGAGGAGCCAACACAAACATACAATAGGCTCAAGACCCTGGTCAATAAGATTAGAAGCTATGGAAGCACAAGATGGACGGACCACGACGTCGTCCGACTAATGCTAAGGTCATTTACGGTAATTGACCCCCATCTTGTCAACCTTATTCGTGAGAATCCCAGGTACACCAAGATGACGCCCGAGGAGATTCTTGGGAAGTTTGTGAGCAGACGCATGATGGTGAAGGAGGCTCGATATGTGGACAATGCTCTAAACGGTCCACTACCCATTCACGAGCCTCAAATCGTTGCCCTCAAAGCAACCAGCAACAGGGAGACGCTACCAAGCAAGGTGGCACAAGTGGAGGTCGCAGACCTCAACGAAGATGAGATGGCGCTTATCATTAAGCGCTTCAAGACCACACTAAAAGGACGCAAGGAGCCAAGGAGTACCCCAACAAGAATAAGACAAAGGGAAAGCGCTCCTGTTTCAAATGCGATAAGACTGGTCATTTTATAGCACAATGCCCCGATAATGACAATGACCAGGAACAAGAAAAGCACGAGAAGAGGGAGAAGAAGAAGGTTTACAAGAAGGCAAAGGGCGAGGCGCATCTTGGCAAAGAATGGGATTCAGACTGCTCTTCATCCGACTCTAACGATGAAGGACTGACAGCCTCGACCTTCAACAAGTCTTCGCTCTTCCCCAACGAACGACACACTTGCCTCATGGCTAAGGAAAAGAAGGTAGGTGTTCGAGATACCCCTAAGTACTCTACTTCTAGTGATGAGGATTCCTCCGATGATGAAGTAGATTACTCTAGTCTATTTAAAGGATTAGATAGGACTAAAGTAGAAAAGATCAATGAGTGAATTGATGCTTTAAATGAAAAAGATAGATTGTTAGAAAAACAAGAGGATATTTTATATGATGAGCATGATAAATGTGTCAGTGTGCAAAAATCTCTTGCTTTAGAGATTAAAAAGAATGAAATGCTATCCTCTGAGTTATCTGCTTGCCATGAAACTATATCTAATTTAAAGAGTTTAAATGATGATTTAAATGCTAAGCTAGAGGAAGCTAATAAATCTAGTTCATGTGTAGAGCATGTTAGTATTTGTAATAGATGTAAGGACTTTGATATTGATGCATGTAATGAACATCTTATTGCTATTACAAATTTGAATGATGAAGTGGCAAATCTTAATGCTCAACTTAAGACTTGCAAAAATGATTTTGATAAGTTAAAATTTGTCAGGGATGCCTACACAATTGGTAGACACCCCTCTATTAAGAATGGACTTGGTTTTCGAAAGGAAACCAAGAACTTAACAAGTCAAAAGGCTCCCGTTCTCAACAAGGAGAAAGGGAAGGCTCCTATGGCTAGTAGTTCACAAAAATGTCATGCTTACATTTATGATAGAAAGTTTTCTAGGAATGCTCATTATAAAAGAAGTTACGATGCTTTTAATTCACATGCTATGTTTGCTTCTAGCTCTACTTTTGTGCATGATAGAAGTAGGCCTAGGAGAAATCATGTTGTGCATCATGTGCCTAGGAAAGTGTGTAATGAATCTACTACCATTTACCATGATTGCAATACTTCATTTGCGCTTTATGTAAGAATGAAAAAGTAGTTGCTAGAAAGTTGGGATCCAAATGCAAGGGAGACAAAACTTGCATTTGGGTTCCAAAGGCTATTGTAACTAACGTTGTAGGACCCAACAAGAGTTGGGTACCTAAAACCCAAGCGTAACTTGTCTTGCAGGTTTATGCATCCGGGGGCTCAAGCTAGATTATTGACAGCGGATGCACAAACCACATGACGGGGGAGAAGAAGATGTTCACCTCCTACGTCAAGAACAAGGATTCCCAGGATTCGATCATCTTTGGAGATGGGAACCAAGGCAAAGTTAAAGGATTGGGAAAGATAGCCATTACATCCGAGCATTCTATCTCAAATGTGTTCTTAGTTGAATCGCTCGGGTACAACTTATTGTCTGCAAGTCAATTATGTAACATGGGTTATAATTTTCTATTTACAAATATAGATGTTTCTGTCTTTAGAAGGAGTGATGGTTCATTAATGTTTAAGAGTGTATTAGATGGCAAAATCTACTTAGTTGATTTTTCGAAAGAGGAGGCCGATCTAGATGCATGCTTAATAGCTAAGACTAGCATGGGCTGGCTGTGGCATCACCGTCTAGCACATGTTGGGATGAAGAACCTTCATAAACTTCTAAAGGGAGAACATGTGTTAGGACTAACCAATGTCTGCTTCGAGAAAGATAGACCTTGTGCAACTTGTTAGGCAGGGAAACAGGTGGGAAGCACTCATCACAACAAGAATGTGATGACAACATCAAGACCACTGGAGCTTCTTCACATGGATCTTTTTGGACCCGTTGCCTACCTCAGCATCGGGGGAAGTAAGTATGGTCTTGTAATTGTTGATGACTTTTCCCGCTTCACTTGGGTATTCTTTTTGCAGGATAAATCTGTCGGGGACCATAATTAGGGGTACCCCCAAGACTCCTAATCTCAGCTGGTAACCCCCATCAGCACAAAGCTGCAAAGGCCTGATGGGTGCGATTAAGTCAAGGCTCGGTCCACTCAAAGACATGATCTCGCCTCGCCCGAGCCCAGCCTCGGGCAAGGGCAGCCGACCCCAGAGGATCTACGTCTCGCCCGAGAGCCCCCTCAAGCAGCGGACACACCTTCGGCTCGCCCGAGGCCCGGTCTTCGCCAAGAAGCAACCTTGGCCAAATCGCCACGACGACCGACTGTATCGCAGGAGCATTTAATGCAAAGATGGCCTGACACCTTATCCTGACGCACGCCCTTCAGTCGACAGAGCCGAAGTGACCGCGGTCACTTCGCCGCTCCACTGACCGGCCTGACAAGAGGACAGCGCCGCCTGCGCCGCTCCGACTGCTGTGCCACTCGACAGAGTGAGGCTGACAGCAGCCAAGCCCGGCCTCGGGCGCCATAGGAAGCTCCGCCTCGCCCGATCCCAGGGCTCGGACTCGGCCTCGGCCCCGGAAGACGACGAACTCCGCCTCGCCCGACCCCAGGGCTCGGACTCGGCCTCGGCCCCGGAAGACGACGAACTCCGCCTCGCCCGACCCCAGGGCTCGGACTCGACCTCGGCCCCGGAAGACGACAAACTCCGCCTCACCCGACCCCAGGGCTCAGACTCGGCCTCGGCCCCGGAAGACGACGAACTCCGCCTCGCCCGACCCCAAGGCTCGGACTCGCCCTCGACCTTGGAAGACAGACTCGACCTCGACCTCGGAGGAGCCTCCGCCTCGCCCTACCCAGGACTCGGACCGGCCACGACATAGGAGGGGCCATCATTACCCTACCCCTAGTTAGCTCTGGCTACGGGGAACAAGACCGGCGTCCCATCTGGCTCGCCCCGGTAAAACAAATAATGATGGCGCCCCGCATGCTCCATGACGACGGCGGCTCTCAGTCCCCTTACGGAAGCAAGGAGACGTCAGCAAGGACTCGACAGCCCCGACAGCTGTCCTTCCGCAAGGCTCCAGCGCTCCTCCGACGGCCACGACATCACACGAACAGGGTGCCAAAACCTCTCTGGCTGCCACGACGGCATGTACTTAGGGCACTAGCTCCTCTCTGCTAGACACGTTAGCACGCTGCTACATCTCCCATTGTACACCTGGACCCTCTCCTTACGCCTATGAAAGGAAGGCCCAGGGCCCTCTTACGGAAGGTTGGCCGCGCGGGGAAGGATGGGACGGCGCGCGCGTAAGCCTCTCGCTCCCTCCCGCGCGGACGCTTGTAACCCCCTACTGCAAGCGCACCCGACCTGGGCGCGGGACAAACACGAAGGCCGCGGGTTTCCCCTTTTACGCCTATCTCCCTCCGGCTTTCCCCCCTTCGCGCTCCATCTCGCGCCGACCCATCTGGGCTGGGGCACGTGGCAACAATTTACTCGTCGGTCCAGGGACCCCCCGGGGTCGAAACGCCGATAGTTGGCGCGCCAGGTAGGGGCCTGCTGCGTGTTGACGAACAGCTTCCCATCAAGCTCCAGATGGGTAGTCTCCAGCAACCTTTCCAGCCCAGGTCGGTGCTCCGTTTCGGGAGTCTTGAGTTCATGTCCCTCGACGGCAGCTACGACATGATACTCCTTCCCCTGCCGCGCGACAGCGACAATGGCGGCCGACAACCCGCCCGCCGGCGGCGGAATCGACGACGTCTTCCCCACGTGGCGGAAGAACAACATTCGGGTTTGTCCCGTCGCCTCCCCCACCGACGGAGGAGGAGGCGGGGCAACCAAGGCCAAGCAGGAGGCGGCACCTCGTCGGCTGTCGAGCGAGTCGACGGCGCCGGCGCCCCAACGGGGGACACGTCGGGCATCGACTTCGCGTCTGAGACGAAGACGAGCGCCGTTTCCCCGCAACACGCCAAAGCGGACGGACGACGCCAGCACGCTCGCAAACGACTTGCTGGGCGTCACCCTCGTACCTGAGACGACGGTGCAGTCTGCCCCTGACGTGACTTCGTCACCGCCCGTCGACCAAGAGGTACCGACCGATTCCCATCTCGCGCCTTTTGGATTCAGCCTCGACCCACCAAGCGACTTCGCTTCGGTGGACGCTTTCATAGAGGCGAGTCCAAACCCTCCGGGGTACGGTATGCGGTCACCCTGGGACCGGCTGATAGCCGTCTCGACCTACGGGCCCTCGGGTTCCGAGGAAGATCACGAGCCCGACTTTTGTTGGGACTTCTCCAGACTTGGTAACACCAGTGCCATGCGGGACTTCATGACCGCATGCGACTACTGCCTCTCCAATTGTTCCGACGGTAGCCGCAGCTTCGGTGACGAGGACTGCGGCCCAAGTCGTGAATGTTTCCGCGTCGATCTAGGGGGTCCCGGCGAAGGCAACCATCTTGGTATACCGGAGAACGGTGATCCCTTTAGGCCTGCGCCTCGCGTTGACATCCTTCGGGAGCTAGTTGTGGTCCCAGTCCCTGCGGGGGGTCAGGACTCACAGCTCGAGAAAATCCGCGAGATGCAGGCCAGGCTCGACGAGGGAGCAGGAACACTTGTGCCGTTCCGCCGGGACATCGGGCAGGAATGGGCAGGCCAACCTCCGGCCGGAGAAGCGCGTCATCTACCCTAGGGCATCCAGCACCGCATTGCCGACGATGTCAGGGCAAGGCCGCCACCGGCTTCCAGTGGGGTCGGCCAGAACCTGGCTGCAGCGGCAATACTTCTCCGCGCGATGCCGGAGCCATCAACCACCGAGGGGCAGCGTATCCAGGGAGAGCTCAAGAATCTCCTGGAGGATGTCGCGGTCCGACGGGCCGAAAGCTCTGTCTCCCGAAGGCAGGGGTACCCCTCGGAACATCGCGCCGCGACTTCCCGATTCATGCGGGAAGCCTCGGTCCATACCGGGTGCACGCGCAACACAGCGCCTGCGGCCCCGGGTCGCCTCGGCAACGAGCACCATCATCGCAACCGTCGAGCCCACCCCGACGAGAAGGTGCGCCGAGGCTACCACCTCAGGCGTGGGGGACGCTACGACAGTGGGGAAGATCAGAGTCCCTCGCCCGAACCACCTGATCTGCAGGCTTTCAGTCGGGCCATAGGACGGGTGTCGTTCCCGACCCAGTTTCGAACCCCGACTACTATCAAAAAGTACTCGGGGGAGACGAGGCCGGAACAGTGGCTCGCGGACTACCGGCTGGCCTGCCACCTGGGTGGAACGGACGATGACAACCTCATCATCCGCAATCTCCCCCTGTTCCTCTCCGACACCGCTCGAGCCTTGCTGGAGCACCTGCCTCCGGGGCAGATCTCCAACTGGGACGACCTGGTCCAAGCCTTCGCCGGCAACTTCCAGGGAACGTACGTGCGCCCTGGGAACTCCTGGGATCTCCGAAGCTGCCGCCAGCAGCCGGGAGAGTCTCTCCGGGACTACATCCGGCGATTCTCAAAGCAGCGCACCGAGCTGCCCAACGACACCGACTCGGTTGTCATCGGCACATTCCTCGCCGGCACCACCTGCCGCGACCTGGTGAGCAAGCTGGGTCGCAAGACCCCCACCAGGGCGAGCGAGCTGATGGACATCGCCACCAAGTTCGCCTCTGGCCAAGAGGCGGTTGAGGCCATCTTCCGGAAGGATAAGCAGCCCCAGGGCCGCCAGCCGAAAGATGTCCCCGAGGCGACCACTCAGCGCGGCACCAAGAAGAAAGGCAAGAAGAAGTCGCACGCGAAACGCGACGCCGCCGACGCGGACCTTGTCGCCGCCGCTGAGTACAAGAACCCTCGGAAACCTCCCGAAGGCGCCAATCTCTTCGACAAGATGCTCAAGGAGCCATGCCCCTATCATCAAGGGCCCGTCAAGCACACCCTTGAGGAGTGCGCCATGCTTCGGCGCCACTTTCACAAGGTCGGGCCACCTGCGGAGGGTGGCAGGGCCCGCGACGACGATAAGAAGGAAGATCACAAGGCAGGGGAGTTCCCCGAGGTCCACGACTGCTTCATGATCTATGGTGGGCAAGTGGCGAACGCCTCGGCTCGGCACCGCAAGCAAGAGCGTCGGGAGGTCTGCTCGATAAAGGTGGCGGCGCTAGTCTACCTAGACTGGTCCGATGAGCCCATCACCTTCGACCAGGGCGACCATCCCGACCGCGTGCCGAGCCCGGGGAAATACCCGCTCGTTGTCGACCCCGTCATCGGCAACGTCAGGCTCACCAAGGTCCTCATGGACGGAGGCAGCAGCCTCAACATCATCTACGCCGAGACCCTCGGGCTCCTACGGATCGATCTGTCCTCGGTCCGGGCAGGCGCGACGCCTTTCCACGGGATCATCCCCGGGAAACGCGTCCAGCCCCTCGGACAACTCGATCTACCCGTCTGCTTCGGGACTCCCTCCAACTTCCGAAGGGAAACCCTCACGTTCGAGGTGGTCGGGTTCCGAGGAACCTACCACGCGGTGTTGGGGAGGCCATGCTACGCCAAGTTCATGGTCGTCCCCAACTACACCTACCTCAAGCTCAAGATGTCGGGCCCCAACGGGGTCATCACCGTCGGCCCCACGTACCGACACGCGTACGAATGCGACGTGGAGTGCGTGGAGTACGCCGAGGCCCTCGCCGAATCCGAGGCCCTCATCGCCGACCTGGAGAGCCTCTCCAAGGAGGCGCCAGACGTGAAGCGCCATGCCGGCAACTTTGAGCCAGCGGAGACGGTTAAGTCCATCCCTCTCGACCCCAGCAACAACGCCTCCAAGCAGATCCAGATCGGCTCCGAGCTCGATCCCAAATAGGAAGCAGTGCTCGTCGACTTTCTCCGCACAAACCCCGACGTTTTCGCGTGGAGTACCTCGGACATGCCCGGCATACCGAGGGATGTCGTCGAGCACTCGCTGGATATCCGAGCTGGAGCCCGACCCGTGAAGCAGCCTCTGCGCCGATTCGACGAAGAAAAGCGCAGAGCCATAGGCGAGGAGATCCACAAGCTAATGGTGGCATGGTTCATCAAAGAGGTATTCCATCCCGAATGGCTTGCCAACCCTGTGCTTGTGAGAAAGAAAGGAGGGAAATGGCGGATGTGTGTAGACTACACTGGTCTAAACAAAGCATGTCCGAAAGTTCCCTACCCTCTGCCTCGCATCGATCAAATCGTGGATTCCACTGCTGGGTGCGAAACCCTGTCTTTCCTCGATGCCTACTCAGGGTATCACCAAATCAGGATGAAAGAGTCCGACCAGCTCGCGACTTCTATCATCACACCTTTCGACATGTACTGCTATGTTACCATGTCGTTCGGTTTGAGGAATGCGGGTGCGACATACCAAAGGTGCATGAACCACGTGTTCGGCGAACACATTGGTCGAATGGTCGAGGCCTACGTCGATGACATCGTAGTCAAGACGAGGAAAGCCTTCGACCTCCTTTCCGGCCTTGAAACAACATTCCGGTGTCTCAAGGCGAAAGGCATAAAGCTCAATCCCGAGAAGTGCGTCTTCGGAGTCCCCCGAGGCATGCTCTTGGGGTTCATCATCTCCGAGCGGGGCATCGAGGCCAACCCGGAGAAAATCGCGGCCATCACCGACATGGGGCCCATCAAGGACTTGAAAGGCGTATAGAGGGTCATGGGATGCCTTGCGGCTCTGAGCCGTTTCATCTCGCGCCTCGGCGAAAGAGGCCTGCCTCTGTACCGCCTCTTAAGAAAGGCCGAGTGCTTCACTTGGACCACTGAGGCCGAGGAAGCCCTCGGGAACCTGAAGGCGCTCCTCTCGAACGTGCCCATCTTGGTGCCCCCCGCGGCCGGAGAAGCCCTCTTGATCTATGTCGCCGCTACCACTCAGGTGGTCAGCGCCGCGATCGTGGTTGAGAGACGAGAAGAGGCGCATGCATTGCCCGTCCAGAGGCCAGTCTACTTCATCAGTGAGGTACTGTCCGAGACCAAGATCCGCTACCCACAAATTCAGAAGTTGTTGTACGCGGTGATCCTGACACGGCGGAAGTTGCGACACTACTTCGAGTCTCATCCGGTGACTGTGGTGTCATCCTTCCCCCTGGGGGAGATCATCCAGTGCCAAGAGGCCTCGGGTAGGATTGCAAAGTGGGTGGTGGAAATCATGGGCGAGACAATCTCGTTCGCCCCTCGGAAGGCCATCAAGTCCCAAGTCTTGGCGGACTTTGTGGCTGAATGGGTCGATACCCAGCTCCCAACAGCTCCGATCCAACCGGAACTCTGGACCATGTTTTTCGACGGGTCGCTGATGAAGACAGGGGCAGGCGCGGGCCTGCTCTTCATCTCGCCCCTCGGGAAGCACCTACGCTACGTGCTACGCCTCCACTTCCCAGCGTCCAACAATGTGGCTGAGTACGAGGCTCTGGTCAATGGGTTGCGCATCGCCATCGAGCTAGGGGTCCGACGCCTCGACGCTCGCGGTGACTCGCAGCTCGTCATCGACCAAGTCATGAAGAACTCCCACTGCCGCGACTCAAAGATGGAAGCCTACTGCGATGAGGTTCGGCGCCTGGAAGACAAGTTCTACGGGCTCGAGCTCAACCACATCGCCCAACGATACAACGAGACTGCGGACGAGCTGGCTAAGATAGCCTCGGGGCGGACAACGGTTCCCTCGGACGTCTTCTCCCGAGACCTGCATCAACCCTCCGTCAAGACCGACGATGCACCCGAGCCCGAGAAGGCCTCGGCTCAGCCCGAGGCACCCTCGGCCCAGTCCGAGGTACCCTCGGCTCGGCCCGAGGCACCCTCGGCCCCCGAGGGTGAGGCACTGCGCGTCGAAGAGGAGCGGAGTGGGGTCACGCCTAATCGAAACTGGCAGACCTCGTACCTGCAATATCTCCACCGAGGAGAGCTACCCCTCGACCGAGCCGAAGCTCGGCGGTTGGCACGGCGCGCCAAGTCGTTCGTTTTGCTGGGGGACGGGAAGGAGCTCTACCACCGCAGCCCCTCAGGCATCCTCCAGCGATGCATATCCATCGCCGAAGGCCAGGAGCTCTTACAAGAAATACACTCGGGGGCTTGCGGTCATCACGCAGCGCCTCGAGCCCTTGTTGGAAACGCCTTCCGACAAGGTTTCTACTGGCCGACCGTGGTGGCCGACGCCACTAGAATTGTCCGCACCTGCCAAGGGTGTCAGTTCTATGCGAGGACACACTTGCCCGCTCAGGCCCTGCATACGATACCCATCACCTGGCCGTTTGTTGTGTGGGGGCTGGACCTCGTCAGCCCCTTGCAGAAGGCACCCGGGGGCTACACGCACCTGCTGGTCGCCATCGACAAATTCTCCAAGTGGATCGAGGTCCGACCCCTAAACAGCATCAGGTCCGAACAGGCGGTGGCGTTCTTCACCAACATCATCCATCACTTTGGGGTCCCAAACTCCATCATCACCGACAACGGCACCCAGTTCACCGGCAGAAAGTTCCTGGACTTCTGCGAGGATCACCACATCCGGGTGGACTGGGCCGCCGTGGCTCACCCCATGACGAATGGGCAAGTAGAGCGTGCCAACGGCATGATTCTACAAGGGCTCAAGCCGCGGATCTACAACGACCTCAACAAATTCGGCAAGCGATGGATGAAGGAGCTCCCCTCGGTGGTCTGGAGTCTGAGGACAACGCCGAGCCGAGCCACGGGCTTCACACCGTTCTTTCTAGTCTATGGGGCCGAGGCCATCTTGCCCACAGACTTAGAATACGGTTCCCCAAGGACGAGGGCCTACGACGACCAAAGCAATCGAGCTAACCGAGAAGACTCACTGGACCAGCTAGAAGAGGCTCGGGACATGGCCTTACTACACTCGGCGCGGTACCAGCAGTCCCTGCGACGCTACCACGCCCGAGGGGTTCGGTCCCGAGACCTCCAGGTGGGCGACTTGGTGCTTCGGCTGCGGCAAGACGCCCGAGGGCGGCACAAGCTCACGCCTCCCTGGGAAGGGCCGTTCGTCATCGCCAAGGTTCTGAAGCCCGGGACGTACAAGCTAGCCAACAGTCAAGGCGAGGTCTACAGCAACGCCTGGAACATCCGACAGCTACGTCGCTTCTACCCTTAAGATGCTTTCAAGTCGTTCGTACACTTCGTTCACACACAAAGTCTAACCATCAAGGAAGGGTCAGCCTTGCCTCGGCAAAGCCCGACCCTCCCTCGGGGGCTAGAAGGGGGGAACCCCCTCCGCGTCAAAATTTTCCTCGGAAAAGATCTTTTCTGTCAGAATGTCTTTCGTGCTTTTCGACTACTTCGAAAGTGGGATCCTGAAAACGACGGAGTACACGTAAGCAGCCAAGGCTGACCGAGCCGAGGGACTCCTACGCCTCCGGGATACGGATACCTCACTCATCACCTTCTGCGATAAGTAACTCACGCTCGGATAGGTGACTTCGCGGACCGAACAAGTCTTCACGCTCGAAAACTCTTCTGCCGAAACAATTTTTCGGGCCTTCTCGACTATATCGATAGCAGAATCCTACGGACGAGTAAGAGTACACGTAAGCGGCAAGGTCGACCGAGCCGAGGGACTCCTACGCCTCCGGGATACGGATACCTCACTCATCACCTTCCGTGAAAAGTAACTCTCGCTCGGACAAACAATTTTGTTACCGACAAATAAGTCCAGACACTCGAAACAAGAGGAAAAGAAACGTAGCTTTACAACACGACGACATTATGTTTGGGCCTCGGCGGCCGCATAAAACATACGCACGCTACAAGATAAATCGATCCTGCAGGCTCGGACCTTGACGGAGGGGGAGCAGCAGCACCCTCGGCGTCAACTACACCTTCGGCAAAGTCCGACCGAGCCTCGGACGGCAACGCGGTCGGAAGATCTCCACTCCGGAGGACGACATCAGCACCGCGCCCGGGCCATCGCCGCCAGGGTCTTCTCCAGGAATCCGGCCCGAGCAGACGGCTCGGCCGGCCACCCCGAAGCCTCAGCCAGCTGTCCCCCGAGGACGTCAGCCCGGCTCGTGGCCTCGACAACTCGACTCCGGCGTCGGTCCCGCCGGTGGACGGCCCGGCCAGGCTCCGGCCGACGGAGTCTTCTTTTCGAGCCAACTCTGCCTCTGTCCACACTGACACCGCTGCCTCCGGCTTCGGCTCATCGAAGAGCGGCCGAGGATTTCCTTTAACTAAGCAAGAGAAGCCTCGGGCGGCAAGGCCGACCGAGCCGAGGGACTCCTACACCTCCGGGATATAGATACCTCACTCGTCACCTTCGCACGAGGCAACTCACACTTGGTTAAGCGGTTCAGTTAGCCGACAGGCGAGTCCTAGTGCTCGAAATGAGGAAAAAACACGGCTCCGTGCCGAAAATACATACATGTTCAGGCCCCGACAGCCACAATGAACAGACACCGGCACTCAAGGTGTCATTACAAGCGGAACTCCGGTTCCGTCCCCGCGGGTATAAACAGCCTCCACACCGGGGAGCCTGCCGGGCGACAAGCTCCGGGCGACTCGCCAGCGACCTCTGCAGCAGCAGCCATGGTCCCAGGACGGACGCAGCCACCGGAAGGCTCTCGTTCGCGTCCCTACTCAAGGGACGCGAACCAGACATTAAAGCCAAAGAGCCGGAGGTCGGTCCGTAGACGACGCTGACGGCCTCGACGATGGGGAAGCTTCCTCCAGCTGCCACCACGTCAGCACCGACGGCAGCGTCCGCCTCTCCACCAACGCCGCACCGGCGAGCGTGGGCCGCTCCAAAGCGCACCGGCAGGTCCTCGCTCTCGTCCTCGCCACGAAAGCGAGGAGGAGGACGGAATGTTGCATCCTAGCTGGGCAGCAACAGTTCGCCTTCCCCGGCATGGCTGGAGGACGCCTCCTCCGCAGAGCTGGAGGATGGTTTCCACCACCAGAAGCTGGAAAAGGAGGTGGCCAGCCGACCCGTGCGGGAGATAGAGCCCCGGCTCACCTCGCTCTCCGCCCCAGCAAGGATGATGAAGATCCTTGAGGCTGAGGGCGGGACCAAGATCACAGCCCGGCTTGCTTCTCCCCACCCAGGAGCTGGTGGTCACCGTCTTGGGTGACCACCGGCGAGGGGATGCGGTTGGGCTGCCTGATGAAAATCCTTGAAGCCGAACGATGGCTGAAAGGTACCAACTTCCGCGAAGTTGCGTTCCTCCAACGACAAGGCGGAAGAACTGCGAGTGTCCCCCATCCGGGGGCTCGGAAGGTGGAAAGACGCGATGCATGAGGGGAGCGCGAAGACATGGTTGCCTTTCAAGGGGTCACCCTCCATTTAAAGGCAACGCTCCCCAGTTGCGTCCTCAGCCATCGCGGGCGGAGTTTTCTCCAACACGCTCCAAGGTCCTCCCCCTACGACACGGGCGCTGGGTCCCACGCGTCATGCAAGCTGGCCCAGGGCAGAAGAAGCCAAATCGCCACGCGCGTTACGCGCAACTGCCCAGCGGTTACGAGCATTCCTCCACTTTCGCCCAGACCAGCGGGTGAAAGGGCGGACCGCCATGCAGGCGGCATGCAACCGCACCAAGTGGGCGCACCCTTTCGACTCCAATGCGTCCAACATGGAGGCCCAGGCCCACACGTCATGTAACCGGCGCGCCAGTTGCTACGTGCAAGAAACTGCACCGCCACTCGTGCCACTACTGTGCCGCCTCGACTGCGGAACCAGTACCGCGACTCGAGGCAACCTTGCGTATGACCCAACAGTGCCAACCAGGCACGTCGGTCACGGGTCAGTCAGCCGCGGGAGAAGGCGCGACGATCGATACGGCCAGAAATGGGCCGGCAGTAATGGCGGTGGCAGGCGGGCGGAAGCAGCGGTCAAGTCGTCAGCCAAGCTCACGTCCCCTCCAGGGACAGCGAGAGAACCCTCTCCCACGGCGCGAAGACGGCGCGCCCGTGTTCTGTTCCTCGAACGGCTCACGCACGTGCAACGGTCGCCCCGTGAACCACTCGTCTCGTCGCATTGACTCTGCGGCAGGCCGGGCGGCGCCTTTGGCGGGCGAAGCAGGCGACGCTTCGTTTCTGCCATAATGACCACGTCAAAAAAGGTGCGCCACATCATTCGATTTCGTATCCTTTTCCTCTTCCTCTTTCTCTCTCTTACAGCAGGGACCTGGAAAGGGGATACCCCGAAAGGGATCCTTCTCCGCGAAGGAAACAGACCCCGAGCCCCCCTACTGATCAGAGGTTCGAAGGCTGGCCCCTCGGAGGGGTTCAACAGCCGCCTCAGAGCGCTCGGGCTCCGCGCCCACTACTGGTCAGAGGTTCGAAGGTCGGCCCCTCGGAAGGGTTCAACGGCCGCCTCAGGCCACTCGGGCTCCGTGCCCACTACTGATCAGGGGTTCGTAGGCTGGCCCTCGAAAGGGTTCGACAGCCGCCTCAGACGCAGAGCGAGGGATGACCATGGGTACGTTCGATACATAACCAAGGCTCGGGCTACGCTCCCGAGGTACCCTAGGACATTTCCGAGACCAACGGGAACGATTTTTGTAACGGAATCCCATCAGAGGGAGGCATCGAGCCCTCGGACCCCGTCAAAAGTGGACCGGGTCCGGCAAATCACCCGCAGGTACTTTTGGAGCGCGCCTCCGGGCCACTAGCCGACCCCTAACAAATGGGGCACGGGCGTCCACTCGGATTACCCGTTAGCAGCTCACTGGAGACACCATGTTCGGTGCCCTCCGAGGGCAACATGGCACTTTTCCCCCCCTCCTCCTTGCGGAAAGGCGACGCAGGGGTGTATGTAAAAAAGTCGAGTATGTCCTTGACCGCCCTCTCGCTCTGTGCGGAGGCTCGGGGGCTGCTCTCGCAAACTCGGCTCCGGCCAAACCGTTGACAGCGTCAACATACCAGCCCGAGAACTTGGGACCCGACCGTGCACCCGGGCTACGGCCAGCTCGCATGAGGGAACAACCAGACCGGCCAAAGCGTCGCGAAACGCATTAAGACCTCGAAGGAGTCAAACCACTCCTCCGAGGCCTCGGGGGCTACACCCGGCGGGTGCGCTCGCGCGCACCCACCGGAACAAAACGCAACCGAGAAAGGCCGGTCCCCTTGCAAAAAGTGCGACAAAAGCCTCCAAGCGAGTATTAACACTCACTTTGAGGCTCGGGGGCTACTGTCGGGGACCATAATTAGGGGTACCCCCAAGACTCCTAATCTCAGCTGGTAACCCCCATCAGCACAAAGCTGCAAAGGCCTGATGGGTGCGATTAAGTCAAGGCTCGGTCCACTCAAGGACACGATCTCGCCTCGCCCGAGCCCAGCCTCGGGCAAGGGCAACCGACCTCGGAGGATCTACGTCTCGCCCGAGGGCCCCCTCAAGCAGCGGACACACCTTCGGCTCGCCCGAGGCCCGGTCTTCGCCAAGAAGCAACCTTGGACAAATCGTCACGACGACCGACCGTATCGCAGGAGCATTTAATGCAAAAATGGCCTGACACCTTATCCTGACGCGCGCCCTTCAGTCGACAGAGTCGAAGTGACCGCGGTCACTTTGCCGCTCCACTGACCGGCCTGACAAGAGGACAGTGCCGCCTGCGCCGCTCCGACTGCTGTGCCACTCGACAGAGTGAGGCTGACAGTAGCCAAGCCCGGCCTCGGGCGCCATAGGAAGCCCCGCCTCGCTCGATCCCAGGGCTCGGACTCAGCCTCGGCCCCAGAAGACGACGAACTCCGCCTCGCCCGACCCCAGGGCTCGGACTCGGCCTCGGCCCCGGAAGACGACGAACTCCGCCTCGCCCGACCCTAGGGCTCGGACTCGGCCTCGGCCCCGAAAGACGACGAACTCCGCCTCGCCCGACCCCAGGGCTCGGACTCGGCCTCGGCCCCGGAAGACGACGAACTCCGCCTCTCCCGACCCCAGGGCTCGGACTCGGCCTCGGCCCCGGAAGACGACGAACTCCGCCTCGCTCGACCCTAGGGCTCAGATTCGACCTCGACCTCGAAAGAAAGACTCGACCTCGACCTCGGAGGAGCCTCCGCCTCGCCCTACCCAGGGCTCGGACCGGCCACGACACAGGAGGGGCCATCATTGCCTCGCCCGACCCCAGGGCTCGGACTCGGCCTCGGCCCCGGAAGACGACGAACTCCGCCTCGCTCGACCCCAGGGCTCAGATTCGACCTTGACCTCGAAAGACAGACTCGACCTCGACCTCGGAGGAGCCTCCGCCTCGCCCTACCCAGGGCTCGGACCGGCCACGACACAGGAGGGGCCATCATTACCCTACCCCTAGCTAGCTCTGGCTACGGGGAACAAGACCGGTGTCCCATCTGGCTCACCCTGGTAAAACAAATAATGATGGCGCCCCGCATGCTCCATGACGACGGTGGCTCTCAGTCCCCTTACAGAAGCAAGGAGACGTCAGCAAGGACTCGACAGCCCCGACAGCTGTCCTTCCACATGGCTCCAGCGCTCCTCCGACGGCCACGACATCACACGAACAGGGTGCCAAAACCTCTCCGGCTGCCACGACGGCATGTACTTAGGGCACTAGCTCCTCTCTGCTAGACACGTTAGCACGCTGCTACATCTCCCATTGTACACATGGACCCTCTCCTTACGCCTATAAAAGGAAGGTCCAGGGCCCTCTTACGGAAGGTTGGTCGCGCGGGGAAGGACGGGATGGCGCGCGCGTAAGCCTCTCGCTCTCTCCCACGCGGACGCTTGTAACCCCCTACTGCAAGCGCACCCGACCTGGGCGCGGGACAAACACGAAGGCCGTGGGTTTCCCCTTTTACGCCTGTCTCCCTCCGGCTTTTCCCCCCTTTGCGCTCCGTCTCGCGCCGACCCATCTGGGCTGGGGCACGCGGCGACAATTTACTCGTCGGTCCAGGGACCCCTCGGGGTCGAAACGCCGACAAAATCAGAAACCCAAGGGACCCTAAAATGCTTTCTAAAGAGGGCTCAAAACGAATTTGAGCTCAAGGTGAAAAAGATAAGAAGCGACAACGGGTCCGAGTTCAAGAATCTGCAAGTGGAGGAGTATCGTGAGGAGGAAGGTGTCAAGCATGAGTTCTCCGCTCCCTACACACCACAGCAAAACAGTGTGGTAGAGAGGAAGAACAGGACGCTTATTGACATGGCGAGGACGATGCTTAGAGAATTCAAGACGCTCGAGCGGTTTTGGTCGGAAGCTGTGAACACAACTTGACATGCAATAAACCGACTCTATCTGCATCGCCTTCTCAAGAAGACCTCCTACGAACTCCTTACCGATAACAAACCCAATGTCTCTTATTTTCGTGTATTTGGGAGCAAATGCTACATTTTGGTGAAGAAAGGTAGACATTCCAAATTTGCTCCTAAAGAAGTAGAAGGGTTTTTACTAGGGTATGACTCAAATACAAAGGCGTATAGGGTCTTCAACAAATCATCGGGTTTGGTTGAAGTTTCTAGCGACGTTGTATTTGATGAGACTAATGGCTCTCCAAGAGAGCAAGTTGATCTTGATGACATAGATGAAGATGATGTTCCGACGGCCGTAATGCACACGATGGCGATAGGTGAGGTGCGACCACAGGAACAACAGGAACAAGATCAACCATCTTCCTCTATAATGGTGCATCCCCCAACTCAAGATGATGGACAGGTTCATCAAGAAGAGGCGTGTGATCAAGGGGGAGCACAAGAAGAACAAGCTATGGAGGAAGAAGCACCACTGGCCCCTCCAACTCAAGTCCAAGCGACGATCCAAAGAAATCACCCCGTTGACCAGATTCTGGGTGACATAAGCAAGGGAGTAACGACTCGCTCAAGATTAGCTAATTTTTGTGAGCATTACTCGTTTGTCTCTTCTATTGAGCCTTTCAGGGTAGAAGAGGCCTTGTAGGATCCGGACTGGGTGTTGGCCATGCAGGAAGACCTCAACAACTTCAAGAGGAATGAAGTTTGGAGCCTGGTTCCACGTCCAAAGCAAAATGTTGTGGGAACCAAGTGGGTGTTCCGCAACAAACAACATGAGCACGGGGTGGTGACAAGAAACAAGGCTCGACTTGTGGCAAAAGGTTATGCCTAAGTCGCAGGTTTGGATTTCGAGGAGACTTTTGCTCCTGTGGCTAGGCTAGAGTCTATTAGAATATTATTAGCCTATGCCGCTCACCACTCTTTCATGTTGTTTCAAATGGATGTGAAGAGCGCTTTCCTCAACGGGCCAATAAAGGAGGAGGTGTACGTGGAACAACCCCCTGGCTTTGAGGATGACAGGTACCCCGACCATGTGTTTAAGCTCTCTAAGGCGCTCTATGGACTTAAGCAAGCCCCAAGAGCATGGTATGAATGCCTTAGAGATTTCTTAATTTCTAATGCTTTCAAGGTTGGGAAAGCCGATCCCACTTTTTTCACTAAGCCTTGTAATGGTGACCTTTTTGTGTGCCAAATTTATGTCGATGACATAATATTTGGTTCTACTAACCAAAAGTCTTGTGAGGAGTTTAGCAGGGTGATGACTCAAAAGTTTGAGATGTCGATGATGGGCGAGTTGAACTACTTCCTTGGGTTCCAAGTGAAGCAACTCAAGGACAACACCTTCATCTCCCAAACGAAGTACACTCAAGATCTTCTCAAGCGGTTTGGGATGAAGGACGCCAAGCCCGCGAAGACACCAATGGGAACCGACGGGCATGTCGACCACAAAGGAGGTAAGTCTGTTGATCAAAAGGCATACCGGTCTATGATAGGGTCATTACTTTATTTATGTGCTAGTAGACCGGATATTATGCTTAGCGTATGCATGTGTGCTAGATACCAATCTGACCCAAGGGAATGTCACCTTGTGGCCGTTAAGCGAATTCTTAGATATTTAGTTTCTACGCCTTGCTTCGGGATCTAGTATCCAAAGGGGTCTACCTTTGACTTGATTGGATATTCAGACTCCGATTATGCTGGATGCAAGGTTGATAGGAAGAGTACATTAGGGACGTGCCAATTCCTAGGAAGGTCCCTGGTGTCTTGGAGCTCAAAGAAACAAACCTCCGTTGCCCTATCCACCGCTGAGGCCGAGTATGTTGTCGTAGGACAGTATTGCGCGCAACTACTTTGGATGAGGCAAACCCTCCAGGACTTTGGCTACAATCTGAGCAAAGTCCCACTCCTATGTGACAATGAGAGTGCAATCCGCATGGCGGATAATCCTGTTGAACACAGCCGTACTAAGCACATAGACATCCGGCATCACTTTCTGAGAGACCACCAGCAAAAGGGAGATATCGAGGTTTTCCATATTAGCATCGAGAACCAGCTAGCCGATATCTTTACCAAGCCGTTAGATGAGAAAACCTTTTGCAGGTTGCGTAGTGAGCTAAATGTCTTAGATTCGCGTAACTTGGATTGATCTATAGCATACATGTGTTTTATGCCTTTGATCATGTTACTTTATGCATTTATGAAATTTGTTGTTTATTTATGGTGCTCAAGTTGTGCAAGGGATCCCCGGACCTCACAAGTCCATGTGTGAATGATGCACATATTTAGGGGAAGAAGTGCTACAACTTGACCCTTTGAGACTAACCCTTGTGTTTGAGTTACTTGATGTAGTCTCAAAGGTGCATTGAAAGGGAAAGGTGAACTTGGACCATGCAAAGACTTCCACTGCACTCCGATATTAGTGTACTCACCTCCAAGTTCATTCTTATGCTCTTATTGCCTTTTTGCTCTTAATTAACATTTTTGGTGAGGCAATGGGGTTAGGGGGGCAAAAATGATCTTGTTTTGGTGCTTAATGCCAAAGGGGGAGAAATTAAGGCCAAAGCAAATGGATCAGCTACCACTTGTGAATTTTGAAAACAATAGAGTTAGAACTTTTGATTTGTCCAAAATACTCTTATTGCAAAATTTGGACTCTTGTGGGGAGAATTTATGATTATGGGAAAAAGGGGGAGTTTTGGATCTTGATCAATTTCACTCTTGGAATATCTCTTTTTATGCCCAAACAAGTGAGTTTGACTTAGAGATAGAAAAATGAGTTTGATTTGCAAAAACAAACCAAGTGGTGGCAAAGAATGATCCAAATATGCCAAATTAGAGTCAAAAACAATTTGGTCCTTATTTGCATCGATGTTGCACTTATTTTTGTTGCTTTTTGATGTGTTGGCATAAATCACCAAAAAGGGGGAGATTGAAAGGGAAATGTTCCCTTGGGTCATTTCTATAATGTTTTGGTGATTAAGTATCCAACACATATTAAGTGAGTGATTATGTACCAAACAAGCAAGAAGTGCAAATCATGTAACAAGGTACGTTTCTAGACTTAGTACATTGTTTTGAGTACTAACATATATTGTCTAAGTGCTAGAAACAGAGAAAAGAAGAAAAGAAAAGAATTACAAAAGACTTGGCTGGGTGCAGCCGAAGTCTAGCTCGGCTTGGCACACCGGACTGTCCGGTGGTGTACCGGACAGTGTCCGGTGCGCCAGGCCAGCCTCCGGTGAACAGGCCACTCTCGGGAAAAATCGGCGGCGTACGGCTATAATTCACCAGACTGTCCGGTGGTGCACCGGACTGTCCGGTGAGTCAACGGTCGGCCGCGCAATCCGCGGGCGACGCATGGCTCGCGCCAACAGTCGGCAGGGGGCACCGGACTGTTCGGTGTGCCATCAGGCCCGGAGCTACAACAGTCATCTACGCCAGAAAAGAAAGGAGATCGGCACCGGACCGTCTACAATGACTGTCCGGTGGCGCACCGGACTGTCCGGTATGCCACTCGACAGAAGGCAAGGATGGCTTTCCTTGTTGGCCTCCAACGGCTCCTAGCTGCCTTGGGGCTATAAAAGGGACCCCTAGGCGCATGGAGGAGACACCCAAGCTTACAAGAAACATTCTAAGACTCCAAGACTCCAACTTCACGCATTCGATTCTTTGAGATAGTGACTTGAGCTCCATTTGAGTTATGAACTCCGTGCGTTGTGTTTTGAGCTCAAGTTGTGACTTGTGTGTGTGATTGTGCTGTGGATTTGAGTCTTGTGTGTGTTGCTCTCCCCTCCTTACTTCTGTGCTTCTTTTGTGATCATCATTGTAAGGGCGAGAGGTTCCAAGTTGTGGAGATTCCTCGCAAACGAGAGAAAGACTAAGAAAGGGAAAACCGTGGTATTCAAGTTGATCATCAGATCACTTGAAAGGGGTTGAGTGCAACCCTCGTCCATTGGGACGCCACAACGTGGAAGTAGGCAAGTATTACTTGGCCGAACCACGGGATAAAAATCGCGTGTCTCTTGTGTGCTTTCTCTTTGATTGTCTGTGTTCACACGAACTCGCTTCAAGCTACTTAGCCGTATTAACTTTCATAACTGAGTTTTGTGGCTATTAGTGTTGAATTTTACAGGATCACCTATTCACCCCTCTAGGTGCTCTCAGCATCACACATTCTTCTCTGTCACTCTCAAGGCACTATTATTATCTTGATGCGCAAATCACTCAAATGTGGCACTTGGGAGGCTTGATCCCTTTAGGAGTGTTGCTAATGAATGTAGACTTGAATGCTCGGCTATGTTAGATGTTACCTTAACGTTTGTGCCTGCGTTGAACTCTGGCACCGTGATGGTAACATTTTTTGTGGTTCTATTATGTTTGTTTGTTCCAGTTTCAGATAACGTTTATGTTGTTCAACCTTGTGTTGCCAAGTGCATGCTTTGCCTGCCTAGTCTGATACTGGATGTGATTTAAGGTTGAGAGTTGTGCCCACAATGATCCATAAAACGATTCCTCTTGCATTCATGTGGAAGGGTAGTCAATAAAAATAAATGTTCCATGTGCTTCATTTTTTTGATCAAGATGGTGTGATGTTGATTCCTGCTCTAGGTGCTGAATTTTTTACCTGTTAGTTTTACTGTTGATTTGATTACTGTTTTTGCTATATTGTCAAAATAGTCATACTTATGTAATAGTGCTAACCGGCCAATATATTTGATCTGATAAAAAAATGGTGAGTCATACTTATGCAATAGTTCGTACAATGCTAACTGGTCAATTTATTTGACCCGATAAAAAATGGTGAAAACAAATTCTGTTAATATAGTTGGGACGAATATGGAGGATAGGATAGAGAGTATGAGGCTGGTAATTAATTTTGTTTACGGGGGTGTTTGGTTGTAGGGACTAAAGTTTAGTCTGGGTCACATCAAGCATTTGACTTTCAAATAGGAGTATGAAATATAGACCCAACCAACTGGACTAGATTCGTCTCGTCTTTTAATCTTCGGCTGAGAAATTAGTTTTATAATCCGACTACATTAATACCCGGAACGGAGGTTCAAACATTCGATATGACATGGGCTAAATTTTAGTTTGGAGTAACCAAACACCACCTACATATATGTAACAACATGTTATTTTTACACAATTTCAGATCTTAGAATAAGAAACAAAGATTCATTTTTTTTTGCTACCACTCGTTACCCTTTTTTTTGCACAGTTTTAATATTATTCACTTAATTTCAATTATAATTGTTGCATTTGAAATTTATCGTGGACGTCTTACTAGTGGGCTAAAAAGCACTGGATGGGTGCGTGCGAGAGCGAGTGCGTTGGTTGGCTTGGGGATGGCTGGGCGCGAGCGCTCATCCGGCGGCACCGCGGCAGCGTGCGTCTGCAATGTGGATAGGAATGGCCCAAATCTGAAAGGGTCGCAGCGGATATGGGAGGGAGGGAGGGTCGGAGGGACCACGGGATATATCACCCTCTGCTGCCCCCCCCCCCCCCCCCCCCCCCCCCCCCCCTCTTGGCTTCTGGTCGTTTTCTTTGTAGGCATGCACAGCATGATGAATATGATACCGGTCGGGCAGCAGATTAGTTCCCGTCCCTTTCGGATTTGAACAGAGTGCTGCATGATTCCAGCCAGGTCCGGGCAATTTTTTCTACCAGATTTCAAGAGTGGTCTGCATGCCTCGAGCTGCTTGGTCTCTGAATGGCCTGCATCGCAAATAGCAGCAGGGGAATTTCAGTACAGCAGGAGGAGCTGTTGCGCTGATCTTTCAGCTGGGAAAGTTGGTTCGTGTGGTGCAATGTGTGTGAGTAGAGGAGGAATTGGTTGGAACAAGAGAACCTTGTCCTTGTGCACCTGGTAACAGCCACCTAAGTCCTACTGTTCACTGCCGGTCTTGAAATATCAGCCCGTGTGTTTCAGGGAGGGAGGGAGAGATTAATTCGCAAGGTTTCTTTCACTTTGGACTTACCAGATGAGTGTCTCCAAGCACATGAAGGCAAGCGAAACGGCGTTCCGTTTTGGAACTCGACGAGCAGCCGTCATCAGAGAAGTTCAGAGCAAGGCACCCGACTGAATCTCAGCGCGGCATTGTTCAGGAATCAAGACTGGCTCCATCTCAGGAAGAGTGCGCTCAAATTGGTAATGTTACCATTTTTATGTAAATTAAGTCAAAATTAGGATATTTGACTCCTTGCAAGACGATGAGACTCGCATTTCCCTAGACCGTATGGAGTACATCCTGACGCAAAATGCAAAAGCGATTGCTGCAGAATCTGAAGTTGTTTCTTGTTCTTGACAGCAGTCAGTCAGAGAGTGGCAACCCGGAGTGCAGCAGTGAGCGAAATCCCATAGCTGGCGGCGGGACTTTTGTTCAAAACGACCGAGGAAAGATGAACAGCGACAGAAGCCTGAAGCCGGGAGGAGGCAGCGGTGGTACTCAAGACATAGACATGCGAGCACAATTGGCACAAAAGCAAGCAAGCCATGCCCCGCCATCGCCACCATGGTACCAGGCTACAAGCAAGCAAGCAGTCGCCGGGTCCCCAGCTTTGAGTCTCCTTCCTTTGCCTCTCTCAGTCAGCTCAGTACAAGCCATGCCTGCCTGCTCCTACACAGCCGCACTACGAGTACGACACAGGTGAGCGCAGAGAGGACGGCAGAAAGTACAAAGGCGCACGCAAAGGTGTGTGGACTCTGGACTAATGAATTGCTGCATCATGAGAGAGTGTGTGTGTGTCTGCTGCCTGCATGTGGGGCCGGCGTCGGGCACTCCGAGAACCAACCCTGCTGAAGCCGCCAGGCGCCAGGGCCTTTCGAAAACCCATGCATGCTTTGCCGTGCAGTCTGCACTGCAGACATGAACTTTCAGATCACGCCTGTCTTCTCTCTTCTCCTCTGTTCCATTCTCCGATGCTGCCTTCTGTCATGTACTAGCAGCCGTAGCACTCACTACTGTGTGTCTGCCTTTGTCCTGCGAGAAGGAGAGATTGGAGTATAGTGTTTGAAAGCTCGGTGGGACTCGGACGAGCCCAAGTCCCAATACCGGCACGCCGGCACGTACTGCGCCTAACCGCCAAAACTCGCGAGCTTTAAATCGCACACGCCTCCCTCCCCTGTCCCCTGCACAGCTCTCACCAAGCTTCGCGCGCCCTAGTGAAGTAGATTCTAGCTAGCTAGCCATGAGATGGGGCATTGGGAAGCAGCATGCAGCGCCATCTGCGCGGTGCGAGGAAGATGATGGAGCGGACAGAGGGAGCAAGGCCAAGGCCAAGGGCAGGGCATTGTCATTCTCCCCTCTCTCGTGGCTCGCCAAGCTGGCGGCCAAGGAGAAGCCCGCGGGTGCGTCCGCAAAGCGCGCGCCCGCGCCCGCGTCCACGCCCAAGAAGAACACCGCCGCGGCGCCGCCTCCCGCGTTCCCGCCGTGCCTCCCCAAGCGCGCCAGCCCGAGCCCTGCGGCCGTCACCACGCCAGGCCCGTGCCCGTCCAGCTCCAGCCCGCCGCGTCGCTCCGCGGCCGACGCCGTGCCGCGGCGGCTGTCGGTCGGCGACGACGACAATGCCGACTCCGCCGCCGTGCGCCGGCACGTCCGCCGCCACCTCTCCGTCGGCGGGGACCGTGAGCTCCCGCCGCTGGGCCGCCTGATCCCCTTCTCCCTCCTGGCTGGCTCCCGGCCCGCGGCGCCGTCGGACGCGGACGCGGACGCCGCCGGCGCGGCGCGGGCGGCGAGGCGGCACACGCGGCGCCGGCGCCTCAGCGTGACCGGCGGCCGGAGACCGTCCTTCTCCGGGAGGACAATGCCGCCCCCGCGGGTGCGCGTACGGTCTCCCCGGCGCGCCGCCGCGGCGGCGCCGGTGCTGGAGGGCCTCGCGGTGGTGCGGCGGACGCGGGACCCGCAGCGCGCGTTCCGCGAGTCGATGGTGGAGATGATCGCGAGCGGCGAAGGGCCCGCCGCGCCGGAGGAGCTAGAGCGGCTGCTGGCGTGCTACCTGTCCCTGAACGCGGACGAGCACCACGACTGCATCGTCAAGGTGTTCCGCCAGGTCTGGTTCGAGTACCTCAGCCTGCTGCCCCGCCAGGAAGCCCGCGGGAGACGACGCCCTTCCGACGGGACGGCACGGCGCTGCTGATCACCACCCGACACGGCGACATTGCCAACGCGTTCCCTGACTCCCACTGGCCCTGTCCGCACTAGAGTCCCACGCAGCGTGGAGCTGATTCAAATGTCGATTGCCATGCCATGGTTGTTGTGTAGTGTAGCCCGTTTTGTTGTATGCGTGCGTGCGCCAAGCCGCGCCGGCGGCACGTGCGGCGCGCCCAGAGGTGCTTTCTTGTTCGGGTGCGGCGGCAGTGCATTGAGGCGTCGTGGCGCCAGCCGCCATCGCTAGCCAATGGATTTAAGTAAAGTAGAGCTGGAGGTACAGTCCATCGCGAGATCTCAAATCGTCTGGTGTGGCGGCATATATGCTGCATGGCAGTGGCAGCTGTAGATTCCAAATTTCTCCAGTTTCTAGAATTCAAAAATACTTGTCTGAATCATGCAGTGCCGCTCTTGTTTTGGTTTGTTGTTTGCTGTTGTTTTGTGCACCGGGAGCTGCTGCTGCGACAGTCACGGATTTGCCAGGGGCAGCTGTAGACAAACGACAACTGCAAGACCCCCAGCTGAAGAGAAGGCTGCGTGCGCGAGAAAAGAGAAGGCAAGCTGCGCTCTCTGTCGATGGGCCTTTATCTTCGTGGGCACCAATTCGTTGATGGGCCAGCGCCCGACCACCACAAGGGAGCCTAATCAGCAGATGGCCCAACGCCATCAGTACGCGCGGCTGTCAAAAACATCGGATGGGGAGTCCCTCTCCCGTCTAGGGCCGGACAAAATGCTCGCGGCTCGTCGGCTCGCTCGGCTCGTGGCTAGCTCGGCTCGGCTCGGATCGGCTCGTTTGAATTTTTACACGAGCTGAGCTAGCATCCTAGCTCGGTTTCTTAACGAGCCAGCTCGGTTTGTTAACGAGCCAGCTCGTGAGCTAAACGAGCTATCATATTTCATCAAAACAAAACTATATACATATCATGTATGTAACAATTGATGAATATGTTATATGTATGTGTGGTGTATATAACCTATAAGTTAAACTAATGATGGATTAATTATGTCTATGTATAAAATTGGTTTGTGCGAATATAAGTGTGGGTTAAACTGCTGAACATGTGTGTGAATAATGAATTGATTAGTGATAAGTGGTGTTAATTTGGTGTTATATTGATACGGTCTGTGAAACTATGAGTATAATTACTATTTTATGTTGTTAAATTAGCTTAAAATTAACTAGAAATTGATTGTTATACATATATTATTTTTTTCTGCTCTGGCTCACGAGCTAAACGAGCCAGCTCGAGCTCGTAAACGAGCCGAGCCGAGCTGACTCTGTGGCTCGCTATCTTAACGAGCCGAGCCGAGCCAGCTCGTTAGCTTAACGAGCCAGCTCGAGCTCGAACGAGCCGAGCCGAGCTGGCTCGATATCCAGCCCTACTCCCGTCTACGGTCTACCTACCAGATCGTCGCCCACTCGCCCGTCGGTCCGCAGTGGCCGCGCCGGTGGGAGGGCGGGTAGCGGGTGCAACGCCTAGATCACGAGGATACAGCCGACACCGGCCGAGCCAGCAGCCGACCGGCCCGCCGCCCGCGACCTCACGAGCGTATCCGCCACCTCCCCATGTTGCGCCATCCACCTATCGAAAACCTCGTCCCGCTAGCTACCCGATTCTGGGTTTCGCTAGCTAGATGCAAGTGCAAGTTAGGGATGGTAACAGGTAAATGAAACCTGAACGATACGAAATAATTTTTTTATGTGTTAAGAAACTCAACCCGTTGGTACTATTCGTAGCCCATATATCTATCAATAAATTATACCCGTCATACCATTATAATAATCTAATAGAGCTTATCTTAACTAAAAGAAAATTCATTCTCTAGCTATAATTTATTTAGCTATTAAGTTACGCAATCATATACTTTGTTATATTCTGGAATTTAACTTATTTTTTGTGTTTTTTGATATTTTGAGTGATTGATATATTAGAATTTAATACTCCTCTAGAGGGTATGAGTTACACGACGAGTAAAATTAACTGTGCGGGTACGGGTATGAGTACAATTATATACCCACGAGCGTATTTGGGGTAAACTGATGGGTAGAATTTTTTAATGGGTACGACTATGAAATGATACTACTCGACAAGTATATATCCATTGTCATGTCTAATCTTAGTCAATCAATTTTAAAACAAACAAACATTATAGCAAGGTCCTATTTAGGAGGGCTTCACTTTAAATTGTAGTTTGGATTTTCCAATCAATTGTAGCTTCGGTTTTCCACTTATTTTTCTCACAAAATTTCTTATTTCATACGTCTAAACCGATTGTAAGTTTATCGTCCACTTCTCGTGTTTGTCTTTCTATTTCTTCTCTACCACATCATTTACTCTGCTTGTAGCCTCTTATAACACTTGTCTTATACCGTGCACCGCAATTTATGTTTTCCAGTTTGCCACATCTCCAAACCTTTTCGATACGATCCAATCTGTCGAAATGCACCGCTCATGAACAATATGGCGATAGTACCATCCCAACGAACACTTTCAACGTCAAGGGCAACAAAAAAAAAACCCGAATGCTGAATGTTGTTTGCTTAACTCTAAAAATGTTGTGTTTGTGCTTTAGATTTGCGAACTTGTGTCTAGTCATTTGGTTAATATCAAGTTTAATTGCTATAATTTGTCTTGTATGTGATATGATCTTATGAAATGTCGCCAACATGTCGAGCAAAGTATGTTGTTTATTGACTTTATAAATATTGGTCGCTCAGTTCTATCGTAATCGAGATCAAACCAAATTAACTGGGACTGAAATTGCTCGATTTAAAGACCACTGGGTAACCGATCCGTCTTAGTTTTCGAGACAACTGAATTTATTCAAAAAAAACGGAAGAGCCGTACCATTCAATTGGATCAAATCGAATGTCCACACATGTCAAAGAGGATCTAATCCTCTCGAGTTTTTTGGGGTTTGGATCCGGTTCTCCCTTTGCCTGATCACACATGGTTGTTTCTGGTAAAAAAAAAGCTGAATGTCCACACATGTTTGTTTCTAGTAACAAAAAAATATGTTCCAAACCCATTAAATACACTAGTCAAGCACGGACGGACTCAGTCCAAAATATGAGCAAGATCTAAATGTGAGTGAGGACATAGATAGGAAGTTATTAACAAATATATGTCTTTGTAATTACAGTAGATAAGATACAATATTCACTAAACTAAGAAATTTGAGAGGGGGTTGTGCTCCACTCGACATAACGTCAGTATGCCCCGGTAGTCAAGTGAGCATTTTTCCATGGGTCAGGTCAGAGACGGCGCACGATCAGATCTAGCCTAACCCTAATCATGTGGCGAGAACACTCTTTGTTAATAAGTTCGTTACATAGTTGGAGCACTAAACTTGTACATGAGATTAAGGTCATGTTTGGGAGAGCTTCACTTCAAGAATTTCAACTTCGTTCTAACTTCTTTCACCCAAACAGCAGCCCACGAGCTCTAGCTTTAAAAAAATTGAAACTAGAGACCAATTTTATGAAATTCATGAAACGCCTTAGAGTGTGCTTCAAAAACAATGTTTTTATATCTCCGCATGAAGTCGTACGAAAATTACCCACCATGTCACTGGTTACGCAACATACAACTTTCGTTCTCTCTCGCTGCACCCCACTAATCATCAAGGGTAATCAAGTAAACTCACACAAATCAATTGTACTATAAAAGTTGGAGTCCATATGCAAGTCAAACGCTCTTGTAACCCACCTTAACAATTTGCTGGAGTTGTTTTATTGTGAAGTTGAAAAATCAAATCTGAAGTTTTTGAAGTAAAGCTCTCCCAAACACGCGGACACGCCTAAACACGCCTAAGATGAGAGAAATAGAAAAAAAATCAAATATAAAAACACGTGAAAACAACTAGTTTACATATCTGTATTATATTAGGATCTATTATAGACATTAAAAATAAAAATAATCCCTGGTTGCATCAATCTGATGTATGAATAAGTATTGTGCAATCTTAAAAAGAGTCGCGTGCTTCATTTTTTTTATTAGAACTGTGTATAAAAGGTGAAGTCGTGCAGTCTTTTATTAGGTGCACAATCAAAAAGTTTATCTTCTATGTTTGAAAAATAGCTTACCTGTTTCTGTATCACCACCACCAGAACATGAGGAGCTTTGAGAATTAAGAACCGAAAGTAAACACTGCCAACCACTCTTCCGTCTTCAACCCTTTGGCAACCAGCAAACAAATACCAGTACCGCTCCACTACTTGATTGCCGCCTCACTGGCACCGCTGGTCCGCTCCCAGTTCCAGTGACACTGCACCAGACCACCCGGCTCCAGCGAGATCCAGACCCAAAACCTCACCTCGCAGCCAACCTCTGCTCGGAGGGGAAGGGAAGGGAAGGGAAGCAATGGCGGCCAACGGAGGCGGGTACCGGGCGGAGGACGACTACGACTACCTCTTCAAGGTGGTGCTCATCGGCGACTCCGGCGTCGGCAAGTCCAACCTCCTCTCCCGCTTCACCAAGAACGAGTTCAGCCTCGAGTCCAAGTCCACCATCGGCGTCGAGTTCGCCACCCGCAGTCTCCAGGTCGACGGCAAGGTCATCAAGGCCCAGATTTGGGACACCGCCGGCCAGGAGAGGTACCCTCTGATCTGCTCCGAACGTGCTCGCTTCGTGTCCGTGATGCATTGCTGTAGATTTGCTCCCTACTTTCTTGGGAGCCTCCTATGCTTGATCTTGCGAGGTTGCCTTACTGTTTGGTCGCGGTCGCTTATTTACTAGCTCTCTTGCTTGTTTAGGGAGCTAAATTTTGTAGGGCTATTTTGGCATTTGCCACGATTGGTGATCTAGAGGTGATTTCCCTATATGCTGATACTACCGCGAGTAAATTCGCTAAGAAATTCCCCAGCGTCGGCAAGTTTTTGTGAAAGACAGGATCTTAGGAGTGGCCAGTCACTTGTGTGGTTCACATGTCCCTTAGCTGTTTCTACTGGGTAGTAGATGGTGGGCAAATTTTGATCTTTTGGTGGTTGAGGTGTCGTTCCTGTCATACCTTGCTTGTTGGCAACTGCGCAGCAGCACGGGTAAATTTCGTTGTCCTCTGGTGTGTATCCGTTCTATTTGTGACTCTGTCTCCTTCCCATGCAAAATAGGGGCTACATAGGTTGTCATATTTTGGAACTATGTTATCAAGAGATCTCACCGCAAACTTGATGCCAAGTGCTCACTGTTGAGAATCAGAAAGTTTAGACAACTAGATGAGTTTGGCAGTTTGCTGCTGCTAACTGAAATCAGCCACGCTAAACTAAATGTTTTGTCCGACATTTTACTTTGGCCAAGTCTGTAGAACAATGTATCAACATCTAGGATACCAAATAAATGCACGACATATTTCGTGGTGGTTTTAGTGATCTTGAAATGCTCTAAATGATGGTGTCTTTTTCTATAAACTTGGTCAAAGATAAGTTTGCCTTAGGACAAAATTAAAACAACCTGCATTTTGACTTTTGAAAGCAGGAGAAGTTGAGGGTTAATAGTAATACTCCAGAATTGTATATTTTCATAATTGTCTTGCCTCGACTTCGGATTTTCAGACAGGAGATGCCAATGAACAAATTTGCTGCTTTGTGATATTTCATTTCTATACCATAAGCGAACACGCAGTTACACAGTTCATTTATAAGCAAACAGCCTCATGTGTTTTGTTTGATGGCGTTTGGAAGGTACAAATTAGCCTGTATCCCTTCCCCCAAACCACAATGTTAGTTGTACTGATTATAAATCGGAAGTGGTATAAGTGGCTATTTGCTTTTACCTTTTTTCAATTAGTTTAGCATCTCATAAGCTGTTTGAGATGATTAGATGTCACCCAGCTAGTAAATCAGGAATTGTTTTCTTCTTTTTGTGCCATAACTTTGTTTGGACAAACCAGCTCAGGATAGCCCCTGCCAGAGGTTGGTTATCAATACTAGATCCAGGGTTTGTGTGTTTTTCGGAACCCTTAATGGAGCTATGGACATACTATTTGGAACTACAGTTAACCATGTTGCCAAATATATCGATCACTACCTATAACTATCTGCAAAAACTCTGAATCTATCCACATCTGTTTTTTTTTTTGTGGATTCGCAACTCATGCTGGTTTACCTCTCTCCTAGGAGATTAACGTTGGGCCTGTTCCCAGCTGCTGCGCTTCACCTCTTACCAAACACTATTACTTGAGTAGTTGAGTTGGAAAAGCAGCTACTGCTTCAGATTATACCTGCAGAAAACACGCTAACATGTGTTATCTCATTTGCAGAACCATCTCAAGAAGATAGAAAAGGAAAGATAGTATCCACCCCTCTCATTGTTTTATGCTGGTTTTTTCAGGTACCGTGCAATCACAAGTGCCTATTACCGAGGAGCCGTAGGGGCACTGCTTGTCTACGATGTCACCCGTCGCGCCACGTTCGACAACGTGGGCCGTTGGCTGAGGGAGCTCAGAGACCACACCGACCAGAGCATCGTCGTGATGCTGGTCGGCAACAAGTCCGATCTCCGGCACCTGGTGGCCGTCTCGACTGACGACGCCAAGGAGTTCGCCGAGGCCGAGTCCATGTACTTCATGGAGACGTCCGCCCTCGACGCCACCAACGTGGACAGCTCCTTCTCGGAGGTGCTGACCCAGATATACCAGATCGTGAGCAAGAAGACGGTGGAGGCCTCCGAGGAGGGGGCGGCCGCCCCTGGCAAGGGGGAGAAGATAAACGTCAAGGATGACGTTTCTGCGATGAAGAGGGTTGGGTGCTGCTCAAACTAAGGCGAATAGCCGGATACGAACTGTTTGTTCGATTGTCTTTCTGTGGATGCTGAGGGTTAGAGGACCGTTGAGAGAGACTATCAGCTTAAATTATTTATTATCAGCTCTGAATTCGTGGTTCTGTCAAATTCAATCATTTTTTTGTGTTCTTGCCTCCTACTGCTATATTTTTTTAATGAACTGAAGAATTTGCCAACCAATCTTTCTGTGTGTACTAAGTACTAACAGAAGAACACGAACCCTTTCTATAAACTACTACATCCATGCAAGTTACGAAACAGTTTATACGTGCAACCAATTTAGAGAAGTTCCATCTCTGCGCCGAATTGTGCTCGGCTCACCTACAGCTTCATCTGGCTATACACTGACGACGACGCAGTAGCAGCGCCCGTTCATCCAGGACCAGACTGAATCAGCGGCCCCGGATCAGCTGCGCGCACACGAGGAACAGCGACGCCGGGACGCCGAGCAGCATCACCGCCAGCAAGCCGGCGCCGAGCCCCGGGCGCGCGTTCACGAGGAGCGCCTCGAGAAGGCCGACCGCGCCGCGCACGCCGACCACGTAGCTCCCGTGGTGCCGCCGCTCCAGCTCCGTCCACCCGGTCGGCGGCAGCGGGATGCCGGCGTCGTCGGCGTCAAGAATGCCGTCCTCCTCCGACGACTCCGCCCGCGCCTCGCGGATGCGCCGCCGCAGCGTCGCCATGTCCTCGTCCACCAGCCGGCCGCCCTCGGAGGAGGGAGAAGAGCCGCCGTCGGCGCCCCACGCGTCGCGCCGCCCGGCGCCGAGGAGCACGGCCCTGTTCGCGCCGGCGCGACGTGGCAGCCGAATGGGATTGGGAGGTGGCCCCAAGAAACTGCTCGTGGAGATGAAGTGACTAGGGCCTGAGCCACCAATAGCTCTAGCTCGGGTTGCTGCTGCCGGTGCCATAGCCATTACCTGCTCCTGCTGCTGCTGCTGGTGCCGTCGCCTACACTGGAACGTACGAGCCGAGACGAGAGGGTCTGGTGTGCCAAATGCGAGGTGCCACGTCCCACCGTCGTGCGCGGCGCGTGATATATATACGGCGACGCCCGGCGCCGGGAACAGCTTGGACAGGGACAGGGACAGGGACAGGGACGGGGAAGTGTAGCGTAGCGGGATTTGCGCGCGTGATTGCGCGAAGGGAAAACGTGGGGAGAAGGGCAAAGGATCTGTCGACAGCCGTGTGCGGGCCGCGTCCGGCGTCCATCGCGTTCGTTTAGCCCGCCTGCGTTCTCATGCGTGCTCACTGGCCACGGCCCACGGCTGCCGGCGCGGACGGGACGTGCACGGGCCTGCGCCCCTTTTCGGTTTCTATAAACAGTACTGTATATATAAACAGAAGCTTCCTACCTCCTCGCTTTCAACGTGCCTTTATCGCAGCTGCGCAGACGAACAAGCATGACAAATTTATCGGCAAGGCGTCGCTGTCTTGCACGGCTGATCTCAAGTCTTTCGACTCTTTTGAACGTTTCGAGTTTTGGATTTTGATTGCTTACTTAGTCCAAATGGAATTCAAAGGATGGCAACTGAATTTGGAGACGCGTCTTGCATTCAATTTAGGGCCCATTCGATTATTCAGGAATCTACTCTAGAAAAAATTTCAGTTGGAATAATTGTATAATTTGTAGTATAACAAGTCATCTGAAATAGTTCCTAGTCTTATTCTAGCCTAACTGAACGAGGTCTTATGGTGACAACTGGGTGTCGCTTTCCTTTCCACAAGTCAACTGGCGCGCGCCAGCGCGCGTTTAGCTTTTTTTTATATTATATATTTTTATCGAACCAAAGCAAACGATTTTATATACATAACATGAGAATATGTTGTAGTAACTGATGAGTTTATAGATGGTTATATTACATGATAATACATAGATATTATATATAGCATATCGAGGGTAAGGTTTGCTTAGAATATGTTGTAGCAACTGATGAGTTTATAGATGGTTATATTATATGACAATACATAAATATTATATATAGTATATCGAGGGTAAGGTTTGCTTCATAGAAGAAGGCACATAATATTTACAAACAAAATAGTGAGGAATATGCTTCATTTGTTGAAGTTTGGGCGTGATGTTCAGAAGTATTCCTGCATCTAATAATGGTAGGATATTTCAATCATAGATAAAGTTTTAGTCTATTTGAAGTTGTAGCTGCATTGTTTACCTTACTGTGTTGTACACAACGTCTACTCTTGTTGATTCTTAGGGTCTTGTTTGATCCTGGATGAATGTAGGATGAAAATTTAGCTGCATAGTATAGCGAATGTACTAATGGAAGTAGTACTATATGACGAGATGAGAACTATAGACCTTTTTGTAGGTGATTCAAGCATTGTTGCAGGAGCTCTATTTTTATTAGCATCAAGAGGGTTTGTCTGTGCAATAGTTAAATTATTTGTAAAAGAGTAAAAGGGAAATTAAGAACAGTTGGTAAAGTTTTTTGAAAAAAAAACCATCGTATATTAAAAATATTCAAAAAAGATATCCTATTTCATTTTTTCTTTCAAGTGTTGGTGTAGAACATGGTGGGTTGTTTCCTTCATATCAAATATCAAATAGACTTACCTCAGGTTTATCCTTTGCTGGAGAATAGGTTAGCTTTCGACTCACCTGAGGATGAATGAAACATCTGTCATTAAATGGAAGTTTAAGAATGAAAAGGTATTTAATAAGCATGATTTAACTTAAACTTGAGAGTCCGCCGTAGAAAGTCTAGACATGACTGTAGAGGGAGATTGAGCAGTTGTTGTTATCAGTTTATTTTTGGTTGGATCGGGAGGAAGGTGCACATCATATTTTTCTTGAACTCTTGGTAGTGATGTCATTCTTCCATATGATGCTACAATTCCTTTTATGAGCAATGCTTTTTCTAGAAATCTGTATGATTGGTTGTTGAACACTACAATGAATGTGTATTTTCGTGAAACGATTGCTGTAATTTCAAGTGGGATAGCTGATGCATCTGGAAATGATGCAACAACCATTGGACATGGTTTCCCAATAATTGTCCTCGCAACAGTGTCGAAAGCAAATATTTCAGCTTCTGCAGTTCCATCTGATGCCTTGAAAGTGAGCTTGTACCTACAATGAAAAGTCGAGTAAGTAAATCGTTATATTTTTATGCTATATCTGAGAAACAATTAAAACTGGATTATAAGAAAACATATATATTCTGTTGTATGAAAAAGACCTGAAACAGTATTCTGTTGATCCACATGTGGAGCATTGACAGATGATAGGATCAATGCTTGTTTTGTTTGGGCAAGTATTGCAAGCAATATAATACCAAGTCTTGCCTTCAGGAATACTTGTAAGGGAAATGTGCCCTTGGGCAACTTCTATTAGTATTTTGGTGATTAGATGCCCAACACATATTTATTGAATCCTCATGTGCTAAATGTGTAAAAAGTGCAAATCAAGATACAAGGTATGTTTCTAGACTTAGTACATTGTTTTTGAGTACTAACATGTGTATCTAAGTGCTAGAAACAGTGCCGAGAAGAGAAGAAACAAATTGGAAGAGAGTTGGCTTTGTACAACTAACACCTGCTCGGGCCTGGCGCACCGGACTGTCCGGTGGCGCACCGGACAGTGTCCGATGCCCCAGGCGAGTCTCCGGTGAACTAGCTACTCTCGGGAATCAACGGAGTCGTACGACTATAATTCACCGGACTGTCCGGTGGTGCACCGGACTGTCCGGTGAGTCATCCACGGCGAACTCGTCAATCTCGGGAAAAGGAACAGGGCGACGTGGCTATAATTCACCGGACTGTCCAGTGGCATATCGGACTGTCCGGTGAGCCAACAGCGCCCGTGCCAACGGTCGTCCGCGCGATCAACGCGCGACACGTGGCTGCTCCAACAGTCGGCTGGTGCACCGGACTGTCCGGTGCGCCATCTGACCCGCGGGAGCAACGGTCGACTGTGCCCGATTTGGAAGGAAATCACGCACCGGACAAGCTACAGTAGCTGTCCGGTGGCGCACCGGACTGTCCGATGCATCACTCGACAGAAGGCAAGGATAGCCTTCCATGTTGATCTCCAACGGCTCCTAGCTGCCTTAGGGCTATAAAAGGGACCCCTAGGCGCATGGAGGAGAATAGGACTGGGCGTTCGGGTTTACCCGAAAATTCGGGTCGGGCTTTTCGGTTTTTTTAAATTTCGGGTTTTCAATAGTTGAACCCGTACTCGTACCCGAAATTTCGGGTACCCGCAATTTCGGGTACCCATAAATTCGGGTTTGGGTTTGTGTAAAATTCGGGTACCCGTTATTGCCTTTGACAAAATCACAAACTCAAATCACAAACTCAAATCACACTTGGTTGTTGCCTGTTGGTCCACTCGGGGCAATGCGTGTGCATGGCGGGCGCCTGGACGTTGGCCTGGACAGCGCCTTGGTGAGGCCGCGGTGCCTGGACGCTAGCGTCGTGTGAGCGCTGGCGACTGGCGTGCGACCGGCTGGACAGGTTACAGTTGTAGCCTGGGCGATGGCCGATGGGGGGCGCGCCGCAGCCGCCGCTGGTGCCGCGCCAGGGACAACCGTCGCTGGTGCCACGCCAGGGACTCAGGGACCGGACAAGGGAGACAGGACTCAGGGAGCTAGGGTTGGCTGGATTGGGAGGTTTCGATTTCGCAGTAGGCTGCCAACTGGGTCGTGGGCTGTGGAGCTAGCGCTCGGCCTGGCGCCTGGCGGCCTTCTAGTAGAATGGATATCGGGTAGAATGGGTACTTCGGGTACCGCAGGTTAGTACCCGATTAGGCCCAAACTTAGTTCGGGTATTCAGTTTCGTTACCCGCTGGAGCTATTTGGGTAACGGGCTTCGAGCTAAACGGGTATGGGTTCGGGTATTTCGGGTATAGGGCTTCGGGCTCGGGTTTTATGCTCAGGCCTAGAGGAGAACACCAAGCATTCTCTAAGCATACTAAGATATCCAGACTCCGCTCCCACGCATTTGATTCGTCGTGTTAGTGATTTAAGCTCCATTCGAGTTGTGAACTCCCCGTGTTATCATTTGAGCTCAAGTCTTCACTTGTGTGTGTGTGTGCTGCGGATTGAATCTTGTGTGTGTTGCTTTTCCCTTCCTTACTTCTATGTTTTTTTTGTGATCATCACTGTAAGGGCGAGAGGCTCCAAATTGTGGAGATTCCTCGCAAACGGGAAAATACTCTAAAAGAAAAGATCGTGGTATTCAAGTTGATCATCGGATCACTTGAAAGGGGTTGAGTGCAACCCTTGTCCATTGGAACGCCACAACGTAGAAGTAGGCAAGTGTTACTTGGCTGAACCACGGGATAAAAATCGCGTGTCTCTTGTGTTGCTTTCTCTGTGATTGTTTTGTTCACAAGAACTCGCCTCAAAGCTACTTATTCGAACTAACACTTTTATAACTAAGTTTTGTGGCTATTTAGTGTTTGATTTTATAGGATCACCTATTCACCCCCTAGGTGCTCTCAATTGGTATCGAAACCATACTCTTCATTCAAGGGACTAACCACCCGAAGAGATGGATCCTAAGGGAAAGGGGATGGTGGTCAACGATAAGGAAAAGGAGTCCCTCTTCAACGAGCCAAGGAACGACAAGCCCACTGACTCAGGTTCGAGTCACAGGAAGAGGGATGGGAATAAGAAGAGGCGCATCAAGAAAATCATCTACTATGACAGCGATGCCTCCTCTTCTTCACCAAGAGATGACGACGACGATGTCTCTTCGTCGAAAAAGAAAACGGTTAATCAAAACTACTCTTTTGACTATTCTCGTATTCCATACAATTCAAAGACTATTCTTTCTGGAGTCATAAAATACGTAGTCATTTATTTTCCCTCCATCCTAGTATCTGGTAGATTGTTGAAAACGGAATGCATTTTGATAGTACTGACAATCCTGATGTTATAAATGAGCAAATTCATAAGAATGCCCAAGCTACTACTATGTTGCTAGCATCTCTTTGCAGGGATGAGTACAATAAAGTGAGTTAGGGAGGTTCACAAGATATCACAACGCCAAATAGATCTGGGACACCCTCAAGATATCATATGAGGGAAATGATGCCACCATGATCACTAAGATGGAACTGGTAGAGGGTGAGCTAGGGAGGTTCGCAATGATCAGGGGAGAGGAGCTAACACAAATCTACAATAGGCTCAAGACCTTGGTCAACAAGATACGAAGCCACGGAAGCACAAGATGGACGGATCATGATGTCGTCCGACTCATGCTAAGGTCTTTTACTGTAATTGACCCCCATCTTGTCAATCTTATTCGTGAAAAATCCCAGGTACACCAAAATGACGCCCGAGGAGATCCTCAGAAAATTCGTGAGCGGGCGCATGATGGTGAAGGAGGCTCGATACGTGGACAATGCACTAAATGGTCCACTGTCCGTCTACGAGCCACAGCCTGTTGCTCTCAAAGCAACTAGCAGCAAGGAGACGCTACCAAGCAAGGTAGCACAAGTAGAGGCTGCTGGGCTAAATGAAGATGAGATAGTGCTTATCATCAAGCTCTTCAAAACCACACTCAAGGGACGCAAGGAGTACCCCAACAAGAATAGAACAAAGGGAAAATGCTCCTGGTTCAAATGCGGTAAGACTGGTCACATTATTGCTCAATATCCCGATAATGAGAATGACCAGGCATAAGAAAGACATGGGAAGAAGGAGAAAAATAATAATTACAGGAAGGCGAAGGGCGAGGCGCATCTAGGAAAAGAATGGGATTCTGACTGCTCTTCATCAGACTCCAACGACGAAGGACTTGCTGCCTCGGCCTTCGACAAGTCCTCACTCTTCCCCAACGAATGCCATACATGCCTTATGGCCAAGGAAAAGAAGGTACACATTCGAGACACTCCCAAGTACACTTCATCTAGTGATGAAGATTCTTCTGATGGTGAAGTAGACTACACTGACCTGTTTAGAGGACTAGATAGAGCTAAGGTAGAAAAATTAATGAATTAATTGATGCTCTAAATAAAAAGGATCGATTGTTAGAAAAGCAAGATGATATTTTATATGAGGAACATGACAAGTTTGTTAATGTTCAAAAATCTCTTGCTTTAGAAGTTAAAAGGAATGGAATGCTATCCTCTGAGTTATCTGCTTGCCATGAATCTGTCTCTAGTTTAAGGAGTTTAAATGATGAATTAAATGCTAAGCTAGAGGAAGTCAACAAAACTAGTTCATGTGTAGAGCATGTTGTTATTTGTAATAGATGTAAGGATTTTGATGTTGATGCTTGTGATGAACATCTTGCTTCTATTACTAAATTAAACAATGAGGTGGCAAGTCTTAATGCTCAACTTAAGACCTGCAAGTTGATTTTGATAAATTGAAATTTGCAAGGGATGCCTACACCGTTGGTAGACACCCCTCAATTAAGGATGGACTTGGTTTTCAAAAGAAAACCAAGAACTTGACGAGCCAAAGGACTCCCGTTCTCAACAAGGAGAAAGGGAAGGCCCCTATGGCTAATAGTCCCCAAAAGAATCATGCTTACATTTATGATAGAAAATTTACTAGGAATGCTCATAATGATAAATACTATGATCATGCTATGATTGCCTCTAGTTCAACTTTTGTTCATGGTAGAAGTAGGCCTAGGAGAAATCATGTTGTGTCTCATGCTCCTAAGAAAATGTGCAATGGACCGTCTACTATTTATCATGCTTGCAATACTTCGTTTGTTCTTTCATGTAAGAATGCTAAAGTAGTCGCTAGGAAGTTGGGATCCAAATGCAAGGGAGACAAGACTTGTATTTGGGTTCCAAAAGCTATTGTGACTAACCTTGCAGGACCCAACAAGTGTTGGGTACCTAAAACCCAAGCTTAAATTGCCTTGCAGGTTTATGCATCCGGGGGCTCAAGCTGGATTATCGACAGCGGATGCACAAACCACATGACGGGGGAGAAGAAGATGTTTACCTCCTACGTCAAGAACAAGGATTCCCAGGATACAATCATATTTGGAGATGGGAATCAAGGCAAGGTCAAAGGTTTGGGAAAGATAGCCATCACAAGCGAGCACTCCATTTCAAATGTATTTTTAGTAGAGTCACTAGGATACAACCTTTTGTCTGTAAGTCAATTGTGCCACATGGGTTACAATTGTTTGTTTACAAATGTTGATGTATCTGTCTTTAGAAGGAGTGATGGTTCATTAGCTTTTAAGGGTGTATTAGACGACAAGCTCTATTTAGTTGATTTTTCGAAAGAGAATGCTGATCTAGATGCATGCTTAATGGCTAAGACTAGTATGGGCTGGCTTTGGCATCGCCGTCTAGCACATGTTGGGATGAAGAACCTTCATAAACTTCTAAAGGGAGAACATGTGTTAGGAATAACCGATGTCTGTTTTGAGAAAGACAGACCTTGTGTAGCATGTCAGGCAGGGAAACAGGTGGGAAGCACTTATCATAGCAAGAACGTAATGACAACATCAAGACCACTGGAGCTTCTTCACATGGACCTCTTTGGACGCATTGCCTACCTCAGCATCGGGGGAAGTAAGTATGGTCTTGTAATTGTTGATGACTTTTCTCGCTTCACTGGGGTGTTGTTTTTGCAGGACAAATCAGAAACCCAAGGGACCCTAAAGCGCTTTCTAAAGCGGGCTCAAAACGAATTTGAGCTAAGGGTGAAAAAGATAAGGAGCGACAACGGGTCCAAGTTCAAGAATCTGCAAGTTGAGGAGTATCTTGAGGAGGAAGGCATCAAGCATGAGTTCTCCGCTCCCTATACACCACAGCAAAATGGTGTAGTAGAGAGGAAGAACAGGATGCTAATCGACATGGCGAGAACGATGCTTGGAGAGTTCAAGACACCCGAGCGGTTTTATTCGGAAGCTGTGAACACAGCCTGCCACGCCATAAACCGGCTCTATCTTCATCGCCTCCTCAAGAAGACCTCCTACGAACTCCTTACTGGTAACAAACCCAATGTCTCTTACTTTCATGTATTTGGGAGCAAATGCTACATTCTGGTGAAGAAAGGTAGACATTCTAAATTTGCTCCCAAGGCAGTAGAAGGGTTTTTACTAGGGTATGACTCAAATACAAAGGCGTATAGAATCTTCAACAAATCATCGGGATTGGTTGAAGTCTCTAGCGATGTTGTATTTGATGAGACTAATGGCTCTCCAAGAGAGCAAGTTGATCTTGATGACATAGATGAAGAATAAGTTCCGATAGCTGCAATGCGAACGATGGCGATAGGCGATGTGTGACCATAGGAACCACATGAAGAAGATCAACCATCTTCCTCTACGATGGTGCATCCCCCAACACAAGACGATGAACAGGTACCTCTAGAAGAAGGGCATGATCAAGGGGGAGCACAAGAAGATCAAGTGATGGAGGAAGAAGCACCATGGGTCCCTCCAACTCAAGTCCGAGCAACGATCCAAAGACATCACCCCGTCGATCAGATTCTGGGTAACATCAGCAAGGGAGCTCACGATTAGCTAATTTTTGTGAGCATTACTCATTTGTCTCTTCTATTGAGCCTTTCAGGGTAGAAGAGGCCTTGTAGGATCCATACTAGGTGTTGGCCATGCAGGAAGAGCTCAACAACTTCAAGAGAAATGAAGTCTAGAGCCTGGTGCCACGTCCAAAGCAAAATGTTGTGGGAACCAAGTGGGTGTTCCGCAACAAGCAAGACGAGCATAGGGTGGTGACAAGAAACCAGGCTCGACTTGTGGCAAAAGGTTATGCCCAAGTCGCAGGTTTGGATTTCGAGGAGACTTTTGCTCCTGTGGCTAGGTTAGAGTCTATTCGAATATTATTAGCCTATGCCGCTCACCACTCTTTTAGGCTGTTTCAAATGGACGTAAAGAGCGCTTTCCTCAACGGGCCAATCAAGGAGGAGGTATACATGGAACAACCCCCTGGCTTTGAGGATGACAGGTATCCCGACCACGTGTATAAGCTCTCTAAGGCGCTCTATGGACTTAAGCAAGCCCCAAGAGCATGGTATGAATGTCTTAGAGATTTCTTAATTACTAATGCTTTCAAGGTTGGGAAAGCTGATCCCACTCTTTTTACCAAGACTTGTGATGGTGATCTCTTTGTGTGCCAAATTTATGTCGATGACATAATATTTGTTTCTACTAACCAAAAGTCTTGTGAGGAGTTTAGCAGGGTGATGATGCAAAAGTTCGAGATGTCGATGATGGGTGAGTTGACCTACTTCCTTGGGTTCCAAGTGAAGCAACTCAAAGATGGCACCTTCATTTCCCAAACGAAGTACACTCAGGATCTTCTTAAGAGGTTTGGGATGAAGGACGCCAAGCCCGCGAAGACACCGATGGGAACTGACGGACATGTTGACCTCAATAAAGGAGGTAAGTTCGTTGATCAAAAGGCATACCGATCCATGATAGGTTCATTACTTTATTTATGTGCTAGTAAACTGGACATTACACTAAGTGTATGCATGTGTGCTAGATATCAATCTGACCTCAAGGAATGTCACCTTGTGGCTGTTAAGCGAATTCTTAGATATTTAGTTTCTATGCCTTGCTTTGAGATATGGTATTCAAAGGGGTCTACCTTTGACTTAATTGGATACTCAGACTCCGATTATGTCGGGTGCAAGGTTGATAGGAAGAGCACATCAGGGACGTGCCAATTTCTAGGAAGGTCCCTGGTGTCCTGGAGTTCAAAGAAACAAACATCTGTTGCCCTATCCACCGCTAAGGCCGAGTATGTTAACGCAGGACAGTGTTTCGTGCAACTACTTTGGATGAGGCAAACCCTCCGGGACTTTGGCTACAATCTGAGCAAAGTCCCACTCCTATGTGACAATGAGAGTGCAATTCGCTTGGCGGATAATCCTGTTGAACACAGCCGCACTAAACACATAGACATCTGGCATCACTTCCTGAGAGACCACCAGCGAAAGGGAGATATCAAGGTGTACCATATTAACACCGAGAACCAGCTAGCCGATATCTTCACTAAGCCTTTAGATGAGAAAAGGTTTTGTAGGTTGCGTAGTGAGCTAAATGTCTTAGATTCGCGTAACTTGGATTGATCTATAGCATACATGTGTTCTATGCCTTTGATCATGTTAATTTGAGCATTTATATCAATTGTTGCTTATTTATGGTGTTCAAGTTATACAAGTCACCCCCTGGACCTCACAAGTCCGTATGCAAATGATGCACGTGCTTAGGGGAAGTGTGCTACAACTTAATCCCTTTGAGACTAATTTGTTGGTTGAGTACACTTGTTGTAGTCTCGAAGGTACATTGAAAGGGAAAATGGACTTGGACGATGCGAAGACTTCCACTGCACTCCGATATTAGTGTATTTAATTCCAAGTTCATTCTTATGCTCTCATTGCCTTTTTTGTTCTAAATTGACATTTTTGGTGAGGCAAATGGGGTTAAAGGGCAAAAAATGATTCCGTTTTGGTGCTTAATGCCAAAGGGGGAGAAATTAAGGCCAAAGCAAATGGATCAGCTACCACTTGTGAGTTTCAAAAATAGTAGAGCTAGAATTTGCATTTTGCCCAAAATGTTCTTATTGCAAAATTCGGTCTTTTATGGGGGAGAATTTTGATTATGGGAAAAGGGAGAGTTTTTGGCACTTGATCAATTTCACTCTTGGAATATCTCTCTTTGTGCCCAAACAAGCGTGTTTGACTTAGAGATAGGAAAATGAATTTGATTTGCAAAAACAAACCAAGTGGTGGCAAAGAGTGATCCAAATATGCAATCATAGGCAAAAACAATTTGGTCTTCAATTACATTGATATTGCACTTCCCTTGTTGCTTTTTGATGTGTTGGCATAAATCACCAAAAAGGGGGAGATTGAAAGAGAAGAAACGAATTGGAAGAGAGTTGGCTTTGTACAGCGAGCACCTGCTCGGGCCTGGCGCACCGGACTGTCCGGTGGCGCACCGGACAGTGTCTGGTGCCCCAGGCGAGTCTCCGGTGAACTAGCTACTCTCGGAAATCAACGGAGTCGTACGACTATAATTCACCAGACTGTCCGGTGGTGCAGCGGACTGTCCGGTGACTCATCCACGGCGAACTCGTCGCTCTCGGGAAAAGGAACAGGGCGACGTGGCTATAATTCATCGGACTGTCTGGTGGCGCACCGAACTGTCCGGTGAGCCAACGGCGCCCGCGCCAACGGTCGTCCGCATGATCAACGCGCGACACGTGGCTGCTCCAACGGTCGGCTGGGTGCACCGGACAGTGTTCGGTGCGCCAGCTGACTCGTGGGAGCAACGGTCGACTGTGCCCGATTTGGAAGGAAATCACGCACCGGACAAGCTACAGTAGTTGTCTGGCGGCGCACCGGACTGTCTGGTGTGCCACTCGACAGAAGGCAAGGATAGCCTTCCATGTTGATCTCCAACGGCTCCTAGCTGCCTTGGGGCTATAAAAGGGACCCCTAGGCGCATGGAGGAGAACACCAAGCATTCTCTAAGCATACTAATACATCCAGACTCCGCTCCCACGCATTTGATTCGTCGTGTTAGTGATTTGAGCTCCATTCGAGTTGTGAACTCCCTGTGTTGTCATTTGAGCTCAAGTCTTCACTTGTGTGCGTGTGTGTGCTGCGGATTGAATCTTGTGTGTGTTGCTTTTCCCTTCCTTACTTCTGTGTTTCTTTTGTGATCATCATTATAAGGGCGAGAGGCTCCAAATTGTGGAGATTCCTCACAAACGGGAAAATACTCTAAAAGAAAAGACCATGGTATTCAAGTTGATCATCGGATCACTTGAAAGGGGTTGAGTGCAACCCTCGTCCATTGGGACGCCACAACGTGGAAGTAGGTAAGTGTTACTTGGCCGAACCACGGGATAAAAATCGCGTGTCTCTTGTGTTGCTTTCTCTGTGATTGTTTTGTTCACAAGAACTCGCCTCAAAGCTACTTAGTCGAACTAACACTTTTATAACTAAGTTTTGTGGCTATTTAGTGTTTGATTTTATAGAATCACCTATTCACCCCCCTCTAGGTGCTCTCAATACTTGTAATGGTTACTATGCATTCATATCCTTCATCCTATGAATGAATTATGAACACATAAATTACAAAATATTTTTGAAATAAGTAAATCCGAGTTTGATATCTTTATGTGTTTTCAAAAGGGGGAGAAAGTATCTTCAATAAATTGTAAAACCCTCTTGAACACTAAGAGGAGAATTTCATTGAGGGGGAGTTTTGTTTAAGTCAAGGGAAAAGCATTTGAGATAGGGGGAGAAAATTTCAAATCTTGAAAATGCTTCTTTCAATCTTATTCATGTACCTCTGATTGCAAAAATGTTTTGAAAAGAATTTTACAAAAGGATTTGCAAAAACAAAACTAGTGGTGCAAGCGTGGTCCAAAATTTTAAATAAGAAGAAAACATCCATGCATATCTAGTAGAAATAATTATTGGTTTCATTCCAAGCAACCTTTGCACTTACTTTATGCAAACTAGTTCAATTCAGCACTTTTATATTTGCTTTGGTTTGTGTTGGCATCAATCACCAAAAAGGGGGAGATTGAAAGGGAAATAGGGTAAAACCTTTTCCAAATGAATTTTGGTGGTTGAATTGCCCAACACAAATTATCGGACTAACTTGTTTGCTCTAGAATATATGTTCTACAGGTGCCAAAGGTTCACAACAAACCAATACAAAGATAAAAGAAAGGGTTCAAAACAAAGGAGCAAAGTTAAACCGAAGGCAGCCCTGGTCTGGCGCACCGGACAGTGTCCGGTGTGCCACCGGACAGTGTCCGGTGCACCAGGGAGGATTCACTCGAACTTGCCAGCTTCGGGAATTTGGGGAGGCCGCTCCGCTATAATTCACCGGACTGTCCGGTGTGACACCGGACTGTTCGGTGTGCCAGCGGAGCAATGGCTACTTCGCGCCAACGGTCGTCTACAAATGAACAGTGAAAGCAAATAGTGTGCGCCTGCATGCGCAGAAGTCAGAGCAGGCCTAGAAGGCACACCGGACAGTGAACAGGAGCTGTCCGGTGCACCACCGGACTGTCCGGTGGCCCCACTTGTCAGAGCTCCAACGGTCGAACCCTAACGGTTGGGTGACGTGGCTGGCACACCGGATAGTGTCCGGTGGCGTACCGGACTGTCCGGTGCGCCATACGACAGCAGCCATCCCTAACGGCCACTTTGGTGGTTGGGGCTATAAATACCCTCCAACCACCACACTTCAAGGCATCCAAGTTTTAGCCATTTGCATTCAATACAAGAGCTCTAGACTGCACTCCAAGACACAAACAAAGAGATCAAATCCTCTCCCAAGTCCAAAGTTCATTCCAATCAAATAGTGACTAGAGAGAGTGACTGTTGGAACTTGCTCACAGGCGCAAGTTGATCCAACGGGGGGGTGTAATAGCGCAAACAGGGTTTCAGCACGTGATGGCAAAAGCTCTGTTCATCCAGCCTCTCAAGGGCACTGTGCGGGGGTATTTATAGGTATCTAAGTGCCCAGCGTCCTGTGTTAAGGATGCATGTGCGGGGCGATTTGGTTGAGGAGTTTGTGGCGTACGGGGTATGGCCTTTGGCGCATGGCTGGGCGCTAGGCGAAGTGTGCCCTCGCCAGATGCCTTCCCATGGTGGGAAGCTGGTGCGAAGTCCTGCCTTCGCGCTGGATCTGCATAGCCGCGATCCGGCCGCCTTTGTGCGTGAGGCGGAGGATGGGGCGGTGCGGATCATTGCTCGGTACGTGCTGAGGACAGAGGGCCAGCGTAGCTGGGACATTCGCGGGTCAAATGACCGCTTGAACAGGGTTTTTGAGTTGAATCGTCTGCCGTATGGCGGTTATCCCGGCCAAGACGATGTGGATCGTCGCGGGAAGAAACCGGTGGTAGAGTCTGGAGACGACCCCGCGCCGGCGGCCGCCCCGTCCTCTAAGAAGAGGAAACTAGGTACTGCTGTGGGAGGACTTGGGGTTTCTGATGGTTTTGCTAGAGAATTGATGAGGACATGCGCGGCCCCGGGGGGAAGGATGTCTTCGCCCGAGCTCCGGGAGTCTTCGGCGCGGATGCTGAGGGTTACCGAGGGTTGGTGGCCTAAGAATGTTCCTATCCCCCGCGCGGCCGGCGAAGACTTTTTTACATCTCGCATGGTTCGTGATTGGAAAGTGTTTCCTTACGGGCGGAATATTGCTGTTGTTGTGTCGGCAGTGATGGACAAGGATCGCCAGGGAGCTGCATAGAAGCGCCAGGCGGTCGTCAGGCTTCATGAAGCCAGGCCGAAGAGGCAGCGGGGGGCTGCGAAGGCTACTGCCCCCGGCGGAGGCCAGCCGCCGCTGGTGGCGAAGTCGGCCGTCCCTGCATCCAGCAGGGCGCCAGAGGCTGCGAAGGCGGCTGCCGCCGGTGGTTCCGAGTCTGTGAAGGCCGCCCCTGTGCCCAGCGGGGTGCCGAAGGCTGTGAAGGCGGCCCGAGAGTTGCCGCCGCCGGGCAAGCGCATCGCCGACTTCGCCACCAACATTAGTGTGGAAGATTATCTTGTTGGTAAGTCGCTGGCTCGATTTTTTTTGTTGATAAGTTGATATGTTGCAGGGTCGGACGAAGGCCAACTTGTTGTTGCTCTGCCTGCCGGGGGAAAGGGCGGTGCTTTTAGTGCTGGTGGCGAGATTTCGGCGCTCGCTGCAGTCAGGGACGAAGCGGGTGTTGTGTCCCGCCAGCTGAAGGAGCTGAAGGAGGCACTAAGTCAGGTACGTGGAGCTGGACTTCGGTTTTTTACCGGCTTTGCTGGGGCTGTGGTCTTATGTGTGTCTTGTAGGAGACTGACTTCGCTGACCGCACGACGTCGGGAGCCCTGACGGCAGTTGTGTCTGCCAAAGTCGAGAGACTTCGGACGCAACATGCTGACGCCGTCCGGGAGAAGTCGGCCGCCAACAGCAAATGCCGCAAGCTGGCGGATAAGGTGGCCACGCTGGAGGGTGAGAGGACTGACCTCCGGCACCAACTGGCGGAGGAAAGGAAGGAGGCCAATGAGGCCCTTGCCAAGGCGCAGTCTGCGCAGGCGGAGGCCAATTTGGCGCGGGTGGAGGGCAGTCTTGCCAGGCAGCGCGCCGAGGAGTTGGAGGGGCGGCTCAACGCTCTGCAGGTCCGAGTGGAGAGGGCCGAGGCTTCAACGCGCTCGGAGGCTGAGCGGACACGCAAACAGCTTGTGGACTCATACCATGAGCTGGGCGCGCGGATCGCTGACTTCGAAGTGCCGGATCGAGAGCCCGGACTTCGCTGCTTCGAGTGGATACAAGAGGAGCTGCTGGCGCTCCCCACCATTGTGGAGGGGTTTATGTCCTACGCCTCCCTGGTCACCTGCGAGGGGGCGATGAACGCGTTATCTCGCGAAGGGTGCCGGCACTATGAGGTCTTCGACCAAGCTGATGAGGATTTCGAGCGTGATGTCTACAAGGTTGAGGACCCTATAGTGAAGGAATCCGCTGGAGCCCTCTACGACCGGATGTGGGGCCCCCACGGTCGGGAGGTGGTCAGGGAGCGGGCCGAGACGGCGAGGGGTCAGGTAATGTTTGTGAAAGGGAAATGTGCCCTTGGGCCATTTCTAAGTATTTTGGTGATTTAGTGTCCAACACAAGTGCCTAAGTGTAAAAAGGTGGACAATGTACAAATCAAGGATAAAGGTATGTTTCTCAGACTTAGTACATTGTTTTATGGACTAATGTATTGTGTCTAAGTGCTGGAAACAGGAAAAATCCAATTGGAAATGTCTTAGCTCGAGCAGCCAAGAATCTGCTCAGTCTGGGAGCACCGGACTGTCCGGTGGTGCACCGGACAGTGTCCGGTGCGCCAGGCTGGCTCGAGCAAAGTGGCTGTTCTCGGGACTTCGACGGTGGTGTACGACTATAATTCACTGGACTGTCCGGTGGGGCACCGGACTGTCCGGTGGGCCGTTCACAGGCGAACTCGTTGCTCTCGGGAATTCATCGGCGACGTACGACTATAATTCACCGGACTGTCCGGTGTGCACCGGACTGTCCGGTGAGCCAACGGTCGGCAGGGCCAACGGTCGGCCGCGCGATCTGCGCGGGACACGTGGCCGAGCCAACGGCTAGAAGGGGGCACCGGTCTGTCCGGTGTGCACCGGACATGTCCGGTGCGCCAACGGCTCTCAGGCTGCCAACGGTCGACTGCGCCATTTATGGAAGAAAATCAGGCACCGGACTGTCCGGTGTGCACCGGACTGTCCGGTGCGCCAGTCGACAGAAGGCAAGATCAGCCTTCCTAAATTGCTCTCAACGGCTCCTAGCTGCCTTGGGGCTATAAAAGGGACCCCTAGGCGCATGGAGGAGTACACCAAGCATTCCTACAACATTCTTAAGCACCAAGACATCGATTCCGCGCCTTTGATTCTTTGCGATAGCAATTAGAGCTCTAGTTGAGTAGTGAACTCATTGAGTTGTGTTGTGAGCTCTCGTTGCGACTTGTGTGCGTGGTGTTGCTGTGATTTCTTGTCTTGAGTGTGTTGCTAATCCCTCCCTTGCTCTGTGCTTCTTTGTGAATTTCAAGTGTAAGGGCGAGAGGCTCCAAGTTGTGGAGATTCCTCGCAAACGGGATTGAGAAAAAGCAAGCAAAACACCGTGGTATTCAAGTGGGTCTTTGGACCGCTTGAGAGGGGTTGACTTCAACCCTCGTCCGTTGGGACGCCACAACGTGGAGTAGGCAAGCGTTGGTCTTGGCCGAACCACGGGATAACCACCGTGTCATCTCTGTGATTGATCTTGTTGGTTATTGTGTTTTGTTGAAGATTCCTCTCTAGCCACTTGGCGGTTATTGTGCTAACACTTAACCAAGTTTTTGTGGCCTAAGTTTTAAGTGTTACAGGATCACCTATTGACCCCCCTCTAGGTGCTCTCAATTGGTATCGGAGCCGTTCTCTTCACAAAGGGACTAACCGCCCGAAGAGATGGATCCTAAGGGGAAGGGAATCATGATCAACGACAAAGAGAAGGAATCCTTCGTCAACGAGCCGAAGGATGACAAGCCTACCGACTCCGGCTCGGGCCATAGACGGAAGGATGGGAAGAAGAAGAAGACGAGGCGCATCAAGGAGATCGTCTACTACGACGACAGCGATGAGTCTACTTCTTCCCAAAAGGACGACGACCACAATGACTACGAGAGAAGGAAACCGGTCAATTCAAACTTTTCTTTTGATTACTCTCGTATTCCTCAAAGTACAAATGCTCATTTATTATCTATTCCACTTGGTAAACCTCCTCATTTTGATGGAGAGGACTACGGATTTTGGAGTCACAAAATGCGTAGTCACTTGTTCTCTCTCCATCCTAGTATATGGGAGATTGTAGAGAGTGGAATGCACTTTGATAGTTCGGATAGTCCCATGTTCATTAATGAGCAAATTCATAAGAATGCACAAGCTACTACTGTTCTTCTAGCTTCATTGTGCAGGGATGAATACCACAAAGTGAGTGGCTTGGATAATGCCAAGCAGATCTGGGACACCCTCAAGATTTCACATGAGGGGAACGACGTCATCTTGCTCACCAAGATGGAGTTGGTGGAGGGCGAGCTTGGACGGTTCGCGATGATAAGGGGCGAGGAGCCAACCCAAACATACAACCGGCTCAAGACCTTTATCAACAAAATAAGGAGCTACGGAAGCACGCGATGGACGGACCACGACGTCGTCCGACTGATGCTAAGGTCCTTTACCGTTCTTGATCCTCATTTGGTGAATAATATTCGTGAGAATCCCAGGTACACCAGAATGTCGCTCGAAGAAGTCCTTGGAAAATTCGTAAGCAGGCGAATGATGATCAAGGAGGCAAGATACGTGGACGACGCATTAAATGGACTAATCAACGAGCCTCAACCCCTTGCTCTCAAGGCAACAAGAAGCAAGGAGGCGCTACCGAGCAAGGTGGCACAAATTGAGGCGGCCGGACTTTAATGATGAAGAGATGGCCCTCATCATCAAGAGATTCAAGACGACACTAAAGGGTCGCAAGGGGCAGCCAAGCAAGACCAAGACAAAGGGGAAGCGCTCATGCTTCAAATGTGGTAAGCTTGGTCATTTTATTGCTAACTGTCCCGACAATGATAGTGACCAGGATCAAGGGAACAAGAGGGAGAAGAAGAAAAACTATAAGAAGGCAAAGGACGAGGCACATCTTGGCAAGGAGTGGGATTCAGATTGCTCCTCGTCCGACTCCGACAATGAAGGACTCGCCGCCACCGCCTTCAACAAGTCGTCCCTCTTCCCCAACGAGCGTCACACATGCCTTATGGCAAGGGAGAAGAAGGTATGTACTCAAGACTCTACCTATGCTTCTTCAAGTGAGGACGAATCTAGTGATGAGGATGAAATAGACTATTCATGTTTATTTAAGGGCCTAGATAGAACCAAGGTAGATAAAATTAATGAATTGATTGATGCCTTGAATGATAAGAATAGGCTTTTAGAAAAACAAGAAGATTTGTTGTATGAAAAACATGACAAATTTATAGAAGCACAAAAATCTTATGCTTTCATGTGAATTATCTTCTTGCCATGAGACAATTTCTAGCTTAAGGAGCATGAATGATGATTTGAATGCTAAGTTAGAAATAGCTAGTAAATCAACAACTTGTGTAGAAAATGTTGTTATTTGCAATAGATGTAAAGATTTTGATATTGATGCTTGTAGTGAACACATAGCTTCTATTGCAAAGTTAAATGATAAAATGGCTAGTCTTATTGCCCAACTTAAGGCTAGCAAAAGTGATTTTGATAAACTAAAATTTGCTAGGGATGCCTACACGATTGGTAGACACCCCTCAATTAAGGATGGGCTTGGCTTCAAGAGGGAAGCCAAGAACTTAACAAGCCATAAGGCTCCCATCTCCGCCAAGGAGAAAGGGAAGGCCCCTATGGCAAGTAGTACTAAAAAGAACCATGCTTTTATGTACAATGATAGAAGACAGTCTCATAGGAGTTGTAATGCTTTTGATTCACATGTCTATGATTCTTATGCTATGTATGCTTCCAGTTCTTCCTATATGCATGGTAGAGATATGCCTAGGAAAAATATTCATCATGTGCCTAGAAAGAATATTGTTCATGTTCCTAGAAAAGTTATGAATGGTCCCTCTACAATTTATCATGCTTTAAATGCTTCCTTTGCTATTTGTAGAAAGGATAGGAAGATAGTTGCTAGGAAATTAGGGGCAAAATGCAAGGGTGATAAAACTTGCATTTGGGTCCCTAAGGAAATTGTGACTAACCTTGTAGGACCCAACAAGAGTTGGGTACCTAAGACCCAAGCCTAAATTTGCCTTGCAGGTTTATGCATCCGGAGGTTCAAGCTGGATTATCGACAGCGGATGCACGAACCATATGACGGGGGAGAAGAGGATGTTCACTTCCTACGTCAAGAATAAGGATTCCCAAGATTCAATCATATTCGATGATGGGAACCAAGGCAAGGTGAAAGGTTTAGGCAAGATTGCAATATCTAATGAGCACTCTATCTCTAATGTGTTTTTAGTTGAGTCTCTTGGATATAATTTACTATCTGTCAGTCAATTATGTAATATGGGATATAATTGTCTATTTACAAATGTAGATGTGTCTGTCTTTAGAAGATGTGATGGTTCACTAGCTTTTAAGGGTGTACTAGACGGCAAACTTTATTTAGTTGATTTTGCAAAAGAAGAGGCCGGTCTAGATGCATGCTTAATGGCTAAGACCTGCATGGGCTGGTTGTGGCATCGCCGCTTAGCACATGTGGGGATGAAGAACCTCCACAAGCTTCTAAAGGGAGAACACGTGATAGGTCTAACCAATGTACATTTCGAAAAAGATAGACCTTGTGCAGCTTGTCAAGCAGGTAAACAAGTGGGAGGAGCACATCACAGCAAGAATGTAATGACCACTTCAAGACATCTGGAGATGTTGCATATGGACCTCTTCGGACCCGTCGCCTATCTGAGCATAGGAGGAAGTAAGTATGGTCTAGTTATTGTTGATGACTTTTCCCGCTTCACTTGGGTGTTCTTTTTGCAGGATAAGTCTGAAACCCAAGGGACCCTCAAGCGCTTCCTAAGGAGAGCTCAAAATGAGTTTGAGCTCAAGGTGAAGAAGATAAGAAGCGACAACGGGTCCGAATTTAAGAATCTTCAAGTGGAAGAGTTCCTTGAGGAGGAGGGGATCAAGCACGAGTTCTCCGCTCCCTACACACCTCAGCAAAATGGTGTGGTAGAGAGGAAGAACAGAACGCTCATTGATATGGCGAGGACTATGCTTGGAGAGTTCAAGACCCCTGAGCGCTTTTGGTCGGAAGCCGTGAACACGGCTTGCCACGCCATCAACAGGGTCTACCTTCACCGCCTCCTCAAGAAGACTTCTTACGAGCTGCTAACTGGTAACAAACCCAATGTGTCTTATTTTCGTGTATTTGGGAGCAAGTGTTATATTCTTGTGAAGAAAGGTAGAACCTCTAAATTTGCTCCCAAAGCTGTAGAAGGGTTTTTATTAGGTTATGATTCAAATACAAAGGCGTATAGGGTCTTCAACAAATCATCGGGTTTGGTTGAAGTCTCTAGTGACGTTGTATTTGATGAGACTAATGGCTCTCCAAGAGAGCAAGTTGTTGATCTTGATGATGTAGATGAAGAAGACGTTCCAACGGCCGCGATACGTACCATGGCGATTGGAGATGTACGGCCTCAGGAACAATTGGAGCAAGATCAACCGTCTTCCTCAACTATGGTGCAACCCCCAACCCAAGATGACGAACAGGTACCTCAAGTGGAGGCGCATGATCAAGGGGGAGCACAGGATGATCAAGTTGAAGAGGAAGAAGCACCTCAGGCACCTCCAACCCAAGTTCGAGCGACGATCCAAAGGGATCATCCCGTCGACCAAATATTGGGTGATATTAGCAAGGGAGTAACTACTCGCTCGAGATTAGTTAATTTTTGTGAGCATTACTCTTTTGTCTCTTCTATTGAGCCTTTCAGGGTAGAAGAGGCCTTGCTAGATCCGGACTGGGTGTTGGCCATGTAGGAGGAACTCAACAACTTCAAGCGCAATGAAGTTTGGACACTGGTGCCTCGTCCCAAGCAAAATGTTGTGGGAACCAAGTGGGTGTTCCGCAACAAACAGGACGAGCACGGGGTGGTGACGAGGAACAAGGCTTGACTTGTGGCAAAAGGTTATGCCCAAGTCGCAGGTTTGGACTTTGAGGAGACTTTTGCTCCTGTGGCTAGGCTAGAATCAATTCGTATCCTGCTAGCATATGCCGCTCACCATTCTTTCAGGTTGTACCAAATGGATGTGAAGATCGCTTTCCTCAACGGGCCGATCAAGAAGGAGGTGTACGTGGAGCAATCCCCTGGCTTCGAGGATGAACGGTACCCCGACCACGTGTGTAAGCTCTCTAAGGCGCTCTATGGACTTAAGCAAGCCCCAAGAGCATGGTATGAATGCCTTAGAGACTTTTTAATTGCTAATGCTTTCAAGGTTGGGAAAGCCGATCCAACTCTTTTTACTAAGACTTGCGATGGTGATCTTTTTGTGTGCCAAATTTATGTCGATGACATAATATTTGGTTCTACTAATCAAAAGTCTTGTGAAGAGTTTAGCAGGGAGATGACGCAGAAATTCGAGATGTCGATGATGGGCGAGTTGAACTACTTCCTTGGGTTCCAAGTGAAGCAACTCAAGGACGGCACTTTCATCTCCCAAACGAAGTACACGCAAGACTTGCTAAAGCGGTTTGGGATGAAGGACGCCAAGCCCGCAAAGACGCCGATGGGAACTGACGGACACACCGACCTCAACAAAGGAGGTAAGTCCGTTGATCAAAAAGCATACCGGTCCATGATAGGTTCTTTGCTTTATTTATGTGCTAGTAGACCGGATATTATGCTTAGCGTATGCATGTGTGCTAGATTTTAATCCGATCCTAAGGAGTATCACTTAGTGGCTGTGAAGCGAATTCTTCGATATTTAGTCGCTACGCCTTGCTTCGGGATCTGGTATCCAAAGGGGTCTAACTTTGACTTGATTGGGTACTCAGATTCCCACTATGCTGGATGTAAGGTCGATAGGAAGAGTACATCGGGGACGTGCCAATTCTTAGGAAGGTCCCTGGTGTCATGGAATTCTAAGAAACAAACTTCCGTTGCCCTATCCACCGCTGAGGCCGAGTATGTTGCCGCAGGACAGTGTTGCGCGCAACTACTTTGGATGAGGCAAACCCTCAGGGACTTTAGCTACAATCTGAGCAAAGTCCCACTCCTATGTGATAATGAGAGTGCTATCCGAATAGTGGAAAATCCTGTTGAGCACAGCCGCACAAAGCACATTGACATCCGGCATCACTTTTTGAGAGACCACCAGCAAAAGGGAGATATCGAAGTGTTTCATGTTAGCACCGAGAACCAGCTAGCCGATATCTTTACCAAGCCTCTAGATGAGAAGACCTTTTGCAGGCTGCGTAGTGAGCTCAATGTCCTAGATTCGCGGAACTTGGATTGAATTGTAGCATACATGTGCTTATGCCTTTGATCAAGTTCATTCTGCATTTTTGTTGCTTATTGTGGTGCTCAAGTTGTACAAACACTCCCTGGACCTCATAAGTCCTTTTTACAAGTGATGCACATATTTAGGGGGAGCTGTGCTACAACTTGACCCTTTGAGACTAACCATATGCTTGAGTTTGCTTGTTTTAGTCTCAAAGGAGGTTTGTGAAGCGTCCCAATCCTCTGGGACTCAAATGTGATACAATTACTAGTCCCAGGAGGCTAGTAAACACATTTATACTTCAGATGATTTCAGATCTGCTTAAACGAGACAAACCTATAAAGGTGGCGAACAACTTTAAGAGTTGGTCCACAACTCGGGACATATCATCAGAGTGGGGCTGAAGCAGCCCGATATACGCAGCGAAGCAAATCAGCGGTCCAACAGCCACAGGCAAGGTTGGGAACAGTCGTAACTCTTACCCGATCTCCTTTTTTTCTGAAAAACAACAAATAAGCAAGGGTGAGTACAAACGTACTCAGCAGCCCACCTTCACCCGCGGAATGGGGAAATCAGATATAATGCATGGAATATGTAGAGCTCAGGATATTTGCAGAAACAACAATATTTTATGCAGGGTTGTTTTGAAAAACATTTTGTATTTTGCAAAGTGCATCCTCTCCAAAAGGAGCAGGAAGTTTTTCAATATTAGAACAAAATCCCCTGGACTAAACCATCCAGGTATCTCAGCAGTTTCCCACTGGTTTTCCTTTTCAAAAACAGCTACTGGACTTCCCGTCCACCATAGCTCACGGCTCAACCGCCGAACCTTTTTTAAAAACCACTTTTCAAAAACATCTCTTTTTTTGGAAAACAAAACATTAATTGTCATACCATACCAGACTCGTCCATTCCTGTGGACACAGACTATTCGAATAGGTTTTCAAACTCTGCGCAGAGGTGTACACTTTACCCACTAGTCCGGCTCTGCGATCTCATGATCAATGAGATCCGAATCCGAATCTCTTTCTTTCCCCGCACGTCCTAACCTTAACGGTTATCCGGAAGGAGTCAGGCCACCACCATGTCCAAACCGGACAAAACTTTCCCCCTCCTTATCCTCCCGGTGCTCCCCAGCCTTCATAACCCTGGGGTTGGACCGTACGAGTTTAGATTGAGTGACTGCCCACACAGTCTCGAGTGGTTGTACTTATCATGAGTACAGGTAGTGAAAGATGACAAACCGGTCCTTATACGAGGGGACAATCCTTCTGCTCACGCCTAAACCAGCTGAGCCATCACCTTAGGCCCTCCCCTAAACCAGGGAGTCCCTGATTATCCCTACTCAAAGGTGATAAGGGTGAAAACCCTTCATCATACACATTTTGAAAAACATTTTTTTTGAAAACTCACACCTTTCCTCAAATCATTTGTAACAAATATATTAGGGATTGATTGCGGCAAGCGGCTGGGTGGCCATAATAACTTGTCTTAAAATCATATCATGCATAAAATAACAGGCTGAGGGTTGTGGTTGTAAAACATAGGTAATTTATGCATCAAAGGGATCCAGTGAGCTTGTCGTGCTTATTCGGCGAAGGGGGAAGGGGAGCTCGCGGAACTGGCTTCTAGCTCCACTGCCTGGCGTAGACTTGCAGATCTGGCCTCCACAAGACGGCACGAACGCTCCAATAACTATGCAACATGAACAAGCAAACATACAAACCAGCAAGTATACCAACAAATATTTAGTATAGTGGTCAGAAAAGCGATATATGGATGGGTAGAGTCTTGAGTAGAATCTATGTCATGTGGTGTTGTGATATTACTGGTGGTGGAGCGGAGGTGCTTACCAGGAGGGTGGACCGGAGGCGAAGCGACACTATGCGTGTAGCCGGCAGAGCGGAGTAACTGAGTGGGTGGGGTGTTTGCCTTGGTTGAGGGTATTGAGTGTGTGTGGAGAGGGAGAGGGTAGTTGGGTGTATTTATAGCTGGGTGTATGTGGTGTAGCACAGTGAAGTTCACTGTTGGTGAGAATAGTGACGAATGAATCGTCTGACTTAGTATGAACAAGAGAGTTATAGGCAGAATATGTGACAAGAGTATTTTGGGAGTCTTCTGGAATATGAACCATGCTTAAGAGATGACATGGTTGGATAGGGAATAGTTTGATAAGAATTTAGAAACAAGAATTATTGGAATCTGAGTTTGGAAGCCTGATTCGAAGGAATCTCAAAGTCAAGCGTGCTCAACTTGGGGAAACCTGGGATGGGTGACCAGATGGGAAGTTCCCACTGGAAGGAAAACCACAGTCACCGGAGTTCGTATGATTGGAACATGGGTCTGGTTGGTCTTAGGTGGACTGGACAGCATGATGGATGAGTAGTTGAAATTTGGGATGACTAGATGACCGATGAATAGTAACGATGATTAGTAACGATGAATAGTGGCGATGGAAAAGAAATTATAGATATCATCGATGAATAGTAACTATGATGAATAGTAATGATAAATAGTAACGATGATGAATAGTGTATGTGAATAGTAACAATGAATAGTAATGGTGAATAGTAATGGTGAATAGTGATAGTGCATAGTTCGTATGAACGAACGATGAACGATGAATAGGAACTATGAACGAACGGACGAACGATCAAATGATCGGACGAACGAACGATCGGAATTTCGGCAGCATAACGGCAGGAAAAGATTATTTGGACGAACGAACGGACGAACGATCGAATGATCGTACGAACGAACGATCGGAATTTCGGCAGCATAACGGCAGGACAAAGATTATCTGGAAGAACGATGAATAGGGACTATGAACGAACGATGAACGATGAATAGGAACTATGAACGAACGATGAACGATCGAATGATCGAACGAACGAACGATCGGAATTTCGGCAGCATAACGGTGGGGCAAAGATTATTTGGACGAACGAACGGACGAACGATCGAATGATCGGACGAACGGACGAACGAACCATGAACGATCGGACGAACGATCGAACGATCGGACGAACGAACGAACAAACTAAGAACAGGGGACGAACGATCGAAGAACGATCGAACGATCCTTGTGCTAGTGTGTGCTTGTGTGGAACATGGAGTGGGTGTGTGTGGGGGGGGGGGAGAGAGTTGCCATGAAATGGCTTGGGGTGGGATGAGAGGAGGCCCTTGCCCCTCTATTTATAGCCATGGTGGGGGGATTAGGGGGAGGGATGAGAGGATTAGTGGGAGGATGAGAGGATTAGTGGGAGATTAGCATGCATTTGTCTTGTATAAGTGAGATTAGCTTGCAGAGCTCACCGTATGACACTGGAGGCATACGTATACGTATGAGCATGAGGAAAGTTATGAAGAAAATATTTGTAGGGACTTGAAAAATGATTCTGAAGGTATTTCTCAAGAGGAAAATACCTGGAGATATATTGGTGGAATATTTGGGCAATATTTCTGGAAAGAATTTGAGAGGGATCACTGGGGAAATATCTGGGCAGTATTTCTGAAAAGAAATTGAGGGTGATCACTTGGGAAATATTTGTAGGATATTTTGAGGAGGATTTTGGAGAGAATATAGACCACTATATTTTATTTGCTGATATCAACTCGCAAACAAACATTTTGAAATGAATTTTGAAATTCATTTTGAATTTAGAGCGAGTTTGAGAAAATTTCAAGATTTGAATTTTTGGGATGCTACAGTTTGAAAGGGAAAAGGTGGACTTGGACCATGAAAGACTTCCACTGCACTCCGATGAGAGGGTAACTTATTCCAAGTTCATCTCATGTACTCTTATTGCCTTTGTGTTCTTATTTGAAGATTTTGGTGAGGCAATGGGGTCAAGGGGCCAAGATTGATCCCGTTTTGGTGCTTGATGCCAAAGGGGGAGAAAATAAAGGCCAAAGCGATAATTGGATCAGCTACCACTTGAGAGATTTTGAAAATAGTAGAGTAGAGCTTCTGGTTTGTCAAAACTATTTTATTGTCTCTCTTGTCAAAAGTTGGCCTCTTGTGGGAGAAGTGTTGATTATGGGAAAAAGGGGGAGTTTTTTTTGAAAACCTTGATCAAATTTCGTTGGAATACCTCTTTTTTGTCTCTACAAGTGGATTTGACTTAGAGATAGGAATTTGAGGTTGATTTGCAAAAACAAAACAAGTGGTGGCATAGAATGATCCATATATGTCAAATTCGAATCAAAACAATTTGAGTTCTTATTTGAATTGATTTTGTACTGGTTCTACTTGCTTTATGTTGTGTTGGCATAAATCACCAAAAAGGGGGAGATTGAAAGGGAAATGTGCCCTTGGGCCATTTCTAAGTATTTTGGTGATTTAGTGTCCAACACAAGTGCCCAAGTGTAAAAAGGTGGACAATGTACAAATCAAGGATAAAGGTATGTTTCTCAGACTTAGTACATTGTTTTATGGACTAATGTATTGTGTCTAAGTGCTGGAAACAGGAAAAATCCAATTGGAAATGTCTTGGCTCGAGCAGCCAAGAATCTGCTCAGTCTGGGAGCACCGGACTGTCCGGTGGTGCACCGGACAGTGTCCGGTGCGCCAGGCTGGCTCGAGCAAAGTGGCTGTTCTCGGGACTTCGACGACGGTGTACGACTATAATTCACCGTACTGTCCAGTGGGGCACCGGACTGTCCGGTGGGCCGTTCATAGGCGAACTCGTTGCTCTCGGGAATTCATCGGCGACGTACGTCTATAATTCACCGGACTGTCCGGTGTGCACCGGACTGTCCGGTGAGCCAACGGTCGGCCGCGCGATCTGCGCGGGACACGTGGCCGAGCCAACGGCTAGAAGGGGGCACCGGTCTGTCCGGTGTGCACCGGACATGTCCGGTGCGCCAACGGCTCTCAGGCTGCCAACGGTCGACTGCGCCATTTATGGAAGGAAATCAGGCACCGGACAGTGTCCGGTGTGCACCGGACTGTCCGGTGTGCACCGGACTGTCCGGTGCGCCAGTCGACAGAAGGCAAGATCAGCCTTCCTAAATTGCTCTCAACGGCTCCTAGCTGCCTTGGGGCTATAAAAGGGACCCCTAGGCGCATGGAGGAGTACACCAAGCATTCCTACAACATTCTTAAGCACCAAGACATCGATTCCGCACCTTTGATTCTTTGCGATAGCAATTAGAGCTCTAGTTGAGTAGTGAACTCATTGAGTTGTGTTGTGAGCTCTCGTTGTGACTTGTGTGCGTGGTGTTGCTGTGATTTCTTGTCTTGAGTGTGTTGCTAATCCCTCCCTTGCTCTGTGCTTCTTTGTGAATTTCAAGTGTAAGGGCGAGAGGCTCCAAGTTGTGGAGATTCCTCGCAAACGGGATTGAGAAAAAGCAAGCAAAACACCGTGGTATTCAAGTGGGTCTTTGGACCGCTTGAGAGGGGTTGACTGCAACCCTCGTCCATTGGGACGCCACAACGTGGAGTAGGCAAGCGTTGGTCTTGGCCGAACCACGGGATAACCACCGTGCCATCTCTGTGATTGATCTTGTTGGTTATTGTGTTTTGTTGAAGATTACTCTCTAGCCACTTGGCGGTTATTGTGCTAACACTTAACCAAGTTTTTGTGGCCTAAGTTTTAAGTGTTACAGGATCACCTATTCACCCCCCCTCTAGGTGCTCTCAGTTTGGCGTTGGTCTAGTGTTTGTTGCGTGTGGGTTATATGTGGGTGTGCTGAATCTGTGTGCCCTGTCTTAGGCGGCGCGTGGCGAGAGGGTGGAGGACTTCGGGGCCTTGAACAGCGCGTAGCCTGAGTCAGAGTCGAACCCGGTGGTTGCTGCGCCCGAGACCGCCCCGGACCCGCCCCCGGAAACCGTCGAAGGCGTTCCCGGCGCCCTCGCAGCCACCGTGGCCGGCGGAGGCCCGTCGCCAACTGCCGCGCTGAGGGCCAACGATCCTGTGCAGATGGCGGCAGAGCCGGCAGCGGAGGATCCCGCGACGGCTGGGTCTTCGCAGGTGGCGTAGTCAGTGTGGGTAGTTAGGGAATTTTGGATATGTTGCTGAAACTTGGTTGCTGCGCAGGTTCAAGATTTTGGGCCTGCGCACGCAACCGCTACTACTAATTTTTTGGCGGCTTCGACTGTGGATGATGGTAATGAATCGGACGGGTCTGCATCTAAGTTTTCTGATTTTGGTGACTCTGGGAGCTCGGTTGAGTGGACTGAGGAGTCGTCGGATGAGGACTTGGACTACTTTGCGGCCTTGGATGTGGCAGCGGCGGAGGCTTCGCTGCAAGCTGTGGATGCTGAAGTTGTGCCTGGTCCGAGTACTGGGCGTAGGCGGCGAAGGGCGGTTGCGAAGCGTAGAGTGAGTGGGGCGGACGTCGATCGGCTTCGTGTGAGTGGGACTGGCAGGCAGGAACTGTTGTCCTTGCCGGCCGCTGTGAGTGCAGGTGAGGGGGAGTTGCGAAGTCTTTTTGCGGGTGAGGAGCTTAGGATAATGTTATTTAACTATAGGAAGATGGGAATTATTCCGAAGGTTGAGCCGATGTAGAGTGCGATGCCCTCGCTTGTACATGTGTAATGGCTTGTATGATGGGGTTGTGTGCCTTCGCACACTCGGCTATGTTCGCGAGGGCGTTACGTGCTTGGTCTGGTGTATTTGTTATGTTGGTCTGGTGCGCATGTAGTCGGTCTTTGTGCGGACAGTTTGGTGTAGCCGTTTTTGCACTCGTTAGGCTTCGTCCGGCTGTACCATTGTAGTCGATTCGTCGCACTTGTTGCGCTGTCCATGCTGCACCCTGAGGCGACTTCTGCAGGGATAGTCTTCGCGGAAAACTAGGATTTTTCGCACTTATTGTGCTAGCCCGGCTGCACCCTTAGGCGATTGTTGCACGGGTAGTCTTCGTGGAAGACCTCGATTTTTCGTATTTGTAGTGCTAATCCGGCGGCACCCTTGAGCGGCTTCTGCGCGGATAGCCCTCGCGGAAGATTTCGATGTCTCGCACTTGTTATGCTAATCCGGCTGCACCCTTAGGCGACTTCTGTGTGGATAGTCTTCGTGGAAGACTTCGATTTTTCGCACTTGTTGTGCTAGTCCGGCTGCACCCTTAGGCGACTTCTGCGCGGATAGTCTTCATGGAAGACTTCGATTTTTCGCACTTGTTGTGCTAGTCCGGCTGCACCCTTAGGCGACTTCTGCGCGGATAGTCTTCGTGGAAGACTTCGATTTTTCGCACTTGTTGTGCTAGTCCGGCTGCACCCTTAGGCGACTTCTGCGCGGATAGTCTTCGCGGAAGACTTCGATTTTTCGTACTTGTTGTGCTAGTCCGGCTGCACCCTTAGGCGACTTCTGCGCGGATAGTCTTCGTGGAAGACTTCGATTTTTCGCACTTGTTGTGCTACTCCGGCTGCACCCTTAGGCGACTTCTGCGCGGAGTTGTCGCACGCGAGGGCGGCTGCCGCTAGACCTCGCGGTGACTTTGTATTAGTCGAATGTCGAAGACCGTCTGTGCGGTCTTGTTTCGACGTGGATTTTGCGGGGGATTTTTCTCTTGTATATTACATGACTCCGCCTCGTTAAAAACCTCACCCCCCCGGGAGGAAAAGAGTGCGGGCCAGAACAAAATTGTTTTTGCAAATTACAAGGGCGAGCTGGCCCTGATGAGTCAAACAAAAAATATGCGCAGATTATCAATGTTCCAGGAATGCTTTAAGTCTTCGCCGTTTGGCGTTGCAAGCCTGTATGCGCTGGGGGAGGCCTTCGACTTGACAATGTAAGGGCCTTCCCACATGGGCTCCAGCTTGCCTCTGGACTCTGTTCGAGCTGTCCGGACGAGTACGAGGTCCCCTTCGCTGAATTCCCTTGGGATGACTGCCTGGTCGCGCCATGTTTTTGTCTAGGCTTGGTATTTGTCTAGAGCCTGTAGGGCGAAGACGCGGTCTCCGTCGATGAGATCCTTCGAAGTCGGCTCGTCTACGTCTGGGACGGCCGATGCGGCTGTCCGAGGCGACCCATGCTTTATTTCTTGCGGAGTCATGGCCTCCGATCCGTATAATAGGCGAAAGGGGGTAAACCCAGTCGCCCTGCACTCAGTTGTATTCAGTGCCCAGACCACTTCGGGTAACAGGTCGGGCCACTTGCCTTTTTTGTCGTCGAGGAGCATTTTCTTGACAGCTGTGAAAATTTTGCCGTTGGTGCGCTCCACGACTCCGTTGGACTGGGGGTGGTACATGGAGACGAAGGCAAGCTTGGTGCCGATGGAGAAGCAGAAGTCTTTGAAATCTTGGTTGTCGAACTGCTTGCCGTTGTCGACCGTGAGTTCGGATGGTACTCCGAAGCGGCAAACAATATTTTGCCAGAAGAATTTCTGGGTCGTCTTTGATGTGATGGTGGACACTGCCCTCGCTTCAATCCATTTGGTGAAGTATTCAACGACTACAAAGGTGAACTTGAGGTTCCCCTGAGCCGTGGGCAGGGGCCCGACAATGTCTAGGTCCCAGCGCTAAAGGGGCCACGTGTGGGCGATCAACTTCGTGAACTACAAGGGGCGTCCCGTGCGTGGAGAGAATTTCTGATAGGCCTCGCAGGATCTGACAACCCGATTTGCGGTGCAGATAATGGCGGGCCAGTAGAAACCTTGGCGTATCACCTTTGCCGCTAGGGCCCTGGGGCCTACGTGGGAGCCGCAGGTCCCCTTGAGGACTTCGCGCAGAATTTGAACGCCTTCGGTCTCGGTGACGCACTTAAGCATCGGCTGACTGACCCCCTTTTTGTAAAGTTGGCCCTCGATCAGTGCGAAGTCCCGGCTTCGGTGGTGGAGGCGCTTGGCCTCGTTGCTGTCGATTGGGTGGTAGTATCCCTGCAGATACAGGGTTATTGGCGCCCGCCAGTCTTCGGTCATGATAAGGTTGATCATGCGGTGGCCCTCGCTGTCGTTGGTTATTTGGAGCCCTTCAGGGCTGCGGACGGCTGGTGTGCCAATGACGTGATAGAACACGTCGGAGGGTAAGGCTTCACCCCTGGCGGCTGCCTTGGCCAGTGCGTCAGCTTCTTCATTCTTGGCCCGGTCCACATGCGGCAATGTGAATCCCTTGAATTGTCTCTCGAGACTTTGGATGGCCGCGAGGTATTGCATAAGTGCGGGATCCTTTGCTGCATAGTCTTTCTCGACTTGGCCGGCGACTACCTTGGAGTCTGTTCGGACTATGCAGGTGGTGACACCGAGGGCTCTTAGTTTGCGGAGGCCAAGGATGACAGCTTCGTATTCTGCTATGTTGTTTGTGCATCTGTCGGATTCCAGAGCGAAGCTTAAGCGTGCCGCGTATCTGTGCCTGACCCCGGCGGGTGAGGTGATGACCGCAGCAGCGCCTGCCCCCGCATGGCACCAGGCGCCGTCGCAGTGGATTGTCCAAACCTTCTCTGCGGACGGATCCGGCTGTGTTATTGGCTCGGTCCAGTCGACGACGAAGTCTGCTAGAACTTGTGACTTGATCGCCGTCCTGGGCTCGAAAGTGATGTGGTAGCTGGAGAGTTCGGCCGCCCATTTGGCGATCCGTACCGATGCCTCCGGGTTTCTGAATAATTCGTCGAGTCCCCTATCTGAGGTGACACGGACCTTGAATGCTTCAAAGTAGTGGCGCAATTTGCGCGAAGACATAACAACTGCATATGCAATCTTTTCGAGTTCCGTCATGTTGCATTTTGATGGTGTGAGCACTTCGGAGACATAATAAACTGGGCACTTCCTGATCACACCCTCTACTGTCTGCTCCTGAACCAGTGCCGCGCTGACCGCGTGCGGCGAAGCCGCAACGTAAAGCAACAGTGGTAGCGAAGAGTCGGGGCTCGTAAGAACGGCCAACTCCATCAGGTACTGTTTTAGTGAGGCGAAGGCCGCCGCCTGCTCTGGTCCCCAAGCGAAGTCTTTTGCGCCTCGGAGTGTTTTGAGGAAGGGAAGACTTCGCTCAGTAGATTTGGAAATGAATCTGTTGAGGGCGGCCAATCTGCCCGTCAGACGCTGGACCTCTCTGGCTGACTGCGGGGGCGTCATGTTGATAATGGCCTGGATTTTGGTTGGGTTGGCCTCGATGCCGCGGTGTGATACCAGATAACCCAATATTTTCCCCTGGCGAACGCCGAAGACGCACTTATCGGGGTTCAGGCGAAGTCGTGCGTCCCGCATGTTCGCGAATGTCTCGGTGAGGTCTGCGAGATGGTCCTCTTTGTTCCTGCTGGCGACGACAATGTCATCCACGTATGTGAATACGTTTCTGCCGACTTGCCCTTCGAGCACTGTTTTAGTGAGCCGGGAGAAGGTGGACCCGGCGTTCTTGAGTCCCTCCGGCATTCTAATAAAGCAATATGTGCCGAAGGGTGTTATGAAGCTGGTGCTGGCTTTGTCCTCCTCCTTCATGTATATTTGATGATAACCGGAGAAGCAGTCGAGGAGTGACATGACCTCGCACCCGGCCGCGCTATCGACTATTTTGTCGATCCGGGGCAACGGGAAGTTGTCCTTTGGGCAGGCCTTGTTGAGACTGGTGAAGTCTATGCACATTCGCCACTTGCCGCTCTTTTTCTGCACCATTACCACGTTGGAGAGCCATGTGGGGTAGGCCACTGGCTCGATAAATTTAGCTTCCAGGAGGCGGTGTACCTCTGCCTTGGCGGCTTCTGTCTTCTTGTCGGACATTTTGCGAAGCCGCTGTTTTTTCGGTCTCACCGAGGGGTCGATTCCCAAGCTGTGCTCAATTATGGATCGGCTGACCCCGACCAGGTCGAGGGCTGACCAAGCGAAGACGTCCTTGTTCTTGGACAAGCAGCACAGGAGTTTTTCCTCGTCATGCGAAGTGAGGTCTTCGCTGATCATGACTGTTTGCTTGGGCGTGGCCTAGTCGAGGGGAACAGTCTTGGTCCCGTCGTTGCTTTGCAGCTGCGCCTTGTGTTGTTTTTCAGTTGGGCTGGCGGGCGCTGGGACCTCGCGCTGGGCCGTAAGGCAGTGGACATTTCTTTGCCCAGGGATGAAGTCTCGCTCTATATTGCGCGCAGTCTGCTGATTGCCGTAGACCGAGATGGCGCCTAACGGACCTGGTATCTTCATGCACAGGTACAATCCGTGAATGGCTGCTTCAAACTTGTTGATGGAGTCCCGGCCCATGATGGCGTTGTACGGATACACCATGTCGACGATGTCAAAGGTTATTTGCTCACTTCAGGCATTGGGCGCTACACCGAAGGAGAGAGGCAACTCTATTTTGCCGATAGGAAAAGTGCCCTTGCCGCCGAAGCCGTACAACGGATTGTCCGAAGGCTTGAGCAAGCTGTGGCTTATGCCCATGCGGTCGAAGGCAAGGAGGAAAATGATGTCTGCCTGACTGCCATTATCGACGAGGACTTTGTGCAGGTCCCAGCCTGCCACGCTGCAGTTGATGACCATGGCGTCGATATGGGGGGCACTGCGTAGGTCGACGTCTCGGGCGTTGAAAGTTAGCGGTACATGGGACCACTTCGTCTGCATGACTGGACCGGTGATGGCGACGTGGTTGATGCTGCGGTAGTGGTCCCGCTTCTATCGCTTGGTGTCGAAGTCGACACTGGACCCCCCAGTGATCATATGAATGACTCCGCGGTACGGCTGATCGGCGAAGTCTTCTTGCTTGGGGGCGTGGGGGTGGGGGATGTTTTGTTGTTGCTGGTGTGGAGGTGGGGGTGGGAGAGGTACGATTTGTACTTCCTGATGGTGTTGGTAAGCGTGGTGCGGTGGATGCGGGGTGGGGGCGTGGATGTATGGTGGAGGGTGTTGCTGATAAGTGTGCGCGACGACTCTTGGGTTGTCGGCCGGTTGCGCCCGTGCCATCCTGTCTCTGGTGGCCTTCGTCTCTGGGCAGTCTTTCGTTTGGTGGGCGCAGTCTTCGCCATGGAAGAGATAGTAGAATCGGCGCGACGGCTGCGCGCGTCCCCGGCCCCTACCACGAGTTCCACTTCCGCGTCCCTGGGGGGGATATTCCTAGCGGCGAGGGGCATCACCAGCGGGGTGCTGGTTGGCAATGTTGTGCACCTGCTGCTGATTACGGCCGTCTCGACCGGAGTCTGGCTGCGGAGTCCTCGTCCACGTGCGGCTGGATTGTGGAGCATCGTTGGGTTTCCTCTGAGACTCAACCTTGCGCTGGTGGAGCTCTTCGGATTTGGCATATTTTTCAAATAGCTGATATAATTCCTGGAGGTTCTTGGGCGGGTCCCTGACGCAGTGGCTGTAAAGGACGCCGGCGCGAAGGCCACTAATGGCGTAGTGAATGGCGATCTGGTCATCAACTGAGGGCAGCTGTGACTTGAGTGTTAGAAACTTGCGGTAGTACTCCCGCAGGGTCTCTTTTTCCAGTTGCTTGCAGAGTGAGAGTTCGGCCAAGGCGTCGGTGTCTGGGCGGTACCCTTGGAAGTTGAGCAGGAATTTGTCTCTTAGGCTTCTCCAGGAGTCAATGGACAGCGGGGGCAACCTGGTGAACCAGGTGAGAGCTGGGCCTTCGAGGGCGATGATGAAAGACTTGGCCATTGTGGCGTCGTCCCATCCGGAAGATGCAACGGCGACCTGATAACTCATGATATACTGTGCTGGGTCCGTGCTGCCGTTGTACTTGGGGTAGGTCCCTGCCCGGAAGTTGGCAGGCCAGAGTGTCACTTGCAGATGTGGCGCCAGGGGACTTCGCTCGTCGAGGTAGTTGACCCCTTGAAATGGCGCGGCGTGTAGGAAGGCGTAGTCGCGCTGGGGGAAGTGCGGGTCTTCCACTTGCGCGCGCTGTTGCAGGGGTGGCCTGTGCTGCAGGCCGAGGTGGCCTTCGCGAATGTCTTCCACTTGCGCGCGCTGTTGCAGGGGTGGCCCGTGCTGCAAGCCGAGGTGGCCTTCGCGCTGCATCAGCGTGATCTCCCGCTCGAGGTCCTGGACCTTCTGCTCTTCGTCGCGTATCATTTGCCGCACCTTGGCTAGTGCAGAGACGCGCTGGCGCTTGGCCTCCAATATCTCTTTTTGCCTCTGGAGATTGTGGTTCTTGAGGCGCAGGGCGCGCAGCTGTAGCTGTTCTTCCGCTGAAACGCCGAGGACTTCACCGTCCTTGGTGAGGTCCGCGCCCTCCGGTGGAGCGAAGCCTGGGGGAGGTTGCGGTTGTCCTTCAAGGCCGCAGGTGCGGAGAGCGTCGTCTTCGCAGGTGCGGGGAACATCGTCTTCAGCAGCCTCTTGGTGGGTGGAGTGGGTGAGTGCGAGGGCCTTGCCCTTTTTTGCGGCCAGCAGTGCTGCCTTCGCAGCCTCGTCAGCCTTCGAGCTAGCTTTCTTGGGTGCCATCATGGGTGGTTTCTTCGTAGCATGAACGGTGGGCGCCAAATGTTGGAACTTTCTCATAGGCGCAAGTTGATCCAACGGGGGGTGTAATAGCGCAAACAGGGTTTCAACACGTGATGGCAAAAGCTCTGTTCATCCAACCTCTCAAGGGCACTGTGCGGGGGTATTTATAGGTATCTGAGTGCCTAGCGTCCTGTGTTAAGGACGCATGTGCCCTCAGACACCTAGGTTATCCCCAGAATATTCCCAAAAAGCGGGGTTACAGACTGTAATTACAGGGACGCCTTTACAAATTAGGCCCGTAACACGCAGCGGCCACGCAGGGCCCGTTACAATGGGCCGGATCATACGTGGGCCTCCATGCTGGACGAGGCCGCATGGTGGGATGACCTCGTCACGGGTCTTCGTCCGATGTCGTATAGGGTGAAGGGTGTCCCTGCCTGTTGTCTTGTCTCCGTTGGGCCAACGACTACGACGAAGGCCTCGAGCGAAGGGTGGCGTCTTTGCCTTCGCCCCAACAGTGACATTTGTATTCTTTTGAGTTCTTGTGCTTGGATCACTTTTCTTCTTCTTTCTTTCTTGTTCCCAACTCAATTGTAATCAAGGCAAGAGACACCAATTGTGTGGTGGTCCTTGTGGGGACTTGGTGTCCCAATTGATTGAGAAGAGAAGCTCACTCGGTCTAGGTGACCGTTTGAGAGAGGGAAATGGTTGAAAGAGACCCGGTCTTTGTGACCACCTCAACGGGGAGTAGGTTTGCAAGAACCAAACCTCGGTAAAACAAATCACCGCGTCTCACTCTTCATTTGCTTGTGATTTGTTTTTGGCCTCTCTTTCGGACTCGATTATATTTCTAACGCTAACCCCGGCGTGTAGTTGTGTTTAAGTTTATAATTTTCAGATTCCGCCTATTCACCCCCCCCTCTAGGCGACTTTCAATTGGTATCAAAGCCCGGTGCTTCATTAGAGCTTAACCGCTCGAAGTGATGTCAGGAGATCACGCCAAGAAAGAGGTCATAACCGGCGAGAAGCCCGCTACAAGCCACATGAAGGCTCCATCAAGGGAGTCTGGCTTTAAAGGAAAGGGAGAATCACACTCCCACAAGTCGCATCAAAGTGGAGACAAGAAGAAGAAGATGAAGAAGGTGGTCTACTACGAGACTGATTCTTCGTCGCCATCCACCTCCGGCTCGACGCGCCGTCCATAACTTCTAAGCGCCATGAGTGCAAGAAGTTTAGTAAGATTCCCCTATGCTACCCTCGCATTTCTAAACGTACTCCATTACTTTCCGTTCCATTAGGCAAACCACCAGTTTTTAACGGTGAAGATTATAACATGTGGAGTGATAAAATGAGGCATCACCTAACCTCACTCCACACTAGTATTTGAGACGTTGTTGAGTTTGGAGTGCAGGTACCATCCGTGGGGGATGAAGACTATGACTCGGACGAAGTTGCCCAAATCCGGCACTTCAACTCCCTAGCCACCACTATACTCCTTGTCTCTCTAAGTCGAGAGGAGTATAACAAGGTGCAAGGGTTGAAGAGTGCCAAGGAGATTTGGGATGTGCTCAAAACCACGCACGAAGGAGACGAGGTGACCAAGATCACCAAGAGGGAAACGATCGAGGGGGAGCTCGGTCGCTTTATGCTCTACCAAGGAGAAGACCCGCAAGCCATGTACAACCGGCTAAAGACCTTGGTTAACCAAGTGCGCAACCTCGGGAGCACCAAATGGGATAACCATGACATGGTCAAGGTTATTCTTAGATCACTCATATTTCTTAACCCTACTCAAGTTCAATTAATTCGTGGTGATCCAAGATATAAACTAATGTCTCTCGAGGAAGTGATAGGAAAATTTGTGAGCTTTGAACTAATGATCAAAGGCTCCAAGAAGATCATCGAGCAAGGCGCCTCCTCCACACCCGATGTGCAACCCGTCGCATTTAAGGCAGCGAAAGAGAAGAAAGAAGATTCTACACCAAGTAGAGTCCCCATCGACGCCTCCAAGCTCGACAATGAGGAGATGGCGCTCATCATCAAGAGCTTCCACCAAATCCTCAAGCAAAGGAGGGGGAAAGACTACAAGCCCCGCTCCAAGAAAGTGTGCTACAAGTGTGGTAAGCCCGGTCATTTTATCACTAAATGTCCATTGTCTAGTGATAGTGACAGGGATAACGACAAGAGAGGGAAGAAGAAGGAGAAGAAGAAATACTACAAGAAGAAAGGTGGCGATGCACATGTTTGTCGGGAGTGGGACTCCGACGAGAGCTCCACCGACTCCTCCGACGACGAGGACACCACCAACATCACCATCAACAAAGGCCTCCTCTTCCCCAACGTCGGCCACAAATGCCTCATGGCAAAGGACGGCAAGAAGAAGAAGGTAAAATCAAGATCCTCCACTAAGTATGCAACTTCTAGTGATGAGGAAAACTCTAGTGATGATGAGGATAACTTGCTTACTCTTTTTGCCAATCTTAACATGCAACAAAAAGAGAAATTGAATGAATTGATTAGTGCTATTCATGAGAAGGATGAACTCTTGGATAGCCAAGAGGACTTCCTTATTAAGGAAAACAAAAGGCATGTTAAGACTAAAAATGCTTATGCTCAGGAGGTAGAGAAAAATGAAAAATTAACTAGTGAGCTAAGTACTTGCCATGACACTATCTCCAACCTTAGAATTGAGAATGCTAATTTGATTGCTAAGGTTGAGAAGTCAAATATTTGTGATGATTCAATTGTCAATCTTAGAAATGATAATGCTAGTTTAATTGCTAAGATTGATAAATTGAATGCCTCTTTTGCTAGCCTTAGGAATGAGAATGAAAAATTAATTGCTAAGGCTAAAGACTTAAATGTTTGCAATGCTTCTATTTCCAATCTTAGAGATGAGAATGCCATTTTACATGCTAAGATTGTTGAATTAAGTGATTGCAAACCCTCTACATCTACCATTCAGCATGTTTCTATTTGTACTAGATGTTGAGATATTAACATTGATGCTATTCATGATCACCTTGCTATGATTAAACAACAAAATGATCATATAGCTAAATTAGATGCTAAAATTGCCGAGCATGAACTAAAAAATGAGAAATTTAAATTTGCTCGTAGCATGCTTTATAGTGGGAGACACCTTGTCATTAAGTATGGCATTGGCTTCCAACAGGGGGACAATGTCAAGCTTAATGCTCCTCCTAAAAGATTGTCTAATTTTGTTAAGGGCAAGGCTCCCATGCCTCAGGATAACGAGGGTTACATTTTATACCCTGCTGGTTATCCTGAAGATAAGATTAGGAGAATTCATGCAAAGAAAATTCATTCTGTTACTCATCATGCTTTTATTTATAAGAATGAGGCTTCTAGCTCTAGGCGTTCTACACATGTTAAAATGCCTAAGAAGAAATCTCCTATTGCATCAAATGATCACAACATTTCATTTAAGACTTTTGATGCTTCATATGTGCTAACTAACAAATCAGGCAAATTAGTTGCCAAATATGTTGGGGGCAAACGCAAGGGCTCCAAGACTTGTGTTTGGGTACCCAAGGTGCTTGTTTCTAATGTAAAAGGACCCAAGACCATTTGGGTACTTAAGAACAAGGCCTAAACTTGTTTTGTAGGTTTATGCATCCGGAGGCTCAAGTTGGATCATCGATAGCGGGTGCACAAACCACATGACTGGGGAGAAAAAGATGTTCTCCTCCTATGAGAAAAACCAAGATCCCCAACGAGCTATCACATTCGGGGATGGAAATCAAGGTTTGGTCAAAGGATTGGGTAAAATTGCTATATCACCTGACCATTCTATTTCCAATGATTTTCTTGTAGATTCATTAGATTACAATTTGCTTTCTGTTTCTCAATTATGCAAAATGGGCTACAATTGTCTTTTTACAGATGTAGGTGTTACTATCTTTAGAAGAACTGATGATTCGGTAGCATTTAAGGGAGTGTTAGAGGGTCAGCTATACTTAGTTGATTTCAATAGAGCTGAACTCGACACTTGCTTAATTGCTAAGACTAACATGGGTTGGCTCTGGCACCGCCGACTAGCCCACGTTGGAATGAAGAATCTTCACAAGCTTCTAAAGGGAGAACACATTTTGGGACTAACAAATGTTCATTTTGAGAAAGACAGGATTTGTAGCGCATGCCAAGCAGGGAAGCAAGTTGGTGTTCATCATCCACACAAGAACATCATGACGACTGACAGGCCACTCGAGCTCCTCCACATGGACTTATTCGACCCGATAGCTTACATAAGCATCGGCGGGAGTAAGTACTGTCTAGTTATTGTGGATGATTATTCTTGCTTCACTTGGGTATTCTTTTTACAGGAAAAATCTCAAACCCAAGAGATTTTGAAAGTATTCTTGAGACGGGCTCAAAATGAGTTCGGCTTAAGGATCAAGAAAATCAGAAGCAACAATGGGACAAAGTTCAAGAACTCTCAAATTGAAGGCTTCCTTGAGGAGGAGGGCATCAAGCTGAAGCGTCCCAATCCTCTGGGACTCAAATGTGATACAATTACTAGTCCCAGGAGGCTAGTAAACACATTTATACATCAGATGATTCCAGATCTGCTTAAACGAGACAAACCTATAAAGGTGGCGATCAACTTTAAGAGTTGGTCCACAACTCGGAACATATCATCAGAGTGGGGCTGAAGCAGCCCAATATACGCAACGAAGCAAATCAGCGGTCCAACAGCCACATGCAAGGTTGGGAACAGTCGTAACTCCTACCCGATCTCCTTTTCTAAAAAACAACAAATAAGCAAGGGTGAGTACAAACGTACTCAGCAGCCCACCTTCACCCGCAGAATGGGGAAATCAGATATAATGCATGGAATATGTGGAGCTCAGGATATTTTGCAGAAACATCAATATTTTATGCAGGGTTGTTTTGTAAAACATTTTGTATTTTTCAAAGCGCATCCTCTCCCAAAGGAGCAGGAAGTTTTTCAATATTAGAATAAAATCCCCTGGACTAAACCATCCAGGTATCTCAGCAGTTTCCCACTGGTTTTCATTTTCAAAAACAGCTACTGGACTTCCCGTCCACCATAGCTCACGGCTCAACCGCCGGACCTTTTAAAAAAACCACTTTTCTCAAACGCACCTCTTTTTTTGAAAACAAAACACTAATTGCCATACCACACCAGACTCGTCCATTCCTATGGACACAGACTATTCGAATATGTTTGAACTCTACGCAGAGGGGTACACTTTACCCACTAGTCCGGCTCTGCGATCTCATGATCAATGAGACCCAAATCCGAATCTCTTTCTTTCCTAGCATGTCCTAACCTTAACGGTTATACCGGAAGGAGTCAGGCCACCGCCATGTCCAAACCGGACAAAACTGTCACACCCGGTTTTGGAAGGTAAACCGAATGCGAACCATGTACGTGCCAGGATCAGAACTCACGTACACAGCGATTACATAAATGAACATCATCGCACAATGCTCGAATAATAACTTAAAAGAGTAATAACTTATTACATCACAGAGTCATAGACATCAACATAGTCATCGTCTTAACAGGTAAATCAAAGTACTAGCGAAACGCAGTAAAGAAAAGGCCTCCACAGGCAGCTGACTGGGGGTTGCCGCCAACCCACACCTAAAATTCGTCGTAGTCTTGGAACTCCTGGAAGTCTCCTTCCACGACTTCGCCTTCTCCTGAGCAGTGGTTGCAATGTGGACAACCTGGTGTTTTGTGGTAAAGCAAGGATGAGTACACATCAACGTACTCAGCAAATGTCCCGTTTGGCTGAGGTGGACTAGCTTTATGTGGGGTTAGGCTCAAGCAGTTGCTTTTAGTTGGTCAGGTATTTATCATTAGTAGAAGCCAGATTTTAGCATTAACCAACCCGTAAACCATTTCCTCATCGAGGAACATCATCATCATCGTCGAACCAAAACCATAACATAATCCTTGCATCTCGAACCATCTGTATCTCTAATCAAAGAGGATCCCAAGGCTGCTCTTAACCGTGAGCACGACTGATATATCGGTTTCACTACCCTCTGCAGAGGTTGCACACTTTACCCATGAGTCATGATTCCCTTTCTACCCGGGGAGAGCTAATCCCCATTGACCACTACCTAGGTGGTCCGGCAGGGCATCACTACGTAGCTTTTACAAAGATTCCCTAGAGATCATAGCTGCCCGTTAGGTTTCTCCAGTTTGATAAACACAGTACCCCTCCCCGCAGGAGAGTGACTAACAAAGAGCAAAACGAAAGAACCTCGGCACTCAGCCTCGGCAGAGCAAGCACTGTGCCTGGACCCCATTGACGGCACGACGGCTAAGCAACTACACCTCTAGTTCATCTAATTAATCAGCTAAGGGCATCCCATTTCACCCTCATGGTTGCACTGTTATCCCGGGTGGTCTCTCAACGAACCAGTCCTTACGGAGAGGTACTCAGGAAACAGCCTGAGCCCCCTAGAGTATCACAAGATCATCAACATCATCAGGATAACAGTATCATAAATAGTCACATCATGTTCATTGATTAAGTTAAGGCAATAGCAGAGTGCTAACCATAACAACCCAATAGGTCATCAAGGACAAAGTAAAGTATAAAGCTAGTCAATCCTTAGGTTTCAAGTAAGTAATGCGGGATAGTAAGTTATAAATGAGTAGGACATAATGGGACAGAGGACACTTGCCTTCACCAAACTGTTGATCAGGGACTTCCTCTGCAACTGCCTCGGGAAACACAGACTGCTCGTTGTCTATGTAAAGCAATCATTCACACTATGCACTTGGGAAAATAACAAACAAAAACAAAATACCAAACATATGCAGCAGAGAGAGGTCACATGTTCATAACAGAAAAGGGATAGGCACTCTGGTGTTCTCTAGGCCTGGGGTAGAGGACTATACAAAATGAGTCATTATCCACTACTCAGATTTAAGTCAGTGGTGGGATTAAATAATTATCTGGTTTAAGTTCCTAAACTTAAGTGTTTGAGTCCATAAACTTAAGTGCTCCAACTTTTATTAAAGTCTACTTTCTTTTATTTATCTCAAATAGGGTTCCCATAACATTAACTTTATCCTAATGATTAACCATTAATTGGGACATGGAAACAGCAGGGAAACATTGCATAAACAGATAGATAATAATATTATGAACATTTTGCAATTTGAAGCACCTAATTTGGAGTTCATATGACGAAGTTATGAATTTTACAAGTTTAGGGGTTAAAATTATACCCTAAGGACCTATTTTGAATTAAATAAAAGGTCCGAGGACCTAACTGCGAGAAACCAGGGACGGCGGGCGCAATTTCCAGAAAACAGGGGGGGTTCTTTAAGAAAATGCGCGGGCGAAGGGGTATCGGGCGCTTACAGCCGTTGGATCTCAAACGGACGACCAGGATTAGATCCTGCGCGCGGGCGCGCGGGCGCGCGGCGGCGTGAGCGGCTGACAGGCGGGGCCGGGCGGGCAGCGCGGGCGCGGGGCTGACAGGCGGGGCCGGGCGGGCAGCGCGGGCGCGGGGCTGACAGGCGGGGCCCAGCTGGCAGGGAGGCGGGGCGCGGGGGAAACGGCTCTGGGCCGTTGGATCTCAGGCGAACGGCTGAGGCTGGGTTCGGGCTATTTGAAACAGGGCCGTCCGATCTAAGATGGACGGCGGAGATGGGGCGGCTGGCTCCTGTCTCCTTCCCCAGCCAGCTGAGGCGGCGGCGCCCGTCCCGCGGCGGAGAACTCGCCGGAGACGAGGGGCGCGGGGGCCCTGCGGGTCCCCGAGGCGACCTGAGTGGCCGGGAAGGTTGGGGAGGGCGCGGGGAACCTTTTGGTGGGGACTAGGTCGGGGCAGGGGCACCGGAGGGGGGCGGTTCGCGGTGGAGCGGCTCGACGGCGGCGCTAAACTACTCCGGCGAGGAATTAAACGCGATAGAGAGCAAGACAAAGGCCAATAGGGGCGGGAGAGGTCCCTTACCTCAAAGCGGCCTCCGGGGACTCCTCGGTGGCGACGGAGACGCGACGGCGGCCCGGGGCGACGGTGGCGGCTGCACGGAGGACGGCGGGTGAGCGCGGGCAGAGCGAAATAGGGAGGGGAAGGGGAAATTGGTGCGCGTTCCGGGTTGCGGACGTCGGGGCGAAGCTCACCGTGGCAATGGACACGGCGGAGCTCCAACGGCGGCCGGGAACCGAGCTCGGAACGGCGGGGTTTACGGCGGCGGCGCTCTGGCGTGCGCACAGCGAGGGAGAGGTGGAAGAGGGGGGGGGCCGGTTGGTGCGCAAATGAGGGAGGGGGAGATGGCGAGCAAGGCTCGGGGTTCAAGTGGCCGAGGGCGAGGTGGGGCGAGCCCCACGCGCGACGTGGGCGCGGAGACCGCGGCACGCACGGCGGCGGTTACGCGAAGACGGAGAAGCTGACAAGCCGGGCCCGCGGCGCAGAGAGAGAAGAAAGCGGGTGCGGGCGCGAGGAAAGCGGGGCTGACGGGCCGGGCCCACGGGCAGAGAGAGCGAGGGAGCGGGCGCACGCGCGGGGAAGCGGCAGCGCCGACAGGTGGGACCGGGCGAGCAGAGAGAGTGCGGGAGGCGGGCGCGCGCAAGGCGGGCCGACTGGGCCGAAAGGCCGAGGGGGCGGGGAAAGCGGGCTTCTTTTCCTTTTTCTTTTATTTTGGTATTTGTTTTCTCTTTTCTTTTTATTTTCTCTATTTGATTCAAATTCAAATGAGCCACAAATTCAAATTAGACCTTTTGAGAATTATGCACCAAAAAAAAGTGAAATCTAGGGTTCAACATGATGCAACAATTCATACTTCCTTGGAGTTTGAGCTAATAGACTATAATTATAAATAAGATAACCACTTTTCTCCTATAGAAATGAGAGAGAGGAGATTGGGGAAGGATGAGAAAAGGGAAGTAACACCTGAATTTGTGAATATGAGCAAAGAAATTTTATACCCCCAAATTCAGGGTGTTACAAACCTATCCCCCTTAAAAGAATCTCGCCCCCGAGATTCAGGGTTGGTCAGCAAAGAGTTCGGGGTATTTGGCTTTCAGATCATCTTCTCGTTCCCAAGTTGCTTCTTCCTCAGAGTGGTGACCCCACCTGACTTTGCACATTCTGATGGTGTTTCTCCGGGTGACCCTGTCTGCAAACTCCAAAATCTGCGTTGGCTTCTCTATGTAGGTCAGATCTTCCTGAACTTCCAAACCCTCCACTGGCAACTGCTCTTCTGGTACTCGCAGACATTTCTTCAATTGCGACACGTGGAACACATTGTGCACTGCTGACAAGCTCTCTGGTAGGTTGAGCTGGTAGGCCACTTCTCCACGCTTTGCTTGAATCTGATATGGTCCAACGTACCGGGGTGCTAACTTGCCTTTGACTCCGAACCTTCTAACTCCCCTGATAGGTGACACCTTCAGATAGACGTAGTCTCCCACTTCAAAACTCAGTTCTCTTCTCCTGCGGTCCGCATAGCTTCGTTGTCTTGACTGTGCTATCTTCAGGTTCTCCCGAACCATTTTGATATTCTCTTCGGCTTCAAGCAAAATGTCGGGGCCAAACACCTGTCTCTCTCCAGGCTGGTCCCAATGCAGCGGAGTCCTACAACTCCGTCCATAGAGTGCCTGAAACGGTGACATCTTCAAGCTAGCCTGGTAACTATTGTTGTAGGAGAATTCTGCATAAGGTAATATTTTGTCCCATCCTGACTTGTCTTGCAACGCACAGGCTCTCAACATATCTTCTAGGATCTGATTAGTTCTTTCAGTCTGACCGTCTGTCTGCGGGTGATAAGCTGAGCTGAAGTTCAAATGGGTGCCCAAAGCTTCTTGTAGCTGCTACCAAAAATGAGATGTGAACTGCGTTCCTCGATCTGACACTATCTTCTTCGGCACACCATGAAGGCAGACTATCTGTGACATGTATAACTCAGCTAACGTTGCTCCGGTGTATGTTGTCTTCACAGGTATGAAATGGGCCACCTTTGTTAAGCGGTCCACAACCACCCAGATGGAATCATAACCGGCCCGTGTACGAGGTAGGCCAACTATAAAATCCATCCCGATCTCATCCCACTTCCACTGAGGAATCCGCAATGGCTGCAACAATCCGGCAGGCCTCTGATGCTCTGCTTTGGTTCTCTGACAACTATCACAGATGGCGACATGTTCTGTGATCTCTCTTTTCATGCCATACCACCAAAACCTCCTTTTTAAATCCTGGTACATCTTTTCGCTTCCCGGGTGTATGGAGTAGGCTGTCTCATGAGCTTCCTTTAGGATCAGCTCCCGAATAGGTTTGAGGTCGGGAACACACAATCGGTCCTTGAACCATATTACTCCCTCTTCATCCTCTCGAAAGTCTTTGCCTCTTCCTTCTAAGATCAGCTGCCGAATCTTGTTGATGTTTTCATCATCCTTCTGCCCTTCTTTGATCTCCCGCTCTAGGGTGGGCTCTAACTCCACCGTTACTCCTTGCGTACTGTTTAGGAAACCAAGGCTCAGTCTGTCGAACTCTTTGGCTAACTCATACGGCATCGGGTACGATGCCAACATATTAACTTGACTCTTCCTGCTCAGAGCATCTGCAACAACATTGGCTTTGCCTGGATGGTAATGTATCTCCAACTCATAGTCTTTGATCAATTCCAACCATCTTCGCTGCCTCATGTTTAACTCTGACTGGGTGAATATGTACTTCAGACTTTTATGATCTGTGTAGATGTCGCACTTCTGTCCATACAGGTAATGTCTCCAGGTCTTTAAGGCATGAACCACTGCTGCCAATTCCAGGTCATGGGTGGGATAATTTTTCTCATGGATCTTCAACTGTCGAGATGAGTATGCTACAACTCTTCCTTCTTGCATTAGCACACATCCCAATCCGGTGTAAGAAGCATCGCAATACACCGAAAATGGCTTGTGAACATCAGGCAGGACTAACACAGGAGCTGTAGTCAATCTACTCTTCAGTTCTTCAAATGCTTCCTGACACTTTTGGGTCCACTTAAACTCAACTTTCTTCGCCAGTAACGCTGTCATTGGTCTAGCAATCTTTGAAAAGCCTTCGATGAAACGCCTGTAATATCCAGCCATTCCAATGAAGCTCTTGATCCCGCGAACATCCTTCGGTGCTTTCCAGTTCAGGATATCTGCTACTTTCTTTGGATCCACTGCTAACCCATCTTGATTTATGATGTGACCCAGAAACAAGACTTCATGAATCCAGAACTCGCATTTGCCCAACTTGGCATACAATTGATGCTCTCGAAGCCTTTGCAGTACCATCTTCAAATGCTCTGCATGATCTTCCTCACTTTGAGAGTATATGAGAATGTCATCGATGAACACTACCACAAACTTGTCTAGATAATCCATGAACACACTGTTCATCAGATACATAAAGAAGGCTGGTGCATTTGTCAAACCAAAGGACATAACTGTGAACTCATATAACCCGTACTTGGTGATGAATGCTGTCTTCGGTATGTCCGAGAGTCGGATTCTGAGTTGATGGTAACCTGATCTCAGATCTATCTTCGAGAATACACTGGCACCTCTGAGTTGGTCAAACAGATCTTCTATTCTTGGCAAAGGGTACTTGTTCTTAATAGTGACTTCGTTCAGGGCTCTGTAATCTATGCACATCCTTTTGGTACCATCTTTCTTCTCTACAAACAACACTGGAGCGGCCCAAGGCGAGGTGCTTGGCCTGATGTAACCCTTCTCTAACATCTCATCTATCTGCTTCTTGAGTTCTACCAGTTCTGGTCCAGACACTCGATAGGCCCTTTTTGAAATGGGGGCGGTACCAGGGATAAGCTCTATGGAAAATTCAACCTTTCTCTCGGGTGGCATGCCCGTTAGCTCCTCGGGAAACACATCCGGAAAGTCCGACACAACCTTGATAGCCTTGAGCGGGTTAGGCTCCTTACTATCAACTGAAATCTGGTGACAGACTCCCTCTTCTGACTTAGGCATCCTTAGCTCGGCCACTACCTCTTCTCCTGACGGGGACTTCAATGTTACGGTCCTCTTGTCACAGCTAACATTCGCTTCATACTTCATTAACCAATTCATCCCTAGGATGATATCTACCCCAAGGGTGTCTATTACTATTAGATCACTGGGGAACCCTATCCCCCTTATTTCCACCCTTACATTTGAGCATATTTTATCTGTTTGCACCTTGCCACCGACCGAATTAATCCTCATGGGCGGCATCATTGCCTCTACTGAGATGTTATGCAATTCTACCCATGTTGCAGTGACAAATGAATGAGTTGCACCAGTATCAAATAACACTTTCGCGGGATGAGATTCGACTGAAAACATACCTACTGCCACATCTGGTGCATCCTGGATTGCTTCGGCCTCCAAGTGGTTCACCTTTCCACGGTTGTACGCTTGGTTACGATTGCCTGCTGCCGGCTGCAGTACACCTTGCCTTGTTGGAGCATTGGGGTTGGTCTGCTGCTGCGCCAATTTCTTTGGGCACTGCATCGCCCAGTGGCCTTGATCTCCACAGTGGAAACATCCTCTGCCTCCTCCTTGTGCTGGGGCTGCTTGGTTGCTTTGATTTGCTGCGGGGGCAGGAAGGCGAGGTGCCTGGTTGTTCTGCTTCTGATACTGATTACTTCCCTGCTGGCTGTGCTGACGATACTGCTGCTGCTGCTGCGGGTACTGCCTCTGAAACTGCTGCTGATGCGGACGCTGATTCTGATTCTGGTATCCCTGTGGGTGACCGGGTCTGCCTTGCTGAGATGAACTGCCTGAGAAACGGGGACGGCTGATGCCTCCGGACTGGTGTCCACTCATCTTGCGCTTCCGATCTTCCATGTCCCTACGCTTCTTCTCGGTCATAACTGCCCTGTCGATCAGGTGCTGGAAGGTGGGGAAGGTGTGATTCATCAGCTGGTAATGCAGGGATCCACCAAACCTCTCATGAACCTGTACTGCCTTTTAGCATCAGTGTTGACGTCTTCAGGTGCATAACGAGACAGCTGCAGAAACTTGTCTCTGTACTCACTAACAGACAGGGGTCCCTGCTTCAGAGCCAGAAACTCCTCCTTCTTCACGATCATCAGTCCCTCCGGCACATGGTACCGACGGAAACTCTCGCTGAATTCCTCCCACGTGATGGCTTCAGGGTCAGCATGGGTGGCGAGGTAGGACTCCCACCAGGACTGGGCTGCTCCCCTTAGCTGGCGGGGACCATACAGAACCTTCTCCCTGTCGTCACATTGGGCGGTGCGCAGTTCCCTTTCCACTGCGCGCAGCCAGTCTTCTGCATCCATGGGGTCAGCAGAATGGGCGAAGGTAGGAGGGTGCCCTCTCATGAACTCACCACGCTTATCCCGTGGCATCTGGGGCATCTGCACTTGCAATTGGGGTTGGGGTTGCTGTTGAGCCTGCTGCATGGCTGCTAGAGTCTGCCCAATAGCCTGCACTGCCTGGGTCTGCATCAAGAACATCTGCTCCACTGACATCGGGGGTGGTGGGGGAGGTTGCCTCTGTTGTTCCTCCTGCTGGTCATGCTGCTCTTGCTGAGCACGCCTGTTGCATCGGCGCCTGTTGTCAGACATCTGTGGAAGACATTCATACATCAGCATTGATCCTACAACCCTTCAGCATAAGAAAAGAGAATACAGAATTCTTCATGACACTGAGTGAACAAAGGGCTTCACTGATCCTCATTATGATTCAACACAGCCTCTCAGATAAGAAGGAAAGTAGAAGTAAATGGTTTCCCAACTAAGCAACTTACTTCATTAACATTACTAGCTAAGCCAAACTGCAGGGGAAACCCACATGTTGGCTACAGTCATTACAAAGATTCAAATCCAGCACAAGTTCATCATAACAAGCATGAAAGCAACTGATAAGCAAACTAAACTACATGGAAGCAACTGATAAGCAAACTAAACTGACTACCTAAGACTAAGACATCTGACTTAAGAATTATTACAAACTCCGACGCTAACGATCTAAGGATCCAGATCTATCCTGGTCTTACAGACAGGGGAACCATAAGTGTGGTGACCACGTGGCGGTGAGCGGTATGGGTGCTGAGTCCCAACAGGAGCGGGGGAGCCACCCTCCTGGTGATGGCGCTCTGCCAGCTCAGCACGCAACTCCGCAATCTCCGTTCGAGCCCTGCTTAGCTCGTCCAGAGAGTGATCCAGCTCAGTGTTAAGCACTGCGACTAGGTTAACTGTGCTGCTCAACCTAGGGTTAGCCTCACCAACAGGTGAGACAACCACACTCTCTGTGCTGCCAGTAGGGCGGCGGGGGTAGTACCGAAGGTTAAGACCGTCGGCCACCCCACCGAACAAAGAACAGTACTGGGAGAGTGCACGTCGTGCTACATCCTGCATAGCCGCCTCTGCAGTGTCCCTCTCGGAGATGGAATAGTGCTCCGAAACGGCCTCCGCATCCCGGAGGTCATCCTCCGGACGGCGAACTAGGCAGGTAGCCTCCCAGCGGTCCGGGTACCTCCCGCGACTGTGCTGGTAGACTACACAACGATACTCGATCGACCAGGTGTGCCGGTCGAAAGCCTGGCGCAGCAAGGTGTCGAGTGCGTCGTGAAAGTGACAACCGCGAGCGGCGTCACGGGTGATGGGTCGGGCGACCCATCCTTCCGCCTCCTGCGGCTCAGAGGACTCCGTATTGTGGTCTGAGTCGTCGTCGTCAGGATCTCCTCCAGTAGCTCCTCCAACAGCCGGGACGTCCCGCGGTGGTGCAGGGGGCGCCTCCAGCTGGGCCACAGAGGAACGGGGCCTCACGGACTCCACCTCCTGCTGGTATGGGGAGGAAGAGCCCTGCTGCTCTCTGTGCTGGCGCCGGCGTTCCTGCTCCTCACGCAGGCGGTGGTGCAGCCTCTCCAGGTGACTCGACTGTCCGGACACGGTGCGGTGCAGAGGACGCTCCGCAAGTCGGGACGGCAGGAAAGGAATCACCGACTTACGTGCAGTGTGTCTAAGACGAGCCATCTACAAAAGACACAGTAAGCACAAGAGTAAGAGCAGAACTATTATGACAAGTGAATAAACCAAAGATAGAATAAGATAAAAATTTTAACAAGGTATAGTATAGATAGATAGTAAAACATAGGGTTGGTCGAGGTGACCGACTTTTGAAGTAACAACAGGGGTCAAGGTGAGAGGGAAGGTCAATAGTCCTTAGTACGACCAGTGCTACTCTAGGTCAGCGGTCCTACAGTCAGCACGGGCTCTGATACCACTTATGTCACACCCGGTTTTGGAAGGTAAACCGAATGCGAACCATGTACGTGCCAGGATCAGAACTCACGTACACAGCGATTACATAAATGAACATCATCGCACAATGCTCGAATAATAACTTAAAAGAGTAATAACTTATTACATCACAGAGTCATAGACATCAACATAGTCATCGTCTTAACAGGTAAATCAAAGTACTAGCGAAACGCAGTAAAGAAAAGGCCTCCACAGGCAGCTGACTGGGGGTTGCCGCCAACCCACACCTAAAATTCGTCGTAGTCTTGGAACTCCTGGAAGTCTCCTTCCACGACTTCGCCTTCTCCTGAGCAGTGGTTGCAATGTGGACAACCTGGTGTTTTGTGGTAAAGCAAGGATGAGTACACATCAACGTACTCAGCAAATGTCCCGTTTGGCTGAGGTGGACTAGCTTTATGTGGGGTTAGGCTCAAGCAGTTGCTTTTAGTTGGTCAGGTATTTATCATTAGTAGAAGCCAGATTTTAGCATTAACCAACCCGTAAACCATTTCCTCATCGAGGAACATCATCATCATCGTCGAACCAAAACCATAACATAATCCTTGCATCTCGAACCATCTGTATCTCTAATCAAAGAGGATCCCAAGGCTGCTCTTAACCGTGAGCACGGCTGATATATCGGTTTCACTACCCTCTGCAGAGGTTGCACACTTTACCCATGAGTCATGATTCCCTTTCTACCCGGGGAGAGCTAATCCCCATTGACCACTACCTAGGTGGTCCGGCAGGGCATCACTATGTAGCTTTTACAAAGATTCCCTAGAGATCATAGCTGCCCGTTAGGTTTCTCCAGTTTGATAAACACAGTACCCCTCCCCGCAGGAGAGTGACTAACAAAGAGCAAAACGAAAGAACCTCGGCACTCAGCCTCGGCAGAGCAAGCACTGTGCCTGGACCCCATTGACGGCACGACGGCTAAGCAACTACACCTCTAGTTCATCTAATTAATCAGCTAAGGGCATCCCATTTCACCCTCATGGTTGCACTGTTATCCCGGGTGGTCTCTCAACGAACCAGTCCTTACGGAGAGGTACTCAGGAAACAGCCTGAGCCCCCTAGAGTATCACAAGATCATCAACATCATCAGGATAACAGTATCATAAATAGTCACATCATGTTCATTGATTAAGTTAAGGCAATAGCAGAGTGCTAACCATAACAACCCAATAGGTCATCAAGGACAAAGTAAAGTGTAAAGCTAGTCAATCCTTAGGTTTCAAGTAAGTAATGCGGGATAGTAAGTTATAAATGAGTAGGACATAATGGGACAGAGGACACTTGCCTTCACCAAACTGCTGATCAGGGACTTCCTCTGCAACTGCCTCGGGAAACACAGACTGCTCGTTGTCTACGTAAAGCAATCATTCACACTATGCACTTGGGAAAATAACAAACAAAAACAAAATACCAAACATATGCAGCAGAGAGAGGTCACATGTTCATAACAGAAAAGGGATAGGCACTCTGGTGTTCTCTAGGCCTGGGGTAGAGGACTATACAAAATGAGTCATTATCCACTACTCAGATTTAAGTCAGTGGTGGGATTAAATAATTATCTGGTTTAAGTTCCTAAACTTAAGTGTTTGAGTCCATAAACTTAAGTGCTCCAACTTTTATTAAAGTCTACTTTCTTTTATTTATCTCAAATAGGGTTCCCATAACATTAACTTTATCCTAATGATTAACCATTAATTGGGACATGGAAACAGCAGGGAAACATTGCATAAACAGATAGATAATAATATTATGAACATTTTGCAATTTGAAGCACCTAATTTGGAGTTCATATGACGAAGTTATGAATTTTACAAGTTTAGGGGTTAAAATTATACCCTAAGGACCTATTTTGAATTAAATAAAAGGTCCGAGGACCTAACTGCGAGAAACCAGGGACGGCGGGCGCAATTTCCAGAAAACAGGGGGGTTCTTTAAGAAAATGCGCGGGCGAAGGGGTATCGGGCGCTTACAGCCGTTGGATCTCAAACGGACGACCAGGATTAGATCCTGCGCGCGGGCGCGCGGGCGCGCGGCGGCGTGAGCGGCTGACAGGCGGGGCCGGGCGGGCAGCGCGGGCGCGGGGCTGACAGGCGGGGCCGGGCGGGCAGCGCGGGCGCGGGGCTGACAGGCGGGGCCCAGCTGGCAGGGAGGCGGGGCGCGGGGGAAACGGCTCTGGGCCGTTGGATCTCAGGCGAACGGCTGAGGCTGGGTTCGGGCTATTTGAAACAGGGCCGTCCGATCTAAGATGGACGGCGGAGATGGGGCGGCTGGCTCCTGTCTCCTTCCCCAGCCAGCTGAGGCGGCGGCGCCCGTCCCGCGGCGGAGAACTCGCCGGAGACGAGGGGCGCGGGGGCCCTGCGGGTCCCCGAGGCGACCTGAGTGGCCGAGAAGGTTGGGGAGGGCGCGGGGAACCTTTTGGTGGGGACTAGGTCGGGGCAGGGGCACCGGAGGGGGGCGGTTCGCGGTGGAGCGGCTCGACGGCGGCGCTAAACTACTCCGGCGAGGAATTAAACGCGATAGAGAGCAAGACAAAGGCCAATAGGGGCGGGAGAGGTCCCTTACCTCAAAGCGGCCTCCGGGGACTCCTCGGTGGCGACGGAGACGCGACGGCGGCCCGGGGCGACGGTGGCGGCTGCACGGAGGACGGCGGGTGAGCGCGGGCAGAGCGAAATAGGGAGGGGAAGGGGAAATTGGTGCGCGTTCCGGGTTGCGGACGTCGGGGCGAAGCTCACCGTGGCAATGGACACGGCGGAGCTCCAACGGCGGCCGGGAACCGAGCTCGGAACGGCGGGGTTTACGGCGGCGGCGCTCTGGCGTGCGCACAGCGAGGGAGAGGTGGAAGAGGGGGGGTCGGTTGGTGCGCAAATGAGGGAGGGGGAGATGGCGAGCAAGGCTCGGGGCTCAAGTGGCCGAGGGCGAGGTGGGGCGAGCCCCACGCGCGACGTGGGCGCGGAGACCGCGACACGCACGACGGCGGTTACGCGAAGACGGAGAAGCTGACAAGCCGGGCCCGCGGCGCAGAGAGAGAAGAAAGCGGGTGCGGGCGCGAGGAAAGCGGGGCTGACGGGCCGGGCCCACGGGCAGAGAGAGCGAGGGAGCGGGCGCACGCGCGGGGAAGCGGCAGCGCCGACAGGTGGGACCGGGCGAGCAGAGAGAGTGCGGGAGGCGGGCGCGCGCAAGGCGGGCCGACTGGGCCGAAAGGCCGAGGGGGCGGGGAAAGCGGGCTTCTTTTCCTTTTTCTTTTATTTTGGTATTTGTTTTCTCTTTTCTTTTTATTTTCTCTATTTGATTCAAATTCAAATGAGCCACAAATTCAAATTAGACCTTTTGAGAATTATGCACCAAACAAAAGTGAAATCTAGGGTTCAACATGATGCAACAATTCATACTCCCTTGGAGTTTGAGCTAATAGACTATAATTATAAATAAGATAACCACTTTTCTCCTATAGAAATGAGAGAGAGGAGATTGGGGAAGGATGAGAAAAGGGAAGTAACACCTGAATTTGTGAATATGAGCAAAGAAATTTTATACCCCCAAATTCAGGGTGTTACAAAAACATTCCCCCTCCTTATCCTCCTAGTGCTCCCCAGCCTTCATAACCCTGGGGTTGGACCGTATGAGTTCAGATTGAGTGACTGCCCACACAGTCTCGAGTGGTTGTACTTATCATGAGTACAGGTAGTGAAGGATGACAAACCCGTCCTTATATGAGGGGACAATCCTTCTGCTCATGCCTAAACCAGCTGAGCCATCACCTTAGGCCCTCCCCTAAACCAGGGAGTCCCTAATCATCCCTACTCAAAGGTGATAAGGGTGAAAACCCTTCATCATACACATTTTGAAAAGCATTTTCTTTTGAAAACTCACACCTTTCCTCAAATCATTTGTAACAAATATATCAGGGATTGATTGCGGCAAGCGGCTGGGTGGCCATAATAACTTGTCTTAAAATCATATCATGCATAAAATAACAGGCTGAGGGTTGTGGTTGTAAAACATAGGTAATTTATGCATCAAAGGGATCCAGTGAGCTTGTCGTGCTTATCCGGCGAAGGGGGAAGGGGAGCTCGCGAAACTGGCTTCTAGCTCCACTGCCTGGCGTAGACTTGCAGATTTGGCCTCCACGAGACGGCATGAGCGCTCCGATAACTATGCAACATGAATAAGCAAACATACAAACAAGCAAGTATACCAACAAATATTTAGTATAGTGGTCAGAATAGCGATATATGGATGGATAGAGTCTTGAGTAGAATCTGTGTCATGTGGTGTTGTGATATTACTGGTGGTGGAGCGGAGGTGCTTACCAGGAGGGTGGACTGGAGACGAAGCGACACTATGAGTGTAGCCGGCAGAGTGGAGTAACTGAGTGGGTGGGGTGTTTGCCTTGGCTGAGGGTGTTGAGTGTGTGTGTGGAGAGGGAGAGGGTAGCTGGGTGTATTTATAGCTGAGTGTATGTGGTGTAGCACAGTGAAGTTCACTGTTGGTGAGAATAGTGACGAATGAATCGTCTGACTTAGTATGAATAGGAGAGTTATAGGCAGAATATGGGACAAGAGTATTTTGGGAGTTTTCTAGAATATGAACCATGCTTAAGGGATGACATGGTTGGATAGGGAATAGTTTGATAAGAATTTAGAAACAAGAATTATTGGAATCTGAGTTTGGAACCCTGGTTCATAGGAATCTCAAAGTTAAGCATGCTCAACTTGGAGAAACCTAGGATGGGTGACCAGATGGGAAGTTCCCTAATGGAAGGAAAATCACAATCACCGGAGTTCGTATGACTGGAATATGGGTCTGGCTGGTCTTAGGTGGACTGGACAGCATGATGGATGAGTAGTTGAAATTTGGGATGACTGGATGACCGATGAATAGTAACGATGAATAGTGGCGACGGAAAAGTAATTATAGATATCATCGATGAATAGTAACGATGATAAATAGTAATGATGAATAGTAACGATGATGAATAGTGTATGTGAATAGTAACGATGAATAGTAATGGTAAATAGTAATGGTGAATAGTGATAGTGAATAGTCCGTATGAACGAACAATGAACGATGAATAGGAACTATGAACGAACGGACGAACGATCGAATGATCGGACGAACGAACGATCGGAATTTCGGCAGCATAACGGCAGGAAAAAGATTATTTGGACGAACGAATGGACGAACGATCGAATGGTCGGACGAACGAACGATCGGAATTTTGGCAGCATAATGGCAGGACAAAGATTATCTGGAAGAACGATGAATAGGGACTATGAACGAACGATGAACGATGAATAGGGACTATGAACGAACGATGAACGATCGAATGATCGAACGAACGATCGGAATTTCGGCAGCATAATGGCAGGACAAAGATTATCTGGAAGAACGATGAATAGGGACTATGAATGAACGATGAACGATGAATAGGGACTACGAACGAACGATGAACGATCGAATGATCGAACGAACGAACGATCGGAATTTCGGCAGCATAACGGCAGGAAAAAGATTATTTGGATGAATGAACGGACGAACGATCGAACGATCGAACGAACAGACGAATGAACCATGAACGATCGGACGAACGATCGAACGATCGGACGAACGAACGAACAAACTAAGAATAGGGGGACGAACGATCGAAGAACGATCGAACGATCCTTGTGCTAGTGTGTGCTTGTGTGGAACATGGAGTGGGTGTGTGGGGGGAGGGATAGAGTTGCCATGAAATGGATTGGGGTGGGATGAGAGGAGGCCCTTGCCCCTCTATTTATAGCCATGGTGGGGGGATTAGGGGAGGGATGAGAGGATTAGTGGGAGGATGAGATGATTAGTGGGAGATTAGCATGGATTTGTCTTGTATGAGTGTAATTAGCTTGTAGAGCTCACCGTATGACACTGGAGGCATACGTATACGTATGGGCATGAGGAAAGTTATGAAGAAAATATTTGTAGGGACTTGAAAAATGATTCTGAAGGTATTTCTCAAGAGGAAAATATCTGGAGATATATCGGTGGAATATTTGGACAGTATTTCTGGAAAGAACTTGAAGTGGATCACTGGGGAAATATTTGTAGGATATTTTGAGGAGAATTTTGGAGAGAATATAGACACTATAATTTATTTGTTGATACCAACTTGCAAACAAACATTTTGAAATGAAATTTGAAATTCATTTTGAATTTAAAGCAAGTTTGAGAAAATTTCAGGATTTGAATTTTTGGGATGCTACACAAGCATGAGTTCTCTTCTCCCTACACGCCACAACAAAATGGTGTAGTGGAGAGGAAGAATAGAACTCTATTGGACATGGCAAGGACCATGCTTGATGAGTACAAGACTTCGGATCGGTTTTGGGCTGAGGCGGTCAACACCGCTCGCTACGCCATCAACCGGTTGTATCTACACCGAATCCTCAAGAAGACATCTTATGAACTCCTCACCGGTAAAAAGCCCAATGTTTCATATTTTAGAGTCTTTGGTAGCAAATGCTTTATTCTTGTTAAAAGAGGTAGAAAATCTAAATTTGCTCCTAAGGCTGTAGAAGGCTTTTTACTTGGTTATGACTTGTAGCATCCCAAAAATTCAAATCCTGAAATTTTCTCAAACTTGCTCTAAATTCAAAATGAATTTCAAGTTTCATTTCAAAATGTTTGTTTGCGAGTTGATATCAACAAATAAAATATAGTGGTCTATATTATCTCCAAAATCCTCCTCAAAATATCCTACAAATATTTTCCGAGTGATCTCCCTCAAATTCTTTCCAGAAATACTGTACAGATATTTCCCCAGTAACCCCCTTGATTTCTTTCCAGAAATACTGCCCAAATATTCCACCGATATATCTCCGGATATTTTCCTCTTGAGAAATACCTTCAGAATCATTTTTCAAGACCCTACAAATATTTTCTTCATAACTTTCCTCATGCCCATACGTATATGTATGCCTCCAGTGTCATACGGTGAGCTCTACAAGCTAATCTCACTTATACAAGACAAATACATGCTAATATCCCACTAATCCTCTCATCCTCCCACTAATCCTCTCATCCCTCCCCCTAATCCCCCCACCATGGCTATAAATAGAGGGGCAAGGGCCTCCTCTCATCCCACCCCAAGCCATTTCATGGCAACTCTCCCCCCCCCACACACCCACTCCATGTTCCACACAAGCACACACTAGCACAAGGATCGTTCGATCGTTCTTCGATCGTTCGTCCCCTGTTCTTAGTTTGTTCGTTCATTCGTCCGATCGTTCATGGTTCGTTCGTCCGTTCGTCCGATCGTTCGATCGTTCGTCCGTTCGTTCGTCCAAATAATCTTTTTCCTACCGTTATGCTGCCGAAATTCCGATCGTTCGTTCGTTCGATCATTCGATCATTCATCGTTCGTTCATAGTTCCTATTCATCGTTCATCGTTCGTTCATAGTCCCTATTCATCGTTCTTCCAGATAATCTTTGTCCTGCCGTTATGCTGCCGAAATTCCGATCGTTCGTTCGTTCGATCATTCGATCGTTCATCGTTCGTTCATAGTCCCTATTCATCGTTCATCGTTCGTTCATAGTCCCTATTCATCGTTCTTCCAGATAATCTTTGTCCTGCCGTTATGCTGCCGAAATTCCGATCGTTCGTTCGTACGATCATTCGATCGTTCGTCCGTTCGTTCGTCCAAATAATCTTTTCCTGCCGTTATGCTGCCGAAATTCCGATCGTTCGTTCGTCCGATCATTCGATCGTTCGTCCGTTCGTTCATAGTTCCTATTCATTGTTCATCATTCGTTCATACGGCTATTCACTATCACTATTCACCATTACTATTCATCGTTACTATTCACATACACTATTCATCATCGTTACTATTTATCATTACTATTCATCGATGATATCTATAATTACTTCTCCACCGCCACTATTCATCGTTACTAATCATCGTTACTATTCATCGGTCATCTAGTCATCCCAAATTTCAACTACTCATCCATCATGTTGTCCAGTCCACCTAAGACCAGCCAGACCCATATTCCAGTCATACGAACTCCGGTGACTGTGATTTTCCTTCCAGTGGGAACTTCCCATCTGGTCACTCATCCCAGGTTTCTCCAAGTTGAGCACGCTTAACTTTGAGATTCCTTCGAACCAGGCTCCCAAACTCAGATTCCAATAATTCTCGTTTCTAAATTCTTATCAAACTATTCCCTATCCAACCATGTCATCCCTTAAGCATGGCCCATATTCCAGAAAACTCCCAAAATACTCTTGTCCCATATTCTGCCTATAACTCTCCTGTTCATACTAAGTCAGACGATTCATTCGTCACTATTCTCACCAACAGTGAACTTCACTGTGCTACACCACATACACCCAGCTATAAATACACCTAGCTACCCTCTCCCTCTCCACACACACTCAACACCCTCAGCCAAGGCAAACACCCCACCCACTCAGTTACTCCGCTCTGCCGGCTACACGCATAGTGTCGCTTCGCCTCCAGTCCACCCTCCTGGTAAGCACCTCCGCTCCACCACCAGTAATATCACAACACCACATGACACAGATTCTACTCAAGACTCTACCCATCCATATATCGCTATTCTGACCACTATACTAAATATTTGTTGGTATACTTGCTGGTTTGTATGTTTGCTTGTTCATGTTGCATAGTTATCGGAGCGTTCGTGTCGTCTCGTGGAGGCCAGATCCGCAAGTCTACGCTAGGAGGTGGAGCCAGAAGCCAGTTCCGCGAGCTCCCCTTCCCCCTTCGCCGAATAAGCACGGCAAGCTCACTGGATCCCTTTGATGCATAAATTACCTATGTTTTTCAACCAACCCTGAGCCTGTTATTTTATGCATGATATGATTTTGAGACAAGTTATTATGGCCACCTAGCCGCTTGCCGCAATCAATCCCTGATATATATGTTCCAAATGATTTGAGAAAAGGTGTGAGTTTTCAAAAGAAAATGCTTTTCAAAATGTGTATGATGAAGGGTTTTCACCCTTATCACCTTGTGAGTGGGATAATCAGGGACTCCCTGGTTTAGGGGAGGGTCTAAGGTGATGGCTCAGCTGGTTTAGGCGTGAGCAGAAGGATTGTCCCCTCATATAAGGACCGGTTTGTCATCTTCACTATCTGTACTCTTTAATAGTGCAACCACTCGAGACTGTGTGGGCAGTCACTCAATCTGAACTCGTGCGGTCCGACCCCAGGGTTATGAAGGCTGGGGAGCACCGGGAGGATAAGGAGGGGGAAAGTTTTGTCCGGTTTGGACATGGTGGTGGCCTGACTCCTTCCGGATAACCGTTAAGGTTAGGACGTGCGAGGAAAGAAAGAGATTCGGATTCGGATCTCATCGGCCATGAGATCGCAGAGCCGGACTAGTGGGTAAAGTGTACACCTCTGCGCAGAGTTTGAAAACCTATTCGAATAGTCTGTGTCCATAGGAATGGACGAGTCTGGTGTGGTATGGCAATTAGTGTTTTGTTTTAAAAAAAAGGGTGTGTTTGAGAAAAGTGGTTTTTAAAAGGACCGGCGGTTGAGCCGTGAGCTATGGTGGACGGGAAGTCCAATAGCTGTTTTTGAAAATGAAAACCAGTGGGAAACTGCTGAGATACCTGGATGGTTTAGTCCAGGGGATTTTGTTCTAATATTGAAAAACTTCCTGCTCCTTTTGGAGAGGATGCGCTTTGCAAAATACAAAATGTTTTTCAAAACAACCCTGCATAAAATATTGCTGTTTCTGCAAATATCCTGAGCTCTACATATTCCATGCATTATATCTGATTTCCCCATTCCGCGGGTGAAGGTGGGCTGCTGAGTACGTTTGTACTCACCCTTGCTTATTTGTTGTTTTTCAGAAAAAGGAGATCGGGTAAGAGTTACGACTGTTCCCAACCTTGCCTGTGGCTGTTGGACCGCTGATTTGCTTTGCTGCGTATATCGGGCTGCTTCAGCCCCACTCTGATGATATGTCCCGAGTTGTGGACCAACTCTTAAAGTTGTTCGCCACTTTTATAGGTTTGTCTCGTTTAAGCAGATTTGGTATCATCTGATGTATAAATGTGTTTACTAGCCTCCTGGGACTAGTAATTGTATCACATTTGAGTCCCAGAGGATTGGGGATGCTTCAAGTGGTATCAGAGCTGTTAGGTTGGCCGCAGGACGTAACCCTTAGCCTGATCAAAAGTTTTTGAGTCAAAACTATTTTCTTAAAAAAAATTCTTGCTCTCATCCCTTCATTTCAAAAATATTTTCCCCCTTTCCTTCTCTCAGAAGTCAGATGGAGGTCCGTTGCCAAACCAGCTTTTGCCAGAATGAAGATGGTTTCCCCAAGTTGCTGAGAGCATGCACAGTTCGCCTCGGAATCAGGAGTCAGCCAGAGTATGATGGTCGTGAATTCGTCGAGCATGGCACAGAGAAGTGTGTCGTGATTGTATACATTGGATCCAGTCCACACCATGTGGAATGGAGTGTCACTGCTGCTGGGCACAGATTCAGAGACACCTGCCAAGTCGTCGCCCGCAAGGCATTGAGGACCCTGTGTCAGATCTATGAAGAAGAAGTGGTCGACACACCGCTCAGATTCTTTCTGCCCTTTCAGAGAGACCGTCCCGTTTGGATGGCCAGGATGCGTGCATTGGAAGAGCAGCAGCTGCTTGAGGACGACCCCACAGTCGTGTACCTCACTACATACCTGCTCACCCTGGATGCGCAGTATGATTTCTTGGCTCGGCACCACCGTCAGATGATTGCCCGAGCAGAAGATGCAGAAAAGCTCAACCATAAGCTCCATGTGGATCTCACCACAGCTCAAGCCCGTGCAACTGCCTTGGAGAGTCGCGAAGTCATTGCTGTTGAAGCCCTGAAGCAAGCCAAGGATGAGCATGTCCAGAAGTTGATGGAGGCCTACTTGGTAACCCATAACCAACGTAGAGCCCTGCGGATCCAAGAGCCCGCTCCATCCAACCCTATTCAACCCATCAGAGTTGAAGACCCCCAGATTCTTGAAGGTCACCCGGTATCTATCAGAGGAGAGAAGAAGGCTTGGGAACCCACGGAAGGAGCCATAGTCTTGGAAGGAATTCCAGTCTCCCCTAAGGCTATGGATAAGCAAGAGCACCCTGAATCCTCCCAAGATCCCCCGCCAGAGTTGCTTGAGCCCCTCACCATGAAGAAGATTCCAGCACCGTCCCTTGAGGTCAAGGAAGAAGCTGCAAGCACCCCGCCAGCACCGCCGCCCTCAGAGGAGCTACAAGAGCCAGTCCCGCTTGAAGAAGAGTTCGACCCCGTGTTGCCATCTCAGTCGCTGCCAGAAGAAGTCATCAACATCAGCTCCCTGTTGACCCATCCAGGAGATGTCTCAGATTGAAGTTGTGTGCAAGCCTTGCCAGAAGAGAGATGCCAGATCTGAGTTAGTTATGCCCAGTCCTCTGCATGCATTGGGTAGTGAAGTTTTTCTTCACTTTGGCTAGAGCCCTGTATGTATGAAAGGTAATCGTGTAGACTCGTGTTTTGCAAAACTCTAATTGTGGCCCCCTAGGGCATTTCAAAATGAATTTCGCTTGATGTTTTCTCCTCTTTTGAGTGCATATGTGATGCTTTAACGTTAGTGCTCATAAGTCCTGGTTAGCATAGTCCTCAATTCAGGAGCTGAGCAGTAGTAGTTATGCTTAGCCCCCGAATCTGAGTAGTCCGTGCTTTGGAAAAACTCTATTCTTCCCTTATTCAAAACATTTGATTTGTTTGTGCTTATCATTGCTGAGCTTGTGTGTTTTCTTTTTGTTTTTCTTAAAAAGGTTTTCTCTAAAAACATAGATCACAAATTAGAGCTAATCCTTACCTTATGCTTCCATTCTCATCTTAACCCATCTGAAGAGAAAAGTGTCTTACCCAAGAAGATATCGGGAAGCTTACCCTTGAAGCCTAGAATAAGCTACAGAGGAACCTATCCAGTCGCTCAGTCAAAAGGACCGACCGTGAGAATCAAAGCACTGCCCCTGAGTCAAAGTAAACAGGAAAAGAGGACAGAAGGAGTTATTACCATACAGAGAGGCAAAGATTCTTGCAACCAGAGACCACAAACATCAGGGTCATTGACCCCACCACTCACCCGTGCCCCTCGCACGCGTGCCCGCCTCCATGCGCACTACCACCGCCCCACGCCCCCCCTTTGCAGCGCACTACCGCCGCCCACGCCACCTTTGCAGCGCACCCACCGCCACCATCATCGTCGGCAACACCAGGCTCCCTCCCCTTATCGCACTCGCTGCCGCGTAGCACCTACTCCATCACCACTACTCCGCACCCGAGCACCCACACTCGCCTATAAACCCCCCCCCCCCCACCAGCTCCCTCAGTTCCCATCCCAAGCAAAACACTCCAGATAAAACCCCCTCTACCAAATCGCAAGCAACTCCATTTTCCACTCCCTCGCCCCTAAGATCACAATGCTTGGTGATTCTTGGGTTGAAGACTGTTGCACATGGTTCATAGTCTTTGGTTTCCTCCAGTGTATGATAGTAATACTCTTTGATAGAATCCTCGAGTGGGAAGAGCAAAGAGAAAGAAAGGAGCAGTGAAAAGAAGATAGTGAAGAGAAGATGAGAAGAAGGTTCTCCCAGAATCAACCCTGTGTTAGTCATCACTCCGCAGCCTGGTCAAGCAGCAACAGCAGAAGAAGGCCCCGTAACACCCTTGTTATGAGGTACTTCAAGGAGTTCAAATCCCCAAGATTCAAGAGATCTACCCTCATTCATTTTAAGTGGGGTAGTGTTCCAGCCAAGTTCCTGCTATGGAGAAAAATAAGAAGGCCTGAAGCAAGCTTGTCGAGGACCAGATCATCAAAGCATATAAGTTTCTGGATGAGAAGTGGTCACCCAAGTTTTGTTGATGAAGCACCAGAAGACCAATCAAGGAAGGAATCCATGTGGGAGTTCGCAAGAGAAAGGTTTGCGTGTTGGCATCGATGCTTCCTCAATAAGCTTGCTGCCAAGCGAAACCTAGAAGCCTGAAGATGATCTTTGAGTAGCCAGAATCAGCGTTTGCAATCGGCAACCGGATGCTCCTCAAAGGCCAGAATTCGTTGAAGCTCCATCTCCCCGAAGAGTCTGTAAAGTGAAGATATGTAGCTGAAGTAAAGCTATACCCATAACCCTTGTAAGCCGAATCTCGAGGACGAGATTCCTTTTAAGTGGGGTAGATTTGTAGCATCCCAAAAATTCAAATCCTGAAATTTTCTCAAACTTGCTCTAAATTCAAAATGAATTTCAAGTTTCATTTCAAAATGTTTGTTTGCGAGTTGATATCAACAAATAAAATATAGTGGTCTATATTATCTCCAAAATCCTCCTCAAAATATCCTACAAATATTTTCCGAGTGATCCCCCTCAAATTCTTTCCAGAAATACTGTCCAGATATTTCCCCAGTAACCCCCTTGATTTCTTTCCAGAAATACTGCCCAAATATTCCACCGATATATCTCCGGATATTTTCCTCTTGAGAAATACCTTCAGAATCATTTTTCAAGACCCTACAAATATTTTCTACATAACTTTCCTCATGCCCATACGTATACGTATGCCTCCAGTGTCATACGGTGAGCTCTACAAGCTAATCTCACTTATACAAGACAAATACATGCTAATATCCCACTAATCCTCTCATCCTCCCACTAATCCTCTCATCCCTCCCCCTAATCCCCCCACCATGGCTATAAATAGAGGGGCAAGGGCCTCCTCTCATCCCACCCCAAGCCATTTCATGGCAACTCTCTCCCCCCCCACACACACCCACTCCATGTTCCACACAAGCACACACTAGCACAAGGATCGTTCGATCGTTCTTCGATCGTTCGTCCCCTGTTCTTAGTTTGTTCGTTCGTTCGTCCGATCGTTCATGGTTCGTTCGTCCGTTCGTCCGATCATTCGATCGTTCGTCCGTTCGTTTGTCCAAATAATCTTTTTCCTACCGTTATGCTGCCGAAATTCCGATCGTTCGTTCGTTCGATCATTCGATCGTTCATCGTTCGTTCATAGTTCCTATTCATCGTTCATCGTTCGTTCATAGTCCCTATTCATCGTTCTTCCAGATAATCTTTGTCCTGCCGTTATGCTGCCGAAATTCCGATCGTTCGTTCGTTCGATCATTTGATCGTTCATCGTTCGTTCATAGTCCCTATTCATCGTTCTTCCAGATAATCTTTGTCCTGCCGTTATGCTGCCGAAATTCCGATCGTTCGTTCGTACGATCATTCGATCGTTCGTCCGTTCGTTCGTCCAAATAATCTTTTCCTGCAGTTATGCTGCCGAAATTCTGATCGTTCGTTCGTCCGTTCGTTCATAGTTCCTATTCATCGTTCATCATTCGTTCATACGAACTATTCACTATCACTATTCACCATTACTATTCACCATTACTATTCATCGTTACTATTCACATACACTATTCATCATTGTTACTATTTATTATTACTATTCATCATCGTTGCTATTCATCGATGATATCTATAATTGCTTTTCCACCGCCACTATTCATCGTTACTAATCATCGTTACTATTCATCGGTCATCTAGTCATCCCAAATTTCAACTACTCATCCATCATGCTGTCCAGTCCACCTAAGACCAGCCAGACCCATATTCCAGTCATACGAACTCCGGTGACTGTGATTTTCCTTCCAGTGGGAACTTCCCATCTGGTCACCCATCCCAGGTTTCTCCAAGTTGAGCACGCTTAACTTTGAGATTCCTTCGAACCAGGCTCCCAAACTCAGATTCCAATAATTCTCGTTTCTAAATTCTTATCAAACTATTCCCTATCCAACCATGTCATCCCTTAAGCATGGCCCATATTCCAGAAAACTCCCAAAATACTCTTGTCCCATATTCTGCCTATAACTCTCCTGTTCATACTAAGTCAGACGATTCATTCGTCACTATTCTCACCAACAGTGAACTTCACTATGCTACACCACATACACCTAGCTATAAATACACCTAGCTACCCTCTCCCTCTCCACACACACTCAACACCCTCAGCCAAGGCAAACACCCCACCCACTCAGTTACTCCGCTCTGCCGGCTACACGCATAGTGTCGCTTCGCCTCCAGTCCACCCTCCTGGTAAGCACCTCCGCTCCACCACCAGTAATATCACAACACCACATGACACAGATTCTACTCAAGACTCTACCCATCCATATATCGCTATTCTGACCACTATACTAAATATTTGTTGGTATACTTGCTGGTTTGTATGTTTGCTTGTTCATGTTGCATAGTTATCGGAGCGTTCGTGTCGTCTCGTGGAGGCCAGATCCGCAAGTCTACGCTAGGCGGTGGAGCCAGAAGCCAGTTCCGCGAGCTCCCCTTCCCCCTTCGCCGAATAAGCACGGCAAGCTCACTGGATCCCTTTGATGCATAAATTACCTATGTTTTTCAACCACAACCCTCAGCCTGTTATTTTATGCATGATATGATTTTGAGACAAGTTATTATGGCCACCCAGCCGCTTGCCGCAATCAATCCCTGATATATATGTTCCAAATGATTTGAGAAAAGGTGTGAGTTTTCAAAAGAAAATGCTTTTCAAAATGTGTATGATGAAGGGTTTTCACCCTTATCACCTTGTGAGTGGGATAATCAGGGACTCCCTGGTTTAGGGGAGGGTCTAAGGTGATGGCTCAGCTGGTTTAGGCGTGAGCAGAAGGATTGTCCCCTCATATAAGGACCGGTTTGTCATCTTCACTACCTGTACTCTTTAATAGTGCAACCACTCGAGACTGTGTGGGCAGTCACTCAATCTGAACTCGTGCGGTCCGACCCCAGGGTTATGAAGGCTGGGGAGCACCGGGAGGATAAGGAGGGGGAAAGTTTTGTCCGGTTTGGACATGGTGGTGGCCTGACTCCTTCCGGATAACCGTTAAGGTTAGGACGTGCGAGGAAAGAAAGAGATTCGGATTCGGATCTCATCGGCCATGAGATCGCAGAGCCGGACTAGTGGGTAAAGTGTACACCTCTGTGCAGAGTTTGAAAACCTATTCGAATAGTCTGTGCCCACAGGAATGGATGAGTCTAGTGTGGTATGGCAATTAGTGTTTTGTTTTAAAAAAAAGGGTGTGTTTGAGAAAAGTGGTTTTTAAAAGGACCGGCGGTTGAGCCGTGAGCTATGGTGGACGGGAAGTCCAATAGCTATTTTTGAAAATGAAAACCAGTGGGAAACTGCTGAGATACCTGGATGGTTTAGTCCAGGGGATTTTGTTCTAATATTGAAAAACTTCCTGCTCCTTTTGGAGAGGATGCGCTTTGCAAAATACAAAATATTTTTCAATACAACCCTGCATAAAATATTGTTGTTTCTGCAAATATCCTGAGCTCTACATATTCCATGCATTATATCTGATTTCCCCATTCCGCGGGTGAAGGTGGGCTGCTGAGTACGTTTGTACTCACCCTTGCTTATTTGTTGTTTTTCAGAAAAAGGAGATCGGGTAAGAGTTACGACTGTTCCCAACCTTGCCTGTGGCTGTTGGACCGCTGATTTGCTTCGCTGCGTATATCGGGCTGCTTCAGCCCCACTCTGATGATATGTCCCGAGTTGTGGACCAACTCTTAAAGTTGTTCGCCACCTTTATAGGTTTGTCTCGTTTAAGCAGATTTGGTATCATCTGATGTATAAATGTGTTTACTAGCCTCCTGGGACTAGTAATTGTATCACATTTGAGTCCCAGAGGATTGGGGATGCTTCATGACTCAAACACAAGGGCATATAGAGTCTTTAACAAGTCCACTGGACTTGTTGAAGTTTCTTGTGACATTGTGTTTGATGAGACTAACGGCTCTCAAGTAGAGCAAGTTGATCTTGATGAGCTAGATGATGAAGAGGCTCCGTGCATCGCGCTAAGGAACATGTCCATTAGGGATGTGTGTCCTAAGGAACCCGAAGAGCTTCTACAAGATCAACCATCTTCCTCCATGCAAGCATCTCCACCAACTCAAGATAAGGATGAGGCTCAAGATGATGAAGGTGAAGATCAAGAAGATGAGCCACCTCAAGAGGAGGACATTGATCAAGGGGGAGATGCCAATGAACAAGATAAGGAGGATGAGCAAGATCCAGGGCCGCCACACCCCGTGAACACCATCCTCGGTGATATTCATAAGGGGGTAACCACTTGATCTCGTGTTGCTCATTTTTGTGAACATTACTCTTTTATTTCCTCTATTGATCCACACAGGGTAGAGGAAGCACTTTAAGATTCGGATTGGGTGCTGGCAATGTAAGAGGAGCTCAACAACTTCACGAGGAATGAGGTATGGCATTTAGTTCCACGTGCTAACCAAAATGTTGTAGGAACCAAGTGGGTCTTCCGCAACAAGCAAAATGAGCATGGTGTGGTGACAAGGAACAAAGCTCGACTTGTGGCCAAGGGGTATTCACAAGTCGAAGGTTTAGATTTTGGTGAAACCTATGCACCCGTAGCTAGGCTTGAGTCAATTCGTATATTACTTGCCTATGCTACTTACCATGGTTTTAAGCTCTATCAAATGGACATGAAGAGTGCCTTCCTCAATGGACCAATCAAGGAAGAGGTCTATGTTGAGCAACCTCCCGGCTTTGAGGATAGTGAGTATCCTAACCATGTATATAAACTCTCTAAGGCGCTTTATGGGCTCAAGCAAGCCCCAAGAGCATGGTATGAATGCCTAAGAGATTTTCTTATCACTAATGGCTTCAAAGTCGGCAAGGCCGATTCTACTCTCTTTACTAAGACAATTGAGAATGATTTGTTTGTATGCCAAATTTATGTTGATGATATCATATTTGGGTCTACTAACAAATCTATTTGTGAAGAGTTTAGTAGGATCATGATTCAAAAATTCGAGATGTCTATGATGGGGGAGTTGAAGTATTTTCTAGGATTTCAAGTTAAGCAACTCCAAGAGGGCACCTTCATCAGCCAAACGAAGTACATTCAAGATATACTCACCAAGTTTGGAATGAAGGATGCTAAGCCATCAAGACACCCATGGGAACCAATGGGCATCTTGACCTCGACACGGGAGGTAAATCCGTAGATCGAAAGGTATACCGATCGATGATAGGTTCTTTACTCTATTTATGTGCATCTCTACCGGACATTATGCTTTCTGTATGCATGTGTGCAAGGTTCCAAGCCGATCCTAAGGAAATTCACCTTAGGGCCGTGAAGAGAATCTTGAGATATTTAGTTCAAACACCTAAGTTTGGTCTTTGGTACCCCAAGGGATCCTCGTTTGATTTATTAGGATATTCCGATGTCGATTGGGCAGGGTGTAAAATTGATAGGAAGAGCACATCAGGGACTTGTCAGTTTCTGGGGAGATCCCTGGTGTCTTGGGCTTCAAAGAAACAAAACTCAGTAGCTCTTTCTACCGCTGAAGCCGAGTACATTGCCGCAGGCCATTGTTGCGCGCAATTGCTTTGGATGAGGCAAACCCTTAAGGACTATGACTACAAATTTAGCAAAGTCCCTCTCCTATGTGATAATGAGAGTGCAATCCGCATGGCGGATAATCCCGTTGAACACAGCTGCACTAAGCACATAGCAATTCGGTATCACTTTCTGAGAGATCACCAACAAAGGGGGATATCGAGATAGCCTATATAAACACCAAAGATCAATTGGCCGATATCTTTATCAAGCCACTAGATGAGAAAACCTTTACCAAACTTAGGAATGAGCTAAATATTCTTGATTCTAGGAATTTTGATTGATTCTTTGCACACATAGCTCATTTATATACCTTTGATCATATATCTCTTATGTCTATGACTAATGTGTTTTCAAGTGTATTATTATGCTTAGCCATAGATATTGAAAGGGAAATGGAGTATTCGGCAAAGAAGGCGCTTCCACGCAACTCCATCGATATCTGCCGGTATTCCGCATAGTTCTCCACTTTGGTATAATCTTCACTCATATTTATTTGTTTGCCATTGGGAGAAAGTAAAGGGCTTATATTTCACTCATAAGTATCCGTTTTTGGCGATTCAAGCCAAAGGGGGAGAAAGTATTAGCCCAAAGCAAAAGGACTGCACCACCACCAAAATTTTAAAATAAAGTTTTCAAATTGATATCTTTATGTGTTTTCAAAAGGGGGAGAAAGTATCTTCAAAAATTTGTAAAACCCTCTTGAACACTAAGAGGAGAATTTCATTGAGGGGGAGTTTTGTTTAAGTCAAGGGAAAAGCATTTGAGACAGGGGGAGAAAATTTCAAATCTTGAAAATGCTTCTTTCAATCTTTTTCATGTACCTTTGATTGCAAAAATGTTTTGAAAAGAATTTTACAAAGGATTTGCAAAAACAAAACTAGTGGTGCAAGTGTGGTCCAAAATTTTAAATAAGAAGAAAACATCCATGCATATCTAGTAGAAATAATTATTGGTTTCATTCCAAGCAACCTTTGCACTTACTTTATGCAAACTAGTTCAATTCAGCACTTTTATATTTGCTTTGGTTTGTGTTGGCATCAATCACCAAAAAGGGGGAGATTGAAAGGGAAATAGGGTAAAACCTTTTCCAAATGAATTTTGGTGGTTGAATTGCCCAACACAAATTATTGGACTAACTTGTTTGCTCTAGAATATATGTTCTACAGGTGCCAAAGGTTCACAACAAACCAATACAAAGATAAAAGAAAGGGTTCAAAACAAAGGAGCAAAGTTAAACTGAAGGCAGCCCTGGTCTGGCGCACCAGACTGTCTGGTGCACCACTGGACAGTGTCCGGTGCACTAGGGAGGATTCACTCGAACTTGCCAGCTTCGGGAATTTGGGGAGGCCGCTCCGCTATAATTCACCGGACTATCCGGTGTGACACCGTACTGTTCGGTGTGCCAGCGGAGCAACGACTACTTCGCACCAACGGCCGTCTGCAAATGAACAGTGAAAGCAAACAGTGCGCGCCTGCACGCAGAAGTTAGAGCAGGCCCAGAAGGCGCACCGGACAGTGAACAGGACCTGTCCGGTGCACCACCGGACTGTCCGGTGGCCCCACTTGTCAGAGCTCCAACGGTCGAACCCTAACTGTCCGGTGCGCCATACGACAGCAGCCATCCCCAACGGCCACTTTGGTGGTTGGGGCTATAAATACCCTCCAACCACCACACTTCAAGGCATCCAAGTTTTAGCCATTTGCATTCAATACAAGTGCTCTAGACTTCACTCCAAGATACAAACAAAGAGATCAAATCCTCTCCCAAGTCCAAAGTTCATTCCAATCAAATAGTGACTAGAGAGAGTGACATTTGTGTTCTTTTGAGTTCTTATGCTTGGATCGCTTTTCTTCTTCTTTCTTTCTTGTTCCCAACTCAATTGTAATCAAGGCAACAGACACCAATTATGTGGTGGTCCTTGTGGGGACTTGGTGTCCCGATTGACTGAGAAGAGAAGCTCACTCGGTCTAGGTGACCGTTTGAGAGAGGGAAAGGGTTGAAAGAGACCCGGTCTTTGTGACCACCTCAATGGGGAGTAGGTTTGCAAGAACCGAACCTCGGTAAAACAAATCACTGCGTCTCACTCTTCATTTGCTTGTGATTTGTTTTCGGCCTCTCTTTCGGACTCAATTATATTTCTAACGCTAACCCCGGCTTGTAGTTGTGTTTAAGTTTATAATTTTCAGATTCCGCCTATTCACCCCCCCTCTAGGCGACTTTCAATTCTCGTTGTGGAAGTTGTGGAGGTGTAATTTCTTGTTCGTCAAGGCTGGGTAATTCTATGTTTATCTTCTTAGATTCAATCCTGTGAATCATAAAGTAAAGTTAGGTTTCGCTGTTCATTTTATTTTTTAAATGAAAGTATGTAATTAGTGTACTTGTTGTAAAAAGCAGTAGCTTCTTCAATTGATGGGTTGAAGTACCAATGGCAGGCTGCACCACCACTTAAAAGTACTTCCCCTATATGTTTATAACAAAGGAAAATAAGAAGTATAAGACCAAAAAAAGATATGAGAAAAGTTATAATTACACACCTTGGAATTCTTTTGGTAAACAACCAACAAATAAGACAATGACAGGAGTTTGTTTCTGTGAGTCATAAGTGTTGGTCAAAGAAAATTCTTGTGCACGTTTCCCCATAGAGTAATTTTCATAATGTCATCACTGTGAGACTACTGGCCTATTCATTCCGCTTACCAAATATTGTTCCTTGCAAAACTATATTCTCATATGCTTCTAACTTCGATGGTCAATATCAGGAAGGGAGATTATCAAGCAACAACAAACAGAAATGAATCCTCCAAATCCTCCACCGGTTGGAATCGATCAAGTGGTTGCCACCCAAATAATGATAATACAACAAATGGCAAACATGGTTACCGAATTGCAAGCTCAGATAAGACAAGAATGCAAGGAAATACGTCAGGACCGACTGGAGACATGTCGAGAAATAAGACAAGCACAGTTGGAAAGACAACGAGAACAACAACCTCACCACCACCACCAGCTCCACCAAGCTATATATATACTACTACTATTTGTAAGATCTAAGTGATACTTTAGTTAGTAGTTGGCATGATACTATGTTAGGAGGAATAATAAGGTCTAATTGACCCCATGTGTTGCTAATAAATTATGCATCATGCTGAGATTTTTGTTTGTGCATATGTGTTGAGACAATATGAGTATACAACCGTTCCTTACAAATCTCGAGGACGAGATTTCTATTAAGGGGGGTAGGATTTGTAAGGCCCAAAATTTGTACAAGAAAAAATAATAATAATAATAATAATAATAATAATAATAATAATAATAATAATAATAAAACAAATATATATATGTATTGCTTCATAACTGATTTTGAGTATGTATTAAAAATTCGAACTCTTAAAACTTTATCTTGGATTTGAAATTGACATTTGTAAATCAAAAATGTAAATAGAGAAAATAGAGAAGAGCTCAAGGTTTTGTGATCTATACTTATCATCACATGTGAACACCTCAAAATTTTGTGAGTGGAATTCATTGGAAATTCTTCAAAGGATTAAAAAAATTAAAATATCCTTTAATATAGTTTTGTTAGCTTTAGGGATACATCTCTTAAACAAAAAAGGTGTAAAAACAGTTTAAATAGAAGTATCCCTAAATGATGTTAGTTTTCCTATAAAAATGTATTTACAAGGACTCTCCATAAAATTTTATACACTAGAAATGATTTTCTAAAATACCTAATTACTATTTTGTGTAGATTGCATATTGTAAGTGTTTGTCTAAATAGGATAATAAATAAAATATAATTTTGCACCATATTGGATATTTTGGAGTGTTGCATGTTGGGTGCCAAATATAAAATCCGAATTCTGAAAAAGGAACTTGAAAATAAATGAAATAGGGAAAAGAAAATGGAAAGCGGAAAATAAAAAGATAAAAGGAAAACATCGTTTGGGCCCAATTCCCGGTCGACCTGCTCATCCTCACCCTTGCCTTGGCCCAATATCGTATTTCCACTACGCGGCCCATTCTCCCTTCTTTCCCCCGCGCCACGCCCTAGCATCTGGGCCCCACCTGCACTTGTGGTCGACAAGTGGACCCAGGTCTGTCAGCCGAGTTGCGCGTTCCTCTTCACTGGTGGCTGGTGGACCCCGCATCGTCAGGTGCTTCGTCTTCACCGGATCTGCTCCATCGCATTCGTCGCCGCGCGCAACCAAATCGGTGCTCCGGTCTCAACTAGATTCCTGGAAATCCGGGTGGTTCCCCTTGATCCGAAGCCTGCGTAGGGACCCCAGAGGCTTAATCTCTTGTGCTCTCCTTATCCCTACAGGTCCGCGCCTGCGCGGTTGTGCATGGCCAGGAATCTCATGACCGGACGTCTAGGCTCTGCCCGGATCCTTCGCAACCGACCTTCTCGGCGCGGGGATCGGTCACAGGGACTCCGCCCTCAACTATAAATAGGACTGTGACTTATTACGCCGTTGCAGCCGAGTATTAAGGGTGCGGTAGCTGAGTATGCGAAGAAAGGGAGGGCCGCCATCATGATTACCACAGTTCAATTGGAACCAGCAGCAGTATATGATGTAGTGATGTTCGTCGGTGCTCGGGGGCTGTGCCCAGGGTTGATTCGCGCAGCTGGAAGTCATGGCGATCGACGGACCTTCATCACCGTGCATGGGTCGCCGCAGAACCGCGCAACTTTGGGGGTAGCCCGTCTCGCCTATCGATTGGAGGTGAGCAACTACCCATTTGGTTCGCCTTGCTCTCCTCTTTGCATAGGGGCGTCTAGTGCGTGGTTTATGGCTCGGTGATGGCTGGGTACGTCTGGATCTATGGCACCGCCGCACCTGCGCTGTGCGCCGGCGTGTTGACAGTCTGGGCGAGGAAGATGATGGCTTGACCATGGGGGCCTGCTCACAGGGTCTCGCGACAGCGCACAGTCAACGAGCCCCACCCCCCCCCCCGTCTCCGGCGAGCGTGCAGCGCAGTCGAGCACTGGCCTGGCTGTCGCGTGCCTAGCTCGCGAACCTCGCTGCGAGAATCTGCGGAGCCACCATAGTCAGGGACGGGGGAGGTTGAAGAAGTTGTCCTGGCCGTCGGATCGTTGATCGATGGCTGCATATACTTGGAGGTTGACGAAGAACGTTAGGGCCGTAGATTTTGAGATCTAGGGTGTAGATTAAACCAGGGGGCGGACCAAGCCAAAATTGGCATGAATCGTCGATCAGCCAAGCGATGGCTCAGATTGAATCTGGCATACCGGTTAGCATAGGTGCAATCCATGCCGTTGGATTAGCTACAGATGAACCGGATGGGTTGATTGGGTACTTTAATGGGGGCCATGGATCTCCAATCTGACGGCCATAATAGCATACCGATTCATTTTAATTACAATCTAATCTGAGCCCCTGATTTCCAATCGGACGGACGTGGTCAGTGGATACCCTTTCGTCGTGGCGAGTTTGCAAAAGATTCCCCATCCTTTATAGAAACTAACCCGCGGTTCAGTTCTGATTTGTCTGAGTCTAGGTAATTTTACCCCGGAAACCCTGTGTTATCTGTAAATAGTGCGCCTAGTCCAGAGAATTATAAAATTCAGAAAAAGTGATTAGAAAATGATTTTAATGTGAAAATAAATGCTAGAATTTGTTTAATTCATATAAAATTCATATGGAGTCCAAATTTATTCATTCCCATTTCTATAATTCTATAATATTATTGTTTATCACATAGTACCTCTGTTTTGATATGAATGTCACATTAAAATTTATATCCTAGTTAATCTTGTATCAAACACATAAAACCTTGGGAAATTTATAATTTCTCCGTTTTAATTCCGAATTGGCTCGTCCCAGTTGTGTTAGCTTTGTATAAATATTTACTATATCATAACAATATTTATTTTATGATTAGACCTTTATTTAACTTATGTTGGTTAGTCTCGTTAAACCACTTATCATTATAATCTACTAGAATATATTTTATGGTCAATTTATAACTTAGATTAAAGTTGAGATTGTTATTTATAGAATAATCTCTCGTATTATTTATATTTACCAATTTATAATATAGTTTAATATTTTAATCACGTAGATCTTCTATAAAATCATAACTTATTAATCATGACTCTGATCTTAGTAGTTCTCGATCCCGCGATCTCGTAGCTTCGCGTAGATCATTATTATTTAGTTTGCTCTTATGTTTGGTGTGATGTTAATTTTATCTATACCATGTTTGTTTGTATCGCTACGACTAGCAGCGAGGTTACGAGTCACTTGAAGTGCAAGTGGTACCTGGAATCTCAAGTGTCAGGCAAGTTGTGCCCTTGATCCACTTTTGTTACCCAATAATATTCTTTATTATCACTATTCAATGCATAGGTATAATTTTGATGGGACCCAATAGGTTACCCTAGTCTGTTTATTCTGTTTACCTTGTTTACCCCTAATTCACTTGGGTAGTTATGCTATTGCATTATGTGGTTTCGGGTTAATATTTCATTATATCCATGTTCCTATTATTATGTTATGTTATTTATGTTCATGATAAGATCATTATGTTAATGGGAACATGAAGCGACCACCCGGGAAAACAGTGCTACCATAAGGGTTTAATGGGACGCCCTTGGCTGATTAATTAGGAAAGCTAGTGGAAGACTACCTTACCCGAAAGGGGCAAGGGCAGTAGGGGAGTGATCAGTGTAGGGAGGTCCTTGGGTTGATTTTGCTGCGATGGCGGTCAGGTGAGGGATTCCTGCACTGGAGCTTCCTATAAACTGTAGCAAGTTTTCTGAAGCTAGTGGAACTTTATAAAGGCCTCGTAGTGTTACCATGCCTCGCTTCCTTGGTAGAGGTGCATGGGATTCATGACCCCTTGGCAGATGGGTAACACGACTTGTGGGTAAAGATGCGCAACCTCTGCAGAGTGTAAAACTGGTATTGTCGGGGACCATAATTAGGGGTACCCTCAAGACGCCTAATTCTCAGCTGGTAACCCCCATCAGCATAAAGCTGCAATGGCCTGATGGGTACGATTAAGTCAGGGATCAGTCCACACGAGTGACTCGATCACGCTTCACCCGAGCCTAGCCTCGACCAAGGGCAGCCGACCTCGAGAGACTTCCGTCTCGCCCGAGGCCCCCTTTTTATGGCGGACACATCACCGGCTTGCCCGAGGCCTTGGCTTCGCTCAGAAGCAACCTTGACTAAATCGCCACACCGACTGACCAAATTGCAGGGGCATTTAACGCAAAGGTGGCCTGACACCTTTATCCTGACACGCGCCCCCGGCAGAGCCGAAGTGACCGCCGTCACTCCACCGCTCCACTAGCCAGTCTGACAGAAGGACAGCGCCGCCTGCGCCACTCCGACTGCAGTGCCACTCGACAGAGTGAGTCTGACAGGCAATCAGGCCTTGCCAAAGGCGCCACGGCGAACTCCGCTCCGCCCGACCCCAGGGCTCGGACTCGGGCTAAGACCCGGAAGACGACGAACTCCGCTCCGCCCAACCCCAGGGCTCGGACTCGGGCTAAGACCCGGAAGACGGCGAACTCCGCTCCGCCCGACCCCAGGGCTCGGACTCGGGCTAAGACCCGAAAGACGGCGAACTCCGCTCCGCCCGACCCCAGGGCTCGGACTCGGGCTAAGACCCGGAAGACGGCGAACTCCGCTCCGCCCGACCCCAGGGCTCGGACTCGGGCTAAGACCCGGAAGACGGCGAACTCCGCTCCGCCCGACCCCAGGGCTCGGACTCGGGCTAAGACCCGGAAGACGACGAAACTCCGCTTCGCCCGACCCCAGGGCTCGGACTCCGCCATGGCCTCGGCCGAACGACTTCCGCCTCGCCCGACCCCTTGGCTCGGGCTCGGCCACGGCAACGGGAGGCAGACTCAACCTCGGCTTCGGAGGAACCCCCACGTCGCCCTGCCTAGGGCACAGACAGCCACGTCAACAGGAGGCGCCATCATCATCCTACCCCGAATCGACTCGGGTCACGGAGAACAAGACCGGCGTCTCATCCGGCCAGCTCCGCCGGAGGGGCAATGATGGCGCTCCACGAGCTCTATGACGACGACGGCCCCCAGCTCTCTTACGGAAGCAGGACGACGTCAGCAGGGACTCGACCGCTCCAACAGCTGTCCCTCCGCCAGGCTCCGCTGCACCTCCGACAGCCACGACATCACGCCAGCAGGGTGCCCAGATCTCTCCGGCTGCCACATTGGCATGTACCTAGGGCGCTAGCTCTCCCTCCGCTAGACACGTAGCACTCTGCTACACCCCCCATTGTACACCTGGATCCTCTCCTTACGACTATAAAAGGGAGGACCAGGGCCTTCTCAGAGAAGGTTGGCCGCGCGGGACCGAGGACGGGACAGGCGCTCTCTTGGGGCCGCTCGCTTCCCTCACCCGCGTGGACGCTTGTAACCCCCCCTACTGCAAGCGCACCTGACCTGGGCGCGGGACGAACACGAAGGCCGCGGGACTTCCACCTCTCTCACGCTCGACTCCGGCCACCTCGCCTCTCCCCCCTTCGCGCTCGCCCACGCGCTCGACCCATCTGGGCTGGGGCACGCAGCACACTCACTCGTCGGCTTAGGGACCCCCCTGTCTCGAAACGCCGACAGTTGGCGCGCCAGGTAGGGGCCTGCTGCGTGCTGACGAACAGCTCCCCGTCAAGTTCCAGATGGGCAGTCTCCAGCCACCTCTCCGGCCCGGGACGGTGCTTCGTTTCGGGACTCTTGAGTTCATGTCCTTCGACGGCAGCTACGACATGATACTTCTTCCACCGCCGCGCGACTACGACAATGGCGGCCGACAACCCGCCCGCCGGCGGCGGAATCGACGACGTCTTCCCCGCGTGGTGGAGGAGCAACATTCGGGCTCGCTCCGTTCTCTCCCCCGCCAACGGAGGAGGAGGCGAGGCCGTCAAGGCCAGGCGGGAGGCCGCGCTTCGTCGGCCGTCGAGCGAATCGACGCCCCCGACGCCCCGACGGAAGGCACGCCGGACGTCGACCTCGCGTTCAAGACGGAGGCAAGCGCCGTCCCCCCGCGGCACGCTGACCCCGAGCAAGAAGACGACGCCGGCGCGCTCGCGGAAAGCCTGTAGGACGTCACCCTCGAACCAGAGACGACGGTGCAACCAGTCCCCGATGTGACTACGTCGCTCCTCGTCGACAAAAAGGTACCGACTAACTCCCATCTTGCGTCATTTCGACTCGGCCTCAACCCGCCAAACGACCTCGTTTTGGCGGGCACTCTCCTTGAGGCGAGTGCAACCCCACTGAGGTTGCGTATGTGGTCGCCTTGGGACCGGCTGACGGACGTCTCGACCTACGGGCCCTCTGGGTCCGAGGAAGATGACGATCCCAGCATCGGATGGGATTTCTCCGGACTTGGCAACCCCAGTGCCGTGCGGGACTTCATGACCGCATGTGACTACTGCCTATCCGACTGTTCCGATGGAAGCCGCAGCCTTGGCGACGAGAGCTGCGGCCCAAGCCGCGAATGTTTCCACATCGAGCTAGGGAATCCCTCCGAAGGTAACCATCTTGGCATGCCGGAGGACGATGATCTCCCTAGGCCAGCGCCTCGCGCCGACATCCCACGGGAGCTAGCTGTGGTCCCCGCTCCGGCGGGGGGTTACGACCCACAACTCGAGCAAGTCCGCGAGGCGCAGGCCAGGCTCAACGAGGGAACAGGAGCGCTTGAGCCGATCCGTCGGGACGTCGGACAGGCATGGGTGGGCCAACCCCTGGCCGGAGAAATACGTCACCTGCCCCAAGGTCTCCAGCACCGCGTCGCCAACGATGTCAGGATCAGGCCGCCGCCCGCATCCAGCGGGGTTGGTCAGAACCTGGCAACCGCAGCAATGCTCATCCGCGCGATGCCGGAGCCGTCAACCACCGAGGGTCGGCGAATCCAGGGAGAACTCAAGAATCTCCTGGAAGGCGCTGCGGCCCGGCGGGCCGAGAGCACTGCATCCCGAAGGCAAGGATATCCCTCGGAACCTCATGCCGCGACTTCCCGATTCATGCGGGAAGCCTCGGTCTACACCGGGCGCACGCGCAACACCGCGCCTGCGGCCCCGGGCCACCTCGGCAACGAGCACCATCGGCGCGACCGTCGGGCTCACCTCGACGAAAGGGTGCGCCGAGGCTACCACCCCAGGCGTGGGGGGCGCTACGACAGCGGGGAGGATCGGAGTCCCTCGCCCGAACCACCCGGTCCGCAGGCCTTCAGTCGGGCCATCCGACGGGCGCCATTCCCGACCCGGTTCCGACCCCCGACTACTATCACGAAGTACTCGGGGGAAACGAGACCGGAACTGTGGCTCACGGACTACCGCCTTGCCTGCCAACTGGGTGGAACGGACGACGACAACCTCATCATCCGCAACCTCCCCCTGTTCCTCTCCGACACTGCTCGCGCCTGGTTGGAGCACCTGCCTCCGGGGCAGATCTCCAACTGGGACGACTTGGTCCAAGCCTTCGCTGGCAATTTCCAGGGCACATACGTGCGCCCCGGGAATTCCTGGGACCTTCGAAGCTGCCGGCAACAGCCGGGGGAGTCGCTCCGGGACTATATCCGGCGATTCTCGAAGCAGCGCACCAAGCTGCCCAACATCACCGACTCGGATGTCATCGGCGCGTTCCTCGCCGGCACCACTTGCCGCGACCTGGTGAGCAAGCTGGGTCGCAAAACCCCCACCAGGGCGAGCGAGCTGATGGACATCGCCACCAAGTTCGCCTCTAGCCAGGAGGCGGTCGAGGCTATCTTCCGAAAGGATAAGCAGCCCCAGGGCCGCCCATCGGAAGAAGCTCCCGAGGCATCTGCTCCGCGCGGCGCCAAGAAGAAAGGCAAGAAGAAGTCGCAATCGAAACGCGACGCCGCTGACGCGGACCTTGTCGCCGCCGCCGAGTATAAGAACCCTCGGAAGCCCCCCGGAGGTGCAAACCTCTTCGACAAGATGCTCAAGGAGCCGTGCCCCACCATCAGGGGCCCGTCAAGCACACCCTCGAGGAGTGCGTTATGCTTCGGCGTCATTTCCACAGGGCCGGGCCACCCGCCGAGGGTGGCAGGGCCCGCGACGACGACAAGAACGAAGATCACCCAGCAGGAGAATTCCCCGAGGTCCGCGACTGCTTCATGATCTATGGAGGGCATGCGGCGAATACCTCGGCTCGGCACCGCAAGCAAGAGCGCCGGGAGGTCTGCTCGGTGAAGGTGGCGGCGCCAGTCTACCTAGACTGGTCCGACAAGCCCATCACTTTCGACCGGGCCGACCACCCCGACCATGTGCCGAGCCCGGGGAAATACCCGCTCGTCGTCGACCCCGTTGTCGGCGATGTCAGGCTCACCAAGGTCCTGATGGATCGGGGCAGCTGCCTCAACATCATTTACGCCGAGACCCTCAAGCTCCTGCGCGTCGATCTGTCCTCCGTCCGAGCAGGCGCTGCGCCCTTCCACGGGATCATCCCTGGGAAGCGCGTCCAGCCCCTCGGGCGACTCGACCTCCCCGTCTGCTTCGGGACACCCTCCAACTTCCGAAGGGAGACCCTGACGTTTGAGGTGGTCGGGTTCCGAGGAACCTACCACGCCGTGCTAGGGAGGCCTTGCTACGCGAAGTTCATGGCCGTCCCCAACTACACCTACCTGAAGCTCAAGATGCCGGGCCCCAACGGGGTCATCACCGTCGGCCCCACGTACAAACACGCGTTCGAATGTGACGTGGAGTGCGTGGAGTACGCCGAGGCCCTCGCCGAGTCCGAGGCCCTCATCGCCGACCTGGAAAACCTCTCCAAGGAGGTGCCGGACGTGAAGCGCCATGCCGGCAACTTCGAGCCAGCGGAGACGGTCAAGGCCGTCCCCCTTGACCCCAGTGGCGACACCACCAAGCAGATCCGGATCGGTTCCGGGCTCGACCCCAAATAGGAAGCAGTGCTCGTCGACTTTCTCCGCGCAAACGCCGACGTCTTTGCGTGGAGTCCCTCGGACATGCCCGGCATACCGAGGGATGTCGCCGAGCACTCGCTGGATATTCGGGCCGGAGCCCGACCCGTCAGGCAGCCTCTGCGCCGATTCGACGAGGAGAAGCGCAGAGTGATTGGCGAAGAGATCCACAAGCTAATGGCAGCGAGGTTCATCAAAGAGGTATTCCATCCCGAATGGCTTGCCAACCCTGTGCTTGTGAGGAAGAAAGGGGGGAAATGGCGGATGTGTGTAGACTACACTGGTCTCAACAAAGCATGTCCGAAGGTTCCCTACCCTCTGCCTCGCATCGACCAAATCGTGGATTCCACCGCTGGGTGCGAAACCCTGTCCTTCCTCGATGCCTACTCAGGGTATCACCAGATCCGGATGAAAGAGTCCGACCAGCTCGCGACTTCTTTCATCACGCCGTTCGGCATGTACTGCTATGTCACCATGCCGTTCGGTTTGAGGAATGCGGGCGCGACGTACCAGCGGTGCATGAACCATGTGTTCGGCGAACACATCGGTCGCACAGTCGAGGCCTACGTCGATGACATCGTAGTCAAGACACGGAAGGCTTCCGACCTCCTCTCCGACCTTGAAGTGACATTCCGGTGTCTCAAGGCGAAAGGAGTCAAGCTTAATCCTGAGAAGTGTGTCTTCGGGGTGCCCCGAGGCATGCTCCTAGGGTTCATCGTCTCCGAGCGAGGCATCGAAGCCAACCCGGAGAAGATTGCGGCCGTCACCAGCATGGGACCCATCAAGGACTTAAAAGGGGTACAGAGGGTCATGGGATGCCTCGCGGCCCTGAGCCGCTTCATCTCACGCCTCGGCGAAAGAGGTCTGCCTCTGTACCGCCTCTTAAGGAAGGCCGAGTGTTTCGCTTGGACCCCTGAGGCCGAGGAAGCCCTCGGCAACCTGAAGGCGCTCCTTACAAAGGCGCCTATCTTGGTGCCCCCGGCGGACGGAGAAGCCCTTTTGGTCTACGTCGCCGCGACCACTCAGGTGGTTAGCGCCGCAATTGTGGTCGAAAGGCAAGAGGAAGGGCATGCGTTGCCCGTTCAGAGGCCGGTCTACTTCATCAGCGAAGTGCTGCCCGAGACTAAGATCCGCTACCCACAAGTTCAAAAGCTGCTGTATGCTGTGATCCTGACAAGGCGGAAGCTGCGACACTACTTCGAGTCCCATCCGGTAACTGTGGTGTCATCCTTCCCCCTGGGGAAGATCATCCAGTGCCGAGAGGCCTCGGGCAGGATCGCAAAGTGGGCGGTGGAAATCATGGGCGAAACGATCTCGTTCGCCCCTCGGAAGGCCATCAAGTCCCAGGTGTTGGCGGATTTCGTGGCCGAATGGGTCGACACCCAGCTGCCAACGACTCCCGATCCAACCGGAGCTCTGGACCATGTTTTTCGACGGGTCGCTGATGAAGACAGGGGCCGGCGCGGGCCTGCTCTTCATCTCGCCCCTCGGAAAGCACTTGCGCTACGTGCTGCGCCTCCATTTCCCGGCGTCCAACAATGTGGCTGAGTACGAAGCTCTGGTCAACGGATTGCGAATCGCCATCGAGCTAGGGGTCAGACGCCTCGACGCCCGCGGTGACTCGCAGCTCGTCATCGACCAAGTCATGAAGAACTCCCACTGCCGCGACCCGAAGATGGAGGCCTACTGCGACGAGGTTCGGCGCCTGGAAGACAAGTTCTTCGGGCTCGAGCTCAACCACATCGCTCGACGCTACAACGAAACCGCAGACGAGCTGGCTAAGATAGCCTCGGGGCGAACGACAGTCCCCCCGGACGTCTTCTCCCGGGATCTGCATCAACCCTCCATCAAGCTCGACGACGCGCCCGAGCCCGAGGTACCCTCGGCCCAGCCCGAGGTACCCTCGGCCCCCGAGGGCGGGGCACTGAACGTCGAGGAAGGGCAGAGCGGGGCCACGCCAGATCAAGATTGGCAGGCCCCGTACCTGCAATATCTCCGTCGAGGAGAGCTACCCCTCGACCAAGTCGAGGCTCGGCGGGTAGCGCGACGCGCCAAGTCATTCGTCTTGCTGGGCGACGAAGAGGAGCTCTACCATCGCAGCCCCTCGGGCATCCTCCAGCGATGCATCTCCATCGCCGAAGGTCGGGAACTGCTGCAAGAAGTACACTCGGGGGCTTGCGGCCACCACGCAGCGCCCCGAGCCCTTGTCGGAAATGCTTTCCGGCAAGGCTTCTACTGGCCAACGGCGGTGGCTGACGCCACTAGAATTGTCCGCACCTGCGAAGGGTGCCAATTCTATGCGAAGCGGATGCACCTGCCCGCTCAGGCTCTGCAGACAATACCCATCACCTGGCCTTTCGCTGTATGGGGTCTGGACCTCGTCGGTCCCTTGCAGAAGGCGCCCGGGGGCTACACGCACCTGCTGGTCGCCATCGACAAATTCTCCAAGTGGATCGAGGTCCGACCTCTGAACAGCATCAGGTCCGAGCAGGCGGTGGCATTATTCACCAACATCATCCATCGCTTCGGGGTCCCGAACTCCATCATCACCGACAACGGCACCCAGTTCACCGGCAAAAAATTCTTGGATTTTTGCGAGGACCACCATATCCGGGTGGACTGGGCCGCTGTGGCTCATCCCATGTCGAATGGGCAAGTAGAGCGTGCCAACGGCATGATTCTACAAGGGCTCAAGCCTCGGATCTACAACGACCTCAACAAGTTCGGCAAGCGATGGATGAAGGAACTCCCCTCGGTGGTCTGGAGCCTAAGGACGACGCCGAGTCGTGCCACGGGCTTCACGCCGTTTTTCCTGGTCTACGGGGCTGAAGCTATCTTGCCCACTGACCTGGAATACGGCTCCCCGAGGGCGAGGGCCTACACCGAACAAAGCAACCAAGCTAGCCGAGAGGAATCGCTGGACCAGCTTGAGGAAGCTCGGGACAGGGCCTTACTACACTCGGCGCGGTACCAACAGTCCCTGCGACACTACCACGCCCGAGGGGTCCGGTCCCGAGAACTCCAGGTGGGCGACCTGGTGCTTCGGCTGCGACAAGACGCCCGAGGGAGGCACAAGCTCACGCCCCCCTGGGAAGGGCCATTCGTCATCGCCAAAGTTCTGAAGCCCGGAACATTCAAGCTGGCCAACAATCAAGGCGAGATCTACGGCAACGCTTGGAACATCAAACATCTACGTCGCTTCTACCCTTAAGATGCTTTCAAGTTGTTCATATACCTCGCACCTACGCAAAGTTTAGTCGTCAAGGAAGGGTCGGCCTAGCCTCGGCAAAGCCCGACCCTCCCTCGGGGGCTAAAAGGGGGGAGACCCCCTCTGCGTCGAATTTTTCCTCAAAAAAGGATCTCTTTTTAGCAGGATTTCTTTCGTGCTTCTTGACTGCTTCGGAAAGCGGATCCTGGAAACGACGAGGTACACGTAAGCAGCCAAGGCTGACCGAGCCGAGGGACTCCTACGCCTCCGGGATACGGATACCTCACTCATCACCTTCTGCGATAAGTAACTTGCGCTCGGATAAAGAGACTCCGTGGACCGAACAAGTCATCACGTTCGGAAGCTCTCCTGCCGAAGCAGTCCTTCAAGCTTTCTCGACTAAGTCGGGGACAGGGCCTCATGGACGGGTGAAAGTACGCGTAAGCGGCAAGGCCGACCGAGCCGAGGGATTCCCACGCCTCTGGGATACGGATACCTCACTCGTCCCTTCCGCGAAAAGCAACTCTCGCTCACACAAACATCCCTGTTACCGACAGAGTCTAGATGCTCGAAACAAGGGAAAAAAAGATGCAGCTTCGCAAGCGCGGCGAGGGTGTGTTTTTCTGGCCTCGGCGGCCGCGGAAAGCACACGCTACAAGATGATCTGATCCTGCAGGCTCGGGTCTTCACACTGAAGGGAGCCGTAGCACCCTCGGCATCGACGACGTCTTCAGCAAAGTCCGACCCAGCCTCGGGCGGCGACGCGGTCCAGGGACTCCTCCGGGAATCCGGCCCGAGCAGGCGGCTCAACCGGTAACCCCTGGGGCCTCGGTCAATCGACTTCCAAGGGCGCCAGCCCGACCCGAGGCCTCGACTGATCGACTTTGGCGTCGGCTCCGCTGACAGACAACACGACTAGGCTCCGGCCAACCAGGTTCCCATTCTCGAGCCAACTCCGCCTCTGTTCATACTGATATCGCTACCCCTGGCCTCGGTCCACCGAAGGGCGGCCGAGGGGTCCCTTTAACTAAGCTAGAGGAGCCCCAGACAACAAGGCCGAACGGGCCGAGGGATTCCTACGCCTCCGGGATACGGATACCTCACCCGTCACCTTAACACGGGGCGACTCATGCTTGGTAAAGCGGTTCAGATAATCAACAGGCGAGACTTAGTGCTCGAAAATGAGGAAAAAACACGGCTCCGTGCCGAAATTACATACATGTTCAGGCCCCGACAGCCGCAATGAACAAAAAACACCGGCACTCGAAGTGCCATTACGAACGGAACTCCGGTTCCCCCCTCCGCAGGTACGAACGACCCCACTCCGAGGGGGAAGGCCTGCGGAGCAACGGAAGGCCGACGAATGGTGCGCCGTCACCTGCTCCAGCAGCGGCGATGACGACGCCTTCTGCTCCGAGGGACCAAGCAGCGGCAACGCCGACCTCGGGCTAGATGCCGCTGCCAGGAGGCCCCCGCCCATGCCGAAACTCGTAAGGCAAGGACGGGCAGAAGGCCGTAGAGTTGGAGGTCAGCCCGTGGCCGGCCCCGGCTATCTCGCCGGCAGCAGAACCTCTTCAAGCTGCCGTGGCGGATGCCGGCACCGTGAGCGGCTCCGAAGCCACTCGCGCCTGAAAGCCAGGCACGCTGCAGCTGCCAGCGCCGCGGACGACGGCCGCCTTTCCCTCCGATCACTGAGTGAAGGGGCGGGCCGCCGCCCGCGCAGGGGCCGACCTCAACTCTGCGCAATCCCCTCCCCAGCCCTGGTGATGAAAATCCTTGAGGCTGAGGGAGGGGAAGAGGCCGCAGCCCGGCTCGCTTTCCCCCACCATCAAGCCGGAGGTCGCCATCTCAGGTGACCGCCGGCGGAGGGGTGCGACCGGGCTGCATGATGAAAATCCTTGAAGCCGAACGATGGCTGAAAGGTACCAACTCCCATGGAGTTGCGTTCCTCCAACAAGGAGGCGGAAAGGCGGCGGATACCCCCCATCCGGGGGCTTGGAAGATGGGAAGACACGACGCTTAAGGGAGGAAGAAGACATGGTTGCCTTCCGAAAGGAGTCTCCCTCCTTTTAAAGGCAACTCTCCCTACGTGCGCCCCCAGGTGCCACGGGCTGAGTCTTCTCCAACACGCTCCAAGGCCCCCCCTGCGACTCGGGGGCTGGGTCCCGCATGTCATGCAAGCCGGCTCAGGGCAGAAGAAGCCAAACCGCCGCGCGTGGTGCGCACGACCGTCCAGCGGTTACAAGCGACCCCCCATTTTCGCCTAGACCAACGGGCAGAAGGGGCGGGCAGCCATGCAGGCGGCATGCAACCGCGCCAGATGCACGCGCTTCTCCAACTTCTGACACGTCAGCTTGGGGACCCAGGCCCACGCGTCGAGCAACCGGTGCGCCAGTTGCTGCATGCAAGCGACCGCACCGCCACTTGTGCCACCATCGCGCCTCTTCGGTTGCGGAGCCAATGCCGCGACTCGAGGCGACCCAACAGCGCCAGACTGGCGCGTCGGTCAAAGCGACCGAAAGTGGGCCGGCAGTAATAGCGGTGGCAGGCAGGCGGACGCAACGGTCACGTCGTCAGCCAAGCTCACGTCCCATCCCGGGACAGCAAGAGAGCCTCCTCTCACGGCGTGGAGACGGTGCGCCTGTGACCCGTTCCTCGAACGGATCGCACGCGCGCAACGGCCGCCCCGCCAACCACTCGCCCCGTCGCATTTACTCCGCGGCGGGACAGGCGGCGTCTCTGACGGGAGGAGCGCGCGACGCTTCACCTTCGCCATAATAACCGCGTCAGAAAAGGTACGCCACGTCGTCCGATTTCGTATCCTTTTCCGTTTTCCTCTTTCTCTATCTCTTGCAACAGGGACCGGGAAAGGGGATACCCCGAAAGGGATCCTTCCCCGCGAAGGAACCGGGCTCCGAGCCCCCCACTACTGATCAGGGGTTCGAAGGCTGGCCCTCCGAAGGGTTCAACAGCCGCCTCAGATCGCGTGGGCCCGACACCCACTACTGGTCAGGGGTTCGAAGGCCAGCCCCCCGAAGGGTTCCATGGCCGCCTCAGGCTACTCGGGCTCCGCGCCCATTACTGATCAGGGGTTCGAAGGCTGGCCCCCGAAGGGTTCACAGTCGCCTCAGACACCGAGCGAGGGATGACCAGGGGTACATTCGATACATAACCGAGGCTCGGGCTGCGCTCCCGAGGTACCCTAGGACATTTCCGAGACCAGCGGGAACGATCTTGTAACGGAATCCCATCGGAGGGAGGCATCGAGCCCTCGGACCCCGTCGCCAGGGGACCGGGTCCGGCAAATCACCCGCAGGTACTTTTGGGCGTGCCTCTGGGCCCCTAGCCGACCCCCAACGAACGGGGCACGGACGTCCACTCGGATTACCCGCTTGTAGCTCACCGGAGACACCATGTTCGGTGCCCATCGAGGGTAACATGGCGCACTCCCCCCCTCCTCCTTGCGGAAAGGCGACGTAGGGGCGTATGTAAAAAGTCGAGTCTGTCCCTGATCGTCCTCTCGCCCTGTGCAGAGGCTCGGGGGCTGCTCTCGCAAAAACCGGCTCCGGCCAAATCGTTGACAGCGTCAACATACCAGCCCGAGAGCTTGGGCCCCGACCGTGCACCCGGGCTACGGCCAGTTCGCATGAGGGAACAACCAGACCAGCCGAAGCGTTGAGCGAAGTATTAAGACCTCGAAGGAGTGTAACCACTCCTCCGAGGCCTCGGGGGCTACACCCGGCGGGTGCGCTCGCGCGCACCCGCCGGAACGAAATGCAACCGAGAAAGGCTGGTCCCCTTGCAAAAAAGTGCGACAAAAGCCTCCAAGCGAGTGCTAACACTCCCTTCGAGGCTCGGGGGCTACTGTCGAGGACCATAATTAGGGGTACCCTCAAGACGCCTAATTCTCAGCTGGTAACCCCCATCAGCATAAAGCTGCAAAGGCCTGATGGGTACGATTAAGTCAGGGATCAGTCCACACGAGTGACTCGATCACGCTTCACCCGAGCCTAGCCTCGGCCAAGGGCAGCCGACCTCGAGAGACTTCCGTCTCGCCCGAGGCCCCCTTTTTATGGCGGACACATCACCGGCTTGCCCGAGGCCTTGGCTTCGCTCAGAAGCAACCTTGACTAAATCGCCACACCGACTGACCAAATTGCAGGGGCATTTAACGCAAAGGTGGCCTGACACCTTTATCCTGACACGCGCCCCCGGCAGAGCCGAAGTGACCGCCGTCACTCCACCGCTCCACTAGCCAGTCTGACAGAAGGACAGCGCCGCCTGCGCCACTCCGACTGCAGTGCCACTCGACAGAGTGAGTCTGACAGGCAATCAGGCCTTGCCAAAGGCGCCACGGCGAACTCCGCTCCGCCCGACCCCAGGGCTCGGACTCGGGCTAAGACCCGGAAGACGGCGAACTCCGCTCCGCCCAACCCTAGGGCTCGGACTCGGGCTAAGACCCGGAAGACGGCGAACTCCGCTCCGCCCGACCCCAGGGCTCGGACTCGGGCTAAGACCCGGAAGACGGCGAACTCCGCTCCGCCCGACCCCAGGGCTCGGACTCGGGCTAAGACCCGAAAGACGGCGAACTTCGCTCCGCCCGACCCCAGGGCTCGGACTCGGGCTAAGACCCGGAAGACGGCGAACTCCGCTCCGCCCGACCCCAGGGCTCGGACTCGGGCTAAGACCCGGAAGACGACGAAACTCCGCTTCGCCCGACCCCAGGGCTCGGACTCCGCCATGGCCTTGGCCGAACGACTTCCGCCTCGCCCGACCCCTTGGCTCGGGCTCGGCCACGGCAACGGGAGGCAGACTCAACCTCGGCTTCGGAGGAACCCCCACGTCGCCCTGCCTAGGGCACAGACCGCCACGTCAACAGGAGGCGCCATCATCATCCTACCCCGAATCGACTCGGGTCACGGAGAACAAGACCGGCGTCTCATCCGGCCAGCTCCGCCGGAGGGGCAATGATGGCGCTCCACGAGCTCTATGACGACGGCGGCCCCCAGCTCTCTTACGGAAGCAGGACGACGTCAGCAGGGACTCGACCGCTCCAACAGCTGTCCCTCCGCCAGGCTCCGCTGCACCTCCGACAGCCACGACATCACGCCAGCAGGGTGCCCAGATCTCTTCGGCTGCCACATTGGCATGTACCTAGGGCGCTAGCTCTCCCTCCGCTAGACACGTAGCACTCTGCTACACCCCCCATTGTACACCTGGATCCTCTCCTTACGACTATAAAAGGGAGGACCAGGGCCTTCTCAGAGAAGGTTGGCCGCGCGGGACCGAGGACGGGACAGGCGCTCTCTTGGGGCCGCTCGCTTCCCTCACCCGCGTGGACGCTTGTAACCCCCCTACTGCAAGCGCACCTGACCTGGGCGCGGGACGAACACGAAGGCCGCGGGACTTCCACCTCTCTCACGCTCGACTCCGGCCACCTCGCCTCTCCCCCCTTCGCGCTCGCCCACGCGCTCGACCCATCTGGGCTGGGGCACGCAGCACACTCACTCGTCGGCTTAGGGACCCCCCTGTCTCGAAACGCCGACAGGTATACTAGCCGTGCTCACGATCATGAGCGGCTCGGACCCTCACATGATTAAATTATGGAACTTAAATTCAATTTGTCATTTGCATTTCATGGGATTTGTTATTAATTTTGTTCTATTATTTATTATTATGGTTTGGTATTCTCTTACACTTAGTAATTGCTAATAAAATTTTGACCAACTTATAAAAGCAATGCTCAGCTTCAACCTTTATTTTGTTGATCAGCCTTACACTTCACATGAACTCCCACCTTTGGTGAGTTCATACACATTATTCCCCACAACTTGTTGAGCGATGAACATGTGTGAGCTCACATTTGCTGTCTCACACCCCCCACAGGAGAAGAACAGGTGGTTCAAGTGGAGCCACACATCGAGGAGTTCGTTTCAATCTAGGTGGCGTCTCTCAGTTGACTTTCTGGCACCAAGGATAGATTTTAGATCCTGTTATATTTATCTTTTATTTTGTAAGACTTTCGCTATGTAATAAGTACTCTGATTATTGTGACATTTATCTCTATACTCTCTATTATTATATATGTTGTCTTCTTTGGCGCATGTATGAGATGCACCCGGCTTTGTCCCTTAAAACCGGGTGTGACATCTTGGATATAAAATGAAATATAAAACTCACTTATATAGATATTATTCTATACATGGGCAGCAATTATAGAACTTCCTTAATGTGATGGAAATCGGGAAAAGATTTCTTGGTAAACAATATTCTTCGTTTCATCTACTGATTTTCCATCATCATCTTCAATCAGCACTTTGAGTCCTTTTTTTAAGTAACTCTAGAGACAGCAACATATAGTTGTCCATGTGTGAAAACAGGTTTTTTAAGAACACGGTAACATTGGACAGAGTTTGTCCTTGGCTCTTGTTAATTGTCATGGCATAACAAACTTTAATGGGATATTGTCTTCTTTCTAGAGTGAATGGTAGCCTTGTGTTTTTAAAGTTAAACATACACGTGGAATCAGCATAGTTTTGCTTTATATTTTCCAGTCATGATCTTGGCTTCAATAATCAGATCTCCTAGAGTAACAATAATTAACCTCGTTCCATTGCAAAGACCTTCATATTGGTTAATGTTACGCAAAAGCATAATTGGTACTCCTTTTTTCAGTATTAATTGATGTTGCGGGAAATTGTTGCCAGTAACTGAAATGAGGAATTCAACAGGATATAATAAGTCATATGGATCATTGTTGTCTGGTCCTTTTACTATGCTATCACAGCTAAGATATTCCTTTGGACCACCAGGTATTAGAGTGACAACAAAGTCGTTGACCATGTCAATAATCTCATTTGTTGGAGAAAGTATTGCATGTTCTTTTAAGTATTGTATTTCTGCATACCTATCTCTTATATCTGGATACGCAGAGTCAACAATGCATTGAAGACTATTATTTTGAAATGTTAGTAAAATGTCATGCGGAATTTTTATCCAATATCTTTCGGTTTCACTGTCTCTTGCTCTTGCGGGTACTTTGCCATCACCTATGTCCAACAGCCATTTGCTAAAGGAAGAAATCTCATTCTTGCTTGTAGCATCCAAATGAGATGAGTTTAATCTCATATTTTTAGTCAAGTATAAGACAATAATAGAATTCCATAGAGGAGAGCTAGTTATTGCAGCATCTATAATCTGCGACCGTGTACCACCTTCAATAACTAGGAGTATTTGTCTAGCATCACCTCCTAAAACAACAACCTTTCCACCAAAAGGTGTTTTTCAGCTGTAGGACATCGAGGAGAAAGTAAATCACGCAGTGTTCGATCTAGAGCTTCAAAAGCTATCCTGTGAGTCATGAATGCCTCGTCCCAAATGATTAATGAAGCAATTTCAATCAATTCAGCCAGCATAGTTCCCCTCTTAATACTGCAGGTAGTGGATTCATTTAAATCACATGGTATTTTAAATCTAGAATGTGCTATACGACCTCTGGGAAGGAGTAATGCAGCAACCCCTGAAGAAGCAACTGTAAGAACAACTTTTTTCTGTGAACACAAATATGTTATAATAGTATTCCAAAGGAAGGTTTTTCCAGTCCCACCATAACCTGAAACAAAGTAGAGGCCAGGCTGTCCCGACAAGACATTTTCCACAATGGTATTGAAGGCTTTCATTTGTTCTGTGTTTAATTGAGAAATAAGGACTTTAGATTCATTTGAGAGGTTGTTTGCATCGTATGATAATTCTTCTTCAAGTAAACGATTGACACTTCTATCTTGTAGGTTGTCAGTTTTCCTTGGGAGGTTGAAGTCTTGGATGTTGCTGCCGCTCTTGTTGAATAAAATTGCTAGCTTATCTAGTAAATAATTCTTGAGATCATCTTCTATTATGTGGAAATTAGGTTGGTCAAGTGCTTTATGAAAAATATATTCTATGTCATCTGCAAGGTATTTCCAAACTTTTTCAAAGAGTGTATACTCATCAGCTACCTGACAGTAAAGGAGCATTATGACAAAAAGTTGTCTTAGCTGAGAAGACATTGCCCAAGTTGCAGCTTCATTCATAGTAGCCAACCATTCTTGATCATCGCCAAGGAGCCCACATGCTTTGCATGCTTCCTTGAATGTATCATACACAATATTGTTGTAGGTTCGAACTTCCTCGTAACTACGTGCACCTTTGACAACTAACAAAAGCATTCTAAGATAATATTTGTCGCCTGCTAGGGGATGCACATAGTATAGACGTCCTATTTTCCTTCTCTTGCTTGTCTAGGATGCCAAGTTTTGGTCTTGTCATCCCACCTCCATTTTGATGGGAATTGAGAATATGTAAGATCTCTAGCATTAAAATATCGTTGATTAGTAGTAAACCATTCAGTAAGCATGGTTTTTCTATGAAATGGTTGCGACAATATGTCTGCCATGTTAGCAGAAGTATTATATGTTATGTAATTTTAATTTGGTAAATGAACATGTATCCTTTCCACAGCTGAGTAATGTCTATGTATCTCAAATCCAAATACCCACCAGCAAGAATCAATGTCACAAAGATACCGACTGTCAAGGTATTCTTTGATTTTGTTTCTTGCATCAGTTTCTTCATCATAAGGAACATCTTCACCTCTCTGAATCCTTTGAAGGAACATTTTGTTATGGTCTAGTCCTTTGGTCACATATTTAAAAAGATACTTTATAAAGATGGTTTTATTGCACCATTCAACATTTATATGTGCACCAAATTTTTTCAGCAGCAACAAATTTGTTGGCACAATGTACCTATTATCTAGTGCAATCTTATTTTTTAAAACAAAACGTCCATTATTTCTTCTTCTGTAGAGAACAAAGCCATTTTCATCAAATGAAGTTTCCTCTTGAAATTTTTTTGGATAGTTTTTTGAACATTGACCATTTTTCATGCAAGGAGCATGTTTGTTGTAATTTCCACATGGGCCATGGACAATATGTTCAGCAACTAAGGCATAACCCAATGGATCAGTTTCTGGATCCATTATCTCAGCAGTTATAAATGAGTCAATCATTTCAGGTGTTGGTTGAGAAGTGTCTGTAGAGACCCAAAATATAATGTGTGCATGAGGTAAACCGCATTTTTGAAATTGAACGATATGTAAGACTGCAAGTAAATATAGATGATGATGTTATATAAAAAGAAAAGGAAAGAAAAATGAATCAAAGAAACTAATATAAGATAGAAATTATGTTGCACTAGAAGTTATTACAGATAGAATTACCTGCCTGGAACGGACCAAAGATAGTTCCTGATCTAATATCTTGAAGCAATTCATGAAGCTTTAGATGGAAGACCCTTGTAACTACATCCGATCTATCAGGAGCTGTTTGACCGTGTTGAAAGATACTTCCAGTAATTTCAGGCCATGAAGCGTTACATGTAAATGTAACAAAAAATTCCGGAGGGCCATACTTTCCGCAAATTGCTAAACCGTCATGGTAATTTTGAAGCATATACCGTCGCCCTCCAATGTGAGATGCTGGAAGAACAATTCTCCTACCCATTTTATCGCCATTTATGCATCCACGACTAACAGCATCAGTTATTCCTTGGATACTTTCCATTCTTAATTTTTTTGATTTTGAGCAAAGTAGTGAAGTCTACTTTCCTCGATAGCAGCACGTGCATCAACTTTGGCTTGGCTTGATAGTAGACTGTAGCATAGGTACGGATTTGGCTGATCCTTCCTATAATGGAATTGATAGCAATAATATTCTTGCATTGTCATATGGTGTACTGTGGTTGCTCCATTAGGATTCCTATGACTATAATGAATACCAAGCTGGAATCCATGTTCACCATAAGGAAATAAAAGAGGATATTGTAGTGGCATGTAAGCTAGATGTAAAGAGGAGATTCGTTTAAGGTCTCTACAATGTGTTTCAATTATGATATCACGTTTGTACGTATCCAAAGAGAAGTCACCAACCACCAACATTGCAAGTTCATCAGTAGTTGGTAGGTTGTATTGAACTGGATCACCCTCTCTTGTGCCAACAATTCTGATGATGAAATCTTCATTATTGTGATCAGTCAACCGATCTCTTGCCATTCTAAATTTCTTAGCAAATGGAATATGTTGATCTAGCATGATAATTAAATCATGTATAATTGATGGATCAAGTGATTCAATGGGTCTATGCTCAGCATCAAGACATTTCATTCTATTGCTAACTTCATTAGCAGTGTCATACACATAAAGTTGAAGAAATTATGGGGCGGAATCATCAAGGGGTAAAAGAGAACCAACATGATGATGTACTTGGCCACATATTTTGAATAGCGGCGGTCCGCGACCATCATTAATAGAGTTGTCAATTTGTGCGCCCATTGATGTGAAAGCAAAGAGACAGTTATATTTCCTGATACTACGTATGCATTTACTATATCTAGAGTCACCATTGAAGATTGCCAAGGAAGCCAGTGGTTCAGGTCGATCTTTAAATGAAGGTATATCAATCTTCCCACTCTTACAGCAAGTATGGTACCGAGGCCTTTTCGTTTGGCAATTTATAGAAGATTTTTCACCATACCAGAATAAAGCATGACAGTACTCACATTCATAATCTAGTGTTCCATGGAATGATCGACCTTGATATGATGCTAGTAGGAAAAAATATGAGTTAAAAAATAAAGAATTTTTTCTAAGAAGAACTTTATACGTATAGATAACTACAAATTATCTAGCATTCTATATATTACTTATATTAGAGGCGTGTTGTTGTTATACCTTTAAGCGCAGCTATGTATTCTTCAGGAAAATAACCACATGTCATTGATGTTCTGATACTTTTGGTAGGACCTATGTTATTGTATTGTCAGAGCCAGCAGACCAAGTATTAATGTTGTTAGGCATTGTAATTATCATGTATTCTTTGGTACCTCGGGTGACTAATCGATGATGTTCCAACGCTCTTTTACGTTGTTGTCGTGCAAGTACAACATTTACGTGGCTAGTCACATAAGAAATCTTTCTCCAAGGAGTTAAAGCCCAAGTATCAGTTACATGAGAAGCCACAAGAGAAGTAGGAGGATCTGCTTCATCGTTGACATCCATTTCATTTGTTGCTGAAGAATCACTCATTTGGCAAATTAAGCTTTATATGACTGGACAATTACTCGTCCTATAACATTTAGTTGAGGTATTATATGTTAGTTTGCGTATGGATGAAACACTATGCGATTGAAAAATGTAGATATATGGCGAAAGCATAATCAACAAAAAAAGATGGGGAGCTCTAAATATCATTATAAATTATGTGAATGAATCTAAATTCATGATAATAGTGAGCAAAACATTTATTGCATTGATTAGACCAGGAAGACGTTAGTACAGTGGGGAATAAGCAGATAATACATTACCATTGTCGATGGTCGATATTCAGCCATCTAAGCTCTTCTTTTTATGGATGAACTTGCAACTACTGCAAAACATGGCAACTTATATCTTTTAGTATGTATTTGGCTACATAGGTATCACAAGAAATAAAGAATAGGAAATTGTTGTAGGTACAAACTTAGCTCCCTGAACCTGGCTTTCAATGAAAGTGTTATCCCTGCAAAGTATAGTAATATACAGATTTTAGTTTTTTTTAAAAAAGGGGCGAAGCCCCCTATTTTATTAGGAAATAGGAAAATGTTCATTACACATGACACCATTGCGGCCAGAAGGCCCGACAGAAACTTGGCTTAAACGAAACCCTACCAGATCACCTTTCAATATCATCCTAGATAAGCAAGGAGACCTAGTAAAGAACAAAGCCCAAACAGCTAACAAGTCCATAAGCATTTCTTATTACAACGACAGAAACCCTCGCTAAGAAGCGAGGAACAGCGTAAACTAGCTATGAAACCTAAAATCAGAAGTTTAGACACCAGCACAACCCTGAACCAACAGCTTCCAATCACCCAGAAATGAGACGGACCCTCAGACACCATCCATACGCCCGGCCAAACGCTTCACTTGCTATCTTTCTAATTAGCTTGCTTCCTTGAACCACCATCTTTTTCCCCTCTCTTTCTGTCGAATAGCCCAGGAATCCAACCAGAAGCAACAAAGAAAAATGACATTAGAAGGATCAAACAGAATCTTATCACCGAAGCACCAATCATTTCTTGTTCTCCAAATTGCCCAGAACACCGCACCGCAACCAAACAGAAGGAGATTGGTTATTATATCTTTATGTTTACTCAACCAACCATCACACAGATCTCTGATACTTTTTGGAATGACTACCAAATTTAAGGCAACCTGAATCACTCTCCACACATATCTTGCAATGGGACAGTGGAAGAATAAATGATCAATTGTTTCATCGCACCCACAAAAACAACAATCTTGAGAATCTTTCCAATTTCTTTTTTTCAAATTATCTTTTGTGAGAATTTTCTTTCTCACAACCAGTTAGAATTTTTTTTTTGATTTTTTGTGGTAAATTGGATTTCCATAAGAACTTGTACGACACTTGAAAGGGAAATGTGCCTTTGGGCCATTTCTATAATGTTTTGGTGATTAAGTGTCCAACACATATTAAGTGAGTTGATTATGTGCCAAACAAGCAAGAAGTGCAAATCATGTAGCAAGGTATGTTTCTAGAATTAGTACATTGTTTTGAATACTAACATATATTGTCTAAGTGCTAGAAACAGAGAAAAGAAGAGAAGAAAAGAAATGCAAAAGACTTGGCTTGGTACAGCCGAAGTCCAGCTCGGCTTGGCACACCGGACTTTCCGGTGGTGCACCGAACAGTGTACGGTGCGCCAGGCCAACCTCCGGTGAACATGCCACTCTCGGGAAAAATCGGCGGTGTATGGCTATAATTCACCGGACTGTCCGGTGGTGCACCGGACTGTCCGGTGAGCCAACGGCCGCCAGCGCAACGGTCGGCTGCGCAATCTTTACGCGACACGTGGCTCGCGCCAACGGTCGGCAGGGGGCATCGGACAGTGTCCGGTGTGCCAACTGCCACGAATCTGCAACAGTCGTCTGCGCCAGAATAGGAAGGAGATCGGCACCGGACCGTCTACAGTGACTGTTCGGTGGCGCACCGGACTGTCCGACGTGCCACCTGATAGAAGGCAAGGATAGCCTTCCTTGTTGGCCTCCAACGGCTCCTAGCTGCCTTGGGGCTATAAAAAGGACCCCTAGGCGCATGGAGGAGTAACCCAAGCTTACAAGAAACATTCTAAGACTCCAAGACTCCAACTTCGCGCATTTGGTTCTTTGAGATAGTGACTTGAGCTCCATTTGAGTTGAGAACTCCGTGCGTTGTGTTTTGAGCTCGAGTTGTGACTTGTGTGCGTGATTGTGCTGCGATTTGAGTCTTGTGTGTGTTGCTCTCCCCTCCCTTACTTCTGTGCTTCTTTTGTGATCATCATTGTAAGGGCGAGAGGCTCCAAGTTGTGGAGATTCCTCGCAAACGGGAGAAAAGACTAAGGAAGAAAGTTGTGGTATTCAAGTTGATCATTGGATCACTTGAAAGGGGTTGAGTGTAACCCTCGTCCATTGGGACGCCACAACGTGGAAGTAGGCAAGTTTCACTTGGCCGAACCACGGGATAAAAATCGCGTGTCTCTTGTGCTACTCCTCTCTGTGATTAATTGTGTTCGCAAGAGATAACTTCAAGCCGCTTAGCCGCACTAACACTTATAACTAAGTTTTGTGGCTATTAGTTTTTGATTTTTATAGGATCACCTATTCACCCCCCCCCTCTAGGTGCTCTCAATTGGTATTAGAGTCGTTCTCTACACATAAGGGACTAATCGCCTGAAGAGATGGATCCTAAGGGAAAGGGGATGGTGGTCAACGATAAGGAGAAGGAGTCCATCTTCAACGAGCCAGGAGATGACAAGCCCACTGACTCTGGCTCGAGTCACAAGAAGAAGGACAGGAAGAAGAAAAGGCACATCAAGAAGATCGTCTACTACGACAGCGATGAATCTTCTTCTTCACCAAGAGACGACGACGATGACTCGTCTAAAAAGAAACTGGTTAATCAAAATTATTCATTTGATTATTCTCGTATTCCATTCAATTCTAATACTCATTTGCTATCAATCCCACTTGGTAAACCTCCACATTTTGATGGAGAAGACTACTCGTTTTGGAGTCACAAAATGCGTACTCACTTATTTTCTCTCCATCCTAGTATTTGGGAGATAGTTGAAAATGGAATGCATTTTGATAGTACGGATAACCTTGTGTTTATTAACGAGCAAATTCATAAGAATGCACAAGCTACCACTGTCTTGCTAGCATCTTTGTGCAGGGATGAGTACAACAAGGTGAGCGGCTTGGATAACGCCAAGCAAATCTAGGACACCCTCAAGATATCTCATGAGGGGAATGATGTCACCATGATCACCAAAATGGAGTTGGTGGAAGGAGAGCTGGGAAGGTTTGCGATGATCAGGGGAGAGGAGCCAACACAAACATACAACAGGCTCAAGACACTGGTTAACAAGATTAGAAGCTATGGAAGCACAAGATGGACGGACCACGACGTCGTCTGACTTATGCTAAGGTCATTCACGGTAATTGACCCCCATCTTGTTAACCTTATTCATGAGAATCCCAGGTACACCAAGATGACGCCCGAGGAGATTCTTGGGAAGTTTGTGAGCGGGCGCATGATGGTGAAGGAGGCCCGATATGTGGACGATGCTCTAAACGGTCCACTACCCGTCTATGAGCCTCAAACCGTTGCCCTCAAAGCAACAAGCAGCAGGGAGGCGCTACCAAGCAAGGTGGCACAAGTTGAAGCTGCCGGGCAAAATGAAGAAGAGATGGCCCTAATCATTAAACGCTTCAAGACCGCTCTAAAAGGACGCAAGGAGCACCCCAACAAGAACAAAGCGAAGGGGAAGCGCTCCTGCTTCAAATGTGGTAAGACTGGTCATTTTATAGCTCAATGCCCCGATAATGAAAATGACCAGGAACAAGAAAAGCATGTGAAGAGGGAGAAGAAGAAGGTTTACAAGAAGGTGAAGGGCGAGGCGCACCTTGGCAAAGAATGGGACTCGGACTGCTCTTCATCCGACTCCAACGATGAAGGACTGGCAGCCTCGGCCTTCAACAAGTCTTTTCTCTTCCCCAACGAATGCCACACTTGCCTCATAGCCATGGAAAAGAAGGTGAGTGTTCGAGAAACCCCTAAGTATACTACTTCAAGCGATGATGATTCTAGTGATGATGAAGTAGATTATACTGATTTATTTAAGGGTTTAAATAGAGCTAAAGTAGATAAAATGAATGAGTTAATTGATGCTCTAAATGAAAAAGATAGATTGCTAGAGAAGCAAGAGGACATTTTATATGAAGAACATGAAAAATTTGTTAGTGTACAAAAATCTCTTGCTTTAGAAACTAAAAGGAATGAAATGCTATCTTCTGAGTTATCTGCTTGCTATGAAATTGTATCTAGTTTAAAGAGTTTAAATGATGATTTAAATGCTAAGCTAGAAGAAGCTAATAAATCTAATTCATGTGTAGAGCATGTTAGTATTTGTAATAGATGTAAGGACTTTGATGTTAATGCTTGTAATGAACATCTTATTGCTATTACAAAATTGAATGATGAAGTGGCAAATCTTAATGCTCAACTTAAGACTTGCAGAATCGATTTTGATAAGTTAAAATTTGCTAGGGATGCCTACACCGTTGGTAGGCACCCCTCAATTAAGGATGGACTTGGCTTCCGAAAGGAAGCCAAGAACTTAACAAGCCAAAGGGCTCCCATTCCCAACAAGGAGAAAGGAAAGGCCCCTATGGCTAATAGTACTCAAAGGAATCATGCTTTCATTTATAATGATAGAAAATTTTCTAGAAATGCTCATTATAATAGGAGTTATGATGCGTTTAATTCACATGCTATGTTTGCTTCTAGCTCTACTTTTGTGCATGGTAGAAGTGAGCCTAGGAGAAATCATGTTGTGCATCATGTGCCTAGGAGAGTATGTAATGAACCATCTACTATTTACCATGCTTGCAATACTTCTTTTGCAATCTTTTGTAAGAATGAAAAAGTAGTTGCTAGGAAGTTGGGATCCAAATGCAAGGGAGATAAGACTTGTATTTGAGTTCCAAAGGCTATTGTGACTAACCTTGTAGGACCCAACAAGAGTTGGGTACCTAAAACCCAAGTGTAAATTGCCTTGCAGGTTTATGCATCCGGGGGCTCAAGCTGGATTATCGACAGCGGATGCACAAACCACATGACGGGGGAGAAGAAGATGTTCACCTCCTACGTCAAGAACAAGGATTCCCAGGATACGATTATTTTTGGAGATGGGAACCAAGGCAAAGTTAAAGGTTTGGGACAGATAGCCATCACAAGCGAGCACTCTATTTCAAATGTATTCTTAGTAGAGTCACTAGGGTATAATCTCCTGTTTGTAAGTCAATTGTGACACATGGGCTACAATTGTTTGTTTACAAATGTTGATGTTTCTGTCTTTAGAAGGAGTGATGGTTCATTAGCGTTTAAGGGTGTACTAGACGACAAACTCTACTTAGTTGATTTTTTGAAAGAGGAGGTCGATCTAGATGCATGCTTAATAGCTAAGACTAGCATGGGCTGGCTGTGGCATCGCCGTCTAGCACATGTTGGAATGAAGAACCTTCATAAACTTCTAAAGGGAGAACATGTGTTAGGACTAACAAATGTTTGTTTCAAGAAAGATAGACCTTGTGTAGCTTGTCAGGCAGGAAAACAGGTGGGGAGCACTCATCACAGCAAGAATGTGATGACAATATAAAGACCACTAGAGCTACTACATATGGACCTCTTCGGACCCATTGCCTACCTTAGCATCGGGGGAAGTAAGTATGGTCTTGTTATTGTTGATGATTTTTCCCGTTTCACTTGGGTGTTCTTTTTGCAGGATAAATTAGAAACCCAAGGGACCCTCAAGCGCTTTCTAAGGCGGGCTCAAAACGAATTTGAGCTCAAGGTGAAAAGATAAGAAGCGACAATGGGTCCGAGTTCAAGAATCTGCAGGTGGAGGAATATCTTGAGGAGGAAGGCATCAAGCACGAATTCTACGCTCCCTACACACTACAGCAAAACGGTGTGGTAGAGAGGAAGAACAGGACGCTTATCGACATGGCGAGGACGATGCTTGGAGAATTCAAGACGCCGAGCGGTTTTGGTCGGAAGCTGTGAACACAGCCTGCCACGCCATAAACCAGCTCTACCTTCATCGCCTCCTCAAGAAAAACCTCAGTCTTCAACAAATCATCGGGTTTGGTTGAAGTCTCTAGCGACATTGTATTTGATGAGACTAATGGCTCTCCAAGAGAGCAAGTTGATCTTGATGATGTAGATGAAGATGATGTTCCAACGGCCGCAATACGCACCATGACGATTGGAGATGTGCGACCACAGGAACAACAAGAGCAAGATCAACCTTCTTCCTCAACGATGGTGCATCCCCCAACTCAAGATGATGAACAGGTTCCTCAAGAAGAAGCGCGTGATCAAGGGGAGCACAAGAAGAACAAGTTATAGAGGAAGAAGCACCACGGGCCCCTCCATCTCAAGTCCGAGCGATGATCCAACGACATCACCCCGTTGATCAGATACTGGGTGACATAAGCAAGGGAGTAACAACTCACTCACGTTTAGCTAATTTTTGTGAGCATTACTCGTTTGTCTCTTCTATTGAGCCTTTCAGGGTAGAAGAGGCCTTGCAGGATCCGGACTGGGTGTTGGCCCTGCAGGAAGAGCTCAACAACTTCAAGAGAAATGAAGTTTGGAGCCTGGTGCCACGTCCAAAGCAAAACGTTGTGGGAACTAAGTGGGTGTTCCGCAATAAGCAAGACAAGCATGGGGTGGTGATAAGAAACAAGGCTCAACTTGTGGCAAAAGGTTATGCCCAAGTCACAGGTTTGGATTTCGAGGAGACTTTTGCTCCTGTGGCTAGGCTAGAGTCTATTCGCATTCTATTAGCCTATGTCGCTCACTATTCTTTCAGGTTGTTTCAAATGGATGTGAAGAGCGCTTTCCTCAACGGGCCAATTAAGGAGGAGGTATACGTGGAACAACCCCTGGCTTTGAGGATGACAGGTATCCCGACTACGTTTTTAAGCTCTCTAAGGCGCTCTATGGACTTAAGCAAGCCCCAAGAGCATGGTATGAATGCCTTAGAGATTTCTTAATTGCTAATGCTTTCAAGGTTGGGAAAGCCGATCCCACTCTTTTCACTAAGACTTGTGACGGTGACCTTTTTGTGTGCCAAATTTATGTCGATGACATAATATTTGGTTCCACTAACCAAAAGTCTTGTGAGGAGTTTAGCAGGGTGATGACTCAAAAGTTTGAGATGTCGATGAGGGCGAGTTGACCTACTTCCTTGGGTTCCAAGTGAAGCAACTCAAGGATGGCACCTTCCTCTCCCAAACAAAGTACACTCAAGACCTTCTCAAGAGGTTTGGGATGAAGGACGCAAAGCCCGCAAAGACACCGATGGAAACCGACGGGCATGTCGACCTCAACAAAGGAGGTAAGTCCGTTGATCAAAAGGCATACCGGTCTATGATAGGTTCCTTGCTTTATTTATGTGCTAGTAGACCGGACATTATGCTTAGTGTATGCATGTGTGCTAGATTTCAATCCGATCCCAAGGAATGTCACCTTGTGGCTGTTAAGCGAATTCTTAGGTATTTAGTTGCTATGCCTTGCTTCAGGATCTGGTATCCAAAGGGGTCTACCTTTGACTTGATTAGATATTCAGACTCCGATTATGCCGGGTGCAAGGTTGATAGGAAGAGTACATCACGTACGTGCCAATTTCTAGGAAGGTCCCTGGTGTCGTGGAGCTCAAAGAAACAAACATCTGTTGCCCTATCCACCGCTGAGGTCGAGTATGTTGCCGTAGGACAGTGTTGCGTGCAACTACTTTGGATGAGGCAAACCCTCCGAGACTTTGGCTACAATCTGAGCAAAGTCCCACTCCTATGTGACAATGAGAGTGCAATCCGCATAGCGGATAATCCTGTTGAACACAGCCGCACTAAGCACATAGACATCCGGCATCACTTCCTGAGAGACCACCAGCAAAAGGGAGATATCGAGGTGTACCATATTAACACCAAGAACCAGCTAGCCGATATCTTCACCAAGCCTTTAGATGAGAAAAGGTTTTGCAGGTTGCGTAGTGAGCTAAATGTCTTAGATTCGTGTAACTTGGATTGATCTATAGCATGCATGTGTTCTATGCCTTTGATCATGTTACTTTATGCATTTATGTAATGTGTTGCTTATTTATGGTGCTCAAGTTGTGCAAGGGATCCTCGGACCTCACAAGTCCATGTGTGAGTGATGCACATATTTAGAGGGAGGTGTGCTACAACTTGACCCTTTGAGACTAATCCGTTTGTTTGAGTATACTTGATGTAGTCTCAAAGGTGAATTGAAAGGGAAAGGTGAACTTGGACCATGCAAAGACTTCCACTGCACTACGGTATTAGTGTACTTAATTCCAAGTTCATTCTTATGCTCTTATTGCCTTTTGCTCTTAATTGACAATTTTTGGTGAGGCAATGGGGTTAAAGGGCAAAAAATGATCCAGTTTTGGTGCTTAATGCCAAAGGGGGAGAAATTAAAGCCAAAGCAAATGGATCAGCTACCACTTGAGAATTTTGAAAATAGTAGAGTTAGAATTTTTTATTTGTCCAAAATACTCTTATTGCAAAATTTGGTACCACTTGAGAATTTTGAAAATAGTAGAGTTAGAACTTTTGATTTGTCTAAAATATTCTTATTGCAAAATTTGATCTCTTGTGGGGGAGAATTTATGATTATGGGAAAAAGGGGGAGTTTTTGGCTCTTGATAAATTTTTCCATTGGAATATCTCTCTTTGTGCCCAAACAAGTGAGTTTGACTTAGAGATAGGAAAATGAATTTGATTTGCAAAAACAAACCAAGTGGTGGCAAAGAATGATCCAAATATGCCAAATTAGAGTCAAAAATAATTTAGTCCTTATTTGCATCGATGTTGCACTTATTTGTGTTGCTTTTTGATGTGTTGGCATAAATCACCAAAAAGGGGGAGATTGAAAGGGAAATGTGCCTTTGGGCCATTTCTATAATGTTTTGGTGATTAAGTGTCCAACACATATTAAGTGAGTTGATTATGTACCAAACAAGCAAGAAGTGCAAATCATGTAGCAAGGTATATTTCTAGACTTAGTACATTGTTTTGAGTATGAAGCAAGTCTCTGTATCTTATTGGTGAAACTGAATACTTGAAATTCAACAGAACCCCTGTTTTCTTGTTTTTCTTCTTTAACCATAAATCAACAAATTTTTCTACCTCCTTTCTTTTTCAACTTAGTGAGTTGCGGGGGTGTGTAATATCCATATCCATCTACTAAGACGAAGACGGTGTTTAATAACACTTTTGCTAACGCGTGCATTAGAAGTGCATCAGATGGGATGGCTGAGATGAGTTTGCATAACCTACTCCGGTTAGTTCGGATGATCCGATATGATGGCAAAACTCCTACCTGCTATGGCAGCCTCTACGCTGTGGATTATTGCGAGATAACTTCTATCTCGTACTTAGAGCAGACGGAGAACCCCACTTTGAAACTTCATTCAATTGGCATTCGCACTCAACTGCTTTCCATTTTCTTGAACATAGGAACCAGCACTATTCGAATCAGTTCGTTAACTCGAGTTACACTACGAACAGAGTGCTGCCGTTGATTGATTGCAAAAGTCTGATTCCCACTTTTGAGTAGTCATGTGCATAGAACGTCGTAATATGGTCCGCGTTAACCCGCTTTTCCATATCAACCATCATATACCCCCCTGCGTAGGGCACGTGAGTTTTGTCGACATTTGTGTCTCGTCTTTTTAATAAAAGAGTTTCTAGATCAGCAACAAAAAAATATAGTTTTGTTTTTAATTTCTGTTTTATCGACAGGGATATATGACTGATAGCGTCTTTTTGAACGTCGACCCATAGTATTAGTTAGTAGTACTATTCTATTAGTTAGCGATCCCGGCTCTGTGAGTTCTTTCTTCCGTGATGAACTGTCGGCACCAGTCCTACATTTTTTCTCTGTGGACCGAGGAGAAAGGGGGCTCAGTAGGAAGAGAGAGGATTAATTGTACCATGAGAGAAGCACAGAGGTCAACCCGCTTCAAATATGGAACATGGATTCTGGCAATGAATAGTGCACTCTCCTCTCGTGGCTGTTGCCGATCGCTTGATTGAGAAGCAGCCCTCGACTCGGTCTACAACTCTAAGATCTCAGGATTGGCACTCTTGAGGGCGGACACCGGCCTAAACTCCTTCTATTGGATTGAAAGAGGAACGCTTGCAACGATAGCCCTTGTCAAGCAAAGCATCCTAGTGTGAAAACAAGGCTGACTTAGCACTTAGCATAATGCTTTAGTTCTAGTGCATAAAAGTAAGTGAGCAGGTGGGTGAGTCCAAAGGTTTTTCTGAAGCGCGAAGGACTTGCAGTTCTAAAATAGGAAGGGCTCTGTACTCAAATCAAAGTAGTACTAACATATATTGTCTAAGTGCTAGAAACAGAGAAAAGAAGAGAAGAAAAGAAATGCAAAAGACTTGGCTTGGTACAGCCGAAGTCCAGCTCGGCTTGGCACATCGGACTGTCCGGTGCGCCAGGCCAACCTCCGGTGAACAGGCCACTCTCGAGAAAAATCAGCGGCGTACGGCTATAATTCACCGGACTGTCCGGTGAGCCAACGACCGCCAGCGTAACGGTCGGCCACGCAATCTTCGCGCGACGCGTGGCTCGCGCCAATGGTCGGCAGGTGGCACCGGACTGTCCGGTGCGCCAACTGCCACGAATCTGCAACGGTCGTCTGCGCTAGAATAGGAAGGAGATCGGCACCAGACCGTCTACAGTGACTGTCCGGTGGCGCACCGGACTGTCCGGTGCGCCACCCAACAGAAGGCAAGGATAGCCTTCCTTGTTGGCCTCCAACGGCTCCTAGCTGCCTTGGGTCTATAAAAGGGACCCCTAGGCGTGTGGAGGAGTAACCCAAGCTTACAAGAAACATTCTAAGACTCCAACTTCGCGCATTTGGTTCTTTGAGATAGTGACTTGAGCTCCACTTGAGTTGAGAACTCCGTGTGTTGTGTTTTGAGCTCGAGTTGTGACTTGTGTGCGTGATTGTGCTGTGATTTGAGTCTTGTGTGCGTTGCTCTCCCCTCCCTTACTTTTGTGCTTCTTTTGTGATCATCATTGTAAGGGCGAGAGGCTCCAAGTTGTGGAGATTCCTCGCAAACGGGAGAAAAGACTAAGGAAGAAAGCCGTGGTATTCAAGTTGATCATTGGATCACTTGAAAGGGGTTGAGTGCAACCCTCGTCCATTGGGACGCCACAACATGGAAGTAGGCAAGTTTCACTTGGCCGAACCACAGGATAAAAATCGCGTGTCTCTTGTGTTACTCCTCTCTGTGATTAATTGTGTTCGCAAGAGATCACTTCAAGCCACTTAGCCGCACTAACACTTATAACTAAGTTTTGTGGCTATTAGTTTTTTATTTTTACAGGATCACCTATTCACCCCCCCCCCCCCTCTAGGTGCTCTCAGCACTGCTACTTGATCACTAACTTTCTTTTTATACAAAGAATTCACAGAAAAACCTTTCTTACCAAGACACCAAACAATTATGTCTTCTTGGTCAGACAGAGAAAGATTATTACAACAACCCAAAAGATCCTCAAACATCAAGCTCAAATTACCAATAATCCTTCTCCTAAAAGAGAGAACTTCAAAATTGGAACCCAAGACTTTATTAACAGAAATGTCTTTGTCATAAGCCAAGTCAAATAAAATAGGGAATTTGACAGCCAGAGGTAAGCCTCCTGTCCAGGAACTTTTCCAGAAACTAGTTTTCATGCCATTACCCACAACCACTTTGCAGTTTTTATAGAAATTATCTCTCAAACTCAAAATCTTTTTCCAAAAATGAGAATCAACTTGTTCTTGTCTGACGGAGATAAGGGGTTTTCCCTTAATATATTTTCCAGAAATGATTTTTTGCCATAAACCATCTGAATTCTCAATATTCCAAAGCCATTTAGTCAATAAAGAATCATTCATGTATTCAAGGTTCAAAACACCTAAACCTCCCTGACTTTTAGGAGAACACACAGATGACCAATTAACCAGGTGAAATTTCTTTGACTGATGCCCACCTTGCCATAAAAGTCGTTTCCTATAAATATCCATATTTCTAATAACAGATTTAGGAATAGGATAAATAGAGAGCATATAAAGCAGCACATTGGATAGACAACTATTTAACAATGTCAATCTGCCACCCAAACTCAAGAATCTGCCTTGCCACCCAGCAAGCTTTTTTCCCATTTTCTCCACCATGGGGCCCTAGAGACTTTTATTAAGCTTCTTGTTATCAATTGGAAGTCCAAGATATTTTATAGGAAGATTGCCAATAGGACAAGTAAAAATATCAGCATACAAGTCTTCAATTTCCATGGCCTTTCCAAAACAATAAATTTCACTTTTGTGAAAATTGATTTTAAGACCAGATATGTTTTTAAACAAATACAAAATGAATTTAAGGTTTCTGGCCCCTTCCAAACAGTCTTGAATAAGAAAAATAGTGTCATCAGCATATTGAAGGCAGCAACAGCCGGTTTGGATGATATGAGGAATAAGACCTTCAATAAGACCCTCATCTTGAGCTTTGAGAATCAGGCAGGCCAAACCATCTACAACCAAATTAAACAGAAGTGGGGAGAAAGGATCCCCTTGTCTCACCCCTTTATGCATGGTAAAATATGGACCCAACACCTCATTCGTCTTGATGGCGACTTTGCCACCTCTAACTATTGCCATAACCCAATCACACCAGGTACTCCCAAATCCTTTTTTCCATCATGTAATACAGAAAATGCCAGTTGACTTTATCATAGGCTTTCTCAAAATCAACCTTAAGCACCACTCCACTTTATTTTTTCTTTTTAACCTCGTGAAGAATCTCATTGAGAGATACCACATCATCCATTATGTATCTACCTTGAATAAAACCATACTGAGATTCACTAATCACATTGTTTATGCAAAGAGCCAGTCTATTATTCAACACTTTGGTGATGATTTTATAACAAACATTCAAAAGGCAAATAGGTCTAAAATTCTTCATTTCAACAACATTATCCACTTTTGGTAAAAGAGTAACCATCCCATAGTTTAATCTTTCGATATCGAGATTTCCATCATAAAAATCTTTGAATAAGTTCCAAATGTCAAGGTATATAAGCTCCCAAAAGTCTTGAAAGAATTCAGCAGGAAAACCATCGGGACCGGGAGCACTGTTATGTTTCAAATTAAACACCACTTTTTTAATCTCGTTGATGCAAAAAGGAGCAGTTAGAAGCGATCGGTCCATGATAGACAGCTGATTCATTGGAAGATTATTCAAATTAATACTGGAAGAGACAGAGGGGCCAAAAAGTTCTTTATAAAATGAAGTCTCGATTTTATTAATGCCATCGGCATTATCCACAGATGCCCCCTCATGCAATAAAGAAAAAATTTTGACTCTTCTTTTTCTTCCTTTCGCCATAAGGTGAAAGTATTTGGTATTCTCATCACCTTCTAACATATTGCTACCTTTTTACATATTGCTGACAGAAAATAAGATTGTATAAACTATTTTAGGCACAAAGAGATCTATGGTAACTTGTATGTCTTGTTATGTATTTGTTTATATAGGTAGCAAAGGGGAAAAAATAGAGCATAGAAAAAATTAATAAGTAGAAACATAGATCTCTGAACGTGGCTTTGAACGAATGTGTTATCCCTGCAAATTACAGTATAGTGTTTATTTGAGCACACATTTTTTGTGTACTGCTAATAGATAACAGAATATAAGATTGAAGAAAATATTTGAGGCTTAAAGAGATTAAAGGATGGGGAAAATGTGTGCAGCGACATGATACATCAGAAGGAACTGAAAGCATAACCAGGTAAGTGGCATTCTAATTGTTAAATAAAACTCTAGACTCTAAACCATAAAATCTAATTGTTAAATAAAACCCTAAACGACACAAGGTTCTTATTTTCCATTTAGGAACATTCGACTAACTATTTTTCCCAAAATGTTTTAACGCTTTCTTCACTCGGCAGTACTAATGAGGGTGAAACAAATTCATTTCCCAAATGTTTTAACACATTTTCACTCAGCAGTACCAACGACAGTAAAAATATGATGGGTAGAATACTAAAGTGGTGTAAGAGAAACTGGACGTCATCATTGTATATTCTTTAAAAAATCTGGGATAAAGAATCAAAGTGGGGCAAGAGAAATTGGAAGAGGCGATGAATGGAGGGATGGAGGGAGGCTATAGACAGCTTCTAAAAATGTTGAAGGATGGAGAAAATGTGTGCAGCGACATGACATATCAAAAAGAACTGAAAGCATAACCAGGTAAGTGGCATTCTAATTGTTAAATAAAACCATAGATTCTAAACCATAAAATCTAATTGTTAAATAAAACCCTAAATGTCACAAGATTCTTTTTTCCATTTAGGAACATCCGACCAACTATTTTTCCAAAAATGTTTTAACACTTTCTTCACTCGGCAGTACCAATGAGGGTGAAACAAATTCTTTTTCCAAATGTTTTAACACATTTTCACTCTGCAGTACCAACAAGGGAAAATATGATAGATAGAATACTGAAGTGGGGTAAGAGAGCCTGGACCTCATCATTGTATTCTTTAAAAAATTGGGATAAAGAACTAAAGTGGGGCAAGAGAATTTGGAAGGCGATGAATGGAGGTATGGAGGGAGGCCATATACAGCTTCTAAAAATGTTGATTCAAGGATGATAGTAGAAAAAATCTTGTACAACAACGATCAGAGCATATTACGGAGGTAAAGATCCAAAAAAAATGGGGCAAGAGAACCTGAAGAACAACGGACAGCGGGGAGCCGATGGCGTCCGATGACTGCAGAGTTCTCGTTGAATGCGACTTCTACTTCTCTCTATTTTATTCAGTCTGTAGAAGACTCTGGATGTACCCAGCTGTAGCCCCAAACAGGAAAAACATGCCTTCACTCGTAACCCTTCGGAACATTCGGAACAGCCTTTTTTCTTATTTATATTTTTATACGAGACGTCGGATTATAATCTGAAGGATGAAAATATATCTGTGACTATCCACGATTGCACATTTAGAGTCAGCTGGTTAATATAGTATTAATATAGTAAATACGGCTACCCAAACGGCCGTGTTCACCCTTCCAGCAAAGAGGACACGAAAAATGAGCGTTTATCTTAAATCCACGGCCTGCGCATGAGATAGCCTTAGGTCATTTTCAGTGAAAGTTTCACGAGAGTTTCATTCTCATTAAATAACATACTATCTAACGTTATTTCAAATTTCACTCTGCAGACAGTGTCATCTATAGTTTACCGTTCTCTGTTTTAAATGATCCACTAGAGACAGAGAGGATGACACAACAACGAAGGTATACAATAAGATCCATACCAACGACACAATGCAAATGGGTGAGGCAAATAATTCATATGCGTGTGTGTACAGTAGACAATGGTCACGTAAAAAAGGAGAGACGTCCAACAGCGTGCATTAGACAAAAAAAAAAACGTATTTATTGCGTCCTGACAACGCGCAGGCAGCTCCCCTCGGCCAAGCCACGCAAAAATGCATCGGTTATGTGTTGGAAGCCGATTTCGTGGGGAACAGTTCCAGTGGGCAACCATATGCCTTGTGCATCGCGTCTATGCGTTGGGGTCGAACTAAGGAATACACAATTACAATTCAAAGACCATAGATCAGTTTTCCAAGTTTAAGGAACTAAGAGAATACATGTTATAATCTAAAGCCTTTGATCATAACTTATATATTTTCAATCCCATAGAAACCTCATATTAAGGGTTAGTTTGGGAACACTATTTTTCCAAAATATATCTATTTTTCCAAGAAAAAAATAAACTAATTTCCATTAAAAAATAAAAATTCTTTAGAAAATGGAATTTCTAAACTAGCCCTAAAAGGGATTATACATGCTCTAACAGAGTTTTTGAAACTCTGGATATTGTTTTCTAGGCAAATGTTTACATAATAGCCTTAGAAACAATGCGATAAAACTACTCTTAGAGCTAGTTTGGAACCCCATTGTCCCAAGAAATTTTCATTTTTTTAAGGGAAATTAATTCATTTTTCCTTGAAAAAATAGGAATACCTTGGAAAAATGGATTTTCCAAACTAGCCCTTAATGAATAGCCTAAGCGATGGCATTAACATGTTTGCACTGAAGCAGAAAGCGAGGAAAAGGCGGACGAGTTAATACAACACAAAACCATAAAGCATGAACTTTAGTTTACACTTCCTCTTATTTTGGCCAATTGTATTCACAAGGTATGACGCTACTGATGAAACTGCACAAAGTCCACCGAATTGACAGGCGCCCTTGGGTACATAGCAGTGAGACTGGAAAGGTAACAAATGGAATACGGATACGTAGATAACCACGGAGACCCAGCAATGCTAAGGTATTGTTTGGTCACTGCATAACCGACGATGATGGTCACAACGCCTCGTGATGCCTCGTGCCTTAACAGCACCCGGATGATCTCTGGGCCCGGTTGCCACCCACCACGTCCACGGTATCTGGCACATACCTTCAAGAACAGATCGACAAGATCAAAAAAGAACGCTCAGAAAGAAATACAACCAAGAGAAAGAAACGAACGGTGCAGTCCTGAAACTATGCAAACATATCACCCAAAGAAAAGAACCAACGCATGGAAACAAAAAACAGGTCTGGTCCTCAGGAAAAGAGACCTGAACGATGATTTGACATAGATAATACTGAAAGAAGGGACCGACATAAGTTATTTAAATTCAAAATCTTACTACTCTAGTATTATTGCTGCAAATGATGCTAGTCCTGGTACACGATCCAATTACACCCCCAAAAAGAGGACCAGCAAAAGGTGTCTAGTTTTGTTGATGACTAACAACTGGAGCAAAAGACCCAACATGAGCATCACTTGATGTTTCGAACGTAATTAGTCTTGCTGCGGTTCTCCATTTTCTAGTACTTGCGATGATTAATGTCGCATAAAACCAGTACTGTCAAGTGTCAATCAAAAATGAAGAGGAAGGAGAATCAGTGTGCTTACAGTTCTTCCTCTGGCTCATTCTTCAGAGCATTCTTCACGATACACTGGAAGGCGTCTTCCACGTTCGTTCCGTCCTTAGCAGACGTCTCAAAGTACGGGATGTTCCCTTTGGAAGCACACCATGCCTTTGCCTTTTTCTCAGATACCTAAAATGAAAGTGGTTCACATTTCTAACCAGCACAATCTAGTTCAAGCGGAGAATTTATTCTGAGAGCAAATCGTGCAGTGGTGTTTACCACGCGGCTGTTGCCACCATCTACATCAACTTTGTTACCCAACAGAACAAAAGGGAAATTATCAGGATCTGATGGGCTAGCCTGCAGAGGGAAACATCCAAAGTTAGATAAAAAGACAGGATTGCTGTGAGACTGAACTAATAAACCATTGGAGATATTTCACCTGAATTAGAAACTCTTCTCGCCAGTTATTCAGGTTGTCAAATGATTTCATAGAATTAACATCATAGACTAGGACACAACAATCTGCTCCCCGGTAGAATGCAACGCCGAGACTCTGAAACCTTTCCTGGCCAGCAGTGTCCCATATCTACAAAGATATGTTGTTAAATACCCTAAACCAGCGGACAATACCTTTGACATTTCTCTTCACATCATATTATTCTGAATCTACATTTATTATGTACGCAATAGAGACGACCAAGATGAAGAAGCATAAAAAAATAACAGATATCTAGAAGGTTTGAAATTATCTGAACAGTCATCTGTTAATTAAGCAAAGATCAAGATTTCGGTCAAGTACAAAAAAGGGTTAATGACACACTTGTCCCAAATGCCCTATGCTAATCTAAACAACATCATGACAATCAGCAGCGCGATGCCAACATCTGATTCACTATTAATGAAAATAATGTACATGCCCACAAGTTGTGAAGAGTACACTTTTTACAATTTAGGAGGAGCGTTTTATAGCAGAAATACTTCGCTGCATTGTTTTGCTAATGCAGTAAATTAATGAAGCAATAAAATTGATGAACTGACATTTTGTCAACAAGAGCTAGTGCCGGAGCTCGATATTTCAAGTGCAAGCGAACTGCCTAAATAAAACAGCATATTGGGTAGACTGTGTCGGCCGCAACAAACATGATGCTATGGCCTAACAAGCAAGCATTCGAGTGTTTAACGGCAAACATCCTCTCTTATACTTTTTAAGCATCATGGCTGATAAATTCGCAAACTAATTAATAAAGTACTAAGTTGACGTAAAGAAACCGAACTACTCGCGGAGCACGGCACAGCATATGGATAGGGGAACCAATCTTACTTGCAGAGTGAAGAGCCTGTCCTCGAACTGCACCTCCTTGGTGAGGAAATCCGCGCCGATCGTAGCCTTGTACTGATTGCTGAACTTCTTGTTCACATATCTGAATTACATCACAGCTCAAAGAAAACAAGCCAACCAACCAGAAGAAATAAAAAAATCGACGAAACGAAATCAAGTCAGCTTGTCAAGAATCGATCCGAATCGCAGGATACTGGTTCATCAAGGAAGTCTTCCCAACCCTAGATCACAGGAAACAGAGATCAGCGAGAGACAAAAAGGCAAAGCGTTCGCAAGGGGGGAGCGGGAGTGGGGCCAGGGAGGAGGGGATCTGAAGCGCGCACCCACTATCGCCGAGGATGATGACCTTGAGCAGGGTGCGGCGGCGCGAGGCCATCGGGATCTAGGGCCCACACGGGGCGGCGATCTCGCGCGCGGGGACTGGAAGAGGAAGGCGGAGAGCCGGGGAGAGGGAGACCTGGCCAAGAGACTTGTTGGGGTTGGGGAGCCGTCGCGATGCGTTGCGTTTTGGGGTGGCCTGGTAGTGGTGGGCGCCTGTGATGAGGTGGCGGCCACACCGCGGCCCACAGATGAGCAACTCGCATCCGTTGTAGGTAAGGGCTGCATATCGAGACAGGCTCGGATCGGCAGAATTCGAGCTGGTTTCCCAGAGCTGTTTGACACAGCTGCTGCTTATTAAAGAAACAACTTATCTGATAAGCTAGTAAAAAACAGCTTCTGCTTGTTGTCTGTTTTTAGTTTATTTTAAAAAGCAGCTGAATTAATAAGCTGCTGCAAAAGCTGTCTGTTTGTCAGAACTTCTGCTTAAATTTGTGAAGAAGCTGAAAATAAGCTATGCCAAACAGGGCCTTAAACTAAAGAGTTGGCTCGGTTCGATTCGGCTCGTTAATCTAACGAGTCATAGAGTCAGTTTAGCTCGTTAAGCTAACGAATTATAGAGTCAGCCTAGTTCGGCATGTTTACGAGCTCGAGCTAACTGGTTTAGCTCACGAGCCACAATAGAAAAAACATTATGTGAAAGTCGCCTAGAGGGGGGGTGAATAGGGCGAAACTGAAATTTACAAATATAAACACAACTACAAGCCGGGTTAGCGTTAGTATTAAAGAAACGAGTCCGCAAGAGAGGGCTCAAAACAAATCCCAAGCAAATAAGCAAGTGAGACACGGAGATTTGTTTTACCGAGGTTCGGTTCTTGCAAACCTACTCCCCGTTGAGGAGGCCACAAAGGCCGGATCTCTTTCAACCCTTCCCTCTCTCAAACGATCCGCGGATCGAGTGAGCTTTCTTTTCTCAATCACTTGGAACACAAAGTTCCCGCAAGGACCACCACAAGCTTGGTGTCTCTTGCCTCAATTACAAGTGAGTTTGATTGCAAAGAAAGGATCAAGAAAGAAGAAAGCAATCCAAGCGCAAGAGCTCGAAAGAACACAAGCAAATCACTCTCTCTAATTACTATGGCGTTGTGTGGAGTTTGGAGAGGATTTGATCTCTTTGGTGTGTCTAGAATTGAATGCTAGAGCTCTTGTAGTAGTTGGGAAGTGGAAAACTTGGATGCAATGAATGATGGGGTGGTTGGGGTATTTATAGCCCCAACCACCAAATGTGGCCGTTGGGAGGCTGTCTGTTCGATGGCACACCGGACAGTCCGGTGTACACCGGACAGTCCGGTGCCCCCTGCCACGTCATCACTGCCGTTGGATTCTGATCGTTGGAGCTTCTGACTTGTGGGCCCGCCTGGGTGTCCGGTGCACACCGGACAGCTATTGTTCCTTGTCCGGTGTGCCGGAATGGGCGCGCCTGCCATCTGCGCGCGCAGAGCGCGCATTAAATGCGCAGCAGGTATCCGTTGGCGCGGAGATAGCCGTTGCTCCGGAGTCGCACCGGACAGTCCGGTGCACATCGGACAGTCCGGTGAATTTTAGCGGACTAGCCGTTGGAGTCTCCCGAAGCTGGCGAGTTCCTGAGGCCGACCTCCCTTGGCGCACCGGACACTGTCCGGTGTACACCGGACAGTCCGGTGAATTATAGCGCGAGTGCCTCTGGAAATTCCCGAAGGTGGCGAGTTTGGGGTGGAGTCCTCTGGTGCACCGGACACTGTCCGGTGGTGCACCGGACACTGTCCGGTGTACACCGGACAGTCCGGTGCTCCCAGACCAGAGGGCCTCCGGTTGCCACTTTGCTCCTTTGTTGAATCCAAAACTTGGCCTTTTTATTGGCTGAGTGTGAACCTTTTACACCTGTATAATCTATACACTTGGGCAAACTAGTTAGTCCAATTGTTTGTGTTGGCCAATTCAACCACCAAAATTAATTAGGGACTAGGTGTAAGCCTAATTCCCTTTCAATCTCCCCCCTTTTTGGTGATTGATGCCAACACAAACCAAAGCAAATATAGAAGTGCATAATTGAACTAGTTTGCATAATGTAAGTGTAAAGGTTGCTTGAATTTGAGCCAAAATAAAAACTTACAAGATATGCATGGATTGTTCTTTCTTATTTAACATTTTGGACCACGCTTGCACCACATGTTTTGTTTTTGCAAAATTCTTTTGTAAATTCTTTTCAAAGTTCTTTTGCAAATAGTCAAAGGTAGTGAATAAGAGTTTTGCAAAGCATTTTCAAGATTTCAAATTTTCTCCCCTTGTTTCGAATGCTTTTCCTATGACTAAACAAAACTCCCCCTAAATGAGGTTCTCCTCTTAGTGTTCAAGAGGGTTTTGATATATCATTTTGAAATACTACTTTCTCCCCCTTTTGAACACAATAGGAAAACCAAATGAAAAATATTCAACACTAAGTTTTTGAAATTGGTGCGGTCCTTTTGCTTTGGGCTCATTTCTCCCCCTTTTTGGCATGAATCGCCAAAAACGCAATCATTAGAGCCCTCGAAGTGCTATCTTCCCCTTTGGTCATAAATAAATGAGTTAAGATTATACCAAAGACGAAGTCCTTTTGCTTGGAATTCTCCCCCTAAAGATGGAGAGAAGCGCGGAGTGGCGGCGAAGGATGAGTTACGGAGTGGAAGCCTTTGTCTTCGCCGAAGACTCCAATTCCCTTTCAATATACCTATGACTTGGTTTGAAATAGACTTGAAAGCACATTAGTCATAGCATATAAAAGAGATATGATCAAAGGTATATAGAAGAGCAATGTGTGCAATCTAGCAAAAGAAATTGCGTGAATCAAGAATATTGAGCTCATGCCTAAGTTTGTTAAAAGATTGTTCATCAAGAGGCTTGGTAAAGATATCGGCTAATTGATCTTTAGTGTTAATGTAAGAAATCTCGATATCTCCCTTTTGTTGGTGATCCCTAAGAAAATGATAACGAATGGCTATGTGTTTAGTGCGGCTATGCTCGACGGGATTGTCGGCCATTTTGATTGCACTCTCATTATCACATAGCAAAGGGACTTTGGTTAATTTGTAACCATAGTCCCGCAGGGTTTGCCTCATCCAAAGCAATTGCGCGCAACAATGACCTGCGGCAATGTACTCGGCTTCGGCGGTGGAAAGAGCAACCGAATTTTGCTTCTTTGAAGCCCAAGACACCAAGGATCTTCCCAAGAACTAGCAAGTCCCCGATGTGCTCTTCCTATTGATTTTACACCCCGCCCAATCGGCATCAGAATATCCAATTAAATCAAATGTGGATCCCCTAGGATACCAAAGCCCAAACTTAGGAGTATACGCTAAATATCTCAAGATTCGTTTTACGGCCGTAAGGTGAGCTTCCTTAGGGTCGGCTTGGAATCTTGCACACATGCATACGGAAAGCATAATATCCGGTCGAGATGCACATAAATAGAGTAAAGAACCTATCATTGACCGGTATACCTTTTGATCCACGGACTTACCTCCCGTGTCGAGGTCGAGATGCCCATTAGTTCCCATGGGTGTCTTGATGGGTTTGGCATCCTTCATCCCAAACTTAGCAAGAATGTCTTGAGTGTACTTGGTTTGGCTAATGAAGGTGCCCTCTTGGAGTTGCTTCACTTGAAATCCTAAGAAGTACTTCAACTCTCCCATCATTGACATCTCGAACTTTTGTGTCATGATCCTACTAAACTCTTCACATGTAGATTCGTTAGTAGACCCAAATATAATATCATCAACATAAATTTGGCATACAAACAAATCATTTTCAAGTGTTTTGGTAAAGAGCGTAGGATCGGCCTTTCCGACTTTGAATCCATTTGCAATAAGAAAATCTCTAAGGCATTCATACCATGCTCTTGGGGCTTGCTTGAGCCCATAAAGCGCCTTAGAGAGCTTATAGACATGGTTAGGATACTCACTGTCTTCAAAGCCGGGAGGTTGCTCAACATAGACTTCTTCCTTGATTGGTCCATTGAGGAAGGCACTTTTCACGTCCATTTGATAAAGCTTAAAGCCATGGTAAGTAGCATAGGCTAATAATATGCGAATTGACTCAAGCCTAGCTACGGGTGCATAGGTTTCACCGAAATCCAAACCTTCGACTTGGGAGTATCCCTTGGCCACAAGTCGAGCTTTGTTCCTTGTCACCACACCATGCTCGTCTTGCTTGTTGCGGAAGACCCATTTGGTTCCTACAACATTTTGGTTAGGACGTGGAACTAAATGCCATACCTTATTTCTAGTGAAGTTGTTGAGCTCCTCTTGCATCGCCACCACCCAATCCGAATCTTGGAGTGCTTCCTCTACCCTGTGTGGCTCAAAAGAGGAAACAAACGAGAAATGTTCACAAAAATGTGCGACACGAGATCGAGTAGTTACCCCCTTATGAATGTTGCCTAGGATGGTGTCGACGGGGTGATCTCGTTGAATTGCTTGGTGGACTCTTGGGTGGGGCGCCATTGGTTCTTGCTCATCCTCCTTTTCTTGATCATTTGCATCTCCCCCTTGATCATTGCCGTCATCTTGAGGTGGCTCATTTGCTTGATCTTCTATTTCATCAACTTGAGCCTCATCCTCATTATGAGTCGGTGGGGATGCCTGCGTGGAGGAGGATGGTTGATCTTGTGCATTTGGAGGCTCTTCGGATTCCTTAGGACACACATCCCCGATGGACATGTTCCTTAGCGCGATGCATGGAGCCTCTTCTTCACCTATCTCATCAAGATCAACTTGCTCTACTTGAGAGCCGTTAGTCTCATCAAACACAACGTCACAAGAAACTTCAACTTGTCCAGAGGACTTGTTAAAGACTCTATATGCCCTTGTGTTTGAATCATATCCTAGTAAAAAGCCTTCTACAGTCTTAGGAGCAAATTTAGATTTTCTACCTCTTTTAACAAGAATAAAGCATTTGCTACCAAAGACTCTAAAATATGAAATGTTGGGCTTTTTACCGGATAGGAGTTCATACGATGTCTTCTTGAGGATTCGGTGAAGATATAACCGGTTGATGGCGTAGCAAGCGGTGTTGACCGCCTCTGCCCAAAACCGATCCGAAGTCTTGTATTCATCAAGCATGGTTCTCGCCATGTCCAATAAAGTTCTATTCTTCCTCTCCACTACACCATTTTGTTGTGGAGTGTAGGGAGAAGAGAACTCATGCTTGATGCCCTCCTCCTCAAGAAAGCCTTCGATTTGAGAGTTCTTGAACTCCGTCCCGTTGTCGCTTCTAATTTTCTTGATCCTTAAGCCGAACTCATTTTGAGCCCGTCTCAAGAATCCCTTTAAGGTCTCTTGGGTTTGAGATTTTTCCTGTAAAAAGAATACCCAAGTGAAGCGAGAATAATCATCCACAATAACAAGACAGTACTTACTCCCGCCGATGCTTATGTAAGCGATCGGGCCGAATAGATCCATGTGCAGGAGCTCCAGTGGCCTGTCGGTCGTCATTATGTTCTTATGCGGATGATGAGTGCCAACTTGCTTCCCTGCTTGGCATGCGCTACAAATCCTGTCTTTCTCAAAATGAACATTTGTTAATCCTAAAATGTGTTCTCCCTTTAGAAGCTTGTGAAGATTCTTCATCCCAACATGGGCTAGTCGGCGGTGCCAGAGCCAACCCATGTTAGTCTTAGCAATTAAGCAAGTGTCGAGTTCAGCTCTATCAAAATCTACCAAGTATAGCTGACCCTCTAACACTCCCTTAAATGCTATTGAATCATCACTTCTTCTAAAGACAGAGACACCAATATCAGTGAATAGACAGTTGTAGCCCATTTGACATAATTGAGATACGGAAAGCAAATTGTAGTCTAATGAATCAACAAGAAAAACATTTGAAATGGAATGGTCAGGTGAAATAGCAATTTTACCCAAACCTTTGACCAAACCTTGATTTCCATCCCCGAATGTGATCGCTCTTTGGGGATCTTGGTTTTTCTCATATGAGGAGAACATCCTTTTCTCCCCAGTCATATGGTTTGTGCACCCGCTGTCGAGTATCCAACTTGAGCCCCCGGATGCATAAACCTACAAAACAAGTTTAGTTCTTGACTTTAGGTACCCAAATGGTTTTGGGTCCTTTGGCATTAGACACAAGAACTTTGGGTACCCAAACACAAGTCTTGGAGCCCTTGTGCTTGCCCCCAACATATTTGGCAACTACCTTGCCAGATTTGTTAGTCAAAACATAAGATGCATCAAAAGTTTTAAATGAAATGTTATGATCATTTGATGCATTAGGAGTTTTCTTTCTAGGCAACTTAGCATGGGTTGGTTGCCTAGAGCTAGATGTCTCACCCTTATACATGAAAGCATGATTAGGGCCAGAGTGAGACTTCCTAGAATGAATTCTCCTAATTTTGCTCTCGGGATAACCGGCAGGGTATAAAATGTAACCCTCGTTATCCTGAGGCATGAGAGCCTTGCCCTTAACAAAATTGGACAATCTTTTAGGAGGGGCATTGATTTTGACATTGTCTCCCCTTTGGAAGCCAATGCCATCCTTGATGCACGGGCGTCTCCCATTATAAAGCATGCTACGAGCAAATTTAAATTTCTCATTTTCTAAGTTGTGCTCGGCAATTTTAGCATCTAGTTTTGCTATGTGATCATTTTGTTGTTTAATTAAAGCCATATGATCATGAATAGCATTAACATCAACATCTCTACATCTAGTACAAATAGATACATGCTCAACAATAGATGTAGAGGGTTTGCAAGAGTTGAGTTCAACAATCTTAGCATGAAGAATATCATTTTTATCTCTAAGATTGGAGATGGTAGTATTGCAAACATCTAGTTCTTTAGCCTTAGCAATTAAATTTACATTTTCTACCTTAAGGCTAGCAAGAGAAATGTTTAATTCTTCAATCCTAGCAAGCAAATCATCATTATTATCTCTAGGATTGGGAATTGAAACTTTACAAACATGTGAATCAACCTTAGCATTTAAACTAGCATTTTCATTCCTAAGGTTGTCAATCATCTCACGGCAAGTACTTAGCTCACTAGATAATTTTTCACATTTCTCAATTTCTAGAGCATAAGCATTTTTAACCTTAACATGTTTCTTATTTTCTTTAATTAGACAATCCTCTTGAGAATCCAGAAGGTCATCCTTTTCATGAATAGCACTAATCAATTCATTTAATTTTTCTTTTTGTTCCATGTTAAGATTGGCAAAAAGGGTACGCAAATTATCTTCCTCATCACTAGCATTATCATCACTAGAGGTTTCATTTTTAGTGGAGGATCTTGATTTTACCTTCCTTTTGCCGTCCTTTGCCATGAGGCACTTGTGGCCGACGTTGGGGAAGAGAAGTCCCTTGGTGACGGCGATGTTGGCGGCGTCCTCGTCGTCGGAGGAGTCGCTTGAACTTTCGTCGGAATCCCATTCCCGACAAACATGGGCATCGCCGCCCTTCTTTTTGTAGTACCTCTTCTTTTCTCTCCTCTTGCCCTTCTTGTCGTTATCCCTGTCACTGTCACTTGATAATGGACATTTTGCAATAAAGTGACCGGGCTTACCACACTTGTAGCAAACTTTCTTGGAGCGGGACTTGTAGTCTTTCCCTCTCCTTTGCTTGAGGATTTGGCGGAAGCTCTTGATGACGAGCGCCATTTCCTCATTGTCAAGCTTGGAGGCGTCTATTGGTTGTCGACTTGGTGTAGCCTCCTCCTTCTTTTCCTCCGTCGCCTTGAATGCGACGGGTTGAGCTTCGGATGTGGTGGGTTCGTCAAGCTCGTTGATCTTTCTTGAGCCTTCGATCATGCACTCAAAACTTACAAAATGCCCGATTACTTCCTCGGGGGTCATTTTAGTATATCTAGAATTACCACGAATTAATTGAACTTGAGTGGGGTTAAGGAAAATGAGAGATCTTAGAATAACCTTAACCATTTCGTGGTCGTCCCACTTTATGCTCCCGAGGTTGCGCACTTGGTTCACCAAGGTCTTGAGCCGGTTGTACATGTGTTGTGGCTCTTCCCCTTTGCGAAGCCGGAACCGACCGAGCTCCCCCTCGATCATTTCCCGCTTGGTGATCTTTGTAAGCTCATCTCCCTCGTGCGCGGTTTTGAGCACATCCCAAACCTCCTTGGCGCTCTTCAACCCTTGAACTTTGTTATACTCCTCTCTACTTAAAGAGGCGAGGAGTATCGTTGTCGCTTGAGAGTTGAAGTGCTCGATTTGGGCCACCTCATCCTCATCATAATCCTTGTCCCCTACCGATGGTACCTGTGCACCAAACTCAACAACATCCCATATACTTTTGTGGAGTGAGGTTAGATGAAATCGCATTAAATCACTCCACCTAGCATAATCTTCACCATCAAAAGTTGGTGGTTTGCCTAATGGGACGGAAAGTAAAGGTGCATGTTTAGAAATGCGAGGGTAGTGTAGGGGAATCTTACTAAACTTCTTACGCTCTTGGCGTTTAGAAGTTACGGAGGGCGCGTCGGAGCCGGAGGTCGATGTTGATGAAGTGTCGGTCTCGTAGTAGACCACTTTCCTCATCCTCTTTTGTTTGTCTCCGCTCCGATGTGGCTTGTGGGAAGAAGATTTTTCCTTCTTCTCTTTGTGGTGAGAAGAAGATTTCTTCTCCTTCCCTTTGTTGGAGGAGATCTTCTTCTTTTCCCTCCTCTTGGTGCGGGACTCTTCCGATGAAGTGCTCCCGTTGCTTGTAGTGGGCTTTTCGCCGGTCTCCATCTCCTTCTTGGCGTGATCTCCCGACATCACTTCGAGCGGTTAGGCTCTAATGAAGCACCGGGCTCTGATACCAATTGAAAGTCGCCTAGAGGGGGGGTGAATAGGGTGAAACTGAAATTTACAAATATAAACACAACTACAAGCCGGGTTAGCGTTAGTATTAAAGAAACGAGTCCGCAAGAGAGGGCTCAAAACAAATCCCAAGCAAATAAGCAAGTGAGACACGGAGATTTGTTTTACCGAGGTTCGGTTCTTGCAAACCTACTCCCCGTTGAGGAGGCCACAAAGGCCGGATCTCTTTCAACCCTTCCCTCTCTCAAACGATCCGCGGATCGAGTGAGCTTTTTTTTCTCAATCACTTGGAACACAAAGTTCCCGCAAGGACCACCACAAGCTTGGTGTCTCTTGCCTCAATTACAAGTGAGTTTGATTGCAAAGAAAGGATCAAGAAAGAAGAAAGCAATCCAAGCGCAAGAGCTCGAAAGAACACAAGCAAATCACTCTCTCTAATTACTATGGCGTTGTGTGGAGTTTGGAGAGGATTTGATCTCTTTGGTGTGTCTAGAATTGAATGCTAGAGCTCTTGTAGTAGTTGGGAAGTGGAAAACTTGGATGCAATGAATGATGGGGTGGTTGGGGTATTTATAGCCCCAACCACCAAATGTGGTCGTTGGGAGGCTGTCTGTTCGATGGCACACCGGACAGTCCGGTGCACACCGGACAGTCCGGTGCCCCCTGCCACGTCATCACTGCCGTTGGATTCTGACCGTTGGAGCTTCTGACTTGTGGGCCCGCCTGGGTGTCCGGTGCACACCGGACAGCTACTGTTCCTTGTCCGATGTGCCGGAATGGGCGCGCCTGCCATCTGCGCGCGCAGAGCGCGCATTAAATGCGCAGCAGGTATCCGTTGGCGCGGAGATAGCCGTTGCTCCGGAGTCGCACCGGACAGTCCGGTGCACATCGGACAGTCCGGTGAATTTTAGCGGACTAGCCGTTGGAGTCTCCCGAAGCTGGCGAGTTCCTGAGGCCGACCTCCCTTGGCGCACCGGACACTGTCCGGTGTACACCGGACAGTCCGGTGAATTATAGCGCGAGTGCCTCTGGAAATTTCCGAAGGTGGCGAGTTTGGGGTGGAGTCCTCTGGTGCACCGGACACTGTCCGGTGGTGCACCGGACACTGTCCGGTGTACACCGGACAGTCCGGTGCTCCCAGACCAGAGGGCCTCCGGTTGCCACTTTGCTCCTTTGTTGAATCCAAAACTTGGTCTTTTTATTGGCTGAGTGTGAACCTTTTACACCTGTATAATCTATACACTTGGGCAAACTAGTTAGTCCAATTGTTTGTGTTGGCCAATTCAACCACCAAAATTAATTAGGGACTAGGTGTAAGCCTAATTCCCTTTCATTATGCATATAATAATCAATTTCTAATTAAATCCAAACTAATTTAATAATTAAAAATAATAATTATATCTAGAGTTTCACAGACCACATCAATGTAACACCAAATTAACACAATTCATCACTCATCGATTCACAATTCATGTCGTGTTCATCAGTTAAACCCCACAACGATATTCGCATAACCCAATTTAAACACATAGACATAGTTTATCAATCATTAGTTTAACTTATAGGCCATAGACACCACATATATATACAATATGTTCATCAATTGTTGCATAAATAATATGCATATAGTTTCGTTTTGCTAAAATATGGTAGCTCGTTTAGCTCGCGAGCTAGGGTGGATATCGAGCCAGCTGAGCTCGTTATGGCTCGTTACTTTAACGAGCCAGCTCGGCTCGACTCGTTATACTAACGAGCTAAACATCTGGCTCAGCTCGGCTCGTTAGGAAGCTCGAGCCAGCTCGTTAAGCTTTCAAGCCACACAACTAAATACAAAGATCTATGTACATAAATATATATGTCGGGGACCATAATTCGGGGTACCCTCAAGGCTCCTAATTCTCAGCTGGTAACCCCCATCAGCACAAAGCTGCAAAGGCCTGATGGGTACGACTAAGTCAGGGATCGGTCCATTCGAGGGACCCGACCACGCCTCGCCCGAGCCCAGCCTCGGGCAAGGGCAGCCGACCCCAGAGGATCTCCGTCTCGCCCGAGGCCCCCCTCCAGCGACGAGCATACTTCCGGCTCGCCCGAGGCCCAGTCTTCGCCAAGAAGCAACCCTGGCCAAGTCGCCACGCCAACCGACCAAATCGTAGGGGCATTTAATGCAAAGGTGGCCTGACACCTTTATCCTGACGCGCGCCCTTCAGTCGACAGAGCCGAAGTGACCGCAGTTACTTCGTCGCTCCACTGATCGGCCTTATAGAAGGACAGCCGCCTGCGCCGCTCCGACTGCTGCGCCACTCGACAGAGTGAGGCTGACAGGCAGTCAGGCCCGGCCTCAGGCACCATAGGAAACTCCGCTCCGCCCGACCCAGGGCTCGGACTCGGGCTCAGCCCCGGAAGACGGCGAACTCCGCTCCGCCCGACCCAGGGCTCGGACTCGGGCTCAGCCTTTGAAGACGCCGAATTCCGCTCCGCCCGACCCAGGGCTCGGACTAGGGCTCTGCCCCGGAAGACGGCGAACTCCGCTCCGCCCAACCCAGGGCTCGGACTTGGGCTCAGCCTCGGAAGACAACAAACTCCGCTTCGCCCGACCCCAGGGCTCGGACTCAGCCCTGGCCTCAGCCGACGGTCTCTGCCTCGCCCGACCCAGGGGCTCGGACTCGACCTCGGCCACGGAAGACAGACTCGACCTCGACCTCGGAGGAGCCTCCACATCGCCCAACCTGGGGCGCGGACCGACCACGTCAACGGGAGGCGCCATCATTACCCTACCCCAAGCCGACTCAGGCTACGGGGGACAAGACCGACGTTCCATCTGGCTCGCTCTGCCAGATAGGCAATGATGGCGCCCCGCACGCTCTGTGACGACGGCGGCTCTAAGCCCCTTACGGAAGCAAGAGGACGTCAGCAAAGACTCGACAGCTCCGACAGCTGTCCTTCCGCCAGGCTCCAGCGCTCCTCCGACGGCCACGACACCACACGAACCAGGTGCCAAAACCTCTCCGACCGCCACGATGGCGTGTACTTAGGGCGCTAGCTCTCCTCCGCTAGACACGTAGCACTCTGCTACACCCCCTATTGTACACCTGGATCCTCTCCTTACGCCTATAAAAGGAAGGACCAGGACCCTCTTACAGAGGGTTGGCCGCGCGGGGAAGGGGACGGGACGACGCGTAGAGTCCCTCGCTCTCTCCTCCGCGGACGCTTGTAACCCCCTACTGCAAGCGCACCCGACCTGGGCGCAGGACAACACGAAGGTCGCGGGTTTCCCCTCTTGCCTGTCTCCCTCCGTGGTTCCCCCCTTCATGCTCCGTCTCGCGCCGACCCATCTGGGCTGGGGCACGCGGCGACATTTCACTCGTCGGCCCAGGGACCCCCCGGTCTCGGAACGCCGACAATATATAACCGAAAAATCATATTTTAAGTGTTTAACACTGCAAACCCAAACCATTTATAATACTATTATCATATCATTGTCCTAGCTTCTAACTTTTAATATTAAATTAAATAACCAAATATGTATTAACTTACAGATTTACAAATCCTTATTATAATAAGATAGCAACAAGCATCATTATAAAATAATTCATCATCCATTCCACAAATATGTAACATTCTATTGCACAACACTAACATCATATGCTGCTAGAAACAAAGTTCACAAAACCATAACCAATAATCAAATATTAAATACGCAATGTAGGTATGTAGTCATGCAATAATACAAATATTTAAGCAAATGACACATCCATACATGTCCATATCACAGATCATAACTACGAGAAAACAAGACTATGAGAGATGAGACGACACCAACAACTAGACAAACTTGTGTTGTGGCTTGACTCGTTTGGCTCACGAGCTAGCTCACGAGCTAACCCGAGCTGGCTCATTAGAGAACCGAGCTAGAATGCTTGCTTGGCTCGCTACAAAATTAAAACGAGCCGAGTCGAGCCGAGCTACTAACGAGCCGTGTCGAACGAGTTATCGAGCCACGAGTATTTCGTCCAGCCCTAAACCGAGCTAGGATGTCAGATCAACTCATGAAAAAATTCAAACGGGCCTATCCGAGTTGAGCCGAGCTGACCACAAACCGAGCGAACCGACGAGCCACAAGCATTTCATCCAGCTCTAGTTGTAGGTCTTCGTACCACTCCCACTACTGCTTTGGAGCGCCTTCGTCCAATTGTTTTTATAAGAGCACAAGCGTGACATATACAAATGCTATATAATTTAAAACGAGTATATTTTATATATTTTAGAGGCTCAATAAATTATTTTGTTCCAACAGTAAAGCCCTAAATTTAGATTATAGGTCAACTTACTACGGTACAATATATTTAAGACACTTGAGAGGATGCTAATTTTTGACCAAAATTTATAAATTAAGTCACTGTTGGAGTAGCTTTTTTCTGTGTAGGGCCCTATATTTCAAATTGAAGCACCAGTTTGGGACATTGTTGCATATGCTCTAATGTGAATAGGAATGGTATTAGAGCCTGACGGTGTGGTTAGTTTGGCTTTTGACTTCGACTTTTGTCCTCTAAAAACCAAAAGCTAAATTAAAGGGTTATGATATGTGATATGTACATGTGTGAGTGTGTCATATGCTTAAATATCTGCGTTCTTGCATCCCATATTTAGGGTGGCGCAGAGTAATCCATAATTGTAAAGGTTAGATATAAATTTACCGTATGTTGTCTTGGAGTCTTTATAGAACATAGTTATTGTTATTGTTGATAAAAATAAAGTTTTACCGATAATTTTGTGAAGATTTATATTGCTTATGCTTAGAGGGTGTTTGGCATAGCTTCAGAGCAAAATTTTAAGGAAAAGCTGGCTAGAGCCACCTAAACGCCTCTAACTATAAAGTTGCAAACTCCATAGGATTTTAAGATCTACGGTATAAATTTTTGGAGTACCTCTTTTTGTTAAAAAGCAACGTAGACATAAAGCTTAAAGTTATTAATTCGCCACTACTACATGTTATGAGAAAGCAATCTAGACTCTGTAGAGTTTTGAAGTATAACTGCTTTGAAGTAGAGGTAGAGCGGAGCCATGACAAAAACACCCTCAGTATTTTCTCGAACACGTATTATGAGGATCATGCGGAGATTAGTATATAGCCTACCAATCATGTGACTTTAGGGTCATCATTTGATGGTGTTGGAGGTCTGGATTGAGGTGAGAGTGTAGACGCCAATGGATGTTAACTATCCACCTAGCATTCAGCAAATCTCTTGTAGCTAAAAAGGCACGTGGGTCAGAAGAGGAATCAAGCCGCTGCGTCTTACTCGATATCTTTTGTTCTCCAAAACTTGACTGGAAGTAGTTTTACTTTTATCTAGCAAACCCTTGGACCGAAATGATACGAGGAAGCTAGAAAAGTTCCATCCCTACCACTAACCTGAATTCCTAATTACCTGTATGGTGTAACAAACGTTAATAAATTAAAGAACCCAAGAAGGAACTTTACGGCAACCCGCCGGCAAAAAAAAAATTTGTAACTCCGTTGCGAGCGTCACTCGTCGGCGCGTCCCGACCGCGTGCGGCGGGTCATCCCGTCGGCGACGCCGATCTCGCCGGACCTCTGCCCGTCCCTCCCTGCGCTGGCCGCCTCGCTCGTGGCGCCGTCGTCGCTGGAGCTGGACGACGACGGGTGCAGCCCGTACTCGCTGGTCGCTTCGCTCACGTAGCTCCTGCTCGTGTCCTCGGTGAGGAAGCCCCCCGTGGAGGAGGCCGCCGGCACGAACGCCAACCGCCTCATCCGCCGCAGCTGGTCGGCCGCGCCGTCGTCCACGGTCCCGCTCTGCCCCGGCGCCACGCCGCCGTTGAGGGCCTCCGCCGACATCTGCCCTTCCAGGAACCGCACGATCTGTGTTGTCCATGGATCGACGAAAACAAACACGTGCGCTGCTGTTAGTGTGTGTCGGTTAAGCTCACGTCGTACTGCAAAAGTCTGCGGGCGAACGAATTGAAATGGCCGCGATCGGCAAGTGCCAGCCACCTCACCTGGCCCATCCGGGGGCGGGTCCGGGCCGTGGACCGCACCGCAGCGGCGGCGCAGGCGATGAGCCGGCGCATGTCGACGCCGTCGTAGTTGGTGCCCAGGATCGGGTCGGTCAGCTCGTCCAGGGCGTCCTCTCCGAGAGCTCTCGCCAGCCTAGGCTTCGACTGCACCAAAAACATCCACAGGCAGAATGGCAGCAGAGTCAGTCACCTCGCTCTGCACGAACAGCTAGCCAGTCAAAACAACCAAGGTAAAAACCCACCCAAGAAACCAGAGTCTCGTCGTTGTCTGGCTCCGGCGACAGGACAGGCGTCATCCCTGTGATCAGCTCAAGAAGCACGACCCCGAACGAGTAGACGTCGGACCGGTCCGTTACTTTGCCGGTGGTGGCGTACTCCGGCGCCAGATATCTGAAGAAAAAAAACGAAACGAGTTCGTCACTGACAGTGCATGCATGTATTCTAGTTTCTACTACAGTCGTAGACTTCTTAGTCACAAGAGGTTTACCCAAAGGTTCCCATAACACGCGTGGAGACGTGAGTGTCGTCTGCCGGCTGTATCTTGGCCAACCCAAAGTCTGAAACCTGCACACCAGATGTTCATTTTTTTAGACAAATGCATGACATCCAGAATTCACACGCCTTGAGCTGAAATCACTTGCCTTGGGCTCGAAATTGTAATCCAGAAGTATGTTTGCCGCCTTGATGTCACGGTGGATAATCTTAGGATCACCTGAAACCAACAAACACAAAGCAGTTTCACACAAAAAACGAAAAGAAAAGAAATAAAGAAGAAAGAAAAAAGAAAACACGCAAGCACAGTGCTGCTGGAACTCACAGTCCTCGTGCAAGTATGCCAGTCCCTTGGCGGACCCAAGTGCGATCCTCCACCTCTGCTGCCAATCCAGCACCGGGCGACCACTCCCTGTAAACAATGCAAAACCCACCTCAGGCGAGCCGTTCCCGTGCACGCAATGCAAACCCATGCCACGAGCATGGACGGGCACCAGCACGTAAAAAGAACGCTGTCACGTACGTACGTACCGTGCAGGTGGAGCTCGAGCGTCTTGTTGGGCACGTACTCGTAGACGAGCAGGCGCTGGTCGCCGTGGATGCAGTAGCCGACGAGGGACACGAGGTGGCGGTGGTGCACGCGGCTGATGATCTCCACCTCGGCGCGGAACTCGCGGTCGCCCTGCCCGCTCCCGGGCCGCAGGCGCTTGATGGCCACCTCGCCGCCGCCGCCGCCGCGCTCCAGCGTGCCGCGGTACACGTGCCCGAACCCGCCCTGCCCCAGCAGGTTGGCGTCCGAGAACCCGCGCGTCGCCGCCACCAGCTCCGCGTACGACACGGTGCCGCCCGTGAACAACGGCGGCGGCGGCGGCGGCGGCGGGCGGAGGGGCCCCAAGAGCACGCCGCTGCTGCTGCCGCTGCTGGTCTGCCACGACTGCCCGAGCATCTGCTGCGAGTAGTGCGACTGCGGCTTCGCTTGCTGGTGCGACCACGTCACCGGCAGCCCGCGGGGGCCGTAGACGTTGCCTGAGGATGCAATATTGGGAAAAGTTAGAACAACAACAGCAAAAAGTTGAAAAAACAAGACACCAATACAATACGTGGAATTTTGACCTCTTTTGGTCACCCGTCGTCACTGACGGGAGTCTCATGATTTGTTACGACGACTTAACAGTCTACTCAACCCAGAAACAGAAATCTAACGAGAAAAAGCAGCACGCTAGTACTATCAAACACGTACGTAAAGCGATCAATGACGCCCGCAGAGAACTCTAGAACGTATAATAAGCAGTATGCAAGTACCAAACACGTAAAAGTGATCGATGACGCAGAGATCTCTAGACTGCACGCACTTGTATAGACAATTAGCCATCGCTGTTTCCATGGACGAGTTCATCATCAACGATGACCGACTTTTACGCGGCAAGCTGCCGTGAGTCACGACTCACGCACGCACTTGAACAGAAAAGGAACACGGTTTATCCCGCAAGAGCCGCCGGCCGTTCAGCTTCGACGAGACAACAACCAGCTGATCCCCGGGCCATGCATGTCCATGGTGCACGTGTCGCCATCGTCACCAACACCGGCGAAGGTGGCTCCTGTGCCGCCGCCGGCGCACGAGTGGCGAGTGCGCGACTGCGCGTCGACCTAGGCGCGGGCCCCGCGCGCGGGCACGCCAACTTCTTACGTTGCTTGACGCGCGCGCGCACTCACGGCGTGCGTGTCCAACACTACTGCGCTGTGGTGCGCTTGCACCGGCCAAGGCCATAGCGTGTCGCTCAAACGTATGGGGGTATAGGAGCGTTGTTGGCATACGTACGTACCGGGCGGAGAGCTGCGGCGGCGTTGACGGCTCTTCTTGGAGCAGCAGAGGCAGTAGATGAGGCCGACTATGAGGCCGAGCATGACCACCGTTGCGACGGCCACGGACACGCCGATCACAGTCCCGTTTGAACCTGACGGCGCCGGAGGTGCGAATGATGTCGTGGAAGAAGGGCCATCACTTGGGGACGACGGGGTTACGCCGGGAGGAGGAGGGTGAGACGGAATTACGCCAGGAGGAGCAGGAGGGGCATGCGGAGATCGCGGAGCAGGAGTCGGCGAGGGCGGCCGTCTGCTGGGCGCCGCTGGAGGGTCTGGCCGGAGTGGAGATGGCGTCGCGGGTGGTGGCTCCGGCGTTCGCGGGGATGGTGGTATGATTGGAGCTGGGACACCTGGGGGAGACGGAGTCACTGGCGAAGGTGGAGACGGCCTTGCCGGGGAAGGCAATGGTGGCACCGGTATTGATGGAGATGGCATCACTGGAGACGGCGGAGACGGCACTGGTGGCACTGGCGTCACGGGAGAAGGCGGCGACGGCAAGGGTGGTGCTGGAGGAGTGGGTGTTGGTGGTACCGGAGCCACGGTAGGAGGGGACGGCGTCACTGGTGCTGGCACCGCAGGGGATGGCGGCGGTAATGGCGTCAGTGGTGTCGCAGGCGTCACTGGAGGCGACGGCGGCGTGGGCGTTGGCGCAGGCACCGGCGGCATTGGAGGCGCCGGAGTGGGCGTTGACGGTGAAGGCGGCGTGATCGTCGGTTGGGACGGTGTGGGAGTTACTGGCGCAGGGATCGCTGGCGGCGATGGAGGAGAGATTACTGATGGCGCAGGCAACGGTGGTGGCATCACCGGTGCAGGTGGAGAAGGTATTGGTGGCTGCGGTATAGGAGAAGGAGACGCCGGTGGAGCAGCTGGTACTGGTATAGCCGGTGGCTGTGGTATAGGAGCAGGAGACGCCGGTGGTGCAGATGGTGTCACCGGTGGCTGCGGCGTAGGAGGAGACGCCGCTGGCGGCGGAGCAGCAGGAGTCACTGGCGATTGCGGCAGAGGAGCCGGTGGCGCCGGCGGGGCAGATGGCGTGGGTCCCGGGGGTGGAGTAGATGGCGCCAGCGGTGGAGGCGAAAGTGCCGGCGGAGCAGATGGAGGCGCTGGCGGTTGCACGGGGGGCGAGAGAAGCGGCGGGGCGGGTGGCGAAGGAGCCGGACGATCAGGCGGCGGAGACACCGTTGCCGGTGGGCCAGCAGGAGGAGTCCCTGGAGGAGAAACAGCCGGCGGAGCAACCGGGGTCGGTGGCGGCGGCGGCGGCGGAACTGGCGCTTGCGGTGGTGGAAGCGACGGGGCTGCAGCGGACGTGGTCGAGTTCGACGGCTCTGGAGTGCTTGGAGAAGGAGGCGACAGGGCTGCAGCTGCAGCTGCAGGAGTAGAAGTAGATGGAGGCGAAGTATTGGATGGTGGAGGGGCCGACATGGCGGCGGCTGCGTGCGCGGCCACCACCCCGTCACGCGTCGCCGTGGGAGGCCGGGGCCTGGAGCGCGGAGATCTCGTAGTTTCCGTTCGCTTTTAAGCGTGGCGCCATTGTGGACTTCCCGAAATCTTAACGACCAGAATTGGATTGGATTGTGAAACGAGCACGGCGTTTTTGGCGGCCGCTACACCGCTACATCTACATGCGTGTTCCACGTCTCCATGGACTTCAGATTATCCATATATGCGTATAGAATCTTACTTATTTAGAGAATCTTTATTTTTTACTCTCTATTTGACTCTTTATTTGTCTCTCTATAAATATTAACCTCTATATATAACATCTCATTCCAACAGACTCTTCAACGTACAAGTTAGCTTGGCTAGCGAGAGTTGCTAGTCAAATTTGACTAATAAGGTAGTCAATTTAGAGAGCCGGATAGCTTGTCAAGTTAAATGACTAATCTGTTGGAGAGCAACTTTTCTATTAATTAACTAAAATTTAGCTTGATAAGCTATTTAACTAGTCTCTTGGAGATGCTCTTATACCTGTATCCCGCTAGAAAGTCCTCAAACTCTAATATTCATATCAATTAAAGTATCAAATAAACACATAAATATAAGTTTAACATAAAAGTATAGCAAACCATGTTATTACATAATTTAGTTAAAAATAATAGCGCGAGAAGTATTTTGTTTTAGCTAAGATGTGCTTTATTATTGATAATAACAGTATGATGTGGATATATTTTAACCACGGATACACGAGTATGAGTGATATCCACCATACCGTACCGTCTACTCAACAGATAAAGATTCTACCCACTAGTATATCTGTGGATAGAGAAACTATGTCATACTCCTTCGTATATCAGACAAAACTTATCAAATTTTTTAGGTTTCTAGTATCTATTGCCATCTCTAGCCCGACGAGAGGAACTGCACCGGACCGTGTCGGACGTCGCAGCCTGACGCCTGAGAGAACGTCGGGCCATATGTCTCCAGATTTGGACCGTGTCCCAGGCAATACCGGCCCAATTGCGGCGCAACTACTGGACCGATCTGGCTCGCGCGATTGTGCCGCAGGGCGAGCCCACTGATGTGCTGTAGTGGAGCCTTATCTGGATCACAACGTTATTATGAGCCTTCTTTCTTTCTCAGTGCAGACTGGAATAATTCATCTCCATCAGACCATCATTAATTAACTAATGTTCCTTATTGTTTTTTTTTCTTGAGGCTGAAGCCCTGAGTAGGAACACGTCGGAGTGGGTGTGCAACTTTGAATATTGCAGCTGGTGCAGTGCTGTGTCTATGTACTTGAGAGAGCTGAGACTACAGGGCGCAAGTGTACAGCGGGGTTGGCGCTATCTTGAGCTAGCTAGCTAGCAATGATCGATCTTTCATAGGAAGCACCGTCGTATATAATTGAAGTGGTCCTCTCACTAACTACGCACTTACTAAGCTCCAGTAGTGAGCTAGTGATAATTGCTGCTAATCATGGGCGATCAACAGCTTTCCAGAAAGGATGCAGGATAAAAGCTCCAGTAGTCACCTCATCAACAAAAGAAGACTTAGTTGTTCGCATGTAAAATATGGGATTTGCACGGTGAATGAAGTTTGAAATGAAAAACAGCGTCAGGTTCTTTTTATTTCGTTGCCACACTTCGCAATAACTAGCGCGTCATAAATTTGACAAACTATGGCTGACGTTTGCCTGGTGATAGATTTAAGGTTAAAGATCAAAAAGTGAATATCCAAATAGTTAGGATAAAATTAATATTTTAAAATAGACATGTATAAAACCTGATGCTGATATTTTTTTTATATTACCAAAAACATTATTACAAATAAGAACAAGATTTTGTATAAATTGTTTTATATATTATTTGTTGCTCCCTACAAAAAAAAAACGAAAAAATATCAAATTTGTATCCAAATTTTATATCTATCATCATTTGAGAAAATATATGATAAATTTAAAACCTATCTTTTATAAATCTTTACAAGCTCGATGCTAAAAACAAGAATACGAATTTTCATAGCAGATTTTATATCGTATTTATTTACAATCAAAGAAAAAGATAATAAAATATTGATATTCGGATAAGTATATATTTCATCCCTAATTAACGTAATAATGTGTGCCACAACAAAACCGCGACAACGTAATTCAAATTTGTGTAGCGAGCATTTTCAATGCCAGGCATTTGGCGCGCAGCGACCACTGTGGCATGGGACATTGTCTATTTGCCTATCTATAGAACCTTACTCATCCCTATCTCTCGTTTCAAATCTCACTCTTTAAATAGTGCAGTCTACCATACAAAACAAGTGCTCAACAATATTTTGCATGGCGATATACATAATCTACTTGCCCTAGCCTTATCGTACTACCTATGTTTTTCGTTTTGTTTTAGAAACCTTTTTATAAAAATCTTATTTTATTCCTATCTCCCCTCTTCAAAATATTACTTCTTCCTTGTTTTGAAAACTCTTGTAGAACTATTTTTTCTTGCAATCTTTCTTCTTTTAGTGCTAGTTTGGGAACCTCAATTTCTCAAGGGATTTCTATTTTCCTATGGGAAAATGAACTAATTTTCCTTGGGAAAATAGAAATCCCTTGAGAAATTGGGGTTCCTAAACTAGCCCTTATATGGCATGTCATTCTTGTTGTTATTATTATTATTATTATCACGTGAGTCATTTTATTGTCCTTGATCTTGTTATTCTCGAACTTGGAACATTAGCGAGCAAGAAGACTAAGTTCACCATAATTAAAGCCATTCATCTCGAAAATATACTTTCTCTTGCTACTTGTGAAGAATTATGTCTTCCTTAAATCAAACTTGGTGCCCTCATTGTTGAGATTTTGAGCATATTTGTGGTCTTGCTAACCGCTGAGACAGACATATTAGTTTTAAATCGTGCTTAAGAGTCTTAGACAATTAGATTAGTGTGGCAATCAACTGAAGGGTGAAGATCACCAGGAAGATGAAATGGCGGATCGAAAAACAGTGCGAGAGGGAAAGCGGTATTGGTCTTATGACTGTGTTTGTTATTTTGTTTGACTCCTGTTTGGAGTGGCCAGAAGCTGTTGGTCTGTCGAGAGTTCATCTCAGATACATGTAAGAGGGTGTTTAAAACTACTCCTCTCCACGTGTTTGAAACTACTCTACTTCACGTGTTGTTTGCCAAACAGTCTCAACTTCAGCAACTCTGCTCTCCAAAAAATGTGGAATTGGGGTCAACTCCACCGCTTTGGTGGAGCAGCCAAATAGCTACTCCACAAAATATATTTTTAGATGTAAACGTGGAATTCAGGGTTAATTATCCACCAATGTTATTTGTTATGGAGAAATAACGAAACCGTTTTCTGTATTCTTTTTTTCTGTCGCCTATATCGTTGCCTGCATAGGCCTTCTTCCCCGACGCTCTCCTGGCCGCCGCAATCTCCTACTCCTCTTGGCCTCTCCCACGGTTGGTGCAGGCGCTCCTCTTCGTGCTGGGTCCACGCGTCTTGTTTGTGTGCGCCTTCTTCTCGCAGCACGGTGACTGTGTGATCCTTCCTATGCAGCGAACATTTGATATGAGTGGAGGTCAAATTTGAAGGGTACAAGTATCTGATATTTTTAAAGTTGAGTTATTATGTAAGCTAAACAGTTTAAAAACTCTACAAATTTCATGGGAGAGCTACTTTACGGTGAAGTTGGTAGGACAAGTCTAAAAATAGTAGAGCAGAGAAGTCCTAAACACATTACCATTTGTAGTTGGAGAGTCTCTTTGTTTTGGGTTGCAGCCACATGAAGAGTCGGAACTGTAGTCTTTAGCTGTCTCTAGGACGAAACGCTGGTAGCTTATATTATTTTTTTGTTGGTTACGAACTCTTTATTTTCGTTGGTTTTGGTTCAATAGAAACGGCCGGGGTTGCTTCCTGTTCAGGAAAAAAAAATACAGAGAGATAGCGAGGCAACGCTGAGGATACGCTAACGACCAAACTAGATTGGGTTTATACTTGTGATCGATCAGAGGGAGTAACATTAGATCCGATCAAGAATATATACAGATAGATTCTAGCGGATAACAGAAACACATCTATAATCTATCGTAAATAGGTTTCCGACTTTTACCGTCATAATCTATCTGATATCTAGCTCGGTATCTACATGTAACCGTCCCCTCCCTATACTTATAAAAAGAAAAAAACGAAGAGGGAGAGAAGCCATCAGATCAAGAGACCGCCACCAATACACACGACACAGCGTAGGATATTTAGCCGCCGCCTGTCTCGCTGTGCCTGTGTGCCCTCCTGTCAAGCCATGCCGCTCGACATCGAGGACAGCGAGCCGTCGACGCCGACGACCCAGTCGTCGTCCTACTTCTCAGGCTGCATGGCGGCCTCCCCGGCGTGGCCGCTGCCGGCGGGCGTGCGCCGGAGCCCCGCCCGCTACCAGCTGCTCGCCCGCGGAAGCGGGGACGACGCCGGCGGCCGCGGCGCGCGGCGCGCGTGGAGGCGGCTGCTCCGGCGGCTGGTGCGGGAGAGCAAGAGCATCTGCAGCACCGTCTGCAGCAGGGCGCCGCCCGCCGCGGCCACCTTCAAGTACGACGCAGACAGCTACGCCAAGAACTTCGACGACGGCCGCTGCCACCCCTGCGACGTAGCCGCCGCCGGTTGTCCCGCGCCGTCGCGGGTCGCGCCGCTATCGAGCCGGCGCCCGGTCGACCAGTCCGCCGGAGAGAGCTAGCTTTTAGCTATATTAGATAGTAGATCTTTAATTTGCTTATCTTTTTTTTTTGTTAGTTGAGCTGTAGCTGTTGGTCTTGATTCTTGAGGCGGTGGTTGCGACGCCGGTGTCGAGGATGATGGCTTCATCACCGTGCCGTGCCGTGCCGTTGCGTTGCTTCTTGGTTGTACAGATGCATGATTGGGGATGCATGTCTCAAGCAGAGTTCGTTCTCGGCAACAAAACTCCTTCGATGCGTGCGTTCCATCCCACTCTCGCTCTCGATTTCGCTTGCGTCCATGACTTCTCGTGAATCGCGATGAACTGCTGATCCGATTTCTTTATTTTTTTAAAAAAAAAAATCAGCGCAATGTTGCATGCACCCATCACGCGTCAGATAAGAATCAATTTGGTTGGAGAATGTGTTTATGGGAGTGTGTGTGTGTGTGGTGGTGGTGGGCGTGGGCCGTGGGGGACGAATTGTTTAACAGGAAAGCGAGCAAAAAGCAACGCGGCGCAGATCAACCACCTGAGGAAAATCACGCGGTAACCAACACAATAGTATAAGCCACGATGATACCGATGCCATCATTAGCGAGATGATCGAAAAAGCAAAGCTTCACTGCCAATCAGCATCAGGCTCAATAACTAGAACCGTATGGAATTAATCCATGGGGGTTTGCTTTGCACCTGATGTCAGCGCACACAGATATCATATATCCCGTTGCTTTTGCTTGCACAGCGAAACAGCCGGTCCCCGCGTAGAAGAAGAGGGCGGCCTCTTGGATCTGCGGCGCCTGTTCGGTCATATCCGTCTTGACCTGCCGTTTCCGGCACGGCATTGCTTGTGGCTAGAGCAAGGGGCCATTGGTTCGTTGTCGTTGGTTCGTCATGAATTCTCATGCCATCTGAAACCGAACTACATCTACATGCGGCCGGCAGTACTGACGACGCTAGCTCACCAACAGGATTGCATTATTAGCATATAATGTGGAACTGTATTTAGGCTACGACCTCCAGTCTTAAATCCGTAGCAAAAGTAGTATCGCTGCAGCGCCTAGTTCGGTTTAGGTGTTTTCCTGTCTTTAGGTAGTGTTCGGTTCCGGAGCTAGTTGACGTGAGTTTTTTTTAGACTTTGATGATTTCAGTATGTGCGCATAACTTTTTCAGTTTAGAGCCACTCTTTTTTCTTCTACATAGAACCAATCTAAACATTATTAAATTAGAAACTACTATACTCTCGAACCAAACAATATCTAAAGGTCTTCATCCCAAATGTCTGGTACGCAAGTGGTGATGAGGAGCGGTACTACTGAAGAATGGCACACCACATTATTGGGCCCTTCTGGACGGAGCTTTGTCGAAGCTCGGTGCAGCGTTGTGTCTGTTCATTTAGCTTTAATTCGTACCGACTTCTACTACTTCTATAATGTTGTCTTTATGAATCGCAGCTACAGCGGTACGAATAATTGTCTTTAATCCAAAACGAACAGCTGTCTAAGGCGTTGATTTCACTTTGAATTGATGTCCCACGCAACGAAATAGTAGCAACAGGACCTACTACGCTTTACTCTCTCTACTTCTCCTATAAGTATTTTTTAAATTTAGGTTTCACAATATAAAACATGCTCTCTTTAAACATAAATATATCGACATAACATAATAGTACTGTTGTTCATCAAAAAAATATTTTTTATCTTTAAAACAAGATATGATTACGCCTTACATACTATAAGAGGGAGTAATAAGTTCAACAAAGTATACAAATTATATAAAATAAATATTATTTGATAATATCAAATCATATATGTGTTAACGTATATGTTATGTATACAAAACCAGTAATTTTTTAAACAACACAGACTCCGTGGCCCAATGGATAAGGCGCTGGTCTACGGAACCAGAGATTCTGGGTTCGATCCCCAGCGGAGTCGAATTTGTTTTTATTTATCCATTTTTTACTGTGTGAACTGATTTATCTTTGATTTATTTTTTTCCACCTGTGTATATTTTTACCACGAAAACTGATTTATCTTGTTTTTATTTTTTTACCTCTATCCAATTTTTCATCTAGAAAAAGCATAGCCTGCACAATGGGTCGACAGCTTGGAGATGTCCGTTGTGACGTTGTCTTACCAATATGCAACTGCAACTTTACAAAACTACTAGTCAGCTGGTAGAAATATTTATGACACAACAATGATGAAAACATGTTAGCAACAGAATATGTTATTAAATGGGTGTTTGGTTTTAAAGACTAATTTTTAGTCCCTCTATTTTGTTCCATTTTAATTCCTAAATTAATAAATACGGTTAATTTAGAGAATAAAATGTAATAAAATGAAGGGACTAAAATATACTAAATGCGGACATCATTTTTGTCATGCTATATTTTCATTACAGAAACAAGTCAAACATCAAAATAAAAAAGAGAGATCTTATAATACACATTTTGAGTAAACAAAAGGCATCGTAAGCTCATTTCTTTAATCATCTATAGACAGAACTAAGCTACAGTAACATAGCAGAGCTCTCAAGTTTCTTCAGCAAATTAAGTAAGTCATTCCTCGAATCCAAAGTAAATTTTGTTGTCAAGTTTAGAGTCAGATAGAAAAAAGAAGCAGCAATTGTTAACTGAACACCAATAAAAAAATGTTGAAAGAAAAGCGTGAAAACATTGTTAAAGGTCCATAGACGTCATGCTGAAGGGTGGGCCTGGTGCAATGTTAGAGTCTACCGTCTGTAACCGGAAGGTAAGACTTGGCGCTTATAGATATCTTTTTCTAGACCTCGCACAGTGCGGGAAGACTACTGATACGCCCTTACTGTTAAAACAAAGCCTCTGCACACTAGATTGAAATATAACAAACTGTTTAACGTTGGTCCACCAAGTTACTTTGTTTATTAGCAGCAGCAGAAGTTTGGTGTGCTCAACACCAGACTGTTCAACAGTCCGACATCAATATCAAAATTGATGAAGTGTATTTCTACTATTTGCGATTATTGTATACCTAGAAGGAATTATCCCATTAATGGCGTATTGTATCCCTAACCCTTATATATGATTATCATGCTTGATGTACTGTTTTGTAAACTTGATAATGAATTTAGGTGCCTTTTGATTCACATATTTGTAATATAATGAGTAAGATTCACATATTTATAATATAACGAGTAACTGATAACATTAAATCATATTTATTTAAATATAACAGTAATCAGATACCACACTAAAAAATGATACAAACTTGTTACCTCTGCTACTCGAGCGTAAACCATTACCATTTACGTTATATTTCGTGAATCAAACATCAACTTGATACTCGAGCGTAAACCATTACCATTTACGTTATATTTCGTGAATCAAACATCAACTTGAAAGGTGAGGTAGTCAGGAGTGGAACTATTCTTCAGAAAATGGAATAGACATCTGCGAGTCAAAGCGGGAGTTTATTCGCTTCGAGTTCCAATTTCCTGCTCTGGGTGCTGCTTTGGCTCGGGACTTTGGCAATGGTGTGGCATAGATTTTAATAGATCCAATCCAACTTCACAGGTTTCTCACGTATAAATAGGCACATAAAATGAAATGGTCGAGAGTAAAAACGGCTCAAAGAACTTAGGACTCAAATCTAACATACCCAAGCAGCAACTGGTTACTGGTACAGCAGACTAATTTACATTCAGATTGGCAACTTGGACACCGGCTATATTATACAGAGTTTATGCAAGTATACCTCTGCATTTCAAAATTCAAATACACCGACCTGCCAGGCCCCCGTGCAGAAACCAACCATTTAGAATTTAGAAATGTGAAGGGCCAAGCTACTCAGCCCCAACTTGGTCGATGATGTTAGAGGTTTTTGCTTGATAAGTGCCATGCAATGCATGAGCAGCTACATGATGCTGCCTGCGTCTTCAAGTCCCGTCACTTGGGTTCCAAAAGAAGCTGCTTCCTTCGGCTGAGTATCCCTGTGGAAGGTGAGGTCCATAGACGACGTTTTCAGAATGTGGAAGATGAGGTCCGTAGACAACGTTTTCAGAATGTGGAAGATGAGGTCCATAGACGACGCTTTCAGAATGTGGAAGGTGAGGTCCATAAACAACGTTTCCATTCAGAAATGCCATTTGGTTCACCTGCTGCGTTGTCTGATAAGCATTTGGAGCATTAACTTGATTGGGAGTGTTAACATGTGGACGGGTATTTGCATTGGTATCCTTCTGGTTCTGGTTAGCCTTTGGCTTGCTCCTAGCAGTCCGCTTGTTTTCCACAGGGCTGTCTGCAGTCAGCCTGCCCATTCGCTGCCGGATTTCATTCAGTGGACTAGCCAGTTTTGACTTAGCAGCACCCTTTTTGGGGTCAGAGGACTTGTACTCAAGACGGTACAAGGCGAGGGCATCAGAAGCATTGATCTCATACTCGAAAAGATGCCACTCATGGCTGCTTGATGGTTGTGGGTCCATGTAATAGGACCTCTTCAGACCTGCGAAATCTTTCATTACCAGCTTCCTTGATTCATGCCACCCACGACCACCGTAATCCGGCAATGACCTCTGCTTCCGGTTGCCACTCTCAAATGCTCTTCTTGGAGTATCAAAGAACAACCATTCTCTAAGAGATTCACCCTCCAGAAGAGAAAGATCGAAAAGTTCTGCAACAACAGCACAACATAGAAGTTAGCAAAATAATTTGATGCTATCAACATTAACCATCCATGCTAGCACTAATATAACAATACTTACCAGGTGCATTCCATGGGGATTTAGACGTAGCAGCGCCTCCACACACAGGAATACCAACGTTCTTTCCTTGAACTTTTGCAATGAGAGCAGCAAACAGTGGCCCATCTTTCAAATCAATACCTCTTGGACGCATCACAGGTCTTATCCCAAGAAGACCATCATCATTCAAAGCCAAACCAGCATGGTAAGGGTTGCAGTAATCTCCAGAGTCTTCTGTCCCTCCAGCTGGCCTACCACAGTCCCAAAGTGCACATTTTGGCCCCAAATACTGAGAGGGTGACGGCCATATTGTTGTAAGCAAGTCTGACATGTGAACAAAAACATCTCCAGTATTTTGCTCAGAGTTATTTGCATCAGCATATGAATGAGTAGGTGGCAAATCTAATGGCAAATCAAACTGTTGATGTCCCAACTGGCCAATCCCATGCAGATTATTGAACTGATCTTCATTAGAACCAGAAATATTTATTTTGTAACCATCACCACACAGAAAATCATCAATATTAAGTTCATAGTCTGTATAGTACATCTGCAAGCAAAGTAAGATAGGCTCATTAAAGCTATCAATAGAGATGGTAAAAGAAACATGATACACTACATGCAACAGAATAATGGAATGGTATGAAACAGCATGTTATTGGTTAAGCCAACCACTGCCAATTATTGTCCTCTGTTTTGTGTCTAGGTTCGTAATCATGTATCAAACCTACAAGTAACATAACATGTACATATGCTCCTTTGTCACAAGGTACAGTTTAGAGCCCATAACAATTAAATTGAATCAGAAACTCAAAACTTTGAGACATGATATGAGGCCTAAAATTGTGATTTTTCAAGAGTCTACCATTATTTTTTATTTACAACTAGCCTAACTACACAAAGATATACTGTTATGACTTGTACTCTTCAGAAGCTTAAATAGTACTACCACATTATTCCACATGCATCAACATATTGTCTATGATACTCATGTATAGCACTAAAGTATCAGGCACTGCGAGTTGAAACAAGTCATCACTCATGAATGAAGTTAGTTTATAGTGCTGATCCATACTGATACTATGGTATATAATTTGCAACTGAACAACATAACAAGATGGAAGAAAACTAGTGAGTTCTAATGCAAACAAAGATACTGTATCCAGTTGACATATTTTGTTATTGTGACAATATCATCAACATAGTAATTAAAAAAAGACCATCCTACACATAGATATCCTCTAGAACGAAAAGCCTCAGTGAGAGAATGCCTAAGTGACCAATCACTCAAAAGTTAAACACTATCCAACAAAATCCACATGCTTGGGTTTCCTTAGAATGACTAGCATCACAATGTTAGTAATTCATCGAGACAAGCTCCTCCGCATTATCAATCTGAAAAAAGAACAGTTTCCAGAACGATAATTGAAAATAAAAAGACTACCCGATGATTGAACATTGCATTAGCAACAGAAGACACTTCTCCACAATCTCCATCCACTCCCTGACCTAGAGAGTGCTGCGCAGGAGCAGTGCCCCCATCTATAGCTTCACACTGCTGATCAGTATTGGCCATCCTGCTGTCCTGCCCGTGCTCGTGGGTCTGACGAGAAGGGGGCACCAGGAGCTTACTGCTGGCATCGTCCTCCTCCTCGGGCACCGCCAGCTGCAGCAGTCGCAGCGTATCCGACGGTGGATCCGAAGCCTCCCGGTTGTTCCCCTGCGAGTTCTGCGCCGCACCATGAATACCCGTCAGCACCAATCTACTGCGCACGAAAGACGAAAGGGGAACGGTGGGACGGGCGGAGGGCTAGGGTTCGGGGGACTTGCCTGGAGAGAGGAAGCCGGGGATGGGACGCTGAGCTCGGCACGCCACTCGCGGAGCATCTGGTGGACCTGCTCCTCGAGGACAGCGGCGTCGGCGGAGCGGCTCTCCTTGCGAGCGGATTGGAGGCCGCAGAACATCTCTTGTAGGTCGTCGACTCGGACCTTGGCTCGGTCGCGGAACTGACGGTGCCGCGTCGACGAGCGGGAGCTCTTGCTCCCCGACGCGGGGTGGGCGTTGCCGCCGACCCCGGCGGCCGGATCTCCCGCCATCGTTGCTGATCAAGGCAATTATTTCCGGTGGACTGGGGACGGCCGAATGCCGATTGACTCGATTCGGCGTTTGTGTTGGTTTGCAAAAAGGGACCGCCCCACTCCTTTTCTTTGTTTTATGTTATGAAAAAAATTACGGTACCTATGCTCAAGTTTCGTTTGAGGAAATTGCGGGGAAGAAACACAACCGCAACGAATTATATGATAAATCTAATATTTTAATATAGATTATATAAAATTTGTGCTAATCTTTAATCATGTTGTTAAATATATTATTAAAGATAAGAATATGTTTTTAATAATTTTTTACATTATTTTCACCCTATAATAAAAAAGCGAAAAACATCTGAACCCGAATAACATGAATTTTATATTAATTGTTTAAAAATATATAGAGCAAATTTGAGATGTACTTTTTATAAATTTTAATAATCTCAATGCTAAAAACATAAATATAAATTTACGTTGTTCGTAATTGAAGAAAGGAGACTAAAATTTTAACATCCAATTAAGTATCCAGCTATGTCCCTACACTGCCCTTATCATACTATCATACGACTTGTTAACGTGAGGAGAGGGATCGACATGGACGACGACACAAGTGAGGGAAGGGGAGGATGCCACGCTGTCACTAGGAGGAGAGAGGTTGGGGCAGTAAGGTCAGGGGAGGATTGAGGGGAGAAGAATAATCCAAATGATATTGTCTATTGGATTTGAGTAAGGGATAAGAGTTATCCAACGATCTAAACCTGTCGTGGTTTATGTAACCGGGGTATAATAAGATTTGTGTTCGACAGGGGTGCTAGCTCGGACTCACTCCGAATGGTGAGCTACGGGGGCTCGAGGGTGGATCTAAGGCGAGTTGGTTATACTGATTCAGACCGGATCTCTAGTCCAGTGTAGTGCTGATCGTGGTATTGCTTGGAACGTGTTACAACTGAGTGCTTGTGTGAATACATAGAGATATGGGATGATCTTTGGATGGGGTTGTCTTGCCCTTTTATAGCCCAAGGGTAGACGTTACAATGAGGACTAGTATTCTACTGGAGTGGAGTTTGGGCTCCTCCTTTCTGGGCCTCGTAGCCCCTATGGTCTCATCTGTTGAATCATGTTTCTAGGCATTGTAGCCCCTACGGAGTCGTCTGCCGAGGCGTGCGCTGTCGTACCTCTGGTATGGCGTCGTATCCTGTCCGCCTTCCTGTAGCTACTCCAATTTAGATGTGGCGGTGCTTGTCGGTTCTATTGAGTCAGCTCAATGAGTGGTTTAGGGATGTCTTCAGTACAGCTTCATCTTCCGTCATCCCACTAGCGTCATCTTTTATCATGCGTAGACGCACGTCTGGTACGTTGTATTGCCCCGTCCCCTCTGGTGTATGGGTCTCTGTAGAGACCCCAATGTTGAGGTTTCTACGACCGGGGTTGTCTGATCCCACTAGTCAGCAGGGATACGTATCTGGCGTCGTTCCTGACAGGGACCCCTCGGTACCTATTCCATAGTCCGAGTATGGCTCGGTGATGTCCCATCGTGTCGACGTGGCTTGATAGTACTAGGTCGGCTTTTCCTGAGAGTCAGCTATTGTCTTGTTGGGTTGTTCGGTGGGCAGGTTGGTCGGTAGCCTCGCCTCGCCGGGTTGCTCGGCGGGCATGTTAGTCGACAGCCTCGCCTCGCTGGGTTGCTCGGCGGGCAGGTTGATCGGTAGCCACGCCTCACTGGGTTGCTCGGCGGCCTGGCCTCAACGGGTTGCTCGACGGATATTTGTTTGGTGGGCTAGCTAGTCGGCCTGGCGGGCCGTCCTCGGGAGGCCTTTTGGACCTTTACGCCGAGATGCTTGGTAGGCGGGCCGCTTGGTTCATGGACCGTCTATGGGAGGCCTCCGTGCCCTCTTTGGGTACCATGTTACCAAGTACCCAACAACAACCCCCGAGCCTTTGTGTAACTCCTTGGAGTTGCGTAGAAGCTTTTCTTGTGTGGTTCCTTTTTGGGTGCGCACAAGCGTATCTGTTAGATGTAGCCCCCGAGTAATCCATGTGGATTACTTGGGGGTTAATGCAGTGTAAGGGACGGACCCTTTCCTATGACGGTTCGTTACGCGTCGTGCGTGAGCCATATACGTTGTTGTTTTGTCATCGTTCTTGGGCTTGTTTCCTCTGTTTCCATCTATCTTTTGTCAAATGTGCTTCTCCCCCGGAAGGTCCTCTCTTTTAATTTCTTCCAAAGGGAGGGCTGAAAGTCGCCTAGAGGGGGGGGGTGGATAGGCGAAACTTGAAAATTATAACTTTACACCCCAACTAGATCCCTTGATTAGTGGTTAGAACAAGATGCACAATTATCAGAGTATAAAAACTAAGTTCTTTGCTTGCAACGAGTATTGTTTTCAAAGAGTGCGGAATTTAATCAATAGCAATACTAATAGAAATGTTAGTGGAGAATAATGCAAGAGGGCTTAGATAAAAAGAGGAGAAACACAAGTTCTTTCTTGCAAGGAGTTGAAATGGGAAGACAAACCTTTTGGAGAGGTGGATTCATCATTTGGTCTCCAACGTTCACTTTCTTCTTCTTCCTTCAAAGGGTTAGTTTCACAAGGACCAAAGGAAGTAGAAGCACAAAATGAACCATCATGTTTGGACTCATCAAATTTATTTTTAATTCTAGTCTAAATATCATGCGCATCACGAATAGATTCATTATAATTCATTATGAAGGCACGATAATCTTCTTTGCTAAGAGAATTACTTAAGATGTCATAAGCTAGGTAGTTTAAGCGTATACATCTTTGATCTTCCTCGGAAGCATTTTTTCATTATAACTAGAGGGTATTATACTCTTGTCTAAAATTTGTTCCAAGTGAGGATCTACGGTTGTAAAGGCATTTAGCACCCTAGTAGATCACGAAACATAATTAGAACAATCAAAAAGTAATATCTCAAGAGTTACCTCATTGTTTTCCTTCGGAGGTGTCTTCTTGTTCTTTTGGGATCTTCTACGAGCTATCACTTCGAGTTGTTAGACTCAATATGAAGTGCCTAGCTCTGATACCAATTGAAAGTCGCCTAGAGGGGGGTGGATAGGCGAAACCTAAAAATTGTAACTTTACACCCCAACTAGATCCCTTGATTAGTGGTTAGAACAAGATGCACAATTATCGGAGTATAAAAACTAAGTCCTTTGCTTGCAACGAGTATTGTTTTCAAAGAGTGCGGAATTTAATCAATAGCAATACTACTAGAAATGTTAGTGGAGAATAATGCAAGAGGGCTTAGATAAAAAGAGGAGAAACACAAGTTCTTTCTTGCAAGGAGTTGCTTCTCTAAATGTGAATTTAACTTGAAGCAACACTAAATAATATTAGCAAAAGGTAGTGCAAGAGAACTTAGAAAGGGAGAGAACAAACAAATCACAAGCAATAAACACAAGAGACACGGGTGATTTGTTTTACCAAGGTTTGGCCCTCGAAGGCCTAGTCCCCGTTGAGGAGTCCACTAAGGACGGATCTCTTTCAACCCTTTCCCTCTCTCCACCGATCACCAAGACCGACGAGCTCTTCTTCTTCTCAAGGATCACCACACACTTAGGTGTCTCTTGCTAGCTTTACAAGCCTCCAAAACTTTGGAGGAAGTTCAATGGGAGTCAAAACTCCACGCACAAATTAACACAAGATGTAGCACACACTTTCCCTCAATGAATCTCACAAGGCACTATTGCTAAACTCACACGAGAAGCTTTCTTTTGCTTGCTCTCTCTTTTGTGGCACTTGTGTAGGTTGAAATGGTCTAAATCTTGTGTATAGGATGGATCAATGAATAGAGGTGGTTGGGAGGGCTTGGATATGTCAACTATATGACTTGGAATGTTGCTTGGGCTCCCCCACCTTGAAGTGGCCGGTTGGGGTGGTATTTATAGCCACCAACCAAATTGTAGCCGTTGGAGAAGGCTGCTGGCGATGGGCGCACCGGACAGTCCGGTGCACCGCCACGTCACCCTGTCGTTAAGGTTTGGAGCTGGTCGACCGTTGGAGGCTTTGTCCTCATGCGGCACCGGACAGTCTTTGACATTGTTGACATGGAATATCCTTACAATGCAATCATTGGTCGTGGAACACTGAATGCCTTTGAAGCAATACTTCATCCAACATATCTATGCATGAAGATACCTTCGGAACAAGGGCCCATTGCTGTTAATGGGAGTCAAGAAGCTGCCATAAAAGCCAAAGGAAATTGGACAGACTCAAAAGCAATTCACAATATAGATGGAGCCGAAGTCTGTGAACATTACAAATACAAAAGAGAGAAGGCTGCTTCGGTGGATCAGCCGAAGCCCATGCTTCTATGTGAAGACATAGTAGAGCAAAAAGTACTACTGGCGTCTCAGTTATCTGAAGAGCAAGAGAAAACCTTGATAAGATTTTTATTTAACAACAAAGATGTCTTTGCTTGGTCAACCAATGATCTCTGCGGTGTCAACAGAGATGTCATTGAACATTCACTCAATGTGGACCCATCCTTCAGGCCAAGAAAGCAAAGGCTTCAGAAAATGTCTGATGATAAAGCCGAAGGTGCTCGGAATGAAGTGAAAAGGCTTCTCAGTGCTGGTGTCATCAGAGAGGTAAAATATTCAGAGTGGTTAGCCAATACTGACATGGTGAAGAAGGCCAATGGCAAATGGAGAATGTGCATTGACTTCACAGATCTTAACAAGGCATGCCCAAAAGACGAATTCCCGCTACCAAGAATATACTCTCTTGTAGATGCAACAACTTCTTCAGAGCTCATGAGTCTATTGGATTGTTATTCAGGCTATCATCAAATCTGGATGAAGAAGGAAGATGAGCCGAAGACTAGCTTCATAACTCCTAGTGGCACCTATTGCTATCTTCGGATGCCTGAGGGGCTCAAGAATGCTGGAGGAAGCTTCAGTAGAATGACAGCCAAGGTCCTTCATTCCCAGATAGACAGAAATGTGCTGTCCTATGTTGATGATATCATAGTGAAAAGCACGAAGCAAGAAAATCACATTGCTGATTTGCAAGAAACATTTGCCAATTTCAGGCAAGCTAGCCTGAAATTAAATCCAGAAAAATGTGTTTTTGGAGTGAAGAAAGGCAAGTTCCTTGGCTATCTGGTATCAACGAAAGGAATTGAAGCTAACCCAAGCAAGATCGAAGCTATCCTTCGGATGGAGCCACCAAGCACGAAGAAAGGGGCTAAACAGCTGGCAGGAAGATTAACATCATTAAACAGATTCATATCCAGATCAGCGGAAAGAAATCTGCCATTTTTTGAAATACTGAAGTCGGCCGAAGTCTTTCAATGGGGCCCGGCACAACAAAAAGCTTTTGAAGAGTTGAAACAATATTTGATTGATTTAACAACATTAACTCCACCCGCGCCAGGGGCTCCATTGCTCTTATATGTGGCAGCTTCACATTCTGCAGTGAGTGCGGCACTGGTACATGAGAAGCTAAATGGTCAGGCTAAAAAACAAGCTCCAGTATACTTCGTATCTGAAGTTTTAAGTCCATCAAAGAAAAATTACATAGAATTGGAGAAGGTATTATATGCTGTGTTAATGGCCTTTAGAAAGCTTCGACATTATTTTCAAGCATACCACATAATTGTTCCTTCGTCACAACCTCTAAAGGACATCATGAGGAACAGAGAGGCTACTGGAAGGATTGGAAAATGGGTTGCAGAGCTTAATGAATTCACCATTAATTATGTGCATAGATCTTCAATTCAGTCCCAGGCGTTAGCAGACTTCATCGCTGACTGGACGCCAGGGGCTCAGGAAGAAGAGATAAATAAAGATGCTGAAGCTTGAACAGTGTTCTGCGACAGTTCTTGGGGAACCTTCGGCGCAGGAGCAGCAGCTGTTCTAGTAGCACCTTCAAAAGTCAGAACATGTTATGCAGCCAAGCTAGACTTTAGTTGTACAAATAATATTGCTGAATACGAAGCACTCTTGTTGGGGCTTCGGAAGTTAAGGGCAATGGGAATAAAAAGGGCTATTCTGAAAACTGATTCTCAAGTCATTTCTGGCCATATAGATAAAAGTAGCAAGGCAAGAGATCCGAAACTTGAAAAATATCTGGATACAGTTCGAAGGTTGGAGGCTTCTTTCGAAGGTTTCTCTGTCAAGAACATTCCAAGAGGTGAAAATGAGCATGCAGATCTGTTAGCCAAATCAGCGGCTCACTCTACCTTCAGAAGTATTTTTCGAAACAATAAAGGCACCTTCGGTTGAACTCATGGAGAGAGCAGTGCTCGCCATTTCTCCAGTACATAGTGAAGATTGGAGGACTGAAACCATATCTTTCCTCCAGGGTAACTGCCTCTCGGACGACGAAATTTATAATAAAAGAATAGAAGCAAGAACAAGATCGTATATCATAATAAAAGGGGAATTATACAAACATGGAGTTTGCTCCCGCCTTATCAAGTGTTTATCCAGAACCGAAGGTATAGAACTAATGAAGGAGATACATGCAGGATTGTGTGGATCTCATATTGGGTCTAGGCCTTTGCTGGGAAAGGTTTTTAGACAGGGATTTTACTGACCGAAGGCAGCTTCGGATGCAGCAGATCTAGTCCAAAAGTGCGAAAATTGCCAAAAATGTGCAAGAGACTAAAAACAACCTTCGTCATTAACTCAGTTAATACAACCAACCTGGCCATTGCAAAGATGGGGCTTGGACTTGTTAGGCCCACTTCCACCAGCACAAGATAATTTGAAATATGTCATGGTGGCTGTAGAATATTTTCTAAGTGGATTGAAGCAAAGCCTTTGGCTACAATAACTTCGGTTACAGTCCAGAAATTCTTCTGGCAAAATATCGTTTGTCGCTTCGGCGTGCCGAAGGCTATAACTGTGGACAATGGAACACAGTTTGATGCCAAAATTTTCAAAGATTTCTGCGACCAGATTGGCACGAAGATTCATTTTGCATCAACCAGGCACCCGGAGTCAAACGGGCTGGTCGAAAGAGCAAATGGTATTATAATGACGGGAATAATGAATTTAATCTTCAATCAGCCCAGAGGAAAGTGGCCAGATGAGTTGATTAAAGTGGTGTGGAGCCACAATACAACTATATCAAGGTCAACAGGTTTTACACCGTTCAAGTTATTGTTTGGTGACGAAGCTATAACCCCAGAAGAAGCTAAAGCAGGGTCAATTAGAACAGTAGCTTCGGCAGAGGACAAAGCTGATTATTCTGTGGCAAAAGATATTATAGAAGGGACCAGACTTCAGGCTGTGAAGAATATCAATAAATATCAAGCCGAAACAATAAAATGGCGTGACAGAAAAGTTTGGCTGAAAAACATTAAGCCAGGGCATCTGGTACTTTGGAGAGTGGCCAATCCAGACACAGTAGGCAAGCTACAGCTGAAGTGGGAAGGACCCTTTCTGGTGGTATCTTCGTCAAGACCCGGTTCTTACAGATTGAAAGATATGGACGACAATGACATTCCTAGATCTTGGAATGCGGATGAGCTTCGACGATATTATGTGTATCTTGATTTAATCTTTTTCATTTTTCCTATGGCACCCCTTTCCTTTTCGAAGGGGGAGAAAGGTTTTTAATGGGGCCATAGTTTGTAATTTTTTCCTTTCTTATCCAGCTCTATGAGAGCAAAATCCCCCAAAATATGTAAAATGTAAAATCTGAGCATGCACCATCGATTGCAGAAAAAGAAAAAAAGGGAGAAGCTCAAAAGTCGTCCCTAAGGGGATGCAGAGCACGACGAAGCTACAAAAAGCCGTTCCCAAGGGAGCGCAACGTAAGTTTTCTGCTCAAAAGTCGTTCCTAAGGGAATGCTGAGCCAAATACCGCTGAAATAGAAGGTGAAAAAGTTCAAAAGACGTTCCTAAGGAGATGCAGAACTTACATCGAAAAGTCAACGGTGATACCGTCGAAATAGAAGGCGAATAAGTTCAAAAGACGTTCCTAAGGGAATGCAGAACTTACACCGAAAAATAATCGGTGAAGCCGAAAAATAAACGACAAAGAGATTTTGGTCATTTCTGAGGGAATGCCGAGTCTGGATGTGGCTTCGTACGTGTGTGTTTGGACATTCACTTGCACATTACATCACATCATTCGTTGCATTCATATATATTCATTTAGACATTCATAGGATCATCATCATCATATCATAGAGCACAGACAGTTGCTTTGGTTTTAATGACAAGGCTTCGGCGAATACAAAAGAAGCAGATTTATGCTTCGTTGTGTACGAAAAGAAGGGAAGGTGTTTTTCGCCTTCGGCTCAAAAAGTACAAGTTTCATCCACATCAAAGCAATGCATTCATGGATGAAAAGAAATTTTTTACAGTAGCTTCATCACTTCCCAACAAGCTTCGGTTCATTGATCTTCGGCTTCGTCATCCTATACATAACAAAGTAGTATAATGAAAGCACAAATTTCGAGGAGAAGGTAAAGCAGCAGACATAAGGTCATTACCGGCTTGAGGTGACTTCAAGCTTCGTCACCAGCTAAGCTTCGTCCACCCTTCGCCCAAATTTGAGTTACGAATCTGTTCCCAATGCTTCGGGCCAGGCCGGGGATGTCATTCAAGTCCGCTGGTGATAAGCTGAAGTTCGACCTATTTACAATATTCCCGTGCGTGCAACCAGCCTTCATAAAAGCAACAGATGTGCCATGAGAAGCTAGCAGAGCGCAGAAGTCACCATGCCCAGCTAAGACTTCATCAAGAGCATCAACTTTGCCTTCAATATGATCGAAGGTGCCTGGCAGGTCTTCAGCTGAAGGTTTAAATTTTTTAGAACTGGCTCCAACTGAGTTGAAGACCTGCTTCAGTCGTTGTGCGCACCGGTTGCCGAAGTTCAGACATTTATCTTGAAGTTCCTTCAATGACTTTTGCAAGTTCGAACTCTTTGAAACTTCAGCTTCAAGCTTTGCATCAAAATCCTTCTTCTCTTGTTTGAAGCTTTTTGATTTCGCGGAGAGTTCACTGTTTAATCTAGCAATCTCGGCTTGGGCTTCTGCCAGCGAACCCTCCATTGTTTAAAGCACGAAATCCTTCTTCTCCGGAGCAGCTTCATGATCTTTAATTTTGCCCTCTAAGCCCTCAAATATAATCTCATTTTTCTTGTCCTCGAGGTCTTGTTGCATCCTCAGGGTTTTACTTAGTAGTAGACTCTGAGAAAATAACCTTCATCAGAAAGTAACCTTTATCTCGAAAACAATAAAAAGTTAAGGTAAGAACTTTACCTTAAAATTAGAATAAAACAAGCTACCGGTGATATGTTGCCGCCGGTATCTGCTGAGGTCAGCCTTAAGCTTCAGAAAGCCAACACTCTTCGATAGAGTGCTGACAACCTTCGCTCCAGTCCGGTCCTAGAGGCATCCTAAGCTCTCTTCGTCAACGCCACCGAAGAGCAACGCTCCTGGCTGGTAGCCGCAAGATATAGCATAATCTCTTAGCTTCTCTTTTTCAGTCTTGGATAACTCTTGACCAATCATGTTTTGAAAATTGAAGTCCCCTTTCTCCGAAATATCTTCGGTAATCTTCTTCTCTTTGTTAAACACCTTCTCCCCTTTTCCAGGCACTAGGGCCAGGGTTTCCTCGGCAGTTGCAACAGTTTCTTCCATGGCCATATCCAAAATCATCTTATCAATATCAGAAAATGCGCCCTCAAGATTTGTGGCTTCGGCCGCCGTAGCTTCGGCAGTTGTAGCTTCGGTGGGAGCAGCTTCGACAGCTGGTGTTTTTGACGCTGAAGCCGACGGTGGCGTTTCTTCAATAGCATCAATAACAGTAATAATCCTTCGCCTTTTTTCAGCAGGCTTCTTGATTGCCACAGGCTCCTCCTTCTATAAAAGCTTCATCAGTTGTGGCCCTAGTGGACTTAGCTTGAGATATAAAGATTCAGTCATTACCTTTAAAATTTCCTCCACGTCAGTAGCAGGAGGAGTTGAAGGAATTTCTTCCTCTAAATCAGTTGTTTTTGGCTTCGCAGTCGCAACTTTTCTTTTCTTCGGAATAGCCACCTTCGGCTCAGGGCTGGATTTTTTCCTTTTCAAAGCTTTCTCATCTTCTTCTATCATTCTAGCAGCTTGCCTCTTCATAACACTGACAACTCTTTTTCGCTTTGGCCCTTCGGCACCCTTGCTTAACCGTTCATAGTCAGGGTATTCAAATTTCAGGGCATCTATTACTCGGTTCAGCCTTCATTTCGGTCGGGTGCCGAAGGCCGCGGTCATCAATTGATCTTCTTTCTTAGTATAGTTGCCCAAAATTTCATTGCACATAGCTTCAATCATTTCCAACCATTCTTGGCAAGGCCCTTTGAAATGTTTCTTGAACTTGAAGTGATAGGGCATTCGAACAAGTTCATTCTTTTTATTTTCTCCTTTAAGCTTCAGCATATTCCATTCCTTTAACGTCGGAAATACTCTATTGGCTAAGTATTCCTGCACCAAATCTCTAGTACCGATATGCTCAGACACAACTTGGAATTCGCCCACAGCTTCTCGGCATGGTGACCCTTGCAACATGTCGCACAGGGGCCTAGTTAATCCAAAGGTTAGGACCAGTGGGCTCTGAACTATCTTCTCCTTTTTCTGATCAACCTTAACATAGAACCACTCATTTTTCCAACCGGTTGGCCATTTGGTGCGATAGCTGATCACCAGAGTCTTCATATCTTTGCGGTAAGCAAAGTTGTAACAACCGAAATTCTTGTGTAGCCCATCTTCTCTAGCCTTCGTTTGATAATGAAGCTCGTGCACCCGGCAGAAAGCTTCGGCAAGCGGGTCCACTCCTTGGCTTCGGAGAGCCTAGATAAAGACGTTAAGCCTAACGATAGCGTTAGGAGTCAGCTGATGAAGATAAATTTCGAAATCCTCCAAAACATCCCCAATCATTTCATGCAAAGGAAACCTCAATCCTGCTTTGAATAAACTTCTGAAAACTACCACCTCATCATTTTCTGGCTTCAGAGTGGTTTCTTCCCCGCCAAAACGAATCAGCCTCTTCTCGGCTTCCCCGAAGTAGCCTAGCTTTATCATCATGGGCATATCAGCCTCATAAATAGTAGACTTTTCAAAGTCCAAGTGGCTGGGTTTGGATGGCATGACAGTGTTATAATCTATCTCTTCTTCATCAGCATTACTCTCTTCATTGTCAGCCTGTTCAGCTTCAGTAGCAGGTGCACCTTCGTCAGAAGCACCCTCTGTCACAACCAGTCCCAATTGCCTCATTACTTCGGAGATTGGGGCAGTCTCGGTAGCTTCGGCCTCCTCTCCGTCGCGTGTAACTCTAGCAGTTGAACGCACTCTGGCCATTTGACACTGAATTTCTTACGGTTTTGACGAAGTTGATGACTTTTTGCAATTTTGCCAAAGCTCCCTCTTATGACGAAGCTAAACCAAGACGATGCTCTAATTGAGAATATGATGAATAAACTTCGGCTATGGTCAAATTTTTCAGCAGCACAACAGTGCAATAGTAATAAATGCTGCGGTAACTTCACACCTACCCGTCTGTTTATATAGTGCTGCAGGTGGGAAGTTGAATCGTCAAGCCGCTCGCACCCGCTGAACAGTCGCCCGCACCCACTGAATGGTGGACCATAGTGCGCGAGAAGGTGAATCACCAGATCGCGTGTACCCGTCGTATAGTGGGACCACCTCGCACTCGAAATATTTAATCGTTTCTTGACAACGAGCTCAGGGAAGGTGTTTTTCGGACCTTCGGCATTTCGAAGCCTAAGAGAATTTTTCACGGGTCGAGCTCATTACGAAAAACGATCTGGCACCGTGAAGGGGCTACTGTTGGGGGTCTACTTCGTCGCCGAAAGTCCTGTAAGAAGAAACACCTTCGGAAGATCAACATAGAAGCAAAGCCGAAGCTACCATCCGGGGAGCTTCGGCATAGTGACACGCCTTGAGACAAAGGGTGGCACCGACTTAAAGATGAAAAGACCGATTGGCCCATGATAATCTGTGTCATGATTGTAATCAGTTATAAAGGACATGAATGTAAATCCACACAGGCTGCGTCCTGTGCCTATAAATAGATGAACAGTATCCCTGTACTATTCACGTTGACTTGTATTCACTCGCACGTCACACTTGGATTTTTACCTTCTGTCAAGCCGAAGGTATAAATGTAATTCAATATTGTTTATATTCATTCATGATTAAATAATAGTAAATGCATATTATAACATCATTCTATTATTCATGTTGTTTCCCATGTTTCGTATGCTTCGTCTTTCATCTAAGTATACTGTTGGAGACTTGTTCTCAAATGCTATGAATTAAGAACAAGGCAACATAAAATGTTAAATGTTGATATCCTTCGCCCTTCGAAGCATTATTTCCCTAAGGACATAATGATTTTCGGACGAAGGTTATGAAGGACGTACCTCCATCAGCATGAAATATAATAATGAAGAAGGAATCATATGAATCATATAAGTTAACACGAACTGTTATGAATTACTGGCAACTCATTTCTATTTTATTATGATAACGGAATAGAAATGATATCAAATTACAAGTGTACCTTCAGATCGTGAGAAGGTAAAAATACAAGTGTGACGCAAAGGCCAATGTCCAAATCAGCGTGAACAGTACGAGGATACTGTTCGCCTATTTATAGGCACGGGTCACAGCCCATGCAAAATTACATTAATGCCCTTTACATTTGTCAATAACTCTATGGTAATTCTTCGAGGTTTAATCTGGTTTTTCATCTTTAAGTCGGTTTCCTTTCCTGCCGTTCTCCCGAAGCTCTTCTACACACAGCTTCGGCCCTGCGTAAACCTTCGTGTTCCTTGTGCTTCGTCCTACCGTGGCTCTGATCCAAACTTTCGAAGATACCTGTTAACGTACTTTACTCCAAAAACATTGTTAAATCATGTTTTTGAGGACCTTCGGAAGCCGAAGGCCCCCAACAGTAGCCCCTCGCAATATTAATTTGTTAGAATAATAGATTCAGATTGCGAAATGGACGAAGGCTATGAGCCGAAGGTCCGAAAAAACACCTTCCTCTTGCGAGAATAGCAACAATCATTGGCAACTGGGACCCTCCAGTCTCCAACATGATGGGTTTATAAATAGGGGCTTGCCACAATTTATTTGACACGCACTCTTGCCATCCGTTCTGCCTGCTCAAAAAACTTTCTGCCCACAAATATTTGGTTTTCTCCTTAGTTTTAAGCTTCGGAAACGAGAGGCAAGAATTCCGAAGAGATGTCTGAGGAGAAGAAGGTTGCTGCCGAAACGAAGCTAAGCCTTTCTAAAGAGATGCATCTGGGCTTTCTCGAGTCAATAGCAAAGACGAACACGGAGAAGATTACAAGGGAGATTTTAGAAGGTTTATCTGAAGATACTGGTGATAGTGACAATTACGACGCAGATAGTGGAGGTGAAGATTCCGAAGATCGGCCATGGCGACCAAGCCATTCAGTCTTCGGGAAATCAGCTATCGGGCAAAGTCACCTTGAAAACATGAGGGGGAGATATTTTCGGGATATGTCCATTGTGAGAGCAGATGCCGGAGAAAGAACTGTGCCGAGCCCTGAGGATGATGAAGTCGTTATCTTCCGAAGCTTTTTAAAAGCTGGGCTACGATTCCCTTTAAGCAGATTCGTGGTAGAAGTTCTGAAAATATATCAGGTTTACCTTCATCAACTTACCCCTGAAGCGATAATAAGAATGGGAATCTTCGTCTGGGCTGTGAGGAGTCAAGGCCTAGAGTCAAGTGCAAAAAGCTTTTGCAATATTCATGAATTGTTATACGAAACAAAACCCTGGGGTAAAGAGCAATACCATAACAACTTTGGTTGCTACCACTTCGGTGCTCGCTCTGGATCAAGCTGTCCCGTGCCCACCTTTCGGAAGACATGGCCCGGAGAATGGATGAAAGAATGGTTCTATGTAAAAAATGATTTGAAGGTTCGAGAAGATATTAAGGATATCATCATGCGCCCCATCTGGCAGCGCTTCGGACTCCGGAAACCGAAGGTAGAAATGGATGAAGTGGCCGAAGAATGCCAACGGGCCTTCGGCGTAGTCTGCTCTTTTATCGGGACAAGGGATTTGATACAAGAACACATCGCCTTCAGAGTATGGCCTCTTGCAGATAATTGGGAAATGCCAAAAGAGACTGTTAAAGAAACTGACGAAGGTGGACTAGTCAGGCTGAAGTATACATTCAAGTATGGAGACAAATTCGTTGAACCAGATGATGATTGGTTAAAAAGCATTGAAACTTTAAGTAATGAATTGCTTGGGGCATATTCGAAGGCCGAAGATACTGCAATGTCAGCAGCCTTCGGAGGCCGAAGAAAGAAAAGACTGAACCGAGTTTTTGATGCAATTGGGTTCGTGTACCCCGACTACCATTATCCAGTGCGGGGGCAGAAAAGGAAAGGTACAACTTCTGCAAAAGAAAACGCTTCAGCTGCTCCTAGCGAGCCAGCACCGAAGAGAAAAAGGGTGAAAGTTCTCACACATCGACCACGCTACATTGAACTGGCCACAGTGCCTGAATCGGCAGCGCAACATCTACGGCTCCTGAAGCTAAGGGATCAACTCCACTATCAGGACCCACAGAGTTGGCCGAAGCGCCAACAACAAAAGAATTGGAGGAACCACAGACTCTGTTACCAGAAACCAAAGAGTTGGCCGAAGCGCCATCAACAGAAAAGATGGAAGAAGCAAAAGCATCAACTGAGGGAGCAAAAATATCAGAAATTTTAAGTCCTTCAGTAGAGATTGAAGTAACAAAAATTAAAAAGGGACCAACAGTGACCCCAAAAAGAAAGAGAATGGTTAACGTATTGGATTTTTTGGAAACAATTAAACTTCCAAGCACAACCCCAAAGAAGACTGCTGAAACTTCTGAGGCGCTTGTTGAAGTATCCGTTGCTAAAGCTCCGAGGCAACAGACTGGAATTGAAACCGGGCCTTCAGAACCGACCAAGGTAACACCTTCGGAAGCAGAAGAAGCAAAAATTGCAAAGGCCACCGAAGAAGTGAAAATGTCAGAGCCAACTTTGGGCGAAGAAATTGATACCGCTGCCCCCGAAGCATCTTCCAAAATATACGATTATATCGTGCGACATGCTTCGGGGAAGAAATTATCGGAAGAAGAAGTTTTTGAAGCTAATCACTATGCCAAAGAGTTGAAATATCCGAAGGGGTCACTAGTGTTTAATGGGACAAACGAAGAAGATTTCTTATACTGCCTCCCGGACAACAAAGAATTGTCTGTCTGCCGGGAGATGGCTAGAAGTATGGGGTTCCCGAAGCTCGAAGCTGGCTTATGTGCTATGACGAAAGAAGATCTCGCGGATAGTCTTGCGTACAATAGCCTGAAGGTATGGGAATTTGAGAATTTTATAATTCATAACTCATTCTTTTATTCTTATACGAACCCTTTTTCATATAGGGTTTAATTCTAAGCAACGCATTGAGAGCACAAAAGAGTGCCGAAGACGAGAGCTACAAAATTGCGTTCAACAATCTACGATCAGAAGTTATTAGACTGAGAAACGAAGCTCTGGAAAAGGATAAAATTCTGCTTACATTGGTAGACAAGATAAAAACGGACGAAGCTGCTTCAAAGGCCCAGGCCGAAGCCCAAAGACGTGAAATTAAAGATCTTCAGAAACAGCTAGCTAGAGCTAAGGAAGAGTGTATACTTGAAGAAACAAAACGCGAGCTTAGTGATCAACTGGCCAATCATTTAGAGATGAGTGTTAAAGAGCTTCGTGCGTCCCAGAGGAAATGTTATGTTAAATCCATAGAGTGCGTCAAAAAGATAAAATCTAGCTTCGCCAGCGTTGGTGCATTCTCTAGTGAAGAGAATTTTTCAAGAGGCAATCCTGAAGGTCCAATGGAATGGGTCAGTCACGAAGCAGAGGCCTTCGAAGAAATTCTAAATAGCCGCGGGGACATCTGCGCTTTTTTGGGTGCTAGAGGAGTTGCTACTGTTTTGGAGAGAATAGGTTGTGAGCATGTAAAATCCCTAGCTCAGTCCGAAGCTGCCTTGTCCTCCGAAGACATCAAAGACCCCTCGGCCGAAGCAAGCATGGTTGGCAGTAAATTCTTTACTGATATCTGGGACAATGGCGGCCGAGAAATGGCGCAAGAAATCATTCAAAAGAGTGAAAAAGGCATTCATGATGCTAGGAAAGTAGCAGAAGCTGCCGAGGAAAGTACAGAGCCCGAAGGGCATATAGGTATTAATTAGTGGTTTTTATGATGCTGTAATTTTTAATTCCAAACTCTGCTCTTGGTTTGTAATAGTAATATAGCCGTATCTTTTCTTCCCTCAGAACCTGCTGAAGCATCTCCGGGCCCCCACCCAAAGGGAGACGATGAAATTAGAAAAATGGCTGAAGACATTATGGATAAGGTTGTCAACCAACTTTTGAACGAAGCTGCAGAGATGGTTCTCAAGGAGAATTAAATCGTTATTGTAGAAACATTTGGAACATAAGATGTGTAATGTATTGTAACTTTGAATGTAACATATAGTCTATTTATAATTTAATTCTTTACGATGCATGAAACTGTGCGTACATACCATTTTTTGAGCCTTCGGCGAAAAAAAAACACCTTCCCTTCTTTTCATGCTTCGTGAAGAGAATCTTTTCTATATCACAAGAATTTGTTTACCTTTCTGATAAAAACATCCAAGCTTCGTGAACTATCCTCTGAAACTTATCTTCACTTCGATTCGTCTTGTGCCTTAGCACGATTTTCTCTTTTCCAAAACATGCTCCAAAGATTAACATTGTATCCCCTTCTTGTTCCAGATGCAGTATGTTGTATGATGCTTATGTTATGCAAAAATGATGTGATGATGTTATGTTATGCAAAATGATTTTTGTGCCGAAGATACACACATCCCTGCAATAGAGCACACAATCTTTTTATATCAGCGCTGACGTTTCGCTGTAAGCCTCCCTTAGGAGCTTCTTCGCCTTTTACTTTCAGCGGAATCAGCGTTTATTTTTCGCTGTAAGCCTCCCTTAGGAGCTTCTTCGCCTTTTACTTTCAGCGGAATCAGCGTTTATTTTTCGCTGTAAGCCTCCCTTAGGAGCTTCTTCGCCTTTTACTTTCAGCGGAATCAGCGTTTATTTTTCGCTGTAGGTTTAGAAAACTTACACTGCGCTCCCTTAGGAACGACTTGTACTGTGTCCGTTAGATCAAATTTCTGATAATACAAAGGTCCTCCAAATCAGTATAAGTTCGCATGCTTCGGCAACTCAAGCCTATGGAAAAAACATATTTTTATTATGGTAAAAGACGAAGGTATTACAAGGAATTAAAATTCAACAAAATACATTTAAACTCTTCATAGTTGTTTCTTATTGACAAAAGGGTAATAGTGAATATAGAAAATGCAAAAGAACTGATGTTGAGGTAGGATATTTGTCAATAAATGTGCTTCGACTCTGGCACAGTGCTGTTGACTGTGCGAGCTTCGGACTCCTCTCTGAAATCCCTCTGAAGATGATTATGCTGACTCCCTTCTGGCTGTTGTCCTCTCTGGGTCGGCGGTGGCGGTGGAGGTTGCTGCCAAGATGCTTGGGGTTGACTCGCCGAAGCAACAGAAGCTGCAGGGTGGTTGCCTACATATTCTGGTATATAAGGTGAGTGATACGAAGCAGTATGCATGACCTGCTTCGGCTGACTCTGTTGCGCTGCTACTTCCGCTATTTCCTTCTGCTTCTGGATGGTAACATGGCACATCCTGGTAGTATGGCCCTTGTCTTCACCACAGAACATGCAATATATTTTTCTTGGCTGGTCTCCAAACCTTCCCCCGAAGCCCCTGGCGCCTCTGCCCCTTTGCGCTGGTGGCCGAAAAGAACTCTGCTGTTGAGCCGAAGCTTGTGAAGAGTGTTGTGGCCTTTGCTGCTGGCTCCCTCGATCATCAGTTTGAGCAGAGTTATGGATTGACCTAACATGCCTCGGGTGAAATCTTCCCCCGAAGCCCCTGGTCATTTCAGAGAACCGGAATGCTTCCTCCCTTCTTTGGCGGAAGTCATTGTCAGCTCGAATGTATTCGTCCATCTTCTTGAGCAGCTTCTCCAACGTTTGTGGTGGCTTCCTGGCAAAGTACTGCGCCGATGGTCCCGGCCGAAGCCCCTTAATCATGGCCTCAATGACAATTTCATTAGGCACTATTGGCGCTTGTGCCCTCAGGCGCAGAAACCTCCGGACATACGCCTGAAGGTACTCTTCATGGTCCTGGGTACACTGGAAGAGAGCCTGAGCGGTGACTGGCTTCGTCTGAAACCCTTGGAAGCTAGTTATCAGCATATCCTTCAACTTCTGCCAAGAAGTGATTGTCCCTGGCCGAAGAGAAGAGTACCAAGTCTGGGCAACGCTCCTGACGGCCATGACAAAAGATTTTGCCATGACTGCCGTATTGCCACCATACGAAGATATGGTTGCTTCATAGCTCATTAGGAATTGCTTCGGGTCTGTGTGACCGTCATACATGGGGAGCTGGGGTGGCTTGTAAGACTGTGGCCATGGTGTAGCCTGCAATTCTGTTGAGAGAGGAGAAGCATCATCAAAAGCAAAGTTTCCATGATGGAAATCTTCATACCAGTCATCCTCATTGTGGAAGCCTTCCTGATGAAGTTCTCTGCGTGGAAGCCTTCGGCTTTGATCATCTTGAACAAGATGACGAACCTCTTCAGAAGCTTCATCTATCTGTCTCTGAAGATCAGCTAGACGAGCCATCTTCTCCTTCTTGCGTTGCACTTGTTGCTGAAGGATCTCCAGGTTTTGGATCTCCTGATCCAGGTCATCCTCCGGAAGTGTTGGACTAACAGCCTTCCTCTTCTGGCTTCGGGCCTCTCTGAGAGAAAGGACATCCTGATTGGGATCCAGTGGCTGTAAAGTACCAGCCCCTGTCGCTGAAGCTTTTTTCGGCGGCATGACGAAGGTGATGCTTGCCGAAGTTGTTCAAAAGTCAAGAAATGGAAGTGAGTTCACCGGAGGTGGGCGCCAATGTTGGAGACTTGTTCTCAAATGCTATGAATTAAGAACAAGGCAACATAAAATGTTAAATGTTGATATCCTTCGCCCTTCGAAGCATTATTTCCCTAAGGATATAATGATTTTCGGACGAAGGTTATGAAGGACGTACCTCCATCAGCATGAAATATAATAATGAAGAAGGAATCATATGAATCATATAAGTTAACACGAACTGTTATGAATTACTGGCAACTCATTTCTATTTTATTATGATAACGGAATAGAAATGATATCAAATTACAAGTGTACCTTCAGATCGTGAGAAGGTAAAAATACAAGTGTGACGCAAAGGCCAATGTCCAAATCAGCGTGAACAGTACGGGGATACTGTTCGCCTATTTATAGGCACGGGTCACAGCCCATGCAAAATTACATTAATGCCCTTTACATTTGTCAATAACTCTATGGTAATTCTTCGAGGTTTAATCTGGTTTTTCATCTTTAAGTTGGTTTCCTTTCCTGCCGTTCTCCCGAAGCTCTTCTACACACAGCTTCGGCCCTGCGTAAACCTTCGTGTTCCTTGTGCTTCGCCCTACCGTGGCTCTGATCCAAACTTCCGAAGATACCTGTTAACGTACTTTACTCCAAAAACATTGTTAAATCATGTTTTTGAGGACCTTCGGAAGCCGAAGGCCCCCAACATATACTATGATCATGAAGGTATGTCCTTCATGACCTTCGTCCGAAGATTGTTATATCCTCAGGGAAATTAACCTTTAACCCATTTTTTGTGTTGCCTTGTTCTTAATTCATAGCAATTGAGAACAAGTCCCCAACAATTTCCTTTTGCTCCTTTCTTTTGAACCCTAACTTGTTCTTTTTATTGGTTTGTGTTGAACCTTTGGCACCTGTATAATGTATAATCTAGAGCAAACTAGTTAGTCCAATTATTTGTGTTGGGAAATTCAACCACCAAAATCATTTAGGAAAAGGTTTGACCCTATTTCCCTTTCAATCTCCCCCTTTTTGGTGATTGATGCCAACACAAACCAAAGCAAATATATAAGTGCAGAATTGAACTAGTTTGCATAAGGTAAGTGCAAAGGTTGCTTGGAATTAAACCAATTTATACTTTCATAATATATGCATGGATTGCTTTCTTTCTTTTAAAATTTTGGACCACGCTTGCACCACTTGTTTTGTTTTTGCAAATGTTTTTGGAAATTCTTTTTCAAAATCTTTTTACAAATAGTCAAAGGTATATGAATAAGATTTCGAGAAGCATTTTCAAGATTTGAAATTTTCTCCCCCCGTTTCAAATGCTTTTCCTTTGACTAAACAACACTCCACCTTAATGAAATTCTCCTCTTAGGTTCAAGAGAGTTTTTACAAATTGAAAGAAGATCAAATATCTTAGATACCAAAATTTGAAAAACTCCTCTTTAAGATATAGATATCAATTGAGATAGAATTTCTTTAGAGGAATACTAATTTCAAAGATACCAATTGAAGAACATTTAAAAACGTAAACTTGTTTCGAAAATTTTGAAATTGGCATGGTGGTGCGGTCCTTTTACTTTGGGCTAATACTCTCTCCCCCTTTGGCATTAATCGCCAAAAACGGAGTCTTTAGAGCCCTTTTTACTTTCTCCCACATTGGTACAAGTAAATATGAGTGAGAGATTATACCAATTTTGAGAGATGGCGGAATACCGGCAAAAAGGTAGATAATACCGATGGTGTAGAGTGGAAGCAATGTCTTTACCGAATACTCCATTTCCCTTTCAATCTAAGACTTAATACACAAGATACTCATGGAAGCATATTAGTCTTAGCCTTGGCACAAGAGAGATAGGAAATATGCAAATGTACCAAAGGAAAGAGATATGATTAAAAGGATGTGTCAAGTAAGCGTAAACAGTTCTATATAATATAGATTGCTCCCCCTAAATATGTGCCTTGAGAGGAATACAGATTTTGGCCTTAAATGCCAAGTGCACATATTTAGGTTAATGAGAACATATCTATATCATAGAAACTGTGAAGTGCAGTGTGTCATAAGTGTGATGCTCACGACAGACTATGCACTTATTATGAAAGCATGTTGGAAACATTTTAAGCAATTACCTTTAAGGATTTCAAAGAGACTTAAGGACCCTCCACCTTTGAAACAAAGGTAGCTTATCCTCGTTACAAGGTTAAGCTTTAAGCTCTTTGACAATAAAATCACTTCACCTAGTTTTAACAAAGATGCATAAATGCAGAAATGAGATTTTTGAGAGGTTAAACTAGGTATGAAGCAGGGATATGCATAGACATGCTTTATCTTCCTTTTATACAAGATATGCAAGGAATGTATAGAAGAGGAAGATTTAGGTACATGTGTAAATGAGAGGAAGTAGTTTACCCTTTTGTACCTTCACATAGAGATGCTCTCTTCATTGTGCTTTGTCCTTAGTCTTAGTTACTTAAGACCTATATTTAAGACAGTGTATGGAAATATTTTGCACAAGAGAGGGTTCTACAACTAGTGATCCTTTTCTAAGTCATTGTTATTATATATCAAGTAGATCACAAATTGCATAAATGTATCATGAATTATCTTTTTAACTTAGTGCATATCAAGAGAGATATCGATTGAAATTATATAAGGCACTAAGAAACATAAGTGATAATTGAAGTTATTCAATGATCAAGCAAATAACAGATGCGATCAAAAGAACAACATATGCATTAGTTTATCAACCAAGATTAAACCAGGAGAATCCAGTAAATATGCTACTTTAACAGTGAAAGTTACAATCTTTGATAAAGATGACATTACTTTACCAAGTTGGATTTAAATGTAGTGGCATACTTCATGAGAAACTTATTCTCATACTTGAGACTATATGAGATTACTAAGCTAAAGTGATAGTCTCAATATAATCAAGATATAAAAATAGGCTCCCCCTAAAGATATGCATTCATAAAGACAAATAGGGAGAAGCATTATTCATCTTGATCAAGGCTTATAAAATTTGCAATAAACAACTTATGCCTAGTATTCTCATAATGAAAAGATTTAGAATGCTTACAACCACACCATTGATTGTTTTGAAGATCTTATTGTCCAAGTAGGTGTTGTTGTTCTTGATGTCTTCCTCTTTCATTTGAGTGTCCTCCCTTTGTAGTTGTCTCTTTTTCCTTCCAAACTTATTGAAAATACTCAAGGGAGATGTTAATAGCACAAGGGAGTATATGATGAAGGATGATTTCTTTAGAAATATAACCAATTCATCATCCATAAGTTGCACAGACATGAAGTAAAATCCTTAACATTAGTGCACATCATTAAAAGAGGAATATGCACTTTTAAAACATTTTGATCAATCATAGGAAATTTACTTCTTCATATTGAAATTATTATCATAATTTAAAAGCATATCAATATGAGAACAGATATAGCAAAGGCATGAATTAGATTCTAGTGGACAAGTGCTTTTATGAGAATGAGATTGAATGCACATTTAGCTGATTTAAGTCTATTAAAGAATCTATTCTTCACATAGGTAGAATATGATAATTTAGAGTAAATAACCATTGATGGGAACTATATTTGTTTGAGAAGATGAGTTCCCATACCTTTGCTTTTACCTTTCTTCCTTTGGGTGAAGAGCAACCCTTGAGGCTTGTGGCTTGCACTTACTCTTTTGTAGATTTTCATAAGTAAGCTCAAGAGATATGTCATTAGTAACACAAGCACTAGTTTCTCTTATTGTAATCATTTTGATAAGGAGTGAAAAGTGGATTACTAAAGCATGGAAACTTTATAATATGAACTAGATTATTCCATGATGTGTGCTCACTTTTAACTTACAAAACAAGCATAGTTAATCCTTTAAGATTATGGGAATAAATCTAATTCATAACATGGAGAGCAATAAATGTAGAAGAACATATCCAATTTAAGCAAGAGGCAAAACAACATAAATCATTGGATTGACTTTTCTTTTCATGTTAGATTATGCATCTCCATAAAGAAACTTATTCTCTACATGTGAGACTACTTAGGTTATTTAGACAAAAACATTAGTCTCATGATTTCTAGATATAAAGAGAGATTCCCTTAATAAGTGTCCTAAGGATTTGGATTCCTTACATGACACCTTATTATTTTAAGAACTTGGAATATCTCCCTATATCTAGAACATGGCTATTATAGGATAATTAGTGTAAAACATGCCATGAGGTGCTTACAATAATTTAAAGCATGTAGATTGCTATGGTATATAGATGATGAATATGCAATCTACCATATGAGAGGAATTTCTTCAAAGAATGGTGACATAATTTTAAAGACATTTGAAGTGCTTCCTTTTCTATGTGACTACACAAGACACATGAGAAATGATAATTTAAAATACTTGCACTTAAAAGCATAACTGTTACCATCCTTTGGCTTTCCTCCATGTTGTAGGCCTTGATTTTTCCGCACGTGATAATTCTTTATTTCCTACAACATCAATATCTTCCCCGAGATGATATGAGTTTTAGACATAATAATTCAAAACAATTTTGGGTCAATCTTGGATATATAGATGATTGAAGATTGATAGCTTGGGTTAATAAGAATTGAATTGACTCTCTCAAGCACCCCAAAGCTTCATATCATCTCCTTCTCCTGCAAAGCTTGTCAAGCATATTTTGGTACCCATCGCTTGATGGGTCCATCAAGGTTAAGGATGTTCCTAAAACATCCGACTTGTAACACAAATCTAATATTTTAGCATAGATATACATAGAATTTAAAGCCAATTTTTGGCAATGTTATTAAGAATATTATGAAGTATTTAAATAAATTTTTATATAATTTTTTATGTACATTATTTTCTCCATACAATAAAAAAGGTGAAAAACATCTGAATCCGTATTCGAATAGACATCCAAATTTTATATCAATTATTTAAAAATATATATAATGAATTTAATGTTAGTTTTTTGTGAAGATTAATAGTCTCAATGCTAAAAACAATAATATAAATTTACATAGCAAATTCTATATGTTATTTGTTCACAATCAAAGAAACAAGACCGAAAATTTGACATCCGAATAAATATCCGGATCCATCCCTAATCAAGGTTAGTCAACAAAGTGAAAGGGAAATGTGCCCTTGGGCCATTTCTAAGTATTTTGGTGATTGAGTGCCAACACAAGTGCTTAAATGTGAATCTATGCTCATGGATGAACAAAGTGAAAATCAAGAGCAAAGGTATGTTTCTAAGTCTTAGTACATTGGTTTTGTGTACTAATATACCTGTTTAAGTATGAGAAACAGGAAGAAGAGGAAAAGAGAAGAGTTGGCTGTGTACAACCAAGAGGCTGTTTCGGTCTGGGGCACCGGACTGTCCGGTGGTGCACCGGACAGTGTCCGGTGGCTCGGGCGAACTGGCCGCTCTCGGGAATTGACTGGCGACGTACGGCTAAAATTCACCGGACTGTCCGGTGTGCACCGGACTGTCCGGTGAGCCAACGGTCGGCCGGGCCAACGGTCGGCCGCGCGATCTGCGCGGGACACGTGGCCGAGCCAACGGTCAGAAGGCGGCACCGGACTGTCCGGTGTGCACCGGACATGTCCGGTGCGCCAACGGCTCCCGCATCTGCAACGGTCGGCTTCGCCATTTAAGGAAGGGAATCGGGCACCGGACAGTGTCCGGTGTGCCCGACGACAGAAGGCAAGGATGACCTTCTGGATTTGTTCTCAACGGCTCCTAGCTGCCTTGGGGCTATAAAAGGGACCCCTAGGCGCATGGAGGAGTACACCAAGCATTCCTACAACATTCCTAAGCACCAAGACATCGATTCCACGCATTTGGTTCATTGTGATAGCATCTAGAGCTCTTGTTGAGTTGTGAACTCATTGAGTTGTGTTGCGAGCTCTTGTTGCGACTTGTGTGCGTGTTGTTGCTCTGATCTTTTGAAGTCTTGTGTGCGTTGCTCATTCCCCCTTGCTCTGTGTTTCTTTGTGAACTTCAATTGTAAGGGCGAGAGGCTCCAAGTTGTGGAGATTCCTCGCAAACGGGATTGATAAAAAGCAAGCAAAACACCGTGGTATTCAAGTGGGTCTTTGGACCGCTTGAGAGGGGTTGATTGCAACCCTCGTCCATTGGGACGCCACAACGTGGAGTAGGCAAGCGTTGGTCTTGGCCGAACCACGGGATAAACCACTGTGTCATCTCTGTGATTGATCTCTTGTGGTATTGTGTTTTGTTGAGACTCCTCTCTAGCCACTTGGCAATTATTGTGCTAACACTTAACAAGTTTTTGTGGCTATAAGTTTAAGTTTTCACAGGATCACCTATTCACTCCCCCCCTCTAGGTGCTCTCAATTGGTATCAAAGTCGTTCTCTTCAAGAAAGGGACTAATCGCCCGAAGAGATGGATCCTAAAGGAAAGGGGATGGTGATCAACGACAAGGAAAAGGAGTCCTTCGTCAACGAGCCAAGGGATGACAAGTCCAACGACTCGGGCTCGGGCCACAAAAGAAAAGATGGGAGGAAGAAGAAGACAAGGCGCATCAAGGAAATTGTCTACTACGACAGCGACGAATCTTCCTCCTCCCAAAAGGACGACGACGACTACGATAAACGAAAGACGGTTAACTCAAACTTTTCTTTCGATTATTCGCGCATCCCGCATAGTTCAAATGCTCAATTGCTTCCCATTCCACTTGGCAAGCCCCCTCACTTTGATGGAGAGGATTACGGATTTTGGAGCCACAAAATGCGTACTCACCTGTTTTCTCTCCATCCAAGCATTTGGGAGATTGTGGAAAGTGGAATGAAATTTGATAGCTCGGATAGCCCTATGTTTATTAATGAACAGATTCATAGAAATGCACAAGCTACTACTGTATTGCTAGCCTCTTTGTGCAGGGACGAGTATCACAAGGTGAGCGGCTTGGACAATGCCAAGCAGATCTGGGACACCCTCAAGATCTCGCATGAGGGAAACGACATCACCTTGCTCACCAAAATGGAGTTGGTGGAAGGCGAACTTGGACGGTTCGCGATGATAAGGGGGGAGGAGCCGACGCAAACATACAACCGGCTCAAGACCCTTATCAACAAAATAAGGAGCTACGGGAGCACGCGATGGACGGACCACAACGTCGTCCACCTAATGCTAAGGTCATTTACCATTCTTGATCCTCATTTGGTAAACAATATACGTGAAAATCCCAGGTACACCAAGATGTTGCCCGAAGAAGTTCTTGGGAAATTCGTTAGCGGGCGAATGATGATCAAGGAGGCAAGGTACGTGGACGACGCCTTGAATGGTCCGATCAACGAGCCGCAACCCCTTGCTCTCAAGGCAACACAAAGCAAGGAGGCGCTACCTAGCAAGGTGGCACAAATTGAGGCGGCCGGACTTAATGATGAAGAGATGGCTCTCATCATTAAAAGATTCAAGACGGTGCTTAAAGGTCGCAAAGGACAGCCTAGCAAGACCAAAGCCAAGGGGAAGCGCTCATGCTTCAAATGCGGTAAGCTTGGTCATTTTATTGCTAACTGTCCCAACAATGATAGTGATCAGGATCAAGGGAACAAGAGGGAGAAAAAGAAGAACTATAAGAAGGCAAAGGGCGAGGCTCATCTTGGCAAGGAGTGGGATTCGGACTGCTCTTCGTCCGACTCCGACAATGAAGGACTCGCCGCCACTGCCTTCAACAAGTCATCCCTCTTCCCCAACGAGCGACACACTTGCCTCATGGCAAGGGAGAAGAAAGTAAGCACTCATAATACTAGTACTTATGCTTCTTCAAGTGAGGATGAGTCTAGTGATGATGATGAGATAGATTACTCATGCTTATTCAAGGGATTAGATAGAACTAAGGTAGACAAAATTAATGAATTGATTGATGCCTTGAATGATAGGAATATACTATTAGAAAAGCAAGAGGATTTGTTGTATGAAGAACATGATAAATTTGTAGAAGCTCAGAAATCTCTTGCTCTAGAAATTAAAAGAAATGAAGTGCTTTCTAGTGAATTATCTTCTTGTCATGAAACTATTGCTAAGTTAAAGAGTTTTAATGATGATTTAAATGCTAGACTAGAAGTGGCTAGTAAATCTAACTCTTGTGTAGAACATGTTATGGTTTGCACTAGGTGTAAAGATTTTAATGTTGATGCTTGTAGTGAACACCTAGTTTCAATTTCTAAATTGAATGATGAAGTGGCTAGTCTTAATGCCCAACTTAAGACTAGCAAAAGCGAATTTGATAAACTAAAATTTGCTAGGGATGCCTACACGATTGGTAGACACCCCTCAATTAAGGATGGGCTTGGCTTCAAGAGGGAAGCCAAGAACTTGACAAGCCATAAGGCTCCCATCTCCGCCAAGGAGAAAGGGAAGGCCCCTATGGCTAGTAGTGTGCAAAAGAACCATGCCTTTATGTACTATGATAGAAGACAACCTAGAAATGCTTATAGGAGTTGTAATGCATATAATGCCTTTGATTCTCATGCCATGTATGCTTCTAGCTCTTCTTATGTGCATGATAGAAATGTTGGTAGGAGAAATGTTGTTCATAACATGCCTAGGAGAAATGTTGTTAATGTACCTAGGAAAGTCAATGAACCTTCTACAATATATCATGCTTTGAATGCTTCCTTTGCAATTTGTAGAAAGGATAGAAAGGTGATTGCTAGGAAGTTAGGGGCAAAATGCAAGGGTGATAAAACTTGCATTTGGATCCCTAAGGAAATTGTGACTAACCTTGTAGGACCCAACAAGAGTTGGGTACCTAAGTCCCAAGCCTAAATTTGCCTTACAGGTTTATGCATCCGGGGGTTCAAGCTGGATTATCGACAGCGGATGCACAAACCATATGACGGGGGAGAAGAAGATGTTCACCTCCTACGTCAAGAATAAGGACTCCCAAGATTCAATTATATTCGGTGATGGGAATCAAGGCAAGGTAAAAGGGTTAGGTAAAATTGCAATTTCTAATGAGCACTCTATCTCTAATGTGTTTTTAGTAGAGTCTCTTGGATATAATCTGCTATCTGTTAGTCAATTATGCAATATGGGATATAACTGTTTGTTTACAAATGTAGATGTGTCTGTCTTTAGAAGAAGTGATGGTTCACTAGCTTTTAAGGGTGTATTAGACGGCAAGCTTTACTTAGTTGATTTTGCAAAAGAAGAGGCCGGTCTAGATGCATGCTTAATTGCTAAGACTAGCATGGGCTGGCTATGGCATCGCCGCTTAGCACATGTGGGGATGAAGAACCTTCACAAGCTTCTAAAGGGAGAACACGTGATAGGTTTGACTAACGTACAATTCGAAAAAGATAGACCTTGTGCAGCTTGTCAAGCAGGTAAACAGGTGGGAGGAGCGCATCACAGCAAGAATGTGATGACCACTTCAAGACCCCTGGAGCTGCTGCATATGGACCTCTTCGGACCCGTCGCCTATCTGAGCATAGGGGGAAGTAAGTATGGTCTAGTTATTGTCGATGACTTTTCCCGCTTCACTTGGGTGTTCTTTTTGCAGGATAAGTCTGAAACCCAAGGGACCCTCAAGCGCTTCCTCAGGAGAGCTCAAAATGAGTTTGAGCTCAAGGTGAAGAAGATAAGGAGCGACAACGGGTCCGAGTTCAAGAATCTTCAAGTGGAGGAGTTCCTTGAGGAGGAAGGGATCAAGCACGAGTTCTCCGCTCCCTACACACCACATCAAAATGGTGTGGTAGAGAGGAAGAACATGACGCTAATCGATATGGCGAGGACGATGCTTGGAGAATTCAAGACCCCCGAGTGCTTCTGGTCGGAAGCCGTGAACACGGCTTGCCACGCCATCAACAGGGTCTACCTTCATCGCCTCCTCAAGAAGACTTCATATGAGATACTAACCGGTAACAAACCCAATGTATCTTACTTTCATGTATTTGGGAGCAAGTAGAAGGGTTTTTGTTAGGTTATGAACTCATTGAGTTGTGTTGCGAGCTCTTGTTGCGACTTGTGTGCGTGTTGTTGCTCTGATCTTTTGAAGTCTTGTGTGCGTTGCTCATTCCCCCTTGCTCTGTGTTTCTTTGTGAACTTCAATTGTAAGGGCGAGAGGCTCCAAGTTGTGGAGATTCCTCGCAAATGGGATTGATAAAAAGCAAGCAAAACACCGTGGTATTCAAGTGGGTCTTTGGACCGCTTGAGAGGGGTTGATTGCAACCCTCGTCCATTGGGACGCCACAACGTGGAGTAGGCAAGCGTTGGTCTTGGCCGAACCACGGGATAAACCACTGTGTCATCTCTGTGATTGATCTCTTGTGGTATTGTGTTTTGTTGAGACTCCTCTCTAGCCACTTGGCAATTATTGTGCTAACACTTAACAAGTTTTTGTGGCTATAAGTTTAAGTTTTCACAGGATCACCTATTCACCCCCCCTCTAGGTGCTCTCACAAAGATCTAGGAACCCAAAAGTTCTTTGTGTTAGCACTTGGTAAACTCATTGCCTTTCTAGCACAAGTCAATTTTGGGTTGCCTAGTTACATGTGAAATAATTGACAAGCTAGAGGTGGTATAGTTACCAATGGGACAATCCTTGCATTGATGTCCCTTCTTTTGGCATATGTAGCAAAGGCGATCTTCAAGTCTTGAAGATTTCTTCGTTCCATGTTTCTTGCTTGCTACATGGTTAGTTAATATTTTCTTTTCTAACACTATGCCTTTTGTTTTAAATAGGGACAAGACTTAATTAAGTGTCCCTTCTTAGAGCATTTGAAACACAGTTTATCATCCTTGTTAATAATCAAGCCATTTTTAATATAGGGACATGACCTAATCGAGTGTCCCTTTTCAAAGCATTCACTACACTCTTTACTTCTCTTAGTGTGAAATGTGGCTTGATCATTACCTTGGATGTTACCTTGCATGGAGGCATGGTTGAGGCTTTTGGCAAAAGTATTGATTTTCTTCTTTTGTTCCTTCCTCTTAGCAATCCTCAAGTCCTTGACATTTTCTTCAAGGGATTTAGTGCATGCCACGGTTGTTCCCGTCTCAAGCTTCTTCACCATGTGATCACGGTTATCTTGAGAAGGTTGAGCAGTGCACTTCCCTTTTAGCTATGTCAAGCTCATTTTTAGCCTCTCATTTTCTTCTTTGAGCTCTTGATATGTATCATCTTTTGTTCCTTCAAATTCTAGCTCAAAGGAGGGTTTGCTTGTTGACAAGTAACAAGCATTAGCACATCGTAATATAGTTTCAATTTGATTATACGTGCATGAGTGAGGTTGTTGGGATTTTAAGTTTTCTATCACAACCTCATGAGCAATGTTTATCATGATATGATCATCCATAAGAGTTTCATGAGAATATAGAAGTATATCATGTTTATCTTGAAAAGCTAGATTTTCAACTTTTAGCTTTTCTACTTGGTCCTTAAGCAAGGCATTCCTATTTACCAATTGAGCGATACAATATAAAGAGTTATCTTGCTCAATTGAAATAGCTTCATACCTTTGGACCAAATCAACATAAGAGCACTTTAGCTCCTCATGTTCTTTAGTCAACTCGTCAAAGCTTAGCATTTTTATGGAGAGAATGTCTTCTAGCATTTGACGAGCTTTGCTTTCCTATCTCGCTCTTTTTAGAAGTTTGAGCATGACCGCCTTATCTTCTAGGCTTAGACGAGCGTAGAGTTGCATGAAGCTTCTTTCATCCTCCTCATCCTCATTTGTGTTTCCGCTATCATTTTCATTAGCCACACAACATATGTGGGAATCGAAATGGGAAGACAAACCTTTTGGAGAGGTGGATTCATCGTTTGGTCTCCAACGTTCACTTTCTTCTTCTTCCTTTAAAGGGTTAGTTTCACAAGGACCAAAGGAAGTAGAAGCACAAAATGAACCATCATGTTTGGACTCATCAAATTTATTTTTAATTCTAGTCCAAATATCATGCGCATCACGAATAGATTCATTATAATTCATTATGAAGGCAAGATAATCTTCTTTGCTAAGAGAATTACTTAAGATGTCATAAGCTAGGTAGTTTAAGCGTATACATCTTTGATCTTCCTCGGAAGCATTTTTTTTCATTATAACTAGAGGGTATTATACTCTTGTCTAAAATTTGTTCTAATTGAGGATCTACGGTTGTAAAGGCATTTAGCACCCTAGTAGACCATGAAACATAATTAGAACAATCGAAAAGTAATATCTCAAGAGTTACCTCATTGTTTTCCTTCAGAGGTGTCTTCTTGTTCTTTTGGGATCTTCTACGGGCCATCACTTCGAGTTGTTAGACTCAATATGAAGTGCCTAGCTCTGATACCAATTGAAAGTCGCCTAGAGGGGGGGTGGATAGGCGAAACCTGAAAATTATAACTTTACACCCCAACTAGATCCCTTGATTAGTGGTTAGAACAAGATGCATAATTATCGGAGTATAAAAACTAAGTCCTTTGCTTGCAACGAGTATTGTTTTCAAAGAGTGCAGAATTTAATCAATAGCAATACTACTAGAAATGTTAGTGGAGAATAATGCAAGAGGGCTTAGATAAAAAGAGGAGAAACACAAGTTCTTTCTTGCAAGGAGTTGCTTCTCTAAATGTGAATTTAACTTGAAGCAACACTAAATAATATTAGCAAAGGGTAGTGCAAGAGAACTTAGAAAGGGAGAGAACAAACAAATCACAAGCAATAAACACAAGAGACACAGGTGATTTGTTTTACCGAGGTTCGGCCCTCGAAGGCCTAGTCCCCGTTGAGGAGTCCACTAAGGACGGGTCTCTTTCAACCCTTTCCCTCTCTCCACCGATCACCAAGACCGGCGAGCTCTTCTTCTTCTCAAGGATCACTTAAGACCCCTCAAGGATCACCACACACTTAGGTGTCTCTTGCTAGCTTTACAAGCCTCCAAAACTTTGGAGGAAGTTCAATGGGAGTCAAAACTCTACGCACAAATGAACACAAGATGTAGCACACACTTTCTCTCAATGAATCTCACAAGGCACTATTGCTAAACTCAGATCGTTTTGTGGCTTCTTGCTTTCAGACCTCCAAAAGAAGTTCTCCGAAGCCCATGACATCGTGGAGGCCGTGGAGGAGGCGCAAAAGGCAACAGAGGACGAGGTGCGCAAACTGTCGCTCGCATGCGACGACGCAGGTCCAGATGGAGACCTCAGTAAGGGAGCGCGACACTGAACTGCGGGAGCTCTGTCTGGCTGTGGGTATGGCATGCGATCGACTCTCTCTTCCACTGTTAGTCCCAGTTCCCCTGATCGATCACCTTCGAGCGTTGCCCAGACATGTGGAGCGCACGGTCTTCGAGGGGGCGTTCCACGGGGGTAGTTTGGCTTTAGGCTAGATGGTCTCCCACTTCGACAAGATCGATGCCGCCCTGATCGCGGAAGGTTTCGTCGTTGGTCGTCCCGACGAGGAGCTGGACGCTATTGAGGAGCAGGTGTGCCCTCACGCTCGCTTGCTTGCTAGCTGGTTGACGTGAAGGCCCTCCCGATGAGGCCCATGAACCAAGAGCCATCCGCCAATGTGTAGGCTTTGTATTCTTCTCTGGCGCCTTTGTAACGAACTCTTGAAACAAATGTATGATCCTCCTGAATTTTTTCGTAAATTGCAAGTGTTGATCATGATCTCGATAATCTGCTGTGCTCTAGGCGTTATGCGACTAGGGTGTCCCCTAGCTCTCGAGCTGGACGTGGCGACCTGGTCGGTAGGTCTAGCTTTGTTTAGCTCAAAGGCGAGGGGAACACAGTTTGCCCCTTATGGGTAAAATATTCTTAGGTTCTTGATGTTCCATGCGTTGGTCAGCAGGTTGTCGTTGCTGTCTTTGAGTCGGTATGCTCTCGGGCATAGGGTCTAGGCGACGATGTAGGGTCCCTCCCATGGCGGTGAGAGCTTATGATTATCTTTGGTGGTCATCACCCTTCGCAACACCAGGTCTCTGACATTGAACGATCTGCCGTGCACCTACTGGTTGTGGTAGCGGCGTAAGTCTTGTTGATATTTTGCGGAGTGGAGTATGACTACATTGCGCGCTTCATCAATCTGATTGACAGCGAGCTGTGCGTCGGTCGTCGCTCACTCGCCATCGAATCCTTCAGTCCTTGAGGAACCATATTCTAACTCTATGGATAGCATGACTTCTGCACCGAATGTCAGGAAGAAAGGCGCGCAACTAGTTGCTCTACATGGCGTGGTTTGTAAGCTCCAGAGTTCCGCAAGTAGCTCTGCTGCCCACCATTCGACGAATTTTTCGAGCCTGTCAAAAATCTATGGATTGAGGCCCTAAAGGATCAAGCCATTTGCCCGCTTGACCTGGCACTTGACTTTGGGTGAGCTACTGCCACCCAATCGACTCGTATGTTGAAGTCATCGTAGAACTAAAGGAACAGTTCCCTAGTAAACTGGGTCCCGTTGTCGATAATGATGGAGTTAGATATCCCGAAGCGGTAGACGTTGTCGCGGAAGAAAATAGCGGCTTTCGACGATTTGAGTTTAGTAATTGGTGTGGCCTTGATCCATTTGGTGAATTTATCCACCGCCACGAGGAAGTGGGTGTAACCCCTGAGCGCCTTTTTGAAAGGCTCGACCAAGTCCAATCCCCATACCACAAATGGCCAAGAGACATGGATGGTTTGGAGGGCCTGGGGCGGCATCTGTGTCTGTCGCGCCTAGTATTGGCAACCTTCATAAGTGCAGATGATCCACTCGGCGTCCTCCATGGCGGTGGGCCAGTAGAATCCTTGCCTGAACGCTTTTTCGACCAGCGATCGTGAGGCCGCGTGGTGCCCGCATGTCCCGCCGTGGATTTTTGTGAGCAGTTGTTGTCCTTCCTCGGTCGTAATGCACTTCTGCATGATTTCAGATGCACTCTTCTTGGAGAGCATCCCGTTGACAAGTGCAAAGGATTTTGCCCTTTGAGAGAGTTGTCTGTTGAAAGTCACCTAGAGGGGTGGATAGGCGGAAACTGAGATTTACAAACTTTAAGCACACTTTAAGCCGGGGTTAGCGTTAGAATTAAATCCGAGTCTGAAAGAGAGGGTAAAACAAATCAATCAAGAAAGTAAAGCGGATGACACGGTGATTTGTTTTACCAAGGTTTGGTTCCAATGAACCTAGTCCTCGTTGAGGTGGTCACAAAGACCGGGTCTCTTTCAACCCTTTCCCTCTCTTAAACGGTCACCTAGACCGAGTGAGCTTTCTCCTTAATCAAACGGGTCACTTAGACCCCACAAGGACCACCACACACTTGGTATCTCTTGCTTTGATTACAAGTCACTTAGAGAATAAGAATGAGGAAGAAGAAAGCCAACCAAGCAACAAGAGCAACAAGGAAACACAAGAACGATCCTCTCCCCCTTTGGCATGCCAATTTGAAAATATTAATTGGAAATATATTTAGATACTAATTTGAAAATACTAACCAATTGAAAACATACCAATTTGAAATATGTCAATTAAAATTTTTCGAAGGGTGGTGGTGCGGTCCTTTTGCTTTGGGCTAATACTCTCTCCCCCTTTGGCATGAATCGCCAAAAACAGAGACTTGTGTGAGCCCTTCGTACTTTTCTCTCCCATTGGTACGAGTAAATATGAGTGAAGATTATACCAATCGAAGAGTGGTGTGGAGTGATGGCGAATTGTAAATGATACCGATAGAGTGAAGTGGAAGCCTTGTCTTCGCCGAAGACTCCATTTCCCTTTCAATCTACGACATAACATAGAAATACACTTGAAAACACATTAGTCATAGACATAAAAGAGATATGATCAAAGGTATATATATGAGCTATGTGTGCAATGTTTCAATCAAAATTCTGAGAATCAAGAATGTTTAGCTCATTCCTAAGTTTGGTAAAGGTTTTCTTATCTAATGGTTTGGTAAAGATATCAACTAATTGTTCTTTGGTGCTAACATAAGCAATCTCGATATCCCCCCTTTGTTGGTGATCCCTCAAAACGTGATATTGAATGTCTATGTGATTAGTGCGGCTGTGTTCAACGGGATTATCCGCCATGCGGATTGCACTCTCATTATCACATAGGAGAGGGACTTTGCTCAATTTGTAGCCATAGTCCCTGAGGGTTTGCCTCATCCAAAGTAATTGCGCACAGCAATGGACTGCGTCAATGTACTCGGCTTCGACGATAGAAAGAGGTACTGAGTTTTGTTTCTTTGAAGCCCAAGACACCAGTGATCTCCCCAGAAACTGACAAGTCCCTGATGTGCTCTTCCTATCAATTTTACACCCTGCCCAATCAGCATCTGAATAACCTATTAAATCAAAGGTGGATCCCTTGGGGGTACCAAAGTCCAAACTTAGGATTATAAACTAAATATCTCATGATTCTTTTCACGGCCCTAAGGTGAACTTCCTTAGGATCGGCTTGGAACCTTGCACACATGCATAATGAAAGCATAATATCCGGTCGAGATGCACATAAATAGAGTAAAGATCTTATCATCAACCGGTATACCTTTTGATCTACGAATTTACCTCCCATGTCGAGGCCGAGATGCCCATTTGTTCCCATGGGTGTCTTGATGGGTTTGGCATCCTTCATTCCAAACTTGGTAAGTATGTCTTGGATGTACTTGGTTTGGCTGATGAAGGTGCCCTCTTGGAGTTGCTTGACTTGAAATCCTAGAAAATACTTCAACTCCCCCATCATAGACATCTTGAATTTCTGAATCACGATCCTACTAAACTCTTCACAAGTAGATTTGTTAGTAGACCCAAATATAATATCATCAACATAAATTTGGCATACAAACAAATCTTTTGCAATGGTTTTAGTAAAGAGAGTAGGATTAGCTTTTCCGACTTTGAAGCCATTAGTGATAAGAAAATCTCTTAGGCATTCATACCATGCTCTTGGGGCTTGCTTGAGCCCATAAAGCGCCTTTGAGAGTTTATAGACATGATTAGGATACTCACTATCTTCAAAGCCGGGAGGTTGCTCAACATAGACCTCTTCCTTGATTGGTCCATTGAGGAAGACACTTTTCACGCCATTTGGTAAAGCTTAAAACCATGGTGAGTAGCATAGGCAAGTAATATATGAATTGACTCAAGCCTAGCTACGGGTGCATAGGTTTCACCAAAATCCAAACCTTCGACTTGTGAATATCCCTTGGCCACAAGTCAGGCTTTGTTCCTTGTCACCACACCATGCTCATCTTGCTTGTTGCGGAATACCCACTTGGTTCCCCCTTATGAATATCGCCGAGGATGGAGTTCACGGGGTGATCTCTTTGAATTGCTTGGTGGACTCTTGGGTGTGGCGGTCTTTGACCCTGAATTTCTTGCTTATCTTCCTTGTCCTTATTGACTTGATCTCCCCCTTGATCATCCTCCTCCTTTTGAGGTGGCTCATCCTCTTGATCTTCATCATCATCTTGAGCATGTTCCTCATCTTAAGTTGGTGGAGATGCTTGATTGGAAGATGATGGCTGATCTTGTGCATGAGTGGGCTCTTTGGTTTCCTTAGGACATACATCCCTAATGGACATGTTCCTTAGCGCGACGCACGGAGCCTCTTCATCATTTAGCTCATCAAGATCAACTTGCTCCACTTGGGAGCCATTAGTCTCATCAAACACAATGTCACAAGAAACCTCAACTAATCAAGTGGATTTGTTGAAGACTCTTTATGCCCTTGTGTTTGAGTCATAACCAAGTAAAAAGCCTTCTACAACCTTAGGAGCAAATTTAGATTTTCTATCTCTTTTAACAAGAATAAAGCATTTGCTACCAAAGACTCTAAAATATGAAACATTGGGCTTTTTACCGGTGAGGAGTTCATAAGATGTCTTCTTGAGGATTCGATGAAGGTAGATCCGGTTGATGGAGTAGCAGGCGGTGTTAATCGCCTCAGCCCAAAACCGGTCTGGAGTCTTGTACTCATCAAGCATGGTCCTTGCCATGTCTAGTAGAGTTCTATTCTTCCTCTCCACTACACCATTTTGTTGAGGTGTGTAGGGAGAAGAGAACTCATGCTTGATGCCCTCATCCTCAAGAAAGCCTTCAATTTGAGAATTCTTAAACTCCGTCCCATTATCGCTTCTTTTTTTCTTGATTCTTAATCCGAACTCATTTTGAGCTCGTCTCAAGAATCCCTTTAAGGTCTCTTGGGTTTGTGATTTTTACTGCAAAAAGAATACCCAAGTGAAGCGAGAATAATCATCCACAATTACAAGACAGTACTTACTCCCGCCAATGCTTATATAAGCTATCGTGCCGAATAGATCCATGTGGAGTAACTCCAGTGGCCTGTCTGTTGTCATTATGTTCTTGTGTGGATGGTGAGTACCAACTTGCTTTCCTGCTTGACATGCGCTACAAACCCTGTCTTCCTCAAAATGAACATTTGTTAGTCCCAAAATGTGTGCTTCCTTTAGAAGCTTGTGAAGATTCTTCATCCCAACATGGGCTAGTCGGCGATGCCAGAGCCAACCCATATTAGTCTTAGCAATTAAGCAAGTATCGAGTTCAGCTCTATTAAAATCAACTAAGTATAGCTGACCCTCTAATACTCCCTTAAATACTACTGAATCATCACTTCTTCTAAAGACAGTAACACCTATATCCGTAAAGAGACAGTTGTAGCCCATTTTGCATAATTGAGAAACTGAAAGCAAGTTATAATCTAACGAATCTACAAGAAAAACATTGGAAATGGAATGGTCAGGTGATATAGCAATTTTACCAAGTCCTTTGACCAAACCTTGATTTCGATCCCCGAATGTGATAGCACTTTGGGTATCTTCGTTTTTCTCGTAGGAGGAGAACATCCTTTTCTCCCCTGTCATGTGGTTTGTGCATCCGCTATCAATAATCCAACTTGAGCCCCCGGATGCATAAACCTGCAAAACAATTTAGGCCTTGTTCTTAGGTACCCAAATAGTCTTGGGTCCTTTGATGTTAGAAACAAGTACCTTGGGTACCCAAACACAAGTCTTGGAGCTCTTGTGTTTGCCCCCAACATATTTGGCAACTACTTTGCTTGATTTGTTAGTAAGCACATAAGATGCATCAAAAGTTTTAAATGAAACATTAGGTTCATTTGATGTAGTTGGAGTTTTACTTTTAGGCAATTTAACATGGGTTGATTGCCTAGAGCTAGATGCCTCATTCTTATACATAAAAGCATGATGTGAAACAGAATGAGATTTCCTAGCATGAATTCTCCTAATCTTATGCTTAGGATAACCAACAGGATATAAAATGTAACCCTCGTTATCCTGAGCCATGGGAGCCTTGCCCTTAACAAAATTAGACAATCTTTTGGGGGCATTAAGTTTGACATTGTTTCCCTGTTGGAAACCAATGCCATCCTTGATGCCAGGGCATCTCCCATTATGGAGCATGCTTCTAGCAAATTTAAAATTTTCATTCTCTATCTCATGCTCATTAATTTTAGCAGAAAGTTGAGCTATGTGATCATTTTGTTGTTTAATTAGAGCAAGGTGATCATGGATAGCATCAACATTTACATCTCTACATCTAGTACAAATAGAGGCATGACCAACAGTAGATGTAGAGGGTTTGCAAGCATTTAATTCATCAATCTTAGCATGTAAAATAACATTCTCATTTCTTAGATTGGAAATAGAATCATTGCAAACATTTAAGTCTCTAGCCTTTGAAATTAAACAAGCATTCTCAGTTGTAAGGCTAGAAATTGATACATTCAACTTATCAATCTTAGCGATTAAACTAGCTCTTTCATTTTTAAGATTGACAATTGAATCATGACAAACATTTGATTTTTCAACCTTAGCAGTTAAATTAACATTCTCAGTTCTAAGGTTGGAAATGGTGTCATGGCAAATGCTAAGCTCTCTAGTCAAGTTTTCACAATTTTCTATCTCCTTAGCATAAGCATTCTTTACCTTAACATGCTTTTTATTTTCCTTAATAAGGAATTCCTCTTGGCTATCCAAGAGTTCATGCTTCTCATGAATAGCTCCTATCAATTCATTTCATTTTTCCTTTTGTTGCATGTTAAGGTTGGCAAAAAGACTAAGCAAGTTATCTTCATCATCACTAGAACTAACCTCATCACTAGATGTAGTATACTTGGGGGTGGTTTTAGCTTGTACCTTCTTTTTCTTGCCATCCTTTGCCATGAGGCACTTGTGGCCGATGTTGGGGAAGAGAAGTCCCTTGTTGACGGTGATGTTTGCGGCGTCCTCGTCGGAGGAGGAGTCGGTGGAGCTCATGTCGGAGTCCCATTCCCGACACACGTGGGCATCACCACCCTTCTTCTTGTAATATCTCTTCTTTTCCTTCTTCTTTCCCCTCTTGTTGTCGCCCCAGTCACTGTCACTAGATATAGGACATTTTGCAATAAAATGACCGGGCTTACCACACTTGTAGCACACCCTTTTGGAATGGAGCTTGTAGTCTCTCCCCTTCCTTTGCTTGAGGATTTGACGAAAGCTTTTGATGATGAGCGCCATCTCCTCGTTGTCGAGCTTGGAGGCATTGATGGGGAGCCTACTTGATGTAGGCTCTTCTTTCTTCTCCTCCGTCACTTTGAATGCGACGGGTTGCACCTCGGGTGTGGAGGTGCCGCCTTGCTCCAAGTTGACGATTTGTTTGGAGCCTTTGATCATCAACTCAAAGCTCACAAACTTCCCAATTACCTCCTCGGGAGACATTAGCTTATATCTAGGATCACCACATATTAATTGAACTTGAGTAGGATTATGAAAAACGAGTGATCTTAGAATAACCTTGACCATTTCATGGTCATCCCATTTGGTGCTCCCGAGGTTGCGCACTTGGTTGACCAAGGTCTTGAGACGGTTGTACATTGCTTGTGGCTCCTCTCCTTGGTTGAGGACGAATCGACCGAGCTCCCCCTCGATCGTCTCCTGCTTGGTGATTTTGGTCACCTCATCCCCTTCATGCGCGGTCTTTAGTACATCCCAAATCTCTTTGGCACTTTTTAGCCCTTGCACCTTATTATATTCCTCTCGACACAAGGAGGCGAGGAGTATAGTAGTTGCTTGGGAGTCAAAATACCGGATTTGGGTGACCTCGTCCGAGTTATATCCTTCGTCCCCTACGGATGGTACCTACGCTCCAAACTCAACAATATCCCATATGCTTGCGTGGAGTGAGGTTAGTTGATGCCTCATTTTATCACTCCACATACAATAATCTTCACCGTCAAAAACATGTGGTTTGCCTAATGGGATGGAAAGTAAAGGAGTGCGTTTGGAAATGTAGGGATAGCGTAGGGGGATCTTACTAAACTTCTTGCGCTCATGGCGCTTAGAAGTGACGAACGGAGCGTCGGAGCCGGAGGTGGAGGGCGATGAAGAATCGGTCTCGTAGTAGACCACTTTCTTCATTTTCTTCTTCTTGTCGCCACTCCGGTGCGACTTAACACGGAGAGATGATTCCTCCCTTCCTTTGGTGCCGGACTCCCTTGATGGAGCCTTCCCGTGGCTTATGGTCGTTTCCATCTCCCTCTTGGCGGATCCTCCCGACATCACTTTGAGTTGTTAGACTCTAATGAAGTACCGGATACCAATTGAAAGTCGCCTGGAGGGGGGTGGATAGGCAGAAACTGAAATTTACAAACTTTAAGCACACTTTAAGCCGGGGTTAACGTTAGAATTGAATCCGAGTCCGAAAGAGAGGGGAAAACAAATCAATCAAGAAAGTAAAGCGGATTACACGGTGATTTGTTTTACCGAGGTTCAGTTCCAATGAACCTAGTCCCCATTGAGGTGGTCACAAAGACCGGATCTCTTTCAACACTTTCCCTCTCTCAAACGGTCACCTAGACCGAGTGAGCTTTCTCCTTAATCAAACGGGTCACTTAGACCCCACAAGGACCACCACACACTTGGTGTCTCTTGCTTTGATTACAAGTCACTTAGAGAACAAGAATGAGGAAGAAGAAAGCCAACCAAGCAACAAAAGCAACAAGGAAACACAAGAACGATCCTCTCATAAGTCCTAAAGACTAGAATTGAATTGGGGACTTTGATCGGATCGAAGTCTTTGATTTGTGTCTTGGAGTGTTGTGTTTTGCTCTTGTATTGAATGGAGTGTGATGAATGCTTGGATGGTTGGAGTGGAGGTGGTTGTGGGGGTATTTATAGCCCCCAACCCCCAATTCAATTGTTGGGGCAGGCTGCTGTCGATGGGCGCACTAGACAGTCCGGTGCGCCAACCACGTCACCCAACTGTTAGGGTTCTAACGGTTTCGACCGTTGGAGCTTTGTCTTCTGGTGGCACCAGACAGTCCGGTGCCGCACTAGACAGGTACTGTTCACTATCCGGTGCGCCTTCTGCGGCTGCTCTAACTTCTGCGCGAACTATCCGCGCACTGTGAGTTGTTAGACGATCGTTGGAGTCGACCGTTGCGCTGGCTAGCCGTTGCTCCGCTGGTGCATCGAACAGTTCGGTGGCACACCGGACAGTCCGGTGAATTATAGCGGAGCGACTCTTCTGAAACCCGAAGGTGGCAAGTTTGAAGTCGTACGACCCTGGTGCACTGGACACTGTCTGGTGGCACACCAGACAGTCCGGTGCGCCAGACTAGGGTGCTCTTCGGTTTCTTTTGCTCCTTTCTTTTTGAACCCTAACTTGATCTTTTTATTGGTTTGTGTTGAACCTTTAGCACCGGTAGAATATATAATCTAGAGCAAACTAGTTAGTCTGATTATTTATGTTGGGCATTCAACCACCAAAATTAGTTATAGGAAAAGGTTAAACCCTATTTCCCTTTCATCTGGCCTTAGTTGCATCATTGGAGAGAACTCCGTCCGTCAAACGGTCGATGAAGGGTAGACGCCAATCTTGCTGGTCGATCGTTGCTTGCTAGTCTTGGCAGGTGAGGCATCCTGGATGTCTGCCCTTCCTGTATGCTCTTCTTGTGTCTGCTTGATATTTACGGAAGATTTGTGGAGATCGTAGGCAAAGACCCCGTCTAGGACGAGTTTTTGCCCCGAGGCTATGGTCGAGAGCTCTTTAGCTTCGCCATTAAATCGTCTATTGTTGTGATGTTGCTTGAAGCCTTTGAACTTTTCTTCCAACCTTCGCACCTCGCTATAGTATGCGAACATTTTTGGATCGCGAGGCTCCATTGCCTTCATGACTTGGTCAACCACCAACTTGGAGGCACCTCTGACCAGGAGCCTCCGTGCTCCTACCTCGGCTGTGACCTTGAGCCCATTAACAAGGCCCTCGTATTTTGCCCTTGGGGCAACATGAGGACGACACCTGCACCGCTTCCAGTCCTGAGGTATGACCCGTCGAAGTACATGGTCCAGTATTCTGGGTCTTCCACTGGGGGTGGTTCCCGTGCCTCTATCCACTCCGCGACAAAGTCGGCAAGCGCCTAGGACTTGATAACCATTCTAGGGATGTATACGATGTCGTGTCCATTGAGCTTGAGGGACCATTTTGTGATGCGTCTGGATGCATCCCGATTACGCACAATCTCGTCAAGTGGCACCGTTGACACCATCGATATGGGGTGCCGGTCAAAGTATTGGATTAGTTTTTGCTTGGCGATGAGGACCACATACAATAGCTTCCGGAGCTAGGGGTATCATGTCTTGGACTCGATGAGTACTTTGCTGATGAAATAGACGACCTTCTACACCTTGAGGGCGTGACCCTCGCTTTTCCTTTCCGCCACTAACGTGACGCGGACCACCTGGGCAGTGGCTTTTTTGCCGAGTCTGGAGATGAATCGGCTGAGTGCCGCGACACACCCAACCAGTTGTTGCACTCCTTTGAGGTTTTGAATGGGTCCCATGTCTTGGATGCCTTCTATCTTCTCCTGGATAGCTTCGATCCCTCGGTTCGACAACATGAAACCCAAGAGTTTTCCTTTGGGGACACCGAAGACACACTTTTCTAGGTTTAACTTGGTTCAAAATTTTCGGAGGTTTGCAAATGTATCTTCTAGGTCGTTGATGAGGTCATCAGATTTCTTGGTTTTCACAACGATATCATTGACGTAGACTTACACGTTGTGCCCGACCTAGTCCGTGAAGCATCGGAGCATACATCGCTGATACGTGGCTCCAGCGTTCTTCAGGCCAACCGACATGGAGATGTAGAAAACGTACCAAAGGGGGTGATGAACGTTGTAGCATGCTAGTTAGCCTCCTTCATAGTGATCTGGTGGTAGCCTGAGTAGGCATCTAGGAAGGAGAGGAGTTCACACCCAACGGTGGAATCTACAACCTGGTCGATACGTGGAAGAGGAAAAGGATCCTTAGGGCATGCCTTGTTCAGCCTAGTGTAATAAACACACATCCTCTAGATCCCATTCTTCTTTTTTATGAGAATGGGGTTAGCAACCCACACTAGGTGGTTGATCTCTTTCACGAACCCAACTGCCAAGAGTTTTGTGATTTCCTCGCCAATGGCCATGCACTTCTCCACATCAAAATGGTGGAGCCGCTGAGCGACTGGTCTCGCTGTGGGCCGGATATTCAGGGAGTGCTTGACGAGCTCCCTCGAGATTCCTGGCATGTTTGCAGGCTTCCAAGCGAAGATGTTGTGGTTGGCTCGAAGGAAGTTGACGAGGATGTCTTCTTGTTTGTCAGGGAGCGTCGCCCCAATCCTGACGCTCTTTGAATGTCGGGGTCATCGACCAGAATGTTTTTCGTGTCTTGCGCCGATTTGAACGTGCCAGAAACGACTTTGGGGGCGTCAGGCCTGCCCTGCATGTTGATGTCTCTCTGTAGTTCACACACATAAGGTACTTGGAATGAGGTAGACGTCGTAATGACCCCATGGGGATCGGGCATCTTCATCTTGAGGTATGCATAGATGGGGGCGACGTCGAACTTTATGTAGCATGGCCTTCCTAGAATGGCATTGTATGTCCCCTAGAAATCTACTACCTTGAATTCCAGCCGCTCGGTGCGGAAGTTAGACGGATCCCCGAACGTGACTGAAAGGGAAATGTGCCTTTGGGCCATTTCTAAGTATTTTGGTGATTGAGTGCCAACACAAGTGCTTAAATGTGAATCTATGCCCATGGATGAACAAAGTGCAAATCACAAGTAAAGGTATGTTTCTAAGCCTTAATACATTGGTTTTGTGTACTAATATATTTGTCTAAGTGTTAGAAACAGAGAGAAGAAGAAAAGGAGAATGTTGGCTGTGTACAGCCAACAGGCTGTTTCGGTCTGGGGCACCGGACTGTCCGGTGGTGCACCGGACAGTGTCCGGTGCGCCAGGCTGCCTCGACCTGAAGACGCCGCTCTCGGGAATTTGCCGACGGCGTACGGCTAAAACTCACCGGACTGTCCGGTGTGCACCGGACTATCCGGTGAGCCAACGGTCGGCCGAGCCAACGGTCGGCCGCGGAATCTGCGCACGACACGTGGTCTGGCCAACGGTCGGAAGGAGGCACCGGACTGTCCGGTGTGCACCGGACTGTCCGGTGCGCCAGATCTGCAACGGTTGGCAACGGTCGGCTGCGCCGGTTAAGGAAAGAATTCGGGCACCGGACAGTGTCCGGTGTGCACCGGACTGTCCGGTGCGCCCGACGACAGAAGGCAAGGATGGCCTTCCAGATTTGTTCCAAACGGCTCCTAGCTGCCTTGGGGCTATAAAAGGGACCCCTAGGCGCATGGAGGAGCAAAACAAGCATTCCTACAACATTCCTAAGCACCAAGACATCGATCTCACGCATTCGTTTCATTGTGATAGCATATAGAGCTCTTGTAGAGTTGTGAACTCTTTGAGTTGTGTTGCGAGCTCTTGTTGCTGCTTGTGTGCGTGTTGTTGCTCTGATCTTTTGAAGTCTTGTGTGCGTTGCTCATTCCCACCCTTGCTCTGTGTTTCTTTGTGAACTTCAATTGTAAGGGCGAGAGGCTCCAAGTTGTGGAGATTCCTCGCAAACGGGATTGAGAAAAAGCAAGCAAAACACCGTGGTATTCAAGTGGGTCTTTGGACCGCTTGAGAGGGGTTGATTGCAACCCTCGTCCGTAGGGACGCCACAACGTGGAGTAGGCAAGCGTTGGTCTTGGCCGAACCACGGGATAAACCACTGTGTCATCTCTGTGTTTGACCTCTTGTGGTATTGTGTTTTGTTGAGACTCCTCTCTAGCCACTTGGCAATAATTGTGCTAACACTTAACAAGTTTTTGTGGCTATAAGTTTAAGTTTCCCAGGATCACCTATTCACCCCCCCCCCCTCTAGGTGCTCTCAATTGGTATCGGAGCCGTTCTCTTCAAGAAAGGGACTAACCGCCCGAAGAGATGGATCCTAAGGGGAAGGGAATCGTGATCAACGATAAGGAGAAGGAGTCCTTCGTCAACGAGCCAAAGGATGACAAGTCCAACGACTCGGGCTCGGGTTATAGACGAAAAGATGGGAAGAAGAAGAAGACAAGGCGCATCAAGGAGATTGTCTACTACGACAGCGACGAATCTTCCTCTTCCCAAAAGGACGACGACAACGACTACAGGAAGACGGTCAATTCGAACTTTTCATTTGATTATTCTCGTATTCCACATAATTCGAATTCGCATTTGCTTTCCATTCCTCTTGGCAAACCTCCACACTTCGATGGGGAGGACTACGGATTTTGGAGTCACAAAATGCGTAGTCACTTATTCTCTCTTCATCCAAGCATATGGGAGATTGTAGAGAATGGAATGAAATTTGATAGCTCGGATAGTCCTATGCTTATAAATGAACAAATCCATAGAAATGCACAAGCTACTACTGTTCTCTTAGCATCTTTGTGCAGGGAAGAATACAATAAGGTGAGCGGCTTGGACAATGCCAAGCAGATATGGGACACCCTCAAGATCTCTCACGAGGGCAACGACGTCACCATGCTCACCAAGATGGAGTTGGTGGAGGGCGAACTTGGGAGATTCGCTATGATAAGGGGGGAGGAGCCAACCCAAACATACAACCGGCTCAAAACCCTTGTCAACAAGATAAGGAGCTATGGAAGCACGCGATGGACGGACCACGACGTCGTCCGCCTAATGCTAAGGTCCTTTACCGTTCTTGATCCTCATTTGGTGAATAATATTCGTGAGAATCCCAGGTACACCAAAATGTCGCCCGAAGAAGTTCTTGGGAAGTTCGTAAGCGGGCGAATGATGATTAAGGAGGCAAGATACGTGGACGACGCGTTGAACGGTCCTATTCATGAGCCGCAACCCCTTGCTCTCAAGGCAATGAGGAGCAAGGAGGCGCTACCGAGCAAGGTGGCGCAAGTTGAGGCTGCCGGGCTCAATAATGAGGAGATGGCCCTCATCATTAAGCGCTTCAAGACGGCGCTTAAAGGTCGCAAGGGACAGCCAAGCAAGACCAAGACAAAGGAGAAGCGCTCATGCTTCAAATGTGGTAAGATTGGTCATTTCATTGCTAACTGTCCCGATAATGAAAGTGACCAGGAAAAAGGAGACAAGAGGGAAAAGAAGAAGCATTACAAGAAGGCCAAGGGCGAGGCACATATCGGAAAGGAGTGGGATTCGGATTGCTCCTCCTCCGACTCCGACAATGAAGGACTCGCCGCCACTGCCTTCAACAAGTCATCCCTCTTCCCCAACGAGCATCACACATGCCTTATGGCAAGGGAGAAGAAGGTATGTAATCAAAACAATGTCACTTATGATTCTTCCAGTGATGATGAGTCTAGTGATGATGAAATAGATTACTCTAGTTTGTTCAAGGGATTGGATAGAACTAAAGTAGATAAAATTAATGAATTGATTGATGCCTTGAATGAAAAAGATAGACTCTTAGAAAAACAAGAGGACCTTTTGTATGAAGAGCATGACAAATTTGTAGAGGCACAAAAGTCTTATGCCTTAGAAGTTAAAAGAAATGAAGTGCTTTCTAGTGAACTATCTTCTTGTCATGAAACCATTGCTACTTTAAAGAGTGTTAATGATGACTTAAATGCTAAAGTAGCTAGTAAATCTAATTCTTGTGTAGAACATGTTGAGATTTGCACTAGGTGTAAAGATGTCGATGTTGATGCTTGTAGTGATCATTTAGTTTCAATTTCTAAATTAACTGAGGAATTGGCTAGTCTTAATGCCCAACTTAAGACTAGCAAGAATGACTTTGAGAAACTAAAATTTGCTAGGGATGCCTACACGGTTGGTAGACACCCCTCAATTAAGGATGGGATTGGCTTCAAGAGGGAAGCCAAGAACTTAACAAACCATAAGGCTCCCATCTCCGCCAAGGAGAAAGGGAAGGCCCCTATGGCAAGTAGCACTAAAAGGAATCATGCTTTTATATATCATGATAGGAGACAAACTAGAAATGCTTATAGGAGTTATAATGCTTATGATGAGTTTAACTCTCATGCCATGTTTGCTTCTAGTTCTTCCTTTATGCATGGTAGAAATATGTCTAGGAAAAATGCTATGCCTAGAAAGAATATTATTCATGCTCCTAGGAAAGTAGTGAATGAACCTTCTACAATTTATTGTGCTTTAAATGCTTCCTTTGCTATTTGTAGAAAGGATAAGAAAATCGTTGCTAGGAAGTTAGGGGCAAAATGCAAGGGAGACAAAACTTGCATTTGGGTCCCTAAGGATATTTGCACTAACCTTGTAGGACCCAACATGAGTTGGGTACCTAAGTCCCAAGCCTAAATTTGCCTTGCAGGTTTATGCATCCGGGGGTTCAAGCTGGATTATTGATAGCGGATGCACAAACCATATGACGGGGGAGAAGAAAATGTTCACCTCCTACGTCAAGAATAAGGATTCCCAAGATTCAATTGTATTCGGTGATGGGAATCAAGGCAAGGTAAAAGGGTTAGGTAAAATTGCAATTTCTAATGAGCACTCTATCTCTAATGTGTTTTTAGTAGAGTCTCTTGGTTATAATTTGTTATCTGTTAGTCAATTATGCAACATGGGGTATAACTGTATATTTACAAATGTAGATGTGTCTGTCTTTAGAAGAAGTGATGGTTCACTAGCTTTTAAGGGTGTATTAGACGGCAAACTTTATTTAGTTGATTTTGCAAAAGAAGAGGCTGGTCTAGATGCATGCTTAATAGCTAAGACTAGCATGGGCTGGCTGTGGCATCGCCGCTTAGCACATGTGGGGATGAAGAACCTTCACAAGCTTCTAAAGGGAGAACACGTGATAGGTTTGACTAACGTGCAATTCGAAAAGGATAGACCTTGTGCAGCTTGTCAAGCAGGTAAACAAGTGGGAGGAGCACATCACAGCAAGAATGTGATGACCACTTCAAGACCTCTGGAGCTGCTACATATGGACCTCTTCGGACCCGTCGCCTATCTGAGCATAGGAGGAAGTAAGTATGGTCTAGTTATTGTTGATGACTTTTCCCGCTTCACTTGGGTGTTCTTTTTGCAGGATAAGTCTGAAACCCAAGGGACCCTCAAGCGCTTCCTCAGGAGAGCTCAAAATGAGTTTGAGCTCAAGGTGAAGAAGATAAGGAGCGACAACGGGTCCGAGTTCAAGAACCTTCAAGTGGAGGAGTTCCTTGAAGAGGAAGGGATCAAGCACGAGTTCTCCGCTCCCTACACACCACAGCAAAATGGTGTAGTAGAGAGGAAGAACAGGACGCTCATCGATATGGCGAGGACGATGCTAGGAGAGTTCAAGACCCCCGAGTGCTTTTGGACGGAAGCCGTGAACACGGCTTGCCACGCCATCAACAGGGTCTACCTTCATCGCATCCTCAAGAAGACGTCGTATGAGCTACTAACCGGTAACAAACCCAGTGTATCTTACTTTCGTGTATTTGGGAGCAAATGCTACATTATAGTGAAGAAGGGTAGAAATTCTAAGTTTGCTCCCAAAGCAGTAGAAGGGTTTTTGTTAGGTTATGACTCAAATACAAAGGCGTATAGAGTCTTCAACAAATCATCGGGTTTGGTTGAAGTCTCTAGCGACGTTGTATTTGATGAGACTAATGGCTCTCCAAGAGAGCAAGTTGTTGATCTTGATGATGTAGATGAAGAAGATGTTCCGACGACCGCTATACGAACCATGGCGATTGGAGAAGTTCGGCCACAGGAACAAGATGAACGAGATCAACCTTCTTCCTCAACTATGGTGCATCCCCCAACTCAAGACGATGAACAGGTTCATCAACAGGAGGCGCGTGATCAAGGGGGAGCACAAGATGATCATGTGATGGAAGAAGAAGCGGAACCGGCACCTCCTACCCAAGTTCGAGCGATGATTCAAAGGGATCATCCCGTCGATCAAATTCTGGGTGACATTAGCAAGGGAGTAACTACTCGGTCTCGATTAGTTAATTTTTGTGAACATTACTCCTTTGTCTCTTCTATTGAGCCTTTCAGAGTAGAAGAGGCCTTGCTAGATCCGGACTGGGTGCTGGCCATGCAGGAGGAACTAAACAACTTCAAGCGCAATGAAGTTTGGACACTGGTGCCTCGTCTCAAACAGAATATTGTGGGAACCAAGTGGGTGTTCCACAACAAACAGGACGAGCATGGGGTGGTGACGAGGAACAAGGCTCGACTTGTGGCAAAAGGTTATGCCCAAGTCGCAGGTTTGGATTTCGAGGAGACTTTTGCTCCTGTGGCTAGGCTAGAGTCCATTCGTATCTTGCTAGCATATGCCGCTCACCATTCTTTCAGGTTGTACCAAATGGATGTGAAGAGCGCTTTCCTCAACAGGCCAATAAAGGAGGAGGTGTACGTGGAGCAACCCCCTGGCTTCGAGGATGAACGGTACCCCGACCACGTGTGTAAGCTCTCTAAGGCGCTCTATGGACTTAAGCAAGCCCCAAGAGCATGGTATGAATGCCTTAGAGATTTCTTAATTGCTAATGCTTTCAAGGTTGGGAAAGCCAATCCAACTCTTTTCACTAAGACATGTGATGGTGATTTGTTTGTGTGTCAAATTTATGTCGATGACATAATATTTGGCTCTACTAATAAAAAGTCTTGTGAAGAGTTTAGCAGGGTGATGACGCAGAAATTCGAGATGTCAATGATGGGCGAGTTGAACTACTTCCTTGGGTTCCAAGTGAAGCAACTCAAGGACGGCACCTTCATCTCTCAAACGAAGTACACGCAAGACTTGCTGAGGCGGTTTGGGATGAAGGACGCCAAGCCCGCAAAGACTCCGATGGGAACCGACGGACACACCGACCTCAACAAAGGAGGTAAGTCCGTTGATCAAAAAGCATACCGGTCAATGATAGGATCGTTACTTTACTTATGTGCTAGTAGACCGGATATTATGCTTAGCGTATGCATGTGTGCTAGATTTCAATCCGATCCTAAGGAGTGTCACTTAGTGGCGGTGAAGCGAATCCTTAGATATCTAGTTGCTACGCCTTGCTTTGGGCTCTGGTATCCAAAGGGGTCTACCTTTGACTTGATTGGATATTCAGACTCCGACTATGCTGGATGTAAGGTCGATAGGAAGAGTACATCGGGGACGTGCCAATTCTTAGGAAGGTCCCTGGTGTCATGGAATTCTAAGAAACAAACCTCCGTTGCCCTATCCACCGCTGAGGCCGAGTATGTTGCCGCAGGACAGTGTTGCGCGCAACTACTTTGGATGAGGCAAACCCTCAGGGACTTTGGCTACAATCTGAGCAAAATCCCACTCCTATGTGATAATGAGAGTGCTATCCGCATGGCGGAAAATCCTGTTGAGCACAGCCGCACAAAGCACATAGACATCCGGCATCACTTTTTGAGAGATCACCAGCAAAAGGGAGATATCAAAGTGTTTCATGTTAGCACCGAGAACCAGCTAGCCGATATCTTTACCAAGCCTCTAGATGAGAAGACCTTTTGCAGGTTGCGTAGTGAGCTAAATGTCTTAGATTCGCGGAACTTGGATTGAATTGTAGCATACATGTGTTTATGCCTTTGATCATGTTCATTCTGCATTTTGTTGCTTATTGTGGTGCTCAAGTTGTACAAACACTCCCTGGACCTCACAAGTCCGTTGCAAAGTGATGCACATGTTTAGGAGGAGATGTGTTACAACTTGACCCTTTGAGACAAACCATATGCTTGAGTTTGCTTGATTTAGTCTCGAAGGAGAATTGAAAGGGAAAAGGTGGACTTGGACCATGAAAGACTTCCACTGCACTCCGATGAGAGGGTAACTAATTCCAAGTTCATCTCATGAACTCTTATTGCCATTTGCTCTTAATTGAAGATTTTGGTGAGGCAATGGGGTTAAAAGGGCCAAAGTTGATTCCGTTTTGGTGCTTGATGCCAAAGGGCGAGAAAATAAAGGCCAAAGCAATAAATGGATCAGCTACCACTTAAGAGACTTTGAAAATAGTAGAATAGAGCTTTTGGTTTGTTCAAAACTCTTGCATTGTCTCTTTCGTCAAAAGTTGGCTTCTAGTGGGGAGAAGTATTGATTATGGGAAATAGGGGGAGTTTTTGAAATCTTTGATCAATCTCTTTTGGAATGACTCTCTTTATGCTTCAACATGTGTGTTTGACTTAGAGATAGAGATTTGAGTTTGATTTGCAAAAACAAACCAAGTGGTGGCAAAGGATGATCCATATATGCCAAAAATGAATCAAAATAGATTTGAGTTCTATTTGAAGTGATTTTGCACTTGTTCTAGTTGCTTTATGTTGTGTTGGCATAAATCACCAAAAAGGGGGAGATTGAAAGGGAAATGTGCCTTTGGGCCATTTCTAAGTATTTTGGTGATTGAGTGCCAACACAAGTGCTTAAATGTGAATCTATGCCCATGGATGAACAAAGTGCAAATCACAAGTAAAGGTATGTTTCTAAGCCTTAATACATTGGTTTTGTGTACTAATATATTTGTCTAAGTGTTAGAAACAGAGAGAAGAAGAAAAGGAGAATGTTGGCTGTGTACAGCCAACAGGCTGTTTCGGTCTGGGGCACCGGACTGTCCGGTGGTGCACCGGACAGTGTCCGGTGCGCCAGGCTGCCTCGACCTGAAGACGCCGCTCTCGGGAATTTGCCGACGGCGTACGGCTAAAATTCACCGGACTGTCCGGTGTGCACCGGACTGTCCGGTGAGCCAACGGTCGGCCGAGCCAACGGTCGACCGCGGAATCTGCGCACGACACGTGGTCTGGCCAACGGTCGGAAGGAGGCACCGGACTGTCCGGTGTGCACCGGACTGTCCGGTGCGCCAGATCTGCAACGGTTGGCAACGGTCGGCTGCGCCGGTTAAGGAAAGAATTCGGGCACCGGACAGTGTCCGGTGTGCACCGGACTGTCCGGTGCGCCCGACGACAGAAGGCAAGGATGGCCTTCCAGATTTGTTCCAAACGGCTCCTAGCTGCCTTGGGGCTATAAAAGAGACTTCTAGGCGCATGGAGGAGCAAAACAAGCATTCCTACAACATTCCTAAGCACCAAGACATCGATCTCACGCATTCGTTTCATTGTGATAGCATATAGAGCTCTTGTAGAGTTGTGAACTCTTTGAGTTGTGTTGCGAGCTCTTGTTGCTGCTTGTGTGCGTGTTGTTGCTCTGATCTTTTGAAGTCTTGTGTGCGTTGCTCATTCCCACCCTTGCTCTGTGTTTCTTTGTGAACTTCAATTGTAAGGGCGAGAGGCTCCAAGTTGTGGAGATTCCTTGCAAACGGGATTGAGAAAAAGCAAGCAAAACACCGTGGTATTCAAGTGGGTCTTTGGACCGCTTGAGAGGGGTTGATTGCAACCCTCGTCCGTAGGGACGCCACAACGTGGAGTAGGCAAGCGTTGGTCTTGGCCGAACCACGGGATAAACCACTGTGTCATCTCTGTGTTTGACCTCTTGTGGTATTGTGTTTTGTTGAGACTCCTCTCTAGCCACTTGGCAATAATTGTGCTAACACTTAACAAGTTTTTGTGGCTATAAGTTTAAGTTTCCCAGGATCACCTATTCACCCCCCCCCCCCCCTCTAGGTGCTCTCAGTGACGGGTAGAATGACTTGTCCGAGCGGACTGGCGCTAAAGCCCGGCATGTTGCCGTGAATCTGTGCAATGCTGTGGCGCAATATGGAGCGTGCGACTCCCAAAGCATTGAAAGTTTCGGCGTACATGATGTTGAGGGCGCTCCCCCATTCCATGAGGACCCTGGAGAGGCGTTTTGTGCCGATGATGGGCTCGACGACGAGAGGGTAGTGAAAGGGAAATAGGGTCAAACCTTTTCCTATAATGGTTTTGGTGGTTGAATTGCCCAACACAAATAATTGGACTAACTAGTTTGCTCTAGATTACATGTTCTACAGGTGCCAAAGGTTCAGCACAAACCAATAAAAAGATTAAAGTTAGGATTCAAAAGAAAGGAGCAAAAGAAACTGAAGCGAACCCTGGTCTGGCGCACCGGACTGTCTGGTGCACCAGGGTGGATCGACTTCAAATTCTTCACCTTCGGGTTTCTGAGGCAGCACTCCGCTATAATTCATTGGACTGTCCGGTGGGTCACCGGACTGTCCGGTGCACCAAGCGGAGCAACGATCGCCAGCACAACGGTCGACTTCAACGGTCGACTGACAACTGAACAGTGCGCGGACAGTTCACGCATAGTCAGAGCAGGCACCAGAAGGCGCACCGGACAGTGAACAGTGCCTATCCGGTGCGGCACCGGACTGTCCGGTGCCCCAAGATGTCAGAGCTCCAACGGTCAAAACCGTCAGAACCCTAACAATTGGGTGACGTGGCTGGCGCACCGGACAGTGTCAGGTGGCGCACCAGACTGTTCGGTGCGCCTATCGACAACAGCCCTCACCAACGACTGTTTTGGTGGTTGGGGCTATAAATACCCCAACCACCACCATTCAAGGCATCCAAGTTTCCAGTATCTTGCATTCAATACAAGAGCTCTAGACTTCACTCCAAGACACAAACAAGAGATCAAATCCTCTCCCAATACCAAAATCACTCCAAACACATAGTGACTAGTGAGAGAGAGATTTTCGTGTTCATTTGAGTTCTTGTCGCTTGGATCGCTTTTCTTCTTCCCCATTCTTGTTCTCAAGACATTTGTAATCAAAGCAATATACACCAATTGTGTGGTGGTCCTTGTGGGGTCTAAGTGACCCATTTGATTGAGGAGAAAAGCTCACTCAGTCTAAGTGACCGTTTGAGAGAGGGAAAGGGTTGAAAGAGATCTGGTCTTTGTGACCACCTCAACGGGGAGTAGGTTTGCAAGAACCAAACCTCGGTAAAACAAATCATCGTGTCATCCGCTTTATTTCTTGGTTGATTTGTTTTCACCCTCTCTTTTGGACTCGGTTTTATTCTAACGCTAACCTCGGCTTGTAGTTGTGCTTAAAGTTTGTAAATTTCAGATTTGCCTATTCACCCCCTCTAGGCGACTTTCAATTGGTATCAGAGCCCGGTACTTCATTAGAGTCTAACAACTCGAAGTGATGTCGGGAGGATCCGCCAAGAGGGAGATGGAAACGACCACAAGCCACGGGAAGGCTCCATCGAAGGAGTCCGGTGCCAAAGGAAGGGAGGAGTCACCTCCCCACGTCAAGTCGCATCAGAGTGGCAACAAGAAGAAAAAGATGAAGAAAGTGGTCTACTACGATGCTGATTCTTCGTCGCCATCCACCTCCGGCTCCGACGCTCCGTCCATCACTTCTAAGCGCCATGAGCACAAGAAGTTTAGTAAGATCCCCTTACGCTATCCTCGCATTTCCAAACGCACTCCTTAACTCTCCGTCCCATTAGGCAAACCACCGGTTTTTTACGGTGAAGATTATTGTTTGTGGAGTGATAAAATGAGGCATCATCTAAACTCACTCCACTATAGTATTTGGGATATTGTTGAGTTTGGAGCGCAGGTACCATCTGTGGGGGATGAAGCATATGATTCGGATGAGGTCGCCCAAATCCTACACTTTGATTCCCAAGCCACCACTATACTCCTCGCCTCTCTATGTCGAGAGGAGTATAATAAGGTGCAAGGGCTTAAGAGTGCCAAAGAGATTTGGGACGTGCTAAAGACCGCACATGAAGGGGATGAGGTGACCAAGATCACCAAGCGGGAGACGATCGAGGGGGAGCTCGGTCGATTCATCCTCAACCAAGGAGAGGAGCCACAAGCCATGTACAACTGGCTCAAGACCTTGGTCAACCAAGTGCGCAACCTCAGGAGCACCAAATGGGATGACCATGAAATGGTCAAGGTTATTCTAAGATCACTTGTTTTTCATAATCCTAGACAAGTTCAATTAATTTGTGGTGATCCTAGATATAAGCTAATGTCTCCCGAGGAGGTGATAGGAAAGTTTGTGAGCTTTGAGTTGATGATCAAAGGCTCCAAACAAATTGTCGAGCAAGGCGGCACCTCCACAACCGAGGTGCAACCCGTCGCATTCAAAGCGACAGAGGAGAAGAAAGAAGAGTCTACATCAAGTAGGCTCCCCATCGACGCCTCCAAACTCGGCAACGAGAAAATGACGCTCATCATCAAGAGCTTCCGCCAAATCCTCAAGCAAAGGAGGGGGAAGGACTATAAACCCCACTCCAAGAAAGTTTGCTACAAGTGTGGTAAGCCCGATCATTTTATTGCTTAATGTTCATTATTAAGTGATAGTGACAGGGGCGACAACAAGAAGGAAAGGAGGAAGGAAAAGAAGAAGTACTACGAGAAGAAGTGCGACGATGCCCACGTGTGTCGGGAATGGGACTCCGATGAGAGCTCCACCGACTCCTCCTCCGACGAGGATGCCACCAACATCGCCGTCACCAAAGGCCTCCTCTTCCCCACGTCGGCCACAAGTGCCTCATGGCAAAGGACGGCAAAAAGAAGAAGGTAAAATCTAGAGCCTCCACTAAATATGCGACATCTAGTGATGAGAGTAGCTCTAGTGATAATGAAGATAATTTGCTCGCTCTTTTTGCCAACCTAAACATGCAACAAAAAGAAAAAATGAATGAATTGATAGGTGCTATTCATGAGAAGGATGAACTCTTGGATAGCCAAGAGGAATTCTTTATTAAAGAAAACAAAAAGCATGTTAAGGTAAAAAATGCTTATGCTTAGGAAGTAGAGAAAAATGAACACTTGTCTAGTGAGCTTAGCATTTGCCATGACACTATCTCTAACCTTAGAATTGAAAATGCCAAATTAGTTGCAAAGGTTGATAAATTAAATGTTTGTGATGATTCTCTTGTCAACCTTAAAAATGATAATGCTAGTTTGATTGCTAAGATTGACAAGTTGAATGAATCAATTTCTAGCCTTAAGATTGAAAATGACAAATTAATTTCTAAGGCCAAAGATTTAAATGTTTGCAATGTTTCTACTTCCAATCTTAGAAATGAAAATGCAATGTTACATGCTAAGATTGATGAATTAAATGCTTGCAAACCCTCTACATCTACTGTTAGTCATGTCTCTATTTGCACTAGATGTAGAGATATTAATGTTGATGCTATTCATGATCACCTAGCTTTAATTAAAGAACAAAATGATCATATAGCTAAACTAGATGCTAAAATTGCCGAGCATGAACTAGAAAATGAAAATTTTAAATTTGCTCGTAGCATGCTCTATAATGGGAGACGACCTGGCATTAAGGATGACATTGGCTTCCAACAAGGAGACAATGTCAAGCTTAATGCCCCTAAGAGATTGTCTAATTTTGTTAAGGGCAAGGCTCCCATGGCTCAGGATAACGAGGGTTACATTTTATATCCTGCTGGTTATCCTGAGCACAAGATTAGAAGAATTCATGCTAAGAAGACTCACTTTGTTTCCCATCATGCTTTTATGTATAAGAGTGAGGCTTCTAGCTCTAGGCAGTCTACCCATGTTAAAATGCCTAAAAGGAAATCTCCTATTGCATCAAATGATCATAACATTTCATTTAAGAATTTTGATGCATCCTATGTGCTTACTAACAAATCAGGCAAATTAGTTGCCAAATATGTTGGGGGCAAACACAAGGGCTCCAAGACTTGTGTTTGGGTACCCAAGGTGCTTGTTTCTAATGTGAAAGGACCCAAGAATGTTTGGGTACCTAAGAACAAGGCCTAAACTTGTTTGGTAGGTTTATGCATCCGGGGGCTTGTTGGGGACTTGTTCTCAAGTGCTATGAGTTAAGAACAAGGCAACATAGAAAATGTTAATCGTTAAAGTCCTTCGTCCTTCGAAGCATTATTTCCCTTAGGATGTAATGACTTGCGGACGAAGGTTATGAAGGACATACCTTCATATATTCATTAAACAATGACGAAGGATGAAATATAAAGAATATAAAAAACAACATGAACAATCATATGTTATTATCGGGCATAAACAAAAACATTGTTGAATTACAAGTGTACCTTCAATCGGAAGGAGATGACAGTACAGGCGTGACGCAAAAAGCGAATGCCAAGTCAGCGTGAACAGTACGGGGGTACTGTTCACCTATTTATAGGCACGGGACGCAGCCCATACAAAATTACATTCATGCCCTTTACATTTGATAATAATTCTATGGTATTCTATCGAGGTCTGAATAGCCTTTTCATCTTTAAGTCGGTTTCATTTTCTGCAACCACGCCGAAGCTTTCCTGCTGACACCTTCGGCGTTGTATCAAGACCTTCGTATTATCCTGGTCTTCCCCTGGCGTGATGACGACTTGAGTTCGAAGGTACCTGCTCACACATTATACTTCCAGAAATACTGTTAAATCCTGTTTTTGAGGACCTTCGGATGCCGAAGGTCCCCAACAGTAGCCCCTCGCAATATTAATTTGTTTAAAATAACGAATTTAAATTGCGACGCGAACGAAGGCTTTTCGCCGAAGGTCCGAAAAAACACCTTCCCTTTGCTAGAATAGCAACAATCACTGACAAGCGGGATCTTTGAATTTTCAACGCGTTTGGCGTATAAATACGGGCATACCGCAAACTCATTTGACACGCTTTCTGGCCGACTGCTCTCGCTTACTCAATTTTTAGCTCTTGTGCACTACGATTTGCTAAGCTTTTAGTTTTGAAGCTTCGGCTTTTAAAAATAGTTTTTTAGTGTCTCCGAAGATGTCCGAAGATAAGAAGACTGCTGCTGAGACGAAGCTGAGCCTCGACGAAGAGAAAAATTTGGGTTTTCTTATAGCGATGTCAAAGACCAACACAGAGAAAATTACCAAGGAGATTCTGGAAGGTTTATCTGAGGATACTGGTGACAGTGACAGCTATGATGTGGACAGTGGTGGTGAAGACTCCGAAGATCGTCCATGGCGACCAAGCTATTCAGTTTATGGTAAATCGACCATCAGAGAGAATCATCTTATCAACATGAAAGGAAGATATTTTCGGGATTTGTCCATTGTGAGGGCCGACGAAGGGGAGAAAACTTGCCCCCACCCTGAAGAGAATGAAGTCGTAGTGTACCGAAGCTTTTTAAAAGCTGGACTGCGATTTCCTTTGAGCAGCTTCGTTGTGGAGGTGCTGAAAATATTCGAAATCTATCTCCATCAACTTACCCCCGAGGCAATTATAAAGCTGAATATCTTCGTGTGGGCCGTGAGAAGCCAAGGTCTGAAGCCTGACGCAAAAAGCTTCTGCAATATACATGAATTATCATATGAAACAAAACCTTGGGGTAAGGAACAGTATCACAACAATTTTGGCTGCTACAGTTTCGTTTCTCGGTCCGGGTCAAGCTGCCCCGTGCCAACCTTTCGGAAGAGATGGCCCGGAGACTGGATGACAGAATGGTTCTATGTGAAGAATGATCTGACAATACGAGAAGATATCAAGGGTATAATCATGCGCCCTATTTGGCAAAGCTTCGGCCTTCGGAGGCCGAAGGTTGAAATGAATGAAACTGCCGAAGAATGCCAGAGGGCCTTCGGCGCAGTCTGCTCTTTCATCGGAACAAGAGACTTGGTTCAAGAGCATATTGCCTTCAGGGTATGGCCACTTGCGGAGAAATGGGAAATGCCACAAGAAACCGTAAAAGAGGCCGACGAAGGTGGACTTATCAGGTTGAAGTACACTTTTAAATTTGGAGATAAATTCGTCGAGCCAGATGACGACTGGTTAAAAAGTATTGAAAATTTAAGTGATGAACTGCTTGGGGCTTACTCAAAGGCCGAAGACACTGCAATGTCAGCAGCCTTCGGAGGCCGAAAGAAGAAGAGGCTGAATCGGGTATTCGATGCAATCGGGTTTGTCTACCCTGACTATTGCTATCCCATTCGAAGGCAGAAGAGGAAAAACACAACCTCTGCAAAAGAAGAAACTACAATTGCTCCTAGCGAGCCAGAACCGAAGAGAAAGAAGATAAAAGTCCTCACACATCGGCCGCGCTATATTGAACCAGCTTCGGTGCCTGAGTTTACTGGAGAAACTCCTCCGGCCACCGAAGCTGAAAAACCAACCGAGCCAACCTTGCTGTCAGAAGTCGCAGAAACGGCCGAAGTGCCAACAAAGACAAAATTGGAGCAATCAAAGGTTTTGTTATCAGAAACGAAAGAGAAGGCCGAAGCGCCGTCCACAGAAAAAATGGAAGAGGTAAAGGAAGCAACTGAGGGCTCCAAAACATCAGAAGTTTTGAGTCCTGCAGCAAACATTGAGACAGCAAAAAATCAAAAAGTGCCAGCCGTAACTCCGAAAAGAAAGAGAATGGCTAATGTGCTAGATGTACTGGAAACGATCAAATCTTCAAGCACACCTCCGAAGAAGGCTGCTGTCGCTCCTGAAACAACAACTGAAATTTCTTATTCTAAAGCTCCAGGGCAAGAGACTGAAGCCGAAGCTGGGCCCTCAGAGCCTTCAAAGATAAAATCCTTGGAAAGTGAGGCGGAAAAAATAACAAAGCCAACTTTTGTTGAAGAAACCGGTGTCATTGCCCCCGAAGCATCCCCGAAAGTTCGTGATTATATTCTTCGTCATGCTTCGGGGAAAAAAATTATCAGAAAAAGAAGAACAAGAGGCCCAGCACTACGCCCAAAAACTGAAATATCCAAAGGGGGCGTTAATATTCAATGGCAGTGGGGAAGACGACTTCTTGTATTGTCTCCCCGACAGCAAGGAAATTTCTGTCTGTCGGGAGATGAGCAGGAGCTTCGGATTCCCAACTTTAGAAGACGGACTTTCGGTGTTGTCAAAGAACGATCTGGCCGACAGCCTAGCTTACAATAGCTTAAAGGTGCGACAAATGAAATCCTTGTATTTTTTGCTGAGTTCAAAATTTTTTGTTTGTTTAAACCCATTAATGCAGACATATTTCTCTTTGCAGGGCCTGATACTCAGCAATGCCCTCAGGGCACAGAAAGATGCTGAGGACGAAGGGTGTTCTATAGCCCTGAGCAACCTTCGTTCCGAAGTTATTGAACTGAGGAGCGAAGGTCTCGAAAAAGATAAAATGTTGTACTCATTGATAAATAAAATAAAGGAGGACGAAGCTGCTTTTAAAAGTCAAGCTGAAGCTCAGAAGCGCGAAATTGAAGACCTTCGGAAACAACTGGCCAGAGCCAAGGAAGAACGCATACTTGAAGAAACAAAGCGTGAACTCAGCGATCAATGGGCAGATCACCTAGAAGTGACTGTTGAAGAGCTTCGTTCGTCCAAAAAGAGATGCTACAACAAATCTATAGATTGTGTTAAGAAGTTAAAGGCTAGCTTCGCCAAGGTCGGCGCATTCTCAAGTGAGGAAAACTTTTCAAGAGGCAATCCCGAAGGTGTCATTGAATGGATTGACCACGAAGCTGAAGCCTTCGAAGAAATTTTAAATAGCCGAGGAGATATATGTGCCTTCTCTGGCGCCAGAGGGATTGCCACCATCTTAGAGAAGAAGGGCTGCGAACATGTGAAAATTTTAGCTCAATCCGAAGCTGCTTTGCCCTTTGAAGATGCAAAAGATCCTTCGGCTGAAGCTAGTATAATTGGTGGAAATTTTTTTACTGATATCTGGGATAATGGTGGTCGAGAAATGGCCGGAGAAATTATTCGAAGGAGTGAAAAGGGCATTCACGATGCTAGAGAAGTAGCTGAGGCCGCTGAAAAGAGCGCAGAGGCCGAAGGTCAATTAGGTATTAACTAATAGCTTTTATCGTGTTGTAATCTTAGGTTTTAAGATTTGTTTGCGATTTGTAATAGCAATGTAGCCGTATCCTGTGTTGCTTCAGATCCGACTAAAGCGTCTTCGGGCCCTCAGCCGAAGGGAGACGACGAAATTAAAAAGATGGCTGAAGATATTATGGACGAAGTCGTCAACCGGCTCCTGAACGAGGCTGCAGAAGTCGTTTTGAGAGAAGATTAATTATTTTTGTAAAAACTTCTGAAATGTAATATAGTGTAACATTTTGTAACCCCAAATGTAATATACCTACTTTTGTTACTCAATTCTTTATGATGCATGAAACTTTATACGTACCGCTTTTGAGTCTTTGACGAAAAAACACCTTCCCTTCTTTTCATGCGTCGTGAAGAAGAATTTTTCTTTGTCACAACAATATCCAATATTCTGATGAATAATATCCAGGCTTCGTGTAAATATTTTCCGAAGCTACACTTCCGAAGATTAATGACGTATCTTTTTGTGACTATGATTTCTCCCTTTTTTCAAAGCATTCTTCTGTAAATTGATAATGTGTCCACCTCTTGTGCCATGTGCAAAATGATGTATGATGCTTATGCTATGCGAAATGATGCGATGATGTTATGTCATGTGAGATGATGTTTGTTCCGAAGATACATTCGTATCCCTGCAATAAAACACACAATCTTTTATAAGCCTCCCTTAGGAGCTTCTTCGCCTTTTACTTCAGCGGAATCAGCGTTTATTTTTCGCTGTAAGCCTCCCTTAGGAGCTTCTTCGCCTTTTACTTTCAGCGGTATTCGCGTTGACTTTTCGCGCTTCGCCTTTTACTTAGGCGGTATCAGCGTTGACTTTTCGCTGTATGCTCTGCATTCCCTTTGGAACGACTTTGGAGCAGAAAACTTACACTGCGCTCCCTTTGGAACGACTTTTTGTGACTTCAGCAACTTACTCTGCGTTCCTTAGAACGACTTTTTGTTGCTTCGAAGAATTTTCGATAGTTCGAAGGTCCTCTTTGTTATCATAAGCCTGTGAAGAAAATATATTTTCCTTGTAGGATTCAACGAAACTAATTACATGAAATCTAAACAATGTCCTTTATTACAGAAGATAAAACTGAATGAAAAAGATCGCTATTAAGGTAGGATATTTGTCAATAGATGTGCTTTGACTCTGGCACAGTGCTATTGACTGTACGAGCTTCGGACTGCTCTCTGAAGTCCCTCTGGTGTGGAGCATACTGGCTCCCTTCTGGCTGCTGGCCTTGTTGCAACGGAGGTGGAGGCGGAGGCTGTTGCCAAGAAGCTTGAGGCTGACTCGCCGAAGCAACAGAAACTGCAGGATGATTGCCCACATATTCTGGAATGTAGGGCGAATGATACGAAGCTGTATGCATGACTTGCTTCGGCTGAGCTTGTTGTGCTGCTGCTTCAGCTATTTCCTTTTGCTTCTGAATAGTAACATGGCACATCCTGGTAGTATGGCCTTTGTTCTCACCGCAGAATAAGCAAAAGATTCTTCTCGGTTGATCGCCAAATCTTCCTCCAAAGCCCCTGGCGCCTCTGCCTCTTGGAGCTGGTGGTCGGAAGGAGCTTTGCTGTTGTCCCGAAGTCTGTGAGGAGCATTGTGGCCTTTGCTGTTGGCTTCCTCTGTCATCACTTTGTGTAGAGTTATGAATTGATCTTACGTGCCTCGGGTAAAACCTCCCTCCGAAGCCCCTGGTCATTTCAGAAAACCTGAAAGCCTCCTTCCTTCTTTGGCGAAAATCATTATCGGCCCGTATGTACTCATCCATCTTATGGAGAAGCTTCTCCAAAGTTTGAGGAGGCTTCCTGGCGAAGTACTGAGCTGACGGACCTGGCCGAAGCCCCTTGATCATGGCCTCGATGACAATTTCATTGGGCACCGTCGGTGCCTGTGCCCTTAGACGCAAGAACCTTCGGACATACGCCTGAAGGTATTCTTCATGATCCTAAGTGCACTGGAACAGAGCCTGAGCAGTGACCGGCTTCGTCTGAAATCCTTGAAAGCTAGTTAGCAACAAGTCCTTCAGCTTCTGCCATGAAGTGATCGTTCCTGGTCGAAGGGAGGAATACCAGGTTTGAGCAACACTTCTGACAGCCATAACGAAAGATTTGGCCATGACTGAAGCATTGCCACCATACGAAGACACTGTTGCTTCGTAGCTCATCAAAAACTGCTTCGGGTCTGAGTGGCCATCGAATACAGGGAGCTGAGGCGGCTTGTAGGACGGAGGCCAAGGTGTAGCCTGCAGCTCAGCGGACAGAGGAGAAGCATCATCAAAAACAAAATTCCCATGATGGAAATTGTCATACCAGTCATCTTCGTTGGGGAAACCCTCCTGATGAAGGTCTTGATGCTGAGGCCTTCGGTGTTGCTCATCCTGAGCAAGATGACGAACTTCTTCAGAGGCTTCGTCTATCTGCCTCTGCAGTTCAGCTAGCCTGGCCATCTTTTCTTTCTTCCTCTGTACTTGTTGATGAAGCATCTCCATATCTCTGATTTCTTGATCTATCTCGTCCTCTGGTGGTGTCGGACTGACAGCCTTCCTTTTCTGGCTTCGGGCCTCCCGCAGGGAGACTGTCTCCTGATTGTGGTCCAGTGGTTGTAGAGCTGCAGCCCCAGTCGCCGAAGCCTTCTTCGGCGCCATAACGAAGGTTTATGACCGCCGAAGGTGTTCAAAAAACTGAGAGTGGAAGTGAGTTCACCGGAGGTGGGCGCCAATGTTGGGGACTTGTTCTCAAGTGCTATGAGTTAAGAACAAGGCAACATAGAAAATGTTAATCGTTAAAGTCCTTCGTCCTTCGAAGCATTATTTCCCTTAGGATGTAATGACTTGCGGACGAAGGTTATGAAGGACATACCTTCATATATTCATTAAACAATGACGAAGGATGAAATATAAAGAATATAAAAAACAACATGAACAATCATATGTTATTATCGGGCATAAACAAAAACATTGTTGAATTACAAGTGTACCTTCAATCGGAAGGAGATGACAGTACAGGCGTGACGCAAAAAGCGAATGCCAAGTCAGCGTGAACAGTACGGGGGTACTGTTCACCTATTTATAGGCACGGGACGCAGCCCATACAAAATTACATTGATGCCCTTTACATTTGATAATAATTCTATGGTATTCTATCGAGGTCTGAATAGCCTTTTCATCTTTAAGTCGGTTTCATTTTCTGCAACCACGCCGAAGCTTTCCTGCTGACACCTTCGGCGTTGTATCAAGACCTTCGTATTATCCTGGTCTTCCCCTGGCGTGATGACGACTTGAGTTCGAAGGTACCTGCTCACACATTATACTTCCAGAAATACTGTTAAATCCTGTTTTTGAGGACCTTCGGATGCCGAAGGTCCCCAATAGGGCTCAAGTTGGATCATTGATAGCGGGTGCACAAACCACATGACTGGGGAGAAAAGAATGTTCTCCTCCTACGAGAAAAACGATGATCCCCAAAGAGCTATCACATTCGGGGATGGAAATCAAGGTTTGGTCAAAGGACTTGGTAAAATTGCTATATCTCCTGACCATTCTATTTCCAATGTTTTTCTTGTAGATTCTTTAGATTACAACTTGCTTTCAGTTTCTCAATTATGCAAAATGGGTTACAACTGTCTTTTTACGGATATAGGTGTTACTGTCTTTAGAAGAAGTGATGATTCAGTAGCATTTAAGGGAGTATTAGAGGGTCAGCTATACTTAGTTGATTTTAATAGAGCTGAACTCGATACTTGCTTAATTGCTAAGACTAATATGGGTTGGCTCTGGTATCGCTGACTAGCTCATGTTGGGATGAAGAATCTTCATAAGCTTCTAAAGGGAGAACACATTTTGGGACTAACCAATGTTCATTTTGAGAAAGACAGGGTTTGTAGCGCATGTCAAGCAGGGAAGCAAGTTGGTGCCCATCATCCACATAAGAACATCAAGACGACCGACAGGCCGCTTGAGTTACTCCACATGGATCTATTCGGCCCAATAGCTTACATAAGCATCGACGGGGGTAAGTATTGTCTTGTAATTGTGGATGATTATTCTCTCTTCACTTGGGTATTCTTTTTATAGGAAAAATCTCAGACCCAAGAGACCTTAAAGGGATTCTTGAGATGGGCTCAAAATGAGTTTGGATTAAGGATTAAGAAAATAAGAAGCGACAATGGGACGGAGTTCAAGAACTCACAAATAGAAGGCTTTCTTGAGGATGAGGGCATCAAGCATGAGTTCTCTTCTCCCTACACACCTCAACAAAATGGTGTAGTGGAGAGGAAGAATAGAACTCTACTTGACATGGCGAGGACCATGCTTGAAGAGTACAAAATACCGGACCGGTTTTGGGCCGAGGCGATTAACACCGCCTGCTACTCCATCAACCGGTTGTATCTTCACCGAATCCTCAAGAAGACATCATATGAACTTCTCACCGGTAAAAAGCCCAATGTTTCATATTTTAGAGTCTTTGGTAGCAAATGTTTTATTCTTGTCAAAAGAGGTAGAAAATCTAAATTTGCTCCTAAGGCTGTAGAAGGCTTTTTACTTAGTTATGACTCAAACACAAGGGCATATAGAGTCTTCAACAAATCCACTGGATTAGTTGAGGTTTCTTGTGACATTGTGTTTGATGAGACTAATGGCTCTCAAGTAGAGCAAGTTGATCTTGATGAGCTAGATGATGAAGAGGCTCCATGCATCGCGTTAAGGAACATGTCCATTGGGGATGTGTGTCCTAAGGAATCCGAAGAGCCTCCACAAGCACAAGATCAACCGTCATCTTCCCTTCAAGCATCTCCACCAACCCAAGATGAGGATCAAGCTCAAGGTGATGAAAATGAAGATCAAGAGGATGAGCCATCTCAAGATGAGGACAATGATCAAGGGGGAGATAACAATGATCAAGACAAGGAAGATGATCAAGAAGAACAGGGTCAAAGACCGCCACACCCAAGAGTCCACCAAGCGAAACAACGAGATCACCCCGTGAACTCCATCCTCGGCGATATTCATAAGGGGGTAACCACTCGATCTCGTGTCGCTCATTTTTGTGAACATTACTCTTTTTTTGTCTTCTATTGAGCCATACAGGGTGGAAGACGCATTAAGAGATTCGGATTGGGTGTTGGCAATGCAAGAGGAGCTCAACAACTTCACGAGAAATGAGGTATGGCATCTTGTTCCACGTCCTAACCAAAATGTTGTAGGAACCAAGTGGGTATTCCGCAACAAGCAAGATGAGCATGGTGTGGTGACAAGGATCAAAGCCCGACTTGTAGCCAAAGGATATTCACAAGTCGAAGGTTTGGATTTCGGTGAAACCTATGCACCCGTAGCTAGGCTTGAGTCAATTCACATATTACTTGCCTATGCTACTTACCATGGCTTTAAGCTTTACCAAATGGACGTGAAAAGTGCCTTCCTCAATGGACCAATCAAGGAAGAGGTCTATGTTGAGCAACCTCCCGGCTTTGAAGATAGTGAATACCCTAACCATGTGTATAAACTCTCAAAGGCGCTCTATGGGCTCAAGAAAGCCCCAAGGGCATGGTATGAATGCCTGAGAGATTTTCTTATCACTAATGGCTTCAAAGTCGGTAAAGCCGATCCTACTCTCTTTACTAAAACCATTGAAAATGATTTATTTGTATGCCAAATTTATGTTGATGATATCATATTTGGGTCTACTAACAAATCTACTTGTGAAGAGTTTAGTAGGATCATGATTCAAAAATTTGAGATGTCTATGATGGTGGAGTTGAAGTACTTTCTAGGATTTCAGGTCAAGCAACTCCAAGAAGGCACCTTCATCAGCCAAACCAAGTACATACAAAACATACTTACTAAGTTTGGAATGAAGGATGCCAAGCCCATCAAGACACCCATGGGAACCAATGGGCATCTCGACCTCGACACGGGAGGTAAATCCGTAGATCAAAAGGTATACCGGTCGATGATAGGATCTTTACTCTATTTATGTGCATCTCGACCAGATATTATGCTTTCCATATGCATGTGTGCAAGATTCCAAGCCGATCCTAAGGAAGTTCACCTTAGGGCCGTGAAAAAAATCTTGAGATATTTAGTTCATACACCTAAGTTTGGTCTTTGGTACCCCAAGGGATCCACTTTTGATTTAATAGGTTATTCAGATGCTGATTGGGCAGGGTGTAAAATTGATAGGAAGAGCACATCAGGGACTTGTCAGTTTCTGGGAAGATCCCTGGTGTCTTGGGCTTCAAAGAAACAAAACTCAGTAGCTCTTTCTACTGCCGAAGCCGAGTATATTGCCGCAAGCCATTGTTGCGTGCAATTGCTTTGGATGAGGCAAACCCTTAGGGACTATGTCTACAAATTGAGCAAAGTCCCTCTCCTATGTGACAATGAGAGTGCAATCCGCATGACGGATAATCCCGTTGAACACAGCCGCACTAAGCACATAGCCATTCGGTATCACTTTTTGAGAGATCACCAACAAAGGGGGGATATCGAGATTGCTTATGTTAGCACCAAAGAACAATTAGCCGATATCTTTACCAAGCCATTAGATGAGAAAACCTTTACCAAACTTAGGAATGAGCTAAACATTCTTGATTCTCGGAACATTGATTAATACTTTGCACACATAGCTCATTTATATACCTTTTATCATATCTCTTTTATGTCTACGACTAATATGTTTTCAAGTGTATTCCTATGCTAAGTCGTAAATTGAAAGGGAAATGGAGTCTTCGGCGAAGACAAGGCTTCCACTCAACTCTATCGGTATTATTTACCCTTCGCCGTCACTCCTCACCGCTCTCCACTTTGGTATAATCTTCACTCATGTTCATTTTTACCATTGGGAGAAAGTAAAAAGGGCTCATATTTCACTCACAAAGTATCCGTTTTTGGCGATTCATGCCAAAGGGGGAGAAAGTATTAGCCCAAAGCAAAAGGACCGCACCATGCAAAAGGACCGCACCACCACCAATTTCAATTTTTTTTAAAAAAGTTTTTAATTGGTATCTTATTTTTGATATATTTCAAATTGGTATGACCACTTTCAAATATTTGGTCTTCTTTCAATTGGTAAAACCCTCTTGAACACTAAGAGGAGAATTTCATTGAGGGAGAGTTTTGTTTAAGTCAAAGGAAAAGCATTTGAAACAGGGGGAGAAAATTTCAAATATTGAAAATGCTTCTTGCAATCTTATTCATATACCTTTGACTATTTGCAAAAGAACTTTGAAAAGATTTTCCAAAAGAATTTGCAAAAACAAAACAAGTGGTGCAAATGTGGTCCAAAATATTAAAAGAAAGAAAGCAATCCATGCATATCCAGTGATAGTATAAATTGGTTTAATTCCAAGCAACCTTTGCACTTACCTTATGCAAACTAGTTCAATTCTACACTTATATAATTGCTTTGGTTTGTGTTGGCATCAATCACCAAAAAGGGAGAGATTGAAAGGGAAATAGGGTCAAACCTTTTCCTATAATGGTTTTGGTGGTTGAATTGCCCAACACAAATAATTGGACTAACTAGTTTGCTCTAGATTACATGTTCTATAGGTGCCAAAGGTTCAGCACAAACCAATAAAAAGATTAAAGTTAGGATTCAAAAGAAAGGAGCAAAAGAAACCGAAGGGAACCCTGGTCTGGCGCACCGGACTGTCCGGTGTGCCACCGGACAGTGTCCGGTGCACCAGGGTGGATCGACTTCAAACTCTTCACCTTCAGGTTTCTGAGGCAGCACTCCACTATAATTCATCGGACTGTCTGGTAGGTCACCAGACTGTCCGGTGCACCAAGCGGAGCAACGGCCGCCAGAGCAACAGTCAACTGACAACTGAACAGTGCACGGACAGTTCGCGCAGAGTCAGAGCAGGCGCCAGAAGGCGCACCGGACAGTGAACAGTGCCTGTCCGGTGCGGCACCGGACTGTCCGGTGTCCCAATATGTCAGAGCTCCAACGGTCGAAACCGTCAGAACCCTAACGGTTGGGTGACGTGGCTGGCGCACCGGACTGTCCGGTGCGCCCATCGATAGCAGCCCTCCCCAACGGCTGTTTTGGTGGTTGGGGCTATAAATACCCCCAACCACCACCATTCAAGGCATCCAAGTTTCCAGTATATTGCATTCAATACAAGAGCTCTAGACTTCACTCCAATACACAAACAAGAGATCAAATCCTCTCCCAAGTCCAAAATCACTCCAAACACATAGTGACTAGTGAGAGAGAGATTTTTGTGTTCATTTGAGTTCTTATCGCTTGGATCACTTTTCTTCTTCCCCATTCTTCTTCTCAAGACATTTGTAATCAAAGCAAGAGACACCAATTGTGTGGTGGTCCTTATGGGGTCTAAGTGACCCATTTGATTGAGGAGAAAAGCTCACTTGGTCTAAGTGACCGTTTGAGAGAGGGAAAGGGTTGAAAGAGACCCGGTCTTTGTGACCACCTCAACGGGGAGTAGGTTTGCAAGAACCGAACCTCGGTAAAACAAATCACCATGTCATCCGCTTTATTTCTTGGTCGATTTGTTTTCGCCCTCTCTTTCGGACTCGGTTTTATTCTAACGCTAACCCCGGCTTGTAGTTGTGCTTAAAGTTTGTAAATTTCAGATTTGCCTATTCACCCCCCCCTCTAGGCGACTTTCAGGTAGGTTCTGGGACACATGATCTTGCCTAGATGATCACGTTGATCGAAGGCGATCTAGATCTCCATCCCACAATGGTGCAGAGGACTAGATGGTTCCGCTGCGTCCACCTCTTGGTTGCTTGGTTTGTGATGGCTCGGTACCACTTCCATAGTTCAGATATGGCTCAGTGATGTACCATCGTGTCGTCGTGGCTTGATAGTACTAGGTCGGCTCTTCCTGAGGGTCGGCTATCATCTTGCTAGGTTGCTCGGCGGGCAGGTTGGTCGACAACCCCACCTCGCTAGGTTGGTCGGTAGCCTCGCCTCGCTGGGTTGCTGGGCGGGTAGGTTGCTCAATAGCCCCGCCTCGCTGAGATGCTCGGCGGACAGGTTGTGTTACACCCGGATTTAAGGGGCAAACGCGGGTGCGTCTCAAATGTGTGCTAGGATCAAGTCTCACACATACGATGACTCATGGTACAGAAACGAATGTCACATCTTTACTATATAATAAAAGTTCCATACAAAATAGCTAAATAATTACATCATATGAAGACAACAATCCCACAACCATAGTTGACTGGGAGACGACAACCTAGACCTCTCACAAACTCATCGCGACATCCTTCATACTCCTCATCTTGCGGTACCTGTTCTTGACCTGAGGGGGATGTGAGTACAGCAAGGGTGAGCTCACATACGTTCATCGCTCAACAAGTTGTGGGGAATCATGTGCATGAGGTCACTTACGGTGGGGGCTGATGTGAAGTCTAAGGCTTACCAAAGAAGATGGTTAAAATTGAGCATTGCTTTTAAAGTTGGTCAAAGTTTTATTAGCAGTTATTAAGTATAAATAGATACCAACCCAATTAAATAATAGATCACAATTAATAATGATCCCACAATGCAATGCAAATGAAAGATTAATTATCATTCCATAAGTTAATCATGTGAGGGTCCAAGCCGCTCATGACCGTGAGCACGACTGATACACCATTTTTACACTCTACACATGTTGCACATCTTTATCCACAAGACATGTTTCCTGTTTAGCCAGGGTTAGCTAGACCCTTAGACACTTTCAAGGTGAATGGCAAGGGATCCACTGTTAGCCCTTTACAAAGTTCCACTAGAGGAGAGATCTGCTACGAATTCCGGGCCGAATGCGATGTAGGAATTCCTCGTTCAGAAAGCTAAAAAGACAGTCTGACCCGAGGATCTCCCTACACCTGCACAAATCCACCCCTCTTGCCCCTTTTTGGAAAGGATTAACTAACACTAGCTTTCCTAATCATTCAGCTAAGGGTGTCCCGTTCCACCCTTGTGGTAGCACTGTTTTCCTGGGTGGTCGCTCCATGTTCCATTTAATATAATAATCTTAACATGAACTATAATTAAACCAACAATATTAATGGAACATGATCATAATTTAATATAACATTAATCCCAAAACCAGGTAGAGCAATAGCGAGTCTACCCAACAGTTCATTTGTTTGCAAGGTGTGGGGTAAACAAAACTAGGAAAACCTATTAGGTCCCATCAAATTAACCTAAGCATGTCATAGTGATTAACAGTTCATTATTAGGTAAAGAAGAGTGATCAAGGGCACAACTTGCATGTGACTTGAGATTCTAGGTATTTCACCAAGTGGGTCTTCAGATTTTTCGTGACCTCATTGCTACTCGTAGCAATACATACAAATAGACAATGAGTACATAAAAATAACATTACACCAAACATGAGAACAAACCACGTAGGATTATTCTACGCGCTCCTACGAGATTGTAGGTTTGAGAGTGACTAAAATTGGAGTTACACTGGAAAAGATATGGTTTTCTAGAGGTTTAGGTGATTAAGCAATAAAATATTATCATAAATTATGTGATATAACAAAATAATATTCGCCACTGCGTGGACAATTTTATTACAAAGCCAACACAACTGGAACGGGTTAAATCGGAGAAAATATGGATTTACTAAGATTTAGGAATACTTTTATACTAAAACTCATTTCCAGATTAAGTTTTATAATTTTATTAGCGCCAATGGACAGCGGGTGCAAATATTATAGAATCTAGGGTAAAAATCTTAAAGGTTTGGACCTAAGTGAAAAAGGATCTTTCTATTTACATTGACTGCGAGTTCATTTGTGACAAGTCGAGGGTCTCTTTAATAAAAATGTATACGACCGAAGGGGTATCGACGCTTTCCAGCCGATGGATCTTAGATCATCGGTTCGTAACAGATTGCGAACTGATATTCTATATCAGCGGTCGGATCACGAATCAACGCTCGATATTCAAGGAACTCGCGATCTATTCCAGGCCAATGGATCTGGGATCTACGACCCATGATCAATCATGAAACGGTACGCCCAGGATCCGATCTCAGCCGCGAGCTAAAGTATAAATGACACGGATAAGGAGATTCAACCGGTACACGCTGTTCTCGTCACAAAACAGACGACCACCCTCCATCTTCCTCACCCGATGCCAGGGCATGGCGACGGTGCCCTACACCATGGCGGCGGCCATCGCCGGCGACACACCAACTCGCTCCCTGATGCTCTATTCTCTAATCTGAAGCGTTCTACACGATACCCGAAGGCTTGCAAACTAGTCAAGAGTGACTTACCGTCGATTGACGTCGCAACGACCTCTACCCCCCACCTGGTGGCGAAAGACAAACTACAAGCGTTCTACACGATACCCGAAGGCTTGCAAACTAGTCAAGAGTGACTTACCGTCGATTGACGTCGCAACGACCTCTACCCCCACCTGGTGGCGAAAGACAAACTACGATGAGTAGAGATGAAAACGGTTTCGGAATTTTTCGGTTTTCCGAAAACCGTTTTCGATTTTTTTCGATTCAGTTCACCGATATCAGTATTTTTCGAAAACGGAATCGATTATCGGAATTTTAAATCAGAACCGGTATCGAAATTGGTTTGACACTTTACCGTCCGTTTGGTTCGGTTATCGATTTTAATCGGAATTTACCGACTTTAGATCTCAGAATTTACCGAAAATAAAAAATAAATTAAATTAGTTTAAATAAAGAGTTGAAGGCCTATACCTGCTTCCCACTCTAGCGTCCTCTGTCTCCTTATATATAGATGAACTTGTACCTATATGTTGTTTGGCTGGGCGAGGTGGAACTAAATGAATGTTGAACCTGTACACCAGTGCCTCACGCTACTGCCGAGCGTTTAACGGGCCGTGTCCTAGCTGGGCTGGAATATGTGTCGTGCGCGTGTATATAGCTAATTGCTTGTTGGCTATTGCGTTCTATTTTTTGGTTGGCCCATGCTTGATATATGTCGCGCGCGTGTGTATATATATATATATTGTGTATATATTTTATGTATTGTATTTATTTATAATATTGAGCTGCTTGAATGACTAGATACATTTTTTAACATAGTTGGAGCAAAAAAAGGTTGAACATTGACTTTGTGAACTTGTGATCTTCACGAACTTATTATATTATGAATTTATTATATTCGAATTGTGGACTTGCCTCTTTGATGTATTGTGAACTTGTTATATTGATTTGTTTATCGATCGTATTTTAGATTCCGACCGTTACCGATGTATTTTCCGCGCCGAACTTCCGTTTTTGATGTTTCCGAAATACCGATATCGTTTCCGTTTCCGATAAAAAATATAAAAACGGAAACGGTTTTATCGTTTACCGATCGTTTCCGACCGTTTTCAACCCTAACGATGACCAATCCCGGGCCACATATGGATTCCCGAGCTTCACAACTCTAAACCGATCGACACCACTCTATGAAAACCGATCGATATTAAACCAATGCAAAATGAAACGAAAAGTTGATGCATTTCAATTCCAAATAGATATTGACTATAAACAGTGAAATCTACGAGGATGGCCTATTTGCAAATGAACGCTCCACATGGCCCGTTAGAATGGCTGATGGGACCGAAACACGGATTAATAAGTTCAGAGACCGGAGATGAATTTTACTGAATGGAGGATTTTCATTTCCATTCGAATCGCGCGACCGACGACGGCGCAGAAATGGATTTTGGCAATATCGTCACCGATGAGTTGCATTGCATCGGCCATCCGCTGTCTGTCTCGTGGTACAGGACGGTTGCGCCGCCGGTTCTGGCGGCTGTTGCTGTCTCGTGGTGCACGCTTCTCGGCTTCCGTGATCACGTGAAAATCGACCGGCCGGCGGAGCAACAGGCACACTTCTCTGTTACACCGTGGTTCTTTTCTCGTGGTGCATGCATCTGCGTTCACCCTTAAACCAACCAGAACATTGCCCTTTACTGTGGAAAAGCGACAGGTGGTCTGGTAACCTTCATTCAGGTTTAGGCATCCACGTGGAGACCGTGTCGCGCCGCGCGCGAGCCATCCGCGTCTCGTCTCTTTCACGTGGTGGTGTCTGTGTTACGCCACGTGACCTCGGTCGTTCTACTTACATGTATACTAGTTAAAATTAGAGCTTCCATCAACAACAATATTTTCGGTAAAACAATGAGTTGCTTCATAGCCACCAACATTTTGCAAGATAGATTTCCCATAATTTCAATGCCTTCTTCAAGATCAAATCGAAAAGTGATTGCTATAAAATAGAGAAACAACTACCACGATAATCAATCAGTGTAGCCATCAAAATGGTTGAAAAGATCTAAATTCAAAGAAGTTACCAACTTTAATGAAACAAGATCATGTCCATCCATGAAAATTCAAGAGCTTCCATGAGAATTTGGAGAAAAATTTCACAAAAAAATAGAGAGAGTTGGGGAAAGGCGTCTCCTTGATGAGTGTGCTCGAGATGGGAGGGAGCGGTATGGGCTGTGGGGTTTTGTACAATACAATATCACTGTAGCTCAAGCCAATAACCAACAATCCTTGATCAACCAATAATCTGGCAGTTACTTACCACTGTTGGCTCAAGCCATCAAACAATAGTGATAAACCTGATATCACTACCAGTTTGTAACTTAAACTAACAATTATAGATCACTGCCAATTTATGGTTTAAACCAAAAGTGATGTGAACCTTCACTATGGTTTTAAGGTCCCTAATGATTTTAAGGTTTTCAAATTTAAAACTACTAAAGAAGGGTTATCAATGCCGATGCAAAGAAACGACAATGAAGGATCGACAATGAAGATCAGTCCTGTAGTAGTGATATATTCTGAGGCTAAATAAGAACTTTTCTCTAGAAAATGGCCTAGAGGGATTAGATTAAATTTTTTACTTCTTAGAAGTCAATTCCAAAAGTTACTTATTTCTTTCACCTTTTATTTTTTCACCAAAAGTCAATATACAATTTAGACAAATGGAGCCTTAGTGCACCTGCTAGCTCTAAACTAGTAGTGGAGAGAGACTAAAAATCTTTGAGCTAGCATGAAGAAAAGAGCTAAACCTTTTAGGTGTCCCAATAGACCAAGAATATAATTCCTCTTTCTCTCTTGATATGGGAAAAATATATAAATAAAAGACATCTTAGATGTAAGTCATACAATATGAGATGTCATCTAAGAGCTAGCACTTGACCGACTCATAATGTTGAAGCTGACCTAGTTCACAACTCTTTTCTTGTCTAGGTGTATGTTGTGTTTTCATTGCCAGGTGTTGAATAACTCGAGGTTAAGGTCCCATATAATCCTAAAATGGTGCCAAATACAAATGAATTACAAAACAATCTAACAAAAATCTCTAAATATTATGGAAAAATTTTGTAGAGTGATAATTGCATGAATTGGCGAAGTTTACCCCACAACCAAATATAATGGTTATAGAGTATCTATGTGTTAGAAAATGAACACTACTGAAGAAAGTGGCTTCACCCGTTAGCATTAGTACTAGTTGAGTTAAAACTAGCACTGATGCAAGTACTAACTATCGAGACCTTAGGAGGAGTATTAGTATCATTTGCTGACTTCAACCGGTACTAATGTCCGTTCTTTAATACCGTTGGAGTCATCAACCGATATTAATCTCTCAAGCATAGATTAGTACCGGTTGGTGGCTCAAACCGGTATTAAAGATTTCACTTCAGTACCGGTTAGAAACACCAACCGATAATAAAACTGGAAGAAACTGTAGTACCAGTTGGTGGCAAAAGAACTACTAAATGGTATCCTTTAATCTATTGATGATAAAAATAGGTGCTAAATAAAGGGCCTTTGCTATCAAGCGGTTTGAAGCTCTTCTAGAGTGAAAATAAAAGGAAAGCATCTTCTTTCTAATTATAACTAGCTCTATGTCACAGTGGTAAGGAGGAAATAAGCAAAACTCTAGGCCTTGAGTTTAAATACCAGCATTGCACACGCGTATATTTCACGCGAAAATCATATTGGTTGAAGCCACTAACCGATAATAATGAGTCGTCCTTTAGTACCATAGGTAATCTTGATAAGCTATAATACCAAATTTATGCTGAAGTAGTTGGTGACCCCATAGTAGACACTAGTTCATGGGCTGGTTTCCTATAATGTTTAGTATGCCTTTTTCGAGGTCTACTGTAGCTTATATTTTTTCAATCAAACAGCTAGCTAGAGTTCCGGAGTGCTATTAACGGGAGCCTATATATGGAGACGTTTTGCACCCATGAGGCTCACAACAACTTAGCATAACAAAAGCCCTTGCCCACGCCATGACGCTCAGCAAGAAGCAAGGCGCAGGCACTGATCAGCAGGCCTTGCTGGATGCTCAGCTGCAGCTCTGGCACCACACCATCGCTTTTGTCAAGTCCATGGCGCTCAAGGCCGCCGTAGACCTCCGCATAGCGGACGCCATCCACCTGCACGGCGGCTCAGCCACCCTCTCGCAGATAGTCACCAAGGTCACACTCCACCCGTCCAAGATACCATGCCTGCGACGCCTCATGCGCGTGCTCACTCTCACCGGCGTCTTCAGCGTCAACTCCGGCGCCGTTGTCGACGAGCCCGTTTACGGGCTCACGCCGGCGTCTCGCCTTCTGGTCGGCCCGGGGCTGAACCAGACCCCGTTCCTGACCTTGATGCTCAGCACTTTCTTCGTGTCCTCCTTCCTCGGCCTCGACGAGTGGTTCCAGCACGAGACGGGTCCGTCCCCGTTCGAGCTGGCCAATGGCCGGGACATATGGACCCTGTCCGGCCACGACGCGAGCTTCGGCAAGCTCTTCGACGACGGGATGGTCGCGGACAGCGGTTTCATCATGGACGTCGTGGTCAAGGAGTGCGGCGACGTGTTCCGAGGGGTCGGCTCCCTCGTCGACGTCGCCGGCGGGCTCGGTGGTGCCACCCAAACCATCGCGAAGGCTTTCCCGGACGTGGCGTGCAGCGTGCTGGACCTCTCACACGTCGTCGCCAATGCTCCCACCGACACCACCGTGAAGTACATCGCCGGCGACATGTTCGAGAGCATTCCGTCGGCAAACGTTGTCTTCCTCAAGGTATAGTACGCCCATGTATATAATCGTGCTCTCGGTCAGGATCATGATGATATTAATTGTGACTATATGAGTCACCTCCATTTATTTGGTTCCTTCGTTCCAGTGGATTCTGCATGACTGGGGTGATGCCGAATGCGTGAAGATACTGAAGAACTGCAAGAAGGCTATAGCGTCTCAAGAAGAAGGGAAGGTAGTGATACTGGATATGGTTGTTGGAGCAGGGTCATCCGACGAGAAGCATGTGGAGACGCAAATCGTATTCGATCTCTTTATGATGTTTATCAATGGCACTGAGCGAGATGAGACGGAGTGGAAGAAGATCATTTTCGAAGCCGGGTTTAGCCGTTACAAGATCATACCTGTTCTCGGTGTTCGGTCGATAATCGAGGTCTACCCATAAAAATCTATGCAACTCAAGTATACTGTATGCGTGAATAATCTGCGAGTGAAATCAAAACTAGGTGTGAAGAAGTGAGTATACTGTATGCACGCGTGAATAAATCTGCGTGTGAAAAACTAGGTATGATGAAGTGTTGTGCCATGTGCTTGCTTTATTTAGTTGCTAAATGTATCGCATGTACTCTTGTCTGTTCTAAATTATAATAAAATGTAAAAGCTTTGAGCCTTTTTAAAGATAAACTAACAGTTTATATGTAAATGTCTAACAAAAGTCATATACGTAAAAAAAGACGTCTTATAATTTGAATTGAAATGGAGAGAGTATCTATATTTCTTATATAATCCACCAGTGTTAAAACATCATTAAGTACACATAACAAATTACACCTAGCCAAATTCTATCGTTGAAACCGACGCTTCAGATCACTTCATTTACCTCCTCTCTTTTAATCAATCGCATTCCGCGGTCAGTGTTTTTTTGGATCAACCCTCATCCCTCACCTGCATCTAGCCCCACAGCCCCCGCCAACATCCCATCCCCGAGATCACCCTCACACGCCTCGTCTGGACGATTAACGCCGCCACCACCCCATTCCTGCATCTGCCTCGCCTAGACGAACACCCCTCCATGATCTCCCTCAGCGACGATGAGAGCACCTAGAGGGAGGGGATAAATAGGTGATCTTATAAAAATCAACTCTAAACAACACAAACTTGGTTTATAACGAGTGTTAGTGAAAGCTAAAATCAAGTTAGTATGAGTAGAGATGGAGAGACAAAGGAGAACTCTTCACTTGATTGCTCCTTTGAGATGTGTATCAAACTTAGGAGCAATAATACAATTGAATATGAGAACTTAAGAAGACGATAATCGCAATAAAGTAAATGGACAAGAGACACGACGATTTTATCCTGTGGTTCCGCCAATGTCTGCTCCACGTTGTGGTGACCTTCTTCGGTCAAGGGTTGCACTAAACCTCTCTCAAGTGATCTAAAGATCAAACTTGAGTACCACAATTGTCTTCCTTATATCAATTCCTAGTTGTGAGGAATCTTCATAAATTGGAGTCTCTCACTCCTTACACAAATTATCTCAATTAAAACGGACAAAGGATGGGAGTAGAAACACACACAAGAACACAATCGCAACAAAACACACAAGCCAAAAAGAGAGCGCAAGAATGAAAACAACAGAGTCACAACTCAAGAACACACTCAAATCTCTTTCTAATGAATCAACGACATGGTCGCAGAGTTTCAGAGCTATAATGTGCTCAAAGTATGCTTGTGTACTACTCCATGGCGCCTAGGAGGTCCTTTTATAGTCCCAAGGGGCCTAGGAGCTGTTAGAGCTCCATTTGGAATGCCTTGGTTGCCTTCTGTCCATGAGTGCACCGGACTGTCAGGTGCACACCGGACACTGCATAGTGCAACGGTCGTATATCTCTTGATTGGCTACTTTCTGCTTCTAGGGGACGCCAGATAGTTCGGTGGGTGGCACTGGACTGTCCGGTGCTCCTATTGATCGTTGGCTCCGGCTAACGTGTCAAGTAGCCGTTATACGGCTGGCACACTGGACTGTCCGACACTCCGCACGGACCGTCCAATGAATTATAGCAGAGGGAGTCTGCCAATTCCCGAGAGCAGCCCGTACGACCGGACTGTCACCAGACTGTCTGGTGGTTGGCACCGTACGACCCGGATGCTCCTTTTTTTCTGCCAAATCTCTTTTGCTCCTTTTTACTTGACTTCATATAGTCCCTAGCACTTACACAAATATGATTGGTACCTAAAATAAATGACTAAGCGCTAAAAGCATATATTTTTCACTTGGAACAACAAAGATTTGTAGTAATGCCCATTTCAAGCCTAAAAGTGTCTTTTTCTCAATTTGATTTAACTACATGTGCTCATGCTCATACAAGATAATGTTAGTCCAAATATAATGTGTGAGCATTTACTCACCAAAACAAAATAGAAATGGTCCAAGAGAACATTTCCCTTTCAATCTCCTCCTTTTTGGTGATTTATGCCAACACACCTAAAAACAACACAAGAGGTTATAACATGATCAAAGATGAATCAACTTTTGCAAATTGAAGTCAAATGAAATACCAATAGAATGTCTAGGATTTCGTATATTTGGATCATTTTGCCACCATTTGATTTATTTTCGCAATACAAATTCATTGTCTTACTTCTATGTCAAAACACTTAGTTTTAACAAATCAAAACATTTTTCAAGTCTAGTTTTGATTAAACATAAAAAACTCCCCCTTTTCCCATAATAAATATTTCTCCCCCACAAGAGAATAGTTTTGCAATAACAGTGTTTTGATCAAACATCAAATACTACACACAATAGTTTTTAAAATTCACAAGTGGTAGTTGATCCAGTAGTTTTGGCCTTAATTTCTCCCCCTTTGGCATTAAGCACCAAAACGAAGAAACTAGTGGCCTTTAAATCTCATTGCCTCACCAAAAATGCAAATTAAGAGCAAGAAGGCAATAAAAACCAAGGACAACTTGAACATGATACCGTTATGCAGTGGAAGCCTTGTTCGTTGTTCAAGTTCACCATTTCCCTTTCCATTCACCTTTGAGACCACCAAACCCACTTAAGCAAACATGCTAGTTTCAAAGGGCCAAGTTGTAGCATATCCTCCCCTAAACCTATTCATCATTTGCACAAGGACTTGTGAGGTTCAGGGATGATGTTTTACAACTTGAACACCAAAAGACACATTAAACTTAAAATGACATGATAAATACATAAAAATACATATATGTTATAGATCAATCCAAGTTCCACAAATCTAAGACATTTAGTCACCACACAGTTTACAAAATCTTTTCTCATCTAAAGGTTTGGTAAAGATATCAACTAGCTGGTGGTCGGTGCTAATATGACAAACATTGATATCTCCCTTTTGCTGGTGATCTTTCAAAAAGTGATGCCAGATGTCTATGTGCTTAGTGCAACTGTGTTCAACGGGATTATCCGCTAGGCGGATTGCACTCTCATTATCACGTAGGAGTGGGACTTTTCTCAGATTGTAGCCAAAGTACCGGAGGGTTTGCCTCATCTAAAGTAGTTGCACACAACACTGGTCTGCGGCAACGTACTCAGCCTCGGTGGTGGATTGGGCAACAGAAGTTTGTTTCTTTGAACTCCAAGACACCAGAAACCTTCATAGAAATTGACAAGTCCCTGATGTGCTCTTCCTATCAACCTTGCACCCAGCATAGTCAGAGTCGGAATGTCCAATCAAGTCAAAGGTAGACCCCTTAGGATACCAGAGCCCTATGTAAGGCGTACGAACTAAATATCGAAGAATACGCTTCACAACCACAAGGTGACATTCCTTGGGGTCGGATTGAAATCTAGCACATATGCAAACAGAAAGCATAATGGTTGGTCTACTTGCACAAAGATAAAGCAAGGATCCTATCATAGACCGGTATACCTTTTGATCTATGGACTTAACTTCTTTGTTGAGGTCCAAGTGCCCGTCTGTTCCCATTGGCGTTTTAGCGGGCTTTGCGTCCTTCATCCCAAACTTCTTAAGGATATCTTGGATGTACTTTGTTTGAGAGAAGTGTCACACCCGGATTTAAGGGATAAAACCGGGTGCGTCTCATATGTGCGCCAAAGAAGAACATCATATATAATGACAACGTGTATAGAGATAAATGTCACAAGTATCATTATTACATAGCAGAAGTCTTACAAAAATAAATTATAACAATAAAGCAAACTAAATATTATTCCTTGGCGTCATAAAGCTGACCGGGAGACGCCACCTAGATAAGCTCGTACTCTTCATTGTAGGCCTCCTCCTGGACTACATGTTCTTCTCCTGGGGGGGGGCTATATATCGCAAGAGTGAGATCACAAAATATCATAGCTCAACAAGTTGTGGGGAATAATGTGCATGAACTCACCAAAGGTGGGAGTTCATGTGAAGTGTAAGGCTGATCAACAAATAATGGTTAAAGCTGAGCATTGCTTTTAATAAGTTGGTCAAATTTTATTAGCAGTTACTAAATGTAAGTATATACCAAACCAAAGTAATAATAGATCAAAATTAAGAATAAACCACAATGCGATGCAAATGACTAGTTAAAATTTAATTCCATAAGTTACTCATGTGAGGGTCCGAGCCGCTCATGACCGTGAGCACGACTGATATACCAGTTTTACACTCTGCATTTACACACAAGTCATTTTACCTATCTGCCAAGGGGTCATATATCTCATACACCTCTACCAAGGAAGCGAGGCAGGGTAACACTATGAGGCATTTACAAAGTTCCACTAGCTTTAGAAAACCCGCTACAGTTTCTAGGGAGCGTAATGCAGGAATCCCCCATTTGACAGCCATCGCAGCAAAATCAACCCGAGAACCTCCCTACACCGACCACTCCCCTACTGCCCTTGCCCCTTTTGGGTAAGGTAGTCATCCACTAGCTTTCCTAATTAGTAAGCCAAGGGTGTCCCATACCACCCTTGTGGTAGCACTGTTTTCTCGGGTGGTCGCTTCATGTTCCAATTAACATAATGATCTTGTCATGAACAGTAAATAACAAATTGATAATAAAAGCATGATCATGAATAATGTGTATCTTAATACCCAAAACCACATAAAGCAATAGCAGGTACTACCCAAAAGTTCAGTGGTAAACAAGGTATAAAGATAGTCAAACTAGGGTGACCTATTGGGTCCCATCAAAATTAACCTATGCAGATCATAATGATTAACATGAACATTATTGGGTAAATAGAAGTGATCAAGAGCACAACTTGCCTTCAATGAGCTCTTGCTCAACAATCTCCACCTGATGAACACCTGGGTCCTCGGTCACTTGCTCGTCTACTCGTAGCAATACAAACAAACATGGTATAAGAGAAATTAACATCATACCAAACATGAGTACATAATACATGATAATGGTTTACGCATCGTAACGAGCTCGTAGGTTCGAGAATCACTAAATTCGGAGTTACGATTATCGCATTACGATTTTCCGAAGTTATGAAGTGTTTTGTATAGAATAAATTAAGTAGATAATTTTAATATATGTTTCATGACTAAACAGAGTTACCAAGTGATAAACAATATTAATGCAAAAATTATTGCCACTGGAATGGATTAAAAAGGAGTTAAAATGAATTTTGTAGTAATTAAACAAGTTCTGGAATTATTTTTGTACCAGAAAAGTATTTTCTATATTGTTTTATCCAATTTTCCTATGACTCTGGACTACGCACAATATTCCTGAGAAATGCAGAGGCGAACTTGTAACTTCTCGGGGCTCGATTTAAATTCTCCACAACAGCCGATGGACTGCGGGTTGAATCAGTGAAACTGCGAGGACTCTTTTATAAAATGGACGCGTCCGAAGGGGTATCGGGAGAATCGGACCGTCCGATCAGACCTCGGTGACCCCGATTAAATCAGGCTTGTAACGAAATGGTACACATCCATGGCCACTGGATCAAGGATCCACGGTCTGAAATCCTTCGCACCCCAATTCCACCCGGTCGCCCGATCATGATCCGAACGCCGAGATAGACTCAGCGAAGGGGGACACTCGACTTTCTAATCTAGACCGTTGTCTAAGGATCCAACGGCCAGTATTTCCTCCCGCAACACCGGGCACCAGCACGGTGGCGCGCGTGCAACCAACGGCGGCGGCAGCCGCCTGCGCTGGCCAATCCCGCCACCCATCGCCCAACCGACACGCGTACCGAGCTAAAATGAAGAGGGGACACTAGCGAGCATGTGGGTAGGGTACTTACCAACGATGGAAACGACGCCGGAGTTAACTATGGAGAATGGCGGCTTCTTGACGACGGTCACATGGCGGCGCGAAGCCTAGCGGTTTGTGGGCGCGGCCCACCCGGTGAGGTCAAGAAATCCCTCCCAAAGGCACCCAGCAAATCCCTCGGACACGGCCCCAAGGATGAGGAGGTTACAGACGCATGGTGCTGCTACGACGGCTTTGTAGGATTATGGGGAGGCTACGCTAGCGGTAAACAAAATTTTCAACCCCATAAAACCAAGAACTACTACGGTTATAGGTCATGGAATTACCACTAGACACGCAGGGCAGCGAAAGACGTCTCGATGTAGATAAACGCGTCGAGTAGTGCCTTGCAGTCGCCGACGTCCTCGCGTGGTTCGTCCTAGTGCTCCAGATGCAGCACCTCCGAGGTATCCACACGTACAGGGAGGAAGCGCCGTGTACCGAACTGCTAGGTTCGCGACGACAACTTCGCGAGGGCGAGAGGCGAGCAACTGCTCATTTGCTGGTGGCGAATTATGGTTAGCCTAACTGCGCCCCAGCCCTCATTATATAGGCATTATGTTGGGCTTCTGACTCTGAGGCCCACCAGCAACCCTAAAGCCCAGTCTAATTTCGGATCTAATTCGAGTTAGGCCTCCTTCCCCTTAAGTGTGTGACCCTATAGGTTCACGTACAAATAGACATGGCCCGAGTACTCTTACTTGGCCCAATAATTGATAGTGGCTTCTAGCAAAACATGTCAACTCCTATGTGCACGTAAAGATCATATCAGACGAACCATTGCAACATCACGTATATGTTGTTCCCTTTGTCTCACGATATTTGGTCTGGCTCTAAGCTGACCTCTCTTTCTCGATACTGTAAATTGGAATCCTTTCAATGGTTAACTCTTAACCCTAGCATGGCCATGCATTTCTTGATCCAATCACTCGAGGGGCCCAGAGATATCTCTCTTAAGAAGAGAGGGACAAATTCCACCTTGACTGACCATGCCTCACAGCATACTTCCTGACAAACCCAAAACTACCTTTATAACTACCCAGTTACGGAGTAGCATTTGATAGTCCCTAAGTAGGTCAATCCACATCTTGAGAACATGCGACAATCTCAGGTCTAAGGACACAGTATACATGTTGCAAAAGAGAACTATATTACAATATCTCATATTGGGTCGGTCCAACCTCATGTCATACATGCGCCCACATTATTAGTTCGACATCTTCATGTCCATGACTTGTGAAATGTAGCCATCAACTAATATATGTGCTAGTCATCGACTCTGACCAGGGACATCATTTAGAATAACCATACAAGTAAAGAATCTCACAAACAATTCACATAATTGCTAATCAATACAAGGTGCCTTTCATGGATATTCAATTAAGTAATATATATATCATGCATACAAAGAAATATGTTCATCTCTATGATTATCTCTAGGGCATATTTCTAACAGGCTTCTCTTCTACTCTCTTTCTACACCGATGATGGCGGGCGGACTCGGCAATAGGAAGGAAAGCGAGTTTCGAACACAATGAAATGAGTGGAGAGGAGTGCTTTAACAGGCCTTTATCCCCCGGCGAGTTCGGTTGCTTCAGTGACAATCACAGCGAAGGCGGTGCGGATGCGTCGGCACTCTATTACACCGACACGCGGAGTCCACAGGGGAGGAGGTCTCCGCTAGGGTGGCCCCACTAGCCATTGACGAGCGGCGCGCGCCCGGAAGGCTGAGGAGTGGGCCTGGCATAGGTGGGACGGCCACGTGGGCCCGACCCAGCAGTGACCCAGGGCGACTGACCCTAACGGCCCACAAGTCGGCACCATCGCACTCATATGTTGGTCGGGCCGCGCTGAGGACGCCAGATGGGCCAACTGACCGGTTTTGGCCCACGCACAACCTTTTTTTTTTCTTTTTCTTTTCTTTTCCTTTTTCCTCCCCGATTTCTTTTCTTTTTATTTTTAAATTTCAAATTTGAATTCAAATTTTATTGTGAATCTTTAACTTAGATGAAATGTCTAATTCAACTACCAAGAGAAAATGATATCCCTACTTATAAATAAATTCTCCTTCATGTTGTATATTATTTCCCTTTTCCCTCTCTTTCTTTCCATGCTATTTTCATTTTTAAATCCTAATTTCAATTAGATGTTAATCCAAATTTCAACATTATTCTATTTTTATTACTATCATTATTATTATTAAATGCACAAACAAATAAACTCCAACATGATGCAGGGGTTATTTAGGTTTTATTAGAGAATTATTCACTTTAAATCCGTTTCTTAATAATTTTCATGAATAGAAGACCATACACATAAATATTCATCCCTCGTTTTATATTCCAAAAGTTGGGTATTACAAGAGGAACGTGAGGCCACCTAGAGGGGGGTGAATAGGTGATCCTGCAATAATTAACTCTAAACAAGACCAACTTGGTTTGTAACAAGTTTTAGTAGATACCAAAACCAAGTTGAGATGAATAGAGGTGGATAGAAGAAGAGAACCCTTCACTTGATTGTTCCTTTAAGATGTGTATCGAAATTAGGAACAATAACACAAGTGAAAATGTGAGAACTCTTGGGAAGAAAACAATCACAATAAAGACATGCACAAGTGACATGGTGATTTTATCCCATGGTTTGGCCAATGCCTACTCCACGTTGTGGTGACCTCCTTCGGTCAAGGGTTGCACTCAACCTCTCTCAAGTGATTTAAAGATCAAACTTGAGTACCATGATTTTTTCTTCCTTATACCAAGTTTTCCCTTTGTGAGGAATCTCCACAAGTTGGAGTCTCTCACACCTTACACAATTGATCTCAATCAAACACAAGAGTAAGGGGGAGAAGTGTCACACCCGGATTTAAGGAACAAAGCCGGGTGCATCTCATATATGCGTCAGAGAAGACAACACATATAATAACAGAGTGCATAGATATAAATGTCATGAATATCATAAATGTAGTTATTACATAGCGGAAGTCTTACAAAAGTAAATGATAAAATAAAGCGATCTATATATTATTCCCTGGCGCCACAAAGCTGACTGGGAAACGCCACCTAGATCAAGTCGAAAGCCTCAGTGTTAGGCGGCTCCTCTTCGACCACATGTTCTTCTCCTGTGTGTGTGTGGGGGGGGTGTGTAACACCCCGGGGTCCACAAACACCCCGGAATGCTACTGAACTACACATCTGACATCCATATATAAAATTTCGGCAGCATCTCCTTTGAAAGATTGCATAAACAAGGGGCAACAATGTATAAACATATATCATGACAAAAAAACATACTAAGCATTATTAATCTGCTAGCAAAGGAAAGTTAAACATAACGACATGAACTGAATTAACTAGTGCACACGACTAGAAAAAACAAACATCATTTGACATCGAGTTTCTAATTAAATCATGGCTGCAACTGGGCAGCGTTATTATAATAGTGAAGGTGGACGTGCTGCTACTTCCCTCATTCCCAACATGAATCAAGTACCTGCATTGAGTAATGCAAGAGTGAGATGATACATCTCAGCAAGCAAATTGTTTTGACGAGATATTTAAACCACAAATTGAATTAAACAACATTTTAAAGGAATCACAATTGATATCAGAAATACTTGTAGATATAGAACTCAATAGTCCCAATATAACCAATACCATCTCATTTCCTCGAACAACCACAATAGGTTGTATATCCCTTCCTTGCGTCAACAATACCTGCAGATATCACTTCAATGTATGCATAGGAATGCAATGTGTAGGTCATCTGCCCTCATACCTCTGTGAGTATAAAACCACATCATCTGCTAATATCACTTCAATGAATGCATATGAGTGCAATGCATATGTCCTCTGTCTTCATACCTCTAAGGGTATGAAGCCACATCGTATCCCTCCTCGGGCAACGTACGATGCTAAGTTGTACCGGTACGGTCGGACCATAGGTCACGACCAAACTTTAGATGCAAATGAATCATGTAATGCATATGGCATACTGCATTTATCAATATACTTCACTTCCTTCAGATACAAAACAAACCTCAAATAATACTTCATCTGCCTTCAGATACAATACAAACCTCAAATAATACTTTATCTGCCTTCAGGGGTGTAAATTAATCTCATGGGTTATACTTGAACCATAATCATCATTAATATATGATTGAGCATCAGTATAATACAAGTAAAGCATCACCATAGAGTTCAATTATGAACGAATTTCATAATTCTGAATATTAGAGTGTAGGCGATAAAAAACAACAAGTCAAAACGGTAGCAACCACCGCTACATTCACTTGCCTTTATCGAAGAAGAAAAATGTACTAGGCATAATCCGGAGTGTAGCCACCTGCTAGCGGGCATAAAACTTAGTACAAATATTTCACAAACATTTGCCAACAATCAACAAATCGCTCCTACACTTGAAACCAAGACCCGGTGGAAAGACTCCCACCCTGAACCACATGGCAAATAGCAGCAACGCTGTTTGTTAGTTTTGTATCTTTAAAATTATAATAGTGGTGATATCAAAAAAATACTCTAGGAGTATCTACACAAAATACTCTACAACTTCGGTATTCAATGGATAATTAAATTCTGTCATCTATAAGTTCTAAAACATCTGATAAGATAACTGTCTGAATCTGTTTTAGACAGCAGCATAGTTAACTTCAAAATTCAATATCTCCCAAACTACTCAACCAAAAAAATATGCAATTCTGCTGGCAGTAAAAACTTTTATCCCTCTACAAAAGTCTTCATAGTTGGAATAACCAATTCGACTATTTACTATATGAAACCCACCAGTGAACAAACCCGCTCATTTTTGTTAGGCAAACAGGAACAGCCACAGTAAAACAAACATAACTGGAGTTCCATAATTCATATGAATGCGCTCTTTAACAATATGGAAAGCTTATGAAATTGTATACAACTTCTTTTACAATACTAAAGTTTAATTCTGTGGATAAAATTGCCTAAATCTTAAGAGAACAGATTCTGCACAGAATTATGAGACTGAAAAATTGCTATAATCAAACTGCAATAACTTTTGATCTGATGTCTGATTGAGGTGTTTTTCGCGACCAAGGAAATATCTACAGATTATATACGACTCATAGACAGACTTTTTATTTTTTTGAGGCCACTAAGACCACTGAAAACTGGCATGAACAGAAACTGTTGAATCTGCCATTCCGAAGAAACTAATTTCGAGATCAAAATCTAATCCCTGTTAGAATTATAGGCATTTTCCATATCATTTTAATTCCATAAATTAACATTATGATGATGACATATAACAAATAATTAATCATAGAAATCGTGATCTCAAATATATCCATAATAATATGGGTCATGAGAACATAAAGCATATGAATCATATAAATCATATACATATAATAAGCATGTAAACTGACGGAACAATTGAAAATAAACAGATAGCAACATAAACAGTATGACTGTAAAATTAAAACAAACATATATAACATGTTACTAGCATGAACAGACATCAGACATGTCATGATATAATATAATAGGACAGCTTGGATAATTCTATGGCTACATACGAAACAACAGAGATGAATATATGAAACATATATAATTTGCAGAACATAAAACAATAAGGAACTGAATTGATCATACCCTCCCATGCGCTCCGAGGATCCTGATCCTTGTCCAGCTTCTCTTGTCATCCGTACGTGATGAAGACGCCAAGAACCAGTGATGAAGACAAAGACGGACGTTGGGTAGTCGCGTAGACGCTCCCCAAAAACCTAATTGCCGATCCCCCGTGCAAGGTCTCGAACGGCAAGGGCTTCGGAGGCACCTGCCCTCTCGCTGCTCTGTGCGTGCAGAGTCACGAGATGGAAATACCCTCACCTGCGACTGGACTGTGACTCTGAAATGGTTCTGCTCTCGTGTACCAAGTGATAGGGGTTCTCCCCTACTTAACCTCTCGCAGAGGGAAGTTGAAGGAGAAGGGTCGCATGCGGCACGCCAAGAGATGGGCAGCTAAAGGGTAAGGGCCTCACATGCGGCACGCCAAGAGACGGGCAAGATTTGAAACTCCCGCGGTTAGTGAGTGCTAAAAATTAACACAACCACACCACACCCGCTCGCCGCCTGCCTGCCTGCCTGCATGCATGCATGCCTCGCCTCGCCACGCCACGCCCGGCCCGGCCGGCGGCGGCACGCGCGCGTGTGGCACGCCCCTTGTACGTTTCTTGACTTCTCAAATTAAGTGGAATAATTCCCACCATATAAGTCAAGCCAACGACCCTTGGACTTCCAATATGGTACTATTGGTATTCTCCACCATTACACACAATAGAGTTTATTGAATAAATGGGCCAAGCCCATAAAAAATCCAACAATCCCCACCAAACTCTAGGGTTTGTAATGATGAAGTATCAGAATCACAATCCTTTGATATACCAGTGTTTCGATGGAGACTGTTAAGTTGAACATCCATCTAGAATAAGAGTTTCACTAATTCACAACTGAACTATGGACTAAGCCTTGAATTGATAGTTTTGTGCGAAATAAGATTCGCTCAAATCCTTTGCTGATACTAGGCTACAAAAGGGCATTCCCGCTGTTTAGAAGCATATAAGTCACACTTTAGTGCCTTCATGAGTATTTAGGGATTACCCAAGTCCCATAGACTGTGACCAGCAGTCTGACTCATATAGGTGTATTCCTCAGAAGATGTTCTGTAGGACAACATCTCACCTTCATAAGACTCTTGGAATACATTAAGGTAAAAACCATCCTGCCTTACAGATAGGAAAGATGTGCATCAGAAATGAGTTAAGGAAGGGATCTTTCCTCACAACCTACTCCTAGCTTGTTTCTCCACTCTACTTCACGGGATCTCCGATCACATAGAGCAGGTTACCATTAGAGTAGATTTCACATGGGTCTCATACCCATTTCTCTCGATGCACTTTCTATCACATTGCGTGACAGACTCTTAGTGAATTGATCTGCCAGATTATTCGATGTGTGGACATAATCCACCGTTATAACTCCAAAGTTTTTCAACTTTCTGACAAATTTTAATCTCCTCTTAACATGCCTTGTAGACTTCATGTTATTCCTAGAACTGTTAACCTTTGTAATCACAGTTTGGTTGTCACAGTTCATGGAAATAGCTGGTATCGGTCTTTCAACTACCGGTAAATCCAATAGGAATTCACAAAGCCACTCAGCCTCAGCCCCAGCAGTGTCTAATGCTGCGAGTTCTGCTTCCATTGTAGACTTCGTTAAGATAGTCTGCTTGCAAGACTTCCAAGAAACAGCGCCACCTCCAAATAGAAACACATATCCGCTTGTGGCATAAAGCTCATCAGCATCAGAAATCCAGTTGGCATCACAATAGCCTTCCAGCACTTTTGGGTTTCCAGTATAATGAATATAGTATGTCATAGTACCTTTCAAATACCGCAACACTCTCTCAAGAGCACGCCAGTGATCATCTCCTGGTTTCGACACAAACCGACTCAGCTTACTCATAGCATAAGAGATGTCTGGCCTTGTTGCACTTGCAAGGTACATGAGCAAGCCAATGATCTGGGAATATGTCAATTGATCACTTTCTATTATCCGATTCTTTCTCAATAGTATGCTAGGGTCATAAGGTGTTGGAGCAGGATCACAGTCACTAAAACCAAAGCGACTCAATACCTTTTCCACATAGTGAGATTGTAACAGAGTTACCCCACCATCACCTTCTCTAACAAGCTTGATGTTTAAAATGACATCAGCTTCTCCCAAATCTTTCATTTCGAAATTGCTCGATAGAAGATTTTTAACTTCCTCAATCACATTGAGATTTGATCCAAAGATCAGGATGTCATCAACATAAAGGCACAACATAACAGACTCACCCCCACCATACTGATAATATACACACGTGTCAGATTCATTTACAACAAAGCCATCAGCTGTAAGTGTATTATCAAACTTTTCATGCCATTGCTTAGGTACTTGTTTTAGGCCATACAATGATTTTATCAACCTGCACACCTTGTTCTCTTGACCATCCGCAATGAACCCTTCTGGCTGATCCATGTAGATCTCCTCATCCAACTCTCCATTTAGGAAAGCTATCTTAACATCCATCTGATGAATGATAAGACCATAAGAGGCTGCCACGGCTATTAATGTGTGAATTGTAGTCAATCGAGCCACTAGTGAGTAGGTATCAAAGAAATCTTCACCCTCTTTTTGGGTATATCCTTTGGCCACAAGCCTTGCCTTGTACCTCTCGATTGTACCATCAGGCCTAAGCTTTTTTCTTGAAGATCCATTTGCAACCTATAGGTTGACAACCATAAGGATGGTCAACGACCTCCCAAGTTCCATTAGACATAATAGATTCCATCTCACTCCTTACTGCTTCCTTCCATAAGTCAGCATCAGGAGAGGAATATGCCTCACTAATGGTAGTTGGTGTGTCTTCCACAAGGTACACTATAAAGTCATTACCAAAGGATTTTGCAACCCTCTGTCTCTTGCTCTTTCGAGTGACTATAGTGTCATCCTCCTCAGGGATGTGCATGTGAGAATCCTCAGCATGATCTATAAGAATAGACAGTTCATGCTCATGGGGAATTATAGTCTCATTACTTGTATCACTAGGTGTATTCTTCATGGGAAACTCATTATCAAAAAATGTTGTGTCTCTTGATTCCATGATAGTATCAACATACATATCAGGCACATCAGATTTTATAATTAATAACTGATAGTCGCCTAGAGGGGGGGGGGGGGGTGAATAGGGCGAAACTAAAATTCTCAAAATAATCACAACTACAAGCCGGGTTAGCGTTAGAAATATAATTGAGTCCGTGAGAGAGGGTGGAAAACAAATCGCAAGCAAATAAGAAGTGTGACACGCGGATTTGTTTTACTGAGGTTCGGTTCTCGCAAACCTACTCCCCGTTGAGGAGGCCACAAAGGCCGGGTCTTTTTCAACCCTTTCCCTCTCTCAAACGGTCCCTCGGACCGAGTGAGCTTTCTCTTCTCAATCACTTGGAACACAAAGTTCCTACAAGGACCACCACAAGATTGGTGTCTCTTGCTTCAATTACAAGTGAGTTTGTTCGCAATAAAGAATCAAGAAGGAAGAAAGCAATCCAAGCGCAAGAGCTCGAAAGAACACAAGCAAATCTCTCTCTAAGCACTAGGGCGTTGTGTGGAATTTGGGAGAGGATTTGATCTCTTGAGTGTGTCTAGAATTGAATGTCTAGCTCTTGTAAGTGGTTGGAAGTGTGAAAACTTGGATGCAATGAATGGTGGGTGGTTGGGGGTATTTATAGCCCCAACCACCAAACTAGCCGATTGGTGGGGCTGATTGTCGTATGGTGCACCGGATAGTCCGGTGTGCACCGGACAGTCCGGTGTGCACCGGACATGTCCGGTGCGCCAGCCACGTCACCAAAGCCGTTGGGATTCGACCGTTGGAGCACTGTCTTCTGGGCCCGCCTGGATGTCCGGTGGCGCACCGGACATGTACTGTAGACTGTCCGGTGCGCCACTACGCGCGTGCCTGACTTCTGCGCGCTCTGGCGCGCATTAATTGCTGTTGCAGGTGACCGTTGGCGCGAAGTAGTCGTTGCCCCGCAGTTACACCGGACAGTCCGGTGTACACTGGACATGTCCGGTGAATTATAGCGGAGCAGCCGTTGCAGTTTCCCGAAGCTGGCGAGTTCCTGAGGCGCTGTTCATTGGAGCACCGGACACTGTCCGGTGTACACCGGACAGTCCGGTGAATTATAGCGGAGTCGCCTCTGGATTTTCCCGAAGGTGACGAGTTTGGGTTGGAGTCCTCTGGTGCACCGGACAGTCCGGTGCGCCAGACCAGAGGTGCCTTCGGTTGTCCCTTTGCTCTTTTGTTGAACCCAATATTTGGTCTTTTTATTGGCTAAGTGTGAACCTTTGGCACCTGTATAACTTATACACTAGAGCAAACTAGTTAGTCCAATTATTTGTGTTGGGCAATTCAACCACCAAAATTATTTAGGAACTAGTTCTAAGCCTAATTCCCTTTCAATCTCCCCCTTTTTGGTGATTGATGCCAACACAAACCAAAGCAAATATAGAAGTGCATAATTGAACTAGCTTGCATAATGTAAGTGCAAAGGTTGCTTGGAATTGAGCCAATACTTACAAGATATGCATGGATTGTTTCTTTCATTCTTAATATTTTGGACCACGCTTGCACCACATGTTTTGTTTTTGCAAATTGTTTTGTAGATCCTTTTCAAAGTTCTTTTGCAAATCGTCAAAGGTAAATGAATAAGATTTAGCAAAGCATCTTCAAGATTTGAAATTTTCTCCCTCTGTTTCAAATGCTTTTCCTTTGACTAGATAAAACTCCCCCTTAATAAAAACCTCCTCTTAGTGTTCAAGAGGGTTTTAAGTTATCAATTTTGAAAGTATTACTTTCTCCCCCTTTTGAACACGATAAGATACCAATTTGAAAATCATAAGTTTTAAAATTAGGTGGTGGTGCGGTCCTTTTGCTTTGGGCTCTTACTCTCTCCCCCTTTGGCATGAATCGCCAAAAACGGAATCATTAGAGCCCTTATTAGAACTTTCTCCCTCTTTGGACATAAATAAATGAGTGAAGATTATACCAAAGAGGAAGTCCTTTTGCTTGGTGCTCATGCTTTCTCCCCCAAAATTGGAGAGTTGCTTGGAGTGACGGCGAAGGATGAGTTATGGAGTGGAAGCCTTTGTCTTCGCCGAAGACTCCAATTCCCTTTCAATACACCTATGACTTGGTTTGAAATAGACTTGAAAGGACATTAGTCATAGCATATGAAAGAGACATGATCAAAGGTATATGAATGAGCTATGTGTGCAAATTAACAAGAATCAAGAATATTTAGCTCATGCCTAAGTTTGTTAAAAGTTTGTTCATCAAGAGGCTTGGTAAAGATATCGGCTAATTGATCTTTAGTATTAATGTAAGAAATCTCGATATCTCCCTTTTGTTGGTGATCCCTTAAAAAGTGATACCGAATGGCTATGTGTTTAGTGCGGCTATGCTCGACGGGATTATCCGCCATTTTGATTGCACTCTCATTATCACATAGCAAAGGAACTTTGGTTAATTTGTAACCATAGTCCCTAAGGGTTTGCCTCATCCAAAGTAGTTGCGCGCAACAATGGCCTGCGGCAATGTACTCGGCCTCGGCGGTAGAAAGAGCTATGGAATTTTGCTTCTTTGAAGCCCAAGACACCAAGGATCTTCCCAAGAACTGGCAAGTCCCTGATGTGCTCTTTCTATTGATTTTACACCCCGCCCAATCGGCATCCAAATAACCAATCAAATCAAATGTGGATCCCCTAGGATACCAAAGCCCAAACTTAGGAGTATAAACCAAATATCTCAAGATTCGTTTTACGGCCGTAAGGTGAGCTTCCTTAGGGTCGGCTTGGAATCTTGCACACATGCATACGGAAAGCATAATGTCCGGTCGAGATGCACATAAATATAGCAAAGAACCTATCATCGACTGGTATACCTTTTGATCGACGGATTTACCTCCCTCTTCGAGGTCGAGATGCCCATTGGTTCCCATGGGTGTCTTGATGGGTTTGGCATCGTTCATCCCAAACTTGCTTAGAATATCTTGAGTATACTTCGTCTGGCTTAGGAAGGTGCCCTCTTGGAGTTGCTTTACTTGAAATCCTAAGAAGTATTTCAACTCCCCCATCATAGACATCTCGAATTTTTGTGTCATGATCCTACTAAATTCTTCACATGTAGACTCGTTAGTAGACCCAAATATAATATCATCAACATAAATTTGGCATAGGAACAAGTCATTTTCAAGAGTTTTAGTAAATAAAGTAGGATCAGCCTTTCCGACTTTGAATCCATTAGCAATAAGGAAATCTCTAAGGCATTCATACCATGCTCTTGGGGCTTGCTTGAGCCCATAAAGCGCCTTAGAGAGCTTATAGACATGGTTAGGATACTCACTGTCTTCAAAGCCGGGAGGTTGCTCAACATAGACCTCTTCCTTGATTGGTACATTGAGGAAGGCACTTTTCACGTCCATTTGATAAAGCTTAAAGCCATGGTAAGTAGCATAGGCCAATAATATGCGAATTGACTCAAACCTAGCTACGGGTGCATAGGTTTCACCGAAATCCAAACCTTCGACTTGGGAGTATCCTTTGGCCACAAGTCGAGCTTTGTTCCTTGTCACCACACCATGCTCATCTTGCTTGTTGCGGAAGACCCATTTGGTTCCTACAACATTTTGATTAGGACGTGGAACTAAATGCCATACCTCATTCCTAGTGAAGTTGTTGAGCTCCTCTTGCATCGCCACCACCCAATCCGAATCTTGAAGTGCTTCTTCTATCCTGTGTGGCTCAATAGAGGAAACAAAGGAGTAATACTCACAAAAATGTGCAACACGAGATCTAGTGGTTACCCCCTTATGAATATCGCCGAGGATGGTGTCGACGGGGTGATCTCGTTGGATTGCTTGGTGGACTCTTGGGTGTGGTGGCCTTTGTTCTTCATCCTCCTTGTCTTGATCATTTGTATCTCCCCCTTGATCATTGTCGTCATCTTGAGGTGGCTCATTTGCTTGATCTTCTACTTCATCAACTTGAGCTTCATCCTCATTTTGAGTCGGTGGAGATGCTTGTGTGGAGGAGGATGGTTGATCTTGTGCATTTGGAGGCTCTTCGGATTCTTTAGGACACACATCCCCAATGGACATGTTCCTTAGCGCGATGCACGGAGCCTCTTCAATACCTATCTCATCAAGATCAACTTGCTCTACTTGAGAGCCGTTAGTCTCATCAAACACAACGTCACAAGAAACTTCAACTTGTCCAGAGGACTTGTTAAAGACTCTAAATGCCCTTGTGTTTGAATCATATCCTAGTAAAAAGCCTTCTGCGGTCTTAGGAGCAAATTTAGATTTTCTACCTCTTTTAACAAGAATAAAGCATTTGCTTCCAAAGACTCTAAAATATGAAATGTTGGGCTTTTTACCGGTTAGGAGTTCATAAGATGTCTTCTTGAGGATTCGGTGTAGATACAATCGGTTGATGGCGTAGCAGGCGGTGTTGACCGCCTCGGCCCAAAACCGATCCGATGTCTTGTACTCATCAAGCATAGTTCTTGTCATGTCCAATAGAGTTATATTCTTCCTCTCTACTACACCATTTTGTTGAGGGGTGTAGGGAGAAGAGAACTCATGCTTGATGCCCTCCTCCTCAAGGAAACCTTCAATTTGAGAGTTCTTGAACTCCGTACCGTTGTCGCTTCTAATTTTCTTGATCCTTAAGCCGAACTCATTTTGAGCCCGTCTCAAGAATCCCTTTAAGGTCTCTTGGGTTTGAGATTTTTCCTGCAAAAAGAATACCCAAGTGAAGCGAGAATAATCATCCACTATTATAAGACAATACTTACTCCCGCCGATGCTTATGTAAGCAATCGGGCCGAATAGATCCATGTGGAGTAGTTCAAGCGGCCTGTCGGTCGTCATGATGTTCTTGTGTGGATGATGGGCACCAACTTGCTTTCCTGCTTGGCATGCACTACAAACCCTGTCTTTCTCAAAATGAACATTGGTTAATCCTAAAATGTGCTCTCCCTTTAGAAGCTTATGAAGATTCTTCATCCCAACATGTGCTAGTCGGCGATGCCAGAGCCAGCCCATGTTAGTCTTAGCAATTAAGCAAGTGTCGAGTTCAGCTCTATCAAAATTCACTAAGTATAGCTGACCCTCTAACACTCCCTTAAATGCTATTGAATCATCACTTCTTCTAAAGACAGTGACACCTACATCAGTGAATAGACAGTTGTAGCCCATTTTGCATAATTGAGATACAGAAAGCAAATTGTAATCTAAAGAATCTACAAGAAAAAACATTGGAAATAGAGTGGTCAGGAGATATAGCAATTTTACCCAAACCCTTGACCAAACCTTGATTTCCATCCCCGAATGTGATAGCTCGTTGGGGATCCTGGTTTTTGTCATAAGAGGAGAACATCTTCTTCTCCCCTGTCATGTGGTTTGTGCACCCGCTGTCGATAATCCAACTTGAGCCCCCGGATGCATAAACCTACAAAACAAGTTTAGTTCTTGACTTTAGGTACCCAAATGATTTTGGGTCCTTTGGCATTAGAAACAAGAACTTTGGGTACCCAAACACAAGTCTTGGAGCCCTTGTGTTTGCCCCCAACAAACTTGGCAACTACCTTGCCGGATTTGTTAGTCAAAACATAAGAAGCATCAAAAGTTTTAAATGAAAGACTATGTTCATTTGATGCACTAGGAGTTTTCTTCTTAGGCAACTTAGCACGGGTTGGTTGCCTAGAGCTAGATGTCTCACCCTTATACATAAAAGCATGATTAGGGCCAGAGTGAGACTTCCTAGAGTGAATTCTCCTAATTTTGTCCTCGGGATAACCGACAGGGTATAAAATGTAACCCTCGTTATCCTGAGGCATGGGAGCCTTGCCCTTAACAAAGTTGGACAATTTCTTAGGAGGGGCACTAAGTTTGACATTGCCTCCCTGTTGGAAGCCAATGCCATCCTTGATGCTGGGGCGTCTCCCACCATAGAGCATACTTCTAGCAAATTTAAAATTTTCATTTTCTAAGTTTTGCTCGGCAATTTTAGCATCTAATTTTGCTATATGATCATTTTGTTGTTTAATTAAAGACATGTGATCATGAATAGCATTAATATCAACATCTCTACATCTAGTACAAATAGATACATGCTCGACGATAGATGTAGAGGGTTTGCAAGATTTTAATTCTACAACCTTAGCATGTAATATATCGTTTTCACCTCTAAGGTTAGAAATAGTAACATTGCAAACATCAAAATCTTTAGCCTTAGCAAGCAATTTTTCATTTTCATTTCTAAGGCTAGCAAGTGAAATGTTCAATTCTTCAATCCTAGCAAGCAAATCATCATTATCATCTCTAGGATTGGAAGTTGAAACATCAAAAACATGAGAATCAACCTTAGCTAACAAATTAGCATTTTCATTTCTAAGGTTGGCAATAGTGTCATGACATGTGCTTAGCTCACTAGTTAATTTCTCACATTTTTCTACCTCTAGAACATAAGCATTCTTAACCTTAACATGCTTTTTATTTTCCTTGATTAGGAAGTCCTCTTGGGAGTCCAAGAGATCATCCTTCTCATGGATGGCACTAATTAGCTCATTTAGTTTTTCTTTTTGTTCCATGTTAAGGTTGGCAAAAAGGGTACGCAAATTATCTTCTTCATCACTAGCATTATCATCACTAGAGGACTCATATCTAGTAGAGGACTTAGATTTAACCTTCTTCTTTTTGCCGTCCTTTGCCATGAGGCACTTGTGGCCGATGTTGGGGAAGAGAAGGCCCTTGGTGACGGCGATGTTGGCGGCGTCCTCGTCGTCGGAGGAGTCGCTAGAGCTTTCGTCGGAGACCCACTCCCGACAAACATGGGCATCGCCGCCCTTCTTCTTGTAGTACCTCTTCTTCTCCTTCCTTCTCCCCTTCTTGTCATCACCCCTGTCACTGTCACTAGAAATTGGACATTTAGCTATAAAGTGACCGGGCTTACCACACTTGTAGCAAACCTTCTTGGAGCGGGGCTTGTAATCCTTCCCCTTCCATTGCTTGAGGATTTGCCGAAAGCTTTTGATGACAAGCGCCATCTCCTCGTTGTCGAGCTTTGAGGCGTCGATTGGTTGTCTACTCGGTGTAGACTCCTCCTTCTTCTCCTCCGTCGCCTTAAATGCGACCGGTTGTGCCGCGGATGTGGAGGGATCATCTAGCTCGTTGATCTTCTTCGAGCCCTTGATCATATACTCAAAGCTCACAAAATTCCCGATTACTTCCTCGGGAGTCATTAGTGTATATCTTGGATTACCACGAATTAATTGTACTTGAGTAGGGTTAAGGAAAATAAGTGATCTTAGAATAACCTTAACCACCTCGTGGTTATCCCATTTCTTGCTCCCGAGGTTGCGCACTTGATTCACCAAGGTTTTGAGCCGGTTGTACATATCTTGTGGCTCCTCCCCTTGGCGAAGACGGAAGCGACTGAGCTCCCCCTCGATCGTTTCCCGCTTGGTGATCTTGGTGAGTTCATCACCCTCGTGCGCGGTCTTGAGTAGGTCCCAAATCTCCTTCGCACTCTTCAACCCTTGCACCTTGTTATATTCCTCTCTACTTAGAGAGGCAAGGAGTATGGTTGTGGCTTGGGAGTTGAAGTGCTCGATTTGGGCCACTTCATCCTCATCATAGTCTTCATCCCCTACGGATGGTACCTGTGCACCAAACTCAACAACATCCCATATACTTTTGTGGAGTGAGGTTAGATGAAATCGCATTAAATCACTCCACCTAGCATAATCTTCACCATCAAATGTTGGTGGTTTGCCTAATGGGACGGAAAGTAAAGGTGTATGTTTAGGAATGCGAGGGTAGCGTAGGGGGATCTTACTATACTTCTTACGCTCTTGGCGTTTTGAAGTGACGGATGTCGCGTCGGAGCCGGAGGTGGATGTCGATGAAGAGTCGGTCTCGTAGTAGACCACCTTCCTCATCTTCTTTTTCTTGTCCCCACTCCGATGCGGCTTGTGGGAAGAGGATTTCTCCTTCTTCTCTTTGTGGTGTGAAGAAGATTTCTTCTCCTTCCCTTTGGAGGAGTCTTTCTTCTCCTTCCTCTTGTTGCGGGACTCTTCCGATGAAGTCTTCCCGTGGCTTGTAGTGGGCTTTTCGCCGGTCTCCATCTCCTTCTTGGCGTGATCTCCCGACATCACTTCGAGCGGTTAGGCTCTAATGAAGTACCAGGCTCTGATACCAATTGATAGTCGCCTAGAGGGGGGGGGTGAATAGGGCGAAACTGAAATTCTCAAAATAATCACAACTACAAGCCGGGTTAGCGTTAGAAATATAATTGAGTCCGCGAGAGAGGGTGGAAAACAAATCACAAGCAAATAAGAAGTGTGACACGCGGATTTATTTTACCGAGGTTCGGTTCTCGCAAACCTACTCCCCGTTGAGGAGGCCACAAAGGCCGGGTCTTTTTCAACCCTTTCCCTCTCTCAAACGGTCCCTCGGACCGAGTGAGCTTTCTTTTCTCAATCACTTGGAACACAAAGTTCCTACAAGGACCACCACAAGATTGGTGTCTCTTGCTTCAATTACAAGTGAGTTTGTTCGCAATAAAGAATCAAGAAGGAAGAAAGCAATCCAAGCGCAAGAGCTCGAAAGAACACAAGCAAATCTCTCTCTCTAAGCACTAGGGCGTTGTGTGGAATTTGGGAGAGGATTTGATCTCTTGAGTGTGTCTAGAATTGAATGCCTAGCTCTTGTAAGTGGTTGGAAGTGTGAAAACTTGGATGCAATGAATGGTGGGTGGTTGGGGGTATTTATAGCCCCAACCACCAAACTAGCCGTTTGGTGGGGCTGACTGTCGTATGGTGCACCGGACAGTCCGGTGTGCACCAGACATGTCCGGTGCGCCAGCCACGTCACCAAAGCCGTTGGGATTCGACGTTGGAGCACTGTCTTCTGGGCCCGCCTGGATGTCCGGTGGCGCACCAGACATGTACTGTAGACTGTCCGGTGCGCCACTACGCGCGTGCCTGACTTCTGCGCGCTCTAGCGCACATTAATTGCTGTTGCAGGTGACCGTTGGCGCGAAGTAGTCGTTGCCCCGCAGTTACACCGGACAGTCCGATGTACACCGGACATGTCCGGTGAATTATAGCGGAGCAGCCGTTGCAGTTTCCCGAAGCTGGCGAGTTCCTGAGGCGCCGTTCGTTGGAGCACCGGACACTGTCCGGTGTACACCGGATAGTCCGGTGAATTATAGCGGAGCGCCTCTGGATTTTCCCGAAGGTGACGAGTTTGGGTTGGAGTCCTCTGGTGCACCGGACAGTCCGGTGCGCCAGACCAGAGGTGCCTTCGGTTGTCCCTTTGCTCTTTTGTTGAACCCAATATTTGGTTTTTTTATTGGCTAAGTGTGAACCTTTGGCACCTGTATAACTTATACACTAGAGCAAACTAGTTAGTCCAATTATTTGTGTTGGGCAATTCAACCAGCAAAATTATTTAGGAACTAGGTCTAAGCCTAATTCCCTTTCAATAACCTATACCCAGTGCTGTGAAAAGAGTACCCAAGGAATATACAATCAACAGTTTTAGGCCCAAGTTTACGCTTTTTGTTGATTGGCACATTCACTTTAGCCAAGCAACCCCAAGTGCGCAAATATGAGATATTTAATCTTCTCTTTTCCCATTCCTCAAATGGTGTGATCTCTTTGTTCTTTGTTGGAACTCTGTTCAGGACATGACACGCTGTCAAAATCGCCTCACCCCACCATGCCTTGGATAATCCCGCTATACTCAACATGGCATTCACCAAATCTGTTAGACTGCGGTTTTTCCTTTCAGCAATCCCATTGGATTGTGGTGAGAATGGCGGTGTCCTCTCATGAATAATACCATGTTCCACGCAGAACTCATCGAACACATTAGAGAAATATTCTCCACCTCGATCAGACCTTAATCGTTTTTTTTCCTCTCAAGTTGGTTCTCAACTTCAGCTTTATAGGTCTTAAAATAATTAAACGCTTCATCTTTTGTTTTTAAGAGATACACATAGCAAAATATGGTGGAGTCATCTATAAAAGTGAGAAAGTATCTTTTACCACCTTTGGTCAAAATTCCATTCATCTCGCACAGATCAGAATGAACAAGTTCTAGAGGTGCCAAATTCCTCGCCTCAGCAGCCTTGTGAGGCTTGTGAGGTTGTTTTGATTCAACACACACATGACACGTAGACTTTTTGACCAAGTTAAATTTAGGAATTAGATTTAGATTTGCTAACCGCATAAGACAGCCAAAGCTTGCATGACAAAAACGTGAATGCCATAAATCTGACTCATCAGAAAAAATTAACAGAATTCACCAGTTTATTACACACATCATGCAGTGATAAGTGGAACAAGCCTCCGCAGTCATATCCTTTTCCAACAAAAGTACCATGTTTCGACACAACACATTTATTTGACTCAAGAATAGCTTTGTATCCATCTCGACATAGCATAGAAGCACTAACGAGATTCTTCTTGATAGAGGGCACATGCTGCACGCTCTTCAATGGCACCATCTTTCCCGAAGTAAACTTCAGAATGACCATACCAACACCAAGAACATGAGCACGCGACCCATTTCCCATTAACAAGGCGCCAGACCTCCCGACCTGGTAGGAGGAGAACATAGAGGCATCATCACACACATGAATATTTGCACCACTATCCATCCACCACTCAGGTGAATTACAAACTGAAAGAACAAATGGTAAAGAATTACCATACCCAGATGTTCCATCTCCAGTTTCAGTGGTTACAACATTAGCTGATTTCTTGTCCTGTGTGAACTTGCGATCAGGGCACTCTCTAGCCCAATGTTGATCACGGCCACAGACAAAGCATCCTCCCTTTCCCTTGTTGTTGTTGTTCTTCTTTTTAAATTGTGCTGTTTGAACAGGTTTATTTGCGTTCTCTTGTTTGTTCTAGTTTTTCTTCTTGTTAAACTTGCGGAAGTTTCTCTTCTGCACCACATTAGCAGTAGAGGTCTCCACACCTTTTCCATTGTCCTTTGTTCTAGCCCTTTCCTCAACATCAAGAGTACCAATGAGCTCTTCCACATTGAACTCTTGTCTCTTATGTTTGAGAGAGGTAGCAAAGTCCTTCCAAGAAGGTGGCAACTTGGCGAATATACCGCCAGCCACAAACTTGTCAGGCAAAGGACAAGGAAAAAGCTCGAGTTCCTTAGCTAGTGCATGAAACTCATGAGCATGTTCCACTACAGATCGGTTCTCAACCATCTTGTAGTCATACAGCTGCTCCATGAGATACAACTCGCTACCAGCGTCAGTAACTCCAAATTTTCCAACAAGTGCATCCCACAGCTCTTTCCCTGTAGGAATGATGATATAGCTTTTCTGGAATTTTGTATCAAGTGCGCTAATTACTGCTCCTCGAAAGAGGTTGTCTTCAGCCTTAAACTTAGCCTCATCCTCAGGAGGTAAGTTGACAGGCTTGCCCTCAGCGGCATGAAAACAAGACATTGCAGTAAGCCACAATTCCATCTTAGCTTTCCATATAAAGAAGTTTTTACCATCAAAAGGATCATACTTTAGCACAACAGCAAAACCTCTGACAGAAAAATGCCTAAAATTAGGTTTTTGGATTGTTAGAATTATAGGCATTTTCCATATCATTTTTGGATTGTTCGCCGACCCCAGAACTACCCCAACCCTGCTATCGTCGCCCGCTCACGAGTACCAAATGCAAACAGAGCGCGGAGGGGCGAGTGACTCACCAGAGACGGCGTGCTGCGCTGACCCCGCCGCAACGATGACCTGCCGCCCGCGTGGGTCCCAACGAACGCGCCTCGGATACGCAGAGGGAAAGAAACGGCGGCGCCCTCGGCTTTATAGGGTCGCGAGGAGTGGGGATGTTGAGTCGGTAGCACCGGCAATCGCGCGAGCACCGTTAGGCACGACCCGAGCTGACCGTGGGCCCAGGTAGTCAGAGACTGAGTCAGCGCGCGCAGAGCGGAGAACTAATTGGGCCACACGGCGTGCGAAAGATCAGAGCGCATAGAAGAAACCGATAGATGGGGACCACCATTTAGAGACTGCCACCGGGCCCCACATGTCGGCGCGCGCATATGGCTGCTGGGTCACGTGGAAACAAATTGGCCGCACAGGTATAATGGAGGTGGGCCGTTTTTCTAGGGTTTTAGCCCATGCGCCATGCCTTCCTTTTTATTTTCGTTTTCTTTTCTTTATTTCCAAATTCCACTTTAACTTCAAATTTAAATTCAAATCTTGTGCCAAATTATCCTCAAATTATATTGTGAAGTTAGAAGTACCAATTTTAGAAATATAATTACATACATATTATTTATTTTTTCATATCCTTTCTCTTTTTTCTCTTTTTTCTTCAATTCTTCTTCTCACTAATATTTTATTTTTATTCACATTATTATTGTTTTAAATGCACAAACAAAAATCCAATATGATGCAATGGTTTATTTGTGTCTTAGTAAAGTTTTACTCATTTTTAAACATGATCAGTCACATGTGATGATAAATAGATACACACACATATATAAAGGAGAGAAATTTATACTTTTATTCTTCCTTACAATTTGGGTATTACAAGAAGAAACACACACCAGAGACAAAATCGCAGTAACACACGCACACAAGTCGAGAGAAGAGCATAAAATACAACATAGTAGAGTTATAGCTCAAAGCACGTGCTCAAATCTCTATGTAGCACATCAATAGCGTGGTTGCAATGTCTCAATCTTGTAGGATGTTCAAAGGATGCTTGGTGTCAGGCTCCATGCGCCTAGGGGGTCCTTTTATAGCCCAAGGGCCAAAAGAGTCGTTTAATCTTCATTTGGAAGGCACTGATTGCCTTCTGTCCGCGGGCACACCGGACTGTCTGGTGCACACCGGACAATGAATAGTGCGTGATTTTTTCCTTCTTTGGCGAAGCCGACCGTTGTCAGTCGTTAGCCCTATGGTACACCGGACAGTCCGGTGGCACACCGGATAATGCGGTGCATCTGGTGACCGTTGGCTTAGCACATGGGTCAGCCGCTGATCGCGCGGCTGACCGTTGGCCAGGCGCGCTGCTGGCACACCGAACACTCTGGTGAATTATAGACGCAACGCCTCGCTGAATTATTGAGAGCGACATGTTCACCGTCTTGGCCAGCCTGGGTACCGGACAGTCCGGTGCAACCCATGCTGGTGCAAGTTTGGCCAAACTTAGCCAAACTTCTCTGTTTCAATTTGTCTCGAATTGAGAAGTTTCCTAGCACTTAGATGAACATAGTTAGCAACAAAAGAATCTAATAAGTGTTAGATTCATACCTTTGTTTCTCCATTTTAATAGGATTTGCAATGTACTAATATATCTCTCAATTTGCCTTTCTTTTATACCTGTGCTCAATCTCACATTAGGCATGTTAGTTCAAGGTGATGTGTTGAGCATTTAATCACCAAAACACTTAGAAATGACCCAAGGGCACATTTCCCTTTCAGAACGTCCCTTCCTTGAGTTGCTTTACTTGAAATCTGAGGAAGTCAACCCTCCCATCACGGACATCTCGAATTTCTGTGTCATCACCCTGCTAAACTCTTCACATGACTTTTGATTAGTAGAACCAAATATTATGTCATCGACATATATTTGGCATATAAACAAATCACCATTTCAAGTCTTAGTGAAAAGAGTAGGACCAGCTTTCCCGACCTTGAAAGCATAAGAAATAAGAAAATCTCTAAGGTATCCATACCATGCTCTCGGGGCTTGATTAAGTCCATAGAGCGCCTTAGAGAGCTTGTACACATGGTCGGGGTACCTTTCATCCTCAAAGCTAGGGGGTTGCTCCACACACACCTCCTCCTTGATTGGTCCATTGAGGAAAGCGCTTTTGACGTCCATTTGAAAGAGCTTAAAAGAATGGTGTTGGGGACTTGTTCTTAAATGCTATGAATTAACAACAAGGCAACACAAATGTTAATGGTTAAAGACCTTCGTCCTTCGAAGCATTATTTCCCTTAGGATATAATGATCTTCAGACGAAGGTTGTGAAGGACATACCTTCATTATCTCAATATATAATGAAGGATCAGGATTATATGACATATATAAACAGAACATGAATAATCGTGTGAAGTTATTGAACTATTTATATTTCATCATATAATCATGAATAAATATCAACGATATTGAATTACATTTATACCTTCGGCTTGAGAGAAGGTGAAAATCCAAGTATGACGTGCGAGTGAATACAAGTCAGCGCGAACAATACGAGGTTACTATTCATCTATTTATAGGCACGAGACGTAGCCCGATCGAAATTACATTCATGCCATTGATAACTAACTATGAACATGACACAAACTATCATGGACTGATCAGTCTTTTCCTCTTTAAGTCGGTGCAGCCCTTCGTCTCGAGGCATGTCATTATGCCGAAGCTCCCTGGATCGTAGCTTTGGTCTGTACCTTCGTGTTGTGTCTGCTTATGTGCCGTCCTGCCAAAGGTGTTTTTGCTTAGAGGACCTTCGGCGAAGAAGCAGGCCCCCAACAGTATCCCCTTTGTGGTGCTAGATCGTTTTTCGTAACGAGCTCGATTCACGAAAAAATCTCAAAGGCTCCGGAATGGCGAAGGTCCGAAAAACACCTTCCTTGAGCTCGTTGCTGAGAAACGATTAAAATACTCCAAGCGTCGGGTGGTCCACCGTTTAGTGGGTGCGGGCAATTTGGTGGTTCACCTTCCCACCTGCAACACTATATAAACAGACAGGTTGGTGCAGAGTTACCACAACATTCATTGCCATTGCATCGTTGTGCTGTTGAAAAATTTAACCATAGCCGAAGCTTTTTCACCGCGCTCTCAAGCGAACACTTCATAATTTAGAGTTAACTTCGTCAAAAAAGAGAGCTTCGTCAAAACTGCCAAAAGAAATTAACTTCGTAAAAACCGAAAAAAATCCATCAGATGGCCAGAGTGCGTTTGACGGCAAGGGTGACTCGTGAAGGAGAGAAGACCGAGGCCACCGAGACAGCTCCAATTTCCGAAGTCATGAGACAATCATGTTTAGTTGTGACAGAGGGAACTACTGACGAAGGTGCCCCTGTTGCCGAAGCTGAACAGGCCATTGCTGAAGAAGATGTTGAAGAGGACGAAGAAGATTATAGTATTTTGTCCCCATCAAAACGAGCCATCTAAATTTTGAAAAGTCTATTGTGTCTGAAGCTGACATGCCGATGATGATGAAGTTTGGCTACTTTGGCGAAGCTGAAAGGAAACTTGTTCGATTTGTCGGAGAAGAAACCACCCCAGCGCCGAAGGATGATGAAGTGGTGGTTTCAAGAGTTTTTCAGAGCAGGACTACGACTTCCTTTGAATGAGATGATTGGGGAAGTTTTGAAAAATTTCGAAATATATCTTCATCAGCTGACCCTTAACGCCATTGTTAGGCTTAGTGTTTTCATATGGGCCCTCCGAAGCCAGGGGATGAGCCCAGGTGCCGAAGCATTCTGCCGAGTGCACGAGTTACACTACCAGACGAAGGCCAGGGTAGACGGTCTGCATGAAAATTTTGGCTGCTACCATTTTGCGTACCGCAAAGATACGAAGGCTCCAGTTCACAGCTACCGCACCAAATGGCCAACCGGCTGGAAGGGTGAGTGGTTTTATATTAAGGCCGATGAGGAGAAGAGGGGGAAACTGATGACGATGGTCATGTGCCCGCTGACTTTAAACTTCGGAATGATGAGGCCCCTGTGTAACATGCAGATAGGGTCAGTATGCCAATTGGCCAAGGTAGAATTCAGGGTGGTTGCTGAGCAAATCAGCACTAGGGACTTGGTGCAAGAATACCTAGCCAACCGAACATACCCAACGTCAAGTGACTGGATGATGCAGAAGATGAAGGGAACAAAGAAGAAATATGAACTTGTTCAATTATCTTATCGCTTCAAATTTGAAAAACAGTTCAAGCAACCTTGCCAAGAATGACTGGAAATGATTGAAACTATGTGCAATGAGATTTTGGGGAACTACACCAAAAAAGAAGACCAATTAATGACAGCAGCCTTCGGCACCCAGCCAAAACGAAGGTTAAACCAGGTAATGGACGCTCTAAAATTTGAATACCCTGATTACGAGCAACTCAACAAGGGTGCCGAAGGGACGAAAAGGAAAATGATTGTTAGTGTTCTGAGCAGACAAGCTGCCAGAATGGTGAAGGAAGATGAGAAAATTTCAAAGAAGAGAAAATCTAGTCCCGAGTCGAAGGTTGCGGCTTTGAATAAAAGAAAAGCTGCAACTCTAGGGCCGAAGGTGACTGAGGTGGAAGAGGATACTCCTTTGACACCTCCTGCTGCTGAAGTGGAAGAGATTTTAAAGGTAATGACTGAATCTTTACCTATCAAGCTGCTAAGTCCTCTGGGACCGGAACTGACAAAGCTTTTACAAAAAAGGTGGATGGGCAGAAAACGCGAAGGATCGACACCGTAATGGAAGCCATCGAACGGACACCACCATCGGCCCTGGCTACTACCGAAGCTGCAGCTGCCACCGAAGCTGCCAACTTGGAGGTCACCCTATCTAGAATTGATAAATTGATATTGGGTATGCCTACAGAAGAAACAGCTTGCGGCTGCAGAATAGGTCATGGCCCCAGTGCCTAACAAAAGAAAGAAAATTGCCGAAGATGCTTCGAAGGAAAAAGATTTCAACCTTCGGAACCTGGTAGGGAAAGAACTATCTGAGGCCGAGAAGAAGGAGCTGCAGGAATATGGCATTTTCTGTGGCTACCAGCCAGGAGCCATGCTCTTTGGTGGAATCGAAGAAGAGGCCTTAGGATGTGTTCGCGACCACACCAGGGCTAAGATAATCGGCACTCTATCGAAGAGTGTCGGTTTTCTGAAGCTCGAAGCTGATATTAGCAGCTACCGACGACAACATATCGTTGGTAGTTTGTTTTATTCCAACTTTAAGGAAATCTTCTTGTGATGAAGCAAAGTTTTACTTTTTATTTTTGCGACGAAGCAAGTTTGCTGATGAAGGTTTATTTGTACAGAGTATGCTACTGAGCAAAGCACTGCAAATGCAATAAGACCTCGAGGATAAAAAGAACGAAATTATAATTGAGGGTTTAGAGAACAAAATCAAAGAATACGAAGCTTCTCTTGAAAAGAAAGATTTCCTGCTCCAAGCAGTGGAAGGTTCCCTTGCAGAAGCGCAAGCCGAAAATACTAGATTAAACAGGGAACTCCTGCAAAAATCAGAGAGCTTCGAACAGGAGAGAAAAAGCTTGCAGACTAAGTATGAAGCCGATGCTGCCGAGAATACGAAGCTGCAGCAATCTTTGAAGGAGCTTCGTAACATGTGTCTGAGTTTTGGCAGCCGCTGCATACAGCGATTAAAAAGGGTTTTCAACTCAGTGGGAGCCAGCGCTGAAAAGTTTACCCCTTCGGCCGAAAACATATCAAGCACCTTCGAACACATTGAAGGCGAAGTTGAGGCGCTTGACGAAATAATAGCGGGGCACTGTGATTTTTGTGCGCTGCTAGCTTCTCGTGGTACAACTGTAGCATTTCTGAAAACTGGCTGTACGCACGAGAAGATAGTCAATTGACCAACTTTCAGCTTATCTTCAACGGATTTGGTTGACATCCCCAGCGAGGCCCGAAGCATAGGGAGCAGATTTATAACACAAATTTGGACGAAGGGTGGTCGGGATTTGGCTGGCGATGAGGCCCGAAGCTTGCTTAAGCCGGTATGAAACTTATACTTGTTGATTACCTTTTCTTGTGATTACTTTTTACCTTATGCAACTTTGTTGTGTGTAGGATGATGATGCCGAAGATTAGTAATCTGAAGCAGATTCCAAAGGCCGCTTAAGCTGCTTTTTAGGCCTGCCTGCATAGATCTTTTAGAGGCATTTGTATTATCTCTGTAAAAGACATTGTAATCGAGAATTGAACATTACTCTGTATATTTATCCATACCTTGTAATATATTTTTACCTTTTCTTCCGTGTGTAAATTGCTTTGCTGTAGACAAAACTTGTATCTTTTGAGCCGAAGGCGAAAAACACCTTCCCTTCTTTTCGTACACAACGAAGCATATATTCGCTTCTTCATGCTCATCGAAGCATTGTTATCAAAGCTGAAGTATATATTTGTGCTTTATGTTATGATGATGATGATCCTACGAATGTCTACATGAATGTATATGAATGCAATGAATGATGTAATGTAACGTGCAAATGAATGTCCAAACACACACACAAATCCACACCCAGACTCTACATCCCCTTAGGAACGACTTTTGAGTCTTAATCTCTGTATCCCCTTTGGAACGACTTTTGAGCTTCTTCACCTTCTATTTTGGTGGCATTTAAGTTATGCATCCCCTTAGGAACGACTTTTGAACTTCTTCACCTTCTATTTTGGTGGTATTTGGCTCTGCATTCCCTTTGGAACGACTTTTAAGCAGAAAACTTACTCTGCGCTCCCTTAGGAACGATTTTTTGCAGCTTCATCATGCTTTTGGCTCTGCATTCTCTTAGGAACGACTTTTGAGCAGAAAACTTACGCTGCGCTCCCTTAGGAACGACTTTTTGTAGCTTCGTCATGCTCTGCATCCCCTTGGGGACGTCTTTTGAGCTTCTCCCTGTTTTTCTTTTTGCACTCAATGGTGCATGCTCAGAGTTTACATATTACATCTTTAGGGGGATTCTGCCCTCGTAGGGCTAAATAAGAATGAAAGATTACAAGCTATGGCCCCATTAAAAACCTTTCTCCCCTCTTGAAAGGAAAAGGGTGCCATAGGAAAAAATGAAAAAAAAGATTACAACATATTACACATAGTATCGCCGAAGCTCATCTGCATTCCAAGATCTGGGTATGTCGTTGCCGTCCATATCCTTCAATCTATAAGAACCGGGCCTCGACGAAGATACTACTAGAAAAGGACCTTCCCACTTTAGTTGCAACTTGCCCACTGTGTCTGGGTTGGCTACTCTCCGAAGCACCAGATGCCCTGCCTTGATATTTTTCAATCGAACTTTTCTGTCACGCAATTTTATTGTTTCGGCCTGATATTTATTGATGTGCTCTATAGCCTGAAGTCTGGTCCCTTCTATAGTATCTTTTGTTACTTGATAATCAGCTTCGTCTTCTGTCGGAGCTATTGTTATTATTGACCCTATTTTTGCTTCTTCTGGAGTTATTGCTTCGTCACCAAATAGGAGCTTGAAGGGTGTAAATCCTTTTAACCTTGACGCAGTTGTGTTGTGGCTCCACACCACTTTAATCAGCTCGTCTAGCCACTTTCCTCTGGGCTGGTTGAAGATTAGCTTCATTATTCCTGTCATTATAATGCCATTTGCTCTTTCTACCAGCCCATTTGACTCTGGATGCCTAACTGATGCAAAATGGATCTTCGTACCAATTTGGTCACAAAAATCTTTGAATGCTTCGGCATCAAATTGTGTACCATTGTCCACGGTTATTGCCTTCGGCACACCGAAGCGACAAACAATATTTTGCCAGAAAAATTTTTAGACCATGACCGAAGTTATTGTAGCTAAGGGCTTCGCCTCAATCCATTTGGAAAAATATTCTACTGCTACTACAACATACTTCAAGTTGCCTTGTGCTGGTGGGAGTGGACCCAACAAATCTAAGCCCCATCTTTGCAATGGCCAGGTTGGCTGTATTAGCTGAGTTAGCGACGAAGGTTGTTTCTGGTCTCTTGCACATTTTTGACAATTTTTGCACTTTTGAACCAGATCTGCTGCATCCGAAGCTGCCTTCGGCCAATAAAATCCTTGTCTAAAAACCTTTCCCAGCAAAAGGCCTGGACCCAATGTGAGATCCACACAAACCTGCATGTATCTCCTTCATTAGTTCTATACCTTTGGTTCTGGATAAACACTTGAGAAGTGGAGAGCAAACTCCATGTTTGTATAACTCCCCTTCTATTATGACGTATGGTCTTGTCCTTACTTCCATTCTTTTATTATAAATTTCGTCATCCGAAAGACAGTTACCTTGGAGGAAACATATGATTTCAGTCCTCCAGTCTTCACTATGTACAGTTGATATTGCGAGCACTGATCTCTCCATAAGTTCAACCGAAGGTGCTTTGATTGTCTCAAAGAATACTTCCGAAGGTAGAGGGAGCCCCTGTGTTGCTGACTTGGCTAGTAGATCTGCATGCTCATTTTCCCCTCTTGGAATATTTTTTACAGAAAAACCTTCGAAAGAGGCCTCCAGCCTTCGGACTGTGTCTAAATATTTTAAAAGCTTCGGATCCCTTGCCTTTCTGCTTTTATCTACATGGCCAAAGATGACTTGGGAGTCAGTTTTAAGGATCGCCCTTCTTATTCCCATTGCCTTTAGCTTCCGAAGCCCCAACAGAAGGGCTTCGTATTCAGCAATGTTATTTGTACAACTAAAGTCCAGCCTTGCTGCATAGCATGTTATGACTTTAGAGGGCGCTACTAGGATAGCGGCCGCTCCTGCGCTGAAGGTTCCCCAAGAACCATCACAGAAGACTGTCCAGGCTTCAGCGTCTTTTGTTATTTCTTCTTCCTGAGCCCCTGGTGTCCAATCAGCAATGAAGTCCGCTAAGGCATGAGACTGAATTGAGGATCTGTGTACATAGTAAATTGAGAATTCTTTGAGCTCAGCAGCCCATTTTCCGATCCTCCCGGTAGCTTCTATATTCCTCATTATGTCCTTCAGAGGTTGTGACGAAGGGACAATTATATGATATGCTTGAAAATAATGCCGAAGCTTCCTTGAGGCCATCAATACAGCATATAATACCTTCTCCAATTCTGTATAATTTTTCTTTGATAAACTCAGAACTTCGGAGACGAAATATACTGGTGCTTGTTTTTGACTTGGCCATCTTGCTTCTCTTGTACAAGCGCTGCACTGACTACAGAGTGAGAGGCTGCTACATATAAGAGTAATGGAGCCCCTAGCGAAGGTGGAGTTAGGGTTGTCAAGTCTATTAAGTATTGCTTTAACTCTTCGAAAGCCCTTTGCTGAGCCGGACCCCATTGGAAAACTTCGACTGACTTCAGTATCTCAAAGAATGGTAGATTCCTTTCTGCTGATCTGGATATAAATCTATTTAATGATGCCAGCCTTCCTGCCAACTGTTGAGCCCCCTTTTTGTGTTGGCGGCTCCATCCGAAGGATAGCTTCGATCTTATTTGGGTTAGCTTCGATTCTGTAACACCCGGATTTTAGGGGTCCAAAACCCGGGGTTAACATAAACACCAGGTATGCTGGGACCAAGTCTCACACATATGATGTATAGTGGCACAGGATCGAATGTCACATCTTTATATATAACAGGAGTTCTATACAAAATAAATAATTACATTATAAGGAGACAACGGTCCAGCAACCCAAAGTTGACTGGGAGACGACGACCTAGACCACTCACGAACTCATCGCAGCATCTTCCATGAGCATCATCCTGCAGTACCTGGTCTTGACCTGTGGTGTATGTGAGACAGCAAGAGTGAGCTCACATACGTTCATCGCTCAACAAGTTGTGGGGAATAATGTGCATGAACCCGCCAAAGGTGGGAGCTCACGTGAAGTGTAAGGCTTACCAAAGAAGATGGTTAGAGCTGAGCATTGCTTTTAAAGTTGGTCAAAATTTTATTAGCAGTTACTAAGTATAAGTAAATACCAACCCAATTAAATAGTAGAACAAAAGTAACCACATCACCTGCAATGCAATGCATATGACAAATTGAGTTTAGTTCCATAAATTAATCATGTGAGGGTCCGAGCCGCTCATGACCGTGAGCACGGCTAGTATACCAGTTTTACACTCTGCAGAGGTTGCGCATCTTTACCCACAAGTCGTGTATCCCATGTCGCCAGGGTTTGCAAGGCCCTTAGACACTTCCGAGGTGAATGGCTAGGGATCCACTACGAGGCCTTTACAAAGTTCCACTAGCTTCCGAAAACCCGCTACAGTTTATAGGAAGATCCAGTACAGGAATCCCTTGCAGGACCGCCATCGCAGCAAAATCCTCCCGAGGGCCTCCCCGCACTGACCTCTCCCCTACTGCCCTTGCCCCTTTCGGGTAAGGTAGTCTTCCACTAGCTTTCCTAATTAATCAGCCAAGGGCGTCCCATTAAACCCTTGTGGTAGCACTGTTTTCCCGGGTGGTTCTCCATGTTCCAATTAACATAATGATCTCAATATGAACAATAAATAATAACTGATAACAAAAGTGTAACCATGAATAGTGTATCTCCATACCCAAAACCACATATAGCACTAGCAAGTACTACCCAGAAAGTTCAGTGGTGAACAAGGTATAAAGATAATCAAACTAGGTAACCTGTTGGGTCCCATCAAAATTAACCTATGCAGATCATTATGATTAATCAGAACATGAGTGGGTAAAAAGAAGTGATCAAGGGCACAACTTGCCTGGGCCTTGAGATTCCAGGTACCAGGATGATCTTCAGGTGATACGTGACCTCACTGCTAGTCGTAGCAATTCAAACAAACATGGTATAGGCAAAATTAACATTACACCAAACATAAGAACAAAATACACATTAATAATCTACATATTAAAATAAGATCATAGGAACAGGAATCATTAATTTTGGAGTTGTAGAATTCAAGTTATGATTTTCCTAAGGTTTAATGTGATTAAAATATGATTAAATGATAAATAAATTTCCTGACAGAGTTCATGTCAAAACAGTGATTCTAAATGGTAGAGAATATTATTACAAAATTTTAGGAATTGGAATGACTCAATTTGGAGCTAAAATGAATTAGTTATGAATTAATTAAGTTTCTGGATTTATTTTAACACTAAAAATCATTTTCTAAATCATTTTCTATGATTTTCCTATTCACTGGACTGGGCCTCAATTATAAGAAAAGTCAGGGGGCTCGGGGTAAGTCGTCCCAGACACAGCGCACAGTAACATATGGACGGCGGGTTGATTTAGTGAAACCCGAGGGGTTCTTTAACAAAATCGACCCGCGAAGGGGGTATGATGTGATCTGGGTCGTCCGATCAACAATCGAGGGCCAGGATTAGATCTGGCTTATTATGAAACGTTACGCGACGACGTCCCTCGGATCAGAGACCAACGGTGTGGATTTAAAAATGACCGCGGCAGGTCCACGTCCGTCCGATAGCATCCAACGACGCAGGATCAATCACGCGAAGGGTTACGCGTCGATCTAAACTGGGCCGCACGATCACCATCCAACGGTGCACCACCATCGTCCCTACGGCGCACTCCGCGCCCGTGAATACGGCGGCGCCAAACAGTCCGCACGGCGGCGACGCCGGTGGCCAGTGCGCCCGACGCCCAAACCTCGATTCCGAAGAGCTATACGCAGGGAAGGACATGGCGGTCAGCATGGAAGGGTTTCTCACCTGCAAGAGATCGCGGAGGAGCCTGCCCACGGTGTAGCGCGGAACACCGGCCCCTCCCCAAGTCCGGCGAGCAATTGGGTCGGGAACGGTGGCATTCTTCACCCGCCAACGCCACAAAACGCATGTATGCATCCCGGCGGCCATCCTCGAGCACCCGATGGGCTTCAAACGGCGGTAGAGGCCACGGACGGCTGCGGCGGCGAAATCCTATTCTTCTCTGCGCTCCATGGTTCGACAATGGTGGTCCGGGCGCGGTGCGACACGTGGGAGCTAGGGGAACGACCCGAGCTTTATACCCAGGCGGCGAAGTCCGAGCAGGCGAGGACCACGCGGCCGAGGAACCAGGGCACGACCTGCAAGCCTGCCGCGGATCTCGCTGCAGTCCGTTGCGGTAGGGAAGATTCTGACTGGTGGGGCCCACTGGTCAGAGGAAGCGAGCAGCTGGCGAGAGGGTCCCGCCCGTCAGCGAGAGAGAGGGAAAACGCAGGCGAGCGCGTGAGAGGCTGCACGGGGGACCCACATGTCGGCGCCATGTTTTGGAGTGGGCTGCGCGCGTGTAAGGAATCCTTAGGTGGGCCGAATTCTAGGTAGTCGGCCCAGTTAGGGTTTTTATTCTTTTTCTTTTTATTTTGTATTTTCTTTTCTCTAATTTCAAATCCAATTTGAATTCAAGTTTGAGTTTAAACTTTGTGAATATCTTGTCCTCAGTTTGAAAGGTATAATTTATTTATATAAGTGTGAAGGGTGTTTATTCTGATTTTTATTCTATTTTATGTAGTATTTTTCTTAGTTCTTCCCTTCTTTTATTTCTTATTTTCTATTTTCCTTTCCATTTAAATTTCAAATCAACACAAGTTTAAAGTTCAAACACTTAATTTGGATACACATATAGAACTTCAGCATAATGCGCAAAAACATATTTTATATATTTCTTTATTTATTTTAGTTCTTTTAGACAAGCTTTTAATCATATAGTAGAATAATCCCTACCTTATTACTTCTAGGGAAATCAAATTCATATTGTAGACTATATATATTAAGAAATAGTTTAATCTTAATTCTTTTATATATCCCAATCCAAAGGCAATTTAGATCATCTAAGTATCTTTAATTATGTATTTTTAACATATTCATGAGTGGAAACTTCTAAATTATGATTATCTTTAAGGAAAGGTGTTTTGATTTAAAATCTTTGAGAATTTTTCTTGTCTTCACAAGATTGAACTTTAGGGTGTTACAAATCCTACCCCCCTTAAAAATAATCTCGTCCTCGAGATTTAGTAAGAAAGAGGATATAGGAAGAGTGGTTTGCAATTTAGCTTTCAGTTCCTAATTAGTTCAAAATCAAGAGTCTCTCTTTTTATTATTAGTAAGTGATAGGAGAGCATGGGTATTATATGTATGTCCACTTTATTATGTAGGATAGAAGATGTCTTTAGGGTATATATAGGTTTGGGTAAGAAAGAGTAGGATAAGAAAAGACTCCATCCAAGATTGTGGACCTTGACTCATCTTGGTGACCACACTTGATCCTTGAAGACTTGAGTTGGTGCTCATCCTTACTTGATGAAGTTGATCATCTTCTTCTCCAGTCTTGGTCTCATTGATTCATGGTTAGTGTATATCATCGGTTGGGAATATGGTTAAGATAGATATGGATGAGATAGACTACATGATGTAGGTCAAAAGTTTGTTTGATGTTAGGTGGTGGTTGATAGATTATGCAATCCATTAAGACTCTATTGATTGGGTAAGTTATGTAACTTGTTATATAGATCGAGTTGTTGTGTATGGCCAAGTTGATATAAGTCTTCAAATTAGGCTTAAGTGATTTAGGAGTATGGCCTTATCCTTTGTACCAGCATTAAGTAACTTACACTGGGTTAAATAATAGATTAGATAAAATCCAGTTTAGGTTAGATATGACTAGGTTAGACTAGTTTAGGTTAGATAGATCTACTAGGGTAGGATACCTGTTAGAATCTTTTGGGATAGGATGGATTATATGATGTAGGTAGGTTAGAATTTCTTGCTAGGTTAAAATTGAGGGGTTATGCAACTATCAGATGGTTAAGGTAGTTGCATATGGCCAAGTCGATCTGTCATTCTTAATTTAGTGCAGGGTGAACTAAGTTAAGACCTGTTTTATAGGGTTAGAGTCCAAACTATTTCATCAGTATTATCTAACATGTTTGATAAATCACTTTAGATTTGATCAGATCTAGGTTAGATCATGGTTGTTAAACTAGGGTGGATAAGTATGCTTATTAGGACAAGATGGATCCATAAAGATAGAATCTTTTGAGGCCAGTTAGATCTATTAGGATAAGGATAAAATCTTTTCAAGATAAGATGAATATCTTTTAAGATGAGATGGATCTATTAAGATAAGGGAGAATCTTTTAAGATAAGATGAATTGGTTAGAATGAGAGCTTTTATGATAAGATAAATCTCTTAAGCTAGATGTGTTCCAATGGGGATAATCTAGGTTGTCTAGTTATTTTATAAATATATTTTTTTATGCCTATGTGTATATGCAGATGCGATTGTGGACATTACTCCACAACCCATCACACTCAATCAAAGATCCAAATCAAACAAGTATCATAAGACAAACATTCAAATACATAGACACTTATAAAAATAGTTTTGTTTTTGTTCCTAAGAGTAGGTCTCCTTATTCCTAAAGGTCACTTTAGGCACAGGATTTCAAAGTGTGAAATCCACATTTGTCTTTAGAAAAGAAAAGATAAGAATAATCAGAGTAAAGCGGAATTAGATGAGAAAAGATTAAGATAAGTTTAGAAAAGAATCAGAGTAGCAAAGGTAAGGTTAATCAGAGTAAAACAGTAGAAGGTGAGACAGGATCAAGGAAAGTATAGAAAGAATCAGAGTAAGGTAAGTAGATAATGGTTGTCCAGTTCTATCTAGGTTTCGTCCTACAATCAACATTCCTCTGATACCACTTCTGTAACACCCGGATTTTAGGGGTCCAAAACCCGGGGTTAACATAAACACCAGGTATGCTGGGACCAAGTCTCACACATATGATGTATAGTGGCACAGGATCGAATGTCACATCTTTATATATAACAGGAGTTCTATACAAAATAAATAATTACATTATAAGGAGACAACGGTCCAGCAACCCAAAGTTGACTGGGAGACGACGACCTAGACCACTCACGAACTCATCACAGCATCTTCCATGAGCATCATCCTGCAGTACCTGGTCTTGACCTGTGGTGTATGTGAGACAGCAAGAGTGAGCTCACATACGTTCATCGCTCAACAAGTTGTGGGGAATAATGTGCATGAACCCGCCAAAGGTGGGAGCTCACGTGAAGTGTAAGGCTTACCAAAGAAGATGGTTAGAGCTGAGCATTGCTTTTAAAGTTGGTCAAAATTTTATTAGCAGTTACTAAGTATAAGTAAATACCAACCCAATTAAATAGTAGAACAAAAGTAACCACATCACCTGCAATGCAATGCATATGACAAATTGAGTTTAGTTCCATAAATTAATCATGTGAGGGTCCGAGCCGCTCATGACCGTGAGCACGGCTAGTATACCAGTTTTACACTCTGCAGAGGTTGCGCATCTTTACCCACAAGTCGTGTATCCCATGTCGCCAGGGTTTGCAAGGCCCTTAGACACTTCCGAGGTGAATGGCTAGGGATCCACTACGAGGCCTTTACAAAGTTCCACTAGCTTCCGAAAACCCGCTACAGTTTATAGGAAGATCCAGTACAGGAATCCCTTGCAGGACCGCCATCGCAGCAAAATCCTCCCGAGGGCCTCCCCGCACTGACCTCTCCCCTACTGCCCTTGCCCCTTTCGGGTAAGGTAGTCTTCCACTAGCTTTCCTAATTAATCAGCCAAGGGCGTCCCATTAAACCCTTGTGGTAGCACTGTTTTCCCGGGTGGTTCTCCATGTTCCAATTAACATAATGATCTCAATATGAACAATAAATAATAACTGATAACAAAAGTGTAACCATGAATAGTGTATCTCCATACCCAAAACCACATATAGCACTAGCAAGTACTACCCAGAAAGTTCAGTGGTGAACAAGGTATAAAGATAATCAAACTAGGTAACCTGTTGGGTCCCATCAAAATTAACCTATGCAGATCATTATGATTAATCAGAACATGAGTGGGTAAAAAGAAGTGATCAAGGGCACAACTTGCCTGGGCCTTGAGATTCCAGGTACCAGGATGATCTTCAGGTGATACGTGACCTCACTGCTAGTCGTAGCAATTCAAACAAACATGGTATAGGCAAAATTAACATTACACCAAACATAAGAACAAAATACACATTAATAATCTACATATTAAAATAAGATCATAGGAACAGGAATCATTAATTTTGGAGTTGTAGAATTCAAGTTATGATTTTCCTAAGGTTTAATGTGATTAAAATATGATTAAATGATAAATAAATTTCCTGACAGAGTTCATGTCAAAACAGTGATTCTAAATGGTAGAGAATATTATTACAAAATTTTAGGAATTGGAATGACTCAATTTGGAGCTAAAATGAATTAGTTATGAATTAATTAAGTTTCTGGATTTATTTTAACACTAAAAATCATTTTCTAAATCATTTTCTATGATTTTCCTATTCACTGGACTGGGCCTCAATTATAAGAAAAGTCAGGGGGCTCGGGGTAAGTCGTCCCAGACACAGCGCACAGTAACATATGGACGGCGGGTTGATTTAGTGAAACCCGAGGGGTTCTTTAACAAAATCGACCCGCGAAGGGGGTATGATGTGATCTGGGTCGTCCGATCAACAATCGAGGGCCAGGATTAGATCTGGCTTATTATGAAACGTTACGCGACGACGTCCCTCGGATCAGAGACCAACGGTGTGGATTTAAAAATGACCGCGGCAGGTCCACGTCCGTCCGATAGCATCCAACGGCGCAGGATCAATCACGCGAAGGGTTACGCGTCGATCTAAACTGGGCCGCACGATCACCATCCAACGGTGCACCACCATCGTCCCTACGGCGCACTCCGCGCCCGTGAATACGGCGGCGCCAAACAGTCCGCACGGCGGCGACGCCGGTGGCCAGTGCGCCCGACGCCCAAACCTCGATTCCGAAGAGCTATACGCAGGGAAGGACATGGCGGTCAGCATGGAAGGGTTTCTCACCTGCAAGAGATCGCGGAGGAGCCTGCCCACGGTGTAGCGCGGAACACCGGCCCCTCCCCAAGTCCGGCGAGCAATTGGGTCGGGAACGGTGGCATTCTTCACCCGCCAACGCCACAAAACGCATGTATGCATCCCGGCGGCCATCCTCGAGCACCCGATGGGCTTCAAACGGCGGTAGAGGCCACGGACGGCTGCGGCGGCGAAATCCTATTCTTCTCTGCGCTCCATGGTTCGACAATGGTGGTCCGGGCGCGGTGCGACACGTGGGAGCTAGGGGAACGACCCGAGCTTTATACCCAGGCGGCGAAGTCCGAGCAGGCGAGGACCACGCGGCCGAGGAACCAGGGCACGACCTGCAAGCCTGCCGCGGATCTCGCTGCAGTCCGTTGCGGTAGGGAAGATTCTGACTGGTGGGGCCCACTGGTCAGAGGAAGCGAGCAGCTGGCGAGAGGGTCCCGCCCGTCAGCGAGAGAGAGGGAAAACGCAGGCGAGCGCGTGAGAGGCTGCACGGGGGACCCACATGTCGGCGCCATGTTTTGGAGTGGGCTGCGCGCGTGTAAGGAATCCTTAGGTGGGCCGAATTCTAGGTAGCCGGCCCAGTTAGGGTTTTTATTCTTTTTCTTTTTATTTTGTATTTTCTTTTCTCTAATTTCAAATCCAATTTGAATTCAAGTTTGAGTTTAAACTTTGTGAATATCTTGTCCTCAGTTTGAAAGGTATAATTTATTTATATAAGTGTGAAGGGTGTTTATTCTGATTTTTATTCTATTTTATGTAGTATTTTTCTTAGTTCTTCCCTTCTTTTATTTCTTATTTTCTATTTTCCTTTCCATTTAAATTTCAAATCAACACAAGTTTAAAGTTCAAACACTTAATTTGGATACACATATAGAACTTCAGCATAATGCGCAAAAACATATTTTATATATTTCTTTATTTATTTTAGTTCTTTTAGACAAGCTTTTAATCATATAGTAGAATAATCCCTACCTTATTACTTCTAGGGAAATCAAATTCATATTGTAGACTATATATATTAAGAAATAGTTTAATCTTAATTCTTTTATATATCCCAATCCAAAGGCAATTTAGATCATCTAAGTATCTTTAATTATGTATTTTTAACATATTCATGAGTGGAAACTTCTAAATTATGATTATCTTTAAGGAAAGGTGTTTTGATTTAAAATCTTTGAGAATTTTTCTTGTCTTCACAAGATTGAACTTTAGGGTGTTACAGATTCCTCTCGTTGATACCAGGCATCCAAGGAACTTGCCCTTCTTTACTCCAAAAACACACTTTTCTAGATTTAGCTTCAGACCAGCTTGTCTGAAATTGGCAAATGTTTCTTGCAAATCGGCAATATGATTTTATTGCTTCGTGCTTTTCACTATAATGTCATCGACATAAGTCAGCAAATTCCTTCCTATTTGAGAATGAAGGACCTTGACTGTCATTCTGTTGAAGCTTCCTCCAGCATTCTTGAGCCCCTTAGGCATCCGAAGATAACAATAAGTGCCACTAGGGGTTATGAAGCTAGTCTTTGGTTCATCTTCCTTCTTCATCCAAATTTGATGATAGCCTGAGTAGCAGTCCAATAGACTCATGAGCTCCGAAGAAGCTGCTGCATCTACAAGGGAGTCTATTCTTGGTAATGGGAACTCGTCCTTTGGGCATGCTTTGTTGAGATCTGTGAAATCAATACACATTCTCCATTTGCCATTAGCCTTCTTCACCATAATAGTGTTGGCTAGCCATTCTGGATATGTTACTTATCTGATAACACCAGCACTGAGAAGTCTCTTTACTTCGTTCCGAGCACCTTCAGCTTTATCATCAGACAACTTCTAAAGTCTTTGCTTCCTTGGCCTGAAAGATGGATTCACATTAAGTGAATGTTCGATAACATCTCTGTTGACACCACAAAGATCATTGGTTGTCCAAGCAAAAACATCTTTGTTGTTGAACAAAAACCTTATCAGAGTTTTTTCTTGCTCATCAGATAGCTGAGATCCCAGCAGTACCCTTTGATCTGCTATATCTTCACATAGGAGCATAGGCTTCGGCTGATCTGCCGAAGCAGCCTTCTCTCTTTTGTGCTTATATTGTTGACAAGCTTCGGCTCCGTCTATGTTGTGGATTGCCTTTGAATCTGTCCAACTCCCTTCGGCCCTTCTAGCAGCTTCTTGACTTCCATGGATGGCAATGGGCCCTTGTTCCGAAGGTATCTTCATGCACAAGTATGCTGGATGAAGTATTGCTTCGAAGGCATTAAGTGTTCCTCGACCAATGATTGCATTGTATTGGTATTCCATGTCGACAATGTCAAAAACAACTTGCTCAGTTCTTGTGTTATGGACATAACCGAAGGTAACTAACATTGTGATTTTGCCAAGTGTCACAATCTGCCTCCTCTGAAGCCACAAAGAGGGTGTGTAGCATCATGAATCTTGTCCTCTGGTTCTTGCATCTGCCTGAAAGCCTTTGCAAATATAATGTCCGCTGCACTGCCTGTGTCAACCAGAACATTATGGACTAGAAATCCCTTGATGACACAAGATATGACCATAACATCATTGTGAGGATAGTCTTTTAGCTGAAGATCCTCCTGGGAGAAGGTGATTGGGATGTGGGACCACTTGGACCTGACGAAGGGTCCTTGCACCCCAACATGCTGCACTATTCTCTGTGCCTCCTTCTTCTGCTTTTTGTTGGCTGGCTCCGCACTTGAACCGCCCGTGATCGGGAGCACCAGCTTTGTGACCGAAGGTGCTACAGCTTGGCTGTTGAATGAAGCCATCGTCTCAACAGTGGAAGTGAGTTCACCGGAGGTGGGCGCCAATGTTGGGGACTTGTTCTTAAATGCTATGAATTAAGAACAAGGCAACACAAATGTTAATGGTTAAAGACCTTCGTCCTTCGAAGCATTATTTCCCTTAGGATATAATGATCTTCAGACGAAGGTTGTGAAGGACATACCTTCATTATCTCAATATATAATGAAGGATCAGGATTATATGACATATATAAACAGAACATGAATAATCATGTGAAGTTATTGAACTATTTATATTTCATCATATAATCATGAATAAATATCAATGATATGTAATTACATTTATACCTTCGGCTTGAGAGAAGGTGAAAATCCAAGTATGACGTGCGAGTGAATACAAGTCAGCGTGAACAGTACGGGGTTACTGTTCATCTATTTATAGGCACAGGATGCAGCCCGATCGAAATTACATTCATTCCCTTGATAACTAACTATAAACATGACACAAACTATCATGGACTGATCAGTCTTTTCCTCTTTAAGTCGGTGCAGCCCTTCATCTCGAGGCATGCCATTATGCCGAAGCTCCCTGGATCGTAGCTTCGGTCTGTACCTTCGTGTTGTGTCTGCTTATGTGTCATCCTGCCGAAGGTGTTTTTGTTTAGAGGACCTTCGGCGAAGAAGCAGGCCCCCAACAAATGGTGAGCAGCATAGGCTAATAATATACGAATAGACTCAAGTCTAACTACAGGAGCAAAAGTCTCCTCAAAATCCAAACCTGCGACTTGGGCATATCCTTTTGCCACTAGTCTCACCTTGTTTCTTGTCACCACTCCATACTCATCTTGTTTAATGCGAAACACCCACTTGGTGCCCACAACATTTTGCTTTGGACGTAGCACCAAACTCCATACTTCATTTCTCCTAAAGTTGTTGAGCTCCACTAGCATGGCCAATACCCAATTCGGATCCTGCAAGGCTTATTCTACCATGAAAGGTTCAATAGAATAAATGAAATAGTAGTGCTCACAAAAATTGGCGATACGTGAACGAGTTGTAATTCCCTTGCTAATGTCATCAAGAATTTGATCCACCAAATGATCCCTTTGAATGTTGGTGCGGACTTGGGTTGGAGGTGCATGTGGTACTCCTTCCTCCTCCCTTCCTTCTTGTTCTTGTGCTCCTACTCCATGTTATTGTGACCTCCTTCGGTCAAGGGTTGCACTCAACCCCTCTCAAGTGATCCAAAGATCAAACTTGAGTACCATAGTTGTATTCCTTATATCAATTCTCGGTTTTGAGGAATCTCCACAAATTGGAGTCTCTCACGCCTTACACAAATGATCTCAATCAAAACAGAGTAAGGATGGGAGTATAAACACACACAAGAACACAATTGCAACAACAACACACACAAGCCACGAAGAGAGTGCACGAATGAAAATGATAGAGTCACAGCTCAAGAACACGCTCAAATTTTTCTATAATGAATCAACAGCGTGGTCGCAGAGTTTTGGAGTTGTAGTGTGCTCAAAGTATGCTTGTATACTACTCCATGGCGCCTATGAGGTCCTTTTATATCCCCAAGGGACCTAGGAGCCGTTGGAGCTCCATTTGGAAGGCCCTGGTTGCCTTCTGTCCGTGGTGCGCTGGACTGTCTGGTGCACATCGGACACTGCACAGTGCAACTGTCGCATATCTCTTGATTGGCTACTTTCTGCTTTTGGGGTGTACCGGATTCTCCGGTGGGTGGCACCGAACTGTCCGGTGCTCCTATCGATCGTTGGCTCCAGCTGACATGTCAAATAGTCGTTGGCCGGCTGTCACACCAGATTGTCCGGCGCTCTGCGCGGAGCATCTGGTGAATTATAGTAGAGGGAGTCTACCAATTCTCAAGAGCAACCCGTACGGCCTGACTGTCACCAGACTGTCCGATGCTATGCTGAACAACCTGGATTCTCCTTTTTCGTGCCAACTCTCTTTTGCTCCTTTTGGATTGACTTCATATAGTCCCCATGACTTATATAAATATGATTAGTACCTAAGACAATTGACTAAGTGCTAGAAGCATACTTTTTTCACTTAGAACAACAAAGATTTGTAGTATGCCCATTTTCAAGCCTAAAAGTGCCTTTTTCTCAATTTGATTTAACTACATGTGCTCTTGCTCATACAAGATAATGTTAGTCCAAAACAATGTGTTGGGCATTTAATCCCCAAAACAAAATAGAAATGGCTCAATGGCACATTTCCCTTTCAGACACACGGGAGCTTCGTGGCCCGAGACGAGCCTGCACCAGATCCACAACGTGTGCCGGGGATGGCGACACACGGGAGCTCTGCGGCCCGTGTTGAGCCGGCGTGAGCCCCGCAGTCGCGATAGCGGCGCGGGGTGGCTAAGTGGGAGCAGAGGAGCTAGGTGGTTTACTAGGCTATCTGTGGCGCAATAGCTGGCACGACCCGCCTGCTGGGCTCCCCCGATCGTCTGGCTTCGAGCGCGATGGAAAGACGGAGGGGATCTGCAATGGAGCGGTCCAGCATCGATGTGGGAGCAGGGCCAGAGGGGGGTGCGTGAAGAGGGTGCCAACATCATGAAGTGATCGCTGATTGGGAGGATGGAGAAGATGCAATTGCGTGGGATGGTGTGGGAGCAGGAAGAAACAATGCTGAAATCCTCAATGCAAGAAATTGTTTCTTTGGCATCAAGGATGACACGAGGACGACTGCATGACGAGCAACTCCCTAAGCGGGCAATGTGTTGTGCTGGCTCTTTGTCGAGATGCGAGTGGACGGTGACACGGCAAGCACCTCCTCCAGTGGGCATTTTACTAGTACTAGCATATATCCCGTACCAACGCTACGATCCTAGAGAAGTGAGGGAGGGGTTGACGGTGGCGACATGGATGCAGGGTCACGAATGCATTTTTTGAGCGAGAAGGGCGAGAAACCACCTAATTTCTCGTTCCCGCTGTAATACCAAATTTGTAATATATAATAAAAGAGGAGAAAAGTCATTTCCTATATTTTATATGTGTGTTGAATCGACCTATCATGACATGTGAACACCATATTCAAAAAAACAAATAAATAATAAAAAGATATATCATTAAATCATGCATCATGCTGGTTGTGCATTTGTCTACATTGGTAATGATAATAAGAATACATAAAAGAAGAGAATTAGTTCCAACCCAATTTACACTCTAAAATTTAGAAAAGGGGGAAGGAAATGAATACTATACAATACAAATAAAATTATAATTAAATAACTTCATCACAGTTGGTATGATCAAAATAAATAATTAGTCAGTGTACAAAGGTGCCACAAAGTTTGAATTTAAATGGAAGTGTGAATTTGGAAAGAAGGAAAAGATAAAAGAAAAGAAAATAAAAAGAAAAAGGAATAAAACTCCTAACTGGGCCTTTGTAACCAATTCGGCCCACCCAGAGAAACCTCCCGCGTGGCCCAAAACCCCTCCACCGCGCGGCTCCAGCCTTTCCTTCAATGACGGGGCGGCCCCACTTTTCAGTGTACACTATAACCCGCCGCGCTCTCCTGTCTGGCTGTCATGCGGGACCCACCCTTCGGGGCATGCTCTCGTCTTCCCGTGGATCTCGGCGCGGTGGTTGACCAACAAACCCCGCAGAGCTCGGCTCACGGGAGAAGGGGGGAGGAGGGTCGACTCAGTATAAAGCACGCCCTGCGCGGCCGCCATGGCTCTCGCAAGCTAAGACCGGCGCATTCGTAGCTTGCGCGCCGCCGCCGACCGTTCCACCGACACCGTAGTCGATCAACACGGGTCACGACCACGTGCCTGCTGGGACCGGCGCTGGTGATCCGACGACGCGTCGTGGGTCCATTGGTTGCGATTGCCGTGGGTGTGGTGTCCGGGGTGACGACGAATTGCTCGTCGTGCCTCTCGTTTCGCCGCGGAATCGCTGAGCGTCATGAGCAAGAGTCTGCGCGCACCGAGTCTAGGTATGGCGTACTCTATCGAGATCGCTTATGCGTGAATTTCGTTTTGCGGGTTCTGGGGATGACTTGAGCGCTAAAAATGACGTCGTTAGCTCTCGGCCACGGCCTCCACCGCGGGCGCGGGACGGCACCACCGTGCGCGCCTGCCCAGTTGGGGCAGAGTTCAGGCGCCGTCGGATGTAAGATGGACGCGTAGATTAGAAGCTGGAATAACGGTTCGCTCGGGTGATTGCGATCCGTCCGATCGAGATCAGACGATGGGCACGTATCTTTGTAAGTATTAAATCCGCGCTATTGATTTCCAATCCGACGCATACGATGGCGTACCGCTTCGTTTAGAAAGGAATCTAATCCTACCGCTCGGCTTTTGATCAGACGGCATAGATCCTCCCATACCCCTTCGCGCGGGCGCGGATTTGCACTTTGGCCTCTCTATTTTTATATAAACAACCCGCGGTCTAGGCAGGTTGTTCCCTGTGTCTTAGGAATCTTACCCTGAGGCCTCTGCCTTTTTTAGTATTGTTGCGCCCAGACCGGAGAGTAGAAAAATCAGAGAAATTAAGTTATAAGTGGATTTTTAATATATAAATTATTGTTATAACTTGCTAAATTCATAGAAAATCCATTTTTGGTCCAAATTAACCCATTCCAACTCCTATAATTTTGTAATATTATTTTTGTTCACCTAGAGCCTCTGTTTTGACATGAAAACAGTAAGAAAATTTATTTCTCACTTAATCCTATTTTAAGCACATAAAACCTTTGGAAATTCATATCTTAAAATCTATAACTCCAAAAAATATGATTCTTGTTCCTAGGATTTTATTTTAATGTGTAAATTATCATTATGTATTTTGTTTACATGTTTAGTGTGATGTTAATTTTCTCTTTATATTGTACTTGTTTGTATTGTGGCGAGTAGAAGAGCCTGTGACTGAGGATCCTGGTGTCCAGCAGATAGAAGTTCCTGAGAAGGAGCTCATTGAAGGCAAGTTGTGCCCTTGACCACTTTTATACCCAATAATATTCTTTATTGTCATTATTCATGCATAGGTTTAATTTTGATGGGACCCGATAGGTCACTCTAGGTTGTTTATCACTTTACCTTGTTATCCCTGAATCACTTGGGTAGTTTATCACTTTACCTTAATATGATGGTTTTGGGATGCCCAGAACGGGAGTGTGCGGGTGGGTAGCGTGGGCTAGCGGAACGGTGAGCCGGATGGGCCGAGGGAGTGAATCGGCCCAGGTATAAATGCACAAGTAATAAAACCCAATATGATGCAATATTATTCCATTTAATTCATTAAAGAAGTGCTTTCAATACGGAGGTCATATACACAAAAGATACTTATACTAAGAAAACATTTTCCATATCTCATATTAAATATTTCAATGAATAGTTCTAAATTATTTTATTTGGATAAGGATTTCTGATTTGTTTTCTATTAAGGCAAAGGTTCCTGGTCACATAATATATGATGATTAGTTTCACTTAAATATTTGATAATCTTGCTATGTTCCTCTCTTTTAACCCAAATTCTAGTTCAAGGTTCAAGATCATCATTTATCTATTTTAGGGGACATCTTTATAACAATGTATTTTAATCCATAACTTTTAGAAGAAATCCTCTAAGTCATAAAATAGAATCTTAGAGTGTTACATTTACTATATATTCTTGGTTAGAACCGTTAGTAATGGTCCATTCTTTAGTATTAGTTTGTGGCTAAAATCGGTCTAAAGAAGAGACCTTTAACAGTTTCACTAAGAACCAGTACTAAAGTATTGTCATCTGGTACTAAAGTTACGGAACATTAGTCTCAGATTTGAACTACCGTTTGGGCATCCGGTACTGTAACTGTTCCCAGCCGTTAATGATTGCATATTCTCCGTAGTGACACATGTCTTTGATGTTTAGTTTCCGTGCCAAACAGACCATGCATGAGATAAGCTTTGGCACAATTTGACGTAGAGTCCACCTTGTGAAGTTGTGATGGCAATTGTTCGCGTCAAGGGACTATGATGTGGAATTTGGTGCTCATCTTTCCTCGTGGCGTGAAATAATTCGTGTACGCCGTAGCATTTCCATATGACTACCAGCAATCAAGGGCCTCTAAAACGCATGAAAGATCAAACGCGGGAATAACGTGGAGAATTTCGATAGAACTACTTGTGCAAAAGGAAGGATTGAAAAACACAGAATTTATAAAGAGTGAGCCGTTTGGATAGCGTAGGACCGATCAGACGACGATGTGAATGAGACGATGTGAATGAGAGCCAATTAAATTTTACTTTTAAACACTAAAAATAAACACTTTACTTTAATTGTAATGAAACAAGCGCTCAAACCAAGAACACAATAACGAATAAGTGATCTCATGATTACAAAATGTACCTAATACTCACATGAGACCAGCAAAACAAACAGATCGCAAATCGGACACCGAGAAATCCAAAACGGTCCAAAACAATATCGCGAACAAGTGATGTTTTCAGTTGTACGAAATTCTATTCTGGGATCCAAAACCGGACCAAACGATCTTCGATTGAGATGAAATTTTATACACACTTAAAAAAATATGTTTCTAAGGTCTCTACAAATTTTGAGTTCAATCAGACTTGTGAATAGGGCTGACAATGGGCTATAAATTTTGCACTATAAGATTTAAGGATCGAATCGGGTTAGGATCGGGCTCTATTTCTAGTCATTTTTAAACTATAATTTATTTAGGACCTTGACATTTTGTGAAGAACCATTTGGATCACGATCCATTACCACCCCTACTTGTGAATTAACCGCAGATTTAAAATTACAGCCAGAAATTGGAGTTTTATTGGGGTTTTCTAAAACGAGTTCAAACTGAGTTTTCTCAAATTATGACCAAAATCTACAACCACTAGGTATATGATGTGGTCCGAGGAGTGCAACTCATCACCAATCAATCCCCAAAATAAATCCTCTCAAAAGAATCACAGGCTTTACACAAAAAACACAAGAGGAGAAGAGAAGAACAAGTGACCAAAACAACTCCAAATTTCAGCAAGTATGTAAAACAGAGATAGAGATGTAAACAAATGTTGTGGGCCATACCGGTGACCCTTCCTCAGATTAAACTTTTAGATCACAAGATCACAGTCGACAGTATAAAATTGATGTGGATTCCTCAGCTCAACAGATGTCTACCTAGAGATAAAACTATGAGCTCTAAATGAGTAGTCTCAAACAAATGACAGCTAAGTGATGCTGAACTAACTAGCCCCCCTCTATTTATATAGGGTTCTTCTCACTTCCTAAAATACTCCTATTTACATAGAGCCTATTCACTCCACCGGGAGCGAAATGGACCAACTTGTAGGTTTTAAATCCGACGGCCACGTCCTTCACACAGATTTGCTTCGCCTTGACGCACCCTCCGCGATCACGCCACGTGCCGCCACCGGTTCCCTCCGGAACCACCACCGCCGAGTTTTGAGCCCTAAATTCAGCAAAACTCGTCATCTGTAGCGCTGGGTGGTTTTAAGGCCCAAACCACCAAACCTCCACGACAAGTCAACCTTGTGTTTATAATCTCCCCCTTGATAAGTGCATTGTCAACACCACCATATGAGCATATAAACAGAAAGAGGAAGAAGGGAAACTAACTCAAATAACCAAAAGCCAGATAAAAACCAGACAAGTCATTTAGAGTAAGCAAAACTTGGTCCCTAAACAAATGGGCAATGGCTCAACACGACCAAGCAAGAATAGGCTAGCCCTCAATAAGAGGCAAAAGCATGGCTCAACACCACTACCGAGAAGCCAAAATCTCATCGGAGCACAAAAGGCTTTATCGGAGCATAAAAACCAATTCAGAGCATAAGGTCAGCACAAAAGCTAAAATTACAGCTAGTTCCTCCAGAAAGAGGCAAACGACTCAACACAACTAGCAAAAGCTCCAAAAAGCTCAATTCTCCTCCCCCTATCATAATACTCCCAAAAATCTCTCCCAGAGACCAATAGCTCCAAATAACATATCTCGCCCTCTTGAATGAGAGAAAGTCTGAAAGACCAAATTCTCCCCCCTAGATAGAGGAACCGGGAAATCTCAAAATCTCTCCCCCTTGTTGACAAGTAAACTCATCAAGCACAGACAAGGGTAGAAAGAAAAACTCCCCCTCGACAAGAGAACCCCCTGAGAAAAAGCAGAAATGCAATAGAGAGTAGGAAATAGAGAAAATGCATGAGCTTTAGGAGTATACCAGTCAGAGTGTAAAAATGCTCTAAGTGGTGTCGTGCTAAGTGTGCAGCGATAAATGCACGTGCTAGCAAATGCTCAAACTGATCATATGCATAAGATGTGTGAAGTGTAAGTATTTTGATTCAGTTTTTTACATTTTGAAGAGGTGTTCACCACAAAGACAACACTAAAAATATAGTAAGCAGGAAATCAACTAAGTGCCAATTACAGGTAAACAAGGTGAACTACCCCAAATAGTGATCACTCATCATGCTAGAAACATACCTGAAATAGATACCATTTGAAATTTTCAAGATTTATCAGATTTTGCAGTGGATTCCAAATTTCATTGAAAAGCATGTGAGTGCGAGAGGTTGTAAACATTGTCTTTGTCTAACTTTTCAACCGAGTGTAGCCTATGCAGAAAAGCAATGAGAAGCTAAAAACATCGGTTTCGATCTTCCACTACACTGCTCAAGTTCATCCAAAAGTGCAAATGGAAGCAGTCTCGATACAGTGATGTGGTGACAAATGTAAACCCATCTTAATCTTTCTAATTATCATTTATCTAGATTTTGAATTTTTAGCACAGTATGAATAGATTTTGAATTTTTAGCACAGTATGAATAAATCAAGACAAATGAATGACTCAAAACATGAGACATAGCCACCTAGCATACTAGTAATAGCAAAAAGGATTTCAACATATCCTACACATGCGATTTCAACATATCCTACACATGCTAGGTGCCAATCTTAATGGTGAACAATTTTAGATTGAGCAAGTAATAATCAAGTTTACAATTATGAAAACTGCTTAGCTCAACAATATTGTATCAATATGAGCAAAAGGAGCCTAAGCATGCCATAACATTATTATTGTCGGCGTTTCGACCCCGGGGGGTCCCTGGACCGACGAGTAAATTATTGTCGCGTGTCCCAGCCCAGATGGGTCGGCGCGAGACGAAGCGCGAAGGGGGGAAACAAGGAGACAAGCGTAAAGGGGAAACCCGCGGCCTTCGTGTTTGTCCTGCGCCCAGGTCGGGTGCGCTTGCAGTAGGGGGTTACAAGCGTCCGCGTGGGAGGGGGCGAGAGGCCTGCACGCGCCGTCCTGTCCTCCCGTGCGGCCAACCCCCTCGTACGAGAGCCCTGGGCCTTCCTTTTATAGGCATAAGGAGAGGGCCCAGGTGTACAATGGGAGATGTAGCAGTGTGCTAACGTGTCTAGCAGAGAGGAGCTAGCGCCCTAAGTACATGCCGTCGTGACAGCCGGAGAGGTCTTGGCACCCTGTTCATGTGATGTCGTGGCCGTCGGAGGAGCGCTGGAGCCTTGCGGAAGGACAGCTGTTGGGGTTGTCGAGTCCTTGCTGACGTCTTCTTGCTTCCGTAAGGGGCTGGGAGCCGCCGTCGTCATGGAGCACGCGGGGCGCCATCATTATTTGTTTACCGGGGCGAGCCAGATGGGACGCCGGTCTTGTTCCCCGTAGCCTGAGCTAGCTAGGGGTAGGGTAATGATGGCCCCAATGTGACGTGGTCGGTCCGAGCCCTGGGTCGGGCGAGGCGGTGGCTCCTCCGAGGTCGAGGTCGAGTCTGTCTTCCGAGGTCGAGGTCGAGTCCGAGCCCCGGGTCGGGCGAGGCAGAGACCATCGTCTGAGGCCAAGGCTGAGTCCGAGCCCTGGGGTCGGGCGAGGCGGAGTTCGTCGTCTTCCGGAGCCGAGGCTGAGTCCGAGCCCTGGGTCGGGCGAGGCGGAGTTCGTCGTCTTCCGGAGCTGAGGCCGAGTCCGAGCCCTAGGTCGGGCGAGGCGGAGTTCGCCATCTTCCGGAGCCGAGGCCGAGTCCGAGCCCTGGGTCGGGCGAGGCGGAGTTTGTCGTCCGAGGCCGAGATGGGGGCCGAGCCCTGGGGTCGGGCGAGGCGGAGCTTCCTATGGCGCCCGAAGCCGGACTTGGCTGCTGTCAGCCTCACTCTGTCGAGTGGCACAGCAGTCGGAGCGACACAGGCGACGCTGTCCTCTTGTCAGGCCGGTCAGTGGAGCGGCGAAGTGACTGCGGTCACTTCGGCTCTGTCGACTAAAGGGCGCGCGTCAGGATAAGGTGTCAGGCCATCCTTGCATTAAATGCTTCTGCGATCCGGTCGGTCGACGTGGCGATCTGGCCAAGGTTGGTTCTTGGCGAAGACTGGGCCTCGGGCGAGCCGAAGTGTGTCCGTTGCTTGAGGGGCCTCGGGCGAGACGTGAATCCCCCGGGGTCGGCTGCCCTTGTCCGAGGCTAGGCTCGGGCAAGGCGAGATCGTGTCCCTTGAGTGGACCGAGCCTTGACTTAATCGCACCCATCAGGCCTTTGCAGCTTTGTGCTAATGGGGGTTACCAGCTGAGATTAGGCGTCTTGGGGGTACCCCTAATTATGGTCCCCGACAGTAGCCCCCGAGCCTCGAAGGTAGTGTTGATACTCGCTTGGAGGCTTTTGTCGCACTTTTTTGCAAGGGGACCGGCCTTTCTCGGTTGCGTTTCGTTCCGGTGGGTGCGCGCGAGCGCACCCGCCGGGTGTAACCCCCGAGGCCTCGGAGGAGTGGTTTGACTCCTCCGAGGTCTTAGCGTGTTTCGTAATGCTTTGGCCGGTCTGGTTGTTCCCTCATGCGAACTGGCCGTAGCCCGGGTGCACAATTGAGTCCCAAGTTCTCGAGCCTCCGCACAGAGCGAGAGGACGGTTTGGCCGGAGCCGGGTTTGCGAGAGCAGCCCCCGAGCCTCCGCACAGAGCGAGAGGACGGTCAAGGATAGACTCGACTTTTTTACATACGCCCCTGCGTCGCCTTTCCACAAGGAGGAGGGGGAAGCGCCATGTTGCCCTCGGAGGGCGCCGAACATGGTGTCTCCAATGAGTTGCTAACGGGTAATCCGAGTGGACGCCCATGCCCCATTCGTTAGGGGTCGGCTAGTGGCCCGGAGGCGCGCTCCAAAAGTACCTGTGGGTGATTTGCCGGACCCGGTCCCCTTTTGACGGGGTCCGAGGGCTCGATGCCTCCCTCTGATGGGATTCCGTTACAAGATCGCTCCCGCTGGTCTCGGAAATGTCCTAGGGTACCTCGGGAGCGTAGCCCGAGCCTTGGTTATGTATCGAACGTACCCAGGGTCATCCCTCACTCTGCGTCTGAGGCGGCTGTCGAACCCTTCGGGGGCAAGCCTACGAACCCCTGATCAGTAGTGGGCGCGGAGCCCGAGTGGCCTCAGGTGGCCGTTGAACCCTTCCGAGGGGCCGGCCTTCGAACCTCTGACCAGTAGTGGGCGCAATGCCCGAGTGCTCTGAGGCGGCTGTTGAACCCTTCCGAGGGGCCAGCCTTTGAACCTCTGATCAGTAGGGGGGCTCGGGGCCCGCTTCCTTCACGGAGAAGGATCCCTTTCGGAATATCCCCTTTCCTGGTCCCTGTTGTAAGAGAGAGAGAGAGGAAGAGGAAAAGGATACAAAATCGAACGACGTGGCACACCTTTTTTGACGCGGTCATTATGGCGGAGGTGAAGCATCGCCTGCTTCGCCTGCCAAAGGTGCCGCATGTCCTGCCGCAGAGTTAATGCGACGGGACGAGTGGTTCGCGGTGCAGCCGTTGCGCGTGCGCGAGCCGTTCGAGGAACGGAACACGGGCGCGTCGTCTTCACGCCGTGAGAGTGGGTTCTCTCGCTGTCCCAGGAGGGGATGTGAGCTTGCTGACGACTTGACCGCTGCTTCCGCCCGCCTCCACCGCCATTACTGCCGGCTCATTTCTGGCCGTATCGACCGTCGCGCCTTCTCCCGCGGCTGACTGACCCGTGACCGATGTGCTCGGTTGGCACTGTCGGGTCATGCGCAAGGTCGCCTCGAGTCGCGGTACCGGTTCCGCAGTCGAGTAGGCGCGGTACTGGCGCAAGTGGCGGTGCAGTTTCTCGCACGTAGTAACCGGCGCGCCGGTTACATGACGTGTGGGCCTAGGCCTCCACGCTGGATGCGTCAAAGTCGAAGGGGCGCGCCCCCTTGGTGCGGTTGCATGCCGCCTGCATGGCGGTCTGCCCTTTCACCCGTTGGTCTGGGCGAAAGTGGAGAAGTGCTCGTGACCGCTGGGCAGTCGCGCGCACCGCGCACGGCGGTTTTGGCTCCTTCTGTCCTGGGTCAGCTTGCACGATGCGTGGGACCCAGCCCCCGTGTCGTAGGGGGAGGACCTTGGAGCGTGTTGGAGAAGACTCAGCCCACGACGGCTGAGGACGCAAGTGGGGAGAGTTGCCTTTAAAAGGAGGGTGACCCCCTTGAAAGGCAACCATATCTTCGCGCTCCCCTCATGCATCGCGTCTTTCCACCTTCCGAGACCCTGGATGGGGGGCGCCCACAGTTCTTTCGCCTCATCGTCGTTGGAGGAACGCAACTTCACGAAAGTTGGTACCTTTCAGCCATCGTTTGGCTTCAAGGATTTTCATCAAGCAGCCCGACTGCATCCCCTCGCTGGTGGTCACCCAAGACGGTGACCACCAGTTCGATGGTGGGGAGAAGCGAGCCGGGCTGCGATCTTGGTCCCGCCCTTAGCTTCAAGGATCTTCATCATCCTTGCCGGGGCGGGGAGCGAGGTGAGCCGGGGCTCTACCTCCCGCACGGGTCGGCTGGCCACCTCTTCTTCCAGCTTCTGGTGGTGGAAACCATCCTCCAGCTCTGCGGAGGAGGCGTCCTCCAGCCATGCCGGGGAAGGCGAACTGTTGCAGCCCAGCTAGGATGCAACATTTCGTCCTCTGTCCTCGCTTTCGTGGCGAGGATGGGAGCGAGGATATGCCGGTGCGCTTTGGAGCGGCCTGCGCTCGCTGGTGCGGCGTTGGTGGACAGGCGGACGTCGTCGTCGGTGCTGACGTGGTGGCAGCTGGAGAAAGCTTCTCCGCCGTCGAGGCCGTCAGCACCGCCTTCAGACCGACCTCCGGCTCTTTGGCTTTAATGTCTGGTTCGCGTCCCTTGAGTGGGGACGCGAACAAGAGCCTTCCGGTGGCTGCGTCCGTCCTGGGACCATGGCTGCTGCTGCAGAGGTCGCTGGCGAGCCGCTTGGAGCTTGTCGCCCTGCAGGCTCCCCGGTGTGGAGGTTGTTCATACCCGCGGGGACGGAACCGGAGTTCCGTTTGTAATGGCACCTTGAATGCCGGTGACTGTTCATTGTGGCTGTCGGGGCCTGAACATGCATGTATTTTTGGCACGGAGCCGTGTTTTTTCCTCATTTCGAGCATTAGGACTCGCCTGTCGGCTAACTGAACCGCTTAACCAAGTGTGAGTTGCCTCGTGCGAAGGTGACGAGTGAGGTATCCGTATCCCGGAGGCGTAGGAGTCCCTCGGCTCGGTTGGCCTTGCCGCCCGAGGCTTCTCTTGCTTAGTTAAGGGAACCCTCGCCCGCTCTTTGATGAGCCGAAGCCGGAGGCAGCAGTGTTAGCATGGACAGAGGCAGAGTTGGCTCGGAAAGAAGACTTCGTCGGCCGGAGCCTGGCCGGGCCATCAACTGGCGGGACCAGCGCCGGAGTCGAGTCACCGAAGCCACGAGCCGGGCTGGTGTCCTCGGAGGACAGGTGGCTGAGGCTTCGGCGTGGCCGGCCGAGTCGTCTGCTCGGGCCGGATTCCTAAAGGAGACCCTGGCGGCGATAGCCCGGGCGTGGCGCTAACGTCGTCCTTCGGAGCGGAGATCCTTCGACCTTGTTGCCGTCCGAGGCTCGGTCGGACTTCGCCGAAGGTGGAGTTGACGCCGAGGGTGCTGCTGCTCCCCCTCCGTCGACGTCTGAGCCTGCAGGATCGGTTCATCTTGTAGTGTGCGTATGTTTTCTGCGGCCGCCGAGGCCCAAACACACTGTCGTCGCGTTGTAAAGTTGCGTTTCTTTTCCTCTTATTTCGAGTATCTGGACTTATTTGTCAGTAACAGAATTGTTTGTCCGAGCGAGAGTTACTTTTCACGGAAGGTGATGAGTGAGGTATCCGTATCCCGGAGGCGTAGGAGTCCCTCGGCTCGGTCGGCCTTGCCGCTTATGTGTACTCTTACTCGTCCGTAGGATTCTGCTATCGATATAGTCGAGAAGGCACGAAAAATCGTTTCGGCAGAAGAGTTTTCGAGCGTAAAGACTTGTTCGGTCCGCGGAATCGCTTATCCAAGCGTGAGTTACTTATCGCAGAATGTGATGAGTGAGGTATCCGTATCCTAGAGCCGTAGGAGTCCCTCGGCTGCTTACGTGTACTCCGTCGTTTTCAGGATCCCACTTTCGAAGTAGTCGAAAAGCACGAAAGACGTTCTGGCAGAAAAGATCTTTTCCGAGGAAAATTTTGACGCGGAGGGGGGTTCCCCCTTCTAGCCCCCGAGGGAGGGTCGGGCTTTGCCGAGGCAAGGCTGACCCTTCCTTGATGGTTAGACTTTGTGTGTGGACAAGGTGTACGAACGACTTGAAAGCATCTTAAGGGTAGAAGAGACGTAGCTGTCGGATGTTCCAAGCGTTGTTGTAGACTTCGCCTTGACTGTTGGCCAGCTTGTATGTCCTGGGCTTCAGAACCTTGGCGATGACGAACGACCCTTCCCAGGGAGGCGTGAGCTTGTGCCGCCCTCGGGCGTCTTGTCGCAGCCGAAGCACCAAGTCGCCCACTTGGAGGTCTCGGGACCGAACCCCTCGGGCGTGGTAGCGTCGCAGGGACTGCTGGTACCGCGCCGAGTGTAGTAAGGCCATGTCCCGAGCCTCTTCCAGCTGGTCCAGTGAGTCTTCTCGGTTTGTTCGATTGCTTTGGTCGTCGTAGGCCCTCGCCCTCGGGGAACCGTATTCTAAGTCTGTGGGCAAGATGGCCTCGGCCACATAGACTAGAAAGAACGGTGTGAAGCCCGTGGCTCGGCTCGGCGTCGTCCTCAGACTCCAGACCATCGAGGGGAGTTCCTTCATCCATCTCCTGCAAAACTTGTTGAGGTCGTTGTAGATCCTCGGCTTGAGTCCTTGCAGAATCATGCCGTTGGCACGTTCTACTTGCCCATTCGTCATGGGGTGAGCAACGGCGGCCCAGTCCACCCGGATGTGGTGATCCTCGCAGAAGTCCAGGGACTTTCTGCCGGTGAACTGGGTGCCATTGTCGGTGATGATGGAGTTTGGGACCCCAAAGCGATGGATGATGTTGGTGAAGAACGCCACCGCCTGTTCGGACCTGATGCTGTTTAGGGGTCGGACCTCGATCCACTTGGAGAATTTGTCGATGGCGACCAGCAGGTGCGTGTAGCCCCCGGGTGCCTTCTGTAAGGGACCGACGAGGTCCAGGCCCCACACAGCAAACGGTCAGGTGATGGGTATTGTCTGTAGAGCCTGAGCGGGCAGGTGGGTCTGCCTTGCGTAGAATTGACACCCTTGGCAGGTGCGGACAATTCTAGTGGCGTCAGCCACCGCGGTCGACCAGTAGAAACCTTGTCGGAAGGCGTTTCCAACAAGGGCTCGAGGCGCTGCATGATGACCGCAAGCCCCCGAGTGTATTTCTTGTAAGAGCTCCTGGCCTTCAGCGATGGATGTGCATCGCTGGAGGATGCCTGAGGGGCTGTGGTGGTAGAGCTCCTTCCCGTCCCCCATCAAGACGAACGACTTGGCGCGTCGCGCCAATCGCCGAGCTTCGGCTCGGTCGAGGGGCAGCTCTCCTCGGTGGAGATATTGCAGGTACGGGGTCTGCCAGTTTCGATTAGGCGTGACCCCGCTCCGCTCTTCCTCGACGCGCAGTGCCTCACCCTCGGGGGCCGAGGGTGCCTCGGGCTGGGCTGAGGCCTTCTCGGGCTCGGGCGTGTCGTCGGTCTTGACTGAGGGTTGATGTAGGTCTCGGGAGAAGACGTCCGAGGGAACCGTTGTTCGCCCCGAGGCTATCTTAGCCAGCTCGTCCGCAGTCTCGTTGTATCGTCGGGCGACGTGGTTGAGCTCGAGCCCGTAGAACTTGTCTTCCAGGCGCCGAACCTCGTCGCAGTAGGCTTCCATCTTCGGGTCGCGACAGTGGGAGTTCTTCATGACTTGGTCGATGACAAGCTGCGAGTCACCGCGAGCGTCGAGGCGTCGGACCCCTAGCTCGATTGCGATGCGCAACCCGTTGACCAGAGCCTCGTACTCAGCCACGTTGTTGGACGCCGGGAAATGGAGACGCAGCATGTAGCGGAGGTGCTTCCCGAGGGGCGAGATGAAGAGCAGGCCCGCGCCTGCCCCTGTTTTCATCAGCGACCCGTCGAAAAACATGGTTCAGAGTTCCGGTTGGATCGGAACTGCCGGGAGCTGGGTGTCGACCCATTCAGCCACAAAGTCCGCCAAGACTTGGGACTTGATGGCCTTCCGAGGGGCGAACGAGATTGTCTCGCCCATGATTTCCACCGCCCACTTTGCAATCCTACCCGAGGCCTCTCGGCACTGGATGATCTCCCCCAGGGGGAAGGATGACACCATAGTCACCGGATGAGACTCGAAGTAGTGTCGCAACTTCCGCCGCGTCAGAATCACCGTGTACAGCAGCTTCTGAATTTGTGGGTAGCGGATCTTGGTCTCGGACAGTACCTCACTGATGAAGTAGACCAGCCTCTGGACGGGCAAAGTATGCCCTTCTTCTCGTCTCTCAACCACGATCGCGGCGCTGACCACCTGAGTGGTAGCGGCGACGTAGATCAAGAGGGCTTCTTCAGCAGCGGGGGGCACCAAGATGGGCGCGTTCGTGAGGATCGCCTTCAGGTTCCCGAGGGCTTCCTCGGCCTCAGGGGTCCAAGTGAAGCACTCGGCCTTTCTTAAGAGGCGGTACAGGGGTAGGCCTCTTTCGCCGAGGCGCGAGATGAAGCGGCTCAGAGCCGCAAGGCATCCCATGACCCTCTGTACGCCTTTCAAGTCCTTGATGGGCCCCATGTTGGTGATGGCCGCGATTTTCTCTGGGTTGGCCTCGATGCCCCGCTCGGAGACGATGAACCCCAAGAGCATGCCTCGGGGTACTCCGAAGACGCACTTCTCGGGATTGAGTTTTACACCTTTCGCCTTGAGACACCGGAATGTCGTTTCAAGGTCGGAAAGGAGGTCGGAGGCTTTCCTCGTCTTGACTATGATGTCATCGACGTAAGCCGCGACCGTTCGACCGATGTGTTGGCCGAACACGTGGTTCATGCACCTTTGGTATGTCGCACTCGCATTCCTCAAACCAAACGGCATAATAACGTAGCAGTACATGCCGAAAGGTGTGATGAAAGAAGTCGCGAGCTGGTTGGACTCTTTCATCCTGATTTGGTGATACCCTGAGTAGGCATCGAGGAAAGACAGGGTTTCGCACCCAGCAGTGGAATCCACGATTTGATCGATGCGAGGCAGAGGATAGGGAACTTTCGGACATGCTTTGTTCAGACCAGTGTAGTCTACACACATCCGCCATTTCCCTCCTTTCTTTCTCACAAGCACAGGGTTGGCAAGCCATTCGGGATGGAATACCTCTTTGATGAACCCTGCTGCCATCAGCTTGTGGATCTCCTCGCCTATGGCTCTGCACTTTTCTTCGTCGAATCGGCGCAGAGGCTGCTTCACGGGTCGGGCTCCAGCTCGGATGTCCAGCGAGTGCTCGGCGACATCCCTCGGTATGCCGGGCATGTCCGAGGGACTCCACGCGGAAACGTCGGCGTTTGCGCGGAGAAAGTCGACGAGCACTGCTTCCTATTTGGGGTCGAGCTCGGAGCCGATCCGGACCTGCTTGGAGGCATCGTTGCTGGGGTCGAGAGGGACGGATTTGACCGTCTCTGCTGGCTCGAAGTTGCCGGCATGGCGCTTCACGTCCGGCGCCTCCTTGGAGAGGCTCTCCAGGTCGGCGATGAGGGCCTCGGATTCGGCGAGGGCCTCGGCGTACTCCACGCACTCCACGTCGCATTCGTACGCGTGTCGGTACGTGGGGCCGACGGTGATGACCCCGTTGGGGCCCGACATCTTGAGCTTGAGGTAGGTGTAGTTGGGGACGGCCATGAACTTGGCATAGCATGGCCTCCCCAGCACTGTGTGGTAGGTTCCTCGGAACCCGACCACCTCGAACGTGAGGGTTTCCCTTCAGAAGTTGGAGGGAGTCCCGAAGCAAACGGGCAGATCGAGTTGTCCGAGGGGCTGGACGCGTTTCCCGGGGATGATCCCGTGAAAAGGCGCCGCGCCTACCCGGACCGAGGACAGATCGATCCGCAGGATCCCGAGGGTCTCGGCGTAGATGATGTTGAGGCTGCTGCCTCCGTCCATTAGGACCTTGGTGAGCCTGACGTTGCCGATGACGGGGTCGACAACGAGCGGATATTTCCCCGAGCTCGGAACGCGTCGGGGTGGTCGCCCTGGTCGAAGGTGATGGGCTTGTCGGACCAGTCTAGGTAGACTGGCGCCGCCACCTTTACCGTGCAGACCTCCCGACGCTCTTGCTTGCGGTGCCGAGCCGAGGCGTTCGCCACTGGCCCACCGTAGATCATGAAGCAGCCGTGGACCTCGGGGAACTCCTCTGCCTTGTGATCCTCCTTCTTGTCGTTGTTGTAGGCCCTGCCACCTTCCGCAGGTGGCCTGGCCTTGTGAAAGTGGCGCCGAAGCATGGCGCACTCCTCGAGGGTGTGGTTGACGGGCCCCTGATGATAGGGGTACGGCTCCTTGAGCATCTTGTCGAAGAGATTGGCACCTTCGGGAGGTTTCCGAGGGTTCTTGTACTCAGCAGCGGCGACAAGGTCCGCGTCGGCGGCGTCGCGTTTTGCTTGCGACTTCTTCTTGCCTTTCTTCTTGGTGCCACGCTGAGTGGACGCCTCGAGGACATCTTCCGGCTGGTGGCCCTGGGGCTGCTTGTCCTTCTGGAAGATGGCCTCAACCGCCTCCTGGCCAGAGGCGAACTTGGTGGCGATGTCCATCAGCTCGCTCGCCCTGGTGGGGGTCTTGCAAGACTCAAGGGCAGACTACAAACCCTCACAAAGTGCACACTACGCAGGTGCAGGGGCACTCACTAAGCTAGCCTTCTCACGCAAAGCTATCCTAGCGTCTCTCTCTGCTAGCTCAGTCTGCAAGATAGGACAAATGGTACACGCACCCAATAGGATAGACCTAGATATCAACTCATCGCGCTCATCTAGCAAGGTGTCGTACTTAGTCTGCAAAGTGGTGATGTTCGACATGTGTAGAGCGCACTCATCACATTCAGTCTTGTCAGACACCATAACTGAAGCTCTAGCAGACTCAAGTTCCCTAAGCGTGCTCTCATACTTGGATCTAAACTCTCTCCTCTCACGAGCATCCTGCCTAAGCAAATTATCTGGACTAGCCAAAGCAGCGTTCAACTCTTCTATCTCATCGGAAGGTAGTACCTCAGAAGTAGTGTCGTCGTCGATGTCTTTGTCGTCAATGGTGCCTACCGCGTCCTCACCAATTGCCATGGTGCAGAAGCCTCCCGCGGTGTTAGCGATGAAGCACAACCAGTTCAGCTTGTCCTCGACCTGTCTCAGTCTCCTCATCGCTCAAGAAAGATACGACATCGTCGGAGTCGTGGATGAGGTCGTTGAGGGAGGCGAGGAAGGCACACTCCTTGATCTTTGCCTTCTGAAGGTACTTCTTCTTAAGCCTCCTTGTTGAATCCTCCCTTGGACTTGTACTTGCCGAAGGAGTACTTGCCCTTGCGCCGACCAAAGTGATGGTCGCATGGGCCGGACTCCTCTTTGCCCTTCTTGGGGCAGCTGGCAACGAAGTGGTCGGGATCGCCACAGTTATAGCATCCGTCCTTGGACCTACCACGTCGCGGGCTCATACGATTGTTGTGGAACCGCGTGAACCGTCTGGCCACAAGTGCCACCTCCTCATCCCCAAGGCTCTCCACCTGCTCCTCTGTAATAGACAATAAAGAAGATAGAGCAAACATAGCAGGTGAGGAGTTAGAAGCAGAACTACCTCCAGAGACCAGTGCCATGGTGGGTGCACCAAGTGTCGGGGGCCATAATTAGGGGTACCCCCAACACTCCTAAGCTCGGCTGGTAATCACCATCAGCACAAGTTGCAGAGCCTGATGGGCGCAATTCAAGTCAAGGCTCCGTCCACTCAAGGGACGCGATCTCGCCTCGCTCGAGCCCAGCCTCGGGCAGGAACAAAAGACCCAGGCGGATTCACGCCTCGCCCGAGGGCCTCCTCAAGCAACGGGCGCACCCTCGACTCGCCCGAGGCCCAGCTCGGGCAGGCTTCGCAGTGAAGCAACCTTGGCCAGATCGCCTCGCCAACCGACCGTATCGCAGGAGCATTCAATGCGAGGATCGCCTGACACCTTATCCTGACACACGTTCCTCAGTCGACAGGGCCGAAGTGACCGCAGTCACTTCGCCCCTCCACTGACTGACCTAACAGGAAAACAGCGCCGCCTGCCCCGCTCCGACTGCTGTGCCACCCGCCAGGGCAAGGCTGACAACAGCTAAGTCCGGCCTCAGGCGCAACAGGAAACTCCGCCTCGCCCAACCTTAGGGCTCGGCCCCCGCCTCGGCCTCGGAAGGTGGTCTCCGCCTCGCCCAACCCCAAGGCTCGGCCTCAACCTCGACCTTGGAAGACGGTCTCCGCCTCGCCTGACCCCAGGGCTCGGCCTCAACCTCGACCTCGGAAGACGGTCTCCGCCTCGCCCGACCCCAGGGCTCGGCCTCAACCTCGACCTCGGAGGAGTCACCGCCTCGCCCGACCTTGGGCTCGGACCGACCACGCCACAGGGGGGTACATCATTACCCTACCCCTAGCTAGCTCAGGCTACGGGGAACAAGACCGGCGTCCCATCTGGCTTGCCCCGGTAAACAAGTAATGATGGCACCCCGCGTGCTCCCATGACGACGGCGGTTCTCAGCCCCCTACGGAAGCAAGGAGATGTCAGCAAGGTCCCGGTAGCCCCGACAGCTGTGCTTCTACAGGGCTCAAGTGCTCCTTCGACGGCCACGACATCACATGCACAGGGCACTAGCACCTCTTCGACAGCCACATCGGCATGTACATAGGGCTCTGGCTCCTCTCTGCCGGACACGTTAGCGTATTGATACACCCCCCATTGTACACCTGGACCCTCTCCTTACATCTATAAAAGGAAGGTCCAGGGCCCTCGTACGAGAGGGTGGCCGCGCGGGAGGACGGGCTGACGAACAGGCTCTCTCTCTTACTCTCTCACCCTTGCGAACGCTTGTAACCCCCTACTGCAAGCGCATCCGCCCTGGGCACAGGATAACACGAGTCGCGGTTCTCTTTCCCCCTTGTGTTCCATCTCGCGCCGACCCATCTGGGCTGGGACACGCAGCGATAATTTACTCGTCGGTCCAGGGACCCCCCAGGGTCGAAACGCCGACAGTTGGCGCGCCAGGTAGGGGCTTGCTGCGTGTTGACGAATAGCTTCCCGTCGAGCTCCAGATGGGTAGTCTCCAGCAACCTCTTCAGCCCGGGACGCTGCTCCGTTTCGGGAGTCTTGAGTTCATGTCCCTCGACGGCAGCTACGACATGGTAGTCCTTCCTCCGCCGCGCGGCGGCGACAATGGCAGTCGTCAGCCCGCCCGGCGGCGGCGGACTCGTTGACGTTTTCCCCCCATGGCAGAAGAGCAGCATCAAGGTTTTCCCGTCGCCTTCCTCGCCGCAGGAGAAGGAGGCGGGGCAACCATGGCCAAGCAGGAGGCGGCACCTCGTTGGCTGTCGAGCGAGTGGATGACGCCGGCGCCCCAGCGGGGGACACGTCGGGCATTGACCTCGCACCCAGGACGACGGCGAGTGTCGTTTCCCCGCAACACGCCAACCCCAAGCGGACAGATGACGCCAGCACGCTCGCGAAGGGCTTGCTGGGCGTTAGCCTCGTATCGGAGATAACGGTGTCGTCCGTCCCCGACGCGACTTCGTCACCGTCCATCGATCGAGAGGTATCGTCCGTTTTCCACCTTGTGCCTTTTAGATTCAGCTTCGACCCACCAAGCGACCCCGCTTCGGTGGATGCTTTCATAAAGGCATATCCTATCCTTCCGGGGTACCATATGTGGTCATCCTGGGACCGACTAACGGCCGTCTCGACCTACGGGCCCCCGGGTTCCGAGGAAGATGACGAGTCTGACTCTGGTTGGGATTTCTACGAGCTCCATGCTCCTAGTGCCATGCGGGACTTCATGACCGCATGTGACTACTGCCTCTCCGGTTGCTCCGATGATGGCCACAGCCTTGGCGACGAGGACTATGGCCCAAGTCACGAATGTTTCCACGTCGATCTAGGGGGTCTTGACGAAGGCAACCACCTTGGTATGCCGGAGGACGACGATCCCCCTAGGCCTGCGCCTCGCGTTGACATCCTGCGGGAGCTAGCTGTGGTCCCAGTCCTTACGGGGGGTCAGGACACACAGCTCGAGCAAATCCGTGAGATGCAGGCCAAGCTCGACGAGGAAGCAGGACAACTTGTGCAGCTCCGGCAAAACATCGGGCATGAGTGGGCAGGCCGAGCACTAGCCGGAGAAGCGCGTCATCAGGCCCAGGACGTCCAGCACCGCATCGCTGACGATGCCAGGGCAAGGCTGCCCCCGGCTTCCAGTGGGGTCGGCCAGAATCTGGCTGCAGCGGTAATTCTACTCCGAGCGATGCCGGAGCCATCCACCACCGAGGGGCGGCGTATCCAGGGAGAACTCAAGAATCTCCTGGAGGATGCCGTGGTCCGACGGGCCGAGAGCTCTGCCTCCCGAAGGCAAGGGTACCCCCCGGAGCATCGCGCCGCGACTTCCCGATTCATGCGGGAAGCCTCAGTCCACACCGGGCGCACGCGGGACGCAACGCCTGCAGCCCCGTGTCGCCTCGGCAACGAGCACCACCGCCGCGACCGTCGAGCCCACCTCGACGAGAAGGTGCGCCGAGGCTACCACCCCAGGCGTGGGGGACGCTACGACAGCGGGGAGGATCGGAGCCCCTCGCCCGAACCACCCGGTCCGTTAGCTTTCAGCCGGGCCATACGACGGGCACCGTTCCCGACCCGGTTCCGAGCCCCGACTACCATCACTAAGTACTCGGGGGAAACAAGGCCGGAACTGTGGCTCGCGGACTACCGGCTGGCCTCCCAGCTAGGTGGAACGGACGATGACAACCTCATCATCCGCAACCTCCCCCTGTTCCTCTCCGATGCCGCCCGAGCCTGGCTGGAGCATCTGCCTCCTGCGCAGATCTCCAACTGGGACGACCTGGTCAAAGCCTTCGCTGGAAACTTCCAGGGCACGTATGTGCGCCCTGGGAACTCCTGAGATCTCCAAAGCTGCCGCCAGTAGCCAAGGGAATCCCAACGGGACTACATCCGGTGGTTTTCGAAGCAGCGCACCGAGCTGCCCAACATCACCGACTCAGATGTCATCGGCGCGTTCCTCGCCGGCACCACTTGCCGCGACCTGGTGAGCAAGCTGGGTCGCAAGACTCCCACCAGGGCGAGCGAGCTGATGGACATCGCCACCAAGTTCGCCTCTGGTCAGGAGGCGGTCGAGGCCATCTTCTGGAAGGACAAGCAGCCTCAGGGTCGCCAACTGGAGGACGTCCCCGAGGCGTTCGCCCAGCGCGGCACGAAGAAGAAGGCCAAGAAGAAGTCGCAAGTGAAACGCGACGCTGCCGACGCAGATCTTGTCGCCACCGCCGAGCACAGGAACCCTCGGAAGCCTCCCGGAGGGGCCAACCTGTTCGACAAGATGCTCAAGGAGTCGTGCCCCTATCATCAGGGTCCCGTCAATCACACCCTTGAGGTATGTGTCATGCTTTGGCGCTACTTCCATAAGGTCGGGCCCCCGACGGAAGGTGGCAAAGGCCATGACAACGACAAGAAGGAGGGCAACAAGGCAAAGGAGTTCCCTGAGGTCCACGATTGCTTCATGATCTACGGTGGGCAAGTGGCGAACGCCTCGGCTCGGCACCGCAAGCAGGAGTGTCGGGAGGTCTGCTCGATGAAGGTGGCGGTGCCAGTCTACCTAGACTGGTCTGACAAGCCCATCACCTTCGACCAAGGCGACCACCCTAACCGCGTGCTGAGCCCAGGAAAGTACCTGCTTGTTGTCGACCCCGACATCGGCAACGTCAGGCTCACCAAGGTCCTCATGGACGGAGGCAGCAGCCTCAACATCATCTATGCTGAGACCCTCGGGCTCTTGCAGATCGATCTGTCCACGATCCGGACCAGAGCGGCGCCCTTTCACGGGATCATCCCCGGGAAGCGCGTCCAGCCCCTTGGGCAACTCGATCTGCCCATCTGCTTCGGGACTCCCTCCAACTTCCGAAAGGAAACCCTCACGTTCAAGGTGGTCGGGTTCTGAGCAACCTACCATGCGGTGTTAGGGAGGCCATGCTATGCCAAGTTCATGGTCGTCCCCAACTACACCTACCTCAAGCTCAAGATGTCGGGCCCCAACGGGGTCATCACCGTTGGCTCCACGTACGGACACGCGTACGAATGCGACGTGGAGTGCGTGGAGTACGCTGAGGCCCTCGCCGAATCCGAGGCCCTCATCACCGACCTGGAGTGCCTCTCCAAGGAGGTACCTGATGCGAAGCGCCACGCCGGCAACTTCGAACCAGCGGAGGCAGTTAAGTCCGTCCCCCTCGACCCCAGCAACGACGCCTGCAAGCAAGTCTGGATCGGCTCCGAGCTCGACCCCAAATAGGAAGCAGTACTCGTCAACTTTCTCCGCGCGAACACCAAGGTGTTTGCATGGAGTCCCTCGGACATGCCCGACATACCGAGGGATGTCGCCGAGCACTCGCTGGATATCCGAGCTGGAGCCCGACCCGTGAAACAGCCTCTGCGTCGATTCAACGAAGAAAAGCATAGAGCCATAGGCGAGGAGATCCACAAGCTGATGGCTACAGGGTTCATCAAAGAGGTATTCCATCTCGAATGGCTAGCCAACCCTGTGCTTGTGAAAAAGAAAGGAGGGAAATGGAGGATGTGTGTAGACTACAACGGTCTAAACAAAGCATGTCCGGAGGTTCCCTACCCTCTGCCTCGCATCAATCAAATCGTGGATTCCACTGCTGGGTGTGAAACCCTGTCATTCCTCGATGTCTACTCAGGGTATCACCAAATCAAGATGAAAGAGTCCGACCAGCTCGTGACTTCTTTCATCACACCTTTTGGCATGTACTGCTATATTACTATGCCATTTGGTTTAAGGAATGCAGGTGCGACATACCAAAGGTGCATGAACCACGTGTTCGGAGAGCACATCGGCCGAACGGTTGAGGCTTACGTCGATGACATCGTAGTCAAGACAAAGAAAGCCTCCGACCTCCTCTCTGACCTTGAAACGACATTCAAGTGTCTGAGAGCGAAGGGCGTGAAACTCAATCCCGAGAAGTGTGTCTTCGGAGTCCCCCGAGGCATGCTCCTGGGGTTCATCGTCTCCGAGCGGGGCATCGAGGCCAACCCGGAGAAAACCGCGGCCATCACCAACATGGGGCCTATCAAGGACTTGAAAGGAGTACAAAGGGTCATGGGATGCCTTGCGGCCCTGAGCCGCTTCATCTCGCGCCTCGGCGAAAGAGGCCTACCCTTGTACCGCCTCTTAAGGAAGACCGAGCGCTTCACTTGGACCCCCGAGGCTGAGGAAGCCCTTGGGAACTTAAAGGCGCTCCTTACAAGCGCGCCCATCTTGGTACCCCCCGCTGCGGGAGAAGCCCTCTTGATCTACGTAGCCGCAACCACTCAGGTGGTTAGCGCCGCGATCGTGGTCGAGAGACGAGAAGAAGGGCATGCATTGCTCGTCCAGAGGCCGGTCTACTTCATCAGTGAAGTGCTATCCGAGACCAAGATCCGCTACCCGCAAATCCAGAAGCTACTGTATGCAGTAACTCTGACGCGGCGAAAGTTGCGACACTACTTCGAGTCTCATCCAGTGACTGTGGTGTCATCCTTCCCCCTAGGGGAGATCATCCAGTGCCGAGAGGCCTCGGGTAGGATTGCAAAGTGGGCGGTGGAGATCATGGGCGAGACAATCTCGTTCGCTCCTCGGAAGGCCATCAAGTCCCAAGTCTTAGCGGACTTTGTGGCTGAATGGGTCGACACCTAGCTTCCAACAGCTCCGATCCAGCCGGAACTCTGGACCATGTATTTCGACGGGTCACTGATGAAAACAGGAGCGGGTGCGGGCCTACTCTTCATCTCACCCCTCGGGAAACACCTCCACTACGTGCTACACCTCCATTTCCCGGCGTCAAACAACGTGGCCGAGTACGAGGCTCTGGTTAACGGGTTGCGCATCGCCATCGAGCTAGGGGTTCGGCGCCTCGACGCTCGTGGCGACTCGCAGCTTGTCATCGACCAAGTCATGAAGAACTCCCACTGCTGCGACCCGAAGATGGAGGCCTACTGCGACGAGGTTCGGCGCCTGGAAGACAAGTTCTACGGGCTCGAGCTCAACCACGTCGCTCGGCGGTACAACAAGACTGTGGATGAGCTGGCTAGAATAGCCTCGGGGCGGACAACAGTTCCCCCGGACGTCTTCTCCCGAGACCTACATCAACCCTCTGACAAGACCAACGACACGCTCGAGCCCGAGGAGGCCTCGGCCCAGCCCGAGGCACCCTCGACCCCCGAGGGTGAGGCACTGCGCGTCGAGGAAGAGCGGAATGGGGTCACGCCTAATCGAAACTGGCAGACCCCGTACCTGCAATATCTCCACCGAGGAGAGCTACCCCTCGACAAAGCCGAAGCTCAACGACTGGCGCGGCGCGCCAAGTCATTCATCTTACTGGGTGACGAAAAGAAGCTCTACCACCGCAGCCCCTCAGGCATCCTCCAACGATGCATATCCATCGCCGAAGGCCAGGAGCTATTGCAAGAGATACACTCGGGGGCCTGCGGTCATCACGCAGCACCTCGAGCCCTTGTTGGAAACGCCTTCCGACAAGGTTTCTAATGGCCCACCGCGATGGCCGACGCCACTAGGATTGTACGCTCCTGCCAGGGGTGTCAATTCTACGCAAGACAGGCACACCTGCCCGCTCAGGCCTTGCAAACAATACCCATCACCTAGTTGTTTGCTGTGTGGGGTCTGGACCTCGTCGGTCCCTTGCAGAAGGCACCCGGGGGCTTCATGCACCTGTTGGTCGCTATCGACAAATTCTCCAAGTGGATCGAGGTCCGACCCCTAAACAACATCAGGTCCGAACAGGCGGTGGCGTTCTTCACCAACAACATCCATTGCTTTGGGGTCCCGAACTCCATCATCACCGACAACGGCACCCAGTTCACTGGCAGGAAGTTCCTGGACTTCTGCGAGGACCACCACATCCGTGTGGACTGGGCCGCCGTAGCTCACCCCATGATGAATGGGCATGTAGAGCGTGCCAACGGTATGCTCCTGCAAGGACTAAAGCCGAGGATCTACAACGACCTCAACAAGTTCGGCAAGCGATGGATGAAGGAACTCCCCTTGGTGGTCTGGAGTCTGAGGACGACGCCAAGCCGGGCCACGGGCTTCTCGCCGTTCTTTCTAGTCTATGGGGCCGAGGCTATCTTGCCCACAGACTTAGAATATGGTTCCCCGAGGACGAGGGCGTACGACGAATGAAGCAACCAGACCAGCCGAGAAGACTCACTGGACCAGCTGGAAGAGGCTCGGGACATGGCCTTACTACACTCGGTGCGGTATCAGCAGTCTCTGCGACGCTACCACGCCCGAGGGGTTCGGTCCCGAGACCTCCAGGTGGGGGACTTGGTACTTTGGCTGCGGCAAGATGCCCGAGGGCGCCACAAGCTCACTCCTCCCTGGGAAGGGTCGTTCATCATCGCCAAGATTTTGAAGCTCGGAACATACAAGCTGGCCAACAGTCAAGGCGAGGTCTACATCAACGCTTGGAACATCTGACAGCTACGTCGCTTTTACCCTTAAGATGTTTTCAAGTCGTTCATATACCTCGTCCTCTTTACATACACAAATAGAGTCTAACCGTCAAGGAAGGGTCAGCCTTGCCTCGGCAAAGCCCGACCCTCCCTCGGGGGTTAGAAGGGGGGAACCCCCTCTGCGTCAAAAATTTCCTCGGAAACGTTTTCCACCAAAACGACTTTCGTGTTTCCCGACTATATCGATAACAGAACCCCGCAAAACGAATAAGAGTGCATGTAAGCGGCAAGGCCGACCGAGCCGAGGGACTCCTACACCTCCGGGATACGGATACCTCACTCGTCACCTTCCGTGAAAAATAACTCTTACTCGGATAAGCGATTCTGCTACTGACGAACAAGTTCGGATACTCGAAACAAGAGGAAAAGAAACACAGCTTTATAACACGACAACAAAGTGTTTAGGCCTCGGCGGCCGTGAAAGACACATGCATGTTCAAAACACACTGCTCCGGCAGAATCAGGCATCACCCGGGGGAGGAGCGACACCCTCGGCTTCGTCTCCACCCTCAGCACCGTCTCCACCCTTGGCGAGATCCGCCCCGGCCTTGGACGGCGACACAAGCGAAAGGATCTCCACCTAGAAGGAGGACGCCAGCACCGCGCTTCGGCTCGCGACGGCCGCGTCAAGCCTCTGAACTTCGGCCAGGGCAGCTTCATCTTCGTCAGGTAGACAGTACCCCTCGCTGACCCGCTCCAGATCCACATCGTAGTGGGAAGCGAGCACAGCGAAGGCCCGCCTAACGCCGTGATGCAGCGCCTCGCGGAGTCTGCTGCGCACATGGCCGCCCAAGACCTACAGGCGACTCTGGGGGGAGCTTCCCGAGGGGACGTCATCAAGACCAAAGACCTGACAGAAGGCCGAGATAGCTTCAGACATGGCCACGCGGTCGACCTCCTTCTGCTCAGCCGCCTGGGCAAGTGCCTTGGCGGACTCGTTGAGGGCTAAATCGAACTCTGCAAACAGCCAAATAGAATTCTTCAGACACGAGTTGAAGAATGAAGATCAAAGTCACAAAGCGGCCAAAACATACCTTCAGCCTGGGCACGCTGCTCCGAGGCTGCGGCTTGGGCGGACTGGGCAGACCCGACGGCCGCGGCCAGGTCCTCCGCAAGGGCTCCGGCCCGAGCAGACACCTCGGCTAGCTGGCCCCTAAGGGCCTCAGCCCAGCTTTCAGCCTCGGCAGCCTGGTTCCGAGATTGGTCTAGCTCGTCGATGACCTGGCCAAGCTCCTGCTGCCGCTACTGCGCCTCTGTGCGTGCCGCCGCTGCCTCCACCCCCATCTCATCACAGAGCAACCAAAGGTCCACCGCCTCGGCGCTCCGTTGGGCGAGGCGTTTGGTAGCCTTGGCAAGCGCGACCCTCAGGAACCGCAGCGAACCCCAGATGTCGGCCTCGCGACGGATGAACGACGACTTGGCGGTGCTCAGATCCGTCAGATACTGAGGAAGGGAAGCAGGGCGTCACAAAGAATGCCCTGGTCACGTGAACGGTATGCCTGAAATCCTTACCTGGAGGATTCTGGGAACGTCCCTGGAAAGGATCTCCATGGTCGACCGAAGCGACCCCATCGCTGCCTCGGCATACTCACGGAGCTCATCCCGAGACTGCTCCTCCCGCTCATCGTCAAGGACGAAGAGGGGTTTCGAGGCGCCGCAGGTCCAGAACCTGAGCGCCTGCCCACGCCGCTCATTGGGATCGCACCGCGCGGGGATGAGGTCGCCGCTCCCCAAGACGGGCCGCGGTTCTGCGCCCCCCCTCCTCCAAGGCGTCGGGACCCCATGCAGTCGACGCACCCCCTCGGCTAAGGAGGCGGGCTTCCGATCACCGACCTCGAGCAGTGGCACCTCGACCATCTCAGCATCAGCGGCGACGGGTGGCTCCACAGGCAGAACGGCAACAGCCTCGGCAGAAGCTGGTGCCGGCGCCGGCAACACGTCAGGTGGGCTCAACGGAGGGGTCAGCCTGGGGAGCTCGCCCCATGGCAACTCGTGCCGCCTGGGCCCCCAGCTTGAGGGCATCTTGTGCTGGAGAAGCTGGCACCGTCTTAAGGGCCTTCCGGGGAGCCAGACCGGCCGAACCGTGCCTCCGTTTGCTAGGAGGAAAAGGTAAAGCAGGATCAGGACACATGAAGAAGGAGCCAGGACAGAGCTATCCTCAGATACTTACCCGCTCCGGACCAAGGCCAATCGTGCCTGCGGGGAGGCCCCTCGGGCCTCGGTCCCTGCAGGCGCCGCCGAGGTTCGCCCTGCTGCCAGCTTCGACACTGTTCCCACCTCGGGCACCCAGGGCGCCGAAGGGACGGTCCACCCAGGCGCAGTCACGACGACCTAAGGATCAACCTCCTGTGCGGCCGGCACGGGCGACTACTCTTGGGGGACAGGCGGGTCGGCCTGACTCCCCGGGGTCACCTCAACCACCTCGGCCAAGGGGTCAAGTACCCCCTCGGCCTGCCCCCGCTCTTCGGACCGGGACTCTGATGTCCCGGCCCCAGATGCCGACGGCGCCAGCCCACTCGGGGGCTGGCTCGACGACCTCTAGCCCAGCCTCAGATCCGGGCTGAGGCCAAGGCGAGCCGCCATGTTGTCGTCTTCGTCATCATCATCGTCATCGTCGTCATCAGGCGTCTTCAGCGACGGCTCCCTCAGGAGCCCGTCCCTCTCTTGCCTCCGACGGCGCCTCTCCAAGGCGTCCTAAGACCGCATCCACTCGCATGCCCGAGCCTTTTTCGCGACCTTCTTCTCCTTCTTCTTTTCCACAGCGACCCTCCGCGCGGCTCGGTCCACCGCGTCCTCCAGGACCGGTGGCAGGGAAGGCTTGTAACACCCCAACTCCTGGAGACAAACGGAAATCCCGACTGAGAGAATCAAAGGCAACCTGACACAAGATAGGAGAAGGAGCGGACACTCACCAGGGACACGCACCCACGCTCGGGCGCATCAAGGGCTGGGTAAGGGCGCCGGCGTCCAGCCTCCCCACCGTGCCCGCTACCCGCCTACGGAGGTCATCGGCAGAGAGGGGGACCGAGGACATCTGCGAACCCTCCAAGTCGATCCCCGGCATCAGCTCCGAAAGCGGCAACCGTCGCTCTGCCAAGGGAAGCACCCTCCGGCGATGGATGGCGGCAACCACCCCCGCGGCGGTGAGCCCCCCATCTCGTAACTCCTGCAAGGCCTTCAGAAGGGGCTGGAGTTTCTCCTGTTTCTCGCGCGCGGCCCCATAGCGCCAATTGCTGCCGGGAGCAATTACCACTCATTGAGAAAACGACGGGAGCCTCCCATCGTCATTCCAGAGGTAAAACCACCGGCGCTGCCACCCCTTGTTCGAAGATACAAGGATGGCGGGGATGTACTGTTGCGCGCGCGACTGCCTCAACTGGAGGGTGCAGCCTCCGGCCCGCACCGCCATGCGGACCTTCTTTTCCCCCGTCGTCAAGGCGAAAAGCTCCGCGGAGAAGAGATGGGTCCATAGATCCTAGTGGGGGTCAACCCCCAGAAAGCCTTCGCAAACCGCCGCGAAGATGGCCGCTTGCGCAATGGATTGGGGTTGAAGTTGTGCAGCTCCACCTCGTAGTAATGCAGGAGCGCCCGCGTGAAACGACTTGCTGGCACTCCTAACCCCCGCTCATGGAAGGAGACGAAGCTCAGCACATACCCCGGCGGCGGGGTCGGGTCAGCCCCGCTCGGAGGGACCATCCACTCCGGCTGCGGGTCACCGGAGAGGGGACGGAGCAAACCATCAGCGACAAGGGCCTCCAGATCGTCCACCGTGACGATGGAGAAAGGCCACGGGTCGCGCGGCGGAACGACGGTCACCCGGTCGGTCATCGCCAAACGAAGGGGGTGGTGGCGGAGCGGACAAGGTACGTGGTTTTCTTTCTCTGGCTATTCCCTTAGGTTGCGAAAACCAAAGCAAGAGGCAAGCAGCAGAGTAAAAACCGCCACTGGTCCCTCTTCCGGGTATATAAAGGCCCGGGCAAGACCCGTTCAACACTTCGCCCGAACCCGCCGCGAAGTTCAAACTCAAAGACGAAACGCCCGTTCCTCGAATGACTCGCGCACACACAACGGCTGCCCCACGAACCATCCGTCCCGTCGCATTAACTTCGCGGCAGGGCAAGCGACACCTTTGGCACATGAAGCGAGCGACGCTTCACCTCCGCCATGATGACCGCGTCAAAAAAAGGTGCACCACATCGTTTAAATTCGTATCCTTTTCCTTCTCCCCTTTCTCTCTCTTGCTATAGGGACCGGGAAAGGGGATATTCCGAAAGGGATCCTTCTCCACGAAGGAAGCGGGCCCCGAGCCCTCCTACTGATCAGGGGTTCGAAGGCTAGACCCTCGAAAGGGTTTCGACAGCCGCCTCAGAGCACTCGGGCTCCGCGCCCACTACTAATCAGAGGTTCGAAGGCTGGCCCCACGGAAGGGTTCGACAGCCGCCTCAGAGCACTCGGGCTCCGTGCCCACTACTGATCAGGGTTCGAAGGCTGGCTCCTCGAAGGGTTCGACAGCCGCCCCAGAGCATGCAGAGTGAGGGATGACTCTGGGTACGTCTTTAACATGGTCGAGGCTCGAGCTACGCTCCCGAGGTACCCTAGGACATTTCCGAGACCAGTAGGAGCGATTCTGTAACGGAATCCCATTAGAGGGAGGCATCGAGCCCTCGAACCCTATCAAACGGGACTGGGTCCGGCGAATCACCTGCAGGTACTTTTGGAGCGCGCCTCTGGGCCACTAGCCGACCCTTATCGAACGGGGCACGGGCGTCCACTCAGATCACCTGTTAGCAACTCACTGGAGACACCATGTTTGGCGCCCTCCGAGGGAAACATGGCGCTTTTCCCCCTCCTCCTTGCGGAAAGGCGACGAAGGGGTGTATGATAAAAGCTGAGTCAGTCCTTGATCGTCCTCTCGTTCTGTGTAGAGGCTCGGGGGCTGCTCTCGCAAACCCGGCTCCGGCCAAACCGTTGACAGCATCAACAAACCAGCCCGAGAACTCGGAACCTGACCATGCACCCGGGCTACGATCAGATCGCATGAGAGAACAACCAGACCGGCCGAGGCATCACGAAAGGCATTAAGACCTCAGAGGAGTCAAACCACTTCTCCGAGGCCTCGGGGGCTACACCCGGCAGGTGCGCTCGCGCGCACCCACCGGAACAAAATGTAACCAAGAAAGGCCGGTCCCCTTGCAAAAAAGTGCGACAAAGCCTCCAAGCGAGTACCAACACTCCCTTTGAGGCTCGGGGGCTACTGTCGGGGGCCATAATTAGGGGTACCCCCAACACTCCTAAACTCGGCTGGTAATCACCATCAGCACAAGCCCCAGAGCCTGATGGGCGCAATTCAAGTCAAGGCTCCGTCCACTCAAGGGACGCGATCTCGCCTTGCTCGAGCCCAGCCTCGGGCAGGAACAGAAGACCCAGGTGGATTCACGCCTCGCCCGAGGGCCTCCTCAAGCAACGGGCGCACCCTCGACTCGCCCGAGGCCCAGCTCGGGCAGGCTTCGCAGTGAAGCAACCTTGGCCAGATCGCCTCGCCAACCGACCGTATCGTAGGAGCATTCAATGCGAGGATCGCCTGACACCTTATCCTGACACACGTTCCTCAGTCGATAGGGCCGAAGTGACCGCAGTCACTTCGCCCCTCCACTGACTGACCTGACAAGAAAACAGCGCCGCCTGCCCCGCTCCGACTGCTGTGCCACCCGCCAGGCCAAGGCTAACAACAGCTAAGTCCGGCCTCAAGCGCAACGGGAAACTCCGCCTCGCCCGACCTCAGGGCTCGGCCCCCGCCTCGGCCTCGGAAGGTGGTCTCCGCCTCGCCCGACCCCAAGGCTCGGCCTCAATCTCGACCTCGGAAGACGGTCTCCGCCTCGCCCGACCCCAGGGCTCGGCCTCAACCTCGACCTCGGAAGACGGTCTCCGCCTCGCCCGACCCCAGGGCTCGGCCTTAACCTCGACTTCGGAATACGATCTCCGCCTCGCCCGACCCTAGGGCTCGGCCTCAACCTCGTCCTCGGAGGAGTCACCGCCTCGCCCGACCTTGGGCTCGGACCGACCACGCCATAGGGGGGTACATCATTACCCTACCCCTAGCTAGCTCAGGCTACGGAGAACAAGACCGACGTCCCATCTGGCTCACCCCGGTAAACAAGTAATGATGGCACCCCGCGTGCTCCCATGACGACGGCGGTTCTCAGCCCCCTACGGAAGCAAGGAGACGTCAGCAAGGTCCCGGCAGCCCCGACAGCTGTGCTTCTACAGGGCTCAAGCGCTCCTCCGACGGCCACGACATCACATGCACAGGGCACTAGCACCTCTCCGACAGCCACGTCGGCATGTACATAGGGCTCTGGCTCCTCTCTGCTGGACACGTTAGCGTATTGCTACACCCCCCATGTACACCTGGACCCTCTCCTTACATCTATAAAAGGAAGGTTCAGGGCCCTCGTACGAGAAGGTGGACGCGCGGGAGGACGGGCTGACGAACAGGCTCTCTCTCTCTCTCTCTCTCTCTCTCTCTCCCCCTCGCGAACGCTTGTAACCCCCTGCTGCAAGCGCATCCGCCCTAGGCGCAGGATAACACGAGCAGTGGTTCTCTTTCCCCCTTGTGTTCCATCTCGCGCCGACCCATCTGGGCTGGGACACGCAGCGACAATTTACTCGTCGGTCCAGGGACCCCCCGGGGTCGAAACGCCGACACCAGGGTTCTCAATCTTGGCCCGAGTCTGGTGGTCAATCTCTGTGGACTTGAGCTGCTGAAGAGCTCGTCCACGATGAGAGTCTCGTAGTCGGGTGACTCAATGATCACCGAGACCTTCACCTCCCAAACCCTCCGATCTAGAGCATGTAGTAATTTCAGAGCTCTCTCATGATCGTTATAGGGTAGCTGTGCCTTGTTGGCACATATCTTGTTCACGATTGACTGGAACCTAGAGAACATATAATCGATGGTCTCTCCAGCCAACTGTGTAAGTTCTCGTACTCTCGCCATTACATCTCAAACAGTCTAGTCTTCATGGAATCTCTCGAGGGTAGACCAGATCTAATGAGCCGTAGTCAGATGTCCAACTTGCTCAAACTGACCAAACGAGAGACACGGGAAAAAGCGTTTCGAGCTTTGTTGTTCAAATCGTGGAACTCCATTTGAGTTGGAGTGATCCAATCACTTGTAGCATCAAAATTCGCATCGAGGCAAATTTTCCAAACCTGGTAACTGATGTTCTGAAGATACGCGGACATGCAAATCTTCCAGTATGGGTAATTGGTCCCATCGAAGAATGGAGGTTTGCCAATACCTCGTTCCATGTCACCTACGTGGATTTCGAACCGATTAGGAAAGAGAAATCCTTAACCGCCTCTGATACCAATTGTAGGACCGGTGAGGCGACCAGAGGGGGTGAATGGGAGTCAAACAGATTTTTCTTCCAAACACTAAAAATGAACACTTTACTTCAATTGTGATGAAGCAAGCGCTCAAATGAAGAAGCGAACGAGTGATCTCATGATTACAAAATGTTTCTAATACTCACATGAGACCAGCAAAACAAACGGATCGCAAATCGGACACCGAAATGTCTGAAACGGTTCAAAGCAGTATCACGAACAAGTGTTGTTTTCAGCAGTACGAAATTCTATTCTTGGATCCAAAATTGAACTACACGAACTTCGATTGAGATGAAATTTTACACACACACTTGAACAAATATGTTTCCAAGGTCTCCATAAATTTTGAGCTCAATCCGACATGGTTGCAGAACCATAATCTCACAGTCTGGTCAGTCCACTGACTACCCCAAAGTGCTACCCGTTGGCAATCACTCATCATCAACCCGAACCATAATAGACAAGTCAACCTTATATTCGCAGATAGAGCATAGGAAAGAAATTAGAAAGATAGATGAATTCTAATAGTCATACAATATTGATCTTCGAATGCTCCACTTCTAGGCCACTTTAATTTAGTGCACATTTGCCTTGATCCTAGGCGAAGAGATGTCTTCCCTTGAGGTGGTCGAATCAGCCATTCCAAAGGCACGAACCACGAACAGTTCTCGGTCCTATATATAAAAAATGAAAATCCTCTATTTTCCCTATGAAAATCCTTCAATAGGAGCCATGGCATTTCGAACAAGGTATCTCAAAATAGTGCCCCAAATATTAAAATACTACGTCATTTAAAATTTTTAGAACACTAAAGACAAATTGAGCTACAATAACTAAACTCTAAATCATATATTTTAGAAAGTAAATTACATTATTAGGAAATAAAATGTTCAGAATATGATGTAGAAAACAAGTATAAGGCACTAATATGGAGTGTAGTATATTTAGGTCATTTTGTGGTGTGCTTTTTATTTTTTTATAAATATAAAATAAGTCACTGTTAAAACTGTTTTTATGAGTTAAGTCCTATATTTTAAGATATGACATAGATTATACTCTCAACCATAGTGTCTAGGGGCAGACCCAGCGGGTAAGGTTGGGTAGACGTCCGATTATCTTAAAATTTAGTCTAAAAATAAACTACTTTCCAGCGTTTAAACCAAAAGAAATAAATCTATACATCTTCCAACCTAATTTAATAAATTATATGTAGTATAAGACAACTTGATTATTTTCTGCTTGTACAGAATTGACAAAAACTATATATATGAACCAAATTCTAAATGGTATGACATGTCAAAGATTTTTATCCTTGACTACCCGCCACTGCTAGTCTCACATGTTAAATGATTATCAGAGCGCGCAATCACTAGACGGCGAGTCTATATATGGAGGCATTTTGTGCCTAAGAGGCTCACAATCGGAGTGGATCAACAATAGCTCTCCTTGTTTTTTTAAAAAAAAAAATAAGAAAGCACGAGCTCAGCGCCATGGCGCCCGCCAACGTGCAACACACAAGCACTAACCAGCAGACCATGCTGGATGCTCAGCTCCAGCTCTGGCACCACACCATCGGCTACGTCAAGTCCATGGCGCTCAAGGCCGCCGTAGACCTCCGCATAGCGGACGCCATCCACCAGCATGGCGGCTCAGCCACCCTACCACAGATAGTCACCAAGGTCACACTCCACCCGTCCAAGATACCTTGCCTGCGGCGCCTCATGCGTGTTCTCACTCTTACCGGCGTCTTCAGCGTCCACGCCGGCGGTGATGAGCCCGTTTACGGGCTCACGCCGGCGTCCCGCCTTATGGTCAGCCCGGGGCCGAACCTGACTCCGTTCCTGACCTTGTTGCTTAGCACTTTCTTCGTGTCCTCCTTCCTCGACCTCAACGAGTGGTTCCAGCACGAGACGGGCCCGTCCCCGTTCGAGCTGGCGAATGGCCGGGACATATGGGCCCTGTCCGGCCACGACGCGAGCTTCGGCAAGCTCTTCGACGACGGGATGGTCGCGGACAGCGGTTTCATCATGGAAGTCGTGGTCAAGGAGTGCGGCGACGTGTTCCGAGGGGTCGGCTCCCTCGTCGACGTCGCCGGCGGGCTCGGTGGCGCCACCCAGACCATCGCGAAGGCTTTCCCGGACATGGAGTGCAGCGTGCTGGACCTCTCACACGTCGTCGCCAATGCTCCCACCGACACCACCGTGAAGTACATCGCCGGCGACATGTTCGAGAGCATTCCTTCGGCAAACGTTGTCTTCCTCAAGGTACGTACGCCCATATATATACATATAGTCGTGCGCTCGCTCGCTCAGTATTGTGATGATATTAATTGTGACTATGAGTCACCTCCATTTATTTGGTTCCTTCCAGTGGATTCTGCATGACTGGGGTGATGCCGAATGCGTGAAGATACTGAAGAACTGCAAGAAGGCTATAGCGTCTCAAGAAGAAGGGAAGGTAGTGATACTGGATATGGTTGTTGGAGCAGGGTCATCCGACGAGAAGCATGTGGAGATGCAAATCGTATTCGATCTCTTTATGATGTTTATCAATGGCACTGAGCGAGATGAGACGGAGTGGAAGAAGATCATTTTTGAAGCCGGGTTTAGCCGTTACAAGATCATACCTGTTCTCGGTGTTCGGTCGATAATCGAGGTCTACCCATGAAAATCTATGCAACTCAAGTATACTGTGTGATGTGAGTGAATAATCTGCGTGTGAAATCAAAACTAGGTGTGAAGAAGTGAGTATACTGTATGCACGCGTGAATAAATCTGCGTGTGAAAAACTAGGTGTGATGAAGTGTTCTGCCATGTGCTTGCTTATTTCGTTGCTAAATGTATTTCATGTACTCTTGTCTGTTCTAAATTATAATAAAATATAAAGGTTTGACGTTTGAGATTTTTAAGATGAATTAACAGTGTATATGTAAATGTTTAACACTTTAACAAAAGTCATATGTAGAAAAAATAAGACGTCTTATAATTCGAATTGAAATGGAAACAGTACTATAATTGATTACTAAAGTGTTTGGTTTGAGAAATAAGTTAGTCTATTTTTTCTTGCTCCTCAATTTTTTGTTTGGTTTATGAATTCATCATCACCTCATTCCTTTTTTTTGAAACGGACCAGACAGGAGAGCTATCGATTATATTAAAAAAGTAGAAGGGTCCGGACCGGACAACACAACAAAACAACATGCGGTTGGATTGGGACATCAACACATCAAACTCGTCGGTTGGATTGGTACATCAACACGATACAACACTCACCGCCTATAGAATGCACAAAACATCCCCGACAACGGGAGCCCCTCACACACAACCCATCCAGAGTTATCGTTGTCGAGCTCGACCCAAGGGACAAGCAGCTCCGACTCCGCAAGATGGGCCACACATGGCCAAACAAAACACGATGACGCCTACAAACCAAACACTAACATAGAAGGAGGAAGATCGCGGTGCGCCGTTGTTGCAAAGCCTCAACACACCCCACGTGAGACAGCTTCGATTCTTCACCAACGAGCTTGAACCTCTGTCCTATCTCCGGTAGATGCTCGACCCTTCGAAACAATCCAGTCCATGAAGAAGGGGGCTCGTCAGCTCTCATCGTTGCCGAGCCACAACCTCTGATGCAGCAGCTTCGACTTCACGTTGCAAAGCCCCATCTTCACCCGCATACCAGACGCCGAGAATCGAAAGCAACCATAGATGGCGAAGCCGAGGCCGAGACAAACTTCAATGCGACGCCTTCAGGAAGGGAGTGATGTAACACCCCTGGTGTTACTATAACTAAAACTTGAGCATGGCATCATAAGCATTGGCATTGCATATGTTTGACACACCTAGAGTGCATTCACTAGGCAAAAATTTCAAACAAGTTGTATTGTTTTAATGTTTTACAAATAGGACCCTGGATAGGGAGCTTTAACCCTAAATAGTGGTTAAAGGGGTAAAACTTAACCCAAGTTGAGAAAACCTAAAAGCTTTAGGGTAAAAGTCATAAAATGACCCCAATCATAAAGTTGAATCACTTTTATACCCCTGGGATACCAGAAACCCTAATTGGAACCCTGGAAAACCCTAAAATCAAACCCTAGGGGCTTATGTGCAAAAGTGATGAACCTTTGGACTAAAGTGTAAAAACTACTATGTTTAAACATATAAAGTCATTTGGTTTATAAATATGTGAATTTGCAAGCTAAACCCTAAGTTTTGGGCTTATTTGCAAAAATCACCTCTTAAGCACTATAGAGCCTAAGTCTGAAATTCAGTTTAGTTGGTTCAACTTTGGAGCCCTGTATCTTTTAAAATATAGGGATTTTGTCCAAAGTGACCACAACAAGTTTGTAGACCAATTAATGGAGAACAACTTTCCTTAAGGTTGTGAGCTCATTTGTTAAGAAGAATTTAGAGATAATTAAGCCTGAAGTTTGGCTGTCAGGCTGATTAAGTCTGAAAATCAGGCTGACAGTGAACTGACATCAACTTTAAGCCTAAATTTAAGCATGCTCCAATAGGTTTTTGTGGCAGCGTCATATGGAAACATTATAGATGGTATAATGCTCTACAGGTTTGTTGCAGAGCTTGACTTATGTTGCCATTTGAAATTAAGAGAAAATCAAGCTTCAACTTGGTCTGTCAGACAAGCTATTTACTGAATTGGGCGCACTGTTCATCGGTTTTCAGTAACATCGCCGTGGATAAGGATTGGCTCACCGGCGATAAGGACGTCGCCGTGGCTCGGGTAAGACGTCGGCAGCCACGGCAAAGGTTACCGGAGACGTGTCAAAGCCTCCCTGAGGTGGCAGGCCCCGGTTGAACGGCGGCCACCGTGCCATCCCCAGGTTCCGCCGCGCGGCGAGCTCACCTGCGCAATCAAATGTCCGCGGTTCTCATCCGATTCCGGCCGGTAGGCTATAAATTGACCACGGACGCTGCTTCTTCTCCACATCCCGTGCCGCAGCAACTAAGCACTTGACTCGAGCTCACCGGAAAACCCACTTAATTCCCAAATCTCCCTCTCCTCTGTTCTTGCTCCGCCGCGAAGAAACCCCCCGTGGCCAGCCGTCCCCGGGTGAGTACCTATTCATTGTTCCATGTTTTTGCTTGCTGTTAGCCTCCTATTGCCCCCAGTATCAATCAATCGAACTGCGACCGAAGCCTTTCACCAGAACGTATGCTTGCTCTGAAGAGCACCGCCGCAGACCGCCTGCACGTCGACCCGCTACTCTGTCTGACCCCTTCGACCTCTCGCCCTTTGTTACGGTGTCCTGGTGAGTCACTTATGCTTACCATGCCTTCAATTTGAACTCTACCGCGTTGTCGTGTTCGGAACAGGCTCGTCGGAGTCTTGGTTCCGCCATTCCCGTGGTCAGAGGGATTTCCGGTGTGTGATCGTTTAATCAATACATGGGATAGCGTCGTCTTGGCTCAACAATGGTGGGAAGATGCTCGGTTTTGCTATTCTTCGCCACCGTCGGTGAGTCCAAGCGAGGGGCAGTGTGGCCGGCGGCTGACCGTGTCATGTCGGGGACAAGCGTTTGTGAAAGAATCAAAACCCGAGGACCCAAGTGAATCCGTCAGTGACTCAGTCAAACAGTGGTCAGGGCCAATACTGGTTTAGTTTTAGCGCAGGGTTGTTTTTGCATGAATGCCAGCGTGGGCGCGCGGGCTTCCCCGCCGTGGGCTGATTTTGCGCGATGTTGGGCCGGTTGGGCTGATCCTGGCCCAAGACGACTATTCACAGATTTACCTTTTCTTTTAACTGTGAGCTTATAAGTTATGGTATAAATTGTAAACAAATCCAAATATTATGGGACCAATTTTAGTGAATGCCTAAAATCAATATATATCTGATAAAAATATTAATTGGATTTTTAGGACAGTTAGAAATTATTAAGTGATTTACAGGTGCCTTTGTAAGGACTGTTTGGATTTTAGAAATAAAATTATAACACCAAAAATTCTGAAAAATTCTGGAAGAGACTTTTTATCAGAAGTGGAACACTTGGTAAAATTTTGGGGCTGTTTGGAAGCCTTTTGACCTAAAAGCCTTGCAAGGTCCAAAAATAGTTATTAAATCCTTACTTAATTATGGAACTAAGTGCTTTTGGGGCAGATGCATGTTGATCTAGTAAGAGCTTGACCCTTGGATAAAGTTACTTAAGGAGTTTTAAGCTTTTGCTTGAGACCTTGGTTGGGGTAATTCCCTGGTTTACCCAAGTGATTTCATTTTGGTCACTTTAATCGAGCGATAAGAAATAGGTGTATTCTTGTTATGTGCTTTAGTTGTAGTGTTTCTGTTCTCCACCTCTCCTTGTGAGAGTTTGCATTACATGGCATTCATTCTTATATATGTATAAATATGGTTATGTTAGAACGCGAAGAAGAAGTGGAAGTCACTGAAGAGAAGACAACACCACCTTTGGAGTCTCAGGCAGGGTCTTATCTCTACTTTGACATCTGCGGGCCTGAGACTGACTCACCTGTGAACAAAGGCAAGCCTCGGTGCATGCAACCCCTTTCCTTGCGTTTTTAAATACTTTTCGCACACTTAAGTCTAGTGAAATGTGCATTAGGTTCATAGGAATTGCTTAAAACCCTTTGATGCATTGTTTTCCTTGATATCCATACCTTTATAGATACTTCTGTGAAGTATCAAAATATGATTTACAAAAATGCTTAGCCTTGCTTAGATCTTGTGGCTAGAGGTTGTCCTTAATTTAACTCGAGAAAGGATGGCTTCTACCTGCAAGAATATTTTCATTTGGAGCAATGGTGGGATCTTACTGCAAAGTTCCCTGTGATGCTCTTTCATCCTAAGGAACAGACACAATCCTAAGGATGGAAGTATGTAAATCGAGACTTGGGTTAGGAACAGGTGATGTTCTACCCAGGTTGATTAAGGATTAACGCGTATGTAGGCTTGATGATCGAGGACCCTTTAACTGGTCACATGCCTCGTCATGGGTAAGCCTTGCCTCGGGCAGACTAAGGCCGGAATAAGATAACACGAAATGGGCGTGGAGCGGTGGCGAGAGTAGCGTGTACCCTCCGTGGCAAGAGGCTGGACGGTGGTGTATCTGTGCTCTCGGTTTGCGTGAACCTGATCCGGTCTTAAGAACCCAGGTGGCGGGTTGACATATGCAAGGGTTAAGTGCTACATATGTCGTGTGATTGGAGATCCTCAGCTGAGTATAATCGATTCGGATCGCCGTACCTTCGTGGTTATGAAGACTTGGTCACTGCCCTGCAACCTAAAGTCAGGATATGAACACTATGGATAAAAATGATGTTGTATGGATGAGATGTTGAAATTAGACTAGATGCAAATAGAGTCTATTAATACTTAATATGGCGTTAAAAGATTGAAAGTAAGGACTCACTTTAGTAAGCTGCTTCTGCAAAAGTATAAGTTGATTTTTGCTAAAGCCTCTCCTTGACTCCTATTTATCCAGCATACCCTTGAGAGTCTTTTCCTTAGTCGGGTAAGACTTGCTGAGTAATTCCATACTCAGGGTTTATCCCTTTGTTGTTTTTAGGTGAGGAAGCGACAAAGTTTTGTTGCTTTTGCTCCAAGGTGGTATCTAATGAAGAAAAACAAGAATGAAGATACGGGAGGACTTGGTCCTCCACATAGGATCTTTTTGTTTGATAATTACTTGGGAGGAGTTTTTGCCTCCCTTGATATGTGTACTCAGCACTCGTTTATAGCTCTGGTCTGTAATAAGTAACTTGATCTTACTTTCTAAATAAATGTAAGTTTATGTAATTGCTTCCGCACTTCTATATCTCCGATGTTCTGTAATGTCTGCAAGACGGGTGAAACGTTCCTGGTGAGGTAAGGAAAGATACCGAACTTGTCAAGTGACTTAGGAACATCTACAGGGTGTCTGATGTCTGTTGGACAAGGACAACTGTAGGTGGGCCTAATTACTTGGGAGGTTCCGTCACAGCTGGTATCGGAGCGTAGCTCTTCTTTGCAGATATTATGAGGCATCTTCAAAAGAATTTTCAAAACTCTTACCTAAAAAATTCTTTTCTCTTCTTACCTAAGTATTCTGAAGAGTCTATCTTAAAGACCAGATAGGTAGAGTGCAATGTATAGAAGGTATGAATCAACTAAGGTTGATTCTGTAATTACACATGCATCATGTCATACAAACTTTAAGTTAAACCCCCTGCGTAGCTAGTTTAGTACATGATTCATCTACCTTGTTCATACATTCTTAGTGAATAGAGTGTATCCGTTGCCCTTCTCTATAGATGAATCAACAAGAAGCTCCTACAGGAGTTGGAGAGTTTTTACGAGATTTTGGTGTTCCAGTGGTCCTGTGGCGACTACTTCAAGAGGTCGGATATACCGAAGCACCCAAGTACTAGTGGTCACGCACTGTTCTTAGAGGACAACCATGGTATGAGGTAGTAGTGTGTATTCCAGAACGTGCTAGAAAACCATCTTGGCCGTATTGGATGTTCCATGCCGAAGGAATGACTCCTTGGGAGGGTGCTCAGGTAGCTGCCTTAGAGGTGCTAACAACCATTTGTTACCAGAAAAGGGAAGAAATACAAGCCACATCTATGAGGTTGTTCCCTGCAGTTGCCTTAAGTGACCCGTTGGTGTATCATCACCAGGCCCGATTAATGGAAAGCATTCCTATTGGGCAGGACTCTGTTGAATCGGCATCTGCTCGAGTTTTGATGGTCGTGCTAGAGTTGCAACTTACTCGGGGGCACAGTCGTCAAAAGTGGCAGCAGTTGTACACTGGGAGCTATGCAGCATTTAAGATGATGGAAATGGCCAAGAACAGTGCTTGTACTCAAGCACAAGAACGACTTGAGGAAACGAAGGTTCAAGCGGAACAGGTTATTGGACTAGAGCATCAGGTGACAGAACTTCAGATGCAACACCAAGCTGATCAGAATCGCATTAAGGAGCTTGAGCATCAGCTAACTAATGCTCATTCTAAATTAAAAATTTTGGGTCAGCAACAAGAAGAAATTTGTCTGTATGTTGTTGCTGTTAGAGAAGACCTTAAGGAAACCATGAGCTTCATAAGCCATCAGGATCAGGCGATCAAAGAATTGAATCGTGCTCATCCCATGGAATTTCAAGTAGCACAACGGCTTGTCAACCATCTGCAGCAATCAGTGCATAGGCTCAATGCTGCCGCTGATCCTACTCCTGCATCGGTGGACTAAGGGTTCTTTGGAAGAATGGCAACAAACATCTGGCAGATGGTGTAGCTAAAGAAGATGTAGTAGATCAATGTAATAAGGTAGGTGTAGATAGACCAGCTTGGTGTAAAAACAGGTTAAACTTCGTTGGAAAGAGTTTTCCTGTTTCACCTGGATCATGTAACATGTGAGCTTTTATATGACTATGGTGTAAGAAACGACTGCCGGTTTATGAAGCAACTTTTAATATCTATAGTAGTTTCTCAAAATTCAAGAGTTAAGATGGCTATTCCTTTGGATATTCCATGTGGATCGCCATGTTGCCTTATTAACCTAACCTAGGAAAGACATGTTATCTATCGAAGGCATACCAACTTAATCCTTGACCTGGTGATCCCTATGATGGGCATAGAAATATGCTTGGGCTGAATTAACAGTCTCCCATCATACTTCTTTCATCAAGTTTAGGTTATGGCCATGCCTTGTTCACTTCCTTGGGCCATGATCTAATTGGATCTCTACTTGTGATCGTACTTACAGGTGGAGTCTCTTTTGTACCTTGTCATCCTTGATCAGTCTATTTGTGTTGTGTGAGATTCCTTATTGGTTATGTCTGGTATTGGCGTTATGACTAAAATTGATGATGCTGCGCCAAAACTGAGGGCCTCTTGTGGGTATACACACAAGGTTGTTGTTGGGGCGAAGGCAAAGACGCCACCCTTCGCTCTAGGCCTTCGCTGCAGCCGCTGGTTCGACGGAGACAAAGCGGGCAGGGACACCCTTCGCAGGACTCGGCACTTTGACGAAGGCCTGCGGCGACGTCCTGCCACGGCGCGTCCTCGTTCAGTCCCAAGGCCCACGTGTGATCTGGCCCATTGTAACGGGCCCCGCGTGGCCACCTCCGTATTACGGGCCTAACTTGTAAAGGAATACTTGTAATTACGGTCTGTAACCCTGCTTTATGGGAATATTCTGGGGATAAAATAGGTGTCTGAGGGCACATGCGTCCTTAACACAAGACGCTGGGCACTCAGATACCTATAAATACCCCCGCACAGTGCCCGTGAGAGGCCAGATCAACAGAGCTATTGCCCCCGTGCACGTAACCCTGTTGTCACCACTGTTCTCCCTTGTTGGCCTACTTGCTGCAGAGAGCGAGTTCCAACATTTGGCGCCCACCGTTCGTGCTACGACAAAACCACCCGCGATGGCACCCAAGAGAGCTAACCCCAAGGCTGACGAGGCTGCGAAGGCAGCACTGCTGGCCGCAAGAAAGGGCAAGGCCCTCGTCCTCACCCAATCCACCCACCAAGAGCCCACTGAAGACAATGTTCCCCACACCGGCGAAGACGACACCTTCCGCACCTGCGGAACCGAAGGACAGTCACAGCCGCCCCAGGCTTCGCCCCACTGGAAGGCGCGGACCTCACCGAGGACGGTGAGGTCCTCGGTGTCTCAACAGAAGAACAGCTGCAGCTGCGCGCCCTGCGCCTCAGGAACCGCAATCTCCAGAGGCAGAAACAGATACTGGAGGCCAAGCGCCAGCGTGTGTCCGCATTAGCCAAAGTGCGGCAAATGATACGCGACGAGGAGCAGAAAGCCCAAGACCTCGAGCGCGAGATCGCGCTGATGCAGCGCGAAGGCCACCTCGGTCTACAGCAAGAGCCACCCCTCCAACAGCGCACACAACCGGAGGACACGCGCGAAGGCCACCTCGGCCGGCAGCATGGCCCACCCCTGCAACACCGGGCGCAGCCGGAGAACCCGCGTTTCCCCCAGCATGACTACATCTCCCAGCACGGCGCGCCATTCCAAGGGGTCAACTACCTCGACGAGCGAAGTCCCCTGGCGCCACACCTACAAGTGACGCCTTGGCCAGCTAACTTTCGAGCGGGGGCATACCCCAAGTACAACGGCAGCACCGACCCGGCGCAGTACATCATGAGTTATCAAGTCGCCGTTGCATCAGCCGGAGGAGACGACGCCACAATGGCGAAGTCTTTCATCATCGCACTAGAGGGCCCAGCACTCACCTGGTTCACCAGATTGCCTCCGCTGTCCATTGATTCGTGGAGAAGTCTCAGGGACAAGTTCCTCCTCAACTTCCAAGGCTACCGTCCAGACACCGACGCTTTGGCTGAGCTCTCGCTTTGCAAACAGCTGGAAAAAGAGACTCTGCGTGAGTATTACCGCAAGTTCTTAACACTCAAGTCACAGCTGCCCTCTGTCGACGATCAGATCGCTATCCACTACGCCATCAATGGCCTTCGGGCTGGCGTCCTCTACAGCCATTGTATCAGAGATCCACCAAAGAGCTTGCAGGAGCTATATCAGCTCTTCGAAAAATATGCCAAATCCGAAGAGCTCCACCAGCGCAAGGTTGAGTCACAGCGGAAGCCCAAAGATGCCCCGCAGTCCAGCCGCACCTGGACGAGGACTCCGCAACCAGACTCCGGTCGAGATGGCCGCAGTCAACAGCAAGTGCACAACATCGTCAACCAACAGCCTGCTGCTGATCCCCCTCGCCGCCAGGAATATCCCCCCCAGGGCCGCGGAAACGGAACTCGCGGCAGGGGTCGAGGGCGGGCGCAACAGCCGCCGCGCCGATTCTATTGCCTTTTCCACGGCGAAGACTGCGCCCACCAGACCAAAGACTGCCCCGAGACGAAGGCCACCAGAGACAGAATGGCGCGGGCGCAGCCAGCCGACAATCCCAGAATTGTCGCGCATAATTACCAGCCACCCCCTCCACCATATATTCACGCTCCCGCTCCGCATCCACCGCACCACGCTTACCAACACCATCAGGAAGTACAAATCGTACCTCCTCCACCCCCACCACCACACCAGCAACATCAGAACATCCCCCATGCCCCAAAGCAGGAAGACTTCGCCGATCAACCATATCGCGGAGTCATTCACATGATAACAGGGGGGTCTAGCACTGACTTCGACACCAAGCGGCAGAAGCGGGACCACCACCGCAGCATCAACCATGTCGCCGTCACTGGCCCAGTCGTGCAGACAAAGTGGTCCCACATACCGCTAACCTTCGACGCACGAGACGTCGACCTGCGCAGCGCCCCCCACATCGACGCTATGGTCATCAATTGCAGCGTGGCAGGCTGGGACTTACACAAAGTCCTAGTCGACAACGGCAGTCAGGCGGACATCATCTTCCTCCACGCCTTCGACCGCATGGGTATAAGCCACAGCTTGCTGAAGCCTTCGGACAACCCGTTGTATGGTTTCGGCGGCAAGGGCACCTTCCCAGTTGGCAAGATAGAGTTGCCCCTCTCCTTCGGTGTAGCGCCCAATGCCCGAAGTGAGCAAGTAACCTTCGACATTGTCGACATGGTATATCCATACAACGCCATCATGGGCCGGGGCTCCATCAACAAGTTCGAAGCTGCCATCCACGGGTTGTACCTATGTATGAAGATACCAGGCCCGCTAGGCGCCATCACAGTCTACGGCAACCAGCAGACGGCGCGCAACATTGAGCGGGACTTCGTGCCCGGTCAGAGAAACATACACTGTCTCTCGACCCAGCGCGAGGTCCCTGCGCCGGCCAGCCCAACCGACAAGCAGCACGACAAGGCGCAGTTGCAGTGCCAAGACGGGACCAAGACTGTCCCCCTCGATCAGGCCACACCCAAGCAGACAATAACTATCAGCGAAGACCTCACCTCACTTGAAGAAGAGAAACTTCTCTGCTGCCTGGCCAAGAATAAAGATGTCTTCGCCTGGTCTGCCCTCGATCTGGTCGGAGTCAGCCGAGCCATAATTGAGCACAGCTTGGGCATTGACCCTTCGGTGCGACCCAAAAAGCAGAAGCTTCGCAAAATGTCAGACGAAAAGACAGAGGCCGCCAAGGCGGAGGTGCATCGCCTCCTGGAGGCTAAATTCATCGAGCCAGTGGCTTACCCCACGTGGCTCTCCAATGTTGTGATGGTGCAGAAAAAAAAGCGGAAAATGGCGCATGTGCATAGACTTCACCAGTCTCAATAAGGCCTGCCCAAAGGACAATTTCCCGTTGCCGCGGATCGACAAAATAGTCGATAGCGCGGCCGGATGCGAGGTCATGTCCCTCCTCGACTGCTTCTCCGGCTATCACCAGATATACATGAAGGAGGAAGACAAGGCTAGCACCAGCTTTATAACACCCTTCGGCACTTATTGCTTTGTCAGAATGCCGGAGGGTCTCAAGAATGCCGGATCCACCTTCTCCAGACTCACCAAAACAGTGCTCGAGGGGCAGGTCGGCAGAAACATATTCACATATGTGGACGACATCGTCGTCGCCAGCAAGAATAAGGAGGACCATCTCGCCGACCTAGCAGAGACATTCGCGAACATGCGAGATGCACGACTCCGCCTAAACCCGGAAAAGTGCGTTTTCGGTGTTCGCCAGGGCAAGATATTGGGCTACCTGGTGTCCCGCCGCGGCATCGAGGCCAACCCAACCAAGATCCAGGCCATCGTCGATATGTCGCCCCCGCAGTCCGCCAGGGACGTCCAGCGCCTGACAGGCAGGATGGCAGCTCTCAACAGATTCATCTCCAGGTCCGCCGAGCGAAGTCTCCCCTTCCTCAAAACACTCCGCGGAGCGAAGGACTTCGCTTGGGGACCGGAGCAAGCAGCGGCCTTCGCCTCACTAAAACAGTACCTGTCGGAGCTGGCCATCCTCACGAGCCCCGACTCCTCGCTCCCCTTATTGCTCTATGTCGCGGCTTCGCCGCACGCAGTCAGCGCGGCACTGGTACAGGAGCAGACAGTCGAGGGCGCAGTCAGACAGTGCCCTGTCTACTATGTCTCCGAAGTCCTGACACCGTCCAAATGCAACATGACAGAGCTGGAGAAGATAGCCTACGCAGTTGTTATGTCCTCGCGCAAGCTGCGTCATTATTTTGAAGCATTCAAGGTCCGAGTCACCTCAGACAGGGGGCTCGGCGAACTATTCAGGAACCCGGAGGCATCAGTGAGGATTGCCAAGTGGGCAGCCGAACTCTCCGGCTACCACATCAGCTTCGAGCCCAGAACAGCTATCAAGTCGCAAGTCCTGGCAGACTTCGTCGTCGACTGGACTGGGCCAGTAACGCAGCCGGACCCATCCACAGAAAAGGTCTGGACCATCCATTGCGACGGTGCATGGTGTCATGCGGGGGCAGGCGTCGCTGCAGTCGTCACCTCGCCAGCCGGAGTCAAACACAGATATGCAGCACGCCTCAGCTTCGCTCTGGAATCCGACAAATGTACAAACAACATAGCAGAGTATGAAGCAGTCATCCTCGGCCTCCGCAAGCTAAGGGCCCTCGGAGTCACCACATGTATCATCAAAACAGACTCCAAGATAGTTGCCGGTCAGGTCGAGAAAGACTATGCAGCAAAAGACCCCGCCCTCATGCAATACCTCGCGGCTATCCGAAGTCTCGAGAGACAATTCAAGGGATTCACCCTGCAGCATGTGGATAGGGCCAAGAACGAGGAGGCCGATGCCTTAGCCAAGGCCGCCGCCAGGGGCGAACCCCTGCCCTCCGACGTGTTTTTCCACACCATCGACACCCCAGCTGTCCGGAGCCCCGAAGGGCTCCAGATAACTAATGATAGCGAAGGCCACCGTATAGTCAACCTAATCATGACAGAAGACTGGAGGGCACCAATAACCCTGTTCCTACAGGGGTACTATCATCCAGCCGACGTCAGTGAGGCAAAGCGCCTCAGACATCGAAGCCGGGACTTCGCTCTGATCGAGGGCCAACTGTACAAGAAAGGGGTCAGTCTGCCAATGCTCAAATGCGTCACCGAAACCGAAGGCATGCAGATCCTACGCGAAGTCCACAGTGGCACGTGCGGCTCGCACGCAGGGCCAAGGGCCCTGGCTGCCAAGGTGATCCGTCAAGGGTTTTACTGGCCCGCAATGATCTGCGCCGCAAATCGGGTCACGAGGTCCTGCGAAGCCTGCCAGAAGTTCTCCCCTCGGTCAGGCAACCCCTCGCAATATACAAAGCTGATTGCCCATACATGGCCTCTCCAGCGCTGGGGCCTGGACATCGTCGGGCCCCTGCCCACCGCTCAGGGGAACCTTAAGTTCGCCTTCGTAGCTGTCGAATACTTCACCAAATGGATTGAAGCGAGGGCTGTTTCCACAATCACATCAAAGACTGCCCAAAAATTCTTCTGGCAGAACATCGTTTGCCGCTTCGGAGTACCGTTCGAGCTAACAGTCGACAACGGCAAACAGTTCGACAGCCAAGATTTCAAGGATTTTTGTTTTTCCATCGGCACCAAGCTTGCCTTCGCTTCAGTCTATCATCCGCAGTCCAACGGGGTCGTGGAGCGCACCAATGGGAAAATATTCACAGCTGTCAAAAAGATGCTCCTCGATGAAAGAAAAGGCAGGTGGACCGATTTATTACCAGAGGCAGTCTGGGCGCTAAACACAACCGAGTGCAGAGCGACCGGGTTCACTCCTTTCCGCCTTCTATACGGATCGGAGGCAATGACCCCGCAAGAAATAAAGCATGGGTCCCCACGTACAGTTCCGTCAGCCGTCCCCGACGTGGATGAGCCAACTTCAAAAGATCTCATTGACGGAGACCGGGTCTTCGCCCTACAGGCCCTAAACAAATATCAGGCCCAGACCAAAGCATGGCGCGACCGTGCAGTCATCCCGAGGGAGTTCAGCGAGGGGGACCTCGTACTCATCCGAACAGCTCGGACGGAGTCCAAGGGCAAATTGGAGCCCAAGTGGGAGGGCCCCTTCATAGTCAAGTCAAAAGCTTCCCCCAGTGCTTACAGGCTCACAACGCCAAACGGCGAGGACCTAGAGCACTCCTGGAACGTCGACAACCTTCGCAAATTTTTTGTTTGACCCATTTAGGGCTGATTTCGCCCTTGTAATTCGCCGCAAACAATCTTGTACCGGCCCGCACTCTTTTCCTCCCGGGGGGTGAGGTTTTTAACGAGGCGGAGCCATGTAATATATGTGAGAAAAATCCCCCGCAAAAGCATGTGTCGAAAAAAGACCGCAACAACGGTCTTCGGCATTCGACCAATTCGAAGTCACCGCGAGGCTAAGCGCTAGCCACCCTCGCGTGCGACCAATCCGCGCAGAAGTCGCCTAAGGGTGCAGCCGGACTAAGCACAACAAGTGCGCAAAAATCCGAAGTCTATCGCGAAGACTATCCACGCAGAAGTCGCCTAAGGGTGCAGCCGGACTTAGCACAACAAGTGCGCAAAAATCCGAAGTCTATCGCAAAGACTATCCGCGCAGAAGTCGCCTAAGGGTGCAGCCGGACTTAGCACAACAAGTGCGCAAAAATCCGAAGTCTATCGCAAAGACTATCCGCGCAGAAGTCGCCTAAGGGTGCAGCCGGACTTAGCACAACAAGTGCGCAGAAATCTGAAGTCTATCGCGAAGACTATCCGCGCAGAAGTCGCCTAAGGGTGCAGCCGGACTAAGCACAACAAGTGCGCAAAAATCTGAAGTCTATCGCGAAGACTATCCGCGCAGAAGTCGCCTAAGGGTGCAGCCGGACTAAGCACAACAAGTGCGCAAAAATCCGAAGTCTATCGCAAAGACTATCCGCGCAGAAGTCGCCTAAGGGTGCAGCCGGACTTAGCACAACAAGTGCGCAGAAATCTGAAGTCTATCGCGAAGACTATCCGCGCAGAAGTCGCCTAAGGGTGCAGCCGGACTAAGCACAACAAGTGCGCAAAAATCCGAAGTCTATCGCGAAGACTATCCGCGCAGGAGTCACCTAAGGGTGCAGCCGGACTAAGCACAAGCGCGCAAAAATCCGAAGCCTATCGCAAAGACTTCGCGCAAGAGCCGCCTAAGGGCGCAGCCGACCCAGTACAACAAAAGCGGAAACGACACCAAGACCAATTACAATCATGCTGGCACAGCATAACCAATCACACCAGACAAAGTACACAGCCCTCGCAGGCACAGGCACGCGAGGGCACACAACTCCATTTTACAAGCCCTTACACATACACAAGCGAGGGCACCGCGCCCTACATCGGCTCAACCTTAGGAATAATCCCCATCTCTCTATAATTAAACAACATTATCCTAAGCTCCTCACCCGCAAACAGGCTTCGCAGCTCCCCTTCCCCTGCACCAGCGGCGGCCGGCAAAGACAGCAGCTCCTGCCGACCAGCCCTGCTAACGCGAAGCCGGGCCCCTTCCTCCGCACTAATCCTACGCTTTGCAACCGCCCTTCGCCGTCGGTGCCCGGTGCTAGGACCGGGCACGTCTGGCGCGTCCGCAGCATGTGACGCAGCCTCCGCCGCAGCCACGTCCAAGGCCGCAAAATAATCCAAGTCCCCCTCCGAAGATTCCTCAGTCCACTCAACCGAGCTCCCAGAGTCAGTAAAATCAAAAAACTCAGAAACAGACCCACCATATTCATTTCCATCTTCCGCGGTCGAAGCCGCCAAAAACTCAGTAGTAGCGGTTGCGTGCGCAGGCCCAAAATCTTGAACCTGCGCAGCAACCAAAATTCAGTACAACATCCAAAAATTCCTCAACCCTAAACACCACCTATGCCACCTGCGAAGACCCTGCCGCTGCGAGAGCCTCCGCCGAGGCCTCCGCCGCTGCCTCCGCCCCCACCTCCGCTGGATCTTCAGCGCTCGGCACAGCAGCTGCGGGGGCATCGGGCGCGCCTTCGGCCGCCTTTGGGGGAAGGTCTTCGCCGGTCGCAGCCGGTGCAGGGGCGCCTGGTGCATCTTCCGCGGTCTCCGGGGCCAGTCCCGGGGCGACTCCAGTCGCGGCCTCCGCAGGGGTCGTCTCCGGGTCAGGCGGCGCGCTGTTCAGCGCCCCGAAGTCGTCCACCCGCTCGCCGCGCTCCGCCTAAGACAAAACGCACAAAAATTCAGCAAACACACGCACAGACCGCATCCAGAAAACGCCGAGCAAACGACAACGTTACCTGAGCCCTCGCAGCCTCGGCCCGCGCCCGAACCACCTCACGACCGTATGAACCCCACATCCGGTCATAGAGGGCCCCGCCGGATTCCTTCACCACGGGGTCTTCGACCTCAAAGATATCTCGCCCAAAATCCTCATCTGCCTGGTCGAGGGCCTCAAAGTGCCGGCAGCCTTCGCGAGAGAGCGCGTTCATCGCTGCCTCGCAGGTGACCAAGGAGGTGAACGACATCAACCCCGCCAAGACAGTGGGGAGCTCCTGCAGTTCCTCCTGCACCCATTCCAGACAGCGAAGTCCGGCCTCTCGCTCCGGCACCTCGAAGTCACCCGTCCGCACACCCAGCTCGCGATATGTAGTCATGAGCTGCGTGCGCGTCCGTTCGGCCTCCGCTCGCATCGCGGCCTCGACCCCCTCCGCGCGGCTCTCCAGGGCAGTAAGCCGCCGCTGCAGCTCTCCGGCGAGCTCCTTGGCGATATTGCCTTCCGCCCGCGCCAGCCTGGCCTCCGCCTGAGCAGCCTGCTCTTTGGCGATGGCTTCGTTGGCCTCCCTCCTCTCCCCCGCCAGCTGGCGCCGGAAGTCAGCCTTCTCCTTCTCCAGGGCGGCCACCTTCTCCGCCAGTTTGCGGCACTTGCTGTCGGAGGCCGACTTCTCACAGACAGCGTCAGCATGTTGCGTCCGAAGTCTCTCGACCTCGGCAGACAAAGCTACCGTAAGAGCCCCCGACGCGGTGCGGCTGGTGAAGTCAGCCACCTGAAGAACACACGTAAGGCCGTTACGCAAAAAAAAATGTGTGTGTATATCTCGGCGGGCGGAGAGGGAATAGCTCGGCGGACCTGACTCAGCGCCTCCGCCGCTCGACTCAACGCCTCTGTCGCTCCCTTCAGCCGGCGGGTCGCCACGCCCGCCTCGTCCCTGACCAGCGCGAGGGCAGACACCTCGCCTCCGGCGCCAAGGGCCTCTCCCCCCGCCTTCGGCGCTGGCGCAGCCGTCGCGATCGCCGCGCCAGGCATAACTAGAGCAAGCGGGCCCTCGTCCGACCCTGCAACGCGTCAACAAATTAAAAAAAAATGTGTGTGCATATATTTATTTATATAGACTTACCCCCAAGATAATCCTCCACATTAATCTCGGTGCCGAAGTCGGCAACGCGTTTACCGGGCGGCGGTAACGTTCGGGCCGCCTTCGCAGCCTCCGCCACTCCGCTGACTGACGGCACCACCTTCGTCAGCCTGGGGCCTCCGGCGCCCACCGTCACCTCCGGCGCCTTGCCAGGCGCAGAGGCGCCCACCTTCGCCGGCAGCGGCGGCTTGCCTCCGCCGGAGGCCTCCGCCTTCGCCGTTCCCCGCAGCCTTTTCGGCCGAGCTTCGTGAACCCTCACAGTCGCCTGGCGTTTTCGCGCCGCCCCTTGGCGATCCTTGTCCATCACTGCCCACACAACATGACCGATATTTCGCCCATAAGGAAAAACTCTCCACCGATGAACCATACGAGATGTAAAACAGTCCTCCTCAGCCGCGCAGGGGATAGGAATGTCTTTAGGCCAACAACCCCCGGTAACCCTCAGCATCCGAGCCGAAGACTCCCGGAGCTCGGGCGAAGACATCCTCTCCCCCGGGGCCGCACACGTCCTCATTAACTCTCTAGCGAAACTATCAGACACCCCAAGTCTTCCCATCGCAGTACCTAATTTTCTCTTTTTCGAGGAGGCGGCGGCCTCCAGCGCAGGGTCGCCTCCAGTCTCCACCGCCGGTTTCTTCCCACGGCGGTCCGCTTCGTCTTGACCAGGGTAGCCGTCGTACGGCAGCTGATTTAATTCGAAGACCCTGTTCAAACGTTCATTTGACCCGCGGATGTCAAAGCTGCGCTGGCCTTCCGTCCTCGGCACGTAGCGCCCCACGAGCCGCACCGCCAAGCCCTCCGCATCACGCACAAAGGCGGCCGGGTCACGGTTTCGCAAATTCAGTGCGAAGGCAGGACTTCGCACCACCCTTCCTCCGTGAAAGGGCATCTGGCGAGGGCATACTTCGCCCAGCGCCCAGCCGTGCGCCAAGGGCCAGACCCCGTACGCCACAAACTCTTCAACTAAATCTCGACCGCTGCTCTGACCGGCGGCGCACCGAAGGGCCCCTTCGTCTGCGTCATCTTCTGCTACCTCATAAGGCGGATACGCAGAGTAATAGTGAGAGCACATTTCGGACACGGGGAGCCCTTTATGGCCTTCGACAGTAGCCTCAGCAACATAAAACCAAAATTCATTCCAATTGCCCCACTTGTTGCGGGCACACGAGACCAACTCCACTACTGGCATTGTGGTCTTGCCGGTCTTCGGCGTGAATGTGCATGACCCGAACTGGGCAACTCCGTCCTCAACCATCCTTTTCTGCCAATGCAAACAATAATTCTTCGCAAAAACTTCAACTGACGGCAGTCCGCCGTACGAAGTCGTCGCCCAGACATACTTCGCCAGCGCCACTATGGCGTTCGGTGTCAGCTGATGTATTTGAACGCTGAATCTACGCAGGACTTCGCTGACAAAACGGTGCGCAGGCAAGCGGAGTCCGGCGACGAAGAACGCCTCGAAAACAACCAACTCGCCCTCCGGCTCGGGGACTTCCTCCGTCCCCGGAGCACGGGCGACCCCGCCGCCAAAGTAGCCCAACCGCTGCATATCTTCAATACGGGCTGACGTCATCCGTGACACACCAAATTCAACAGAGTCGCCGGCGCGCAACTCCTCCACCTCCACGTTACTCAACGTCTCCTCAGACGAGGCGGCGGCCGGCGACGCGGCGTCGGCGGAGGAAGAAGAGGATGGCATTGCTACGTACCGTCGTCGGCGGCGGGCGGTCTGCTTCACTCGAGCCAGAACGCCGGCGAGCAAAGGGAGCAGCGGAGGAAAAGGAGCAGCAAGACGGCGGGCGGCTAGGGTTTTACGGAGCACGGAAGGCAGAGTTCAAAAAGCGCCGCCCCCGCCCCCTTTTATAGGCGGGGCGCGGCTCTTCGGGAAACCCGCAATCCGACAGACCGCGACGCTTCGGGAAACCCGCAATCCAACAGTACGCCGTCCATCAACGGTCACATCAAAAACCCCCGCGGAACCACTTCGAGCGAGGGCAGCGTCTCCGCCATCTAGCGACGTCTTCGGCACCAGGTGACTTTGTCGAACTGGTCCCTCGGAGGGCAAATGTTGGGGCGAAGGCAAAGACGCCACCCTTCGCTCTAGGCCTTCGCTGCAGCCGCTGGTTCGACGGAGACAAAGCGGGCAGGGACACCCTTCGCAGGACTCGGCACTTTGACGAAGGCCTGCGGCGACGTCCTGCCACGGCGCGTCCTCGTTCAGTCCCAAGGCCCACGTGTGATCTGGCCCATTGTAACGGGCCCCGCGTGGCCGCCTCCGTATTACGGGCCTAACTTGTAAAGGAATACTTGTAATTACGGTCTGTAACCCTGCTTTATGGGAATATTCTGGGGATAAAATAGGTGTCTGAGGGCACATGCGTCCTTAACACAAGACGCTGGGCACTCAGATACCTATAAATACCCCCGCACAGTGCCCGTGAGAGGCCAGATCAACAGAGCTATTGCCCCCGTGCACGTAACCCTGTTGTCACCACTGTTCTCCCTTGTTGGCCTACTTGCTGCAGAGAGCGAGTTCCAACATTTGGCGCCCACCGTTCGTGCTACGACAAAACCACCCGCGATGGCACCCAAGAGAGCTAACCCCAAGGCTGACGAGGCTGCGAAGGCAGCACTGCTGGCCGCAAGAAAGGGCAAGGCCCTCGTCCTCACCCAATCCACCCACCAAGAGCCCACTGAAGACAATGTTCCCCACACCGGCGAAGACGACACCTTCCGCACCTGCGGAACCGAAGGACAGTCACAGCCGCCCCCAGGCTTCGCCCCACTGGAAGGCGCGGACCTCACCGAGGACGGTGAGGTCCTCGGCGTCTCAACAGAAGAACAGCTGCAGCTGCGCGCCCTGCGCCTCAGGAACCGCAATCTCCAGAGGCAGAAACAGATACTGGAGGCCAAGCGCCAGCGTGTGTCCGCATTAGCCAAAGTGCGGCAAATGATACGCGACGAGGAGCAGAAAGCCCAAGACCTCGAGCGCGAGATCACGCTGATGCAGCGCGAAGGCCACCTCGGTCTACAGCAAGAGCCACCCCTCCAACAGCGCACACAACCGGAGGACACGCGCGAAGGCCACCTCGGCCGGCAGCATGGCCCACCCCTGCAACACCGGGCGCAGCCGGAGAACCCGCGTTTCCCCCAGCATGACTACATCTCCCAGCACGGCGCGCCATTCCAAGGGGTCAACTACCTCGACGAGCGAAGTCCCCTGGCGCCACACCTACAAGTGACGCCTTGGCCAGCTAACTTTCGAGCGGGGGCATACCCCAAGTACAACGGCAGCACCGACCCGGCGCAGTACATCATGAGTTATCAAGTCGCAGTTGCATCAGCCGGAGGAGACGACGCCACAATGGCGAAGTCTTTCATCATCGCACTAGAGGGCCCAGCACTCACCTGGTTCACCAGATTGCCTCCGCTGTCCATTGATTCGTGGAGAAGTCTCAGGGACAAGTTCCTCCTCAACTTCCAAGGCTACCGTCCAGACACCGACGCTTTGGCTGAGCTCTCGCTTTGCAAACAGCTGGAAAAAGAGACTCTGCGTGAGTATTACCGCAAGTTCTTAACACTCAAGTCACAGCTGCCCTCTGTCGACGATCAGATCGCTATCCACTACGCCATCAATGGCCTTCGGATAAGTAACTTGATCTTACTTTCTAAATAAATGTAAGTTTATGTAATTGCTTCCGCACTTCTATATCTCCGATGTTCTGTAATGTCTGCAAGACGGGTGAAACGTTCCTGGTGAGGTAAGGAAAGATACCGAACTTGTCAAGTGACTTAGGAACATCTACAGGGTGTCTGATGTCTGTTGGACAAGGACAACTGTAGGTGGGCCTAATTACTTGGGAGGTTCCGTCACAGCTGGTATCGGAGCGTAGCTCTTCTTTGCAGATATTATGAGGCATCTTCAAAAGAATTTTCAAAACTCTTACCTAAAAAATTCTTTTCTCTTCTTACCTAAGTATTCTGAAGAGTCTATCTTAAAGACCAGATAGGTAGAGTGCAATGTATAGAAGGTATGAATCAACTAAGGTTGATTCTGTAATTACACATGCATCATGTCATACAAACTTTAAGTTAAACCCCCTGCGTAGCTAGTTTAGTACATGATTCATCTACCTTGTTCATACATCCTTAGTGAATAGAGTGTATCCGTTGCCCTTCTCTATAGATGAATCAACAAGAAGCTCCTACAGGAGTTGGAGAGTTTTTACGAGATTTTGGTGTTCCAGTGGTCCTGTGGCGACTACTTCAAGAGGTCGGATATACCGAAGCACCCAAGTACCAGTGGTCACGCACTGTTCTTAGAGGACAACCATGGTATGAGGTAGTAGTGCGTATTCCAGAACGTGCTAGAAAACCATCTTGGCCGTATTGGATGTTCCATGCCGAAGGAATGACTCCTTGGGAGGGTGCTCAGGTAGCTGCCTTAGAGGTGCTAACAACCATTTGTTACCAGAAAAGGGAAGAAATACAAGCCACATCTATGAGGTTGTTCCCTGCAGTTGCCTTAAGTGACCCGTTGGTGTATCATCACCAGGCCCGATTAATGGAAAGCATTCCTATTGGGCAGGACTCTGTTGAATCGGCATCTGCTCGAGTTTTGATGGTCGTGCTAGAGTTGCAACTTACTCGGGGGCACAGTCGTCAAAAGTGGCAGCAGTTGTACACTGGGAGCTATGCAGCATTTAAGATGATGGAAATGGCCAAGAACAGTGCTTGTACTCAAGCACAAGAACGACTTGAGGAAACGAAGGTTCAAGCGGAACAGGTTATTGGACTAGAGCATCAGGTGACAGAACTTCAGATGCAACACCAAGCTGATCAGAATCGCATTAAGGAGCTTGAGCATCAGCTAACTAATGCTCATTCTAAATTAAAAATTTTGGGTCAGCAACAAGAAGAAATTTGTCTGTATGTTGTTGCTGTTAGAGAAGACCTTAAGGAAACCATGAGCTTCATAAGCCATCAGGATCAGGCGATCAAAGAATTGAATCGTGCTCATCCCATGGAATTTCAAGTAGCACAACGGCTTGTCAACCATCTGCAGCAATCAGTGCATAGGCTCAATGCTGCCGTTGATCCTACTCCTGCATCGGTGGACTAAGGGTTCTTTGGAAGAATGGCAACAAACATCTGGCAGATGGTGTAGCTAAAGAAGATGTAGTAGATCAATGTAATAAGGTAGGTGTAGATAGACCAGCTTGGTAGTAAAAACAGGTTAAACTTCGTTGGAAAGAGTTTTCCTGTTTCACCTGGATCATGTAACATGTGAGCTTTTATATGACTATGGTGTAAGAAACGACTGCCGGTTTATGAAGCAACTTTTAATATCTATAGTAGTTTCTCAAAATTCAAGAGTTAAGATGGCTATTCCTTTGGATATTCCATGTGGATCGCCATGTTGCCTTATTAACCTAACCTAGGAAAGACATGTTATCTATCGAAGGCATACCAACTTAATCCTTGACCTGGTGATCCCTATGATGGGCATAGAAATATGCTTGGGCTGAATTAACAGTCTCCCATCATACTTCTTTCATCAAGTTTAGGTTATGGCCATGCCTTGTTCACTTCCTTGGGCCATGATCTAATTGGATCTCTACTTGTGATCGTACTTACAGGTGGAGTCTCTTTTGTACCTTGTCATCCTTGATCAGTCTATTTGTGTTGTGTGAGATTCCTTATTGGTTATGTCTGGTATTGGCGTTATGACTAAAATTGATGATGCTGCGCCAAAACTGAGGGCCTCTTGTGGGTATACACACAAGGTTGTGCTGCTCGATGCACGATTGTATCACAGTTAGTAGCCATAATCCATTATGAGATTATATCAATATGTTATCTCTACGCAAATCGTTTTTATCACGTGAGATCCATTATTGGTGCCAGTTTTGTAATGGTGTCATGGTTAAGAACTTATGGTACCGCGGCGAAACTGAGAGCCTCCTGTGAATGTACACCCAGGATTTTGCTGCTTGGCGCATGTTGGTATCGAAGTCTCTGGTCATGATCCATTGTGAAACTACACTAATGTGTGATCTTCTGTGGACTCCTTCCTTAAAATAGTTTCTTGTTGTTTGTAAAGAGATCAAGCAACATCTGTCATTTCCATTGGATCAAAAGGCCATACCACTTTCATGTGTGGTCTTATTTCTTTTGATCTTGGTAGTGACTACTTACACAAGTTCCCTTTGCATTCTTTGTGTAAAGGTGAAGCCTTGGATCTTTTTAGTGTTGAATAACAACTGATTAGTTCCCAAAATGAAGACTGGTTTTCCCTGCTGCTGAAATGCAGGAGTTTGTTCATTCGCTTTCCTAATTAATCTATGTATTCCCTAACCAAGTGGATAATTCATCTCGCTTGAAGAAACGGATGAACAACCTGACCAAATGGATTTCTATCCAAATGCATGACCTTTGGCTTGCAAATGAGAACTCTCAACCCTTGGCTTACCGATGGTACTGAGAGAACTTGCTCAATGTCAAAAGTAGTTCAACAAGTTGGTTTCACTAATGTGCAACTGCCTGGTGAACGAAGGTTGAGTTTAGAGATCGTTTTATCGAGTTATCTAAGCTCACTTTTGTACAACCCCTTTTAAGGAAGAATTTTCAAGAATCAAGAATAAGTCGGTCAATAACCACCTAACCATCGCTCTAGTCGTGCCTCGATTGCCTCATGTATGCTTTTCCAGCATAAGTGATTGGGTCGAGCCATGTCTAGTGCCCGATAAAATGGACTAGTTGCAAAGTCCGCATTTTTAGATCCCTCCACTGGTGATTTTTCTTGAATCAATATCACCTTTCGTGAATTAGGATTCCCTGGCTAACACAAGTTGACCGTGATGTTATTCGACATTCACACTCATCTCGTGTGCTATGAATTTACTGTAACCACTTGTTGGTAAACCTCTTCTTGTGTGTTTTACCCAAGATGGTGCATCTGATTCTATTTGGGTAAAGTTGCATAATTGCCACCCAACAGACTCAGATAGTACAGTGTCATCAGAAAAAGCAAGTTGCACACGTGGAAATGGGAAGATATTGTATGGACTTTATCATGGGATTACCCAGGACTACAAATGGGTATGACTCTATCTGAGTTATTGTTGATCGGCTTACGAAAATTGATCATTTTCTACCAATCAAGACAGATTACTCGGTTACTGTCTACGCCAATTGTACATTGCTCACATTCTTAGTCTGCATGGTGTTCCGAAGACCATAGTGTCGGATCGTGGACCTCAATTCGTATCCAAATTTTGGGAAGAACTTCATAAATCCCGGGGTACTAAGTTGCTCCACAGTTCGGCCTAGCGGACAGACTGAGAGAGTCAATCAAGTACTAGAAGATATGCTACGGGCATGTGTTCTGGAATTCCCATAGAAATGGGATGAATGTTTGCCCTTAGCGGAGTTTTCATATAATAATAGCTATCATGGAAGCATCAAGATGGCACCCTTCGAAGCTTTATATGGACGACGATGTCGTACTCCGCTAAATTGGTCTGAACCTGGAGAAAGATACTTCTTTAGGCCTGATATGGTGAAAGAGGTCAAAGAAAAGGTTCAGAAAAGTATTCATAATATGAAGAAAGCTCAGACTCGACAAAAGAGTTATGCAGACTGACGACGACAACCCTTATGCTTTCTGGTAGGCGATTATGTCTACTTGAAAGTTTCACCAATGAAGGGTGTATCGCGTTTCGGGGTTAAAGGGAAGCTTGCACCCAGGTACATTGGTCCATTCCTGGTGCTTGAGCAATGTGGACCAGTGGCATATCGATTTCAGCTCCCCGAAACATTGTCTGCTGTCCATAATGTGTTCCACGTGTCACAATTGAAGAAGTGTCTTCAAGTTCCTGATCGAACCATTGAAGTAACTGATGTTGTCCTGGAACCAGATTTAACATACTCGGAACATCCTATTCGAGTTCTGGATCAAAAGGACAAGGTTACCCGGAGAAAGACTCTCAAGTTCTACAAGATGCAATGGAACCAGTATTCTGAAGATGAGGCTACATAGGAAACTCAAGACTTCTTGAATAAGAATTTCCCAGGCTTCCTAGCCTCATGTAAATTGTAAAGCCTGTATAGCTGTTGTAATAAAGAAGTGACCCCCACATTACCCCTGCCTTGTACCAAAATTAAGGAAACAAAAATGTGATGTGTTTCCTTTACCATTACCTACCCTAGTTTTTTTAATCTCGGGACGAGATTCTTTTATGGGGGAAAGGATGTAACACCCCTGGTGTTACTATAACTAAAACTTGAGCATGGCATCATAAGCATTGGCATTGCATATGTTTGACACACCTAGAGTGCATTCACTAGGCAAAAATTTCAAACAAGTTGTATTGTTTTAATGTTTTACAAATAGGACCCTAGATAGGGAGCTTTAACCCTAAATAGTGGTTAATGGGGTAAAACTTAACCCAAGTTGAGAAAACCTAAAAGCTTTAGGGTAAAAGTCATAAAATGACCCCAATCATAAAGTTGAATCACTTTTATACCCCTGGGATACCAGAAACCCTAATTGGAACCCTGGAAAACCCTAAAATCAAACCCTAGGGGCTTATGTGCAAAAGTGATGAACCTTTGGACTAAAGTGTAAAAACTACTATGTTTAAACATATAAAGTCATTTGGTTTATAAATATGTGAATTTGCAAGCTAAACCCTAAGTTTTGGGCTTATTTGCAAAAATCACCTCTTAAGCACTATAGAGCCTAAGTCTGAAATTCAGTTTAGTTGGTTCAACTTTGGAGCCCTGTATCTTTTAAAATATAGGGATTTTGTCCAAAGTGACCACAACAAGTTTGTAGACCAATTAATGGAGAACAACTTTGCTTAAGGTTGTGAGCTCATTTGTTAAGAAGAATTTAGAGATAATTAAGCCTGAAGTTTGGCTGTCAGGCTGATTAAGTCTGAAAATCAGGCTGACAGTGAACTGACATCAACTTTAAGCCTAAATTTAAGCATGCTCCAATAGGTTTTTGTGGCAGCGTCATATGGAAACATTATAGATGGTATAATGCTCTACAGGTTTGTTGCAGAGCTTGACTTATGTTGCCATTTGAAATTAAGAGAAAATCAAGCTTCAACTTGGTCTGTCAGACAAGCTATTTACTGAATTGGGCGCACTGTTCATCGGTTTTCAGTAACATCGCCGTGGATAAGGATTGGCTCGCCGGCGATAAGGACGTCGCCGTGGCTCGGGTAAGACGTCGGCAGCCACGGCAAAGGTTACCGGAGACGTGTCAAAGCCTCCCTGAGGTGGCAGGCCCCGGTTGAACGGCGGCCACCGTGCCATCCCCAGGTTCCGCCGCGCGGCGAGCTCACCTGCGCAATCAAATGTCCGCGGTTCTCATCCGATTCCGGCCGGTAGGCTATAAATTGACCACGGACGCTGCTTCTTCTCCACATCCCGTGCCGCAGCAACTAAGCACTTGACTCGAGCTCACCGGAAAACCCACATAATTCCCAAATCTCCCTCTCCTCTGTTCTTGCTCCGCCGCGAAGAAACCCCCCGTGGCCAGCCGTCCCCGGGTGAGTACCTATTCATTGTTCCATGTTTTTGCTTGCTGTTAGCCTCCTATTGCCCCCAGTATCAATCAATCGAACTGCGACCGAAGCCTTTCACCAGAACGTATGCTTGCTCTGAAGAGCACCGCCGCAGACCGCCTGCACGTCGACCCGCTACTCTGTCTGACCCCTTCGACCTCTCGCCCTTTGTTACGGTGTCCTGGTGAGTCACTTATGCTTACCATGCCTTCAATTTGAACTCTACCGCGTTGTCGTGTTCGGAACAGGCTCGTCGGAGTCTTGGTTCCGCCATTCCCTTGGTCAGAGGGATTTCCGGTGTGTGATCGTTTAATCAATACATGGGATAGCGTCGTCTTGGCTCAACAATGGTGGGAAGATGCTCGGTTTTGCTATTCTTCGCCACCGTCGGTGAGTCCAAGCGAGGGGCAGTGTGGCCGGCGGCTGACCGTGCCATGTCGGGGACAAGCGTTTGTGAAAGAATCAAAACCCGAGGACCCAAGTGAATCCGTCAGTGACTCAGTCAAACAGTGGTCAGGGCCAATACTGGTTTAGTTTTAGCGCAGGGTTGTTTTTGCATGAATGCCAGCGCGGGCGCGCGGGCTTCTGAAAGGGAAATGTGTTCTTGGGCCATTTCTAAGTATTTTGGTGATTAAGTGTCAACACAAGTGCTTAGATGTGAACCAATGCCCATGAATGAACAAAGTGCAAATCTACAACAAAGGTATGTTTCTAAGTTTTAGTACATTGGTTTTGTGTACTAATATACTTGTCTAAGTATTAGAAACAGGAAGAAGAAGAAGAGAAGAAAGTTGGCTGTGTACAGCCAACAGGCTGTTTCGGTCTGGGGCACCGGACTGTCCGGTGGTGCACCGGACAGTGTCCGGTGCGCCAGGCTATCTCAGCCGAACAGGCCGCTCTCGGGAATTCGTCGACGGCGTACGGCTAAAATTCACCGGACTGTCCGGTGTGCACCGGACTGTCCGGTGAGCCAACGGTCGGCCGGGCCAACGGTTGGCCGCGCGATCGGCGCGCGACACGTGGCCGAGCCAACGGTCGGAATGGGGCACCGGACCGTCCGGTGTGCACCGGACATGTCCGGTGCGCCAACGGCGCCCGGATCTGCAACCGACTGCAACGGTCGGATGCGCTGTTTATGGAAATAAATCGGGCACCGGACAGTGTCCGGTGTGCACCGGACTGTCCGGTGCGCCCGACGACAGAAGGCAAGGATAGCCTTCCAGATGTGTTCTCAACGGCTCCTAGCTGCCTTGGGGCTATAAAAGGGACCCCTAGGCGCATGGAGGAGTACACCAAGAATTCCTACAACACTCCTAAGCACCAAGACATCGATCTCGCGCATTTTGTTTCATTGTGATAGCATATAGAGCTCTTGTGGAGTTGTGAACTCTTTGAGTTGTGTTGCGAGCTCTTGTTGCGACTTGTGTGCGTGCTGTTGCTCTGATCTTTTGAAGTCTTGTGTGTGTTGCTCATCCCCTTCCTTACTCCGTGATTCTTTGTGAACATCAAAAGTGTAAGGGCGAGAGGCTCCAAGTTGTGGAGATTCCTCGCAAACGGGGTAAGAAAAGAAAAGCATAACACTGTGGTATTCAAGTTGATCATTGGATCACTTGAGAGGAGTTGAGTGCAACTCTCGTCCGTTGGGACGCCACAACGTGGAGTAGGCAAGTATTTGTGCTTGGCCGAACCACGGGATAAACCACTGTGTCTTCTCTGTGTTTGATCTTTTGTGGTTATCGTATTGTGCAAGACCTTCTCTAGCCACTTGGCATTATTACTCTAACTCTTAACAAGTTTTTGTGGCTATAAGTTTAAGTTTTACAGGATCACCTATTCACCCCCCCCCCCCCCTCTAGGTGCTCTCAATTGGTATCGGAGCCGTTCTCTTCAAGAAAGGGACTAACCGCCCGAAGAGATGGATCCTAAAGGGAAGGGAATCGTGATCAACGACAAGGAAAAGGAGTCCTTCGTCAACGAGCCAAAAGATGATAAATCCAACGACTCTGGCTCGGGCCACAGACGTAAAGATGGGAAGAAGAAGAAGACAAGGCGCATCAAGGAGATCGTCTACTACGACAGCGACGAATCCTCTTCTTCCCAAAAGGACGACGACAACGACTACAGGAAGACGGTCAATTCGAACTTTTCATTTGATTATTCTCGTATTCCACATAGTTCGAATTCGCATTTGCTTTCCATTCCTCTCGGCAAACCTCCACACTTTGATGGGGAGGACTACGGATTTTGGAGTCACAAAATGCGTAGTCACTTATTCTCTCTTCATCCAAGCATATGGGAGATTGTAGAGAATGGAATGAAATTTGATAGCTCGGATAGTCCTATGCTTATAAATGAACAAATCCATAGAAATGCACAAGCTACTACTGTTCTTTTAGCATCTTTGTGCAGGGAAGAATACAATAAGGTGAGCGGCTTGGACAATGCCAAGCAGATATGGGACACCCTCAAGATCTCTCACGAGGGCAACGACGTCACCATGCTCACCAAGATGGAGTTGGTAGAGGGCGAACTTGGAAGATTTGCTATGATAAGGGGGGAGGAGCCAACCCAAACATACAACCGGCTCAAAACCCTTGTCAACAAGATAAGGAGCTATGGAAGCACGCGATGGACGGACCACGACGTCGTCCGCCTAATGCTAAGGTCCTTTACCGTTCTTGATCCTCATTTGGTGAATAATATTCGTGAGAATCCCAGGTACACCAAAATGTCGCCCGAAGAAATTCTTGGAAAATTTGTAAGCGGGCGGATGATGATCAAGGAGGCAAGGTACGTCGATGACACGTTGAACGGTCCAATCCACGAGCCTCAACCCATTGCTCTCATGGCATCGAGAAGCAAGGAGGCACTACCAAGCAGGGTGGCGCAAATTGAGGCGGCCGGGCTTAATGATGAAGAAATGGCTCTCATCATTAAGCGCTTCAAGACGGCGTTAAGGGGTCGCAAGGAGCATCCCAACAAGACCAAGACGAAGGGGAAGCGCTCATGCTTCAAGTGTGGTAAGATTGGTCACTTTATTGCTAATTGTCCCGATAATGATAGTGACCAGGAAAAGAAGAGTGGGAAATGGGAAAAGAAGAAGAATTACAAGAAGGCAAAGGGCGAGGCTCATATTGGAAAGGAGTGGGATTCGGATTGCTCCTCGTCCGACTCCGACAACGAAGGACTCGCCGCCACCGCCTTCAACAAGTCATCCCTCTTCCCCAACGAGCATCACACGTGCCTCATGGCTAAGGAGAAGAAAGTAAGTACTCGAAACTCTACTTATGCTTCTTCTAGTGAGGATGAGTCTAGTGATGATGAAATAGACTATTCATGCTTATTTAAAGGATTAGATAGATCTAAGATTGACAAAATTAATGAATTGATTGATGCTTTAAATGAGAAGAATAGGCTACTAGAAAAGCAAGAGGATCTCTTGTACGAAGAACATGATAAGTTTGTAGAGGCTCAAAAATCCCTTGCATTAGAAATTAAGAGAAATGAAATGCTTACTTGTGAATTGTCTACATGCCATGATTCAATTTCAAAATTAAAGAGCATCAATGATGACTTAAATGCTAAACTAGTAAAAGCACAAAAATCCAACTCTTGTGTTGAACATGTTGAAATTTGCACTAGGTGTAAGGATGTTGATATTAATGCTTGTAGTGAACACTTACTTTCCATTTCAAAATTGAGTGATGAAGTGGCTAGTCTTAATGCTCAACTTAAGACTAGCAAAAGTGATTTTGAAAAACTAAAATTTGCTAGGGATGCCTACACGGTTGGTAGACACCCCTCAATTAAGGATGGACTTGGCTTCAAGAGGGAAGCCAAGAACTTAACAAGCCATAAGGCTCCCATTCCTGCCAAGGAGAAAGGGAAGGCCCCTATGGCTACTAGTGCTAAAAGGAACCATGCCTTTTTGTATCATGATAAAAGACAAACTAGAAATAGAAGTTATGATGCTTTTGATTCATATGTGTATGATTCTCATGCCATGTTTGCTCCTAGTTCTTCTTATGTGTATGATAGAAATGTTACTAGGAGAAATGTTGTTCCTAAAAGAAATGTTGCAAATGTTCATAGAAAAGTAGTGAATGAACCCTCTACAATTTATTGTGCTTTGAATGCTTCATTTGCAATTTGTAGAAAGGATAGAAAAGTAATTGCTAGGAAGTTAGGGGCAAAATGCAAAGGTGATAAAACTTGCATTTGGGTCCCTAAGGAAATTGTGACTAACCTTGTAGGACCCAACAAGAGTTGGGTACCTAAGTCCCAAGCCTAAATTTGCCTTGCAGGTTTATGCATCTGGGGGTTCAAGCTGGATTATCGACAGCGGATGCACAAACCATATGACAGGGGAGAAGAAGATGTTCACCTCCTACGTCAAGAATAAAGATTCCCAAGATTCAATTATATTCGGTGATGGGAATCAAGGCAAGGTAAAAGGTTTAGGTAAAATTGCAATTTCTAATGAGCACTCCATATCTAATGTGTTTTTAGTTGAGTCTCTTGGATATAATCTGCTATCTGTGAGTCAATTATGCAATATGGGATATAACTGTCTATTTACAAATGTAGATGTGTCTGTCTTTAGAAGAAGTGATGGTTCACTAGCTTTTAAGGGTGTATTAGACGGCAAACTTTATTTAGTAGATTTTGCAAAAGAAGAGGCCGGTCTAGATGCATGCTTAATAGCTAAGACTAGCATGGGCTGGCTGTGGCATCGCCGCTTAGCACATGTGGGGATGAAGAACCTTCACAAGCTTCTAAAGGGAGAACACGTGATAGGTCTAACTAATGTTCAATTCGAAAAAGATAGACCTTGTGCAGCTTGTCAAGCAGGGAAACAGGTGGGAGGCTCTCATCACACCAAAAATGTGATGACGACATCAAGACCCTTGGAGATGCTGCATATGGACCTTTTTGGACCCGTCGCCTATCTGAGCATAGGAGGAAGTAAGTATGGTTTAGTTATTGTTGATGACTTTTCCCGCTTCACTTGGGTGTTCTTTTTGCAGGAAAAGTCCGAAACCCAAGGGACTCTCAAACGCTTCCTCAGGAGAGCTCAAAATGAGTTTGAGCTCAAAGTGAAGAAGATAAGGAGCGACAACGGATCCGAGTTCAAGAACCTTCAAGTGGAGGAGTTCCTTGAAGAGGAAGGGATCAAGCACGAGTTCTCCGCTCCCTACACACCACAGCAAAATGGTGTGGTAGAGAGGAAGAACAGGACGCTCATCGATATGGCGAGGACGATGCTAGGAGAGTTCAAGACCCCCGAGTGCTTTTGGACGGAAGCCGTTAACACTGCTTGCCACGCCATCAACAGGGTCTACCTTCATCGCCTCCTCAAGAAGACGTCGTATGAGCTACTAACCGGTAACAAACCCAATGTATCGTACTTTCGTGTATTTGGGAGTAAATGCTACATTCTAGTGAAGAAGGGTAGAAATTCTAAGTTTGCTCCCAAAGCTGTAGAAGGGTTTTTATTAGGTTATGACTCAAATACAAAGGCGTATAGAGTCTTCAACAAATCATCGGGTTTGATTGAAATCTCTAGCGACGTTGTATTTGATGAGACTAATGGCTCTCCAAGAGAGCAAGTTGTTGATTGTGATGATGTAGATGAAGAAGATGTTCCGACGGCCGCTATACGGACCATGGCGATTGGAGAAGTACGGCCACAGGAACAAGATGAACGAGATCAACCTTCTTCCTCAACTATGGTGCATCCCCCAACCGAAGATGACGAACAGGTACCTCAAGTGGAGGCGCTTGATCAAGGGGGAGCACAAGATGATCAAGTGATGGAGGAAGAAGCGCAACCGGCACCTCCAACCCAAGTTCGAGCGATGATTCAAAGGGATCATCCCGTCGATCAAATTCTGGGTGACATTAGCAAGGGAGTAACTACTCGATCTCGATTAGTTAATTTTTGTGAGCATTACTCCTTTGTCTCTTCTATTGAGCCTTTCAGGGTAGAGGAGGCCTTGCTAGATCCGGATTGGGTATTGGCCATGCAGGAGGAGCTCAACAACTTCAAGCGCAATGAAGTTTGGACACTGGTGCCTCGTCCGAAGCAAAATGTTGTGGGAACCAAGTGGGTGTTCCGCAACAAACAGGACGAGCACGGGGTGGTGACGAGGAACAAGGCTCGACTTGTGGCAAAAGGTTATGCCCAAGTCGCAGGTTTGGACTTTGAGGAGACTTTCGCTCCTGTGGCTAGGCTAGAGTCCATTCGTATCTTGCTAGCATATGCCGCTCACCATTCTTTCAGGTTGTACCAAATGGATGTGAAGAGCGCTTTCCTCAACGGGCCAATCAAGGAGGAAGTGTACGTGGAGCAACCCCCTGGCTTCGAGGATGAACGGTACCCCGACCATGTGTGTAAGCTCTCTAAGGCGCTCTATGGACTTAAGCAAGCCCCAAGAGCATGGTATGAATGCCTTAGAGACTTTTTACTTGCTAATGCTTTCAAGGTTGGGAAGGCCGATCCAACTCTTTTTACAAAGACATGTGATGGTGATTTGTTTGTGTGCCAAATTTATGTCGATGACATAATATTTGGTTCTACTAACCAAAAGTCTTGTGAAGAGTTTAGCAGGGTGATGACGCAGAAATTCGAGATGTCGATGATGGGCGAGTTGAACTACTTCCTTGGGTTCCAAGTGAAGCAACTCAAGGACGGCACCTTCATCTCCCAAACGAAGTACACGCAAGATCTGCTAAAGCGGTTTGGGATGAAGGACGCCAAGCCCGCAAAAACTCCGATGGGAACCGACGGACACACCGACCTCAACAAAGGAGGTAAGTCCGTTGATCAAAAAGCATACCGGTCAATGATAGGTTCTTTGCTTTACTTATGTGCTAGTAGACCGGATATCATGCTTAGCGTATGCATGTGTGCTAGATTTCAATCCGATCCTAAGGAGTGTCACTTAGTGGCGGTGAAGCGAATTCTTAGATATTTGGTTGCTACGCCTTGCTTCGGGCTCTGGTATCCAAAGGGGTCTACCTTTGACTTAGTTGGATACTCAGACTCCGACTATGCTGGATGTAAGGTCGATAGGAAGAGTACATCGGGGACGTGCCAATTCTTAGGAAGGTCCCTGGTGTCATGGAACTCTAAGAAACAAACATCTGTTGCCCTATCCACCGCTGAGGCCGAGTACGTTGCCGCAGGTCAGTGTTGCGCGCAACTACTTTGGATGAGGCAAACCCTCCGGGACTTTGGCTACAATCTGAGCAAAGTCCCACTCCTATGTGACAATGAGAGTGCTATCCGCATGGCGGAGAATCCTGTTGAGCACAGCCGCACAAAGCACATAGACATCCGGCATCACTTTTTGAGAGACCACCAGCAAAAGGGAGATATCGAAGTGTTTCATGTTAGCACCGAGAACCAGCTAGCCGATATCTTCACTAAGCCTCTAGATGAGAAGACCTTTTGCAGGTTGCGTAGTGAGCTAAATGTCATAGATTCGCGGAACCTGGATTGAATTGTAGCATACATGTACTTATGCTTTTGATCATGTTACTTTTTGCATTTTGTTGCTCATTATGGTGCTCAAGTTGTACAAACACTCCCTGGACCTCACAAGTCCGTTGCAAAGTGATGCACATGTTTAGGGGGAGATGTGTTACAACTTGACCCTTTGAGACTAACCCTGTGCTTGAGTTTGATAATTTAGCCTCGAAGGAGGATTGAAAGGGAAAAGGTGGACTTGGACCATGAAAGACTTCCACTGCACTCCGATGAGAGGGTAACTAATTCCAAGTTCATCTCATGAAATCTTATTGCCATTTGCTCTTAATTGAAGACTTTGGTGAGGCAATGGGGTTAAAAGGCCAAGATTGATCCCGTTTTGGTGCTTTATGCCAAAGGGGGAGAAAATAAAGGCCAAAGTGATAAATGGATCAGCTACCACCTGAGAGATTTTGAAAATAGTAGAATAGAGTTTTTGTGAGTTTTTGTTTTGTCAAAAGCGTTTATTGTCTCTTATTGTCTCTATTGTCAAAAGTGGGCTTCTTGTGGGGAGAAGTGTTGATTATGGGAAATAGGGGGAGTTTTTGAAATCCTTGATCAATCTCTTTTGGAATGACTCTCTTTATGCCTCAACATGTGTGTTTGACATAGAAATAGAGATTTGAGTTTGATTTGCAAAAACAAACCAAGTGGTGGCAAAGGATGATCCATATATGCCAAAATTGAATCAAAACCAATTTGAGTTTTTATTTGAAGTGATTTTGCACTTGTTCTATCTACTTTATGTTGTGTTGGCATAAATCACCAAAAAGGGGGAGATTGAAAGGGAAATGTGCTCTTGGGCCATTTCTAAGTATTTTGGTGATTAAGTGTCAACACAAGTGCTTAGATGTGAACCAATGCCCATGAATGAACAAAGTGCAAATCTACAACAAAGGTATGTTTCTAAGTTTTAGTACATTGGTTTTGTGTACTAATATACTTGTCTAAGTATTAGAAACAGGAAGAAGAAGAAGAGAAGAAAGTTGGCTGTGTACAGCCAACAGGCTGTTTCGGTCTGGGGCACCGGACTGTCCGGTGGTGCACCGGACAGTGTCCGGTGGTGCACCGGACAGTGTCCGGTGCGCCAGGCTATCTCAGCCGAACAGGCCGCTCTCGGGAATTCGTCGACGGCGTACGGCTAAAATTCACCGGACTGTCCGATGTGCACCGGACTGTCCGGTGAGCCAACGGTCGGCCGGGCCAACGGTTGGCCGCGCGATCGGCGCGCGACACGTGGCCGAGCCAACGGTCGGAATGGGGCACCGGACCGTCCGGTGTGCACCGGACATGTCCGGTGCGCCAACGGCGCCCGGATCTGCAACCGACTGCAACGGTCGGATGCGCTGTTTATGGAAATAAATCGGGCACCGGACAGTGTCCGGTGTGCACCGGACTGTCCGGTGCGCCCGACGACAGAAGGCAAGGATAGCCTTCCAGATGTGTTCTCAACGGCTCCTAGCTGCCTTGGGGCTATAAAAGGGACCCCTAGGCGCATGGAGGAGTACACCAAGAATTCCTACAACACTCCTAAGCACCAAGACATCGATCTCGCGCATTTTGTTTCATTGTGATAGCATATAGAGCTCTTGTGGAGTTGTGAACTCTTTGAGTTGTGTTGCGAGCTCTTGTTGCGACTTGTGTGCGTGCTGTTGCTCTGATCTTTTGAAGTCTTGTGTGTGTTGCTCATCCCCTTCCTTACTCCGTGATTCTTTGTGAACATCAAAAGTGTAAGGGCGAGAGGCTCCAAGTTGTGGAGATTCCTCGCAAACGGGGTAAGAAAAGAAAAGCATAACACTGTGGTATTCAAGTTGATCATTGGATCACTTGAGAGGAGTTGAGTGCAACTCTCGTCCGTTGGGACGCCACAACGTGGAGTAGGCAAGTATTTGTGCTTGGCCGAACCACGGGATAAACCACTGTGTCTTCTCTGTGTTTGATCTTTTGTGGTTATCGTATTGTGCAAGACCTTCTCTAGCCACTTGGCATTATTACTCTAACTCTTAACAAGTTTTTGTGGCTATAAGTTTAAGTTTTACAGGATCACCTATTCACCCCCCCCCCTCTAGGTGCTCTCAGCTTCCCCGCCGTGGGCTGATTTTGCGCGATGTTGGGCCGGTTGGGCTGATCCTGGCCCAAGACTATTCACAGATTTACCTTTTCTTTTAACTGTGAGCTTAGAAGTTATGGTATAAATTGTAAACAAATCCAAAAATTATGGGACCAATTTTAGTGAATGCCTAAAATCAATATATATCTGATAAAAATATTAATTGGATTTTTAGGACAGTTAGAAATTATTAAGTGATTTACAGGTGCCTTTGTAAGGACTGTTTGGATTTTAGAAATAAAATTATAACACCAAAAATTCTGAAAAATTCTGGAAGAGACTTTTTATCAGAAGTGGAACACTTGGTAAAATTTTGGGGCTGTTTGGAAGCCTTTTGACCTAAAAGCCTTGCAAGGTCCAAAAATAGTTATTAAATCCTTACTTAATTATGGAACTAAGTGCTTTTGGGGCAGATGCATGTTGATCTAGTAAGAGCTTGACCCTTGGATAAAGTTACTTAAGGAGTTTTAAGCTTTTGCTTGAGACCTTGGTTGGGGTAATTCCCTGGTTTACCCAAGTGATTTCATTTTGGTCACTTTAATCGAGCGATAAGAAATAGGTGTATTCTTGTTATGTGCTTTAGTTGTAGTGTTTCTGTTCTCCACCTCTCCTTGTGAGAGTTTGCATTACATGGCATTCATTCTTATATATGTATAAATATGGTTATGTTAGAACGCGAAGAAGAAGTGGAAGTCACTGAAGAGAAGACAACACCACCTTTGGAGTCTCAGGCAAGGTCTTATCTCTACTTTGACATCTGCGGGCCTGAGACTGACTCACCTGTGAACAAAGGCAAGCCCCGGTGCATGCAACCCCTTTCCTTGTGTTTTTAAATACTTTTCGCACACTTAAGTCTAGTGAAATGTGCATTAGGTTCATAGGAATTGCTTAAAACCCTTTGATGCATTGTTTTCCTTGATATCCATACCTTTATAGATACTTCTGTGAAGTATCAAAATATGATTTACAAAAATGCTTAGCCTTGCTTAGATCTTGTGGTTAGAGGTTGTCCTTAATTTAACTCGAGAAAGGATGGCTTCTACCTGCAAGAATATTTTCATTTGGAGCAATGGTGGGATCTTACTGCAAAGTTCCATGTGATGCTCTTTCATCCTAAGGAACAGACACAATCCTAAGGATGGAAGTATGTAAATCGAGACTTGGGTTAGGAACAGGTGATGTTCTACCCAGGTTGATTAAGGATTAACGCGTATGTAGGCTTGATGATCGAGGACCCTTTAACTGGTCACATGCCTCGTCATGGGTAAGCCTTGCCTCGGGCAGACTAAGGCCGGAATAAGATAACACGAAATGGGCGTGGAGCGGTGGCGAGAGTAGCGTGTACCCTCCGTGGCAAGAGGCTGGACGGTGGTGTATCTGTGCTCTCGGTTTGCGTGAACCTGATCCGGTCTTAAGAACCCCGGTGGCGGGTTGACATATGCAAGGGTTAAGTGCTACATATGTCGTGTGATTGGAGATCCTCAGCTGAGTATAATCGATTCGGATCGCCGTACCTTCGCGGTTATGAAGACTTGGTCACTGCCCTGCAACCTAAAGTCAGGATATGAACACTATGGATAAAAATGATGTTGTATGGATGAGATGTTGAAATTAGACTAGATGCAAATAGAGTCTATTAATACTTAATATGGCGTTAAAAGATTGAAAGTAAGGACTCACTTTAGTAAGCTGCTTCTGCAAAAGTATAAGTTGATTTTTGCTAAAGCCTCTCCTTGACTCCTATTTATCCAGCATACCCTTGAGAGTCTTTTCCTTAGTCGGGTAAGACTTGCTGAGTAATTCCATACTCAGGGTTTATCCCTTTGTTGTTTTTAGGTGAGGAAGCGACAAAGTTTTGTTACTTTTGCTCCAAGGTGGTATCTAATGAAGAAAAACAAGAATGAAGATACGGGAGGACTTGGTCCTCCACATAGGATCTTTTTGTTTGCTAATTACTTGGGAGGAGTTTTTGCCTCCCTTGATATGTGTACTCAGCACTCGTTTATAGCTCTGGTCTGTAATAAGTAACTTGATCTTACTTTCTAAATAAATGTAAGTTTATGTAATTGCTTCCGCACTTCTATATCTCCGATGTTCTGTAATGTCTGCAAGACGGGTGAAACGTTCCTGGTGAGGTAAGGAAAGATACCGAACTTGTCAAGTGACTTAGGAACATCTACAGGGTGTCTGATGTCTGTTGGACAAGGACAACTGTAGGTGGGCCTAATTACTTGGGAGGTTCCGTCACAAGTGACATCGGGGACGACACTGTCGCGAGTCCGAGATAGACCAGGCTTTTTTGCCCAAAGAATAAAATGCCGGGAAATATGATGCCCCCAACAGGGGAAGCGACGCCCACGGACGTCGCCGTCACCGAGGCTCTCGCCTAAGAAGGCCCCAGCACGAACGTAAGGCCAAGAGCCACCGTTGTCGCCGGCCTCCGTACCACGTGCGTCACACAGGCGTGGTAGAGCCACACCCGGCAGCTAATGGCACTGGCACACGCAGCCGCCGAATCCAGATGTCACCGGGCACCCTGCCACCGCCGCCACCACCTTGCGCCAACCCGGGCCACTAGCTGGCGTCGCTCCTCACAAATGTGCAACCTCAAGCACCGCACAAAGGCCACAAATGACCAACATCGTTGGCTCTGGCACCTGTCGAAGTTGCCGCCATCATCCGCCAGCAGCCACAGGATGTGTGCCCCACCATCTCGAGCGCCGCTCCCTGCCTTGAGGCCGCTGGATCTAGACGGCAGGTACCAAAACCGACGCCCCTACAAACGTCGTCATCACCGTCTTGACCACAACCGTGAGCACCACCCCAGGCCGTCGCCAGGGCCACCGCCCGAACACCACGGCTCTTTGTCGAGTGTTTTTTGTCGAGCACTCGGCAAAGTCACACTCTCGGTAACGATCCCGTTTATCGAGAGTAGTACACTCGGCATCGACAGACACTCGGCAAAGTCCTCTTTGTCGAGTGTCACAAGCTCGACGAACAACGATGCTCGACAAAGGACCGTCAGCAGACGTCTATAGCTGTCAGTCGTTACCTTTGCCGAGCGTCACGCGTTGGCACTCGGCAAAGAAGTTACTTTGTTGAGTGTCATCCGGTCGACACTCGACAAACTATGCTTTGCCAACTCGGCAAACCATGCTTTGTCGAGTGCCTACATTGGACACTCGGCAAAGTATATTTTTATTTTTCTTTTTTTCAGCTAAACTTTTTGTGGTTTGTTCCTACACTATGTAGACTTACATGTTCCATTTTGGCACAATTCTAAAAGTGTTTTCTATAACTATTAGATTTTGTTCTTTTAATTGAATTTACTCGGATAATTCAGATTTGAACTGCAAATCACTCGAAAAATAAGAAACCGTGAATGCAAAAATGATATCCATGTTATTTAGCATAAGTTACGACCGATTTAGGGAGCAGACCGGAATTTTCGAGCACCATGCTCACGTAACATGGTCGTGAACTTGCGATCAAATTGTTCGAAAATTGTATAAAACACAAACAAAGTCAGAAAATAATAGAACTTGTCCACATATCATGATATCATATGTAGAGGCTGTGATAAAAATTTGAGAATGTTTCGAGAAAGTTGTGACGCACTATGTGTAGAAACATAAATGTTCAACACATGAAATCATAGAGCTTCAATGTAGAAACCTAAGTGACGACGACTTTTCTTTGCCGAGTATTGGATGACACTTGGCAAAGTTTTTTATGAGTGTTCGATAAAAAATATTCGGCAAAAAAGTTGTTGTCGATGTACAGTTCGTCGAGCTTTCTTTAGCTAGTGTAACAATTGGTAAAACCTTCGTCGAGTGTTTTCTAGTCTTTGTCGAGTGTTTTAGACACTCGACAAAGCAGTTGTTTCTGGTAGTGCAAGGCCGTGAGGGGAGGGGTGACAAAGAAGAGAGCGACGCCCCACAGCGTCTGCATAAGCCCCAACCAGTCGCTGCCAACGCAACCACCACCGGCCGCCACTGCACCTACTGCCAGTTGCCGAGGCAGATCCGGCCGCCAGGGGTCAGATCCAGCCTCCCGGGCACCAGATCCGTTGGTGAAGAATCGGAGCTTGCCGGTCCTCATTATGTTGTAAATTGATAATAGATGCAAAGGATTCGCTGTAGTTTTTATTGTGCGGTTCCCATTATTGTGCCCTCTTTGAATGACGTGTGTTGTAAAACAATAATGGGAGTTGCGGGTCCTCGTTGTCGTGTGTTGTAAAACGATTTGATCAGCGCCGGATTTGCTGCAGTTTTTACTCTTCAGGTTTTTATATACGTCACTAAAAGGTAAAAGCAAATAGAAGCAAAGGGCACATCATGGCATAACAAGACAACCCGTCATTCAAAGTGGGAAACGCTGATTGAATGGTCGGAAACGGGTCGAGTCGATCAGAAACCATTTGATGGCCTAAACATCAACGGTGACTTATCTCATTATCCTAAATTAAATTATAGTGCTCAAGCTAAAAAAACGGCTCTAACATTGCGCTATTTTGCAAAAAAAATTGTTAAAAAAATATTGGTCACCTTATGAAGGACACAAATATACTCCACTTTATTAGGCTACCTCATATCTAGATTTAAACGAACAAACGCTTCACAAAACTTTCCTTTCCAAACGAACGGAGTAGATTAACATATTTAGGTTAATCACTTGATTTTGGGGTTTACTGATGGAGCTTAATTTTTTATTAGTACCATAAATTCTATAAGATATATTTATTTTAATTTTTAAGGTATTTTTATAGGGTACATTATTGGAGATGCTCTAAACAGGCAATCAAATGTGTAGGAGCAGGACACATATACCTAACACATACTCATACCCACATACGCTCGTGGGTATGAATATGTATCCATACATATACCCGTTGGGCCGCTATCCGACGGATTCCCGATACTCGCCCGCTAGAATTTCAACATTCAGCACCGAAAACATTTTCATCACATTTGAACAGTTTCATGGTTCCAGCAGCATCAAACAACAATTTTCAACACCAAACAACATGTTGCAGATGGAAACTGGAAAATGGAGATTTTGGATAGTGTATTGAATAAGAATGACACATATCATATACCCATCGGATAATGGGTATGAATACTGTATATCTATACCTACAAAAAAATTACCTGTTGATACCTTATATCCATATTTATACATGTGGATAATAAATTCTACCAAATCTGTGCCCCATAAATAGTTAACCACGGTTATTTATCTATACTCATACCCACTGCCATCTCTAGAATTATTTGTCTCTCACAAGAATTGAAAAGCAAGATTATAGGGATCAAACTAGAGGAGAGAAATAAAATAATACATTCATTAACAAATATATGATGGGATTGACTTTTTTAGGCTTGTGACACTTAATGCCGTTTAAGCTATTTAAAATTATATATTTTAAACAAATATTTTAAATAAGGCGATTGATTAATTTTTTGAAAAATGTCAACCGTGTTTAGGCTTGAACCTACATGCCTACCTGAGAAAGAGAAAGCGACTCCTCTGCTATAACTTCCGAATTTTTTCTTTTTTAACCATATTTTCGACCAAAATGTACATTTAGACCCCTAGATAACTTATTTCAGGATTTGGACCCTTAGTTCGGCGCCATAGGCTATGGTGCAGAAGTAACACATGTCGACGCCATAACCAGTAGTGCTGAGCTCTAACGTGGCGGTTAGGGCTGGTGTGGCGCCGATGCGGCCTCCTAGCTCGGCACCACAGATCTTAGCGTCGAGCTAGAAAGTCCTATAAATCGGCCGTTCTGCTGAATGACAGGTGTGCGCTCCTCACTAGGGTGTCCATCTATTGTAAACATAGATTACTAACTCAATAATACCTAAATACTTACTAAGTAATAAATAAGTAATAGCTACTTATTAACTAATAACTATATACACTACTAGAATCCGAGGCTTTGCCGAGTGTTGTCTTCTTTGCCCAGTGCCTTTTGTCGGGCACTCGGCAAAGAAGGCTTTGCCGAGTGCCGCACTAGGTAAAGTTAGGCGCTCGGCAAAGAGCCTCTTTACCGAGTGCTGAACACTCGGCACAGGGCGGCACTCGGCAAAGAATGGTTTGCCGAGTGTCAAACACTCGGCAAAGGGGGCTCTCGGCAAAGGGCCGTCAGCGGCCGTCCCAGAGCTGACGGCCGTCAGTCTTTGCCGAGTGCCACATAGTAGACACTCGGCAAAGCATTCTTTGCCGAGTGTCACCTGTTGACACTCGGCAAAGTGTATTTTCATTTTTTAAATTTTATCTCCCAAACTTTTTGTGGTATGTTCCTACACCATGTAGACCTACATGTATCATTTATAGACAATTATAACATAGTTTCCATAGTTAGTAGATTTAGTTCGTTTATTTGAATTTCTTCGGAAAATTCAAATTTGAACTGCAGGTCACTCGAAACTTGGAAAACCGTGCATGAAAAAATGATATTCATGTTACTTAGCATAAGTTACGACCGATTGCAGAAGCGTACCGGACACTTCGAGCAACATGCTCACTAAACATGGCTGTGAACTTGGCATCCACATGTTTAAAAATTGTATAAAACACAAACAAAGTCAGAAAATCATGAAACTTGTCCACGTGTCATGATATCATATGTACAGGCTGTGATAAAAATTTTAGAATGTTTGGAGAAAGTTGTGAGACACTATGTGTAGAAACCTAAGAGATCCACATTGAAACTCTTTGATTTCATGTGTAGTCCTCTAGTTTTCTACACATAGTGTCTCACAACTTTCTCCAAACATTCTAAAATTTTTATCACAACCTGTACATATGATATCATGACACGTGGACAAGTTTCATGATTTTCTGACTTTGTTTGTGTTTTATACAATTTTTAAACATGTGGATGTCAAGTTCACGGCCATGTTTAGTGAGCATGTTGCTTGAAGTGTCCGGTACGCTTCTGCAATCGGTCGTAACTTATGCTAAGTAACATGAATATCATTTTTTCATGCACGGTTTTCCAAGTTTCGAGTGACCTGCAGTTCAAATTTGAATTTTCCGAAGAAATTCAAATAAACGAACTAAATCTACTAACTATGGAAACTATGTTATAATTGTCCACAAATGATACATGTAGGTCTACATAGTGTAGGAACATACCACAAAAAGTTTGGGAGACAAAATTTAAAAAATGAAAATACACTTTGCCGAGTGTCAACAGATGACACTCGGCAAAGAGGGCTTTGCCGAGTGTCAACAGGGTGACACTCGGCAAAGCGTAAGGACAGAATCTTTGCCGAGTGTCTCCCGGTTGACACTCGGCAAAGGCGCCTTTGCCGAGTGCCGCATCTAGGGCACTCGACAAAGAGTACTTTAAAATTTAAATAAAATCTTTGCCGAGTACCAGATCGCGGGCACTCGGCAAAGACCGTATACATATGCCAGTTAACCTTTCTTCCTCACTTCACTCTCACTCTCTCACTCACCGCCGCCGCGCCCTCGCCGCCCGTTTCGCCGTCGCCGCGCCCCCCGCCCTCGAGCTCGCCGTGCCGGGGCCGCCCGCCCACGCCATCGCCGCGCCGGGGCCGCCCGCCCGCCCGAGCTCCTCGCCGCGCCGGGACCGCCGCCCGCCCGCGCCCCTCGCGCTCCCCCTCGCCGCGCCGGGACCGCCGCCCGCCCGAGCTCCTCGCTATCGCCCTCGCCGCGCCGGGACCACCGCCTGCGCCCATCGCCGGCCCGCGCCCCTCGCCCTCGCCATCGCCGCGCCGGGGCCGCCGCCCGCCCGCGCCGCTTTCCCTCGCCCTCGCCGTGCCGGGGCCGCCCGCCGCGCCCGCGCCCCTCGCCGTGCCCATCCGGTTCGCCGCCGCCACGCTCGCCCGGTTCGCCGCCGTCGCGCCCCTCGCCGTCCAGTTCGCCGCCGTCGCGCCCTCCACGCCCTCGCAAGCCCGTCGTCGTGCCCTCCACGCCGTCGCGACCTCCACGCCGTCACGCCCGTTCGCCGTCGTGCACCGTCCACGCAGAGCAACTAGGTACAAACTCGTTTTGATTGTGTATTGTGAAATAGAGTCAGTTTTTTTGTGTGTGATTGTGTATTGTGAAATAGAGTTAGGTTTCTAATGGTCACTTTGCTTGCATTAGGTAAGTCTTTTAATTGCACAAATTATGTTTATGTGGTTATTTAGGCATTAATGTATATGTGTGGATATGTATATGTGTGGATGTCAGCCATCGTGCTGCTACTTATATTTACAGGCTTTGAAAACCTCCCCGTGCAGGGGAGGTGCTGCTGGATTTTTTTGTTGATAGGCTTTGGTTAAATATGTTATAGGATGGAGGACCGTGAGTGGATGTACACGGGCCGTAGAGGAAGAAACGATGTCACCACTGAATGGATTAGAAAGACCGATGATTTCGTGGAACGGGCATACGGCGAAGCTGCTAAAGGAGCGAGTCTAGTCCCATGCCCGTGCAGCAATTGTGACAATCGGAAAAGAAAACCAAAGAAGACCATGGTAGAACATATTTGGAAGAATGGATTTACGTCGGGCTATACTCGGTGGATATTTCATGGTGAAGCGCATCGTACGAGAGAGGAGGTGCTGGGACAACGTGTCGAGGATTATGACGCGGATGCGGGGGGTAGCGGATATGTTGAACGACTATCAGGAGGCACAGTACACTGGAGGATGTATGGATGACGAGCCAGAGCCGACTGCAAAGGCGTTCTACGACATGTTCGACGCGGCACAGAAGCCCCTTCACGGCCAGACAAAGGTTTCTCAACTGGATGCCATTGGGCGTGTAATGGCGTTCAAGTCGCAGTACAGCATGAGTAGAGACGCATTCGATGGCTTGTTGACGGTTATTGGGAGTCTGCTTCCGGATGATCACGTTTTGCCAAAGAGCATGTACGAGGCACAGAAACTACTTCGTGCACTCAAGATGACGTATGAGCAGATTCATGCTTGTCCGAAGGGCTGCGTGCTATTTAGGAAAGAATACGCGGAGGCAAAGTACTGTCCCAAGTGTAATTCGTCTAGGTTTATGGAGGTAAACTCTGGTGATGGACAGAAGAGGCAGCTCGACATCCCCTTGACAATCCTACGACACCTTCCGTTCATACCGAGGATCCAGCGTCTGTACATGACAGAGGAATCCGCGAAACAGATGACATGGCACAAAAATGGAAAACGATACAATCCTGACAAGATGGTGCACGCATCAGATGGTGAAGCATGGAAACACTTTGATGACATTCACCGTGACAAAGCCGAAGAGGCTCGTAATGTACGTGTTGCGTTGGCCACAGATGGGTTCAATCCCTATGGAATGAGCGCTGCCCCGTACACATGTTGGCCCGTGTTTGTTATCCCAATCAATCTCCCCCTGGTGTGTGCTTTCAAAGGCAGAATATATTCGTGTCGTTGATAATTCCCGGACACCCGGGGAACAAAATGGGCGTGTACATGGAGCCTTTGATCGATGAATTGGTACGTGTCTGGGAGGAAGGGGTATGGACGTTTGACCGAGCTACGAAGACAAACTTCAGAATGCATGTTTGGTACCAGTACTCCATGCATGACTTACCGGCCTATGGGCTATTCTGTGCCTGGTGTGTTCATGGTAAGTTCTCATGCCCAGTTTGCAAGGAAGCTCTCAGGTTCATTTGGTTGAAAAAGGGTGGCAAATATTCGTCCTTCGATAAACATCGACAATTTCTTCCTGCTGACCATCCATTCTGCCTAGACATCAAGAACTTTACGAAAGGTGTCGTAGTGACAGACCGCCCACCTGCAGCGATGACTGGTGCCGAAATTCGTCAACAGATAGATGGGCTCGTGGCCAATACAGAAGGTGGTTTTGTGGGATATGGTGAGCAGCATATGTGGACACATAAGTCTGGCTTGACTCGGCTCCCCTATTATGACGACCTGCTCCTTCCACACAACATTGACGTGATGCACACTGAAAAGAATGTTGCCGAGGCACTGTGGGCAACAATTATGGACATTCCTGATAAGTCAAAGGATAATGTGAAGGCAAGAGTGGATCTGGCAGCGTTATGTGATAGACCAAAACTAGAGATGAAGCCGCCAAGTGGCGGAAAGACGTGGAGAAGGCCTAAGGCCGATTTCGTCCTAAGCAGGGCCCAGAGGAAGGAAGTACTTCAGTGGATCAAGATGTTGATGTTCCCTGATGGTTATGCATCTAACCTGAGTAGGGGGTGAACTTATCTACTATGCGAGTCTTAGGGATGAAGAGTCATGACTTCCACATATGGATTGAACGGATTCTTCCTGCGATGGTTCGAGGTTATGTCCCTGAGCATGTCTGGCTAGCGCTTTCAGAGTTGAGCTATTTCTTCCGTCAGCTTTGTGCAAAAGAGTTATCTCGGACCGTTGTTGCAGACTTGGAAAGATTGGCCCCCATGTTACTGTGTAAGCTTGAGAAGATATTTCCACCCGGCTTCTTCAATCCAATGCAGCGTTTGATTCTTCATCTCCCCTATGAGGCACGAATGGGGGGCCCCGTGCAGGGACGTTGGTGCTATCCAATCGAGAGTTGTCTAAAGACTATTCGAAAGAAATGTAGAAATAAATGCAAAATCGAGGCTTCCATTGCAGAGGCATACATTCTAGAGGAGGTCTCAAACTTCACAACAACTTATTATGGTGACAAACTGCCGAGCGTGCATAATCCACCCCCTCGTTACAATGATGGCGACAATGAATCGAACCTTAGCATATTTCGAGGCCAACTCGGAAGCGCAAGTGGCTCGACCACCAAGACCCTGACACATGAAGAGTGGCGGCATATCATGCTATACGTATTGACCAACCTTGAAGAGGTGACGCCATACATGGAACAATTTCTTCATGAATTCTGGCGTCGATCAAGGGATCCCACTCCACAGGAATATGACGCTCTTCTTAGAAAGGGTGCGAGAAATGGGTTGCCCGATTTCATTTCCTGGTTCAAACGTAAGGTACGTGCTTAGTTTGTAAAAGAGATACGTCTTTGAACTCAATTTAGCGTCTTTTAACTTGCGAATACTTGCAGGGCCAAAGAGATCCGTCTATGAGTGCCGAGTTGAGACAAGTAGCCAACGGCTTTGCTTATAGGGTCAAGAAATATTCTGGGTATGACGTCAATGGATACCGTTTTCGCATAACACACTACGAATAAAGTCGGCCCAATCGGAAAACAACGTGTTCTGGAGTCTTTACGCCAGGCCTTGACAATGTCGATTATTTTGGACGAATTGAAGAAATATATGAGCTCAATTTTTATGGTTCCAAACCTCTTACTCCAGTGATATTCAAATGTCATTGGTTTGACCCTCAAGTGATGAGACGGACACATTCTAATCTTGGGATAGTCGAAATTCGACAAGATTCCACCTTAGCAGGAGACGATGTCTATACCGTGGCCCAACAGGCCACACAAGTGTATTATCTCCCATATGCGTGTCAAACGAAAGAACATCTTAAGGGTTGGGATGTTGTGTATAAGGTATCGCCGCACGAGAGGTTACCTGTTCCTAACAATGAAGATTACAACTTAGACCCGGACACATATGATGGAGAGTTCTTCCAAGAAGATGGGCTAGAAGGGCGATTTGAGATAGACTTAACTGAAGCTATCGGAATGGACGTAGATATTGAAATGGTTGTAGAAGAGGAGGATAATGAGGTGCAAAATGATAATGACTTAGGAATCCTGCAAGGCAATGATGAGGTTGCGTCTTCCGATGATGTTGAGATTGAAATGCTTGATAGTGATGATGAGAGTTATGATCCGGCTAACCCCGACACATATGAAGATTATTTTTAATCGATGTAATGCTATATGACTTTTTATTTCGCACCTGTTTTTAAATACATCTTTTTATATGTGCTTATTTGTTTACTCTTAATTGCAGGTTGTTGGACAAATATGATGGGCGGTTTCCTGAGGAGGAGGAGGGGGAGGAGGAGTAGGACGGCGGACGATGCAGAGCAGGCAGCGCAGCAGGACGAGGCAGAGCAAGCGGCGCCTCAGGACGACGACGACCAGCAGCAGGACGACGACGACCAGCACCAGGACGCCTCAGGTTCAGGCAGCTCTAGTTCGAGGAGCATCTACCTGCGAGGCCCCACGAGTCTCCCGCCGTGTCCCATACTTTGGGACAGACGGCCGCTGATTCGGTCGGAAGGGGAGAGGTATGTAACTTTATGTTCTTCATTCTTGTTCATATTATGTGTTCAAAATCATAATATAAACTAATACTTTTTATTTATCACTTGGACAGGTCTTGGACGGTTTTGGATTATGCTGGGGGTCATCGTCGCCCCCCCAACAACATCCTCGGCCTGCTGTGCAGGGAACACTTCCCTGGACTTGTGGATTACGCCAGAGTGATGGGCCCAGCCTTCACCTTCGACCACTACGCCGTCGCCCCCGATGCAGTAGACCGGGACGACAGGGAATTCAATAACAAGGCGGAGCGGGTGAAGAAAGAGCTGTGGGTAAGTCTTAGTATAATGTAAAATATGTCGCATTCGTTGCAAATTCTTGAAATAATGTATGGATACATCGTTTTTGTATGCAGGATTTCTTCAGATGCGATGCTGGATACGAGGCTAGGGCGGATGTGGTGGCCACCACGAGCTGTAAGAAGCTCGTTGTGGACATGCACTATGAGGCCCGCATCCAGGCCATCACCACCTACCACGGCTCCGTCCTTGGGGAGAAGGTCACCAAACCTCAAGCCCGAACCATGTCATTGACCAGGGAGCAGTACCTGCAGGTAAAGTCATGCATGTTTGGTACCAGTACTCAAGGCATGAATTTTATTTTATCTTCTGATATGCACTTTATGTGTTTACTTTGCAGGTGATTCCACATTGGTGCGTCGCACATCCTCTGTGCTGGGAGCAGATGGTGGATAGGTGGTGTTCGGCTGAGTGGGACGAGGCACACACAGCTAGCCGGGAACGACGTTTGATGATGCAAGGCCCCTCCCACCACCAAGGCAGCCGGAGCCTGGGCCAATATGCCGAAGCATGGGTACGCCACCTTTTTTATTTAGATATATAGCACTAAGTTAGATATTATTTCTAACTATCTCGTTGGTTTTTGTTGCAGTCGGTGTCACATGGTGGCAGGCCTTGTTCCACCTTCTCGGCCTATGCTATGGCCCATAAGGGTAAGGCGACGTCCGACGTCACCTACAACCCGGATGACGGGCCTGAGGCCTACACCAACCCCGCCGTCTACAGCCGCCTCCATGACTACACCGCCATGGCGCAGGAGGTCCATGGCCCAGACTATGATCCGAGCACCGAGCCGATCGACCCCGATGTGCTCATGAGGGTCGGAGGAGGCAAGAGACATGGGCGGTACTGGATTGCCGACGGGGCAATCGACTCGTCCTCCACTCCCACTCTGTCTCAGGTGAGAGCAAGGAGCACGGGTTCGAGTCCAGCCATACGACCTCGGCACGACAGCTCACAGCATCGCATACAGCAACTCGAGGTTAGTGCTTATGTAACTCGTCCTTTCTTGAGTTATATACCTTCTCTTTGAGTTACTATAACGTTGGCTTGTAATATTACATACCCAACTAGAAGAAGAGAGGAGGGAACGTCAAGAGATGGAGGCGAGGATAATGGCGGAGCGGGCGGCGGCTGATTAGAGGATGGCGGAGATGTTCCAGTACATGCAGAGCCTTGGCGCCGCACAGGGCATCGCTCCGCCACCTCCATTGTTCCCCCCAGTTGACCCTACTCTCTTCCACACTCTTGTGAGTATCAAAATTGTAGTTACATGTTTGTAATGCATCTGGTATAACACATGCAATCTCTTTTCTGTGCAGGGCCAATCTGGGGCGGCATCCAACAACCCTTTGGAAGGGTTCAGCCCAACGCAGCCCCGGTCAAACCGCCCACCTCCATGAGTGTTGTGTTTTCATTGTTTTAGACTTCAAAACTTATGTATAATACTTATGTCTGTGTTTGATACTTATGTGAGAGCTTGCGACGTTTGAGACTTATGTTTGTGTTTAATACGTGTGTTGAACACTTATGTTTGTGATGGATATTTATGTTTGTGTTGGCTATTTATGTCTGTGATGATATCTGTGATGTATATATGTGATATCTTCTGTTTGTGTGGATGAAATACAAAAAACAAATAAAAAAGGTATATACTGGTCACTTTGTCGAGTGTTATACTCGGCAAAGAGGCTCTTTGCCGAGTGTCAGGGTCATAACACTCGGCAAAGAGCACAGACCTGGGCACCGGCTTAGGTTCTTTGCCGAGTGTTATGTCGCTGGCACTCGGCAAAGAGGTCGTCTTTGCCGAGTGCCACTTAAGGCACTCGGCAAAGAACCTGACATGGGGACCCTCCCTGGCGGTTTCTTTGCCGAGTGTCTCTTGTGGCACTCGGCAAAGAAGTATTCTTTGTCGAGTGCTGCCTGGAAGGCACTCGGCAACGCTAACTTCTTTGCCGAGTGTCACAAGAGACACTCGGCAAAGCCACCGTCTCCGTCACCCGGCGCCGTAACGGCCACTTTTCTTTGCCGAGTGCTCTCTGGCACTCGGTAAAGAGTTTTGCCGAGTGCCCGACAAAAAGCACTCGGCAAAGGAGGCTTTGCCGATGCACTGTTTGCCGAGCCTTCTTTGCCGAGTGTTACACTCGGCAAAGCCTTTGCCGAGTGTTTTTAAGGCTTCGCCGAGTGCTTCAGGCACTCGGCAAAGCTATTGATTCCGGTAGTGATAGTAACTATTAAATGACCACAACAAACAAAATTACATAATCTATGAATAATGTACGTAAACAATGTATACCTGAGATCGCGAAGGAGTCTAGCTAACGATGGTGAAGGTCAAGTCGGAAGGACACCTATGTAAAAAAATAGTACTATCAGTAAATAATTCGACAGCACCTCCCCTATACAGTGAGGTTTCTAAAACCTACAAACATACAACAACACGGTGGTTGCCATACACACCAACCAACACAAAATAACATATGATAAACAATATGCTAAACTATGTAACTAAAAAAATTAATGGTAATCTTATACTAACTATATACTCACTAACTATATAAACTAAAGATTTTATACTCACTAATCTTATACTAAAATATGTAACTAAAAAACTGAAAAAATATCTCGGAGACGGGTAGCGGCGCTGCGGGGGGCGACGCCCGGTGCGGGGCACAACGCAGGGGCCGCGGGGCGCGTCGCCGGGCGCGGTGGAGGCCAAGGGGCGGCAACGGCGTGGGGCGGCGGCGGCAACGACGCTCGGTTGAAGAGAGGAGAGGAAAGGATAGAGAAGGAGATGCACCCCACGGCTATAATGCTAGCTCGGCGTCTGTCGTGCCGAGCTAGGGAGCCACATGGGCTGCCACGCCAGCCCTCGACGTCGCCGCCACGTCAGAGCTCGACGCCATAGGATATGGTGGTGCCGAGCTGTGTTCGCTCAGCGCCAGGGGCGGACCCACAGGGGGTCCGGGTGGGCCCTGGCACACCCTAAGCCAGGCCCATCGGGGACCCCACTTGTTCGTCCGCCGAGCGCTGAAGGCCGTTTCAACTTCCCGATCCTTCAGCTTCCAGTTTCCAGAATCACGAGTCACGAGTGCGGCTGTTCTTGGCGGCTGGCGACCTCAACCTAGCTACTGGCTTCCTGGCGAGCGCGCGCCGCGCGGCTGGACGGCTGTCGGCTAGTGGCCTGGCTTCCTGTTCCTGACGAGCGCCTGACTTCCTGTTCCTGACGAGCGCGCGACTGGAGTGCTGGACGGCTGGTGGCGAGCGGCCGAGCGGTTGCCTGCTCTGCTCTTCGATTGCTGCTGGTGAGTGGTTGCCTGCTCTGCTCTTCGATTGGTTGCGTTCTGTATGATAGGGACATGACGTCCAGAATTTTCAATTTAGCCTTTTTCTAATAGTTTCACGTTTAGATCTTTAGAGATTAGAGAAACTAACACTGTTTTTTGGACGCCTGCTCTGCTGCTCCTGTGATTGGCTGCGATTGGTTGCGCTCTGTTGATGTTGATTTTTGTCTTATTGATTGTTGATTCACTGCCATTATTTTTGTAGTGATAAAATATGAAGAAGCAAGGAGATATTGCCTCTCTTTTTCGTAATCATGCTGCAAAAAACAGAAGTGTATTGCTTCTTCATTATCTCCGGATGTTACTCAAGCGTCGACACCTCAAGAACAAGAGAAAGAAAGAATAAATGAAGAAATTGTGAATCCAATGCCATCTGCACCGCCACCGCCAACACTTTATGATGTCAGTCGTCTTCCACATGATCCAGGTGAAAGACAACCTATTGCAAGTTACCATGCTAATGATCACGATGCAATTCGAAGAGCATATATTCTTAGAGGTCCATTTCAACCATATGCACATGAATTCCCAAATAGGAAAATTGGAGATAGAGATCGCCATTTTAATTTTGTGTGGTTTCAAAATTTTCCTTGGATTGAATATAGTGTCAAGAAAGATGCTGCATTTTGCTTTATGTGCTACTTATTCAAAAGTAAAGCAAATAAGGGCAAAGGGACTTCTGCATTTACTTCAGATGGTTGGAATAATTGGAATAAAGGGTCTGAAGCACTTCTAAAACATGTGGGTTCTATGTCACATAAGATAGCCGAAGAGAAATATGTTGGCTTTATAAATCCTAATGCAGCAATTGATAACAAAATTGAGAAGTGGAGTGATGATGATCACAATCTTTATAAGATAAGGTTGACATATTCACTTCGATGTTTGAAGTTTCTTTTGCATCAAGGATTGTCATTTCGTGGACATGATGAAAGTGAAGAGTCTAGCAACAGAGGAAACTTTATTGAAATCTTGAAAATTTCTTGCTGTAAATAGTGAAGAGGTCAACAAGTATGTTCTTAACAACACTCCAGGTAATTGCACTTTGACTAGCCCAAAGATACAAAAGCAGATTATTCAGTGTTGCGCTATAGAAACTAGAAAGAAAATAATTTAAGAGCTTGGGGAAGAGCCATTTGCAATTTTAGGAGATGAGTCTAGTGACATATCACACAAAGAACAACTAGCTCTTTGCTTGCGTTATGTTGATGCATTGGGAAGGCCATGTGAGCACTTCATCGGAGTTGTTCATGTAGATGATACTAGCTCTTTATCACTTAAGGATGCAATTGAAGCTTTACTTGTTAGTCATGGCTTGACTTTGACACGAATTCGTGGACAAGGTTATGATGGGGCTAGCAACATGAGAGGTGATATTAAAGGATTGAAAACATTGATCATGCAAGAGTCACCTTCTGCTTATTATATCCATTGTTTTGCACATCAGCTCCAACTAGTTCTTGTTGTTGTTGCCAAGGGAAATAATGATTGTGTGTGGTTTTTTGATCAAGTAACTCTCTTATTGAATATTGTTGGAGTTTCTTGTAAGCGTCACGGTATGCTTCGAGATGCTAGACTTGAGAATCTCATGAAATCACTTGAATGTGGTGAACTTGAAACTGGGAGAGGATTGAATCAAGAGATGGGGTTGCCTAGGCCTGGTGAGACTCGATGGGGCTCTTATTACAAAACTATATGCAACATAATTACTATGTATCCTGTAATCCGAGATGTTCTCATGATTCTTGGAGAGGATACTACAATTAGAAGTGATTGGACAAGAATACATTCTATGCTTGGAGCATTTGAGTCATTTGACTTTGTTTTTATGCACACTTAATGTTTGTTATTCTTGGATATACAAATGATTTATCAGTGTGTTTGCAAAGAAGGGAGCAAGATATTATCAATGCATTTTCACTTGTTAATGTGGCAAAGAGAAGAATGCAACAGTTAAGGCTTGATGGTTGGGATCAATTCCTTCAAAGAATCACTTCATTTTGCAACAAACATGATATCCAAGTTCCTTCTATGGATGGAAATTATAAGCCTTATGGAAGATCATCACGATTTGTTCATAACCAAACCAATGATGACCACTTCAGAAGAGAAGTATATATTGGGGTCATTGATCAAATTAGCCTAGAGCTTGATAGTCGGTTTAGTGAGGCTAATATGGAGTTGCTTTCTTGTATGTCAGCCTTGGATCCTTCCAACTCTTTTGCTTCTTTTGATGCACACAAGGTACGAAAGCTAGCTGATTTTTATCCTAATGACATGTCAAGCACTGACTTGTTAAAACTTGACTTGCAACTTGACAATTATATTGATGGCATAAGAGAAGATGATAGATTCAAAGACATAACTAATCTTGTGGACCTCTCGGTTAAGCTTGTTGAAACAAAGAGACATAAGGTGTTTGATATGGTTTATTTGCTTCTCAAATTGGTATTGCTTTTGCCGGTGGCGACAGCAAGTGTTGAAAGGGCATTTTCTGCAATGAGTTTGGTGAAGACTAAATTGAGAAACAAGATGTGTGATAGTCTTTTGGATGATTGTCTTGTTACATACATCGAGAGGGATATTTTCTTCGAAGTGAATGAAGAAGATATAATTGAAACTTTTATGGCGTTGAGGAAGCGCAGGCCAGATAAGTAGTATTATTGCAATTTTTATGCTTAATGTATGCAATTTTTATGCTTAATGTATGCAATTTTCATGCTTATTTGTTGAGTGTCAAACTTTATATCTATATATCAAATTGTTTACCAAATTTACTATGAAATTATATGTACATTAAATAGAATTCCATATGAAAATTTTGTTGCGGCACATCCTATGTAAAAATCCTAGGTCCGCCACTGCTCAGCGCAGTAGGCTATGGTGCGGAGCTTCGGGTCCAAATTCTGTTATAAGTCAGCCAGAGTGTAAATGTTAGTTTTCGTCGAAATAATGGTTAAAAAAATCGGCTATAACGTCCCGTGGCTATTAGACGGAGTCAGGCCACAGCCGAGCCCACACCTAAGCTAGCCGACGGCGGCGGCTACGTGTCCGTGGATGTCACGGCAGAGGATCCTACCCGACTATCAGAGACACCCGATTCTGCATCCCACCAAATTCATCACAGCCATCCCACCCGATTCCGCACAACCCTGGGGGCCATGGATGCCAACATCCAGTTGGTCATCGACGAGCTCAAGGGAATCAACGGCGACTTCTCCAACCTCCAGCAGTCTCTGATCCACCAAGCGGATAGACCATGTCGAGCAGACGCTGTCCTCCCGCTTCGGTGCCATGGAGGCCGCCTCCTAGGTGCCCGAGGAATGGAAACCACACGCCGACGCTGCAGTGGCACTCCGTGTCGAGCTCGTGGCGCTGGTGTTCTCGGCCTCGAGCGACGACCTCGACGACTGGCAGGGTCGCTCTGCCGACCCCTCTGCGTGACTCACTTTTTCTTGGAGCTACAATCAATCAGTGTCTCTTGGGCCTGTCACTCGATCGAATGCGATTTCAAATACAACTTCAGTACAGTTTTCTGTCTCTTACTAGATATGTGCTCGTGTGTTGCTACGAGAGTTAAAATTTCTAAGATATTAATAACTGCATGCAGATAGTTAAATTTCTAACATGTCTTATGTTGCACAAGCTGAAGCATATATTCATGCACAAATCATATATCGTTTTATCACCCGTCGTACCTTCAGCCTTCAACTCTATCTAGTTGAATAAATTTGGTCGTGGCCGTGGTCGTGTTCTACGACCGCGCCGGGGCGGGGAACGCGCATAGGCAGAGGAGGAGGAGCAGTGCGCAGCCTCAGTGCATGCACAGGCGAGCGCCGCATCGTGTCTTTCACTATGGATAGGCGACGGAGAAGGCGGCGGCAATGGACACGTACGTGTCCCCGAGCTGCATGACGTAGGTGACGAGCGTCGTGGCGTTGTCGACGGCGGCCGGGCACTGGCAGAAGACGGGGAACGTGACCATGGTGCCGACGTCGAGGACGGTGGGCACCGGCGTGGGGTTCACGCGCTCCACGGCCTGGTACTGCGTGAGGTTCTGCAGCTTGGTGGTGGAGACGATCCAGTAGGTGTCCCCCGAGCCGATCTGGTACTGCATCGGCGCGTACGAGCTGGGGGACCGGGAAGGGCAGCCCCACTGGAGCGGCACGAGCAGCGGCTGTCCGTTGGCCGGCGCGGCCGTCGTGGAGAGGTTGTTGGCGTGCGCGACCATGAAGCGGCTGACGGCGAAGAGATCACCGATGGCCGCGAGATAGAGCGGCACGCCCGTGAAGCCGGCGCGGTAGAGCGCGTACGCCTGGCATGGGTACATGTGGTTGGCGGTGCAGTTGAACCCCTCGACGGACACCGGCGCGGCCGTGGCCATGGTCGTGTTCTGCGACCGCGCCGGGGCGGGGAATGCACACAGGCAGAGGAGCAGCAGCGCGTTCAGCCTTAGTGCATGCAACTAAACAACGACGATCGCAGAGCCTCAGAGGAAACACGATGGGTGGCGCCTCGCTAGGTTCCTCCCGCCCAGCCCCGTCAGTGCTTGTATAGTGTTCCTTAGTGCATAGTGGTTGATGACCTAAATTAAAAAGTATATATGGCTAATTGTTTTTGTGCGAGTACATATTAGATTTTGTTGGATTTGTGGTTTTTGTCTAGCTGATTTTATTCTCGAACTAGAAATTGTAGATTGTACGATGCTACCAGCGGCTGCGCCCAACGGGTAAGAGTAAGATTGCGAACCGGGCATCGAGTCCATAGGGCTAGCCGGCTAGCCCTGCCCGGGTAGGGGAACCGATCGAGCCGACAACAGCTGAGCAGCACTGTAGGCTTGCAGCAGAGGGACAGGCGGACAACAGCCATCCACCAGGCTAGCCCCCTCAATTTCCACGACGCTTCATGAGTGGAAGGAGACACAATGCTTGCATGCAGCAGCTTCTCGGCTTGTATGCAGGTTCTGCAGCAAGCTTGTGTGGCTTGCATGCGGCTTGCATGCAGTGGGAGGTTGAGCAGCTTGTGCGGCTTGCATGCAGGGAGGTTGGTGCATGCGACGCGCGAGCGGGGGGCACGACAGTGGTCTACGTTAGCGTCTTAATAGTTATAGAGATTCTTATTATTCACTATGCTTCTGTTTCAGAAATATCCAATCTCAAGTCACATCAGTCATAAGTGTAGTTTCATTGATGTACAATTAGAGATGGCCAATGCGGCCTGGCCCGAGCCCGGTGAAGTCTGGCCCGCCAGACACAGTTAAAAAATCGGGTCAGGCCATCTAAGCCCACGGGCTCGTTTTTCTGTCCGAGTCCGGCCCACAGCGGGCCTAAACGGGTCGGACCACGAAAAAAACGGGCCGAAAAAATGGGGTAAGCGGGTCGATAAGAATGTTTTAGTGCAAAAAAGCGGGCTTAACTGGTTTAGAGGTAAACGGGCCGTGACGGGCTAGCCCGCCGTGCCTAATTTCCTGTCCGAGCCCGACCCGCTTATTTGTGCCGGGCCGGCCAGAGCCCGCGTAGTACCGAGCCGTGCCGGGCTCAGATTGGGCCTAAACAGCGGGCTTTATGCCAGGCTCGCGGGCCTCGTGCTTATTGGTGCTTATTGGCCATCTATATCTATATGTACAAGTACAATACATGTTGGGTTCACACATGAAGCATTGTGGGGTCTGCATAATTTTTCGGAGCACAGCCTAGAGTTTTCAGAGCATCATCAGACGACCAGTCTTGTTGCATCCTTCGCTGCACAAGTAGCTCATCTTAATGGTGTACTGAGTTTCAAGTATTCAACACGAGCAGCAACGAACACAAACTTCACCTTGCGATTTATCATATCACGTTGACAGACCATGATCATATCGTGCGATCTCCATGGCCACCAGAATACTAGAATTTTACAAAGTGGTTCTTGACATCTTGTCTGAGTAATATTGTGCTATGGTACAATATATTCTGGACATCATTCATTCATTATACATGCACCATTACTAATTGACACCTTGTACAACTTAATCCTTACTTGCATATAGCCTAGGCTAACGCTACGATCCTGTAGAGATAAGGGAGAGGTCGACGACGACGCGAGAAAAGGGGTTGACAACAGCGGCGGCGACATGAGTGAGGAGAGGGGGCGGCGGTGGTGGGGTCACACGGGAGGGGGATAGATGAGAGATGATCCAAATAATATTGTCCATTAGATTTAAGTGAGTAAGGAAGAGAGGGTTATCCAGCGATCTGAACAGTTGATTTTGATGATATATTAAGTCTGGGTGCAATTTGTTTGGTGGATTTAGTGGAGATTATGAGTGTGGGATGATTGAGTTAGGTGAGTTTTGTAAAGTTTAAACTAGTGAATTATATAGTGGTACCGTTACAACATCAACAGTTCACTTGATTCCGCCGCTAAGTCTGGAATCGCGCTACAACTCAAACATATTCAGTTTTATGCTCAAGTCGTGGATGGTCCTTGGGGACTATGGTTTGAAAAAAGGCATTTGTGCATCCTAGCTTGCTGTGACAGACTATAAATGGTAACCAAGGCACCGTAGCTTAAGGACGGGCCCAATGGGTGGTCCATATAGACCAGTGGATGATCTCTGTTTTTTTTTCTTTTTTGATATTTTTTCTGAAACATCCTAAGCGTAGCAGATGGGTCCGCTAGTGCCATAGCTACTCCTAAGTTCACAGCTTGAGGAGATGTGGCTTAATGAGGGGAGAATGTCATGACCTAGCCATTTGCCCAGAAAGAAAATAGCTAAGGCCAGTGACGGACCCAGGAATTAAAGGTGACCTAGACAAGATTATGCTGTGATCTCCCACGCCTGTGCTCACGCCATGTACGACTTATTGGGTGTGTCCTCTACAGCTGGTCATCAGTGACCGGATTGGGCTAAACCCAATTATCTATCTCTTTAAATGGGCCCTTGATTGGGAGGGCCCACGCTAACCTCGGTTGGAGCCCCAAGGCACACGACACTATAAATATAGGACTAAGGGGTCGCAGGAAAAACTAACGCTAGTTTCTCGCCCCAAAACCCTAGTCCCCAGAGGCCCCCATCGCCTAGGCGTCGGAGTGTTTGGAAACGCGACAACCTACAGCGGCTCGGATCCCGATGTCTGTTGCTTCTCTGCAGAGCAACGGTATGAAGATAGCAACATCAACAACAAGGTGTGTTTTCCCGTTTCTCTGAGTAGATCAGTAGATCAGATCTACATATCATCAAGGTTTTATTTTCAGTTACGGATTGGTATTATAGAGACTTAGGAATCGATCCTAGACAATATAGATTATAACACGACTATGCTGCTTACTTGCTTCTAGGTACAGTACCTGCCTGCTTCTATTTATTATCGTCGGCATGGCAGCCTAGACCACCGCCTATGGTGGCTGGTGGTGGTGGATCCGCCATTGGCTAAGGCCTCGTTCGGTTCTTACGGATTGAGAACCTTGGAACCTGGAATGGTATTACTAATATATATGATTTTAATGAGCAGCTGGATTTGTTCTAAGGTTAAATCAGGATAACCGAACGCACCTTAATGCAGTGTAGGTTTGGGCTTGGACAGTTGGATCTACGTGCCTATCTATTATTGGGTTGAGGCGTTGAGCTCGTGTGATATGTGCTGTAGAGACCTGGAGTAACAGGCATCGATGTGATGAATAGATGAAACACATGTTTATCCTTTGCTGTTGTGCTTCTCTCCCGATCCCATTGCTGAGCTGCATGTTCCACCTCGAATATCGAATCCCTAATGCTTGTCTACCTACCCTGATAGAGCACCTCCAAAAGCCTAGCTAAACTGATTAGTATCAGTAAAAATAAATAGACGAGGCTATCCAACAGACTCTCCTTTCTCGCTACTGTTTCCTACTCGCCATCCCATCGAAGTTGCTAGGTATTACCCAGTCTGCATGCCTCGCCATCTCCCTCCTCCCGTACGCTCGCTCCACTTTCCACGCATATTTCTCGTCGTGCACATTTCTGTCGTCGCCCCTGCCGAGCCTTGACGCCCGCAGTGTTCTGGCGCCCTGTAGATTCATTAAAGTATTCCTATCTCATGTCAAGCACGGCGACACAGTAGATTTATTAAAGTACTACTATCTCGTGTCAAGCACGACGGCACAGTAGATTCATTTCCTATCTCATCATGTCAAGCATGTGCCATAGATTCATTAATTTTTTCCCCTTTTAGCATATATAAAATCTATTGTATTGTACATTGGTCAATTATCAACAAGGTATATTCAATGTTTCCAAGGCGATTTGAATATTGATAAGCAATATTTGAAGAGTCTGCTGGTTTACTTCATCGTTTAGGAAAGTTGTCTATTTTTAAGTCCTTAGAGCATTGTTCAAGAGACTAGCTAAATAGCTTGTCAAGCTAAATTTTAGCTACTTAATAGGAAAATAATTATCCAACGGACTAGTCATTTAACTTGACAAACTATCCGTCTCTTTAAATTAACTCTCTCACTAGCCAAATTTGGCTAGCAACTCTCACTAGCCAATCTAAATTCCATGTTAGAGAGTCTGTTGCAATGAGATGTTATATATAGAGTTTAATCTTTATAGAGAGACAAATAAATAGTCAAAATAGAGAGTTAAAAATAAAGAGTCTCTTAAAGTTGCTCTTATAAAACTCTAAATTTAGCTAAGATTATATTTTTAAAGGAATACAAGTGGATTGAAAAGTGAGAGGTGTAAATGAACTCATGCATTTCCTCTATTTATTTAGAGGATGGATAATTTTTTCCTTGAATTTTTTAAATTTCAACCGGTTAAAACGGTGCAAACTAATTAGACACGACATGTGCGATATCGATATCGATTAGCTCGACTTCAACATTGATGTACCAATTGGACCGACCGATCGACAGACCCATGCATGGACCAACATTAGAACTGGATCGGTCAATACGGACTGACGGCTCGTGCATGTGATCTGTTTTGTCTGGAACCAGCCTAATATAGCTTTTGTCCGTGGTGCAATCAATTTTGGTAAGCAGTCTATTTGGTAAGCAATCAATTTGGTAGGAGAAGCAGACAAACATGTCTGTAAAAGTTTAGAATCCGTGCCAAACAAACCGTGCGAGATGAGCTTTCGCACAATTTGTCGTAGAACCCACCTTGTGATGGCAATCGTTTGCGCTAGGGGACCAGCTAGCTAAAGGACACTGTACTATGATGTGGAATTTGGACATTTGGTGCTATTTAAATGCAAGGCAGTGCTCTTGCCCTTTGTTTTAAAATATATATTTGGTGCTATCTTCCCTCCTAACGTGAAATTCGTGTACGCCGGAGCATTTCCCTATGACTACCAGCAATTAAGGGCCTCTAGAATGAGTGACAGATCAAGCGCAAGAATAAAAAAACGTGGAATTTTGATAGGAATACATGGGCAAAAACAGAGGATTGAGAAACACAGAAAGACTAAGGAGTGAGCCGGCCGTTTGGATAGAACATATGAAATAAACAATAAAGGTTGATGAACTATTATAGTCATACCTTCCAATGCTTAGCATATGAACTTCTTCGAATCTAGTTTGGAAATTTAAACCATCTTCAGGATTTTTGGAGATTGAAGGAAAAAAAATAACTTAATTTTTATCTCAATCCTCGAAAATTTCAGAATGAATTTAAGTTTTTCAAACTAGCCCTTAGTTTTTCTACGATCGAATTCGAATCCTTCGTTCCAAAGGCATGAACAGTCTCAGTCCTGTTAAGGAAAATGATATCCTCTATTTTTCCTATGAAAATCCTCCCTCCAAGGCTCAAATCCAAAGGAGGCATAAACCGATGTATAATATATCAAATCAAATAAATCAAGTAGACAAACCATAGTGTCACATCTCAAAGGATCATCAGAGCGCGCAATCACTAAACGGCGAGTCTATATATGGAGGCATTCTGTGCCTAAGAGGCTCACAATCGGAGTAGATCAACAATAGCTCTGCTTGTTTTTTTTTTCAAATAAAAAAAGCACGAGCTCAGCGACATGGCGCCCGCCAAAGCGCAGCACACAAGCACTAACCAGCAGACATTGCTGGATGCGCAGCTCCAGCTCTGGCATCACGCCTTCGGCTACGTCAAGTCCATGGCGCTCAAGGCCGCCCTAGACCTCGGCATCCCCGACGCCATCCACCAGCACGGCGGCTCAGCCACCCTCCCACAGATAGTCACCGAGCTGGCCGCACTCCACCCGTCCAAGACACCGTGTCTGCGACGCCTCATGCGCGTGCTCACTCTCACCGGCGTCTTCGGCGTCGTCGTTCAGCACTCGACGACCGACGGCGGCAGCGATCTTGTCTACGAGCTCACGCCGGCGTCTCGCCTCCTGGTCGGCTCGGCGCCGTCCAACGGCCCGAACGTGAGTCCGTTTCTGAACATGATCCTCGGCACCGCCTTCGTGTCCTCCTTCCTCGACCTCGGCGAGTGGTTCCAGCACGAGCTGCCGGACCCGTCCCCGTTCAAGCTGGCGCACGGGCAGCACGTGTGGGACATGGCCCGCCACGACGCGAGCTTCGCCAAGCTCTGCGACAGCGGCATGGTCGCGGACAGCGGGTTCATCATGGACGTCATGGTCGAGGAGTGCGCCGACGGTGTTTTCCGAGGGATCAGCTCCCTGGTCGACGTCGCCGGCGGGCTCGGCGGCGCTGCCCAGGCCATCGCGAAGGCGTTCCCGCACATCGACTGCAGCGTGCTGGACCTCCCGAACGTCGTCGCCGCTGCGCCCACTAGCACCGACGTGAAGTACATCGCCGGCGACATGTTTCAGAGCATCCCAGCCGCAGACGTTGTCTTCCTCAAGGTCTGGCTCTGGCGTGGGATCGTATTTAGAATAAAATGGGTTCGTAATTTTGTGATTTTCGCTAGCTACTTACGTGTTTATGTGGTTTCAGTGGGTTCTGCATGACTGGGGCGATGCCGAATGCGTCAAGATATTGCAGAACTGCAAGAAGGCCATACCATCCGAAGGAGGGAAGGTGATAATAATGGATATCGTGGTTGGAGCGGGGTCGTCCGACCGGAAGCATGTAGAGACGCAGGTCTTGTTCGATCTCTTTATCATGGCTATCAATGGAGCCGAACGAGATGAGGAAGAGTGGAAGAAGATCATTTTCGAAGCCGGATTTAGCTCTTACAATATCATACCCGTTCTGGGTGTTCGATCCATCATAGAGGTCTACCCGTAGTCCATACAAGTTCATGTAACAAAGTGCTGTTTTGGGCGACCCTGATGCAGTTTCGTTGAAAGCGTCCCTGCATGATGCTAGAATCAACAGCCACACACAATAATTAATAATTCGCATCACGTGGACAACTTTCCATGTGTTTGGTTGCTCTCGCATATGAAGAGCCAGACTCTGCACATACATTGACCACGGCTTGACCTGTGTTTGGTTCGCTGCATCTAGCTATACTGGCACACACGTATCGATGCAATCTAAACTTATTTGGCTGCATCCACAGATACGTAGAATTGGTCGTACCGAGTGAAACAGGCTCATGCGAGCTTGGCTACGCACGTCCACGCATCCAATCACACAGAAAATTGTGAATCGCGACGAACAGTCATTGATGTTAAACCATATTGTGAGTGGTGACTACTTTGTGTGCGCACATGTAATAATATTATATTGCCAACGGATGCTTTTTCTATGAAAAAGTTCTTTTGTTCTCTAAAAAATGTAACTAGTACCATGTCGTGATTAAACTACTCGAGCCATGTTTGTTTCGGTTTCTGGGCGTCAAAATCGGCTTTTGACAGCTAAATGTCGTGCTTCTCAGCTCGTTTTCATTAGAATCGCTTGCATGAAAATTATGCAAATCAATGTGAACGTAGAAGCTGTTGAGTTGTCGCAACGTGAGGAATTTGCCGTTTTCTAAACCCTAAACCATACATACCCCTTTACCTTCCTCCACATACAAGTCCTGCGATATCCAGATTTTCATGACAACTAGATTCACTATAGAAAAATTGAAAAAACCTGTCAGCCTAACTAAAAATGTTGGCCCCGCGTTCTTAAAGAGGTTAAGAACGTCGGTTTCTACAGCCCGATGTTCTTAAGGTTAAGAACATCGAATCGCGCTATAGCCGAGATACCTAATGTTAAGAACGTCAGCCAGAAGGAGGTCGACGTTCTTAATTGATTTAAGAAACACGCGCCCGACTTCCCTTCTTCTCTTTTTTCTCTCCCGTCGGCCTTTCTCCTGTGACCTAGCCGTCGGTGCCGCTTCTCCGCCACCACGCCTGCTTGCCATCACACCTGCACATCACCATGTCACTGCTGCCCAAGCTGCCACTCCTCTGCGTTGTGCCTTCTATCGTGGTCTGTCCTCCACCGATGAACCCTAATGTCGCGTCTCTGGTGAGCCCCGATTTCATAGTCTCCAATTTTACAAACATCAGTGAATGCATGTTTTCATAGTTTCCAATTTCATGTTCCAAGTATACAAGGAAGAAAATGTATTGAGATATGCAGTCTTCAATATTATGATTCATGATTATGTACTTATGTTTGCACTTTTATTTCTTGTAGGCTCTTTACAGATGTAGTTAGAAATTTACCTAGGTAATCATGTCAGGTTATACCATTTTTCTCAAGTTTGTCATCATGTAGTTAGTATATGTATTGTTCTTGGGGAGAGGATTAATGATGCCTTTTGTCTCGAAGTCATGCGCATTAGTAATATTGAATTGGTCATTAACTCGGGAACCCATGTACTCGTATTGAGGCTTACCCTAAACATATCCTACATGCTGGTGTACAAAATTGAAACATAATTGATATCGCCACCAACGGATGTGCTTCCTTGTCTAGATCGAGGTGATACTTATCTGTCAGTTTGTTTATCAAACTTATTTATTGTCATGGTAGTATGTTAGATTTGTTGCTACATTTGTTAATTAATGCTTCCTTTGTTGCTAAGAATGTTATATTTAAACATTTGTCCACTTTAACTCTGGACAACACTACAAACTTTGTCGACCAGATCTTTAACACAAGTGACGTGCTTCCCGATGACCCACATCAAGGCTGATGTTTTTGACTTGTGTTTGTCATGTTTGGACTTGTGGACTTGTGTTTCCATGTTTGGACTTTCGGACTTATGTCGTGTGAACTTGTTTATGTGATGTTTGGACTAATGTGTATCTGATGTTTGAAATGTTTGGACTTCTGTTTGAGACGTATTGCATGTATGTGATAATGTAGGTTTTAAAAATGTGAACCCTGTTCTGGATGCTTACCATTCGATGAGAGAGTCAGAACATGGTATATATATATATATATTTAAAAACATGTATGGCAGAGGTTCTTATGGCCACACCAGCTAAGTGTGTCGGCTTACCAATGTTCTTACGACCACGTGGCAACGCCCACGAGATGGTTAGGTGGCTGATTAAGAACGTCGGTTGAGGTGTCCGACGTGCTTTATGCCTTAAGTACATTGGGCGACGCCCAACGTACTTAAGGTCACGTGGCTTGTCCATGAAGCCCCCTCAACCTGCCACATGGCTGGGTTTTAAGTACGCGAGTTGTAACTTACCAACATACTTAAGGGCTTAAATACGTCGGTTTTAATTAGACCAGCGAACTTAAATTAAGTATGCCAGGACCGACATACTTATGTGCTTAAGTACATCAAAACAGGTACGTCGGTTAAGTACGTTGGCTTACTAACGTACAACGGCCTATTAGAGTAAGAACGTCGGTTCTTCACCAACATTCTTTCCCAATTTTCTTATAGTGATTATATATCAAGAATCCAAATTCCCAGAAAAAGATAAAAATTGTCCCACAGACCTTTAGAAGCCTAGAAATTGTAGCGTTTTGCTATGTGCTGGCTTTGCTGTCCAAATATGTAAATAATATATAATGCCACTATCGAGCAAGAAGCTTAGTATTAGTTTCTATTGAGTTAGAACTGATAACGAAAATATCAGTATCGGTTCTAATTGCTGAGACTCTAAGAGGAGTATTAGTGCATGTACAACTACATTTAATATGGGATATCTTGAGGAGTTTATAAGAGGCTAAGTGAAAAAATACAAGAGACAGTCTCTTTGCGAAGAGCCCGTCTCTTCACGACTTTTTATACACGTTGTCTCTTATTTGTATTGATGATCCAAGGTCTCAGGGTTGTACCTTGCAATTTCTTAGTCTCTTATACTTGGAAAACCAAACTGATGTCTCAGAGTTGTACATGCCCTTAGTATCGGTTGGTTGCTCTAACAGGTACTAGCATCCTTTATATAAGTTAGAGCCACTAATCAGTACTAATCTTTTAAGTATCGATTAATACCAGTTGGTGGATTCAATCAATATTAAAAAATCAATCATTATTAAAGAGTCTGCTTTAGTAACAATTGATAAGTGCTTTGAAGTCATCTGATTAATCGCAATTAGTCTGACTAATCGATAGGTCACAACCAACCAGGTCCACCGATGCGACTAGACTGACCAGAATACTAGTTGTCCAATTAGTTGTCAACTAATCATGATTATTAATCTGATTAGATATGGGACCACTAGTTTAGACATGTTTTGTGGGTAGGTTGTTGGAGGTGGGCTTGTAACTATTGGGCTGCAAATTGCTTTATGGGCTTCTAGGGTCGGGAACGCTCGCCTCAAGCACAAGACTAGACCCCTGTTTGTTTCGGCTTTTTGTAGCTTCTGGCCACCAAAAGCTGTTGCGGACTGCCAAACACTCAACTTTTCAGCCAGCTTCTATAAAATTCGTTTGGGTAAAAACCATTCAAAATCAACATAAACATATAATCGGTTAAGTTGTCGCAATAGTAGTAATCCGTCACTTTATAGATCCTGAGCCCCATGGACAACTTTATCTTCCTCCGCAAGTAATCTTAATTCTAATAATACTCAGATTCTCTGCACAGTCAGATTCTCTCCACAACTAGATTCTCGAAAAAACTGGTCAGAAAAAAGTTGAACCAAACAGGCCACCACAGTGCCTAGTCGCACACGCACAGACACAACCCCGCTCTATTTTCTCCTCGACATCGTAGCAGTCGTAGCCACACAGACGCGCTGATTCGTCGCTGCACATGGACCAGGATGCACCAGCGCACATGGACATGGAACCACCGATGTCGCACACGACTGTAGCGGGTGCCACCGCCCAAGGACCAAGATGCAGCGTCACCCCCAAGAGCTTCTAGGCGCCCACAGCCCCCCATCAAACTTCCAGGCGAGTGAGTTTTTTTCTCTGCTTTCCTTGTATGATGGGTGCCCTCTGGTCTCTCTTTTTGATTAGATGCATGACATCTGCTTGACGCATGTAGACGTGAATCTGGTCGATTAGTTAATTTGGTCGACGATTGATTGTAACTAACCGATTGGTCGGTAGCTATGAGACTAGGGTCAATTAGACAACTTGAAAACATTGCAGTTGATAACACTAGTTACCAACTGATGCGTAAGCTAAAAGAGAATTTACTATTGATTGGTGACAAAAATCCATACTAAAACGAACAATTTAGAGCTAGTTTAGGAGCCAAAAAATTGAACGGGATTGTAGGAGCTAAATTTCTCTTTTTATTCAATTTTTGAATAAGAAGAGAAATTTAGTCCATCTAATTTTCTTCGGTTTTCTGACTCCCAAATTAGCCCTTAGTATCGATTAGTGTAGTATCAGTTTTTTCCGCCAACCGAAAGGCCTTCTCGATTTAAAATAAAAGGAAAGCATAAAAAGCTCTATAGTATGTAAAGGGGAAGGTGATAATCATTGATGTTATGGTTGGAGCCGGGCCACCGGACTCGAGGCACAAAGAGATGTTAGAGCATTTTCAAGAGCTCCCTAGAAAATGACTCCTCAAAATCAGTTTTAAGGGGTATCTAAAAAATTAGTGGGATAAATTTTAATCATTTCTCCAATAGATCCTTTAAAACGGCAGAGTGTTTCTGAGGAGCCCAAAAAACTTCTCATTTGTAGCTATAAATAAGAGAGTTTTAAGGACTATGAAAAAATTAAGAGCATTTTAGGAGAACTGTTGAATTCACGCTTTTGTATTTTTTTCAAATAACTTGATTTAGGAGAGACTTTTGAGAAGGTCTACGAGGAGACGAGTAGGAGTGAAAGATCTTCAAAGCAGGATTCGGCGACTAAAAAATAACACCAGCTCTAGGTCCATCATCGTTTACCCTTTGAACAAGTGGTGGTCACAAGTGGTTCGGCTGGCATGCATGATGATGATGCTCGTGTGGATTTGCATCACAAAATAAATGCGCGTGATAATGTAGTTTATTTATTTATTTATTTATTTATCTATTGTTTTTTTCTTTCTGATGACACCGTGTAACATGCCGCGCATGCGGGCGGCCAGCCACACAGCTGTCGGTGCTGAAGCCTGAAGGCATGTCAGCATGTGTTGATGTTATTCTTCTTTTTTCTTCCTTTAAACCCATTATGTTTTATCTTCCATCGTCAATTGTTTTTTTTAATTACGCATCCTTTAGAAGAGAGACAGGATTATTTTCTGAATCCTGCGTTTTCTCTGTATTTCTCCAAAGCTCGGCAATTGTGTTATGTATCTGAAATCTCTACCTTTTCTAGTGTGGACTTGAATCTTCGCCAAAATGTGCCCTTCGTTAAAATATGCATAAAAAAATACTCCCTCCGTTCTAGAATAGTAGTCGTTTTAGCTCTAAATTTTTATGTCCACATTCATATGGATGATTATGAACTTAGACATATATACATATTAGTCGGTTACCCGTGCGTTCAACGGCTCAGAACAACCCACGTAAATTATCCACCAAAAAATATCAAGATTTTTTATTAATTGTTTCCGCTTTTCGCATAATATTTTTTATAAATGCACGGGTACCATATGCAGCAAATTAGAGACCTCATCCCTTGCCTCCCCACTTCCAAGGTTTCATAGATCAGGAGGGGAAGGGAAGAGTCGGACAAACATGTTCGTTGCCGAAGAAGGACACAACGAAGACCTATGCATCTGTAGGCGACATATGTAGTATATCGCTAGATATATAAGGAGAGAGCACGCAAGCGGAGCTAGATATATAAGGAGAGAGCACGCAAGCGGAGAAAGAAGCTCAGCCGGAGCAGCTCCAAACCGAGAGGCACCCGCACCAGGCGTCAATCCGAGAAGGGCGAGAGAATGCAAGTGTCTTCCCAGCCCTGGACCCGCCGAAGCGACACAACACCACCACCAACTCTGTAGCATATACCGACTGCTGCCACGCTACAGGCCTTGGTTGTCCAATATCTCATACTTGGACTCCTCATCGCCATGATAACCTAAGCGTGGCAGGCGCCACTGAAAGGGAATTAGGCTTACACCTAGTTCCTAAATAATTTTGGTGGTTGAATTGCCCAACACAAATAATTGGACTAACTAGTTTGCCCAAGTGTATAGATTATACAGGTGTAAAAGGTTCACACTCAGCCAATAAAAAGACCAAGTTTTGGATTCAATAAAGGAGCAAAGGGGCAACCGAGGGCACCCCTGGTCTGGCGCACCGGACTGTCCGGTGTGCCACCGGACAGTGAACAGTACCTGTCCGGTGCACCAGGGGACTCAGACTCAAACTCTTCGCCTTCGGGAATTCTCAGAAGCCGGCGCGCTATAATTCACCGGACTGTCCGGTGTGCACCGGACATGTCCGGTGCTCCAAGGAAGCTCGGCCTCCTGAACTCGCCAGCCTCGGGTTCGCGCGGCAGCCGCTCCGCTAAAATTCACCGGACTGTCCGGTGTGCACCGGACTGTCCGGTGTGCCAGCGGAGCAACGGCTCCCTGCGGCGCCAACGGCTCCCTGCGGTGCATTTAATGCGCTCGCAGCGCGCGCAGACGGCAGGCACGCCCATACCGGTGCACCGGACATCAAACAGTACATGTCCGGTGTGCACCGGACACCCAGGCGGGCCCACAAGTCAGAAGCTCCAACGGTCAGAATCCAACGGCAGTGATGACGTGGCAGGGGCACCGGACTGTCCGGTGTGCACCGGACTGTCCGGTGCGCCATCGAGCAGACGCCTCCAGCCAACGGTCAAGTTTGGTGGTTGGGGCTATAAATACCCCAACCACCCCACCATTCATTGCATCCAAGTTTTCCACTTCTCAACTACTACAAGAGCTCTAGCATTCAATTCTAGACACACAAAAGAGATCAAATCCTCTCCAATTCCACACAAAGCCCTAGTGACTAGTGAGAGTGATTTGCCGTGTTCATTTGAGCTCTTGCGCTTGGATTGCTTCTTTTCTTTCTCACTTGTTCTTGAGATCACAACTCCATTGTAATCAAGGCAAGAGGCACCAATTGTGTGGTGGCCCTTGCGGGGAAGTTTTGTTCCCGGCTTTGATTAGAGAAGAGAAGCTCACTCGGTCCGAGGGACCGTTTGAGAGAGGGAAGGGTTGAAAGAGACCCGGCCTTTGTGGCCTCCTCAACGGGGAGTAGGTTTGCAAGAACCGAACCTCGGTAAAACAAATCTCCGTGTCTCACTTGCCTATTCGCTTGGGATTTGTTTTGCGCCCTCTCTTGCGGACTCGTTTATATTTCTAACGCTAACCCGGCTTGTAGTTGTGTTTATATTTGTAAATTTCAGTTTCGCCCTATTCACCCCCCCCCCTCTAGGCGACTATCAATTGGTATCAGAGCCCGGTGCTTCATTAGAGTCTAACCGCTCGAAGTGATGTCGGGAGATCACGCCAAGAAGGAGATGGAGACCGGCGAAAAGCCCACTACAAGCTACGGGAGCACTTCATCGGAAGAGTCCCGCACCAAAAGGAGGGAGAAGAAGAAGAGCTCCTCCAACAAAGGGAAGGAGAAGAAATCTTCTTCTCACCACAAAGAGAAGAAGGAAAAATCTTCTTCCCACAAGCCGCATCGGAAAGGCGACAAGCACAAGAGGATGAGGAAGGTGGTCTACTACGAGACCGACACTTCATCAACTTCTACCTCCGACTCCGATGCGCCCTCCGTCACTTCTAAGCGCCAAGAGCGCAAGAAGTATAGTAAGATCCCCCTACGCTACCCTCGCATTTCCAAACATACACCTTTACTTTCCGTCCCATTAGGCAAACCACCAACTTTTGATGGTGAAGATTACGCTAGGTGGAGCGATTTAATGCGATTTCATCTAATCTCGCTCCACAAAAGTATATGGGATGTTGTTGAGTTTGGTGCACAGGTACCGTCGGTAGGGGATGAGAACTATGATGAGGATGAGGTGGCCCAAATCGAGCACTTCAACTCTCAAGCAACGACGATACTCCTCGCCTCTTTAAGCAAAGAAGAGTATAACAAAGTGCAAGGATTGAAGAGCGCCAAGGAGGTTTGGGATGTGCTCAAAACTGCGCACGAGGGAGATGAGCTCACCAAGATCACCAAGCGGGAAACGATCGAGGGGGAGCTCGGTCGGTTCCGGCTTCAAAAAGGGGAGGAGCCACAACACATGTACAACCGGCTCAAGACTTTGGTGAACCAAGTACGCAACCTCGGGAGCAAGAAGTGGGACGACCACGAAGTGGTAAATGTTATTTTAAGATCTCTTATTTTTCTTAATCCCACTCAAGTTTAATTGATTCGTGGCAATCCTAGATATACTAAAATGACCCCCGAGGAAGTCATCGGGCATTTTGTAAGTTTTGAGTGCATGATAGAAGGCTCGAGGAAAATCAACGAGCTTGGCGACACATCCGAAGCTCAACCCGTTGCTTTCAAGGCGACGGAAGAAAAGAAGGAGGAGTCTACACCAAGTAGACAACCAATAGACGCCTCCAAGCTCGACAATGAGGAAATGGCGCTCGTCATCAAGAGCTTCCGCCAAATCCTCAAGCAAAGGAGGGGGAAGGACTACAAGTCCCGCTCCAAGAAGGTTTGCTACAAGTGTGGTAAGCCCGGTCATTTTATTGCTAAATGTCCTATATCTAGTGACAGTGACCGAGGCGACGACAAGAAGGGGAGAAGAAAGGAGAAGAAAAGGTACTACAAGAAGAAGGGCGGCGATGCCCATGTTTGTCGGGAATGGGATTCCGACGAAAGCTCAAGCGACTCCTCCGACGACGAGGACGCCGCCAACATCGCCGTCACCAAGGGACTTCTCTTCCCCAACGTCGGCCACAAGTGCCTCATGGCAAAGGACGGCAAAAAGAAGAAGGTTAAATCCAACTCCTCCACTAAATATGAATCGTCTAGTGATGATAATGCTAGTGATGAGGAGGATAATTTGCGTATTCTCTTTGCCAATCTTAACATGGAGCAAAAAGAAAAACTAAATGAATTGATTAGTGCTATTCATGAAAAGGATGACCTTTTGGACTCCCAAGAGGATTGTCTAATTAAAGAAAACAAGAAACATGTTAAGGTTAAAAAGGCTTATGCTCTAGAAGTAGAAAAATGTGAAAAATTGTCTAGTGAGCTAAGCACATGTCGTGAGATGATTGACAACCTTAGAAATGAAAATGCTATTCTAAATGCTAAGGTTGATTCACATGTTTGTAATATTTCAATTCCCAATCTTAGAGATGATAATGTTGACTTGCTTGCTAAGATGATTGATGAATTGAATGCATCTCTTGCTAGCCTTAGATTAGAGAATGAAAATTTAATTGCTAAGGCTAAAGATCTTGATGTTTGCAATGCTACTATTTCCGACCTTAGAACTAAAAATGACATATTACAAGCTAAGGTTGTAGAATTAAAATCTTGCAAACCCTCTACATCTATTGTTGAGCATGTATCTATTTGTACTAGATGTAGAAATATTGATATTGATGCTATTCATAATCATATGGCTTTAATTAAACAACAAAATGATCATATAGCTAAACTTGATGCTAAAATTGCCGAGCACAACTTAGAAAATGAGAAATTTAAATTTGCTCGTAGCATGCTTTATAATGGGAGACGCCCTGGCATTAAGGATGGCATTGGCTTCCAAAGGGGAGACAATGTCAAACTTAATGCCCCTCCTAAAAATTTGTCTAACTTTGTTAAGGGCAAGGCTCCCATGCCTCAGGATAACGAGGGTTACATTTTGTACCCTGCCGGTTATCCCGAGAGCAAAATTAGGAGAATTCACTCTAGGAAGTCTCACTCTGGCCCTAATCATGCTTTTATGTATAAGGGTGAGACATCTAGCTCTAGGCAACCAACCCGTGCCAAGTTGCCTAGAAAGAAAACTCCTAATGCATCAAATAATCATGCCATTTCATTTAAAACTTTTGATGCTTCTTATGTGCTTACTAACAAATCCGGCAAGGTAGTTGCCAAATATGTTGGGGGCAAGCACAAGGGTTCCAAGACTTGTGTTTGGGTACCCAAAGTTCTTGTGTCTAATGCCAAAGGACCCAAAACCATTTGGGTACCTAAAGTCAAGAACTAAAATTGTTTTGTAGGTTTATGCATCCGGGGGCTCAAGTTGGATACTCGACAGCGGGTGCACAAACCACATGACCGGGGAGAAAAGGATGTTCTCCTCATATGAGAAAAACAAAGATCCCCAACGAGCTATCACATTCGGGGATGGAAATCAAGGGTTGGTCAAAGGTTTGGGTAAAATTGCTATTTCACCTGACCATTCCATTTCTAATGTTTTTCTTGTTGATTCATTAGATTACAACTTGCTTTCTGTTTCCCAATTATGTCAAATGGGCTACAACTGTCTATTCACTGATGTAGGTGTCACTGTCTTTAGAAGAAGTGATGATTCAATAGCATTTAAGGGAGTGTTAGAGGGTCAGCTATACTTGGTAGATTTTGATAGAGCTGAACTCGACACTTGCTTAATTGCTAAGACTAACATGGGTTGGCTCTGGCATCGCCGACTAGCCCATGTTGGGATGAAGAATCTTCACAAGCTTCTAAAGGGAGAGCACATTTTAGGATTAACAAATGTTCATTTTGAGAAAGACAGGATTTGTAGCGCTTGCCAGGCAGGGAAGCAAGTTGGAGTCCATCATCCACACAAGAACATCATGACGACCGACAGGCCGCTTGAGCTACTCCACATGGATTTATTCGGCCCGATTGCTTACATAAGCATCGGCGGGAGTAAGTATTGTCTTGTAATAGTGGATGATTATTCTCGCTTCACTTGGGTATTCTTTTTACAGGAAAAATCTCAAACCCAAGAGACCTTAAAGGGATTCTTGAGACGGGCTCAAAATGAGTTCGCCTTAAGGATCAAGAAAATAAGAAGCGACAACGGGACGGAGTTCAAGAACTCTCAAATTGAAAGCTTCCTTGAGGAGGAGGGCATCAAGCATGAGTTCTCTTCTCCCTACACACCTCAACAAAATGGTGTAGTGGAGAGGAAGAATCGAACTCTTTTGGACATGGCAAGAACCATGCTTGATGAGTACAAGACACCGAACCGGTTTTGGGCCGAAGCGGTCAACACCGCCTGCTACGCCATCAACCGGTTATATCTTCACCGAATCCTCAAGAAGACATCATATGAACTCCTAACCGGTAAAAAGCCCAACATTTCATACTTTAGAGTTTTTGGTAGCAAATGCTTTATTCTTGTTAAAAGAGGTCGAAAATCTAAATTTGCTCCTAAAACTGTAGAAGGCTTTTTACTTGGTTATGACTCAAACACAAGGGCATATAGGGTCTTTAACAAGTCCACTGGACTAGTTGAAGTCTCATGTGATGTTGTGTTTGATGAAACTAACGGCTCTCAAGTAGAGCAAGTTGATCTTGATGAAGTAGGTGAAGAACAGGCTCCATGCATAGCGCTTAGGAACATGTCCATTGGGGATGTGTGTCCTAGGGAATCCGAAGAGCCTCCAAATACACAAGATCAACCATCCTCCTCCATGCAAGCATCTCCACCAACTCAAATTGAGGATGAGGCTCAAGTTGATGAACGGCAAAATCAAGAAGATGAGCCATCTCAAGATAATGGCAATGATCAAGGGGGAGATGAAAATAATCAAGAAAAGGAGGATGAGGAAGAACCAAGGCCGCCACACCCAAGAGTCCACCAAGCAATCCAACGAGATCACCCCGTCGACACCATCCTTGGCGATATCCATAAGGGGGTAACCACTCGATCTCGTGTTGCACATTTTTGTGAACATTACTCTTTTGTTTCCTCTATTGAGCCACACAGGATAGAGGAAGCACTTCAAGATTCGGATTGGGTGGTGGCAATGCAAGAGGAGCTCAACAATTTCACAAGGAACGAGGTATGACATTTAGTTCCACGTCCTAACCAAAATGTTGTAGGAACCAAATGGGTCTTCCGCAACAAGCAAGACGAGCATGGTGTGGTGACAAGGAACAAAGCTCGACTCGTGGCCAAAGGATATTCACAAGTCGAAGGTTTGGATTTTGGTGAAACCTATGCACCCGTAGCTAGGCTTGAGTCAATTCGCATATTATTGGCCTATGCTACTTACCATGGCTTTAAGCTTTATCAAATGGACGTGAAAAGTGCCTTCCTCAATGGACCAATCAAGGAAGAGGTCTATGTTGAGCAACCTCCCGGCTTTGAAGACAGTGAGTATCCTAACCATGTTTATAGGCTCTCTAAGGCGCTTTATGGGCTCAAGCAAGCCCCAAGAGCATGGTATGAATGCCTAAGAGATTTCCTTATTACAAATGGTTTCAAAGTCGGCAAAGCCGATCCTACACTCTTTACTAAAACTCTTGAAAATGACTTGTTTGTATGCCAAATTTATGTTGATGATATTATATTTGGGTCTACTAACGAGTCTACATGTGAAGAGTTTAGTAGGATCTTGACACAGAAATTCGAGATGTCGATGATGGGGGAGTTGAAGTATTTTCTAGGATTCCAAGTCAAGCAACTCCAAGAGGGCACCTTCATTTGCCAAACGAAGTACACTCAAGACATTCTAACCAAGTTTGGAATGAAGGATGCCAAGCCCATCAAGACTCCCATGGGAACCAATGGGCATCTCGACCTCGACACGGGAGGTAAGTCCGTGGATCAAAAGGTATACCGGTCGATGATTGGGTCATTGCTTTATTTATGTGCATCTCGACCGGACATTATGCTTTCCGTTTGCATGTGTGCAAGATTCCAATCCGACCCTAAGGAATCCCACCTTACGGCCGTAAAACGAATCTTGAGATATTTGGCTTACACACCTAAGTTTGGGCTTTGGTACCCTCGGGGATCCACATTTGATTTGATTGGTTATTCGGATGCCGATTGGGCAGGGTGCAAAATTAATAGGAAGAGCACATCGGGGACTTGCCAGTTCTTGGGAAGATCCTTGGTGTCTTGGGCTTCAAAGAAGCAAAATTCGGTCGCTCTTTCCACCGCCGAAGCCGAGTATATTGCCGCAGGCCATTGTTGCGCGCAATTACTTTGGATGAGGCAGACCCTGCGGGACTATGGTTACAAATTAACCAAAGTTCCTTTGCTATGTGATAATGAGAGTGCAATCAAAATGGCCGACAATCCCGTCGAGCATAGCCGCACTAAGCACATAGCCATTCGGTATCATTTTCTTAGGGATCACCAACAAAAGGGGGATATCGAGATTTCTTACATTAATACTAAAGATCAATTAGCCGATATCTTTACCAAGCCACTTGATGAACAATCTTTTACCAAACTTAGGCATGAGCTCAATATTCTTGATTCTAGAAATTTCTTTTGCTAGCTTGCACACATAACTCTTTTGAATATCTTTGATCATATCTCTTTTATATGCTATGACTAATGTGTTTTCAAGTATATTTCAAACCAAGTCATAGGTATATTGAAAGGGAATTGGAGTCTTCGGCGAAGACAAAGGCTTCCACTCCGTAACTCATACTTCGCCATCACTCCGAGCAACTCTCTCTTCTTTGGGGGAGAAATGAGCATCAAGGAAAAGGACTTCATCCTTGGGGGAGAGAGTAAAAGCTCAAAAGCAAAAGGACCGGATTTCGTCTTTGGTATAATCTTAACTCATTTACTTATGACCAAAGGGGAAGAAATTACAATCTAGGGCTCTAATGATTCCGTTTTTGGCGATTCATGCCAAAAAGGGGGAGAAATGAGCCCAAAGCAAAAGGACCGCACCACCTCCACCAAATTCAAAAACGTAGTGCTTTCCAAAAGTATTTATCATTTGGTATCCTATTGTGTTCAAAAGGGGGAGAAAGTAGTATTTCAAAAATGGTATATCAAAACCCTCTTGAACACTAAGAGGTGGATCTCTTTTAGGGGGAGTTTTGTTTAGTCAAAGGAAAAGCATTTGAAACAGGGGGAGAAAATTTCAAATCTTGAAAATGCTTTACAAACTCTTATTCATTTACCTTTGATTATTTGCAAAAGAACTTTGAAAAGGATTTACAAAAGAATTTGCAAAAACAAAACTCGTGGTGCAAACGTGGTCCAAAATGCTAAATAAAGAAAGAAACATTCCATGCATATCTTGTAAAGTAGTTATATTGGCTCAATTCCAAGCAACCTTTACACTTACATTATGCAAACTAGTTCAATTATGCACTTCTCTATTTGCTTTGGTTTGTGTTGGCATCAATCACCAAAAAGGGGGAGATTGAAAGGGAATTAGGCTTACACCTAGTTCCTAAATAATTTTGGTGGTTGAATTGCCCAACACAAATAATTGGACTAACTAGTTTGTCCAAGTGTATAGATTATACAGGTGTAAAAGGTTCACACTCAGCCAATAAAAAGACCAAGTTTTGGATTCAATAAAGGAGCAAAGGGGCAACCGAGGGCACCCCTGGTCTGGCGCACCGGACTGTCCGGTGTGCCACCGGACAGTGAACAGTACCTGTCCGGTGCACCAGGGGACTCAGACTCAAACTCTTCGCCTTCGGGAATTCTCAGAAGCCGGCGCGCTATAATTCACCGGACTGTCCGGTGTGCACCGGACATGTCCGGTGCTCCAAGGAAGCTCGGCCTCCTGAACTCGCCAGCCTCGGGTTCGCGCGGCAGCCGCTCCGCTAAAATTCACCGGACTGTCCGGTGTGCACCGGACTGTCCGGTGTGCCAGCGGAGCAACGGCTCCCTGCGGCGCCAACGGCTCCCTGCGGTGCATTTAATGCGCTCGCAGCGCGCGCAGACGGCAGGCACGCCCATACCGGTGCACCGGACATCAAACAGTACATGTCCGGTGTGCACCGGACACCCAGGCGGGCCCACAAGTCAGAAGCTCCAACGGTCAGAATCCAACGGCAGTGATGACGTGGCAGGGGCACCGGACTGTCCGGTGTGCACCGGACTGTCCGGTGCGCCATCGAGCAGACGCCTCCAGCCAACGGTCAAGTTTGGTGGTTGGGGCTATAAATACCCCAACCACCCCACCATTCATTGCATCCAAGTTTTCCACTTCTCAACTACTACAAGAGCTCTAGCATTCAATTCTAGACACACAAAAGAGATCAAATCCTCTCCAATTCCACACAAAGCCCTAGTGACTAGTGAGAGTGATTTGCCGTGTTCATTTGAGCTCTTGCGCTTGGATTGCTTCTTTTCTTTCTCACTTGTTCTTGAGATCACAACTCCATTGTAATCAAGGCAAGAGGCACCAATTGTGTGGTGGCCCTTACGGGGAAGTTTTGTTCCCGGCTTTGATTAGAGAAGAGAAGCTCACTCGGTCCGAGGGACCGTTTGAGAGAGGGAAGGGTTGAAAGAGACCCGGCCTTTGTGGCCTCCTCAACGGGGAGTAGGTTTGCAAGAACCGAACCTCGGTAAAACAAATCTCCGTGTCTCACTTGCCTATTCGCTTGGGATTTGTTTTGCGCCCTCTCTTGCGGACTCGTTTATATTTCTAACGCTAACCCGGCTTGTAGTTGTGTTTATATTTGTAAATTTCAGTTTCGCCCTATTCACCCCCCCTCTAGGCGACTATCAGCCACCATGTCCTCCTCGACGGCATGCACGGAGGAAGGCCAGGACCATGACCGACTCGCGCCATACCCACGTCGACGAGCGTCGGTCAGCTCGCGGCTGCGACCGTGGGCGGGGGCAGCATGTTGGGGAGGAAGAACAGGACGAAGGCCGGGAAGATGAACGGGACGTCCGACGATGGCAAAAACAATGGTGCGCGCATGATGTGAAACGTCCTCGTGGACGTGCAATAGCCACTTGTCGGGGACCATAATTAGGGGTACCCTCAAGACTCCTAAATCTCAGCTGGTAACCCCCATCAGCACAAAGCTGCAAAGGCCTGATGGGTGCGACTAAGTCAAGGATCGGTCCATTCGAGGGACGCGATCACACCTCGTCCGAGCCCAGTCTCGGGCAAGGGCAGCCGACCCCGGAGGATCTACGTCTCGCCCGAGGCCCCCCTCCAGCAACGGACACACCTTCGGCTCGCCCGAGGCCCAGTCTTCACCAAGAAGCAACCTAGGCCAAATCGCCACGCCAACCGACCAAATCGCAGGGGCATTTAATGCAAAGGTGGCCTGACACCTTTATCCTGACGCACGCCCTCCAGTCGACAGAGCCGAAGTGACCACAGTCACTTCGTCGCTCCACTGACCGGTCTGACAAGAGGACAGCGTCGCCTGCGCCGCACCGACTGCTGAGCCACTCGACAGAGTGAGGCTCACAGCAGCCAAGTCCGGCCCTAGGCGCCATGGGAAACTCCGCTTCGCCCGACCCCAGGGCTCGGACTCGGGCTCAGCCCCGGAAGACGACGGACTCCGCTTCGCCCGACCCCAGGGCTCGGACTCGGGTTCAGCCCCGAAAGACGACGAACTCCGCTCCGTCCGACCCCAGGGCTCGAACTCGGGCTCAGCCCCGGAAGACGACGAACTCCGATCCGCCCGACCCCAGGGCTCGGACTCGGGCTCAGCCCCGGAAGACGATGAACTCCGCTTCACCTGACCCCAGGGCTCGGACTCGGGCTCAGCCCCGGAAGACGACGAACTCCGCTTCGCCCGACCCCAGGGCTCGGACTCGGGCTCAGTCCCGAAGGACGACGAACTCCGCTTCGCCCGACCCCAGGGCTCGGACTCAGCCCTGGCATCAGCCGACGGTCTCCGCCTCGTCCGACCCGGGGGCTCGGACTCGACCTCGACCTTGGAAGACAGACTCGACCTCGACCTCGGAGGAGCCTCCACCTCACCCAAACTAGGGCACGGACCGACCACGTCAACAGGAGGCGCCATCATTACCCTGCCCCAAGCTGACTCAGGCTACGGGGAACAAGACCGGCGTCCCATCTGGCTCGCTCAGCCAGACAAGTAATGATGGCGACCCGCACGCTCTATGACGATGGCGGCTCTCAGCCCCCTTACGGAAGCAAGAGGACGTCAGCAAGGACTCGACAGCCCCGACAGCTGTCCTTTCGCCGGGCTCCAGCGCTCCTCCGACGGCCACGACACCACACGAACCAGGTGCCAAAACCTCTCCGGCTGCCACGATGGCATGTACTTAGGGCGCTAGCTCTCCTCCGCTAGACACGTTAGCACACTGCTACATCCCCCATTGTACACCTGGATCCTCTCCTTGCGCCTATAAAAGGAAGGACCAGGGCCCTCTTACAGAGGGTCGGCCGCGCGGGGAAGGACGGGACGGCGCTCGCGTGAGGCCGCTCGCTCCCTCCCACGTGGACGCTTGTAACCCCCTACTGCAAGCGCACCCGACCTGGGCGCGGGACAAACACGAAGGCCGCGGGATTCCACCTCTCACGCTCGTCTCCCTCTAGCTTCTTCCCCCGTTCGCGCTCCATCTCGCGCCGACCCATCTGGGCTGGGGCACGCGGCGATAATTTACTCGTCGGTCCAGGGACCCCCGGGTTCGAAACGTCGACAGTTGGCGCGCCAGGTAGGGGCCTGCTGCGTGTTGACGAACACCTTCCCGTCAAGCTCCAGATGGGAAGTCTTCAGTAACCTTTCCAGCCCGGGACGGTACTCCGTTTTGGGAGTCTTGAGTTCATGTCCCTCGACGGCAGCTACGATATGATACTCCTTCCCCCGCCGCGCGACAGCGACAATGGCGGCCGACGGCCCGCCCGCCGGCGGCGGAATCGACGACGTCTTCCCCGCGTGGTGGAAGAACAACATTCGAGCTCGCCCCGTCCCCTCCCCCGCCGACGGAGGAGGAGGCGGGGCAACCAAGGCCAAGCAGGAGGCGGCACCTCGTCGGCTGTCGAGCGAGTCGACGGCGCCGGCGCCCCAACGGGGGGCACGTCGGACATCGACCTCGCGTCTGAGACGAAGACGAGCGCCGTCTCCCCGCAACATGCCAACCCCAAGCTAACGGATGACGCCAGCACGCTCGCGAAGGACTTGCTGGGTGTCACCCTTGTACCTGAGACGGCGGTGCAGTCTGCTCCGGACGTGACTTCGTCACCGCCCGTCGACCAAGAGGTACCAACCGATTTCCATCTCACGCCTTTTGGATTCAGCCTTGACCCACCAAGCGACTTTGCTTTGGTGGACGCCCTCGTAGAGGCGAGTCCAAACCCTCTGGGGTATCGTATGCGGTCACCCTAGGACCGGCTGACGGCCGTCTCGACCTACGGGCCCTCGGGGTCTGAGGAAGATGACGAGCCCGACTTCTGTTGGGATTTCTCCGGACTTGGTAACCCCAGTGCCATGCGGGACTTTATGACCGCGTGTGACTACTGCCTTTCCGACTGTTCCGACGGTAGCCGCAGCCTCGGCGATGAGGACTGCGGCCCAAGTCGTGAATGTTTCCACGTCGATCTAGGGGGTCCCAACGAAGGCAACCATCTTGGTATGCCGGAGAACGGAGATCTCCCTAGGCCTGTGCCTCACGTTGACATCCTTCGGGAGCTAGCTGTGGTCCCCGTTCCGGCGGGGGGTCATGACCCACAGCTCGAGCAAATCCACGGGGTGCAGGCCAGGCTCGACGAGGGAGCAGGAACACTTGAGCCGATCCGCCGGGACATCGGGCAGGAATGGACGGGCCAACCTCCGGCCGGAGAAGTGCGTCATCTACCCCAGGGTATCCAGCACCGCATCGCCGACAATGTTAGGGTAAGGCCGCCACCGACTTCCAGTGGAGTCGGCCAGAACCTGGCTGCAGCGGCAATGCTTCTCCGCGCGATGCCGGAGCCGTCAACCACCGAGGGGCGGCGTATCCAGGGAGAGCTCAAGAATCTCCTAGAGGACGCCGCGGTCCGACGGGCCGAAAGCTTCGCCTCCCGAAGGCAGGGGTACCCCTCGGAACATCGCGCCGCGACTTCCCGATTCATGCGGGAAGCCTCGGTCCACACCGGGCGCACGCGCAACACAGCGCCTGCGGCCCCGGGTCGCCTCGGCAACGAGCACCATCACCGCAACCGTCGGGCCCACCTCGACGAGAGGGTGCGCCGAGGCTATCACCCCAGGCGTGGGGGACGCTACGACAGTGGGGAGGATCGGAGTCCCTCGCCCGAACCACCCGGTCCACAGGCTTTCAGCCGCGCCATACGACGGGCGCCGTTCCCGACCCGGTTCCGAACCCCGACTACTATCACAAAGTACTCGGGGGAGACGAGACCGGAACTGTGGCTCGCGGACTACCGGCTGGCTTGCCAACTGGGTGGAACGGACGATAACAACCTCATCATCCGCAACCTCCCCTGTTCCTCTCCAACACCGCTCGCGCCTGGTTGGTGCACCTGCCTCCGGGGCAGATCTCCAACTGGGACGACCTGGTCCAAGCCTTCGCCGGCAATTTCCAGGGCACGTACGTGCGCCCTGGGAACTCCTGGGATCTTCGAAGCTGCCGACAGCAGCCGGGAGAGTCTCTCCGGGACTACATCCGACGATTCTCGAAGCAGCGCACCGAGCTGCCCAACATCACCGATTCAGATGTCATCGGCGCGTTCCTCGCCGGCACCACCTGCCGCGACCTAGTGAGCAAGCTGGGTCGCAAGACCCCCACCAGGGCGAACGAGCTAATGGACATCGCCACCAAGTTCGCCTCTGGCCAGGAGGCGGTTGAGGCCATCTTCCGGGAGGACAAGCAGCCCCAGGGCCGCCCACCGGAAGATGTCCCCGAGGCGTCAACTCAGCGCGGCGCCAAGAAGAAAGGCAATAAGAAGTCGCAAGCGAAGCACGACGCCGCCGACGCGGACCTTGTCGCCGCCGCCGAGTACAAGAACCCTCGGAAACCCCCCGGAGGTGCCAACCTCTTCGACAAGATGCTCAAGGAGCCGTGCCCCTATCATCAGGGGCCCGTCAAGCACACCCTTGAGGAGTGCGCCATGCTTCGGCGCCACTTTCACAAGGTCGGCCACCAGCGGAGGGTGGCAGGGCTCGCGATAATGATAAGAAGGAAGATCACCAGACAGGAGAGTTCCCCGAGGTCCGCGACTGCTTCATGATCTACGGTGGGCAAGCGGCGAACGCCTCGGCTCGGCACCGCAAGCAAGAGCGTCGGGAGGTCTGTTCGGTAAAGGTGGCGGCGCCAGTCTACCTAGACTGGTCCGACAAGCCCATCACCTTCGACCAAGCCGACCACCCCGACCGCGTGCCGAGCCTGGGAAAATACCCGCTCGTTGTCGACCCCGTCATCGGCGACGTCAGGCTCACCAAGGTCCTCATGGACGGAGGCAGCAGCCTCAACATCATCTACACCGAGACCCTCGGGCTCCTGCGTGTTGATCTGTCCTCGGTCCGGGCAGGCGTTGCGCCTTTCCACGGGATCATCCCCGGGAAGCGCGTCCAGCCCCTCGGACAACTCGATCTTCCCGTCTGCTTTGGGACGCCCTCCAACTTCCGAAGGGAGACCCTCACGTTCGAGGTGGTCGGGTTCCGAGGAACCTACCACGCAGTACTGGGGAGGCCATGCTACATGAAGTTCATGGCCGTCCCCAACTACACCTACCTCAAGCTCAAGATGTCGGGCCCCAACGGGGTCATCACTGTCGGCCCCACGTACCGACACGCGTTCGAATGCGACGTGGAGTGCGTGGAGTACGCCGAGGCCCTCGCCGAATCCGAGGCCCTCATCGCCGACCTGGAGAGCCTCTCTAAGGAGGTGCCAGACGTGAAACGTCACGCCGGCAACTTCGAGCCAGCGGAGACGGTTAAGTCCGTCCCCCTCGACCCCAGCAGCGACGCCTCCAAGCAGATCCGGATCGGCTCCGAGCTCGATCCCAAATAGGAAGCAGTGCTCGTCGACTTTCTCCGTGCAAACGGCGACGTTTTCGCGTGGAGTCCCTCGGACATGCCCGGAATACCGAGGGATGTCGCCGAGCACTCGCTGGATATCCGAGCTGGAGCCCGACCCGTGAAGCAGCCTCTGCGCCGATTCGACGAAGAAAAGCGCAGAGCCATAGGCGAGGAAATCCACAAGCTAATGGTGGCAGGGTTCATCAAAGAGGTATTACATCCCGAATGGCTTGCCAACCCTGTGCTTGTGAGAAAGAAAGGAGGGAAATGGCGGATGTGTGTAGACTACACTGGTCTAAACAAAGCATGTCCGAAGGTTCCCTACCCTCTGCCTCGCATCGACCAAATCGTGGATTCCACTGCTGGGTGCGAAACCCTGTCTTTCCTCGATGCCTACTCAGGGTATCACCAAATTGGGATGAAAGAGTCCGATCAGCTCACGACTTCTTTCATCACACCCTTCGGCATGTACTGCTATGTCACCATGTCGTTTGGTTTGAGGAATGCGGGTGCGACGTACCAACGGTGCATGAACCATGTGTTCGGCGAACACATTGGCCGAACGGTCGAGGCTTACGTCGATGACATCATAGTCAAGACGAGGAAAGCCTCCGACCTCCTTTCCGACCTTGAAGTGACATTCCGATGTCTCAAGGCGAAAGGCGTGAAGCTCAATCCCGAGAAGTGTGTCTTCGGGGTTCCCTGAGGCATGCTCTTGGGGTTCATCGTCTCCGAGCGGGGCATCGAGGCCAACCCAGAGAAGATCACGACCATCACCAGCATGGGGCCTATCAAGGACTTGAAAGGCGTACAGAGAGTCATGGGATGCCTTGCGGCTCTGAGTCGCTTCATCTCGCGCCTCGGAGAAAGAGGCCTGCCTCTGTACCGCCTCTTAAGGAAGGTCGAGTGCTTCACTTAGACCCCTGAGGCCGAGGAAGCCCTCGGGAACCTGAAGGCGCTCCTCACGAACGCGCCCATCTTGGTGCCCCCCGCTGCCGGAGAAGCCCTCTTGATCTACGTCGCCGCGACCACTCAGGTGGTTAGCGCCGCGATTGTGGTTGAGAGACGAGAAGAGGGGCATACATTGCCCGTCCAGAGGCCAGTCTACTTCATCAGTGAGGTACTGTCCGAGACCAAGATCCGCTACCCACAAATTCAGAAGCTGCTGTACGCAGTGATCCTGACGCGGCGGAAGTTGCGACACTACTTCGAGTCTCATCCGGTAACTGTGGTGTCATCCTTCCCCCTGGGGGAGATCATCCAGTGCCGAGAGGCCTCGGGTAGAATTGCAGAGTGGGCGGTGGAAATCATGGGCGAAACGATCTCGTTCGCCCCTCGGAAGGCCATCAAGTCCTAGGTCTTGGCGGACTTCGTGGCTGAATGGGTCGACACCCAGCTCCCAACAGCTCCGATCCAACCGGAACTCTGGACCATGTTCTTCGACGGGTCGCTGATGAAGACAAGAGCGGGCGCAGGCCTGCTCTTCATCTCGCCCCTCGGGAAGCACCTACGCTACGTGCTACGCCTCCACTTCCCGGCATCCAACAATGTGGCCGAGTACGAGGCTCTGGTCAACGGGTTGCACATCGCCATCGAGCTAGAGGTCCGACGCCTCGACGCTCGCGGTGACTCGCAACTCGTCATCGACCAAGTCATGAAGAACTCCCACTGCCGCGACCCGAAGATGGAGGCCTACTGCGATGAGGTTCGGCGCCTGGAAGACAAGTTCTACGGGCTCGAGCTCAACCACGTCGCCCGGCGCTACAACGAGACTGCGGACGAGCTGGCTAAAATAGCCTCGGGGCGAACAACGGTTCCCCCGGACGTCTTCTCCCGAGACCTGCATCAACCCTCCGTCAAGACCGACGACACGCCCGAGCCCGAGAAGGCCTCGGCCCAGCCTGAGGCACCCTCGGCTCAGTTCGAGGTACCCTCGGCTCGGCCCGAGGCACTCTTGGCTCAACCCGAGGCACCCTCAGCTCGGCCCGAGGTACCCTCGGCCCCCGAGGGTGAGGCACTGCGCGTCGAGGAGGAGCGAAGCGGGGTCACGCCTGATCGAAACTGGCAGACCTCGTACCTGCAATATCTCCACCGAGGAGAGCTACCCCTCGACCAAGCCGAAGCTCGGCGGTTGGCGCGGCGCGCCAAGTCGTTTGTCTTGCTGGGAGACGGGAAGGAGCTCTACCACCGCAGCCCCTCAGGCATCCTCCAGCGATGCATTCCCATCGTCGAAGGTCAGGAGCTCCTACAAGAGATACAATCGGGGGCTTGCGGCAATCACGCAGCACCTCGAACCCTTGATGGAAACGCCTTCCGACAAGGTTTCAACTGGCCGACGGCGGTGGCCGACGCCACTAGAATTGTCCGCACCTGCGAAGGGTGTCAGTTCTACGCGAGGCAGACCCACCTACCCGCTCAGGCCCTGCAGACGATACCCATCACCTGGACTTTTGCTGTGTGGGGTCTGGACCTCGTCGCCCCCTTGCAGAAGGCACCCGGGGGCTACACGCACCTGTTGGTCGCCATCGACAAATTCTCCAAGTGGATCGAGGTCCGACCCCTAAACAGTATCAGGTCCGAACAGGCGGTGGCATTCTTCACCAACATCATCCATCGTTTTGGGGTCCCGAACTCCATCATCACTGACAACGGCACCCAGTTCACCGGCAGGAAGTTCCTGGACTTCTACAAGGATCACCACATCCGGGTGGACTGGGCCGCCGTGGCCCACCCCATGACGAATGGGCATGTAGAGCGTGCCAATGGCATGATCCTGCAAGGACTCAAGTCGCGGATCTACAACGACCTCAACAAATTCGGCAAGCGGTGGATGAAGGAACTCCCCTCGGTGGTCTGGAGTCTGAGGACAACGCCGAGCCGAGCCACGGGCTTCACACCGTTCTTTCTAGTCTATGGGGCCGAGGCCATCTTGCCCACAGACTTAGAATACGGTTCCCCGAGGACGAGGGCCTACACCGACCAAAGCAATCAAGCTAATCGAGAAGACTCGCTGGACCAGCTGGAAGAGGCTCGGGACATGGCCTTACTACACTCGGCGCGGTACCAGCAGTCCCTGCGACGCTACCACGCCCGAGGGGTTCGGTCCCGAGACCTCCAGGTGGGCGACCTGGTGCTTCGGCTGCGACAGGACGCCCGAGGGCGGCACAAGCTCACGCCTCCCTGGGAAGGGCCGTTCGTCATCGCCAAAGTTCTGAAGCCTGGAACGTACAAGCTGGCCAACAGTCAAGGCGAGGTCTACAGCAACGCTTCAAACATCCAACAGCTACGTCGCTTCTACCCTTAAGATGCTTTCAAGTTGTTCGTATGCCTCGTTCCCACGCAAAGTTTAGTCATCAAGGAAGGGTCAGCCTTGCCTCGGCAAAGCCCGACCCTCCCTCGGGGGCTAAAAGGGGGGAACCCCCTCTGCGTCGAAATTTTCCTCGAAAAAAGATCTCTTCTGCCAGAATGTCTTTCGTGCTTCTCGACTACTTCGAAAGTGGATCCTGAAAACGATGGAGTACACGTAAGCAGCCAAGGCTGACCGAGCCGAGGGACTCCTACGCCTCCGGGATACGGATACCTCACTCATCACCTTCTGCGATAAGTAACTCACGTTCGGATAGGTGATTCCGCGGACCGAACAAGTCTTCACGCTCGAAAGCTCCACTGCCGAAACGATTCTTCGGGCCTTCTCGACTGCGTCGGTGACAGAACCCTATGGACGGGTAAGAGTGCGCGTAAGCGGCAAGGCCGACCGAGCCGAGGGATTCCTACGCCTCTGGTATACGGATACCTCACTCATCGCCTTCCGTGAAAAGCAACTCTCGCTCGCACAGACAATTCTGTTACTGACAAAAAAGTCCAGATACTCGAAACAAGAGGAAAAGAAACACAGCTTTACAACACGACGATGGTGTGTTTGGGCCTCAGCGGCCGCAGAAAACATACACACACTACAAGATAATCCGATCCTGCAGGCTCGGATCTTGACAGTTGAAGGGAGCAGCAGCACCCTCGGCGTCAACTACACCTTCGGCGAGGTCCGACCTAGCCTCGGACGGCGAAGCAGTCGGAGAATCTCCACTCTGAAGGACGACATCAGCACCACGCCCGGGCCATCGCTGCCAGGGTCTTCTCCAGGAATCCGGCCCGAGCAGACGGCTCGGCCGGCCACCCCGAGGCCTCGGCCAGCTGCCTCCCGAAGACATCGGCTCGGTTTGTGGCCTCGGCAACTCAACTCCGGCGTCGGTCCCACCAGCGGACGACCCGGCCAGGCTCCGGCCGACCAAGTCTTCTTTTCGAAGCAAACTATGCCCCTGTTCGAGCTGACACCGCTACCCCCGGCTTCGGCTCATCGAAGAGCGGCCGAGGGGTTCCTTTAACTAAGCAAGAGAAGCCTCGGACAGCAAGGCTGACCGAGCCGAGGGACTCCTACGCCTCCGGGATACAGATACCTCACTCGTCACCTTCGCACGAGGCGACTCACGCTTGGTGAAGCGGTTCAGATAACCAACAGGCGAGTCTTAGTGCTCGAAAATGAGGAAAAACACGGCTCAGTGCCGAAAATACATACATGTTCAGGCCCCGACAGCCACAATGAACAAAAGACCGACATTCAAGGTGCCAATGCAAATGGAACTCCGGTTCCACCTCCGCAGGTACGAACAACCCCACACGATTGGAGGGCCTGCGGAGCAACAGAAGGCCGACGGATGGCTCGCTGTCGCCCGCTCCAGCAGCAGCGACGACGACCCCCGTTCCGGGTGGCCGAACTGCAGCAGCGATGGCCTCAGGGCGGACGCCACTGCAACCTTGCCCTCGCCCGCACCGACGCACGAGGGGCGAGGACAAGTACAAAGAGCCGGAGGCCCGGAGCGCGGATGGTGGCGGTGATCCCGTCGGCGACGAGGACTTCTCGAGCCGCATCCACCCCGGCACCGACGACAGGAGCCGTCAGCCCATCGGCAGATCCCCACTCGGATCCTCCCGGACGAGCGGGGCACCGACCTCCGCGCGGAGGCGCCGTACCGGTGCAAAGGCAGGACAGCCCCAGAACACGAACGCCACCCTAGCAGCGCGCGACGTCTTGGGCGGTCCTCCCGTGCGCGCGGCGCGACAACCGCCCTTGCGGCAGGAGGGGGCACCGCGAGCCAAGCCGGCGAGCCCAACGCGCTAAAGCTGACGACGCCCGCCGTCGACCAGCCCCGCGTTGTCGAAGTCCGCCCCTCTCGCAGGGCCAGTGAGCGCCCTCTCCCTCGAATGCTGAAGGAGAGGCTGACCCACGGACCCGCGCAGGAGGTAGAGCTCCGGCTCAGCCCGGCCTCCGCCCCAGCAAGGATGATGAACATCCTTGAAGCTGAGGGCGGGACCAGGATCGCAGCCCGGCTTGCTTCTCCCCACCCAGGGGCTGGTGGTCACCGTCTTGGGTGACCACCGGCGAGGGGATGCAGCCGGGCTGCCTGATGAAAATCCTTGAAGCCGAACGATGGCTGAAAGGTACCAACTTCCACGAAGTTGCGTTCCTCCAACGACAAGGCGGAAGGACTGCGGGTGTTCCCCATCCGGGGGCTCGGAAGGCGGAAAGGCACGATGCATAAGGGAGCGCGAAGACATGGTCGCCTTTCAAGGGGGTCACCCTCCTTTTAAAGGCAACTCTCCCTACTTCCGTCCCCAGCCGTCGCGAGCTGAGTCTTCTCCAACACGCTCCAAGGTCCTCCCCCTATGGCACGGGGGCTGGGTCCCACGCGTCATGCAAGCTAGCCCAGGGCAGAAGAAGCCAAACCGCCGCGCGCGGTGCATGCAACTGCCCAGCAGTTACAAGCATTCCTCCACTTTCGCCCAGGCCAGCGGGTGAAAGGGCGGACAGCCATGCAGTCGGCACGCAACCGCGCCAAGCGGGCGCACCCTTTCGGCTTCCAACGCACCCATCATGGAGGCCCAGGCCCACGCGTCATGCAACCGGCACACCGGTTGCTACGTGCAAGCAACTGCACCGCCACTCGCACCACTACCACGCCTCCTCGACCGCGGAACCAGTACCGCGACTCGAGGCAACCCTGCGTATGACTCAGCAGTGCCAGCCAGGCGTGACGGTCAACATGGCCAAAAATGGGCCGGCAGTAATGGCGGTGGCAGGCGGGCAGGAGCAGCGGTCACGTCGTCAGCCAAGCTTACGTCCCATCCAGGGGCAGCGAGAGAACCCTCTCTCACGGCGTGAAGACGGCGCGCCCGTGTTCCGTTCCTCGAACGGCTCGCGCACGCGCAACGTCCACCTCGCGAACCACTCGCCCCGTCGCATTAACTCCGCGGCGGGACAGGCGGCGCCTCTGGCAGGAGAAGCGAGCGACGCTTCGCCTTCGCCATAATGACCGCGTCAAAAAAGGTACGCCACGTCATTCGATTTCGTATCCTTTTCCTTTTCCTCTTTCACTCTCTTACAACAGGGACCGGGAAAGGGGGATACCCCGAAAAGGATCCTTCTCCGTGAAGGAAACAGGCCCCGAGCCTCCCTACTGATCAGAGGTTCAAAGGCTGGCCCCTCGGAGGGGTTCAACAGCCGCCTCAGAGCGCTTGGGTTCCGCACCCACTACTGGTCAGAGGTTCGAAGGCCGGCCCCTCGGAAGGGTTCAACGGCCGCCTCAGGCCACTCGGGCTCCGCGCCCACTACTGTTCAGGGGTTCGTAGGCTGGCCCTCGAAGGGTTCACAGCCGCCTCAGACACAGATCGAGGGATGACCCTGGGTACGTTCGATACATAACCGAGGCTCGGGCTACGCTCCCGAGGTACCCTAGGACATTTCCGAGACCAGCGGGAACGATCTTGTAACGGAATCCCATCAGAGGGAGGCATCGAGCCCTCAGACCCCGTCGAAAGGGGACCGGGTCCGGCAGATCACCCGCAGGTACTTTTGGAGCGCGCCTCCGGGCCTCTAGCCGACCCCTAACAAATGGGGCACGGGCGTCCACTCGGATTACCCGCCAGCAGCTCACCGGAGACACCATGTTCGGCGCCCTCCGAGGGCAACATGGCGCTTCCCCCCCTCCTCCTTGCGGAAAGGCGACGCAGGGGCGTATGTAAAAAAGTCGAGTTTGTCCGTGACCGTCCTCTCGCCCTGTGCAGAGGCTCGGAGGCTGCTCTCGCAAACCCGGCTCCGGCCAAACCGTTGACAGCGTCAACATACCAGCCCGAGAACTTGGGACCCGACCGTGCACCCGGGCTACGGCCAGCTCGCATGAGGGAACGACCAGACCAGCCGAAGCATTGCGCGAGGCATTAAGACCTCGGAGGAGTCAAACCACTCCTCCGAGGCCTCGGGGGCTACACCCGGCGGGTGCGCTCGCGCGCACCCACCGGAACAAAACGCAACCGAGAAAGGCTGGTCCCCTTGCAAAAAAGTGCGACAAAAGCCTCCAAGCGAGTATTAACACTCCCTTCGAGGCTCGGGGGCTACTGTCGGGGACCATAATTAGGGGTACCCTCAAGACTCCTAAATCTCAGCTGGTAACCCCCATCAGCACAAAGCTGCAAAGGCCTGATGGGTGCGACTAAGTCAAGGATCGGTCCATTCGAGGGACGCAATCACGCCTTGCCCGAGCCCAGCCTCGGGCACGGGCAGCCGACCCCAGAGGATCTACGTTTCGCCCGAGGCCCCCCTCCAGCAACGGACACACCTTCGGCTCGCCCGAGGCCCAGTCTTCACCAAGAAGCAACCTAGGCCAAATCGCCACGCCAACCGACCAAATCGCAGGGGCATTTAATGCAAAGGTGGCCTGACACCTTTATCCTGACGCACGCCCTCCAGTCGACAGAGCCGAAGTGACCGCAGTCACTTCGCCGCTCCACTGACCGGTCTGACAAGAGGACAACGCCGCCTGTGCCGCACCAACTGCTGAGCCACTCGACAGAGTGAGGCTGACAGCAGCCAAGTCCGGCCCTAGGCGCCATGGGAAACTCTGCTTCGCCCGACCCTAGGGCTCGGACTCGGGCTCAGCCCCGGAAGACGACGGACTCCGCTTCGCCCGACCCCAGGGCACAGACTCGGGCTCAGCCCCGGAAGACGACGCACTCCGCTCCGCCCGACCCCAGGGCTCGGACTCGGGCTCAGCCCCGGAAGACGACGAACTCCGCTCCGCCCGACCCCAGGGCTCGGACTCGGGCTCAGCCCTGGAAGACGACGAACTCCGCTTCGCCCGACCCCAGGGCTCGGACTCGGGCTCAGCCCCGGAAGACGACGAACTCTGCTTCGCCCGACCCCAGGGCTCGGACTCGGGCTCAGTCCCGAAGGACGACGAACTCCGCTTCGCCCGACCCCAGGGCTCGGACTCAGCCTTGGCATCAGCCGACGGTCTCCGCCTCGTCCGACCCGGGGGCTCGGACTCGACCTCGACCTTGGAAGACAGACTCGACCTCGACCTCGGAGGAGCCTCCACCTCGCCCAAACTAGGGCACAGACCGACCACGTCAACAGGAGGCGCCATCATTACCATGACCCAAGCTGACTCAGGCTACGGGGAACAAGACCGGCGTCCCATCTGGCTCGCTCCGCCAGACAAGTAATGATGGCGCCCCGCACGCTCTATGACGATGGCGGCTCTCAGCCCCCTTACGGAAGCAAGAGGACGTCAGCAAGGACTCGACAGCCCCGACAGGTGTCCTTCCGCCGGGCTCCAGCGCTCCTCCGACGGCCACGACACCACACGAACCGGGTGCCAAAACCTCTCTGGCTGCCACGATGGCATGTACTTAGGGCGCTAGCTCTCCTCCGCTAGACACGTTAGCACACTGCTACACCCCCCATTGTACACCTGGATCATCTCCTTGCGCCTATAAAAGGAAGGACCAGGGCGCTCTTACAGAGGGTCGGCCGCGCGGGGAAGGACGGGACGGCGCTCGCGTGAGGCCGCTCGCTCCCTCCCGCGTGGACGCTTGTAACCCCCTACTGCAAGCGCACCCGACCTGGGCGCGGGACAAACACGAAGGCCGCGGGATTCCACCTCTCACGCCCGTCTCCCTCCGGCTTCTTCCCCCCTTCGCGCTCCGTCTCGCGCCGACCCATCTGGGCTGGGGCACGCGGCGATAATTTACTCGTCGGTCCAGGGACCCCCCGGGTTCGAAACGCCGACACCACTACACGAGTCGGTGTCGGGGCCGGTGTCGGAAGAATACTGGGAAGAGGTGCATGCTCCTATATCCTCTGCCGAGAATGGGGCGGCGCGGAGGTGGAGACATGATGGGAGAGAGAAAAGAAGTAGAATGGCGAACGAGGTGGTGGCAACTCAGGCGAGGACCATCATTATCATGTGGAGGTATAGATGACCAAATGGGCCGTGTCTGGCGAGCCGGCGCGAGGCACGACCCATTTAATAGTGCCTGGACCACCCGGCACTAGCGACGTGCGGTACTTGGGCTGTAGCCTCGGCCCGTAGTGCTGACCCAGCCCGGCATGATTATTTTTTTTTATTTTACAAAAATCATATATATATGTATAATTTATATTCAATATTATAAACACCTTAACATGATGTTCTACTGGTTGGACAACTTTGCCTAGTGTCTTCCACCCTTCGTCCATTATATATTATATATATAATGGGTGTGGGTTCAAACTCCACTTCAAACTCCACCTGTTGTATCGTTTTTAACATTTTACTCAGGACGACCATTAAAACCGTTGCTTACGCTGAGTTGGTTTGTAAGAAATGTAGAGACTTTTTTGGAAAAAAGATGATGCAGGACGACCATTGAAACTGGTGATTTAAGTATAGTAGAAATAACACATATATTAAATATTGTATGAATCCAGTAAAAAGTTAGAACATATTTTAATTTGGAATTGAAGGAGTATATGTTTTTCTTGTCAAACACAACCTCGTACCGGTTTAGCCCCAGAGCCCAGCAGCATAGACTACAAAATCCCACTTAAATATGGTGTTTAATTGGTTTGTCTACCCTATATATCCAAAAACCAAACATGTGTATGACATTAAATGGAGGATGTAAACAAAAAAAATGGAAACTATTCTCTAAAGAAAGTCTGAACAAGGACAATGAAAACATGTTGTATTGTTTCAACCACCGGACAAAAAAAAACAAATACTTGCTCCCTTGCAACCCTTCAAATTGAATCAACCGTGATAAGAATAACCTCTTTATTTGATAGCCAAATTCACATCTTAATTATTGAAGGTAATATAAGCCTTGGAAAAGTCAGATTATGCACAATAATAACCCCAACAGCGAGTCCGTACGTTTGGTACCACAGGCAGGTGGCTTGAACATCAATCTCGTACGTTTGGTACCAAGAGTGGCTCCAACATCAACTTCGTACGCATGATCCTCACGTGGATCTATAGTCCGATATGTGTAAGCCTGCTGGCTTTCCAGTGGTGCCCAAAAAAATGTGCATGCTTTTCGTGGCGCCCATATGCCCTTGTTTGTTTTGGCTTTTCGCAGCTTCTGGCCACCAAAAGCTGCTGTGGACTGCCAAACACTCGGCTTTTCAGCCAGCTTCTATAAAATTCGTTTGAATAAAAATCATTTAAAATCAACATAAACATATAATCGGTTGAGTCGTCGCAATAGTATTAATCCGTCACTTTATAGATCCTGAGCCCTATGGACAACTTTATCTTCCTCCGCACGTAATCCTAATAATACTCAGATTCTCTACACAGCCAGATTCTCCCCACAGCTAAATTCTCGGAAAAGCTGGTAAAAAAAAAGCTGAACCAAATATATCTCCGCTGGCAGCAGCCGCCAATAGATTCTGAAATTAAATTGGCTAAGTCCAATAATTCTAACAGACTCTATATATATACAAGCATATGCCATCGACATTAGAATGTTGGCCAGTCTTGTATATATGAAGTAAACATAAATCTAAAGGTTTTTTTATACATGCGATATTGTTCAAAGCTTATAGTCAATAAAGTTATAGCTTAATCAACTACGGGAAAAAATGATTGTTCAAATTTTATAGCCAAAAAAATTGGAGGTTCTAAAAATTTGGGGCCATGTGCCGTCGTTCCCCCTTGCATGCTGTCGGCAAGAGCCAAGATATGGGTCCGGTGAGGAAAATATTATAATTAATGTTTGTCGCTCCAAATATAATACATCTAGATTAAATTTTTTTAGCCTTATTCGATTACATCTAGGCCAGAGAGGATAAATGGGATTAAATCTTATTCTATTCAATTCTGACTAAGAAGAGATTTAATCCTCTTCAATTTATCTCTAACTTTACATGTGCCCGTGAAGGAGAGTACCAACGGACAGTAATTTATCGATTTAAAGGTACTATCGATCTTCAGGTTAACCTCGCGAGGTTTAACTTTTCGCAAGGACGACATTGATATCTCATAAATGTACTATTACGCGGTAGCTCGAAACGATTCAACAGGAAAAACTGCTCTGTCGGGCAAGTGGCAACTTCAAAAACACGGCTGGTTTACAGTTTACTTTAAACATGCAGATGGAGGGCGACAGGCAATATTTAGGCACGACAGGATAAGGGAAAAAAAAGGACGCTGGCTCTTCTCGTATCCTAGATCTATTTATTTTCTCTTCTTTCCGTATCTGTTTGGACATTTGTATGCGCACTCTGCTGGAACATGCAGCGATCTATTTTTCGCATCCGTGCCTGCCCATCCGTGATGCGCTTTTAGTTGTATATTCGTAGCGTTTACAGCTCCTTACAGTTCACTGTTGTTAATTAATAAAATGTATTGATGGAGAAGCACTCAAATGGCCAATACCAAACTAAAGTGAGATATGCATGGAAATCGTGGTGCAGGAGCACTCCAATGACTCATTTACTCATTTACTCGACCAAGCTGCAGTGACACGTTACATCACCGCTTCCACTTGCACGATCGTCGCACCCTATTACTCATTTACTCTGATGGTCCAGGATGTTTAGCAGCCACCAGACAGCAGGGGTGGGCGTCACGTGAGTGAGTGATTGGGTTCTCCATGTCGGAGTATGACTCGACAGTGTCCGGGCCCGAATCCCTTAGGCTCCTCCTTTTTATAGGCCACAGAGGGGTTTCAACCAGCGGTGGTATTCTCAAGAAAGAGCCACCCAACGACGGTAAGGCTATCCGCACTCATACTACTCTAAATCCGTACTCTAAAAAAAATATTTTGTCCTCGTCAGCAAGATTATCTACTCTATACCACAATCTTCCGCTATCATGTTTACTCTATATCTCAACTCTATACCAACTTTCACATACTATATTATTTTTTTTTGTACTTCACTCTGCCTCCCTGTGTGGCTGTGTCTGCCGCCTTGTATACGTGGAGCATACTCCCACGACGGAAGGATAGGAGAGAGATTTGGAGTTGAACGCTATATATGGTGTTTCCCATGCCCTCTGTATATTTGCAGTCGTGGATGGAGTGCCTCACTGCAGCATTTTCTTGACTGCATATCTATGCAGTAGGCTTTAGCGCTCCCCAGTGCGCACAGCCTAAAACTGAGCGTTTTATTATAGGACAAAGCCACGTGTACGTCGTCGTCTGGCTGTCTCTTAATTACTCTTTATGACGAACGGTGCAGGCAGCATTTTATTGTGTTGTGTCCTGTCAGAGGTCTGCGACTCAAACCTAGTCCTGTTAGATCATGAGTGTGTCGAAGGTCGGGGTGTGAGTGGGCCGTAAATGCGCCACGGTTCGAGGGGTTCGTAGGTATTGAGTGTTCTGTGGTGTGGTCCGAGGGACTCGTAGGCTATGAGTGGGAGGCTATGGCTCGACGCCAGGTATAGTTAATGCGGCCGATCACTTATAACGGGGCAGTCTCGAGCCAGACGAGGGTATCCACTCGAGTGGTATCATATGCTCACCCCCCTGTTAGACTCGGCTATGTTCGACCCTGGGCTCGACGCTAGGGGCTTGTTCGGGGACGGGTTCTCCAGGGTAGACACTACATGTCTCCTTCAATTGACAGATGGTCCTAGTTGCCAGTGGCTTTCCTTGGACGCGCCCACTGACCGATAGGCCCTGGGGACCAGAGATCTCATTCCCGACAAAGATATTTAATTATATGACAGAAATGTATGTAAAAAAACTAAAATAAAATATATCTATTTAACGTATAGAAGATGACATATAGCGGACATTGTTTGACAAAAATAAGATATGGAAGTGAGAATCTGCTAGACATTGTAAAGGAGGGATATAGAGAATATGATTAGAGATAGTCTCGTATACCACAAGGATAGATCTCTCTATATGGCCTACTACTATAGAGAAGATTTTTTTCCTCTATAGTCTTCAATGGTATTTTCTAAAATCTTCTTTGAATATAGATGACACTCTTTCATTCTCTCTCTATATAGACTCTTTGTGCTCTCCTTTATTCATTTTGTGTACTTTGGATAATGAGTTAAGCAAAACTAAATTATATACAAATCATACGAGAATATGATAAATACGCACATATATATAAAAAAACCTAAAGCAAAATACATCCCTAATATAGGTATTTGAGGATCCCGTTAGAGACATTCTTATTCTCATCTCTGTACATGGCAGCACGAACAATCCAGTTAAAATATGTGTCGGTGCTCACTATATAGGCTGCAACAGATCGGACACATATAACTGATATTACTTATATTAATAACTATATATTCAGGTAGAGATATTTAGATATAGGGTGAATCCCCCCAAAGGGCTACAAGAAGCTGAATCGATTTCTGAAAATCTACAAATTCATAATATTCTGCTACCCTAAAATTTTCAGATTCTTGTCATCTATATTTTCTAAAATAATATCCAATTGTCACGGTTTATAAGATTGAATCATTTATTTTCTATTCGTTGATCGCCTCCTATCCTATGCATGCCACCTCCTAGTAGTGTGTAGAGTTGCCACTGAGTCCAAGGTCGGTAATACATCTTAGCCTAGCCATCCTTAAACCCTTATATCTTTTTTGGTCAACCCTTCAGCGTTGTTCGTCACATAACATTCATGTTGCTCATCCACAAATAATATTTCCCTCTTCATCACCTCTTAATCCTCCTTTTGATGTTGGACGTCTACAAGACTCCATCCTCATGGAAGACGACGGCGCAACACCTATCGCTTTTATTAGTGTCACCTTCATATACGCTACTTGTGTAGGACACCATGCACACGCTAGATAGAGTTTGACTATTGATGTCCAGCGTTGTGGGCGTAGGACCTAAGTAGCATGACGTACTGTCTACTTATCGGTGATGGCATGCTGTCGAATCAGCTCATTCGAGAGGCTATGGGGGTGCTCCTCCCGACATGTTGCCAAATTATCATATTGTTACATAATCTAGAGCTGATAATTATTTCAACCAAACAACTTTTATTTTTCTCATGAACATCACCTCATAGCATCTTCTTCAAATTTCACCTCTAGAATTAGTCAGAAAAGTATACTTAGACTCAGATACAGTAAAAAAAAATCTAAAATCATTTGCACCCAACGCCGGCCCCTGAGGTCGGACGGACGGGGTGGCCGCACCGGGCCCCTCATCTTCGAGGGCCCCCACCCATATGAGGTCATATATACATGTAAACAAATACGAATTACATCTGGTTAATTCTAAGCTAATTGGTCCTACTCGTATGAGAGGTAAGAGTCCGTGATTGTACGTCTAGTGTGCCTAGCAAGAGCGCGAGAGGCGAGACGCCTAAGACAATAACGCGAGATAACATGGTGATCATGAGCCCAAATTTAATTCATCTCCTACTAAAAATGATAATATTGAAGAACAACCCAATTTTATTGAGTGTTTATATTGATATGAACATTTTTAAATATTTCTTAACTACTTATATTAGTATTTTTATACATTAAAAATAATTATATAGGCCTATATTTAAATTTTGCCCTGGGCCTCTAAGATCTGATGGCCTCCACTGTTTGCACGACCGAGACTAGCCGTTCTACGGCCAGTCCGTTTAACACATGCAAATAATGTTGCCATATTAGTAGTTATATGTATAAAAGAAAAGAGTTAATACACTTTAACTGTGCGCACTGCATGTTATCTATTTATACAGACTTATATCACCCCCTACCAATCAATCCAGCACAACAGCATCATGGCGCTCACCACGAGCACTAACAACCAAGCCTTGCTTGACGCTCAGCTAGAGCTCTGGCACACGTCCTTTGCTTTCATCAAGTCCATGGCTCTCAAGTCTGCAGTGGACCTTGGCATCGCCGACGCCATCCACAGCCACGGTGGCAACGCCACCCTGCCCCAGATAGTTTCCAGGGCCGCGCTCCACCCGTCCAAGATCCCCTGCCTGCGTCGCCTCATGCGGGTGCTCACAGCCGCCGGCATCTTCAGCGCCGCCCACCGCTCGCCGGACGACGGCGGCGGCGAGCTCGTCTATGGACTCACACCGGCGTCTCAGCTCTTGGTTGGCGGCTCTTCAAGCCTGGCTCCCTTCATGTCCCTGGTGTTACACCAGGTCTACGTGTCGCCTTTCCTTGGCCTCGGCACATGGTTACAGCACGAGCGCTCAGACCCGACCCTGTTTGAGATGACGCATGGGCTCACTGCCTGGGACCTGAATGACCACAAGCCAGCTTTCGGCGAGCTCTTCAACCAAGGTATGGTCTGCGACAGCAGCTTCGTCATGGACATCGTCGTCAAGGAGTGCGGCGACGTCTTCCGGGGTCTAAGCTCCCTTGTCGACGTCGCCGGAGGGCTTGGCGCGGCGGCACTGGCTATCTCGACCGCGTTCCCGCATGTCCAGTGCAGTGTCCTGGATCTCCCGCATGTCGCCGCCAATGCTCCCGCTAACACCAGTGTCAAGTATATTGCTGGCGACATGTTTGAGAGCATTCCACCGGCAGACGCCGTCTTCCTTAAGGTACATCATCCGTTGTTAGTATGGTTGTTTAATGGGTTTTTTTATGGTGGTGCCCTCGATTTTGGTGGTGTGCTCAGTTTTACCTTTAGTCGTGTTTTTTTACTCAGTTTTACCCCTCCAGTGCTATAGAACAGAAGAGCAAAACTGTTGGTTCGGTCTTTATATACGGATTTGCAACCTTTTAATTAAGAGAACATATCTAGTGCACATGAAAGTTTTGTGCATATGATGCACATATTAAATCATAATCACTCAGTTTAGATCTAATGTCTCTAGTTGCTGGTATATTTTGCTAAAAACACCCTCTGACATGGTGGGTGTAGCGGGAGAATATGTTATTTATAAATTACAATGATCAACTAAAGACGTTGGATCTAAAATAGATAGTGATGATTTAATATGTACACTATATACACTAAGCTTCTATGTGCATAAGATATATCCTCTTTAATTATAGTGTTGACCGGATAAAGTGCTACCATGTTAAAAATTTTAAATCTGTGTCTCTAGTTCAGCATAAAATGCTCAGTTTTATTCCTTTCTAACAGTAATAAATGATGAGTCAAGATTTTTAAATCTTGGGCCCAATTTAGTTTCTTTAGTTTTTTGGCTAAACTTTAGTCACCCCAAACTGTGTTTTCACTTTATTTTCTAATTAAACACTATCATTAACATGATTAAAGGCGATTGATTGTCAAATTGTTAACAATATAGTACCTAACAAATTTATGCTATTATTTAATGCTAACTGTTTTTTCTTAATTAAATTCTTATAATTGACTATAAATTTTTGAATTCATGCATACCCTTTATTATATTACAGTACAGAGGGAGTAATATGTTAGTCATATTTTTATCACTAACCAAGATTCATGTATTTATGTTGGCCAGCTGGTTCGTTATAACTAACATAGTACTTGGTTCATTCACTTTATTTATTTGCTTTCAGTGGGTTTTGCATGACTGGGGCGATGCTGATTGTATCAAGATACTCAAGAACTGTAAGAAAGCTATACCTTCCAGGGATGCAGGAGGAAAGGTGATAATCGTTGATATGGTTGTTGGAGGCCAGTCGTCAAACATTAAGCACAAAGAGACTCAGGTCTTGTTTGATCTCTTCATCATGACGATCAATGGCGCCGAGCGAGACGAACATGAGTGGAAAAAGATAATTTCCGAAGCTGGATTTAGCGACTACAAAATCATACCCGTTCTAGGTGTTCGATCCATCATCGAGGTCTACCCATGATTATTTGGCGAATACGTGTTTCGTTTTTTTCTGAATAAGTTGTTTGGTTAACTAGCATGGGACGAGTGTCCATGAGATCATGTGTGATGAAAACTATGTTTGTGGTGAAGTAAGCACTTTGCAATGATATTAGTACCATAGCATTTGTTCAATCATTGCATTGAATTTGAATTAAAATTGAAAGGATCAAGATGCTTAAAATGAGATGAATTAAGCTTATCTAAAATTCGTTGTATAAATTAAAGCCTAAAATCTATTTTATCCCTTGTATTTAGAAGTGTTTTTCTATCTTCCTCTAAGAACCTAGCTCGATAGAAGGGAGGTGAATAGTCTATAAAAGCTATTTTACAAAACTTATGAGTACGACATGAAAATACATAATCGAATACTTGCTTTAGTTTTGTTCTTGGTTATTTCTTAGCCAAACTAGAAGCTTGTGAATGATATGTATAAAAAAGATAAGCTACTCAATGGTAATCAAGATAAATAGTATCAAGACTAGCTACACAAGAATAGACAAACAAGTATGAACCAACAAGTGAATATAACTACAAGAATAGTTTTGACTGCAAACCATAAAGGACAAGATATAACACAATATTGATCCCTGAGGTTGGGTTGCTTGACTATAACCTACGCTCAAGTTATGGCGAGTACAAACTAGATGATTCACACGCTAATTGACATAACAAGCCAAGCCCGCAAAGGGCGATATAAGAATCATGCTAGGGAGGCACTCCGACAAGCCATGATATCACTAAAGTTGGTCTTTGTGAATTTCTTGAGGGGGTAATCACATGAGCCCCTTACAATTAACGATCACGGCTAGCAACAATCATCAAAGCCGCTCAATGATCTCCTGCTAGCTCCAAGCCATCTAGGTGGCAACAACCACCAAGAGAAACAAGAATTTCATTGCTTTAATATGATCATTAATGTCATTAGATGTAACAAATCAATGCGAATCACTAGAGATCACTCCCAATATCACTTTTTTGATAAATCACTGTCACTAGAGGTGAGTGGGAGATGTTTTCTTGGGCTTACTAAGGTCGTATATGTTAAGATGGAAAGCCAGGATGCCCATGCCAAACCCACACAAGATTAATTCATAAGGTCCCAAAAAGGCAACTATCTGTTGGACCCTTAATGTGTAGGTTTTGGGGTTGTCAAACCGCTCGATGCCCCACCATTTGACCATATCGCCAAGGCCCATCTATACCATGTGGACTAGTCATTTGAATGTTATCATTGTCATCCCATTTACTATATGAACATATGGTCTGACACCTTCTGTCCAATAACCGCCTAACCAAAGTTTCTAGAGTCTGACACCTACTTAAAATGACCAAAAGAGTTACCAACGGTGTTAGTTTGGTTCAATGCCTTTTGTCGTACTAATGCATGGGGATAGATGACGCTATTCCTAGTAATCCAGAATGCCTGACAGTGGGACCGTTCTAGTGAATAATACACTCATTTGGTTCGATGCACCCATTTTATCAACCGATGTACCAAAATTTTAACATCTAATGCTCTCCTAAAAATAGACAGAGAGAAATTGTAAGCATTGACTAGTTTGATGCCCTTCATTCGACTAAAGCATCGGATCTGATGATCACTATGATCATGTGCCTAGGATTAGCTTTTGGACAAGCATTGTGTTGGTCCAATGCCTCTGTAAGTTAGAGTTCACCACCAATTCTAGGCATCCTTTGGCCATATTTATTTCATCATTTGCATGAGTGTTGAAACATTAGTGTTTATGAGTTAGCCTTTTGTCAATGGTGCCTAAGGGGGAACTTCATGACTTGATTAGGTATAATGCAAATGCACGAGCATATTTGAAAGTCGCCTAGAGGGGGTTGAATAGGCGTAATCTGAAAATTATAAACTTAGGCACACACTACAAGCCGGGGTTAGCGTTAGAAATGAATCCGAGTCCGAAAGAGAAGGGAAAACAAATCAACCAAGAAATAAATCAGATGAACACGGTGATTTGTTTTACCGAGGTTCGGTTCTAAAGAACCTAGTCCCCATTGAGGTGGTCACAAAGACCGGGTCTCTTTCAACCCTTTCCCTCTCTCAAACGATCACTTAGACCGAGTGAGCCTTTTTCTTAATCTCCCGGGTCACTTAGACCCCGCAAGGACCACCACACACTTAGGTGTCTCTTGCTTCGATTACAAATCACTTGAGAAAAGAAATGAGAAAGGAAGAAGGCAATCCAAGAGGCAAGAGCTTAAAAGAACACAAAATCTCTCTCTCACAAGTCACTAAGTGTTTGAGATGAATTGAGGACTTGGAGAGGCTTTGATCTTTTGAATTGTGTCTAGGAGTGAATGCTAGAGCTCTTGTAATGAATGTGATACTCAGAAATCTTGGATGCTTGGGGTGGCGGTGGTTGGGGGGTATTTATAACCCTCAACCACCAACCAACCGTTGGGGCAGGTTGTTATCGATGGGCACACCAGACAGTCCAGTGCGCCACCGGACACTGTCTGGTGCGTCAGCCACATCACCCAACTGTTAGGGTTCTGGAGCTTTTGACCGTTGGAGGCTTTGTCCTCTAGTGGCACCGGACAGTACGGTGTCGCACCGGACAGTACGGTGTCGCACCGGACAGGCACTGTTCAGTGTCCGGTGCGCCTCTGTCCTGCAGCTCTGACTCTGCGCGCACTGTTCCTCACTGTTCATCTGATCACCGCGCTTTTGCAGTCGATCGTTGCACGAAGGAGTCGTTGCTCCGCTGTCACATCGGACAGTCCGGTGGCACACCGGACAGTCCGATGAATTATAGCGGAGTGCGCCTGAAGAAACCCGAGAGTGGCTAGTTCATTCTTGTACGGACCTGGTGCATCGGACAGTCCGGTGCGCCAGACCAGAGCACACTCGGTTTCTTTGTTCCTTTGAATTTGAACCCTCTCTTAAACATTTATTGGTTTGTGTTGAACCTTTATACACCTGTAGAACATATATTCTAGAGCAAACTAGTTAGTCCAATATTTGAGTTGGGCATTCAACCACCAAAATTAATACTAGGAAAAGATTAGCCCTATTTCCCTTTCAATATCCCCTTTTTGGTGATTGATGCCAACACAAACCAAAGCAAATATATAAGTGCAGAATTGAACTAGTTTGCATAAGGTAAGTGCATAGGTTACTTGGAATTAAACCAATTTATAGTTTCACTAGATATGCGTGGATTGCTTTCTTTTATTTAACATTTTGGACCACACTTGTTTTGTTTTTTTGCAAATTCTTTTTGAAAATATTTTCAAAATCCTTTTGCAAATAATCAAAGGTATATGAATAAGAATGGAAGAGGCATTTTCAAGATTTAGAACTTCTCCCCCTGCTTCAAATGCTTTTTCTTTGACCAAACAAAACTTCCCTTGAATGAAATTCTCCTCTTAGTTTTCAAGATGGTTTACCAATTTTTGAAAATACTAACCAATTGGAGAATTATTTGAAAACATAGTTAGATACCAATTTGAAAAACTTTCGAAATGAAGTATTAAGTTTTAAATTGGTGGTGGTGCGATCCTTTTGCTTTGAACTAATACTTTCTCCCCCTTTGGCATTAATCGCCAAAAACGGAGACGTTGTGAGCCCTTTTTACTTTCTCCCCCATTGGTACAAGTAAATATGAGTGAAAAGATTATACCAATCGAAGAGTGGTGTGGAGTGACGACGAAGGATAAAAGATACCGGTAGAGTGGAGTGTAAGCCTTGTCTTCGTCGAGTACTCCATTTCCCTTTCAATCTACGACTTAGCATAGAAATACACTTGAAAACATATTAGTCGTAGTTATGAAAGAGATATAATCAAAGGTATGCAAATGAGCTATGTGTGCAATGTTTCAATCAAAATTCCGAGAATCAAAATTTCGATTTATGATTTGTTTGTTTTCTTGAGTTTGTGTATATTTCATGAACTTTTTCAAATCATCAACTCACTAGTTGATTATGATGTTTTTGGTTTAGACACCTTCATTTTCATTGAAGTAAAGAGCTCAAGTTTCGTATTTTGTGTAGTTTTCCCATGAACTTATTCCGAGTGCTTCATTGTGTTTGTCGGTTGTCATCGAGAACATCCAGTCACCTATTGGGCGTGAGCATTTAATTTGAGATAATTTTTTTATGTTTTGAAAAATTAGGGGGTAAATCAAAATTATGTTGCCCAAACATTTTTTTATTGACTTTTATTCACCTCCACTTTTATAGCGCGATTCTATCTTTATACTCCACGGCTCGACTTGCATCTACGAGTGGTAATGGGCTTTAAACTTTATACTGTAAAATTTATGGATTGGATTAGGATCGTGTTGTATTTCTATTTATTTTTAAACTAAAATTTATTAAACAATCAAACAAATTATGAAGTGACATTTGGATCGTGATCGATTATCATCCCTACATCGACGATCTTCCAACGAAAGTAAGTACTGTTATTTTGATATATAAAAAATATGCATTCTGATGTAGTTTGCGATATACTCCATCCATCTCAGTATATAAGCGTAACCGCCTCAGGTTTAAAGACCAATAAATATACTTAATTCTCTCTATCAACACTAGTAGTACTACATCGATATATGTATGTCTAGAGAGCACCTCTTATATTACGGAATAAAAACAAAAGTTGGTTACTCCTTATATTATGGTACATGAGAGCACCTCTTATATTACGGAATAAAAACAAAAGTTGGTTACTCCTTATATTATGGTACGGAGGAAATAATATGTTATTTCGGTACATAGGAAAAGCAAAGCACATGCTCCGTGATCTGATATGTTACTTTGGTTTAAAATATAGGTACTCTGATCTGATCAGTTAATCTGTGATCTGACGTTATTTGGGCATTACTTCGTTTGCTCCGTGATCTGATGTTTCGGCATGCAAAACAAATGTTATTTCGGCATGCAAAACAAACACAGACCATTTGACCTGACATGTTACTATCAAATTCGCCATGGTTTTTATTCTGAAATTAAACATCAATTTACCTATTTGTTCATAAAGAAAACAGCTGGACATCAATTTACCTCTGTTCATTCTGCCAGAATTCTCATGCATGGATCTCAAGAGAGGATATGTAGCATCAGCATACAATTAAAACTGGAAATCATACGCTGGACATATTGGTCAAGTACAACGCGATGAAAATGGCTGAAGGATTACATAAATCTAACTGTTGTAAAACTAGGCAGAACAGCATCATATTCCCAAGGGAGCAGCACAGAGAGCATGCAGAGCTCCAGGCGTAGAACCGTGCCCAAACAAGTCTAGCACCCGGGGAGTTTGACGGTCCACTTCGTAGTTCCCTTCTTTCACACCACCACCATCCGTTCCAAGGATCTTCTCAGTCAGGGAGAAACCAAAAAGCTTACAGTTGCTTCGCCCCGCGCCCCTGCCGACCGATCCAGATTCAGCGTTCCTTGCAGGAGCTGAGGCTTCAGTTGTGTCGAGAGGCTCGCTTCCATTTACACTCGCTCTTTGCTGCTGCATGGATGGCCATGGTTCAGCTTCTCTCCCTATTGCATTGGATGACAAGTACCTGCTGCCATGTACTTCTTCACGGTTGGTCGCACCATCTAGCTCAGCATGTGGTACCATGGTTTGGTTAAACATAAGAACAGAAGAGGGCGAATGCACTTCTGTTGCTGGCAGATTAAACTGCTGGAGAGCGTATCCTTGAGTTGCATCTGATCTCTGCACATAATCAAATGGTCGAACCCTGCCATTCTGCGTGCCAGAGTTGAAAGCAGATCTCATGAAGGAAGGAACCGCCTGAGACATTTCTTGACCTTGCAAGACCTCTGAGAATTTGACAGATTCACTGAAGCCTAGGGGCTGGTAAGCAAACCCAGTGGCATTTAGGTGTCGAGGCCCACTCATTACATCATTCATCTTGCAGTTCCACGCATCAGCAGAGAATCTCCTGCCATAAGAGCCTTGACATCTGGGGCTATCTGATGAATGAGAGCATGCAGTACCATGAATACTAGAGTGCACCAATTCTTGACCTTGCAAGACCCTGTGGAAACGTTCAGTTTCCACTGAGTCTGGACGACCGTTTCCATCTACATATTTCATGCAAATAGTTATAAATGGACCTGATTAAAGGGGCCTCTTAGCTATGAATCTGTATCAATTTCATGCTGTGTAACCTACCTAGAATTGGCGTGTCCAAATCGCTTGGAGGGAAGCACAGTTTTGTTCGCTTCGAAACAGAAGAGGAAAGTCGGTGAGTAACTGAAACTGAGCTGCCAACTCCCTCGATGTCCCATGGAGATACTCTATTCTGGTGGCTGTACTTAGTAGCACCATCCCACTTTATCTGTAAATCATGCAGACAGATGAGAAATTCCAGTTTGAGGAAAGTCAAGTACCCCCACATGCCATACATTAAGACTGTCTCCAGCAACAACCCCTAAATTTCGTCCTCTAAAAGAATATTCTCTGTCCTTTATAGTATCCTCTAAAAAATTATGTTCTCTATATTTTCTTCATCTCCAGCAATAACCCCTAAATTTGGTCCTCTATATCTACAGTAGTACCTACAGAACTGGTGTTGTACAGTCAAAAAATCATTTTCAACCACCTGAAACGGCACAACAAGTATAAAATAGTAGTGATACTGCTCGATCGTACGTTTGTAGAGGATGCACGTTTGTAGAGGATGCGCCAGGTTGCCCATATTTAGAGGGTGATCGGCGTGCGGCAAAATTTAGAGACTCATTTACAGGATATTGTTGGACGTGTACAGAACACCATCGATCTCTAAATCTAGCGGAGAGGAGCACATACCGGACATTGTTGGGGATAGCCTTAAGACTAAATAAGTACTCACTCAGTTAAACACAAGATTCATTTCTATTCCTACTGTGCAGGTGGTTAGATTATAAAAAGCGCTAAGAGTGTTTTACACCTTCATCACATCATATTTATGCATGGGATGATATCCAGTGCACAGTGCACATATAAACTCCTGCCTTTAAAATCAGATCTAGCGGTGCATGATATCAAGGGGTTTTCTACAAAACAAAGCAGCCAAGGACGAGATGGGGCTATAAAACAATCGCTGCATGCATAGTTGTGCACCATATTAAATTTGGGTACACAAACCTCTCTACGTTACACTTTTCCTCCCCGACATATATATAGCTAGCTTAGGTTTAACCTTAATGGTGATCCTACTTCCACCCAAAAAAAAAACAGCAAAGTGGAAGACCATTACCAACTTGTTGAGGTACATTGCAAGCTAGTCGGATAAAATTCAGTGGGTCAAATATGACTTATTAGAAGGTACCATAGTACACCACAATTAAGAACGAGAGGAAAATCTGGCTATGGCTCTTTGGCTAGGAAAAACAGGTCGTTTAGGGCTAGTTTGGGAACTCTATTTTCCCAAGGGATTCCTATTTTCCCAAGAGAAAATGAACTAATTTCCCTTGGGAAAATGAAAAACCCTTGGGATAATGGGGTTACCAAACTAGCCCTTAAAATGCATACCAGGAGAGATTTCCATTTTGATCCAGGCCAGTGTATGGGATCAACTTCACTAATACCTATGATCAATCCAAAGGACCTACAAAAATAGAAGACAATTCAGGATACTTTTGTGCATGGAAAAGTGATTCCCGAAGTTAAAAGAATGTAGACCTCTCGTTAGCATCTTCATTCTCGCAGCCAACTTTAAATCTGGTTCCAACTGAAAAGTGATAGTTCAAGCTCTTCAAGAACTTGCAATACGGCACAATAAATTCTGATGCACCAACCCTGTTTAAAGACAAAACACTGAAATTAGTTAAGCGAAACTATACCAATATTCGAAGTAGACATTGGTTTTTGGAGGTTGCATGTTCCTTGAAATTTACAAATGCGCATGAGTTAAGCAGTACAGACAAATGTGCATTCAAAAATAAAAAATAAAATATTAATTCAAAGCATGTCAGGCATCACTAGATGACCTTGGAGGTGCAGAGATCCAAATTTTGAAGGCCACTTAACTGTGCTTCACAATAAATTTCTGTGGGTAAATGAAAAAAGATTACAGAAACTCAAGAATTATGAACTTGCAAAGAGCTGTATGGCTGTATCTACCCATGTGCACTTAACTGTGACTAACTTGAATCTAATGAACATACTGTGCACCAGTAAACAGACCTTGGGTTGAAACAGATGTGAAATATACTTCTGTTGTCCAAAGAATTGGCCACAGCAGACAGCATAAGTAGCTTCGAATCAGTACAGTTGACAGCTTCAAGTAGAGCTTCATTTTTCAGTTGAACTGCTCTCCTCACACCCAATCTTAGCTCACCATCATTACCTCTGTATGTCAAAAGAATGGACGCAATGAGAAGTGGAAACCAACACAAGTTAGTAAGTGTAGCATATTGACAACATGCTTACCTAAGAAACAAGACTGCATCCCCTGAGACTAGTTTCTTCTTATTGATAAATGAACTCCATCCAGTTGTCAGAAGATGCCTTCGAGGTTGACCTGAACTTCGAGAAAAAAGTTTTACCTTTAATCTAGCAAACTTAAGCGCTATTCACTCTTTGGGCCTTGTCATTTTGCCCCAAGTTCTGACAAGCATCGACAGATTACAAGACCATGTGGAACAATTATGAAATTTAGCACGTCATCAGAAAGGAAGGCCAAAAATGCTTCCGTGTGAGCCATCAACATATTCCCTGCTTAATAAATTGGCAGTAACTTCCACTTACTAATTAATACACTTCCCAAATTTCACTTCTTACTTAACTGACACAACTCCTTTCTTACTTTACTGACCCAACAGTTCCTTTCTCCAAATCAAAACAACAGGAAAGACTCCTACAGTGATCTAAAGTATCTATCCAATCAAATACTTACCACAGTAAATGAACTCTTGCTTTAGAAACTGAAACACATTAAGTCTTTTTAGTCCAACAATAAACATACTTCATCCTGAATTACTGTTGCTGACCCAGTTTCATCCACTAGTTCTTGCACATAGCATTTACCAAGCATAACATTACGTTCCTTGGGGGAAAATAGTGCACATTCACTTCCCATGTGAACCATGAAGAAGCATACACTATATAGATGTTGCATTAACAATTATAAATTCTGATGCAAATTAGATCTTCAATCTAGGAGTACTCCAAAATACCAGACCATGTGTTGGTACCTCTATAGATATGACGGAACCTCCATTTCATGCCATGCAAATCCTTGGCAATAAGCTCTTGGGAAGGCCTAAGCTGCTCATAGTCCTAGAAGAAAAAGATGAAACAGGAACTGGTTAGAGCAGCACTTCAACCTAATCTAGGATTAGGAGCAAACTAAAGTCTGTTCCATGTGTATCACCAATGGTGGAAAGCAGTCCTCTGCAGCTCGCCGTGGAACAGAGAATCCCCCATGTGTGCTGGTATCAGAAGCTGTGAGTGTCTTGCAGAACATGTGTGATGCGTGCTTCTTTTCTCCGTCGCCATCCTCTTCCTCGCCATTCTTCTCTTCAGTTTCACCATCATTGATGTTTCGGCCAAACATCTGGGTCCAAATAAACAATGTTTTTAGAGACCTACGGGAGAGAGAGAAAAAATCTTGTTTCCAACCACGCAGCATGCGAGATTCCTATTCCATTCATTGCCCGCTACAATGAGATGCCAAAATAAACTATGATCGATTCTCCTAGTAGTACAATACCAGTGAGCAACTAGTACGAACACCAAGGACGAAGCAATGCCTTCAAAAAAAATAAGGTCTAGCAAAGTACCATGATAAATGAAAAAAAGGGGCTATCACTACAGTCTACAGTAACCAATGAATGATTTCGTACTTAGTCTGTGACTGATCGAATTATTCAGAGAGTTTAACCAAGCATTAAGAAGGAAAACAGGAAAAGACTAACAAGCAAGGACAAGAAGGTACTGTGGTTAACGATGCCCAAGCCTCTAACAAAGTACTAGTACTAATTAGATATCGATGCGCCGATGTCCAGATATTCAATGATCCATATCTGTATCTGTTTTAGTGTAGATTCGATTTGAGATATTTGGTGTTGCATTAGTATGCGACAATATTTGTATTGGACTTCGAACTAAAAAGTGGTAAATAGTGATATCTGAATCCAAAACGATTCCTAGTCTAAGGTAGTGTTCGGTTACTAGGGACTAATTTTTAGTCCCTCCATTTTATTCCATTTTAGTCTATAAATTACAAAATATGGAAACTATAACTCTATTTTAGTTTCTATATTTGACAATTTAGTGACTAAAGTGGAATAAATTGGAGGGACTAAAAATTAGTCTCTAAAACCAAACACCCCCTAAATCGATGTGACACTGTACTCCCAAGCCAATCATTTCGAACAACTCGAAGTTGGCAATGGCAGGTCCTCCACATTGCGTTTGAATACCAAAAATATACTCTAGTGACGAGTCATATCTAGCCCCAAGCCCCCAACGCTCTGGCAAAATGCAAACTGCAGACGAAACAGGGAATGAAGTCAATGGAACAGATACCATATCCAACATCCGCGGTAGAAATCAGTGAAACGATTTGGCTGAAATCACAGCGCCCCCCCACCCCCCACCGCGAGCAACGAACTTTTCCGAAGCAACGACACTCACCGTATCCATCGCCACCAGCGCAAGCCGCGCGTACACCTCGTCCGTGGCCGCATCCGCCTGCACGCGCACGCACACGCACTGGCGTAAGAATAGGAAAGCAAGCAAAACTAAATCACCAGCTGGGCTGCACGATGCAAGGTGGGGGGGGGGGGGGGGGGGGGCAGGCCAACTCACGCGTAGCTCGACGTCGACGACGCGACACACCACGTGCGGCGGCACGCGCGGCGGGGCCGGCGCCGACACCCCACCACCGTCGCAGCCGCCCGCCGCGAGGTGCGCCTGAGGCAGGTACACCACGGCGCTGCCCCGCCGCGGCAGCGCCACTCCAGCCCCCGCGCACGCGTGCCACAGCTCCGCGCACACCGCGCCCGCCGGGTCGTCCTCCCCCACGGCGTTGAGATCAATCCCCATCTCTGTCCCGACTAGTACTGGGGGTCGGTGGGTCTACCTCAACCAGCGAGGGAACGTTGATGGCAGGCACAGGCAGCGACCTCTCCGAAGCGAAGCGGGACGGCGTACAGGTGAAGGTGAGGGCGATAGAGGCGGGGAGTTAAATCGGCGGAGGCGGCAGTGGCATTAATGCGCTTGTCCCCCCGGAGGGGCCGCTCCCGCGGCTGGGCAGTGGCAATGCCAGTCCCGTCCCCCACGCCCCTGCGCCAGAGCCAGAGGCAGAGCCAGAGCCCACCACCGCAGAGCGCAGACCGCAGCGGCTTCGATGCGTGCGGGCCGCGGTTCCTGTTCCCGCCCCTCCTGACCGGACCGCTGCGGCAGTGGCCGTGGCGAGTTTATGGATGGTGGGGTCGGTGGCCGTGGACGAGGGGACCACAGAGCTTTTGGCTCGGTTTCGGCGGGTGGTTTTGGTGGGGTTCCTTGTCCTCGGGCGCCGCGGCACGGCGTCTGTAGGCGCGTAACCGTTGGTGGTGTGCCGAGCCGAGCAGGACTGAACTGTTTCCGCACAGGGAGGAGGCCCGGTCTGCTCTCGCCGTCGGCCCTCGGGCGTCGGGACCAGCTAGAGGTAGAACTCGAAGAAAAGGTGGCTTTTCCTCCGCGCTCGCTCGTTTGCCATTGTTGCTTGGTTGTTTGTGTGTTTGTGTGCGTCCTGCTTTCGCGAAAACGGCCCCGGCAGCGTCACGCTCCCGGGAAAGGCCAAGCACGGAAGGAGGTCTTTGCTTAGTCCTCCTTTGAAAGAAAAAAATTGCAGGAACAGGGAAAACACAGGGATATAACATAGATGTATGTGCAAAACAGACAAATAAAAATATAGGAACATTTGTTGAATTGTGTTCGGATGATTGTAGGAAACACGTAAGGGACGAGTCCATAACAGTGTTTGTAAAAATCCCTACGAGATTCTTTATCAAGCTACTTAATTACACATGTGGGCCAGTGCTATACTTCCTCTCTCTGTCTCTGTAGTCTTTGACTTGTCCTTTATCTTCATTCTATGCGCATGCTAGAAAAATGAGATCAGAGTGCATGTTTTCTTTCCCATGTTTCTTCCGTGAAATGCTTCCAAAGGATTTTTACCCTCCAATTTTCCCACGCCTCAAAGTCTCAAACCTGCCAACCAAAGGGCATTGCAGTGCTGATTCCTATAGGAACCAAATTCCTATATTTTTCATACAGATTTCCTAGGGTCCAAAAGGAGGTTTTACCGGCAGATTTGCCTTTTTTTTGGTCAACGATGAGTAGATTTGCCTTTGTCTGCCCCCCGTTTCAATCAAAGTTTTGTACCGTAATTGTCAGTATCATAAAATTATGTAAATGCTTTATCAGTCTCTCTTCGTAATTAACATATCAAGTCATCAAATATGTCATCGTGTTACGGTATTAACTGTAAATAAAACTCTCATTGTCATATATATAGCAGTACGACACAGAGTATCGAACGTAAACAAAACATGAACAACATTACGGATAGAGCGAAGCCATAAATCGGATGTACGCTAAACCTATGTACAGTCTGGTACGAGCATGAGGGTTGTTTAGAAATGTTTCGACCGTAGAGCGTGTAATAGGCGATGACCTATTATTGTGACGGACCGATGAACACAAAGGTGAAAAAAGATTGCAGCCTTAAGCGTTCGTTACTGATCATCATGACCTCTTAGCTCTACCTTCTCGTATGGTTCTGGTGAAAAGCTCTAGATTAATTGTGTCGAGCTCACTTTTAAGCCTACCCTTACATGCTGCACTCTTTTAGATCAAGTGAGGTGATTTAGAATCAAATTATCTTCTATGCTCCTCTACTCCTCTTTTAATAGACCAGGGAAGGAGAAAGAGTTACAAGTCGGTTCGACTGCAGGCCCCACACAGTAAATACCCAACAACCCCACATGTAGAGACACAGAGTGTGATTGAGGTGTTCAGTGGGGAGTACATGAGACGTCCCTCGTGTCAGAATGTTGAGCGTATACTTTAGGTTAATGAGTCACGTGGCTTTCTTGCATGTTAGGAAGCATATATTGCATGCATTGGTGTTGGGAGAAGTGTCCTTTAGCATGGAGGGGCAATTCACTTGTGGTGGTTATGGAGTACCAATAATGGTCCTAGAAGTTCTTGCTTCTCATGACCTTCACATTTGGCATGCTTTTATTTGGAGTTGTTGGGTCAAACCATGACCTTAATGTGCTCAATCAGCTCCCCCTTGTTTTCGACACGTTGAGAGGAGAAGCACTTCAGGTTCAGTTTCCAATTGATGAAAATGAGTGCAACACGAGTTACTACCTTGCTGATGGTATATACATAGAATTGGTTGCTTTCGTGAAGACAATACCATTTCCTCAAACAGAGAAACAAAAGGCTTTTGCTTCGAAGTTCATCAAATTTTGGAGTCCTATGTCAATAGGAGCATGTGTATGTGTGTGGTGTTACGTTGTTTGATAAAACGGTCACAAAGATGGGACCACACTGGATGACATTCACATGAAAGCATTAAATATTGCCATCTTAAGCACAAAAAAGGCAAGAGTCAATTTAACAGTTAGCCTACTATACATGTTGGTTTTATGTTAGCTTACCTGACTTTTCTCTTCTGCGAGCTAATTGCTAGGTATAAAGATCTTTGCAGTCTACCTCTTAGTCTATCTATATCGTAGTTAGATCTTCGCTATTAATGCATGTCCTACCTATCTATTTTATAATTTTCTTGGTTTATGTGTCTAAGCTGGTTATAAGTTTAGGCTATTCCCGGTGTGTGGTATTATAGTAATTTAATATATGCCATGCAGGACAAGTTGTTGATGTAACATGTGAGTTAAAAGAGGTGAGAGAAGATAGTATAGTATCATCATAAAGATACCGCTCTACCTTCGTATCCAATGTCTTAAATACTCATGGTACATTTGATCATAACACAACATGCATCAATTTATTATACTCATGGTTTCTTAAATACTAGAGCATGATACTACGCACTGAAAATGGTGTTTCATACAGAGAGTTTAATATTGTGTATCCTATGTGACAGTATTGGATTTTGGATTAATGACGCCATCATGCATAACTTGTTTATCCTCCGCCTCTCCTTCATCTCAACATTCACTCTAATTACAATCTGTTATTATATTTGCTCCTATGTAGATTGGTAGTTTGAGCGTGGTATCTGGAAAGCAAAAGTCGTACAAGAACGACTTCAAGTGCTCATCAATTGGATGTGGCCCTAGCACCATGTCAACTTAATTCCGAGTGAACCATGAGGTATGTCGTGTCCAACTTTGAGCGGTGTGGTGCCAGTACGTTACCAGGCGCGTGATTGGTAGCTTGAATTCAATACAGGTTGGCCGAGCTATATACGTACGTGAGGGGTGTTTGTGTACGTATGCATCTGATTATCGGAGTTTAATTTGTTTGGTTGGTTTGACTACGTTAATTCGACTTGAGAGATACAAAAGAAAGCCACTGCACGAGAGAAGCCTACGAGTCTTCTGATATGTTTGATTATATGTATAAGAATGTATAATATAGGTTTTTTTTATAGTCTACAGGGTCCATCACGATCAGTTCGTCTGGGCCCCTTAAAATCATAGGAGCGAGGCTGGATGGCGACGGTTGCTGATTTGGCGTAGCCGAACCTACGTTGATTTACAAAGACTGGACGACGCGGCGGTTCGAGAAAAAGAACGACCAGGCATACATTAAGGGGGTGTTTGGTTACCCCAAACTAAACTTTAGCCCCTATCACATCGAATGTTTGAACCTCCGTTCCGGGTATTAAATGTAGTCGGATTATAAAACTAATTTGTCAGCCGAAGATTAAAAGACGAGACGAATCTAGTCCAGTTGGCTGGGTCTATATTTCATACTCCTATTTGAAAGTCAAACGCTTGATGTGACCCGGGCTAAACTTTAGCAGGGGCAACCAAACACCCCCTAAACGACGGATCAGAAATGAAAAGATCAATTCATTATTAGCTACGAAGTTGTAGGTACATTCTGCCTACCTTATCGAGTCATCAGGAACAGGAACAATATATAAAAAGCACATAGAAGGTAAGCACGTGAGAGAAGTCATTTATTTATCATTTATAGAACTATATATGATTTCTTTATATAGAAGTAGCATTTCAGAATGCAGATGGTAGCCTAAAAAATCTATGGCACATTGGGTAAACGGAAATGTGAAGCGTGTCTGGGCAGACAAGAGAGCCCGGCCTGGCCGGGAATAGAAGCCGCGTTGCATACACGGACGGACCGAAACATGCAGGTACGGTACGCCGCCGTAGGCAGGAGGAGTAGAGTATCTATCTAGTCATGCGTCTGCGTCTGCGTCTGCCGGAACACCGCGACCCAGCACGGCGCATGCATCGCGTCGCCGTCGCTTTTGTCGTGGCGACCGCGCGGTCAGCCGGTGGCGGTCCGCCAGCCTGCGCCACGGCTCGGCCAGCACCAGCAGGCAGCAGCGGCCTCCTCGCCCGGGCGCTCGACCCACGACCCCTTTGCTTTCGTAGGTAGCTAGCTTTCACTCCCTTGCTTGCTTGCGCGTCAGACAAGACAAGCAGGCCTTGCCGTGCGGCGGTCAGTCGGTCCCTTTCTGGTGGGGCGCGTCGCGTCAGACGATTGACATGACATGACATGACGCAGCAGCAGCAGGTCGGGAGGCCGCGCGGCTTTCACGGGGGGCGGTGTCTGTCTGCTTTTCCCGGAGTGCGCGCTGCGTCCAGCCGTCTTTTGCTCGTCTCTGACCTCTGCCCTTCTTGTCTGCCCCTGCCTGCCTGCCTACGTTCACGTGGCGTGGCCCGCCCGCCCGTGATTTACTTGCGCCATTGGTTGGGTTGGGTTGGGTTGGGTTGGCTCTCACAGTCACAGGCGGCTGCTGCTCCTGTCCACCGGTCAATGCAACAGCGCTCCTGCCTCGCCGACCGTGACCGATACTGTAGCGCTGCTCAGTGATGTGACGCTCCAAGGGCCCGTCGGTGGCGTGGCTTTTGCTTATGGGGCTGTCAAGGAAAAATACAATCTAATCACTATTCGAATTCATAGCTTTGTCTGGGCTAGATGGGCTCAGAAAATCTGTAACGGTCATTTTTGACAAAAAGGCTTCGGCCTAGCCTGACTAAATGGGCTTGAGAGATTCAATGATGGCCATGTATATTATATGCATATAACTTGATCTATGACGGTCCATATATTTTACGGATATCGTGACAAACTGTGGATATTTTGCATATAACTTGAATTCAATTTTTGTATGACGGTCTATACAAAAATGTATAATACTACATTCGTTCTCGATTATTTATCGCTCGCTAATTTATATTTGAACTAAACAGCACCAAGATAAAGTAGGTATCTCAGTTTTCAGCGTTCTACCAGATTTCGCCTCTCTCTCTCTCTCTCTCCAAAAGCAACAAGCCTTTCCCGACATTCGGTCGATCTTCCCAAGCCAGCCACGAATGCATCTCCAATAGCCTGCATCTCGGAACTTTCCTTTAAACACAAGAAACCGCTTTAGGGCCTGTTCGGTTCTATTGGATTGAGCACCCGGAATAATTCCTACCTGGATTGTTTGTCTAATTTATATAAAAATTGATCACCTGGAACGATTCTTAGCCAAATCCGGTATAAACGAACGTACCCTTAGTAAGCGTCAATAAATTAAATCGGCAGTCAAAGAGAGACGTCGACGATCGAGGAGGACCGCACGGTTAACTGAAAGTGCGAAATTAAGCTGAGCTGACGGTGGTCAAGAGCTCCAACTCAGTGCTGAGCTAACACAATCGAAGCGTTTGGATGCTTTATAGCCGCCATTTGTTTTTTCATTGAATAGATTAGACCGTATATGTGCATGCTCAGAAGCCACTCGAGTAGATTACCATTACCACCACCACCACTTGATTAATTTTCAATGCTACGTTTTGACCAACCATGGATGTCAAATGTGTCTTAACCTTGATTTGTTTGGTCAATGGCATATGATTGATTGCTATATGTGTCGATAGGCTACCTTAACATGCATTTTGGCAGTGACCAGAGAGCCTTTTTTAAAAAAGGTAATCACTACTACGATCTTCATCGCTGCTCGATCGGCCTGGTGAAAGCGGGTGGCCGGTGATGAGGATTTTCATCATGATCGTTAGCACCAACGCTGAAAAATCGAATACAACATTAAAAAGTAATCACACGTGCTGCTATCTACAACCTGCCGTTGTCAAGCTCAACGCATGTCGTTGTCCGACTTGTACGGTTCGTCGGTTCCAATTTCCAAACAGTCACACAGCTGTCCTGGATCAACGATGGGCCTGTTTGGTTCAGCTTTTTTCTAACCAGCTTTTCTGAAAATCTGGCTGTGCGAAAAATCTGGCTGTGGGAAGAATCTGAGTATCATTACAATTACGTGTGGAGGAAGATAAAGTTGTTCATAAGGCTCAGGATCTAGAAAGTGACGGATTCCTACTATTACAACGACTCAACCGATTATGCGTCTATGTTGATTTTGGATGGTTTTTGCCCTAACGAGTTTTATAGAAGCTGGCTGAAAAGCTAAGCGTTTGGCAGTCCGTAGCAGCTTTTGGTGGCCAGAAGCTGCCAGAAGCCGAAACAAATAGGCCCGATGACGCATGGTGAGCTTGAAGGCTCGTCTCTGCACTACTTACATCAGATTCACAGCGCCATGTGTTGCCCTAGAGATCACACGGTGGCGGGCGTAGGACGAAAAAATATGGGGTCCAGAAAGATCACATAAGAATCATGACTTGGTTTGCCAAGCCCACCGACCTCAGGGACAGGTCATATAATTGCGACTGTGAATGACGAACGAGATCTAGCTTATCGGAAGGATCGACGTCACGATGAAAACGGGGTAAGGGACGGAAGCGCCAGAAAGAGGCGGTGTCGCATCGGGAACGGGTCGGCGGAGGAAACGGGACATCGAGCAAACTGGTTTAGGTGGTGTCGGGAAGATTTATGGTCAGACTGGTAGATGCAAGGACTGATCCGAGAGGATCCGACGAGTATAGATGTCCAAACGGGCCACCCGGCACGGACCCGGCCCGAACCCGTATCGGCCCGGTATGAATAGGGCCGGGCCAGGCACGGCCCGTTGATGCTTCGGGCCGGGTCGGGCTGGCCCACGTGCCTAGGGACATGCCCAAACCCGGCACGCACAGGGAAAAATCGTGCCGGGCCGGCCCGTTGGCCCGGTGGGCCTCAACGGACCGGGCCGGGCACTGGCCCGAACCAACAGTAGAACGGTATATAAATACATATATTTAACAGAATTAATCATATATAATAACATATTATTTATATATATTAAGACAACAAAATATTTATGTATACATTTTATATTTATGTATGCATTTTATATATGTTTGATCGCGTATTTAGTATTTACATACTATGAGAGAATTAAATGTATTTATATATTTAGTATTTACATAAATATGCGGGCCGCCGTCGGGCCGACCCATTTATCGGGCCGGGCCGGGCCAAAGCACGCGGGCCGCCGTATCTGCCCATACCCGGTCCGCTAAACGGGCCGTGCCGGCCCGGGCCCGTAACCGATCGTGCCGGGCCGTGTTTGGACCGGGCTAAATTCGTGTCGTGCCACGGGCCAAACGGGCGGCCCACACTGTTTGGACATCTATACCGACGAGGAGGCTCATGACAGGGTTGTATTAGGCCACGTTGTAAACCTCTAGAGCTAATTATATTAACTGGTTTTAGTTGGGTTGGGGCATCTAACAACTAATACTTATTTGAGGAGTATAACTAACAATTAGTTGATTCATTATAAACCTCTCAGCTAATTTTAGCCACTAGCTATTAGTTTTAAAGGTTTAGAACACGACTTCATATTATTTAAAACTTCGATTTTTTTCTACACTTAACACTAAATAATCATTAGACATAAAAGAGTGTTCAAAAATGAGGAGGAACATGTCTCACTTTGCCCTCTTTGGATCCACCTCTGATTATGGTGGAGTAGGAGGTGATCGTAGTAGGGAGGAGGCGAGGTAGGAGGGAATGGAGACGGGAGTGCTGGCAAGGAAGGAGGAGGAGGGGGCACAGTTGTTAGAGAGAAGAAGAGTATGGTCAATGGGACCAGGGAAGGAGAGTTAGTAGTGGTGATGAAACGGATGTGTAAAACAATATTTTATACTGTAGACTGTAATGTATATAGGGCGTAGTTTAAAATATAGAGTGAGATAGAAGGTAGAATATAGAGACTGCTGGAGATAGCCTGACGATGGTGTGGTGGTACCGTGGTGGTGGTAGACGAGGAGCAGGGATGACAAAGAGAAAGGGACCAGAAAAAAGAGCAAGGATAGAGAGGTGCGTGTGAGAGAGCGATGATATATGATTTAGCATTTGATGTATGTATATTTAGGCTAGTTTTCACCACTTATTTATGGCTTAAACTAATACTGTTCTTGTTCTCATTTTTACTACTCGTTCAAGTCATAATTAATCGCAAACATAATGTAATAATTTCTAATTTTGTCCTAAGTTATATATTTTTAAAACTAATGTCAAACATAATGTAAGCACTTTTTTTGCGTTCACATTGAATTATTCATCATTCCATCATAGCACGGACGAGAACGTGGAAATTAAGCGTTCAACTTTTCTGTACCATAAATCCATGATTTCTCTCTGCTCTGTAGGTGTATTTCTGTACCCTAAATATATGGTTTCACTCTGCTCTGGGTGTATGCGTATCGGCATACGCACTCTGTCGTAAACATCCTCTCGTTTGCACGGCATACGCACTCTGTTGAAAACATCACCGCGTTTGCGCGCTCGTATTCAACCTGTAGTCGCTCAAAATATGGTGCTGCTGCCTGGCTCTAGAATTACGTAGAGACGCGTTTCGAGTTGAGCGTTGAGTCTGGCGACAAGCAGCCCTCCCCCCCCACCCCCCACCCCCACCCTCTTGTCATCTTGCCTGTTGAGTTGTCCTGCGTTTCGAAAGGCTGCTGCTGTATCTGCTATTATAGTTTATTTGTTTCCTGCTCAAAAAACAATGCTACACATTTCTTCAAATCCGGTCAAAACTAAAGGTATGGATGTTATGATCTATGAGAAACCTAAACACCACATATTTTGAAATAGGAGTAGGTTTGAACATATCAAGATATATAAAATGTTGAGCAATGCAAGTTTTTTTTTTTTGCAATAAGACAAAAAAAAAAATTAACTTACGGCGTACTATAAGATAAACTTTTGATAACAGTGTAACACCCTTGCACATATATGAAGTAACAGTGTAACACCCTTACACATAGGGCAATTTGTCTTCTGTGAGATAAAGTTAATATCATAAGACACACGGCAGTTGCACGTATGTTTCCGCTCTGAACCAACGTGCCACGGCGCTAGTTGTGATGCTGCGGGTCCGGGCCGCCGGGCACGCTCCTCTTGTCTCCGCCGAGCACCCCGCCCCTGCTCCACTTGGACGACGACGGCCGTCGGAGGCCAGCGGCCGGTTCACTACCGCCACCCGTCGCCGCATGCGCACCGCCGGGGCTGGCGCGCTGGATCAAGCGGCGGCGGCGAGCTTCCGCCGGCACGGGCACGAGTTCCGCGCCGAGGACCAGGAGCGCCAGCAGTGCAATGCCGACGGCGCGAGAAGCAGCAGCCATCGGGGGAGATGGTTCGATCGTCAAGAACCTGATCGCGTTTGCAGTGAGTGTCAGAAGCTGTACTACATCTGATGATGATCTGCTCGTGGTGGCCAGGTTCGCCGGGAATCACCTGATATTTATAGATCCTTCGATGGCGCGCCGTGACAAGAGAACGCCTTTGGCCGTTGGGCACATTACAGTTAGGACAAAACGGCACACGTCGCGGGCTGCCTGGACATCAGCGCGCTCGTCCGAGTGTCCACCATTGCCACTGGCCGCACAAAGCTCACGACCTTTTTGTGCTTCATTTACGCGCTCACTCTGTCACAGTGGTCCTAGCCTCGGCTGCATGCATCATGCATGCATGTCCTCTAATTCTCAGCCTTGGTGTTGGTGTGTGTACTAAACTACTAGGGTATAATAGAGATAGGCTACGTAAACCATGAATGAAACATGAAAGATATGGACTGTGTTGATCCAAACCATGCCAAAAAAACAGAGCAGTTCCTGGCGGAGATGGGTGTACTGGTCACAGCCTCGATGGATGGAACAAGGCTATGTGAGATTCGATCGATCTCTGAAGCTACAAATCCTTCCCATTTGGAAAGGTTAGCTGCTGTAGACGCCGAGTTAAGATCCAAATCACACACGAGAGAGTGCAAGCATGCCCTTAGCTAGGTTATAATATAGCTAACGCATCACACGGAGCAAACAACTCTAGGATCAACAGAACCCATCATGTAGAGTTGTAGACACCGATTAAGCTATAAGACTACCAGCATGCAGCGCTGCATGTAGTAATTCAATATAGTGCATAAACTAATGTACTAATTCAGAGTTCTTATGAGAAGACTAAGTTAAAATCTAATTGTAAATAAAGAAGGCCATCTGTAGAACGCAAAGACTCTTGTTGCCACGGTCTCCAAAGTCCAATAAGCCTCTAATGATTATGTATCCTTGACCAACCACATAAAGATTTTAATCTTCATAGGGATCTTAAGCTGAATAGATTATGGTACCTTTAAGACATTACTGATTAGGTGGTTGTACATTGAGTTAACCGTGAATGTTAACCATCCTAGCTACTAGGCGGCTCTCTATAGCTATATATTTGGACAGGGTTGGTCTGAAGAACCTTAAAAAACATGGCCTAGACACGATATGGCCTAAAATATTTTAGTGATGGATCGACTCGATGCGTCAGATCATGCTTGGACCCGAGGTCATAACCTACGGATATGTACGGGCACAGCCCGTTTAAGTCAGCCACGAAATAGCTTATATAGAGCCTGAAAAGGGCCATATATTTATTAAAATTGCATTTCATTCCACACTTGAGCTAAACTTATGAACTCTATTTAGAGTTGGTTATACACTTTTTCCCTTATGACCAAACAGGTTTTTAACAAGACAGTAATTGCACATCTCTACAAACTTTAATTAAAACATTCAAGCTGTTCGAGAGTGTTTTTTCTTGCTGTTGCTACACTGCAGCACAGTGTTTCTCCGAGAGAAAAAAATCTAGCTGTTGTAGTAGAGCTCAAGCGAACATTACATTTTATTTTGATCAAATTTGTTTGTCTTATCTTTTATTTTTTATTAAATATATTTTGAATTTTGGGCTCTGATCTAAATTTCAGGCTTTTTATAATTTCAAGTCACAAATTGATTTAGGAGGTTTTTATAATTTTGTTCGGCCTGAAATGAGTATAATATAGCAATAATAAAGACTACATAAACAAATACAAAAAGTTATTTAAGGTTATTTTTGTGCATCTGCGCATACGACCGAAACGGCCGTATCCGGCCGGCCAAGCTCGTGCGAGCTGGCTGCGCGTGGGCGAACCAACCAATCAAGAGGTTTAAGTACTGGGCTTCAACAAGTGGCATGGAGTTTCAGTAGAAGTTTACTTTATATATAGAGAGAGTTAACAGTTAAGTCACATATCGCAGTCGATCGAAGAGATTTCGAGGCGGACCGCACAATTAACTGAAAGTGCCCCCCAACCGATGGTAAAGAACTAAATTAATGCACAGCTGGACTAGCTACTAGCTAGTGCTGAACTCGCACTCAGAGGATGAGAAGCTCCTCAGCTACAAGCTGCGGAGTAGTGAGGACGACGACGATCGGATCAGCGAGCACGAAGTGGGCTTTCACGTCTCGCCGCCATTGCAAATCGACTGCGCTCTAGCTAGCTAGCTAGTGACTGCCAGAGAAAAGGCGAGACCCGTTAAAAGACGACGTTTGGATGGTCTGAGCCGCCATTTGCTTCGCATTGGACAATACTACGTGTGCATGCTCAAAGCCTCTCAACTTTACCACCACCATTGTACGTCTTCAACTGGATTGGCTTGGTCAAAGGGAAGATTAGGTGCTATTTGTGTCGTTAGGCTAGCACAATACTACTTCAAGAGAGTTATCTTATATAGTACCTAGGTGTATTTCAATATTTCTAGCTCCCAAAATAATTGTAGAGATTCCTTATACCTAGGTATTACTAGCTCTAGAAATACATAGAGTTCTGTGGATACAATTTACTTTTATTTTTTCTATTAATTACAAAAAAATTATGTAAGAATTCTTCAATTTAGCATACAAGCTTAGATCTGAGGCTCGTAGATGGAACTAAGGGTGTGTTTGGTTTGACTTTTGACTTTGATTTTTGCCCCCTAAAAGCCAAAAGCCAACCAAAGGGCTGGATTCAGGAAGCAGCGTTTCCTAAAAGCCGACTTTCTCGTAGTGCAAATCTGAAAGCACCCCTGGACCTGCTTTTAGTGGCTTTTCGGATGGAACTATGAAAACATATATCAAAGAATTTTTAACGACTTTTAGTGGTTTCCACCAAATGGTTTTTAGCTTTTTAACAGCTTACAGCCTACATCAGCTTTTTCCACAGCTCACAGCCCACAACAACTTTTTTTCACAGCCACAGCCCAACCAAACAGACCATAAGGCTCCTAATTTCAACATTAGGAGGGAACATATATCTTATGCTCATAATATCTGTATGAACACTTTAAATCTGGTACTTCGTAAGCAATCTGACGGTGATCAGTAATTTTTTATTTACCACCTTTCACCTCAGTTTCCATGACATTTATTTATATATCTCCTCGCACCTTGGCGTTGGATCGTTCACGAATGTACCAAATTTAAAGTACTCATATGTGCACGGAGGCTCTATAAACGAAAGACACGTCCCCTTAACATTAATCCTAAATCATTCCTCCAACAAAGTGGTAACTTAATTCTACTCTCCCTGATAATAAATATATGCTTCTTCGTGTTCCAAACGTAGGATATCTTAGAGTTCTACCGAGTCGAGCATTTTTAACCTACTACGTACCCCACCAAGCGTATGATCAGATAATTAAATTTACAACACATGGTTCATCTTCAAAATTATTTTATATTGTATAATTATTAACATTTAAGTGCCATATTTCAAAAAAAATGTAAAATCAAAGTATGTCATATTGTAGACCGTGAAACAACCGTGAGGTTGGAATGGAACTAGAGGGAGAATATGTCAACTTGGACTTGTATACAACAATTAAGGTTGGAGTATTAAGTATGTTGAAGTGTGTTTGACTGTTTGTATAGGAGAAAACAAAAAAAGTAAAACTAAGGCTCTTTTAATGTAAAAAGGTATTTTTGATATTTCAGAAAAAGTATAAAGGTTTTATTCAATACTTTAACTTAGGGAAGACAAGAGTATTTGGATATAACGAACTGATAGTTTTGAAAACCATTCCTAAAATTGTGCAACCTCCATCCAGAAATATAAAGGGCTCTGATGAGTTTGTCCAATTATGTCAAGTTCTCACAAGTTTGACAAAGCTTATAGATAAGACTATAAGAGTGTCAACTTCTGCAACATCAAAATGACAAATTTTAAAAATATATCACATAATGTACTTAATGATGCTCATCTGATAATGTTAATGTTATAAAACAGGCAGGTTTAAATAAGGAACAAACCCAAAATCCTTTATATATCAGGATGGAGGTGTAGCTATCAATCTTTTTAAAGCTCTAGAAACTGTACTCTATGCCTATTGTTTTTTTTAAATGTGTTTTTTCTGCAAATCTTTGTGTTCTCAAACTACAATTCATTGATACCAAACCTTCTCAAAATTATAACCTAAAAACCCCTAAATTGCTCTATATGGAGCTGTTGATATATATTTCTATTTGAAGTGTGAGAAAAGTAAGATTGATTTATTTCTGGGACTAGACAAAGTACTGTTTTCAATACTTATATTGTGTGGTCGTTTTTGGTTGGCAAAGTTTGAGAGAGCATATATAGTTTGACTGTCACTAATCTTAGGCCCCGTTTGGTTTAGGGTGACTAAAGTTTAGTGACTAAAGTTTAGTCACTTTTAGTCCCTAAAGAAGCAAACATGGTGACTAGAGTGAGTGACTAAACTTTAGTTCTTTAGTCACCAAGGGGGTGACTAAAAGTGACTAAAGTAGTATTTTTACCTTATTTGCCCTCTTCATTTTCTTCTTATAGCAAACATCCATTAATTAATAGGGGTAAAACAGTCATTATCCACAGCAATTAATGCTCTTTAGTCCGGTTTAGTCATTGGAAACAAACGAGGTACTTTAGCGACTAAACATTAGTCACTAAAATTTAGTCTAGTGACTAAAGGAACCAAACAGGGCCTTATAGTTGCAACCTTATACTACCTAGGGCTAGGTGTATTTCTATTTCTAGCTCCAAAAATAATTGTAGATTTCTTATACCTAGGTATTACTAGCTCTAGAAATACATAGAGTTCTGTGGATACAATATACTTGCATTTTTCTATTAATGATGCTCATCTAATAATGTTAATGTTATAAAACAGGCAGGTTTAAATAAGGAACAAACCCAAAATCCTTTATATATCAGGATGGAGGTAGTTACCAATCTTTTTAAAGCTGTAGAAACTGTACTCTATGTCTATTGTTTTTTTAATGTGTTTTTTCTGCAAATCTTTGTGTTCTCAAACTACAATTCATTGATACAAACCTTCTCAAAATTATGATCTCCAAAAAACCCTAAATTGCTCTATGGAACTGTTAATATATATTTCTATTTGAAGTGTGTGAAAAGTAAGATTGATTTATTTCTGGGACTAGACAAAGTACTGTTTTCAATACTTATATTTGGTGGTTTTTGGTTGGCAAAGTTTGAGAGAGAGCATATATAGTTTGACTGTCACTAATCTTATAGTTGCAACCTTTTTATGAACGGAGTGAGTACATCATCGTTTATTTAAACGTTGGTAATACATACCACTCACTCCAAAATCAAAACAATGATATTTTAGTCTTGCAGTAAGTCAAATTGTCCTAAAATTTGATCAAATCCATATAAAAGGCAGCAGTTTTTGTATTACTAAATAAGTATTCTTAGATCCATCATGAGATACAGTTTCATATAGCCATTTGATGCTATAAATATTAACAATAGTTTTTTTTATAAATTTAATTAAATCTAAAATAGATTGATAAATGAACAAGTGGTAAAGAAGAGAGGATAGCTAGATCGAGGATAGGGAGAAGAAAAGAATGGAAAGAAGACAAAGAAGAGACGGGGTCGCCAGACCGAGGATACTCGCTCATAGTGCTCGCGAAAGCGAGTTGTTGCCTGGATGGAGAGGTCGATGGAGCCATGGTACTGGCGCTGTCGCGTTGACCATGCACCATTACTCTACTAGTAGTCTGATGGGCCATGGATCTTTGGCTGATGCCCCTCGTGTCAAATCTTGGCACCCTGCCAATTGAACCAGCACTTTATGTGGGCCTCATGTTGGCCAGAAATAGTACCATCCGCGTTTCGGATTCCGATTGGTTCGGTCGCCTGGTCGATCGCTCACAGTCATAGCCTGCAGGTCGGTCGCTTCGTCGCCTCCTCCGGCTTCATCGTCAGATGAGAAGTTTTGAAGGAAGACTCAGGTTTGGTGATCAGCGATTACAAGGTGATTCATGAAGAAAAAATCATCTTGCTATTTAAAATTGAATAACAAAGAAATTTCGAAATTTCTCCTCATGAATCCTCCCGTGATCTCTAGTTACCAAATCTCATGAAACAGAAATTACATGGACAATAAACACGTGATGCAATATATTTCATATCAGTAATGTCGTTCGATCCAGTACAATATCCAGGGGGGTATACATACGTGGGGATGGTTCGTAATAACGCGTAACACATAGCGATGCCACATGTTTGACATCTTGTTATTTTTTTTTTAAAAAAAACAAAAGACTGCGTGTGTGTGTGTTGGAGGGGGGAGTTAAAGGAACTTTTCTTCCTCAACGGCTCATGACTGGGGTGTCGACGACTGATCGAACTGCACGGATTGGACGATGGTTTTGCATGCATTTGGCAGTTAATCATCAGGCCGCTACGACCGTTAGTGATGCTGGGGATCTGGCCCTCCGGGGCTCAGCCGCTTGTCCTCGTACGGCACGGCGGCGTCACCAACCTGCCCTTGCGCCGCCGCCGCCGCCGCTCCGGCGGCATCCACGTGAACCTGCGCGGCCGCGTGCAGTAGGCCACCAAAACCCTCCTTAGCCGGCGCCGGCGTCGTCGTCGTCTCCTGCTGCAGCGGCCGGGCCGAGCAGGTGTGCTGCACGACAACGGCGGCCAGCAGCAGCGCGACGCAAAGAAGCTCCCTCGCGCCGCCGGTTCCTGCCATGTTAACTTCTTCCTCGATTTTTCAGCACAAGAGTAGTGTGAGCCGCCGGCCGGCCCTGCTCGATCTGTATAGACCCTACGATCTAGCAGTACGTACGTAGGATTTACTCGAGCTAGCTATCTAGTAGCTGTCGTGTTCTGTGTGTGTGTAAGATTTAGGAGCCAGAACGAGTCTTATATAGAGGTCTCGTACGACATCCATGCATCCGTGTGTAGCCTGCAGTCTACGTGGAAACAACTTCGTCAACTTGTGTGGATCTGGGCTGGCATCACATCATCTGCTCCGGATTAGTACACCTTTTTTGTGTGCCTTTTTAGTCGACGACCTCTGCGTCGATGAACTAGGAGAACGTCAATGGCATCTTCATCGATCGCGCCCAAGGCCATATATATCGAGCATATATATATTGTATAATACAAGTTGGCCTCGATCGAGTCGGCGCGTGCATATGACTGCATGCGTTTCTTGTGCTGTGCAGCACTGAGAGCTGGATGTTCAGTGAATCAACTCTGCCAAAACTAAGGCATAGAACAATATTCACTTCTCGTGATGATCCTCTGGCTCTCCAGGAATGACCTCATCTTGTTGGATCCATATCGGATCGCCACTTTTTTCCTGCTCTCAGCCACCGCCGCATGCGCACGAGACCACTGGCCAACCGGGATTACCTTATACTACTCATATCGGAATGCTGCTCTTTGCCGATCGCAATTTATCACGCATTCGGCAAAACATTTTTTATGGAGTGTCACTCTCAACGAACTAGGACTCTCACCACAGATCTCGTTTACCGAGGACAGAACACTCGACATAGAAAGACACTCGACAAAGAAGTCTTTGTCAAGTGCCAAGCTCTCGGTGAAATACGACGCTCGACAAAAGCCATCAGGAGCCATCTATTGTTGACAACCGTTAATTTTGCGAGTGTCAACGACTGACAATCGACAAAATATGTTAGGGAATAAAATAGACACATATTTACGTGGAAAATCCCCTCCAATATGGAGGAGCAAACAACCACGAGGAAACAGATCCACTATCAACTGCAGAGTACAAGTTACAGAGAGGAGATATATTTATAGTCGTACAGGAAAGAATATTCCAAGGCATATTCTAAACATATAAAAGAAATTAGAGTCATATTCTAACAAATCTCCCCTTGACTCTAAATCCATAGAACTATTTCCCAAACACCACTAGGATACTAAATTTGAATATCAACCAAGTATATGGAATCATTAGACTTGAAACTAGAGCACAACTTCGTATCAGCAAAATAACCTCTCTTCTAAAACGCAATAGAAACAGCTGCATCATCAACCGTTGAACATTGCAAGTAATAGAAATTATTTAAACAGTTGCCCTTCAAAATAATACAATTGCCATGAGAAACCTTAAGAACACCATCAATAACAGCAAAATTGAATCTCATTGCTTCTAAAGTGCTCAAAGAAATAAGATTTCTCTTCAATTTTAGAACAAAACGGACATCGATAAGTTTCTTAATACTGCCATCATAAACTTGGATATAAATAGAGCCAATTCCAATAATCTCACATGTGGATCCATCTCCAATAACACCATCACCAGCATGAGACTGAACATAATCAGAAAACCAATATCTATGCGAACAAATATGAAAAGTGCAAGCGGAATCGAGAACCCAAGAAGAGCACTTTTCAACAGAGGCAACAAACAGAGCTTCTCCACTAACCAAAGTTTTAACAAAACTGGCTTCAGCAGAAGGCTTATCCAATTCTTTTTTCTCTCCTCTTTATTTCTTACTTTGGGGCACTGAGAAATATGATGAGTATTTTTTCTGCAATAACAACAATAAAGGTTGGATTTATGATCTCAAAATCCCCGAATAATTAAACCTTCACCTTTGGGTTCAAAACGAGAATCAACAACAAATTTTTTCCTTGGACAACAAATTTGACTTAACATTCTCAAAGGACAGTGAAGTATGATTACCATAAAGCATAATTTCCTTAAAATGCTTAAAAGAAGGGGGCAATGAGACTACCAACAAGATTGCCTTATCTTCATCATCTATCTTTGTCGGGGACCATAATTAGGGGTACCCTCAAGACTCCTAATTCTCAGCTGGTAACCCCCATCCGCATGAAGCTGCTAAGGCCTGATGGGTGCGATTAAGTCAGGGATCAGTCCATTCGAGCGACTCGATCACGCCTCGCCCGAGCCTAGCCTCGAACAAGGGCAGCCGACCCCGGAGGATTTCCGTCTCGCCCGAGGCCCCCCTCCGACGGCGAACGTATTTCCGGCTCGCCCGAGGCCCTGCCTTCGCTAAGAAGCAACCCTGACTAAATCGCCGCACCGACCGACCAAATCGCAGGGGCATTTAATGCAAAGGTGGCCTGGCACCTTTATCCTGACGCGCGCTCCCCGGCAGAGCCGAAGTGACCGCCGTCACTTCGCCGCTCCACTGACCGGCCTGACAGAAAGACAGCGCCGCCTGCGCCACTCCGACTGCAGTGCCACTTGACAGAGTGAGGCTGACAGGCAGTCAGGCCCTGCCAAAGGCACCATAGGAAGCTCCGCTCCGCCTGACCCAGGGCTCGGACTCGGGCTAAGTTCCGGAAGACGGCGAACTCCGCTCCGCCCGACCCAGGGCTCGGACTCGGGCTAAGTCCCAGAAGACGGCGAACTCCGCTCCGCCCGACCCAGGGCTCGGACTCGGGCTAAGTCCCGGAAGACGACGAACTCCGCTCCGCCCGACCCAGGGCTCGGACTCGGGCTAAGTCCCGGAAGACGGCGAACTCCACTCCGCCCGACCCAGGGCTCGGACTCGGGCTAAGTCCCAGAAGACGACGAACTCCGCTTCGCCCGACCCCAGGGCTCGGACTCCGCCCTGGCCTCAGCCGACGACCTCCGCCTCGCCCGACCCAGGGGCTCGGACTCGGCCTCGGCCACGGAAGATAGTGTAGCATCCCAAAAATCCCAATCTAGGTTTGAAACCCTAATCCTCCTTTTACCCCTCCCTTCATCCTCTAATTCTAAGTTCTCTACTAAGTTTTTCTTTCATCATATGCATACATTTTGTTTGATCACAAGGCACCTCACTTAGATTCTACTTTCTAAACACTTAGAATATTCACAAAATATTTTATTCAAAAGAAAAAGGGGCAAAAAGGGGAAATGGGGTTTGAAAAGTAAAAAGAAAAAGGAAAAACCCTCTCCCTGCCCCGTTGGACCGAATCTCGGCCCAACACCCGCAACTCCCCCCCCTCGCGCCCGCGCTCCTCCTCTCTCGGCCCACTCCCGGCCTGCCTCCGCGCGCGCCAGCCCGCTCCGCGCTCCCTCTCTCTCTCGCTGACAAGCCGACCCCACCTGCCAGTCGCTCTCTCTCGCGCGCTCACTCCCGCTGGCAGACCGGCCCCACCGGTCAGCCGCTTCGTCGTCCGTCCGCCGTCCCCTCGCCGAGGTCACCTCCGGCCGTCGCCTCCGTCCTCCCCTCTGCCATCCTGCCACACAGGAAAGTTTGGCACCGCTCCGTCCTCCTCCCCTTGACCAAGCGTCCTCGCCGGTACCGCCCCGCCGTAGCGTCCCCTCGGCGGCGCTGTGCGCCATTTATGGCGGCACCGGGAAGCTCGTCGGAGTCAGGGAGCTCCACCGCTCCCCTTGCCCCCGCGCGCCTATAAAAAGCTCGCCCCGAGCTCCTTCTTCCTCGCACCGGCCTCGACCACTACCCTCCTCCCCTCGCCCGAGCCCAATTCGCGAAGCGCCGCCGTCTTCCCCCTCTCCGGTGAGTTCCTCCCCCTCTTCTCTCTCCCTCTCTGTTGGCCCTGCGAGCGATTAAGTTAGCCTAGCAGCTTCCTCACTTTGCCGCAAACTCAAAACACCACTTCCCCGCCCCAATCCCTCGCCCAAAGACCACCGGCGGCGATCCCCGCCGCGGAGCTCCGCCACCTCCCCGCGGACAGCCCCCTCCTGTCCCCCTCTAGCCAAATTGAGCCCACCTCCAGGCTCGCCAGCCCCTCCCCGTGCTAAGACACCTACGCATTGTCCAAGAACCGGGCCACCGGCGGCGAACCGCCGCCAAGCCCACCGGCGGCCGAGTTCTCCCCGCGGACGGCCGGTTCATCCCCCCCGTCAACCGTAACGCCGTCCCTCTCCCCCTCTCTCGATGGCAAGTGGGCCCCATGCGACGTCGTCACCCTCGCGGCCGCGCCGTTCTCCCCCCTCGCTCGTGGGCCGCCGCTGGGCCGAAAGCGCCTCAGCGCGCGCTCACGCCCGGGGTGGGCCAAAAATCATGCCCCCGGCCCAGATTAGAGGAATTCCCTTCTCTTTTTCTTTTCCACCCCTTTTTCCCATTTAAATAATTTTCTCAATATTTTATGCACAAAATATTATCAAAAAGGATTTCCAAGGACATATAAAATAATGTTGTTAGGAAATGGCACACTATGATTGTTAAACTACTGTTGATGTATTGTTTTACTGTATGTTTCCTAGAAGAAGAGGGAACCGCAAATCCGGATCCCGTAGCCCCGGAAGAGGGACCAGAGCCCGAACTTCCGGAAGTAGGTCTTCTGTGCCAGGAAAGCTTCGACGAAGGCAAGTCCATCCTTCCCTTGATGCATAAATTACCTATTCTCTCTACCACTGCCTAGGCCGGGAATCACGGGGGAATATTGCATTGGGAGTGAGAGATGGCCCGCATTAACATATACTTTCTGGATACGTAATGTGGTTTGGAAAGAAGGGCAATGTGTTTCCCCTAATAAAGTCTCTTCTTGAAAAGTTTTGCGATGAAGGGTACTCACCCTCGTCACCCTGGGAGTGGGATGATCAGGGACTCCCTGGTTTAGGGGAGGGCCTAAGGTGTTGGCTCAGCTGGTTTAGGCATGAGCAGAAGGATTGTCCCCTCATATAAGGACCGGTTTGTCATTTTCACTACCTGTACTCCTTTGACGTACAACCACTCGAGACTGTGTGGGCAGTCACTCAATCCGAACTCGTGCGGTCCAACCCCAGGGTTAAGAAGGCTGGGGAGCACCGGGAGGATAAGGAGGGGGAAAGTTTTGTCCGGTTTGGGCATGGTGGTGGCCTGACTCCTTCCGGATAACCGTTAAGGTTAGGATGCACGAGCAAGGAAAGAGATCCGGCATTCGGGTCTCGCGACGGTGAGATCGCAGAAACCGGGCTAGTGGGTAAAGTGTACCCCTCTGCGCAGAGTCAAAACCTATTCGAATAGTCCGTGTCCACTGGTATGGATGAGTCTGGTATGGTATGGCAATTAGAGTTTTCTTTCTCTAAGTTTCTTAACAAGGAAAAGGTGTGTTTAAATGGGTTTTGAAAAAGAAAATAAAGCCACGGGAGCGGGAAGCTCCGTGGTGGTTGAGTTTTTGGTTACTGGTAATACCATGGGAAAACCTTCAAGCAACTGCCTCTCTCTAAGAAAATGATGAGTGACTACAACTCCACCAAATTGAGCATGTACATCATAGGTCTCTTTCTCTATACGGGAGCGGGGTGGGCTTGCGGAATACCTAGTGCATTCACCCAGATTTATTTATGTTTTTCAGCAGCCGAGGACTTCTTTTCTGCTATGCTTGATTAAGAGGGCTGTGTCTGCACCCAGTTCTGCCTGTGGCTTGGGCTAGTGTATTTTCCTACTGCGCTTCTCTATTTGGCTCTCTCGAGCTTGTACCCCGGTATTGTAATAAATTTATCTAAACTCTGTACTATTTGAAGTAAGGAATGTGTTTACTAGCCTCCTGGGACTAGTAATTGTTTCACATTTGAGTCCCAAAGGATCGGGACGCTTCAGGTGGTATCAGAGCCCATAGGACTGGCCGTAGGTCGCAGCCCTGACCCTAAAACTTACCTTAGAAAGAAAATACCCCTTACCTCAAGAAAAGTTTTCTCTTCCCTTCCCCGATTTTAACAAGACCCTTCTTTTCCTATTCCAGATGGAAGACTCTCTGGCCATTAAGTCATCCTACTGCTCAGAAGTGGAAGGGTTCCCACGCCTCTTGCGAAGCTGTGCGCTCCGCATGGGAATCCGCAAGAAGCCGGAATACGTCTGGACGGAACATTTCGAGGGCGGAATGATAAGATGCTCTATGGCAGTCTACCTGGGGGAAAGCCAAAGCTATCCCAACCAACGTTCCTTCCAAGTCACTTTTACCGGAGTCCATTTCCTAGATGTTTGCCAAAATGTCGCCCGAAAAGCCCTCCGACAGCTATGTCAGAACTACAACAAAGTAATCATTGAAACCCCCCTTCGCTACTTTCCACCCAGCAACAAGAATACCCCCACCTGGAGGAAAAGACTTCAGGCCCTATCAGGAGGAGATCCTATTGAGAATGATCCCACCATTGTCTACATGGCTGGATACCTTCATACCCTTGATAACCAATATGATGACCTCGCCCTCCACTGCACCTCCCTAACCTCCCGGGTGGAAAGCCTGGAGCAGAAAGTCAGGGAACTTTCAGAAGAAAAAGCGTCCCTCCAAGAGAGCCTCTCGTTAGCTGAAGGCGAAGAGACTAACACCCGTGAAGCTTACCGCACCCTCAAAATGGTCTACGACAAGATACTGAAGAAGCACGCCTCCGCAAGGAAAATCCGCAAGAAGACCAGAAGCCAAGGATGCCAGACTGAGCAGCAGGAAGAGAACCCTCCCAGAAACCAGTCCGACACCGAGGACATGTCCCTGGCCAGCCTTGATGACCTTCTCAAGGAATTTGGGGACACTTTAGAGAAAGAGTTCAGGGGTACCCTAGGTAGCACTCGTGTGTGATGAGCTTGTGGTAGTAGTATGCTATGTAATGTAATGGCTTGATGTAATGAATAAAATAACTAGTTAAAAAAAATGGCATGTGCATAATAGTGACTCTCTTCCCATGGCAGATGGCTTCGGATAGAACCACGCCTACCGCCTCCGGGATTGGAGCAAGACTTCCGCTAGGAGCTGAGGGAGAGGCTGGCGAAGAAGGGGGTGAGACCCACCTCCCCGCACCTCCAGAACTACCACTAGACCTAGCCCAAATTCTGGCCAATCAAACCAGACTCATTGAAGTCCTCACTCGAAGTCTGGAGAACCAGCGCCCGGGCGGTGGAAGGCCCCAGGATAGGATGGGAGAATTCCTAAGACTGAAGCCGCCCACGTTCGCGGGGTCCAGCAATCCCCTCGATGCAGATGACTGGCTTCGCACAATCAAGAGGAAGTTGGAAGCCATCGCTTGTCCTGAGAATCAGCGTATTCAGCTGGCAGCTCATCAGCTTTCAGGAATGGCTTTAGCATGGTGGGACACTTTCAGTGAAGCCATCAGAGACGCCACATGGGCAGAATTTGAAGCAGCCTTCCGTGAGCACCACGTACCCCAGGGGATAGTTCAACTCAAGGAGGATGAGTTCCGAGAGCTAACTCAAGGCGGGAGGACAGTCAGTGAGTATGTGCACAAGTTCACAGAGCTGGCCCGCTACGCTCCTGAGGATGTCAGCACCGAGGCCAGAAAGATGGCTCATTTTCTGAGAGGGTTAAGACCCGAGCTTAAGACCATCCTCGCTAGCCAGGACTTCCACAGCTTCTCTCACCTTTCCAACAAAGCTATTCAAGTGGAAAGAGCAAAAGAGGAAGAAAAAGGGCACATCAAGAGAAAGTTCCAGGTCCTCCGAGCACAACAGCAAGAACGTCACCAGAGAGCTCGACCCTTTGGGCTTCCCCCCAGAGGTCCAAGCTTCCATAAACAATCTGGACCCTCTCCATCGCGCTACAGTCAGCAGAGTCAGAGCTCCCATCAGACACCCTCCGTTGCAAGCAACCAGCCGCCAGCAAACGCCTGTTGGCACTGCGGGGACCCCAGTCACTTCAAGAACAACTGCCCCCAGTTGAAGGCACCAGGACCAACCTACTCCAACTCGGTGAATGGCCCCAAGGTTCCATCAACACCCACCCCCAAGGCGTTTCCTTCCAGCAGCCAGCAGAGCAGGGCTCAGTACCAGGGCAGGGCCCGGGTCAACCACGTCGACGCTCAGGAAGCCCAGCAAGCCTCGGGAGTAGTGCTCGGTGAGTTCCTCGTTGAATTTACTCCCGCTTCTGTGCTTTTTGATTCAGGAGCATCCCATTCATTTATAGCCGCTAAGTTTGTGGAAAAGCATGGCATACCCTCTACACCTCTAGCTATCCCTTTGGTCACCCGAACCCCGGGATCAGACCTCCTGTGCAAACTCAGGTGTTCCCAAGTCAGAATTCTTTTAAGTGGGGTAGTGTTCCTGGCAGACTTAACCATCTTGCCATCCCAAGGAATTGATGTAATCCTAGGAATGGATTGGCTAGCTAAGCACAAGGGTGTTATCAGCTGCGCAAGCAAGACTGTTCTTCTCATAGATCACCAAGGAAAGGCAGTTTCCTGTCAAGCCCAACCGCCCGCAAATGACCCAATGATATTTAATCTGGCAGTAGAAAGCATGTCTGTAATCAAGGAATTTGAAGATGTATTTCCAGAAGAGTTGCCCGGGATGCCACCAGAAAGAGAAGTAGAGTTCTATATAGATCTCATTCCCGGCACCGCACCCATCGCAAAGAGACCATACCGCATGGCCCCCACTGAGTTGGCAGAATTGAAACTTCAGATTTCGGAACTACAACAAAAAGGGTACATCCGTCCCAGTTCGTCTCCCTGGGGAGCACCCGTTCTTTTCGTTACCAAAAAGGATGGGAGTATGAGGATGTGTATCGATTATCGCTCCTTGAACGAAGTTACAATCAAGAATAAGTACCCTCTTCCCCGGATCGATGACCTCTTCGACCAACTGCAAGGAGCCAAGTACTTCTCCAAGATAGACCTCAGGTCAGGGTATCACCAACTCAGGATTAAGGAAGCAGACATTCAGAAAACTGCATTCGTCACCAGATACGGGCAATATGAATTCACAGTGATGCCATTTGGACTAACCAACGCACCCGCCTTTTTCATGAACCTCATGAATAAGGTATTTATGGAAGAATTGGATAAGTTTGTCGTGGTTTTTATCGACGACATCCTCATCTATTCCAAGAGTCGCAAGGACCATGAGCAGCACCTTCGAACCGTCCTCGGAAGACTCAGAGCACATCAACTTTATGCTAAGCTCAGCAAGTGTGAGTTCTGGTTAGAGAAGATAGCCTTCCTAGGGCATATCTTGACTGCTGAAGGGATAGAAGTGGACCCATCTAAGATAGAAGCTGTTTCAAATTGGAAGCAACCATCCAACGTCAGTGAAGTCCGAAGCTTTCTGGGAATGGCAGGGTATTATCGCCGCTTTATCAAGGGATTCTCCAGCATAGCAAAGCCCATGACTGAACTTCTCAAAAAGGACAATAAGTTTGTATGGACCCCCAAATGTGAAGGAAGTTTCCAAATCATCAAGGAGAAACTTACAACTGCACCAGTCCTGACCCTGCCAGACATACACCAGGATTTTGTCATCTTCTGTGATGCTTCCAAGCAAGGCCTAGGATGTGTCTTAATGCAAAATGAGAAAGTCATTGCTTATGCATCCCGATTACTCAAGCCGCACGAACAGAACTATCCTACCCACGATCTGGAATTGGCGGCCATAGTGCACGCCCTAAAAATTTGGAGGCATTATCTGATTGGGAACAAATACCACATTTTCACTGATCACAAGAGTCTAAAGTACATCTTCACGCAACCGGACCTCAACCTCCGTCAGAGAAGGTGGCTCGAATTGATCAAAGATTATGACCTCGAAATCCACTACCACCCCGGAAAGGCCAACGTGGTAGCAGACGCCCTCAGCAGAAAACCCTTCGGGGTTAAGGGAGCAAACTTTCTGGAAGATTGGAAGAAAGAATCAGCTCAGCTAAATGCATGTCTGGGAGACAACAGTGGCCTGGAAGTCAAGCCAAATCTAGAAGATCTCATACGCAAGGCCCAACGCCTGGACGCAGAAACAACCAAGCTTATGGAAAGAGCACGAAAGGAGCAACTTCCGGACCTCAGGACAGATAATCAAGGAGCCCTCTGGTTCAAGGATCGCCTGTGCGTGCCAGTGGGAGAAACACGAGAAACCCTGCTCGATGAAGCCCACAACTCAGCTTACTCTATCCACCCAGGGACCACCAAGATGTACTTAGACCTTAAGACCAGATATTGGTGGAAAGGGATGAAAAGGGAAATAGCACAGTATGTGGCCCGATGTGACACCTGCCAGCGAACAAAGGCCGAACATCAGAAGCCTGCAGGCCTGCTTCAACCCCTCCCAATACCCGAATGGAAGTGGGAAGAAATAGGCATGGATTTCGTCACCGGACTGCCGAGATCCCAAAGAGGAAATGATTCCATATGGGTAATAATCGATCGTCTCACCAAGGTGGCCCATTTCATTCCAGTAAAGACCACTTTTGGAGGAGCAGCCCTCGCCCGATTATACCTTAAAGAGATAGTCAGGCTACATGGCATTCCACGGAAGATAGTATCAGATAGAGGAACACAGTTCACTTCAAAATTTTGGAAGGGCCTTCAGCAAGCAATGGGCACCAAGTTAGATTTCAGCACTGCTTATCACCCCCAGTCAGATGGTCAAACAGAGAGAGTCAACAAGGTCCTTGAAGATTTACTCAGAGCCTGCGTATTAACCTTCGATAGAGATTGGGAGTCTAGTTTGCCGTACGCCGAATTCTCATACAACAACAGCCATCAGGCCAGCATCAAAATGTCACCGTTCGAAGCACTGTATGGAAGAAAATGCCAGACTCCCCTAATGTGGTCCAATGTAGGGGAAAGAACACTAGAAGGACCCGACTTTGTTAAAGAAGCCGAAGAAAAAGTTGCTTTGATCCGCAGAAGGTTACTTGAAGCTCAGAGTCGACAGAAGAGTTACGCAGACAGTAGGCGAAGGGAACTCAGATTTGAGGAAGGAGATTTTGTTTATCTCAAGGTTTCCCCAATGCGTGGTGTCAAAAGGTTCCAGATGAAAGGAAAGCTAGCACCCCGTTTCGTCGGTCCTTACCCTGTCATTTCCCGAATAGGACCCGTGGCATACCGTCTTGAGCTACCAGAATCCATGTCAGATATTCACAATGTGTTCCATGTGTCTCAACTCCGCAAATGCCTAAGAGTACCAGAAACCCGTATCGAGGCAGAAGCAATTCAGATTCGAAAAGATCTCCAGTACCGGGAAAAGCCAGTGAAGATTCTCGACTCAGCAGTCAGAAGGACCCGCAATTCAGAAGTGAAGCTCTGTAAGGTTCAGTGGAGCAGAGATGGAGAAGAGGAAGCCACCTGGGAAAGTGAGGACTCTCTGAGGAAGGAATACCCTTACCTTTTCTCGAGCCCCGTCAGAATCTCGTGGGCGAGATTCCTTTAAGTGGGGTAGGTTTGTAGCATCCCAAAAATCCCAATCTAGGTTTGAAACCCTAATCCTCCTTTTACCCCTCCCTTCATCCTCTAATTCTAAGTTCTCTACTAAGTTTTTCTTTCATCATATGCATACATTTTGTTTGATCACAAGGCACCTCACTTAGATTCTACTTTCTAAACACTTAGAATATTCACAAAATATTTTATTCAAAAGAAAAAGGGGCAAAAAGGGGAAATGGGGTTTGAAAAGTAAAAAATAAAAAGGAAAAACCCTCTCCCTGCCCCGTTGGACCGAATCTCGGCCCAACACCCGCAACTCCCCCCCCCTCGCGCCCGCGCTCCTCCTCTCTCGGCCCACTCCCGGCCTGCCTCCGCGCGCGCGCCAGCCCGCTCCGCGCTCCCTCTCTCTCTCGCTGACAAGCCGACCCCACCTGCCAGTCGCTCTCTCTCGCGCGCTCACTCCCGCTGGCAGACCGGCCCCACCGGTCAGCCGCTTCGTCGTCCGTCCGCCGTCCCCTCGCCGAGGTCACCTCCGGCCGTCGCCTCCGTCCTCCCCTCTGCCATCCTGCCACACAGGAAAGTTTGGCACCGCTCCGTCCTCCTCCCCTTGACCAAGCGTCCTCGCCGGTACCGCCCCGCCGTAGCGTCCCCTCGGCGGCGCTGTGCGCCATTTATGGCGGCACCGGGAAGCTCGCCGGAGTCAGGGAGCTCCACCGCTCCCCTTGCCCCCGCGCGCCTATAAAAAGCTCGCCCCGAGCTCCTTCTTCCTCGCACCGGCCTCGACCACTACCCTCCTCCCCTCGCCCGAGCCCAATTCGCGAAGCGCCGCCGTCTTCCCCCTCTCCGGTGAGTTCCTCCCCCTCTTCTCTCTCCCTCTCTGTTGGCCCTGCGAGCGATTAAGTTAGCCTAGCAGCTTCCTCACTTTGCCGCAAACTCAAAACACCACTTCCCCGCCCCAATCCCTCGCCCAAAGACCACCGGCGGCGATCCCCGCCGTGGAGCTCCGCCACCTCCCCGCGGACAGCCCCCTCCTGTCCCCCTCTAGCCAAATTGAGCCCACCTCCAGGCTCGCCAGCCCCTCCCCGTGCTAAGACACCTACGCATTGTCCAAGAACCGGGCCACCGGCGGCGAACCGCCGCCAAGCCCACCGGCGGCCGAGTTCTCCCCGCGGACGGCCGGTTCATCCCCCCCGTCAACCGTAACGCCGTCCCTCTCCCCCTCTCTCGATGGCAAGTGGGCCCCATGCGACGCCGTCACCCTCGCGGCCGCGCCGTTCTCCCCCCTCGCTCGTGGGCCGCCGCTGGGCCGAAAGCGCCTCAGCGCGCGCTCACGCCCGGGGTGGGCCAAAAATCATGCCCCCGGCCCAGATTAGAGGAATTCCCTTCTCTTTTTCTTTTCCACCCCTTTTTCCCATTTAAATAATTTTCTCAATATTTTATGCACAAAATATTATCAAAAAGGATTTCCAAGGACACATAAAATAATGTTGTTAGGAAATGGCACACTATGATTGTTAAACTACTGTTGATGTATTGTTTTACTGTATGTTTCCTAGAAGAAGAGGGAACCGCAAATCCGGATCCCGTAGCCCCAGAAGAGGGACCAGAGCCCGAACTTCCGGAAGTAGGTCTTCTGTGCCAGGAAAGCTTCGACGAAGGCAAGTCCATCCTTCCCTTGATGCATAAATTACCTATTCTCTCTACCACTGCCTAGGCCGGGAATCACGGGGGAATATTGCATTGGGAGTGAGAGATGGCCCGCATTAACATATACTTTCTGGATACGTAATGTGGTTTGGAAAGAAGGGCAATGTGTTTCCCCTAATAAAGTCTCTTCTTGAAAAGTTTTGCGATGAAGGGTACTCACCCTCGTCACCCTGGGAGTGGGATGATCAGGGACTCCCTGGTTTAGGGGAGGGCCTAAGGTGTTGGCTCAGCTGGTTTAGGCGTGAGCAGAAGGATTGTCCCCTCATATAAGGACCGGTTTGTCATTTTCACTACCTGTACTCCTTTGACGTACAACCACTCGAGACTGTGTGGGCAGTCACTCAATCCGAACTCGTGCGGTCCAACCCCAGGGTTAAGAAGGCTGGGGAGCACCGGGAGGATAAGGAGGGGGAAAGTTTTGTCCGGTTTGGGCATGGTGGTGGCCTGACTCCTTCCGGATAACCGTTAAGGTTAAGATGCACGAGCAAGGAAAGAGATCCGGCATTCGAGTCTCGCGACGGTGAGATCGCAGAAACCGGGCTAGTGGGTAAAGTGTACCCCTCTGCGCAGAGTCAAAACCTATTCGAATAGTCCGTGTCCACTGGTATGGATGAGTCTGGTATGGTATGGCAATTAGAGTTTTCTTTCTCTAAGTTTCTTAACAAGGAAAAGGTGTGTTTAAATGGGTTTTGAAAAAGAAAATAAAGCCACGGGAGCGGGAAGCTCCGTGGTGGTTGAGTTTTTGGTTACTGGTAATACCATGGGAAAACCTTCAAGCAACTGCCTCTCTCTAAGAAAATGATGAGTGACTACAACTCCACCAAATTGAGCATGTACATCATAGGTCTCTTTCTCTCTACGGGAGCGGGGTGGGCTTGCGGAATACCTAGTGCATTCACCCAGATTTATTTATGTTTTTCAGCAGCCGAGGACTTCTTTTCTGCTATGCTTGATTAAGAGGGCTGTGTCTGCACCCAGTTCTGCCTATGGCTTGGGCTAGTGTATTTTCCTACTGCGCTTCTCTATTTGGCTCTCTCGAGCTTGTACCCCGGTATTGTAATAAATTTATCTAAACTCTGTACTATTTGAAGTAAGGAATGTGTTTACTAGCCTCCTGGGACTAGTAATTGTTTCACATTTGAGTCCCAAAGGATCGGGACGCTTCAGATAGACTCGACCTCGGCTTCGGAGGAGCCTCCACATCGCCCAACCTAGGGCGCAGGCCAGCCACGTCAACAGGAGGCGCCATCATCACCCTACCCCGAGCTAACTCGGGCCGCAGGAAACAAGACCGGCGTCCCATCTGGCTAGCTCCACCAGATAAGCAATGATGGCGCCCCGCGTACTCTATGACGACGACGGCTCTCAGCCCCCTTACGGAAGCAAGAGGACGTCAGCAAGGACCCAACCGCTCCGACAGCTGTCCCTCCGCCAGGCTCCATTGCTCCTCCGACGACCACGACATCACACCAGCTGGGTGCCAAAATCTCTCCGGCTGCCACAACGGCATGTACTTAGGGCCCTAGCTCCCCTCCGCTAGACACGTAGCACTCTGCTACACCCCCCATTGTACGCCTGGATCCTCTCCTTACGCCTATAAAAGGAAGGACCAGGGCCCTCTTAGAGAGGGTTGGCCGCGCGGGGACGAGGACGAGACAGGCGCTCGCTTGGAGCCGCTCGCTTCCCTCTCCCACGTGGACGCTTGTAACCCCCTACTGCAAGCGCACCCGACCTGGGCGCGGGACGAACACGAAGGCCGCGGGATTCCCACCTCTCTCACGCCGGTCTCCGGCCGCCTCGCTCTCCCCCCTTCGCGCTCGCCCTCGCGCTCGACCCATCTGGGCTGGGGCACGCGGCGACACTCACTCGTCGGCCCAGGGACCCCCCGGTCTCGAAACGCCGACAGTTGGCGTGCCAGGTAGGGGCCTGCTGCGTGTTGACGAACAGCTTCCCGTCAAGCTCCAGATGGGCAGTCTCCAGCAACCTCTCCAACCCGGGACGGTGCTCCGTTTCGGGAGTCTTGAGTTCATGTCCTTCGACGGCAGCTACGACATGATACTCCTTCCACCGCCGCGCGACAGCGACAATGGCGGCCGACAGCCCGCCCGCCGGCGGCGGAATCGACGACGTCTTCCCCGCGTGGTGGAAGAACAACCTTCGACCTCGTCCCGCCTTCTTCCCCGCCGACGGAGGGGAAGGCAGGGCAACCAAGGCCAAGCAGGAGGCAGCGCCTCGTCGGCTGTCGAGCAAGTCGACGGCGCCGGCACCCCAACGGGGGGCGCACCGGGTATCGACTTCGCGCTCGAGACGAAGACGAGTGCCGTCTCCCCGCGACGCGCCAATCCCGAGCAAGCGGACGACGCCAGCGCACTTGCGAAAAGCTTGCTGGACGTCACCCTCGTACCTGAGACGACGGAGCAGTCAGTTCCTGACGTGACTTTGTCGCCGCTCGTCGACCAAGAGGTACCGACCGATTCCCATCCCACGTCATTTGGATTCAGCCTCAACCCGCCTGGCGACCTTGCTTTGGCGGGCGCTCTCGTAGAGGCGAGTCCAAACCCTCTGGGGTTTCGCATGCGGTCGCCTTGGGACCGGCTGACGGGCGTCTCGACCTACGGGCCTTCTGGGTCTGAGGAAGACGACGACCCCAGCATTTGTTGGGGTTTCTCTGGACTTGGCAACCCCAGTGCCATGCGGGACTTCATGACCGCATGTGACTACTGCATCTCCGTCTGTTCCGACGGTAGCCGCAGCCTCGACGACGAGGACTGCGGCCCAAGCCGCGAATGTTTCCACGTCGATCTAGGGGGTCCCTCCGAAGGCAATCATCTCGGCATGCCGGAGGACGGTGATCTCCCTAGGCCGGTGCCCCGCGTTGACATCCCACGGGAGCTAGCTGTGGTCCCCGTTCAGGCGGGGGGCCATGACCCACAGCTCGAGCAAATCCGCGGGGTGCAGGCCAGGCTCGACGAGGGAGCAGGAGCGCTTGAGCCGATCCGCCGGGACGTCGGGCAGGCATGGGCGGGCCAACCCCCGGCTGGAGAAATACGTCATCTGCCCCAGGGTTTCCAGCACCGCGTCGCCGACGACGTCAGGGTCAGGCCACCACCCGCATCTAGTGGGGTTGGCCAGAACCTGGCTGCAGCAGCGATGCTTCTCCGCGCGATGCCGGAGCCATCAACCACCGAGGGTCGGCGAATCCAGGGGGAGCTCAAGAATCTCCTGGAAGGCGCCGCGGTCCGACGGGCCGAGAGCTCTGCCTCCCGAAGGCAGGGGTACCCCTCGGAACCTCATGCCGCGACTTCCCGATTCATGCGGGAAGCCTCGGTCTACACCGGGCGCACGCGCAACACCGCGCCTGCGGCCCCGGGCCGCCTCGGCAACGAGCACCATCATCGCGACCGTCGGGCCCACCTCGACGAGAGGGTGCACCGAGGCTACCATCCCAGGCGTGGGGTACGCTACGACAGCGGGGAGGATCGGAGTCCCTCGCCCAAGCCACCCGGTCCACAGGCCTTCAGCCGAGCCATCCGACGGGCACCGTTCTCGACCCGGTTCCGACCCCCGACTACTATCGCAAAGTACTCGGGGGAGACGAGACCGGAACTGTGGCTCGCGGACTACCGTCTGGCCTGCCAACTGGGTGGAACGGACGACGACAACCTCATCATCCGCAACCTCCCCCTGTTCCTCTTCGACACCGCTCGCGCCTGGTTGGAGCATCTGCCTCCGGGGCAGATCTCCAATTGGGACGACCTAGTCCAAGCTTTCGCTGGCAATTTCCAAGGCACGTACGTGCGCCCCGGGAATTCCTGGGACCTCCGAAGCTGCCGGCAGCAGCCGGGAGAGTCTCTCCGGGACTACATCCGGCGATTCTCGAAGCAGCGCACCGAGCTGCCCAACATCACCGACTCGGATGTCATCGGCGCGTTCCTCGCCGGCACCACCTGCCGCGACCTGGTGAGCAAGTTGGGTCGCAAGACCCCCACCAGGGCGAGCGAGCTAATGGACATCGCCACCAAGTTCGCCTCCGGCCAGGAGGCGGTCGAGGCTATCTTCCGGAAGGACAAGCAGCCTCAGGGCCGCCCATCGGAAGATGCTCCCGAGGCGTCTGCTTAGCGCGACGCCAAGAAGAAAGGCAAGAAGAAGTCGCAAGCGAAACGCGACGCCGCCGACGCGGACCTTGTCGCCGCCGCCGAGTACAAGAACCCTCGGAAACCCCCCGGAGGTGCCAACCTTTTCGACAAGATGCTCAAGGAGCCGTGCCCCTATCACCAGGGGCCCGTCAAGCACACCCTTGAGGAGTGCGTCATGCTTCGGCGTCACTTCCACAGGGCCGGGCCACCTGCGGAGGGTGGCAGGGCCCGCGACGATGACAAGAAGGAAGATCACCAAGCAGGAGAGTTCCCCGAGGTCCGCGGCTGCTTCATGATCTACGGTGGGCAAGCGGCGAATGCCTCGGCTCGGCACCGCAAGCAAGAGCGCCGGGAGGTCTGCTCGGTGGAGGTGGCGGCGCCAGTCTACCTAGACTGGTCCGACAAGCCCATCACCTTCGACCAAGCCGACCACCCCGACCACGTGCCGAGCCCGGGGAAATACCCGCTCGTCGTCGACCCCGTCATCGGCGACGTCAGGCTCACCAAGGTCCTTATGGACGGAGGCAGCAGCCTCAACATCATCCACGCCGAGACCCTCAGGCTCCTGCGTGTTGATCTGTCCTCCGTCCGAGCAGGCGCTGCGCCCTTCCATGGGATCATTCCCGGGAAGCGCGTCTAGCCCCTCGGACGACTCGACCTTCCCGTCTGCTTCGGAACACCCTCCAACTTCCAGAGGGAGACCTTGACGTTCGAGGTGGTCGGGTTCCGAGGAACCTACCACGCGGTACTGGGAAGGCCATGCTACGCGAAGTTCATGGCCGTCCCCAACTACACCTACCTGAAGCTCAAGATGCCGGGCCCCAACGGGGTCATCACCGTCGGCCCCAGGTACAAACACGCATTCGAATGAGACGTGGAGTGCGTGGAGTACGCCGAGGCCCTCGCCGAGTCCGAGGCCCTCATCGCCGACCTGGAAAGCCTCTCTAAGGAGGTACCAGATGTGAAGCGTCATGCCAGCAACTTCGAGCCAGTGGAAACGGTTAAGGCCGTCCCCCTCGACCCCAGCGGCGACGCCACCAAGCAGATCCGGATCGGCTCCGGGCTCGACCCCAAATAGGAAGCAGTGCTCGTCGACTTTCTCCGCGCGAACGCCGACGTCTTTGCGTGGAGTCCCTCAGACATGCCCGGCATACCGAGGGATGTCGCCGAGCACTCGCTGGACATTCGGGCCGGAGCCCGACCCGTCAAGCAGCCTCTGCGCCGATTCGATGAAGAGAAGCGCAGAGCCATAGGCGAGGAGATCCACAAGCTAATGGCGGCAAGGTTCATCAAAGAGGTATTCCATCCCGAATGGCTTGCCAACCCTGTGCTTGTGAGAAAGAAAGGGGGGAAATGGCGGATGTGTGTAGACTACACTGGTCTCAACAAAGCATGTCCGAAGGTTCCCTACCCTCTGCCTCGCATCGATCAAATCGTGGATTCCACTGCTGGGTGCGAAACCCTGTCTTTCCTCGATGCCTACTCAGGGTATCATCAAATCAGGATGAAAGAGTCCGACCAGCTCGCGACGTCTTTCATCACGCCCTTCGGCATGTACTTCTATGTCACCATGTCGTTCGGCTTGAGGAATGCGGGCGCGACGTACCAGCGATGCATGAACCATGTGTTTGGCGAACACATTGGCCGCACGGTCGAGGCCTACGTCGATGACATCATAGTCAAGACGAGGAAAGCTTCCGACCTCCTTTCTGACCTTGAAGTGACATTCCGATGTCTCAAGGCGAAAGGCGTCAAGCTCAATCCCGAGAAGTGTGTCTTCGGGGTGCCCCGAGGCATGCTCTTGGGGTTCATCGTCTCCGAACGGGGCATCGAAGCCAACCCGGAGAAGATCGCAGCCATCACCAGCATGGGGCCCATCAAGGACTTGAAAGGCGTACAGAGGGTCATGGGATGTCTCGCGGCTCTGAGCCGCTTCATCTCACGCCTCAGCGAAAGAAGTCTGCCTCTGTACCGCCTCTTAAGGAAGGCCGAGTGCTTCACTTGGACCCCTGAGGCCGAGGAAGCTCTCGGGAACCTAGAGGCGCTCCTCACAAAGGCGCCTATCTTGGTGCCTCCAGCTGCCGGAGAAGCCCTCTTGGTCTACGTCGCTGCGACCACTCAGGTGGTTAGCGCCACGATTGTGGTCGAGAGGCAAGAAGAGGGGCATGCATTGCCCGTTCAGAGGCCAGTTTACTTCGTCAGCGAGGTACTGTCCGAAACCAAGATCTGCTACCCGCAAGTTCAGAAGCTGCTGTATGCAGTGATCCTGACACGGCGGAAGTTGCGACATTACTTCGAGTCCCATCCGGTAACTGTGGTGTCATCCTTCCCCCTGGGGGAGATCATCCAGTGCCGAGAGGCCTCGGGTAGGATTGCAAAGTGGGCGGTGGAAATCGTGGGCGAGACAATCTCGTTCGCCCCTCGGAAGGCCATCAAGTCCCAGGTCTTGGCGGACTTCGTCGCCGAATGGGTCGACACCCAGCTACCGACGGCTCCGATCCAACCGGAGCTCTGGACCATGTTTTTCGACGGGTCGCTGATGGAGACGGGAGCCGGCGCAGGCCTACTCTTCATCTCGCCCCTCGGGAAACACCTACGCTATGTGCTACGCCTCCATTTCCCGGCATCCAACAATGTGGCTGAGTATGAGGCTCTGGTCAACGGGTTGCGGATCGCCGTCGAGCTAGGGGTCCGGCGCCTCGACGCCCGCGGTGACTCACAGCTCGCCATCGACCAAGTCATGAAGAACTCCCACTGCCGCGACCCGAAGATGGAGGCCTACTGCGATGAGGTTCGGCGCCTGGAAGACAAGTTCTACGGGCTTGAGCTTAACCACATCGCTCGGCGCTACAACGAGACTGCGGACGAGCTGGCTAAAATAGCCTCGGGGCGAACAACGGTTCCCCCAGATGTCTTCTCCCGGGATCTGCATCAACCCTCCGTCAAGATCGACGACACGCCCGAGCCTAAGGCGCCCTCGGCCCAGTCCGAGGTACCCTCGGACTAGCCCGAGGTACCCTCGGCACAGCCCGAGGCACCCTCAGCTCGGCCCGAGGCGCCCTCGATTCAGTCCGAGGTACCCTCGGCCCCCGAGGGTGAGACACTGCGCGTCGAGGAGGAGCGAAGCGGGGCCACGCCTGATCGAGACTGGCAGACCCCGTACCTGCGATATCTCTACCAAGGAGAGCTACCCCTCGACCGAGCCGAGGCTCGGCGGCTGGCGCGGCGCGCCAAGTCGTTCGTCTTGCTGGGCGAAGAGAAGGAGCTCTACCACCGCAGCCCCTCAGGCATCCTCCAGCGATGCATCTCCGTCGCCGAAGGTCAGGAACTCCTGTAGGAGATACACTCGGGGGCTTGCGGCCATCACGCAGCGCCTCGAGCCCTTGTCGGGAATGCCTTCCGATAGGGCTTCTACTGGCCGACGGCGGTGGCCGACGCTACTAGAATTGTCCGCACCTGCGAAGGGTGTCAATTCTATGCGAAGCAGACCCACCTGCCCGCTCAGGCTCTGCAGACGATACCCATCACCTGGCCCTTTGCTGTGTGGGGTCTGGACCTCGTCGGCCCCTTGCAGAAGGCACCCGGGGGCTACACGCACCTGCTGGTTGCCATCGACAAATTCTCCAAGTGGATCGAGGTCCGACCTCTGAACAGCATCAGGTCCGAGCAGGCGGTGGCGTTCTTCACCAGCATCATCCATCGCTTCGGGGTCCCAAACTCCATCATCACCGACAACGGCACCCAGTTCACTGGCAGAAAGTTCTTGGACTTCTGCGAGGATCACCACATCCGGGTGGACTGGGCCTCCGTGGCTCATCCCATGTCAAATGGGCAAGTAGAGCGCGCCAATGGCATGATTCTACAAGGGCTCAAGCCTCGGATCTACAACGACCTCAACAAGTTCGGCAAGCGATGGATGAAGGAACTCCCCTCGGTGGTCTGGAGCCTGAGGACAACGCCGAGCCGAGCCACGGGCTTCACGCCGTTCTTTCTAGTCTACGGGGCCGAGGCCGTCTTGCCCACAGACCTAGAATACGGCTCCCCGAGGACAAGGGCCTACAGCGATCAAAGCAACCAAGCTAGCCGAGAAGACTCGCTGGACCAGCTGGAAGAGGCTCGGGACAAGGCCTTACTACACTCGGCGCGGTACCAGCAGTCCCTGCGACGCTACCACGCCCGAGGGGTCCGGTCCCGAGACCTCCAGGTGGGCGACCTGGTGCTTCGGCTGCGACAAGACGCCCGAGGGAGGCACAAGCTCACGCCCCCCTGGGAGGGACCGTTCGTCATCGCCAAGGTTCTGAAGCCGGGAACGTACAAGCTGGCCAACAGTCAAGGCGAGGTCTACGACAACGCTTGGAACATCCAACAACTACGTCGCTTCTACCCTTAAGCTATTTTCAAGTTGTTCATATACCTCGCACCCACCCAAAGTTTAGTCATCAAGGAAGGGTCGGCCTCGCCTCGGCAAAGCCCGACCCTCCCTCGGGGGCTAAAAGGGGGGGGGGGGCAACCCCCTCTGCGTTGAAATTTTCCTTGAAAAAAGGTCTCTTCTGCCAGAATGCCTTTCGTGCTTTTCGGCTACTTCGAAAAGTGGATCCTGAAAACGACGGAGTACACGTAAGCAGCCAAGGCTGACCGAGCCGAGGGACTCCTACGCCTCCGGGATACGGATACCTTACTCATCACCTTCTGCGATGAGTAACTCACGTTCGGATAAGTGATTCCGCGGACCGAACAAGTCTTCACGTTCGGAAGTTCTTCTGCCGAAGCGATCCTTCGAGCCTTCTCGACTGAGTCGGTGACAGAGCCTCATGGACGGGTAAAAGTGCGCGTAAGCGGCAAGGCCGACCGAGTCGAGGGACTCCTACGCCTCCGGGATACGGATACCTCACTCATCACCTTCCGCGAGAAGCAACTCTCGCTCGCACAAACATCCCTGTTACCGACAAAAAAGTCCAGATACTCGAAACAAGAGGAAAAGAGACGCAGCTTTACAACACAGCGAGGGTGTGTTCTGGCCTCGGCGGCCGCAGGAGACACACGCTACAAGACAATCTGATCCTGCAGGCTCGGGTCTTGACGCTGGGAGGGGGCAGCAGCACCCTCGGCATCGACGACACCATCGACGAGGTCCGACCTAGCCTCGGACGGCGACGCGGTCCGAGGATCTCCACTCTGAAGGACGACGTCATCGCCACACCCGGGCGATCGCCGCCAGGGTCTTCTCCGGGAGTCCGGCCCGAGCAGGCGGCTCGGCCGGTCACCCCGGGGCCTCGGCCAGCCGTCCTCAGAGGGCGCCAGCCCGACCCGAGGCTTCGGCTGGTCAACTCCGGCGTCGGTCCCGCTAACGGACGACCCGGCTAGGCTCCGGCCAACCAGGTTTCATTTTCGAGCCAACTCTGCCCCTGTTCATGCTGATGTCGCTACCCCTGGCCTCGGCTCATCCAAGAGCGGCCGAGGGGTCCCTTTAACTAAGCTAGAGGAGCCTCGGACAACAAGGCCGACCGAGCCGAGGGACTCCTACGCCTCCGGGATACGGATACCTCACTCGTCACCTTGACACGGGGCGACTCACGCTTGGTGAAGCGGTTCAGACAACCAACAGGCGAGTCTTAGTGCTCGAAAATGAGGAAAAAACACGACTCCGTGCCAAAGTTACATACATGTTCAGGCCTCGACAGCCACAATGAACAAAAACACTGGCATTCAAAGTGCCATTACAAACGGAACTCCGGTTCTACCTCCGCAGGTACGAACAACCCCACTCGATGGGGGAGGGCCTGCGGAGCAACAGAAGACCGACGAACGGTGCGCCGTCGCCCGCTCCAGCAGCAGCGACGACGACGACTTCTGCTCCGGGGGGCCGAACAGCGGTAGCACTGACCTCAGGGCGGATGCTGCTGCCAAGAGGCCCCCGCCCATGCCCAAACTCGTGAGGCAAGGACGGGCAGAAGGCCGTAGAGTTGGAGGTCGGTCCGTGGGCGGCCCTGGCTACCTCGTCGGCGGAAGAACCTCTTCCAGCTGCCGTGGCAGACGCCGGCGCCGCGAGCGGCTCCGAAGCCACTCGCGTCCGAGAGCCAGGCACGGTGCAGCTGCCAGCGCCACGGACAACGACCGCCCCTCCCTCCGATCACTGAGTGAAGGAGCGGGCCACCGCCCACGCAGGGGCCAACCCCAACTCGGCACACTCCCCTCCCCAGCCCTGGTGATGAAAATCCTTGAGGCTGAGGGAGGGGCAGAGGCCGCAGCCCGGCTCGCTTTCCCCCACCATCAAGCTGGAGGTCACCATCTTGGGTGACCACCGGCAGAGGGGTGCAGCCGGGCTGCATGATGAAAATCCTTGAAGCCGAACGATGGCTGGAAGGTACCAACTCCCACGGAGTTGCGTTCCTCCGACGATGAGGCGGAAAGACGGCAGGTATCCCCCATCCGGGGGCTTGGAAGGTGGAAAGACACGATGCATAAGGGAGAGCGAAGACATGGTCACCTTCCAAAGGGGGTCACCCTCCTTTTAAAGGCGACTCTCCCTACTTGTGCCCCCGACCGTCGCGGGCTGAGTCTTCTCCAACACACTCCAAGGTCCTCCCCTGCGGCGCGGGGGCTGGGTCCCACACGTCATGCAAACCGGCTCAAAGCAGAAGAAGCCAAACCGCCGCGCACGGTGCGCACGACCGCCCAGCGGTTATAAGTGACCCTCCACTTTTGCCCAGACCAGCGGGCGAAAGGGGCGGGCAGCCATGCAGGCGGCACGCAACCGCGCCAAGTGGACGCCCTTCTCCGACTCCCAGCACGCCCAGCCTGGAGGCCCAGGCCCACGCGTCATGCAACCGGCGCGCCGAATGCATCGTGCATGCAACTGCACCGCCACTTGCGCCACCACCGCGCCTCCTCGATTGCGGAACCAATACCGCGACTCGAGGCGACCCAGCGCACGACCCAGCAGCGCCAGCCTGGCGCGACGGTCAATACGGCCAAAAATGGGCCGGCAGTAATGACGGTGGCAGGCGGGCAAGAGCAGCAGTCACGTCGCCAGCCAAGCTCACGTCCCATTCGGGGGCAGTAAGAGAAACCCCCCTCACGGCGTGAAGACAACGCGCCCGTGTTCCGTTCCTCGAACGGCTCGCGCACGCGCAACGGCCGCCCCGCCAACCACTCGCCCCGTCGCATTAACTCCGCGGTGGGACAGGTGGCGCCTCTGGCAGGAGAAGCGGGTGACGCTTCGCCTTCGCCATAATAACCACGCCAAAAAAGGTACGCCGCGTCGTTCGATTTCGTATCCTTTTCCTTTTTTCCTCTTTCTCTCTCTTGCAACAGGGACCGGGAAAGGGGGATACCCCGAAAAGGATCCTTCCTCGCGAAGGAACCAGGCTCCGAGCCTCCCTACTGATCAGAGGTTCGAAGGCTGGCCCCCCGGAAGGGTTCGACAGCCGCCTTAGATCGCGTGGGCCCTACACCCACTACTGGTCAGAGGTTCGAAGGCCGGCCCCTCGGAAGGGTTCCACGGCCGCCTCAGGCTACTCGGGCTCCGCGCCCATTACTGATCAGGGGTTCGAAGGCTGGCCCCCGAAGGGTTCACAGCTGCCTCAGACGCCGAGCGAGGGATGACCATGGGTACGTTCGATACATAACCAAGGCTTGGGTTGCGCTCCCGAGGTACCCTAGGACATTTCCGAGACCAGCGGGAACAATCTTGTAACGGAATCCCATTAGAGGGAGGCATCGAGCCCTCAGACCCCGTCGCCAGGGGACCGGGTCCGGCAGATCACCCGCAGGTACTTTTGGGCGTGCCTCTGGGCCCCTAGACGACCCCTAACGAATGGAGCACGGACGTCCACTCGGATTACCCGCTTGCAGCTCACCGGAGACACCATGTTCGGCGCCCATCGAGGGCAACATGACGCTTTCCCCCTCCTCCTTGCGGAAAGGCGACGCAAGGGCGTATGTAAAAAAGCCGAGTCTGTCCCTGATCGTCCTCTCGCCCTGTGCAGAGGCTCGGGGGCTGCTCTCGCAAACCCGGCTCCGGCCGAACCGTTGACAGCGTCAACATACCAGCCCGAGAACTTGGGACCCGACCGTACACCCGGGCTACGACCAGCTCGCATGAGGGAACAACTAGACCAGCCAAAGCATTATGCGAGGCATTAAGACCTCGAAGGAGTGAAACCACTCCTCCGAGGCCTCGGGGGCTACACTCGGCGGGTGCGCTCGCGTGCACCCACCGGAACAAAATGCAACCAAGAAAGGCTGGTCCCCTTGCAAAAAAGTGCGACGAAAGCCTCCAAGCGAGTGCTAACACTCCCTTCGAGGCTCGGGGGCTACTGTCGGGGACCATAATTAGGGGTACCCTCAAGACTCCTAATTCTCAGCTGGTAACCCCCATCACCATGAAGCAGCTAAGGCCTAATGGGTGCGATTAAGTCAGGGATCAGTCCATTCGAGCGACTCGATCACGCCTCGCCCGAGCCTAGCCTCGGACAAGGGCAGCCGACCCCAGAGGATTTCCGTCTCGCCCGAGGCCCCCCTCCGACGGCGAACGTATTTCCGGCTCGCCCGAGGCCCTGCCTTCGCTAAGAAGCAACCCTGACTAAATCGCCGCACCGACCGACCAAATCGCAGGGGCATTTAATGCAAAGGTGGCCTGACACCTTTATCCTGACGCGCGCTCCCCGGCAGAGCCGAAGTGACCGCCGTCACTTCGCCGCTCCACTGACCGGCCTGACAGAAAGACAGCGCCGCCTGCGCCACTCCGACTGCAGTGCCACTTGACAGAGTGAGGCTGACAGGCAGTCAGGCCCTGCCAAAGGCACCATAGGAAGCTCCGCTCCGCCTGACCCAGGGCTCGGACTCGGGCTAAGTTCCGGAAGACGGCGAACTCCGCTCCGCCCGACCCAGGGCTCGGACTCGGGCTAAGTCCCGGAAGACGGCGAACTCCGCTCCGCCCGACCCAGGGCTCGGACTCGGGCTAAGTCCCGGAAGACAGCGAACTCCGCTCCGCCCGACCCAGGGCTCGGACTCGGGCTAAGTCCCGGAAGACGGCGAACTCCGCTCTGCCCGACCCAGGGCTCGGACTCGGGCTAAGTCCCGGAAGACGGCGAACTCCACTCTGCCCGACCCAGGGCTCAGACTCGGGCTAAGTCCCGGAAGACGACGAACTCCGCTTCGCCCGACCCCAGGGCTCGGACTCCGCCCTGGCCTCAGCCGACGACCTCCGCCTCGCCCGACCCAGGGGCTCGGACTCGGCCTCGGCCACGGAAGACAGACTCGACCTCGGCTTCGGAGGAGCCTCCACATCGCCCAACCTAGGGCGCAGGCCAGCCACGTCAACAGGAGGCGCCATCATCACCCTACCCCGAGCGGACTCGGACCGCAGGAAACAAGACCGGCGTCCCATCTGGCTAGCTCCGCCAGATAAGCAATGATGGCGCCCCGCGTACTCTGTGACGACGGCGGCTCTCAGCCCCCTTACGGAAGCAAGAGGACGTCAGCAAGGACCCAACCTCTCCGACAGCTGTCCCTCCGCCAGGCTCCATCGCTCCTCCGACGGCCACGACATCACACCAGCTGGGTGCCAAAATCTCTCCGGCTGCCACAACGGCATGTACTTAGGGCGCTAGCTCCCCTCCGCTAGACACGTAGCACTCTGCTACACCCCCCATTGTACGCCTGGATCCTCTCCTTACGCCTATAAAAGGAAGGACCAGGGCCCTCTTAGAGAGGGTTGGCCGCGCGGGGACGAGGACGAGACAGGCGCTCGCTTGGAGCCGCTCGCTTCCCTCTCCCGCGTGGACGCTTGTAACCCCCTACCGCAAGCGCACCCGACCTGGGCGCGGGACGAACACGAAGGCCGCGGGATTCCCACCTCTCTCACGCCGGTCTCCAGCTGCCTCGCTCTCCCCCCTTCACGCTCGCCCTCGCGCTCGACCCATCTGGGCTGGGGCACGCGGCGACACTCACTCGTCGGCCCAGGGACCCCCCGGTCTCGAAACGCCGACAATCTTCACATCAAGACTCTCAAGGTCCACAATAATTGAATTAAATTCATTATGATGTGACTGCATAGATGTACCTTCTGACATGCGAATAGTGTAAAGACGCTCCTTGAGACGTAGCTTGTTTGCAAGGCTCTTTGGTCATATACAGCTCCTCCAATTTCTTCCACAATGTTGTTGCGGATTTTTCATGCATTACTTCACGCAGAACATCAAAAGATAAACTGAGCTGTATAGCGGACAAAGCTCTCTCATCAATATCTTGCCACTTATCATCAGTCATGTCAGCAGGTCGCGTCTTCAACGCCTTTTGAACAACCAACTAGGTAAGAACAACCTTCATCTGAATCTGCCAAATAGCAAAACTAATTTTGCCATCAAATTTTGGAATATCAAATTTAGTCGACATAATGCGAGATAAAAAATTTCGAAGTCAACGACCCGACAGCGACGACCACTATGTGGATAAAAACAATGTGTCTAACCCTAACTCTGATACCACTTGTAAGAGAATAAAATAGACACAAAGATTTACATGGAAACCCCCCTCCAATATGGAGGAGCAAATAACCACGAGGAAACAGATCCACTACCTACCGCAGAGTACAAGTTACAGGGAGGGCATATATTTATAGGTGTACAAGAAAGACTATTCCAAGGCATATTCCAAATATATAAAAGGAATTAGATGCATATTCCAACAAAATATATCCTTTACCGAGTGTCACCTGCCAAACGCTCGACAAAAGTATTCTTTGCCGAGTGTCTTCACTGGACACCCGACAAAGAATATTTGTTTTTATCTTTTCTCACTAAACTTTTTGTGGTATTTTTCTATAGTATATAGATCTACATGTTCAATTTTGACAAAATTATCAAAGTGTATGTTATAAGTATTAGATTTACTTTGTTTAATTGAATTTCTTCGGATAATTCAGATTTGAACTGCAAGTCACTCGAAAAATGGAAAATCGTGGATGCAAAAATGATATTCATGTTTTTAGCACAAGATACGACATATATCAAGAGCAGACCAGAATTTTCGAGCACCATGCTCACGAAACATGAACGCGATTTTGCGATCTAGTTGTTTTAAGATTGTATAAAACATAAACAAAGTTAGACAATCATAAAACTTGTCGACATGTCATAATATCATATATATGTAGAGGCTGTGATAAAAATTTGATAGTGTTTGATGAAAGTTGTCACGCACTATGCGTAGAAACCTAGGTTCCTTCATATGAAATCATAAAACTTCAGCGGAGACCAGATAGGTTTCTACACAGATATCTCGATAAAATAATAAGATTCTTAGGGGTTAGGGTTTAGGGTTAATAATAAGCCCTGAACTAAGTTTAAATGCAGCTCCAACAAGGATTAATAATAAGCTTGCGCGCCATGATATCTCGATAAAATACTAGCACATCATCATGAGTTTGTATCTCTATCATATTTAAACTTCTTCATTTGTATTGTTACCTTTTGCTATGTGATTTATCTTATTATCTTAGTTATAGGCTAGATGATAGGTCTATAACCTATGTTGCAAAACCCCTTTCCTGTAGAGATAGAAACACTTCAATAAAACCTTAGTTGCACATATGAACGCTCGGTTTTCCACATAGATTTTATTTTAAGGGTGAAGTAGAGACAATAGATTAGTGCAAAAATAGATGTCCTAATTCACCCCTGCCTTAGGTGTCCATGTTCCTTTCAAAGGAATCAACTTGATGGGGTCGGTAGTTGATGGCGAGCTTCGAACAGTTCTCTTCCCATGGCACCATCGTGGGATACCTTAACATAGCACACTCGCCTTGAGGAAGCACACTTGCTAGCCAGAGGCCCCATAGCGGCACCACCTTGCAGGTCGCCCGATCCTCTCAACCCTTAAACCTCACCGCTCAAGAAAAGAGAAGAGAGGGTTTTCACCGTCAGCAAAAAATTCATGTTTTACATTAAGGAGAATCATCTGAGTCGAGGCAAGGAGTATGAACGATACTATCTGGAATAATTTATTGGCTTGAACCTAGGTTGCGATCCAAGCGCACGTGTTGCCGCGAAGATGAAGATGGGCCACATAGTGTTGGGCTAAATGGTGCACCATAACGAAATTAAGATGTCAGACCGCCAACACCCAATGCCTCCATGACTACTAGTGTCACCATCCATCTTGGCCCCGAATTTATGAACATCTACTGCGCTACCCCCTTCTCCACTCTTCCTCTCTGTGTTACTAGATCGAACATGAACACATCTATGATTAAGAAATTGAACGGTCAAAAAGCGAAATACAATTGGATTCTAGGGACTAATAAACCTATCAATGGTACCAAAGTCGTTATTGTCCTTCTCCCTGACCATAAGTCCACAAGACTATTTTTGAAGAAGAATATTCATGGACTCAGTGGAGTCGGGGTGGTCAGGATGGAACCCCAACCCTAACCCCAACACTATGTGAGAAGAAGCAAAATGTAACTATTGACGACCAATATATACTTTCATCTGGTATCTTTTATAGCATATGAATCATGTCTTTGCACATGCATCATAGTAAGTAGATTGCATTTTACTGTATGTTTTTGATTATTTGCTTGCTTTGTTTGCGTTGTCACAAATTACCAAAAAGAGTGAGATTGTAAGGAAAATAGACTGCAACCCATTTAATTATTGGATTTTGGTGTTTGACGATCAACATAATCATTTGGACTAATGAAGTTTGCTAGTGTTTATGGATATAGTTCAAAGAATAAAGCATGGACTTGGACAAAGGCAATGTGGTGATTGAGATGATCAACACCTCAAAGCAAAAAAATTACAAAACCTGTTGAAGACTTATCAAGACCAGACAAGAGTTCAAAACACAAGATAGTAGAAGCCCAAATGAAGAAACGTAAACAAACGAGGAACACAGGATACAAAGGCACACCAAACATGTCAGGTGGTGCACTGGATAAGGCATCAGATAGGTATTATGGATGTGCTAAAGGAAGAGCTTGAAGACCGATTATACCAGACATGCAGGTATGCACTATACATATGGACCAGATGACAGATGGATAAGACACCTAGTAAGGGATGCAATGTGTACGCGGGAGTTTACAACACACCATACGTGTTAGGTGGCACACTGTATCTCATCCTAGAGAGGCCACTCGGTAAGGTTGCAAATGCAACCAAGCCAGGTTATACTCACTAGACATGTCCAGCGTCACACCAGTGACCACACCGGATAGCTCGAGTTCAACGGTCGGCAACGACTAGTTCACAATGGCAAGCTGACGTGGAACACACCAGACATGTTTGGTGTCGGAGCTATGCAAAAAAGTTTGTCATGTTCCAATGGCTCTATTTGAGATGAGGATTGTAAATACCACCCAACTGGTTATTTCTCAAGTGTGGAAGCTGAAAAACATAACAAGTAAGTTGAGACTCCAATCCTATAGCTCTAGACACCTGAGTGCTTAAAGAACAACTCAGTAATTAGGGTAGGTGTATTGCAAAGTGCTTGAGTTATCAGTTAGACCTATAATGTAGTGCTTGCTCTAGGATGAGAAATTTGTAATTTTGCCACTCTTAGTTTTGGCTTCCTGTTATTATGCCATCCCATGTCTATGACTGGTGGGACCATATGTGTTTATGATTTGTGGGCCTGATGGCATATTGGCGAAGCCCATAAATGATAATGGCAAAATTGTCAATGGCTCCTCTAGGATAGCCCTGGTGATTATAAGTGAGGTTATACACCCACAACCCCTTGGTGCTTATGCACACTATTTTACTGTACAGGGAGGGGTTTTAACCTGTGAGATCACACCAACTGCGTTTGTGGAGTGGTCGCCACTTTGTACCAGAGGGAATGAAGCCTGTGACATTTTAGCCAAAAGTTCAATAGTGGAGACAACATGGAGCCTTTGAGAGAGGCTAGAAGCAGAGCACCACTTGCATGTGGAGAAGGCCCATGATTATCTATGAAGTTATATGACTAGGAGCATGGGCCTTACATGGGCTACCTATCGGTGTTTGGTACCGATGGCGCACTATGGGGCGTACCATGTAGTGTTTTGGGAGGACGATGAGGTCAATCGCAGCTTGATAGTTTGTGCGGGGCACGCCATAACACAATGGATTATACAGGTTTGGGCCGCTCGAGCGTGTAATACCCTACGTCATGTGAGTTTGTGAGTGCTTATTGCTTGGTGATTGGAGAGTATATAGAGTTCTAGACATGGAAGATGAGTATACTACTAGGGTGTGTGTGATTTTGTGGGGGCTCCTCAGCCTTATTGCCAACTAAGAGAGGAGTTACAACGCACGACCTGATACACGATCCTCTGCTAGAGTTGTACCAAGTTTTTTAGTGGTCAGTGAGTCCTCAGGTCCTTTGCATGCACGGAAGGTGGCCCCGAAGTCTTCATGCTCACACAACCTTCGTCTTCGCTCACTTCCAGTTGCGCCCGACTGAAGTCCCTAGGGGAGCCATGCGTCCGGTCCATTAGGGGCCTTTCAGGCGGTCCACAGAGCGCAACCAAGCCTTGATGACCCAAGGATATATATCCCTCACACTACCATTACATGAGGCCCCAACGAGGATTAGTAAAAAAACTTGCGCGCTTCTTGATACCTCAATAAAAGTATCGACACGTCAATGAGAGTTTGTATCTCTATTGTATTTATGCTTCCGTATTTATATTATTGTCTTTGGTTGCATTCTTTATCTTATTAACTTAGTTATATACTAGTGGTAGTGGATAGATCTAGAAGCGAGGTTGCAAAACTCCTTTGCGGTAGAGATAACAACACTTAAACAAATCCTATGTTGCACACATGAATGTTTGGCTTTCTGCATAGATTTTGTTTAAAGGTAAAATAGAGGCCTGAGGTTAGTGCAAAAAAAATACTTGTCCTAATTTACCCCCTATTAGGCATCCATGTTCCTTTCAAAAGACTAGAGGGAAGAGCCAGAGGTTAGTGCAAAAAAATACATGTTCCTTTCAAAAAAAATACTTGTTCTAATTTACCCTCTATAGAGGCCAAAGCGAGAGGTTAGTGCAAAAAAACATATATTCCTTTTAAAAAATACATGTTCTAATTTACCCCCTATAGAGGCGAGAGCCAGAGGTTAATGCAAAAAATCCATGTTCCTTTAAAAAAACACTTACCCTAAGTTACCTCTATTAGGCAAGCTTCGAACTATTCTTTTCCCATGGTACCACCGTAGAACAGAGGCACACTCACCTAGAGGGAAGAGCGTGCGCCGGCCAAAGGCCCCACAGTGGCGCCGCTATGTGGGTTGCTCGGCCCTCTCGACCCTCAAACCTCACCAAATATAAGAGGAGAGAAGAGGGTTTTCAGTGTTACCGATCGATTCTTCCAATACTGTGGTCAATACTGACTGGTTCGTTCAATGCAGTGGTCGGTACCGATCATTTCGCTCCAACACGGTTGGTATCGACCAGTTCAAACGCTCAGTACAGTGATTGACCCGCATTGGAATCGTTGTGGTCGATAGCGGTCGGTATTAGTTACCGTTGTACCTAGCCTTAGACTATCTTCAACGGTGTCCGCAGCCCTCCCCCTCCCCTAATACTGTACACGATATAGGGGCTACAGTGCGCCCCTTCCCCTTCACCGGCGTCCTCCTCCTCTCCCTCCCCGATTCTTTCTCTCTCACGCTAAATGGAGGGGCACGCTACGCCGCATTCCTCCCCCGCAGCCGCTTCCTTCGCCCACACGCCCGCGGGTTCGGAATACTCCGAGGACGGCCTTGGAGGCGAACCAAGTGCGACGGTCGGCCCACCGGAGAAGGTACCCGTCGCGCCGCCCTCTCCCGCGATTCGGTTTTCTTGCTCCAGGGAGTGACCACCGGTGGGGGACCTCGACGCGGATCTGCCTTCCAGCTTCGCGGACCGACGACCCGGCAGATCCGTGCAAAGACGCCGCCGTCGTTGCTCTCTGTCAGCGGCACGTCGCCTGCGGGGTCTCAGGCAAAGGGAGGTCATCGATTAGGCGATAGATCTACGTTGAGCCGACCTGCTTCATTCGATCTTCAAGGTCCAAGTTAAGATTCGTGACTTCGCCTATTTGTGCACCTACGATTGAATCTGTTGCCCAAATAAACGTAGCTTCGATTAACACTAGGGTTTAACTGTACTTGTACTGGTTTGACAGGTAGGGTTTATGTGTTCTTCGACTTCTTTGACAGTTAGGGTTTAGGTTATCTCGGATCTCCGATTCGGCCATTCTGTAGGTTGATTTCATCCAACAATTAGCTTAGGTTTTTTTTGGATAACTGTAAGGATCCATAGTTTACTAACCTTGTAGGCCCGTAGTGTAACTCTGTCTATGAATTCGACTCAGTCAACCTAGAATTTCCAGTAGTGTTTCCTTACATGACTAACCATTGCATGCAACTAACGAACACCTTTACTTATTATGCAGCTTCAAAAAATTATTTGATTATTTGACGTCCACTTCAAGTAATTGAGGTTCTAAATCATTTTTCGCTATAGTTCATTGTTTTTAATCATTTGCATAAGTCTAGTTTCCATGGATGTTGTCTGTGCTTTCATGTTTTTATGTAATTTTAGTTTCTTATATGCAACCAACAGATTTACCAACCCACGACGACAATGTTTATAAAATGTGTATAAAATGTTTAGCATTTTTGGCCCAACACTTCCTGTTTTTTGTTAGCTGCCATGAACACTTTAATTTCACTAATTAGTAACAACAGTGGGCCTAATTTTTTCATGTATGCACCTTGTCTAGCCAAGGAGATACTGCTTGAGGATAGGAATCAAGATGAGCAGCCATGATGCCAAAGTGCTGCAAAACTTGGTCCTCAATCTTGCATCCTTAGTGGAAACTGGTGCATTGAATATTAAAAGCTTTCTAGAAGAGGCTTTCCTGCATTTGGGTGATGAGCATTACCTTCTGAATGCACTACTTGCAATTCGAAAGGAGGTAGACCTGATGGAGCAGGATGCACTAGAGAGCAAAGCAAGGTCAGACCCAAAGAAGGAGAGGATGGAGGAAGAAATTAAACTTGTGGAGCATGTGAACCCAGTGTCTAGACAATTTCCTTTCACCCCCCTTCCTCACCGGAATTGTATGAGTCCAGTGACAATGACTCGTACGACTACGATAGGTCCACTAGGTATAGCATTTGGAACCTGTAATTGTGGTACCTAGACCAAGGTCTTAGTGCTAGTAATGCATCCAAATAAATACAAACTTCTGTGTGATGTCTGTGATGCATGGGTAACCGATGTAGGACATGTCGGATGTTTGTTAATGTTCCTTTTGTATGAACCTTATGTGGAATGCATGAAACTTGCTACATTTTAGTACAAGTGTGTTATCTGTTGTCCAAATTAATTGATTCGTGTATTTCATTCCCAGAATGGCTGACAACAACAGAAACACACCTATTCGACCTACTGGTGCTGGCCCCAATACAGGTAACCAGATTTTGCCCCCACCCATGTGGGATCCTCAGTTCTGGCAGGGCCAAGGATTAGACCCAACCCATCCTGCTACAATTACTGGTACTACAACCCAGATTAGCAATCCTACCAGGTCCCAGGGACCTAATGACACATCTTCATATCCCTTTCGCAATCCATGGAACCCATTTTTTGGTATGATGAATCCAGGTGGTCCTCCACCACAAACATCATTGGGTCAAACCCAGATGGTACCACCTACTGACCTACTCCATATCCCTAGGTTTATACCAATGTCACCAACCATACTGACCCTATAAATTTGGAATCAGAAGCAGAGCACAGTGTCCAAGAAGTAAACAGCCCTACCAAACCTTCGGACACACCTGGGACAGTTAGGAGGACAAAGGAACAGAACTTCAAACCTGATGAAGACCTTTTGCTTTGCAAAACTTGGCTAGAGATTAGTAGTGACCCAGTCATTAGCATAGGGCAGAGGAAGGAGGGTTTGTGGGCTAGAATTGAGAAAAGGTACAATGAACTTAGAGGTGAGTTTCCAATGAGACTTAATAGGGCTTCAAACAGTAGATGGGACAAAATAAGGGCTGAAATAGGCAAATTTGCTGGATTCTACGCTAGAGTCCTAAGGGAAAATCAGAGTGGCCTAACAGACAATGACAAGGTAAAATAACATTCCTTTGTAATACTTAAGTATGGATACGGTTTGATGTGTACTTACTTTTATTCGTGATCTGACAAGTATTATAAATCTTTTGTAGACTTCGAAAGCTGCAACTCTATATGCTACCGCACAGAAAAAGCCTTTTCATTTCATGCATTGCTGGGCGCGCCTCAAAAATGAACCGAAATGGGATTCCATGGTTCATGGAAGCCCCTGGAGAGGCAATGCTGGGATGGAGCCTGTTGGTAGTGGGACACCTTCAGGTTCTGTTAATGATCTGGAAAATGAGGAATCAGGTTGTAAAGGTAAAAGGCCATTAGGACGGGACTCCACGAAAGCATCAAGGAAGAAGGCAATGTCCAGTTCCTCCCAGTCGACTGACTACCTTTCAAGAATTCATGACATTCAAATAGCAAGACTGAAGCAAAGTGAAGAAAAATCAGATAAGAAACAACAGAATATTGAGTTCTTGAAGGAAGTTGAACTGAAAAAGTTGGAGGTCCAAACCAAGGAACTACAAATACAGCAAACCAAAATGATGATTGAAGAAAGGATCCGAAAGGACGCAGAGCTGAAGGAACTCCTAGCTATGGATATGGATGTTTTACCAGAGGATGTGAGACCTGTATACATCACGAGGAGAAAAGGTTTAATCGAATTTTTCATCAACAATCTTGTCTGAAGAGTACTATTGTATTTCATAATTTGTTGCGAACCTAGTGTCGGCGTAACGTGGTCCGGTGTGTTCGGACATCTGTCATTTCGAGTTTTTTGAACATTTGCTTTATTGTTTGAGAACAGTAACTTGGTTTTTGAACATTGTTTATTTTCAGAATAATGATTTTCAGAATAAGGTTGTTTCATACATGACAACACGATTGGCAACATGTGCACTTTATTTGTAGCAGATTCATTACATGAAGAAGTAACCATGACTACTTCACTGTCGACCTTGATACATGACAACACTTGCATTCCTGGTACTAAGCAAATAGTTAAGTAAACAAATGGAACACACATCAATTTACCACATAAGTTGGATGAAGGCCTTCATCCCATTGACCCTCGACGTGCCCACATGTGTTCTATCAGGTTGTGTTGCAAAGACAAGTATGTGGCCTAAGAAGTGATGTCCTGCTCGGGATCGTTCGGTAATTGAGATCGGATATGATTGTTTAGCCACTCGTTGCGGACCTCAGGAATATTATTACAAACTTCAGGGGGGCAGTAGGCCCAATGAAACCCACATTTCATGCACCATCTCCTTCGTCCTCGGTAATCATGTTGTGCATAATAATGCACGCAGTCATCATCTCTGCGAGGTGATTACGATCCCAACCATAAGCTGGGCCACAAAGAACTACCCACCTCGCCAGCAAAACTCCAAATGCTCGCTCTATATCTTTTCGACAACTCTCTTGCTTGGTTGTGAAGTGAACCTTTTTTCCTCAAATGCGTGACGAATTGCTTTAACAAAGGTAGGCCAATTTGGATATATGCCATTCGCTAAGTAGTATCCGAATTTGTACGTCGTACCATTAATAGTGAAGTGCACTGGTGGCATCGTCCTATTACGTAACAGATCAAACACTGGTGAACGATGCAACACGTTCAGATCATTGTTAGTACCATACATTCCGAAAAAGGCATGCCAAATCCACAGGTCATACCCAGCGACTGCCTCTAGTATCATTGTTGGCCTCGAATTGCGCCCACAAAACTGTCTGCGTCATGCAGTAGGACAGTTGCGCCATTCCCAATGCATACAATCGATGGAGCCTAGCATACCCGGAAACCCCCTGTCGGCGTTTACACTAAGTATGCGAGCAATGTCGTCGTGGTTAGGGATACAGAGGTATCGTTCGCTAAAGCATGATATGATTGCGCGACAGAAACGAATCAGACAGTCCCTAGCCGTAGTCTGCCCAATCTGTATGTACTCATCGACCGCATCAGTTGGTAACCCGTACGCAAGGATACGCAAAGCAGCACATACTTTTTGCAATGGACTGAGCCCTGCTAATCCTGTTGCATCACATCGAATAGTGAAAAAATCGTCTTCTCGCTGAACGACACGAAGGATACGTAGGAACAAAAGACGATGCATCCGAAACCTGAAAACCAAAGCAAAGCAAAAAATAAGAAAACGAACCTCGAAATGAAAGTTAAAGCATTACTTAGGAAATGTACCTTCGACGAAAAACATGTGGTGGATACACTGGATTAGGTCCGAAGTAGTGGTGCTTGATGAGATTTTCTCCAGCAGCGTGGTCCCTATGGATAACTCGGCGAGGCAATGAAGAGCGCCTACGCCGCGTGCTAGAGGCTCCTAGTCCAAGGTCGTCAACATGTTGAGAAAGCAACAAGTTATCGATCTCTTCGTCAGAATCATCGGATGACGAAGACAACACTAGGCTTTTGAATGAGTCCATAACGAGCTGAACTAAGAATATGTACTACGTACAATTGATGGAATGGCTGCTGGTACATAAGAGAGACGTGTGGAGATGAGTACAACATGCCCGCACAATACCTTATTTATAGATGGCTTCGGCGTGTCAAGGAAGCCAGGAGGTCATGGCGTGTCGTGGAAGCCAGTCGTGTAGTGGAAGCCACTCGTGTCGTGTACTAGAAGATTGTGAATTTCTTATTATTTAAAAAACATATAATTCCAACGATTTATGACTAAGGTATTTATACTAATTACGAAGTTTGCTAATTAATTGTGTACTAATTTATGGCCGCGCACTGTTCATAGATCAAATAAAAATAAAACAAATATTGGATGGTAGTTGAGTTAGTTGATGATGAAAGTATAAAATATTGGTGTGCTGGGGTATAGAGGTTTGATATAGGGGGAACCGCTGTAGAGCGTGGAGATATAGGGGGAAAGAGAACGCTGACGTGGCACGTGAGTGGGATATAGGAGAAGAAATTTAGGAGGAACCGCTGAATACAGTCTTACTGAATCCGACAAGTACAATGCGGACTAGGCGCCTTGCCAAATGCCAAATAGACCACTGGTTCAGATCGCACCGGCATGGCAAACATTGTACAGTGCCATGCGACTCGGATAAACATTGTTCAGGAAACTAGCCTCCACACCGCATCCTATTCATCTACACTACCTACGACGCGGAGCCATTCATCTAGCTAGCTAGACAGAAGAGCATCTACAGTATTACCGACGACGCGGTTACCCAACCAACGAATTGAAAGGCCTCTCGGAAAGCTGTTAATTTGCACCGTCTCAAACCACTTAATAACCCGATGGTAGGTCATGCAGGTCCAATCAAGGATCGATGATGCTCGGATAGGCCACGAACCTAGTCACTGCCCACGATCTTTTTAGGTTAAATGTTCCGGTGATCCATCCGCCGACTGGATCAGCGCCCAGTGTGCTTCTCTCTCTCTCTCTGTCTTTTTGCCTGAACAAACGCCTCCAATGTGTCTCGATCGATCGGTGCGTGCCTTTTCCGTCGTGTGAGAGCTATCTTCTCAAGATTCACTTTGTGCTATGCGGCCGGCATTCACAAGTCGAGCTTGGAGCCGAGGATCGCGTCCCATTTGACCGCCCCTTGGATTGTAAAGAGTAGAAAGGAGAGGTCGGACGGACGAGTAGTTGCGCTTAAATATGTGTGAAATGGCGCGTGTTTCAGGCGGAAAGATAAAGAGTTGTGGTGCTTGCAATTGCGCGCAGCGCGAGAGATGCATAGCGTTCTGCAGTAGTGCGCGCTCTCGATCGAAGCAGTCGAGAAAAAAGCACCTCATCTTTATGGTTTGTTGGGCGTCAAGCTAGCTCTGCATATATGTAGATGTAGCGATGGCGGCGGGTTAGCTAAGTCGTGGGTAAAACGCTTATCCGTCCGTGAGTATATCTGTGATTCTAAATTTTATCTGTCCACAATCATATCCAAAGGTAAACTTTTGTATAGACATCGGATACACCCATCAGATATATCAAAAGAAATCAAATAATAACCACATTTATATATTACTTAATGAATATGTGATTTGTCTAAAACAAATTATATTTTACGACAGATGAAGTATAACTAATAGACTCATAATTAAATGGTACACAAATATATCGATCTAATTTATTTCACTACCGGAATCGGGTGCCGAGTGTCGCACTCGGCAAAGACGAATCGGCGAACAGTATATCAGCAAAGGCTTCTTTGTTGAGTACTTTTTCTCGGGCACTCGACATAGACTAAACACCATGTTTGAGTTTGACCGCCAAAATAGCAATTCTATTGATACATAAAATTATTCCAATACTACACCTCATGAATTTGAGATGGGCTTATATTTAAGCTTTAAAAAGTGGTGTAATGTCAAATTACAAGCTAAATAGACTATTTTATTAAGTAAATTACAATTCCTCTAAAGTCCAAAATGAATAGATCCAAACGGCCCCTAAGTGAAAAAATATCGTAGGATATATGCACGTGTATACTAATTTGTATATAGCGTAGATAATAAATTAATAAAAAGGACTTGCACTATATAATTGTATATTAATTAACTCCAACAGATATCAAAATAATTTGCTTCTATGATGATCAGCCGAATTAAAAACAACTATCTGGTGAAGCATTAAATTAGTCGTACACATAGCAACTATCCGGTGACATCTTTGGACTGAAATTCATCGATTTTATTATTAGCGATGAATTTTATGCTTTAAAAATATAATATTTTTTATTTGAATATATAAATTTGTTTTGACCAAAGATCATATATTAAATTTGTATGTATATAAACAAACAGTATGAGAGGGTTAGGGGAGCCCGCTATAGATGGCCAAACGGGTTGGTCCGGCCCGGCCCGGCACGGCCCACCAGTGCCTGGCTAGCGAATCGTGCCGTGTCGGACGAGCCCATGTGCCGCTATATATGTAGCTATGGGGGCTTGAACACGTAACCACATGTACGAGAGACTTAAACACACCCACCTAGCCAATATTGTTGAAGTTTTATTATGTTATAAGTTGAATTCTTATACTTAATATATGTAAACCAGGGCCGGTCCTGAGATTTCAGGGACCCGGGGCGAAACCAAAAATTGGGGCCTTTAAAGCTTTATCTATAATTTTTTTACTTTCTTCTAAGTTCATCGGCAAATTTTTTATATGATAAAAAACTCAAATATATCAAAATAAATTCAAATATGTTTACATATTACCTCAAAAATTTCTTCTAACATTTCTTGATGTGAAGTCGTTGATAATAGTGTTACTATCAACCTTGTCCAATAATTTCTTCTCAATACATAAAGTGGCTAATCCGTTGAGCCGTTCTTGAGACATTATTGACCTTAAATAGTTCTTCAACAATTTCAACTTTAAAAAGCTTCTCTCAGCTGATGCAACAGTTACAAGCACAGTAAATAATATCTGGTAAGCGATTGAAATATTTGGATACGAATCCATTTGCTGAACATACTCAAAGATCTTTATAGAAGACATTGGACTTTTAGGTAAACTTAGCTTCAAGCAGTTGAAGCCGTGACCTGTGTTGTGATTTCGTGAATAGGCAGCACAGCAGGCCTAGGGACCGGCAAGAAGATGGCAGGACTGCAATGTGAGGTGATCAGATGGCAAGGGCGGCAAGCGCAGGGCACAATCGTGCAAGGGGAAGGCTTTCGCGTGCGTTTGCGGCGGCCGACGGTGATTAAGTATTCCAATTACCGTGGTGTCCAGGCAGTTGAATTGACATGGGCCTAATTGGATTAGTTTTATCTGGACCTGGCCATAATACGTATATACATTGTATGTATACCTAGGGTGGGGCCCCTGGAATTTTGGGGCCCGGTGCGGCCGCTCCGGTTGCCCGCCCTCAGGACCGGCCCTGATGTAAACTATTAATTTTAAAATAAAAAAATATATAATTATGTCGTGTCCGTACCAGAACTACGGATCGAGATGGCGGCTTAGGTGCCGTGCCGTGCTAGACACTGACACTATAGTAGTCGGACCAGATTATGTCTGAACTGGCCTATCATGTTAGTGCCAATTGGCCATCTATACTGCCCGCCCCACTGGCTCCGCCCAAGCTGACAGTCCATCTCTGTGCTCATTGTTGAAAAAAATGGTAGTAACCTAGAACGAGTGCTAAGACCTTTCGGGCCATATTGTAAGCTGATCCGCTACACGTGTTTTGGCTCCACAACCTGATGCAGAGATCCAACCTGCAGTAGTAGCGGCAGCAACAGCCGAATAGGACAGTCGACCATGCTGAAACTGAAAGGGGATATATATGCAGCTCGCCTGCCGGCTCTATAAAAAAATGATCACTGGTGGATCAGGGATCTCTAAGCTTGGCAGCAGCGAAACTCCATGAAAGTCCTGTTCTGTAGAATAGCAAGTACCAAGCCTAATAATTCAGTGCGAGCGAGAACAAGTGTGCCGTTCGCATCAATCGCATTCAGAAAAAACAAAAGAAGAGATAATGACGCTAAAACTATCCAGAACAACCCAGCAGGATATGCACGCAGCTATGGTTTACCTACGTGCGCTGATGGAGCTGGCCACCATGCATGCTTGAAGAAGAAAAAAAGTCACGGGCTCTTTCCGGCACAAGATGCTCTATGGACTCGTGCCGCGTAAGATCCTGATCATTCAGCAAAAAAGCAGGCCCGGAGGAGTAGATCGAGTGGTTTCGTCAGAACCCCATTTCAATCTCCACTCGCACGCACGATAACGTCTGTCATGACGACGCCTCAAGTTTCTGGCTCCAGCTGACTTAGCTTGCACGCATGGATAGCCCGGCCCGTCAATGCTAGCTAGATCACAGTTCCCTCGCATGGATAGAGGGGATGGAAATAACACACTCACTTATACGTTTGTTTATTATGTATGTTCCCAGTCACATTTCACAGGGCCTGTTGGAAAATAAGGTATTTTCAAGAATATTGTATTCCCAATATAGCTAGATCATGAGTTCATAACAGATGTGATACGCACCATTCTAGTACCAGTGATTAACATGCTATTCTCATAAATCAACATGCGTCTAAACAATCTCATAAATCAACATACATCTAAACAGTAGGTAGTACACTAGAAGCAATACAATAATTAAACTATAACATAATGGGCTTTTTATATGCTGGGCTTAAACGTTAAAGCCCGCTAGCTAGAGAACATATGCAATGGAGCCTTGGTATTTATTAGAATTCTGCTTATGGGATTAGGGAAACTAGCCCATAAATTTTAACGGGCATGTGCAGTGCCAATTGCATCCACGGACCAAACACTCTAGTGTGTTTACACATCATCCGCAAGCGGCTCTTCTGTGTGCACCTAGGTTGAATCCAAGTTGAATTCAACTTCCATGTTTGATTTGGTTTGGTTTTTCATGACATATTTTGATTCTATTCCAAGATAGACCTTACACCCTATAAATATAAAGGATCATGGTTGACCAAGGGATCATATCCATCAAATCAAATAACACTTTCGTTTTTTTCCCTTTTACCCTTTTCTCTTTCCCCTAATAACTTCTAACCCCAACATGTTGCTAGCAGATATATTCTTCTTCTGTACTAGAGCCGTCAAAAAATGTGTTGATATTAGTTAGAGCCACACATCAGTAAGGACTAGCATGCCCAAGGTTGCGCGCACGCTAACACGCAACACAGAAGGGTTCCAATAGCCAGGTCGATGAGCAAGTCGGTCGTGTGATATAAACGTATGTTCTTGACCTGAATAGTTCAAAAACACCTCGAATGACCACAACATGGTTGTTCTAAGATCCACAAGGCCACCTAGAAAACGAATTAATATAGTCGGGTACCTAGGAACAAAATACCCAAAGTAAAGCCTATAAACCTTCTAGCCAATCAAAACCTTATGTCGAGCAAACCCTCGAGGCGGGGTGATCGACAAGGTCCCCGCCGAGCACGTCCACAAGGGAGGGTGACCACCTTGGTCCTACTTAGTAAACCCGCGAGACGGAGCGACCGGTCAGGTCCCTGTCGAGCAAACCCGCTGTTAGGGACTTGTTCTCAAATACTATGAGTTAAGAACAAGGTACCACAAAATGTTAAAGGTGAATGTCCTTTGTCCTTCGAATCATTATTTCCCTTAGGATATAATGATCTTCAGACGAAGGTCATGAAGGACGAACCTTCATCATCACAGTGTATATTAATGAAAGAAGAAGCATATGAAGTATAAAAGATAACATGAATAACCATATAACATTATTAATATATATATATATTCTTTTTATTGTCATGGATAAACAAAAGCAATAATGAACTACATTTGTAGCTTTGGCTTGACAGAAGATAAAAGTCCAAGCGTGACGCACGGGCGAGTACAATTCAGCGTGAACAGTACGGGGGTACTGTTCACCTATTTATAGGCACGGGACGCAGCCCGAACAGAATTACATTTATGCCCCTGATGACTAGCTACAATTATGACACAAATCATTATGGGCTGAACGGTCTTTTCCTCTTTAAGTCGGTGCAACCCTTCGTCTCAAGGCATGTCGCTATGCCGAAACTCCCTGGATCATAGCTTCGGCGTGTACCTTCGTGCTGTGTTTGATTATACTCTGATCTTTCGAAGGTGCTTCTTCTTAAAGGACCTTCGGCGACGAAGCAGGCCCCCAACAGTAGCCCCTTCGTGGTACTAGATCGTTTTTCGTGACGAGCTTGATCCGTGAAAAATCTTCAAGGCTTCGGAATGCCGAAGGTCCGAAAAACACCTTCCTTGAGTTCATTGCCGAGAAACGATTAAAGTACTCCAGGCTCGAGGTGGCCCACCACACAGCGGGTAGTGGTCCACCGTTCAGCGAGTGCGGGCGACTGTTCGGCGGGTGCGGGCGACTTGGCGATTCACCTTCCCACCTGCATCACTATATAAACAGACGGGTAGGTGTGAAGTTACCACAACATTCATTGTCATTGCTTGTGCTGTTGAAAAATTTAACCATAGCCGAAGCTTTTTCACCGCATTCTCGAGCGAACCGTCACTTTGAATTAGCTTCGTCAAAAGATGGAGCTTCGTAAAAAACTACAAAAATCATCAGCTTCGTAAAAACTGCAAGTGATTCATAATCAAATGGCCAGAGTGCGCTCTACCGCAAGGGTGACCCGTGACAGAGAGGAGGCCGAAGCCATCGACACTGCCCCGATCTCCGAAGTCATGAGGCAATCGGGCTTAGTTGTGACAGAGGGAGCCATTGAAAAAGGTGCACCTGCTGCCGAAGCTGAACAAGATGTTGATGAAGAAATCGGTGATGAAGAAGAAGAGGATTATAGCATTCTGATCTCGTCAAAACCCGGCCACTTGGATTTTGAAAAATCTATTGTGTCTAAAGCTGATATGCCCATTATGATAAAACTGGGCTACTTCAGAGAAGCTGAGAAGAAGCTTATTCGCTTTGCCGGGGAAGAAACCACCCCAACACCAAAGGATGACGAAGTAGTAGTTTTTAAAAGCTTTTTCAGAGCGGGATTACGGTTCTCGCTGAACGAGATGATTGGAGAAGTTTTGGATAATTATGAAATCTATCTTCATCAGCTGACCCCTAACGTTATCGTTAAGCTCAACATCTTTATCTGGGCCCTTCGAAGCCAAGGAATGGACCCAAATGCTGAAGCTTTTTGCCGAGTGCATGAGTTACATTACCAAACAAAGGCCAGAGAAGACGGTCTGTATGAAAATTTTGGGTGCTATAACATCGCGTATCACAAGGATATGAAGGCTCTGGTCCTTAGCTATCGGACCAAATGGCCAACTGGCTGGAAAAGTGAGTGGTTTTATATCAAGGCTGACGAGAAGAAGAGGGAGAAGCTGAAGACACTGGTCATGAGCTCACTGAGCTTAAGCTTCGGAATGACCAGACCCTTGTGCAACATGAAGCCAGGGTTACCATGCCAGCTAGCCATAGCAGAATTCAGAGTGGTGGCTGAACATATCAGCACCAGGGATCTAGTGCAAGAATACTTGGTGAACAGGGTGTCTCTAACATTGAGTGAATGGAGTATGCCGAAGCTGAAGGGATCAAAGAAGAAGGGTGAACTTGTTCGATTGCCCTATCGCATCAAGTTTGAGAAACAATTTAAAGAGCCCTGCCAAGAATGGCTAGAGATGATTGAGACTATGTACAACGAAATTTTAGGCAATTATACCAAAAAAGAAGATCAACTGATGACTGCTGCCTTCGGCATCCGACCAAAACGAAGGTTGAATCGGGTAATGGATGCTTTAAACTTTGAATACCTTGACTATGAACGACTAAACAAGGGTGCCGAAGGACCAAAGAGAAAAAGGATTATTAGTGTTATGAGCAGACAGGCTGCTAGGATGGTGAAAGAGGACGAAAAAGCTTTGAAAAAGAGAAAATCCAGTCCTGAGCCGAAGATGGCGACCTCGAAGAAGAGAAAAACTGCAACTCTAGAGCCAAAGATGGCTGAGATAGAAGAGGAAGCTCCTTCAACGCCTTCTGCTACCGAAGTAGAAGAAATTTTAAAGGCAATGACCGAATCCTTACCTATCAAGCTGCTAAGTCCTCTGGGGCCGCATCTTACGAAGCTTTTACAGAAGAAGGATGAGACTTCGGCAACGAAAACGGCGGTTGGACCAAAAAAGCGAAGAATTGTTACTGTCACGCAAGCCATCGAGGAAACACCACCGCCAGCCTCAGTATCAAAAATGACATCCGCTGCCGAAGCTACCAATCTGGAGAGTACATTATCTGATATCGATAAAGTGCTCTTGGATTTGGCTGCGAAGGAGGCTGTCGCGGCTACAGAGGGAGTCCTGGCTGCAAAAGAGACTGATGTAGTTATAGAAGAAGCCATGGCCGTAGTACCTGGAAAAGGAAAAGAGATTGCCGAAGATACTTCAGAAGATCAAGGCTTCTGCTTTCAAAATTTAATTGGTCAAGAATTATCCAAGGCTGAAAAGGAGCTACATGAGTATGCTATATCCTATGGCTACCAGCCAGGAGCCATGCTCTTCGGTGTAATTGACGAAGAAGCCTTAGGATGCATTCGAGATCGAACTAGGGCAAAGATTATCAGCACTCTGTCGAAAAGTGTTGGTTTTTCGAAGCTTGAAGCTGACATCAGCAGCTACCGACGACAGCATATCATCGGTAGCTTATTCTATTCTAATTTTAAGCTAAAGTTTTTTCCTCAACTTTTTATTGTTTTTTATGAAGCAAAGATTTCTGATGATGGTTATTTTGTACAGAGTATGTTATTAAGTAAGGCGCTGAGAATGCAGCAAGATATTGAAGATAAAAAGAATGAGATTATAATTGAGGGCTTGGAGAAGAAAATCAAAGATTAAGAAGCCTCTCTAGAGAAGAAAGACTTTCTCCTTTAGACAATGGAGGGTTCATTAGCGGAAGCCCAAGCCGAAGTTGCTAAATTAAATGATGAACTCCTCCAAAAATCAGAAAGCTTTGAGCGAGAAAAGAAGAATTTTGATGCAAAGCTTGAAGTCAAAATTGGAAAAAGTTCGAATCTGCAAAAAATGAAAGGGAAATGTGCCCTTGGGCCATTTCTAGTATAGTTTTGGTGATTAAGTGCCCAACACGTATTGAGTGAGTAATCCTGTGCCAAATGATTGATGAAGTGCAAATCAACAAGAAGGTATGATTCTAGACTTGGTACATTGGTTTTTGTATACTAATATATTTGTCTAAGTGCTGGAATCAGAGAAAAGAGAAGAAGAAAAGATCTTGGCTGGAACAGCCAAGACTCAGCGCAGTCTGGCACAACGGACAGTGTCCGGTGCGCCAGGCCAACCTCCGGTGAATAGGCCACTCTCGGGAACTGACGGCGGTGTACGACTATAATTCACCGGACTGTCCGGTGAGCCGTCTGCGGCGAAGTCGTCGCTCTTAGGAATCGTTCAACGGCGTACGGCTAAAATTCACCGGACAATCCGGTGAGCTAACGAACGACTGCGCCAACGGTCGGCTGCGCAATCCGCGCGGGCGCGCCAATGGTCGGTAGGGGGCACCGGACTGTTCGGTGTGCACCGGACAGTGTCCGGTACGCCAACTGCCGCAAATCTGCAACGGTCGATTGTTCTATTTTTGGAAGGAGATCTGCACCAGACTATGAACAGTACCTGTCCGGTGGTGCACCGGACTGTCCGGTGCGCCACTCGACAGAAGGCAAGAATTGTCTTCCCAGATTGCTTCCAACGGCTCCTAGCTGCCTTGGGGCTATAAAAGGGACCCCTAGGCGCATGGAGGAGAACAACAAGCATTCTTTGATCATCTCTAAGCACCAAGACTCCATTCTCGCGCATTCGATTCTTTGTGATAAGTGACTTGAGCTCTAGTTGAGTAGTGAACTCCCCGCATCGTGTTGTGAGCTCAAGTTGTGGTTTGTGTGCGTGATTGTGCTCGTTCTTTGAGTCTTGTGTGTGTTGCTCTTCCCTCCCTTACTTCCGTGCTTCTTTGTGATCATCATTTGTAAGGGCGAGAGGCTCCAAGTTGTGGAGATTCCTCACGAACGAGAAATAGTGAAAGAAAGGAAAACATCGTGGTATTCAAGTTGATCATTGGATCACTTGAAAGGGGTTGAGTGCAACCCTCGTCCATTGGGATGCCACAACGTGGAGTAGGCAAGTGTGATACTTGGCCGAACCACGGGATAAATTTTCATGTCTCTTGTGCTTGTTTTCTTCGTGACCACTGTGTTTCACAAGAGCTCGATCCTTAGCCACTTGACTCTATTGAATTAACACTTAACCAAGTTTTTGTGGCTACAAGTGGTTGATTTTTACAGGATCACCTATTCACCCCCCCTCTAGGTGCTCTTAATTGGTATCAGAGCCGTTCTCTTCACGCAAGGGACTAATCACCCGAAGAGATGGATCCTAAGGGAAAGGGGATGGTGGTCAACGACAAGAACAAAGCAAAGGGAAAGCGCTCCTGCTTCAAATGTGGTAAGACAGGTCATTTTATTGCTCAATGTCCCGATAATACAAATGACCAGGAACAAGAAAGGAACGGGAAGAGGGAGAAAAAGAAGGCCTACAAGAAGGCGAAGGGCGAGGCACACCTTGGCAAAGAGTGGGACTCGGATTGTTCTTCATCCGACTCCGACGACGAAGGACTCGCCGCCTCGGCCTTCAACAAGTCGTCGCTCTTCCCCAACGAGCATCATACTTGCCTAATGGCAAGGAAAAAGATGGTAAACACTCGAGAAACTCCTAAGTACTCTATTTCTAGTGATGAGGACTCTAGTGATGATGAAGTAGATTACACTAGCTTGTTCAAAGGATTAGATAGAACTAAAGTAGAAAATTTTAATGAATTGATTGATGCCTTGAATGAAAAAGATAGACTGCTAGAAAGGCAAGAGGACATTTTGTATAAGGAACATGACAAATTTGTTAGTGTTCAAAAGTCTCTTGCCTTAGAGATTAAAAGGAATAAATTACTATCTTCTGAGTTGTCAATTTGCAATGAATCTACTTCTAGCTTGAAGACTTTGAATAATGATTTAAATGCTAAGCTAGAAATAGTTAATAAATCTAGTCCTTGTGTAGAGCATGTTGTGATTTGTAATAGGTGTAAGGACTTCAATGTTGACGCATGTGTTGAGCACCTTACTTCTATTACAAAACTTAATGATGAAGTAGCAAGTCTTAATGTCCAACTTAAGACTTGTAAAAATGACTTTGACAAATTAAAATTTGCTAGGGATGCCTACACCGTTGGTAGACATCCCTCAATTAAGGATGGGCTTGGTTTTCGAAGGGAAGCCAAGAACTTAACAAGCCAAAGGGTTCCCATTCCCAACAAAGAGAAAGGGAAGGCCTATATGGCTAGTAGTAGTCAAAAGAACCATGCTTTCATGTACCATGATAGAAAATATTCTAGAGATGTTCATTATAATAGGAGTTATAATGCTTTTGACTCACATGCCATGATTGCATCGAGTTCCAATTTTAATGGTAGGCCTAGGAGAAATATTGTGTCTCATGCTCCTAGGAAAGTTTGTAATAAACCTACCACTGTTTTTCATACTTGCAACACTACATTTGTTCTTTCATGCAAAAATAAAAAGGTGGTTGCTAAAAAGATGGGGGGCCAAATGCAAGGGAGGCAAGACTTGCATTTGGGTCCCTAAGGCTATTGTTACTAACCTTGTAGGACCCAACAAGAGTTGGGTACCTAAAACCCAAGCCTAATTTGCCTTGCAGGTTTATGCATCCGGGGGCTCAAGCTAGATTATCGACAGCGGATGCACAAACCACATGACGGGGGAGAAAAAGATGTTCACCTCCTACGTCAAGAACAAGGATTCCCAAGATTCAATCATCTTTGGAGACGGGAATCAAGGCAAGGTTAAAGGACTATGAAAGATAGCTATTTCATCCGAGCATTCCATATCTAATGTGTTCCTAGTTGAATCGCTCGGGTATAACTTGTTATCCGTTAGTCAACTGTGTAATATGGGTTACAATTGCTTATTTACCAATGTAGATGTGTCTGTCTTTAGAAGGAGTGATGGTTCATTAGCTTTTAAGGGTGTACTAGACGGCAAACTCTACATAGTGGATTTTTCGAAAGAGGAGGCCGGTCTAGATGCATGCTTAATTGCTAAGACTAGCATGGGCTGGTTGTGGCATCGCCGTCTAGCACATGTTGGGATGAAGAACCTTCACAAACTTCTAAAGGGAGAACATGTGTTAGGTCTAACAAATGTGTTTTTTGAAAAAGATAGACCTTGTGCAGCTTGTCAAGCAGGTAAACAGGTGGGAAGCGCTCATCACAACAAGAATGTGATGACTACATCAAGACCTTTGGAGCTACTGCATATGGACCTCTTCGGACCCGTCGCCTACCTTAGCATCGGAGGAAGTAAGTATGGTCTTGTTGTTGTTGATGATTTTCCCGCTTCACTTGGGTATTCTTTTTGCAGGATAAATCAAAAACCCAAGGGACCCTCAAGCGCTTTCTAAGGCGAGCTAAAAACGAATTTGAGCTCAAGGTGAAAAATATTAGAAGCGACAACAGGTCCGAGTTCAAGAACCTTCAAGTGGAGGAGTTTCTTGAGGAGGAAGGAATCAAGCACGAGTTCTCCGCTCCCTACACACCACAGCAAAACGGTGTGGTAGAGATGAAGAATAGCACGCTTATAGACATGGCGAGGACGATGCTTGGAGAATTCAAGACGCCCGAGCGGTTTTGGTCGGAAGCTATGAACACAGCCTGCCACGCCATAAACCGGGTCTACCTTCATCGCCTCCTCAAGAAGACGTCATATGAACTTCTAACCGGTAACAAACCCAACGTGTCTTATTTTCGTGTATTTGGGAGTAAATGTTATATTCTAGTGAAGAAAGGTAGGAATTCAAAATTTGCTCCCAAAGCTGTAGAAGGGTTTTTACTAGGTTATGACTCAAATACAAAGGCGTATAGAGTCTTCAACAAATCATCGGGTTTTGTTGAAGTCTCTAGCGACGTTGTATTTGATGAAACTAATGGCTCTCCAAGAGAGCAAGTTGATCTTGATGATGTAGATGAAGATGATGTTCCAACGGACGCGATTCACACCACGGCGATTGGAGATGTGCGACCACAGGAACACCAGGAGCAAGATCAACCTTCTTCCTCAATGATGGTGCATTCCCCATCTCAAGATGATGAACAGGTCCCTCAAGAAGAGGCGTGTGATTAATGGGGAGCACAAGACGTCCAAGATGGGGAAGAAGAAGCACCACGGGCCCCTCCAACTCAAGTTCGAGCAACGATTCAAAGGAATCATCCCGTCGACCAGATTTTGGGTGACATAAGCAAGGGAGTAACCACTCGCTCTAGATTAGCTAATTTTTGTGAGCATTACTCTTTTGTCTCTTCTATTGAGCCTTTCAGGGTAGAAGAGGCCTTGCTAGATCCGGACTGGGTGTTGGCCATGCAGGAAGAGCTCAACAACTTCAAGCGAAATGAAGTTTGGACACTGGTGCCACATCCCAAGCAAAACGTTGTGGGAACCAAGTGGATGTTCCGCAACAAACAGGACGAGCACGGGGTGGTGACAAGGAACAAGGCTCGACTTATGGCAAAAGGTTATGCCCAAGTCGCAGGTTTGGACTTTGAGGAGACTTTTGCTCCTGTGGCTAGGCTAGACTCGATTCACATTTTGTTAGCCTATGCAGCTCACCATTCTTTCAGGTTGTTCCAAATGGACGTGAAGAGTGCTTTCCTCAACGGGCCAATCAAGGAGGAGGTGTACGTGGAGCAACTCCCTGGCTTTGAGGATGAACGGTACCCCGACCACGTGTGTAAGCTCTCTAAGACGCTCTATGGACTTAAGCAAGCCCCAAGAGCATGGTATGAATGCCTTAGAGACTTTCTAATTGCTAATGCTTTTCAAGGTTGGGAAAGCCGATCCAACTCTTTTCACTAAGACTTGTGATGGTGACCTATTTGTATGCTTTATGTCGATGACATAATATTTGGTTCTACTAACCAAAAGTCTTGTGAAGAGTTTAGCAGGGTGATGACACAGAAATTCAAGATGTCAATGATGGGAGAGTTGAACTACTTCCTTGGATTCCAAGTGAAGTAACTCAAGGATGGCACCTTCATCTCTCAAACAAAGTACACGCAAGACTTGCTCAAGCGGTTCGGGATGAAGGACACCAAGCCCGCAAAGACACCAATGGGAACCGACGGACATGTCGACCTCAACAAAGGAGGTAAGTCCGTTGATCAAAAGGCATACCGGTCTATGATAGGGTCTTTACTTTATTTATGTGCTAGTAGACCGGATATTATGCTTAGCGTATGCATGTGTGCTAGATTTCAATCCGACCCAAGGGAGTGTCACCTTGTGGCCGTTAAGCGAATTCTTAGATATTTAGTTGCTACGCCTTACTTCGGGATCTGGTATCCAAAGGGGTCTACCTTTGACTTAATTGGATACTCAGACTCCGACTATTCTGGATGTAAGGTTGATAGGAAGAGTAGATCAGGGACGTGCCAATTCCTAGGAAGGTCCCTGGTGTCTTGGAGTTCTAAGAAACAAACTTCCGTTGCCCTATCCACCGCTGAGGCCGAGTATGTTGCCACAGGACAGTGTTGCGTACAACTACTTTGGATGAGGCAAACCCTCCGGGACTTTGGCTACAATCTGAGCAAAGTCCCACTCCTATGTGACAATGAGAGTCCAATCCGCATGGCGGACAATCCTGTTGAACACAGCCGCACAAAGCACATAGACATCCGGCATCACTTTTTGAGAGACCACCAGCAAAAGGGAGATATCGAAGTGTTTTATGTTAGCACCGAGAACCAGCTAGCCGATATCTTTACCAAGCCTTTAGATGAGAAGATCTTTTGCAGGTTGCGTAGTGAGCTAAATGTCTTAGATTCACGTAACTTGGATTGATCTAGAGCATAAGTGTGTTTTATGCCTTTGATCATGTTCCTTTATGCATATTATTGCTTATTTATGGTGCTCAAGTTGTGCAAGGGATCCCTAGACCTCACAAGTCCATGTGTGAATGATGCACGTATTTAGGGGGAGAAATACTACAACTTGACCTTTTGAGACTAACCGTGTGCTTGAGTTTTCTTAATTTAGTCTCAAAGGTGGATTGAAAGGGAAAAGGTGAACTTGGACCATGCAAGACTTCCACTGCACTCCGATGAGAGGGTAATTTACTCCAAGTTCATCTCCATGCTCTTATTGCCTTTTTACTCTTAATTGACTGTTTTGGTAAGGCAATGGGGTTTAAGGGCCAACAATGATCCTGTTTTGGTGCTTAATGCCAAAGGGGGAGAAATTAAGGCCAAAGCAAATGGATCAGCTACCACTTGAGAATTTTGAAAATAGTAGAGTTAGAACTTCTGTTTTGGCAAAATACTCTTATGTGCAAAATTTGGCCTCTTATGGGGAGAATGTAGGACTATGGGAAAAAGGGGGAGTTTTTGGCTCTTGATCAATTTTTCTCATGGAATACCTCTCTTTATGCCTAAACAAGTGTGTTTGACTTAGAGATAGGAAATTGAGTTTGATTTCAAAAACAAACCAAGTGGTGGCAAAGAATGATCCAAATATGCCAAATTTGAATAAAAAACAATTCTTGTTCTCAATTGCTTTGATATTGCACTTCTTTTAGTTGCTTCTTGATGTGTTGGCATAAATCACCAAAAAGGGGGAGATTGAAAGGGAAATGTGCCCTTGGGCCATTTCTAGTATAGTTTTGGTGATTAAGTGCCCAACACGTATTGAGTGAGTAATCTTGTGCCAAATGATTGATGAAGTGCAAATCAATAAGAAGGTATGATTGATGAAGTCCGGTGCGCCAGGCCAGCCTCTGGTGAAGAGGCCACTCTCGGGAACTGACGGCGGTGTACGACTATAATTCACCGGACTGTCCGGTGGTGCACCGAACTGTTCGGTGAGCCGTCTGCGGCGAAGTCATCGCTCTCGGGAATCGTTCAACGGCGTATGGCTAAAATTCACCGGAGGGTCCAGTGAGGCACCGGACTGTCCGGTGAGCCAACGGTCGACTGCGCCAACGGTCGGCCGCGCAATCCGCGCGTGACGCGTGGGCACGCCAACGGTCGGCAGGGGGCACCGGACTGTCTGGTGTGCACCGGACAGTGTCCGGTGCGCCAATTGCCGCAAATCTGCAACGGTCGACTGTTCTATTTTTGGAAGGAGATCTGCACCAGACTATGAACAGTACCTATCCGGTGGTGCACCGGACTGTCCGGTGCGCCACTCGACAGAAGGCAAGAATTGTCTTCCCAGACTGCTTCCAACGGCTCCTAGCTGCCTTGGGGCTATAAAAGGGACCCCTAGGCGCATGGAGGAGAACAACAAGCATTCTTTGATCATCTCTAAGCACCAAGAATCCATTCTCGCGCATTCGATTCTTTGTGATAAGTGACTTGAGCTCTAGTTGAGTAGTGAACTCCCCGCATCGTGTCGTGAGCTCAAGTTGTGGTTTGTGTGCGTGATTGTGCTTGTTCTTTGAGTCTTGTGTGTGTTGCTCTTCCCTCCCTTACTTCCATGCTTCTTTGTGATCATCATTTGTAAGGGCGAGAGGCTCCAAGTTGTGGAGATTCCTCGCGAACGGGAAATAGTGAAAGAAAGGAAAACACCGTGGTATTCAAGTTGATCATTGGATCACTTGAAAGGGGTTGAGTGCAACCCTCGTCCATTGGGACGCCACAACGTGGAGTAGGCAAGTGTGATACTTGGCCGAACCATGGGATAAATCTCCGTGTCTCTTGTGCTTGTTTTCTTCATGACCACTGTGTGTCACAAGAGCTCGATCCTTAGCCACTTGACTCTATTGAACTAACACTTAACCAAGTTTTTGTGGCTACAAGTGGTTGATTTTTACAGGATCACCTATTCACCCCCCCCTCTAGGTGCTCTCAAAAAATCATTAAAAGAGCTTCAGGACAGATGCTTGAACTTCGGCATCCGGTGCGTGCAACGGCTGAAACAGGTCTTCAACTCAGTGGGAGCTAGCTCTGACAAATTTGAACCTTCGACTGAAGACCTGCCAAACACCTTCGAACATATTGAGAGCGAAGTTGAGGCGCTTGACGAAGTAATAGCTGGGCACGGCGACTTCTGTGGCTTGCTGGCTTCTCGCGGCTGTTGGGGCGAAGGCGAAGACGCAACCCTTCGCTCCAGCCTTCGTCAATCTCACTGCACCAACGGAGGCAATATGACCGGCAGGGTCCACCCTTCGTCCTCTACACTACGAGACGAAGGCCTACGACGATGTCGCCCCATCCCACGTCCTCACCCGACTGAGGCCCACGTGGGATTCAGCCCATTGTAACAGGCCCCGCACGGCGTCGTGTGTTACAGACTCGATTTGTAATGGCTTTTCTGTAATGACAGTCTGTAACCCTCCTTTATGCGAATATTCCAGGGATAGTCCAGGTGCCTGAGGGTACATGCGTCCTTACATCGAGACGTTGGGCACTCAGGCACCTATAAATACCCCCGTACAGTACCCTTGAGAGGGTGGATTAATAGAGCAATTGCTGTCTCGAGTTAAACCGTGTTCACATCTTTCTCACTCCCCCGTTGGATCGACTTGCACGGGAGCGCAAGTCCCAACATTGGCGCCCACCGTTCATGCTACGAGCAAACCACCCGCGATGGCACCCAAAAGAGCTAATTCGAAGGCAACCCCATCCGTCGACGAAGCAACGAAGGCAGCACTGCTAGCTAAGAAGAAGGGCAAGGCCCTCGTCCACAACACCCACCAAGGAGCTGGCGAAGACGAAGCACATAGTAAGAAACAGCGCAACGATCAACACACTCCAGAAGGTACCCTCCGCACCTGCAGCTCCGAAGGGCAGCCACAAGTGCCACCCCCAGGCTTCGCTCCACCAGAGGGCAAGGACGCAGCAGAGGACGACGAGGTCCTCGGTGTCTCCGCAGAAGAACAGCTACAGCTACGGGCCCTGCGCCTCAAAAACCGCAACCTCCAGAAGCAGAAGGAAATCCTCGAGGCCAAGCGCCAACGTGTCTCTACGCAGGCCAAGGTGCGCCAAATGATACGAGATGAGGAGCAGAGGGCTCAAGAGCTTGAACAGGAGATTGCGCTCATGCAGCGCGAAGGCCAACATGATATGCAGCACGGCCCGCCCCTCCAGCAGCGCGCGCCAGTCAGAGACCTATTCGTTCCTCAGCGTGGACCCTTCATCCCGCACGCCGCAGCTTTCCAAGGCATCAACTACCTTGATAAGCGGAGCCCCCTGGCGCCGCAACTGCAGGTATCACCATGGCCCGCCAACTTCAGGGCAGGGACCTACCCCAAGTACAACGGCAGCACCGACCCAGCACAGTACATCATGAGCTATCAAGTCGCTGTCGCATCATCCGGAGGGGACGACGCCACGATGGCTAAGTCCTTCATCATCGCCCTCGAGGGTCCGGCCCTAACCTGGTACACCAGGTTGCCCCCATTGTCCATCGACTTCTGGAGAAGTCTCCAGGACAAATTTCTGCTCAACTTCCAGGGGTACCGCCTAGACACCAAAGCCTTGGCCGAACTGTCACTCTGCAAGCAGCTGGAGAAAGAAACCCTACAGGAGTACTACCGCAAGTTCCTGACTTTCATGTCACAACTGCCTTCAGTCGATGACCAAATTGCCATTCACTACACCATCAGTGGCCCTCGGGCTGGTGTCCTTTACAGTCACTACATCAGGGACCCACCCAAGAACCTCCAAGAGCTCTATCAGCTGTTTGAAAAATACGCCAGATCGGAAGAGCTCCACCAGCGCAAGGTCGAGTCCCAGAGGAAACCCAAGGACCCTCCGCAGTCCAGCCGCACATGGACAAGACCTTCGCAGTCAGACTCCGGTCGGGACAACCGCGGTCAACAGCAGGTCCATAACATTGCCAACCAGCACCCCGTAGGTGAGGCCCCTCACCGTCAAGATTATCCCCCCCAGGGCCGCGGCAATGGCACCCGTGGTCGGGGCCGAGGACCGGCGCAGCAGCCATACAGATTTTACTGCCTGTTCCACGGCGAAGACTGCGCGCACCCAACGAGGGACTGCCCAGAAATGAAGGCCACCAGGGACAGAATGTCTCGGGCGCAACCAGCCGACAACCCATGGGTTGTCGCGCACACATATCAACACCACCTCCCACAACCATACAACCACGGCCCCGCCCAGCATCCACCAAACCACGCATACCAACACCATTAGGAGGTACAAGTCGTACCACCTCCACTTCCGCCTCCGCACCCGCATCAACCAAACATCCACCACCCAAACCACCCCCAAGCGCCAAAACTAGAAGACTTTGCCGATCAGCCGTATCGCGGAGTCATCCACATGATCACTAGGGGGTCCAGCGTCGACTTCGACACGAAGCGATAGAAGAGGGACCACTACCGAAGCATCAACCACGTCGCCGTCACCGACCCAGTCGTACAAACGAAGTGGTCCCACATGCCGCTGACCTTCAACGCCAGAGATGTTGACCTGCGCAGCGCACCCCACATCAATGCCATGGTAATCAACTGCAGCGTGGCAGGCTGGGACCTGCAAAAAGTTTTAGTTGATCACGGCAGCCAAGCGGACATCATTTTCCTCCACGCCTTCGACCGCATGGGCATCAGCCACAGTTTGCTTAAGCCTTCGGACAACCCCCTATATGGTTTCGGCGGCAAGGGCACCTTTCCTATGGGCAAAATCGAGCTACCATTGTCCTTCGGTGTAGCACCCAATGCACGAAGTGAGCAGATAACCTTCGACATCGTCGACATGGTATACCCGTACAACGCTATAATGGGCCGGGGCTCCATCAACAAGTTTGAAGCGGCCATTCATGGACTTTACCTGTGCATGAAAATCCCGGGTCCGCAAGGCACGATCACAGTCTATGGCAATCAACAGACCGCGTGCAACATTGAAAGAGACTCCATTCCAGGGCAATGGAACATACACTGCCTTACGACGCAGCGCGAAGTCCCCGAGCCCACCCGCCCAACCGCCAACGAGCATGAAAAGGCACAGCTACAGAGCAACGATGGAACGAAGACAGTCCCCCTTGACCAGGCAATGCCCAAACAGACGGTCATCATAAGCGAAGACCTGACTTCGCACGACGAGGAGAGACTCATCTCCTGTCTTTCCAGAAATAAGGACGCCTTCGCCTGGTCTGCCCTCGACCTGGTCGGAGTTAGTCGCACTATCATCGAACACAGTCTGGGCATCGACCCTTCAGTGCGGCCAAAGAAGCAGAGGCTACGTAAAATGTCTGATGAGAAAATAGAAGCCGCCAAAGCCGAGGTACACCGCCTGCTTGAGGCCAAATTCATCGAACCAGTCGCCTACCCTACGTGGCTTGCTAACGTAGTCATGGTGCAAAAGAAGAGTGGCAAGTGGCGGATGTGCATCGATTTCACTAGCCTCAACAAGGCCTGCCCCAAGGATAATTTCCCACTGCCTCGGATCAACAAGATCGTCGATAGTGCGGCCGGATGCGAAGTCATGTCACTCCTTGACTGCTTCTCTGGCTATCACCAAATATATATGAAGGAGGAAGACAAGGCCAGTACCAGTTTCATCACGCCCTTCGGCACATATTGCTTCGTCAGAATGCCGGAGGGGCTAAAGAACGCTGGGTCCACCTTCTCTCGCCTCACCAAGACGGTGCTCGAGTGCCAAGTAGGCCGGAACATTTTCACATATGTGGACGACATCGTCGTCGCCAGCAAAAACAAAGAGGACCATCTGGCCGACCTCGCAGAAACATTCGCGAACATGCGGGACGCACGACTTCGCCTAAACCCCAAAAAGTGCGTCTTCGGAGTTCGCCAGGGGAAGATATATACTGGGCTACCTGGTGTCGCACCATGGGATCGAGGCCAACCCGACCAAGATCCAGGCCATTATCAACATGATGCCTCCGCAGTCAACCAGAGACGTCCAACGCCTGACAGGCAGATTGGCTGCCCTCAACAGATTTATCTCCAAGTCCGCAGAGCGAAGCCTACCTTTCCTCAAGACGCTACGCGGCGCAAAAGACTTCGCGTGGGGACCAGAGCAAGCGACAACCTTCATTTCACTCAAACAGCACCTATCAGCGTTGGCAACCCTTACAAGCCCTGACCCCTCACTGCCTCTGTTGCTCTACGTCGCGGCTTCGCCACATGTGGTCAGCGTAACTTTGGTCCAAGAGCAGGACAGAGAGGGCACAACTCGGCAGTGTCTAGTTTATTACATCTCCGAAGTCCTCACGACTTCCAAATGCAACATGACGGAGTTAGAAAAAATTGCATACGCAGTCGTCATGGCATCGTGCAAGTTGCGCCACTACTTCGAAGCGTTCAAGGTGCGGGTCACCACGGACAGGGGACTCGGCAAATTATTCAGGAATCTGGAAGCGTCCGTCCGTATCGCCAAATGGGCAGCTGAACTCTCTGAATACCACATCACCTTTGAGCCCAGGACAACAATCAAGTCGCAAGTCCTCGCAGACTTCATCGTCGACTGGACAGGACCGGCACGACAGCAACAAGAGCCCTCAGAAAAAGTATGGACCATCCACTGTGACGGCGCATGGTGCCACGTGGGGGCAGTCGTGGCTGCAATCATCACATCACCTACCGGCGTCAAGCACAGATACGCTGCACGCCTCAGCTTTGCTCTGGAATCCGATAGGTGCACAAATAACATAGCAGAATACAAAGCCATCATCCTGGGCCTTCGCAAGCTGAAAGCACTTGGCATGGCCACCTGCATAGTCAAGACAGACTCCAAAGTTGTTGCTAGCCAGATCGAAAAAGACTATTCAGTAAAAGACCCCGCACTTCTGCAGTATCTTTCAGCCGTCCGCAGTCTTGAGAAATAGTTCAAGGGTTTCACCCCGCAGCATGTGGACCGCTCTAGAAACAAAGAAGCCGACGCGTTGGCCAAAGCAGCAGCCAGAGGCGAAGCCCTGCCCTCCGACGTGTTCTACCACGTCATTGGCACTCCAGTCGTCCGCAACCCAGAGGGCCTGCAAATAACCACCAATGTCGAGGGCCATCGCATTGTCAATCTCATCATGGCTGAAGACTGGAGGGCCCCAATAACCTTGTTCTTGCAAGGATACTACCATCTAGGTGATGTCAACGAGGCCAAGTGCCTCAAACACAGAAGTCGGGACTTCACACTTATCGAGGGCCAGCTATAAAAGAAAGGGATCAGTCAACCCATGCTCAAATGTGTCACCGAGATCGAAGGCATTCAGATCTTGCGCGAAGTCCACAGCGGCACTTGCGGCTCTCACTCGGGGCCTAGGGCCCTCGCTGCCAAGGTGATCCGTCAAGGTTTCTACTGGCCCGCTATTATCTGCGCCGCAAACCGAGTCACGAGGTCGTGCGAAGCCTGCCAGAAGTTTTCTCCCTGCTCGGGAAACCCCTCGCAATTCACAAAGCTGATCGCCCACACATGGCCTCTTCAACGCTGGGGGCTAGACATTGTCGGGCCACTGCCCACGGCCCAAGGAAACCTCAAGTTCACCTTTGTTGCCGTTGAGTATTTTACCAAGTGGATCGAGGCAAGGGCAGTATCCACAATCACGTCGAAGACTGCACAGAAATTTTTCTGGCAAAACAATATCTGTCGATTCGGAGTCCCATCTGAGCTCACAGTTGACAATGGCAAACAGTTCGACAGCCAGGATTTCAGGGATTTTTGCTTCTCCATCGGCACAAAGTTAGCCTTCACCTCAGTATATCACCCACAATCTAACGGCGTTGTGGAGCGCGCCAACGGCAAGATTTTCACTGCCATTAAGAAAATGCTTCTCGACGAAAGAAGGGCAAATGGGCCGACCTGCTACCTGAAGCAGTCTGGGCGCTGAACACGACCGAATGCTGGACGACTGGGTTCACCCCCTTTCACCTGCTATACGGATCGGAGGCCATGACCCCACAGGAAATCAAACATGGGTCACCATGGACAAGCGCTTCAGCTGTCCCCGACGTAGACGAACCAACCTCCAAAGACCTCATCGACGGAGACCGTGTCTTCGCCCTGCAGGCTCTCAACAAATACCAAGCTCAAACGAAGGCTTGGCGCGACCATGCCGTCATCCCAAGAGAATTCGACGAAGGGGACCTCATACTCGTCCGAACAACTCAGACAGAGTCACGGGGCAAGCTGGAGCCAAAGTGGGAGGGTCCTTTCATCGTCAAGACGAAGGCGTCCCCAAACGCGTACAGGCTAACAACGCCATCCGGCGAGGACCTAGAGCATTCCTGGAATATCGATAATCTCCGCAAATTTTTTGTTTGAATCCTCAGGGCTAACACGCCCTTGTAATTCACCAAACAGTATCATTTTGGCCCGCACTCTTTTCCTCCCGGGGGGTGAGGTTTTTAATGAGGCAGAGCCATGTAATATACACGCAAAAATCCCCCGCAAAAACTAAGACACAATATGTCGAAAAAGACCGCATCGACGGTCTTCGACATTCGACCACACCGAAGTCACCGCGAGGGGCAGCGCTGGCCACCCTCGCGTGCGACACTCCGCGCAAAAGTCGCCTAAGGGTGCAGCCGGACTAGCACAATAAGTGCACAAAATCGAAGTCTTTTCCAAAAGACTCTCCGTGCAAAAGTCACCTAAGGGTGCAGCCGGACAAGCACAATAAGTGCGCAAAATCGAAGTCTTTTCCAAAAGACTCTCCATGCAAAAGTCGCCTAAGGGTGCAGCCGGACTAGCACAATAAGTGCGCAAAATCGAAGTCTTTTCCAAAAGACTCTCCGTGCAAAAGTCGCCTAAGGGTGCAGCCGGACTAGCACAATAAGTGCGCAAAATCGAAGTCTTTTCCAAAAGACTCTCCGTGCAAAAGTCGCCTAAGCGTGCAGCCGGAATAGCACAATAAGTGCACAAAATCGAAGTCTTTTCCAAAAGACTCTCCGCGCAAAAGTCGCCTAAGGGTGCAGCCGGACAAGCACAATAAGGGCGCAAAATCGAAGTCTTTTCCAAAAGACTCACCGTGCAGAAGTCGCCTACGGACGCGGCCGGATCAACGAAGGCGCGCAGCCTTATCATACAAATTATGGTCACACATACACAGCGAGGGCACCGCATATTACATTGGCTCAACCTTCGGGATGATACCCATCTCCCTGTAGTTGAACAACATTATCCTCAGTTCCTCACCCTCAAAAAGATTTCGCAGCTCTCCCTCACCCACACTCACCCCAATCGGCGAGGACAACAATTCTCGCTTACCAGTCCCGTCCACACGAAGACGCCCACTCTCCATCTCACCACGTTGGTGCCCACCACTTCGCGACAATCCACTCACCCTCCGTTTTGCCACCGCCCTTCGCCGCCTATACCCAGTACTCGCGCCCGGGGGCTCCTCGGAACCCTCCACTCGCGGCGAGGGCTCCGCTGCAGCCACATCCAATGCCGCGAAATAATCCATGTCCTCATCCGAAGACTCCTCCGACCATGCAATCGAACTCCCAGAATCATCAGACTCAAAACACTTAGACACAGAGTCAAACGAATCGTCATCAGCTGCCACGGTCGAAGCCACCACAAAAATAGCATTGTCAGTAGCGGTTGCGTGCGCAGGCCCAAACCCCAGAACCTGCGCAGCAACCGAGGTTCAGTATCACACAGACAAAATTTACAAACTCCTCAACACCTATTCAGCCACCTGCGAAGGCCCGGTTGCGGCTGTGGGGTCCTCGGCTGCCGGCTCGGCAGCCGGCTCGGCCACCACCTTTAGGGCGTCTTCGCCAGTCGACGCAGGGGCTGGTGCGGGGTCTTCGCCGGCCGCAGCGGAGGGCGGCAACGGATCGACCTCCGCGGCCTCGAGCAGCGCGCCGTCCAGACCAACAAGGTCCTCGACGTCTTCGTCACGAGCCATCTGCAGCAACAGCACACTCATTTAGTAAAGCCACACACATACCCACACATATAACCACACAAAAAATAGCCTTTACCTGCTCTATTGCCCGTTCGGACCGCTCCCTGACCGCCTCTCGGCCGTGCGGACTCCACATCCTATCAAAGAGTGCCCCCGCCGACTGCTTCACCATGGGGTCTTCGACCTTGAAGATTTCACATTCAAAGTTTTCGTCCGCTTGGTCGAAGACTTCGTAATGCCTGCACCCTTCACGGGACAAAGCATTCATGGCCCCCTCACAGGTGACGAGGGAGGCGAAGGACATGAAACCTGTCACAATGGTCGGGAGCACCAGCAGCTCCTCCTGCAACCATTCGAGGCCCGCTTCTTGGCCGGGCACTTCGAAGTCAGCAGTTCGCGCACCCAGCTCGCGGTACGTGTCCACGAACTGCGCGTGCGTCCGCTCGACCTCCACGCGCGTCGAGGTCTTGGCCTTGTCCACGCGGCTGCACAGGGCGTTGAACCTCGCCTCCAGCTCCTCGGCGCGTTGGCAGGCGAGACTACCCTCCGCCCGCGCCGCTTTGGCTTCGGCCTGCGCAGCCTGCGCATCAGCGATGGCCTTGTTCGCTTCCCTCCTCTCCCCCGCCAGCTGGCGCCGGAGATCCATCTTCTCGGCCTCCATAGCGGCCACCTTCTCCGACAGCCTGCGATTTTTGCTTTCCGCAGCCGACTTCTCCCGCATAGCATCCGCATGCTGTGCCCGGAGACGCTCGACCTCGGCGGCAACATCCGCAGTCAAGGCACCCGACGCGACGAGGTCGGCGAAGTCGGCCGCCTGACACATAAACCCATAAGACCCGAACCCCCATAAAAACAACAGACATCGAAGTCCAACACAACTTACCTGCTTCAGCTGCTGTGACAGCTGCTGCGACGCTTCCCTCAGTCGCAGAGACATGGAGCCCACCACGTCCTTAGCGGTAGCGGCCGACAGAATCTTGCCGCTCACGCAGAAAGTGGCCCACGGGTCCCGTGCGGCTCCCTTCGCCCCCGCCACTGTCGTTGGCGAAGTGGTCGTCACCGGAGGCGGGACAACGGCCAGTTGCCCCTCACCCGAACCTGCACCATGATACTGGTTAAAAGACCTCGTCGAGCAAAAAAAGGAGTTTTAACTTACCAACAAGATAATCCTTGACACTAATGTCAGTGCCGAAGTCGGCAATACGTCGTGCCGGTGAAGGCGACCTTCGTCCTTTCACGAGCCCACCTAGGGGTGGCTTGCTCCCGCCAGTGGCGGCAGCCTTCGCACTGGCCGAAGCCTTGCTGGGCAAGGGGGCGGCCGGTTTCATAGCCGGCGCCAGTTAGCTACCACCAGCGGCAGCAGCCTTCGCGCTCCCCCGCGCCCTTTTCGCCTCGCGCATGGGATCAGCGATCCTGACGACCGCCCGACATTTCTGCGCAGTGTCTTGACGGTCCCTCTCCATCACTGCCGATACAACAGCAGCAATATTCCGCCCGTAAGGAAAAACCTTCAATTCACGAGCCATGCGAGACGTAAAGAAGTCTTCACCAGCCGCGCGGGGGATCGGAACATTCTTGGGCCATCGACCCCCGGTAACCTCCAGCATTCGCGCCAAAGACTCCCGGAGCTCAGGCGAAGACATCCTTCCCCCGAGGGCTGCGCACGTCCCCATCAAATCCACAGCAAAACTATCAGAGACCCCCACTCCCCCAACTGCAGTACCTAATTTTCTCTTCTTAGAGGTCGGGGCAGCCCCCTGCGAAGGCCTTTCCTCGGTCACGTCCACCGGTTTCTTCTCGCGGCGGTCGGCAGCGTCTTCCCCGGGATAGCCACCGTATGGCAAGCAGTTTAATTTGAAGACCCGATTCAATCTAACGTTGGACCCATGGATATCCCAGCTCCGCAGACCCTCTGTTCTCGGCACATAGCGCCCCACAATCCTCGCCGCACCGTCTTCCGCTTCACGCACGAATGCGGCGGGATCCCGGCCATGCAGATCCAACGCGAAGACAGGACTTCGCACCCGCTGCCCGCCCAAGAAGGGCATCTCGTGAGGGCATACTTCGCCCAACGACCAACCATATGCCAAGGGCCATACCCCATACCCGATGAATTCCTCAACTAAATCGCACCCGCTACTCATGCGGGCAGCGCACCGAAGGGCTCCTTCGTCTTCATCATCCTCTACCACCTCAAATTGTGGGTACGCCACATAATAATGAGAGCACATCACGACCATGGGAAGCGCTGGGTGGTCTTCGACTTCGCCTTCGGAAACATAAAACCAGAAATCCCACCAGTTGCCCCACTTATTGCGGGCACAGGGAACTAACTCCACGACTTCCATCGAAGTCTTTCCGGTCCTCGGCGTAAACGTGCACGATCCAAACTGTGCAATCTTGTGTCCAATTTTCCTTTTCTGCCAATGCAGAAAGTAATGTTTGGCGAAGACCTCCATAGACGGCTGACCACCATACGAAGTCGCTGGCCAGACATACTTTGCCAGGGCCACCACGGCATTCGGCGTCAGCTGGTGGACCTGGACCTCAAACCTCTGCAGGACCTCCGCCACAAAGCGATGCGTAGGCAGACGAAGGCCAGCGGTGAAAAACGCCTCAAACACGACCAACTCGCCCTCGGGCTCGGGAACCTCCTCCGCCCTCGGGACACGCCCCACTCCGCTGCCAAAATAACCAAGCTGCTGCATATCCTGAACGCGGACCGAGGAAATCCACGAAACACCGAACTCCACCATATCACCCGGTCGCAGCTCCTCCGCCGCCACATTGCTCAAGGTATCCTCAGACGATGCGTCGGTTGGCGGTGAGTTTGCAGCAGACGAGGAAGAAGATGGCATGGCTACGTACCGTCGGCAGCGGCGAGCGGTCTGCTTGACGCGGGCCAGATCTCCGACGAGCAGGAGCAAGGAGGGCAGGCGAGCGGGCGAACGATTTCAAAAGGAGGCTAGGGTTTTGCGGTGCATAGAAAGAGAACCTGAACCGCGTCGCCCCACCCCTTTTTATACACAGGACACGACGCTTCGGGAAACCCGCAGTCCAACAGTACCGCGTCCGTCAACGGTCACATCAAAAACCCCCGCAGAACCACTTCGAGCGAGGGCAGCGTCTCCACCATCTAGCGATGTCTTCGGCACCAGATGACTTAGTCGAACTGGTCCCTCAGAGGCAAATGTTGGGGCAAAGGCGAAGACGCCACCCTTCGCTCTAGCCTTCATCAATCTCGCTGCACCAACGGAGGCAATACGACCTGCGGGGTCCACCCTTCATCCTCTACACTACGAGACAAAGGCCTACGATGATGTCGCCCCATCCCACGTCCTCACCCGACTATGAGGCCCACGTGGGATTCGGCCCATTGTAACAGGCCCCGCGCGGCGTCGTGTGTTACGGGCTCGATTTGTAATGGCTTTTCTGTAATTACAGTCTGTAACCCTCCTTTATGGGAATATTCCAGGGATAGTCCAGGTGTCTGAGGGTACATGCGTCCTTTCATCGAGACGTTGGGCACTCAGGCACCTATAAATACCCCCGTACAGTGCCCTTGAGAGGGTGGATTAACAGAGCAATTGCTGTCTTGAGTTAAACCGTGTTCACATCTTTCTCACTCCCTCGTTGGATTGACTTGCACGGGAGCACAAGTCCCAATAGCGGCACATCTGTAGCTTTTATGAAGGCTGGATGTACGCACGGGAAGATTGTCAACACACCGAACTTCAGCTTATCACCAGCGGACTTGACTGATATCCCCAGCCTAGCCCGAAGCATCGGAAATAGATTTATAACACAAATTTGGATGAAGGGTGGGCGGGACTTAGCTGGTGACGAAGCTCGAAGTCATCTTAAGCCGGTATTAAGCTTGTGCTTGTTTCTTACCTTCCTCTGAGGTTACTTTTTTACCTTATGTCGCTTTGTTGTGTACAGGATGACGATGCCTAAAGTCAATAAACCAAAGCTCGACGGAGACTGATGAAGCTGCTGCACAAATCTTTAGAGACATTTGAATTACCTTTGTAAAAGATATTGTAATTTTAGGAATGAAAACACTACTCTGTAAATTTGTCCATACCTTGTAATATGTTTTTACCTTTTTCATCCGTGTGTGAATTGCTTTGATGTGGACGAAACTTGTATCTTTTGAGCCAAAGGCAAAAAACACCTTCCCTTCTTTTCGTACACAACAAAGCATATCTTTGCTTCTTTATACTCATCGAAGCCTTGTCATCAAAGCCGAAGCATCTGTTTGTATTCTATGTTATGATGATGATGATCCTACGAATGCCTAAATGAATGTGTATGAATGCAATGAATGATGTGATGTAATGTGCAAATGAATGTCCAAACACACGCATACGAAGCCATATCCGGACTCTGCATCCCCTTAGGAACGTCTTTTGAGCTTCTTCACCTTCTATTTCGGTGGTATAAGTTCTGCATCCTCTTAGGAATGTCTTTTGAACTTCTTCGCCTTTTATTTCGGCGGTATAAGTTATGCATCCCCTTAGGAACGACTTCTGAACTTCTTCGCCTTATATTTCGGCGATATTTGGCTCTGCATTCCCTTGGGAACGACTTTTGAGCAGAAAACTTACTCTGCACTCCCTTGAGAACGACTTTTTGTAGCTTCGTCATGCTCTGCATCCCCTTGGGGACGACTTTTGAGCTTCTCCTTGCTTTTCTTTCTCTCTGCACTCGATGGTGCATGCTCAGATTTTACATTTAAATCCTTTTGGGGGATTTGGCTCTCGTGGAGCTAAATAAGAAAGGAAAAATTACAAGCTATGGCCCCATTAATAACCTTTCTCCCCCTTTGGAAAGGAAAATGGTGCCATAGAAAAAATGAAAAAAAGATTACATCAAATTATACATAATATCACCGAAGCTCATCCGCATTCCAAGATCTAGGTATGTCGTTGCCGTCCATATCCTTCAATCTGTAAGAACCGGGCCTCGATGAAGATACCACCAGAAAAGGTCCTTCCCACTTCAGCTGCAATTTGCCTATTGTGTCCGGATTGGCCACTCTCCGAAGCACCAAATGCCCTGCCTTAATATTTTTTAACCAAACTTTTCTGTCACGCCATTTTATTGTTTCGGCTTGATATTTATTGATGTTTTTCACAGCTTGAAGTCTGGTCCCCTCTATAGTATCTTTTGCTATGTGATAATCAGCTTCGTCTTCTGCCGAAGCTGATGTTCTTATTGACCCTGCTTTAGCTTCTTCTAGAGTTATAGCTTCATCACCAAATAATAGTTTGAAAGGTGTAAAACCTGTTGATCTTGATGTGGTTGTATTGTGGCTTTAGACTACTTTAATCAACTCATCTGGCCACTTTCCTCTGGGCTGATTGAAGATTAGCTTCATTATTCCCGTCATTATAATGCCATTTACTCTTTCTACCAGCCTGTTTGACTCCGGATGCCTAACTGATGCAAAATGAATCTTTGTGCCAATTTGGTCATAGAAATCCTTGAATGTTTCAGCATCAAACTGTGTTCCATTGTGTCGGCGTTTTGGGTCCGACCGCGCACCCGGGTTGCCCCTCAAGGTGCTTTTTTGGAGTAGGACGGTGTTATCGACTGTAACTCGATGGTTCGTGCTGATGCACGAGAAATAGTGGATGGTTTTGTACAGGTTCGGGCTGCTTGGAGATGCGTAACACCCTACGTCCTGGTGTGAGTACTTTGCGTGGTAGATTACAAGAGGTTTCTCTAGTGTTGGAAATGTAGAGAGCCAAGTAGGTGGCTAGGTAATGAGGTAGACGAAGATGATCTTGAGGGGATGCCCCCTAGGCCTTATATATTCGACTGTGGGACGTTACATGCGGATATGATAACAACGTGCACCTAAGTAATAGTGAACTGATTGAGTCTTATCTTCCTATAATTAAGCCGACCCATCCCCGCTCAGTTCCGATGTACGGGGCTCCTGCGCGGGAAGGTCGGGTCACTGTTGTGATCACTGCTCGGATTCATCGGGCCACCTGGGCTTGTGTCAATCCAATCTTGTGTCGATCCACTTCACTAGGCGTTCTTTCCCAGGCCCACAAAGGGATGATCTCGCGAATTATTGGGCCCATGGGCCTTTCGTGAGATCTTTTATCCTTCTGGTGGACCCGGGGGATATACGTCCCCCACAAGCCCCTGATCTTTGGGTTGATTTTGAAATAACCGGCTCAAAGATCTAAGGTCCAGCTTGCGGTTTCTTAATTTTGATAAAGGATAATTTGAGAATAAATCTGTTGGGCCATTGCTCTTGAACTCTGAGCGATCCAGTAAAAACGATCTTTTACTGCCTTCTTCTGTTATTGCTCTTCAAAACTCGATGTTCTGCCTTGAGTTTATGCTTTAGAGGTCAGCATTTTGATTTTTTAGGACTCAAATTTCATTGGGTGCACCGAAGGTGCACCCAATGGGTGTAGCCCCCGAGCTTCAAGTGGATTTTTGTAAATAATCCACTCGAAGGTCTTCATTTTAAGTCTTCAAAAACCACTTTTATCTTCCCTTTGTGCTTTTTCAGAAGTCAGCCTTGTCTTAGTTTCACCATATGCTTTAGAGGTTAGCATTCTGCTTCTCGGGGTAGATGATTCATTAGGTGCACCGAAGGTGCACCCAATGGGTGTAGCCCCCGAGCTTTGAGTGGATTTTTGAAAATAATCCGCTCAAAGGTCTTCACTGTCATATTGGAATCCACATAATGCTTTAGAGGTTAGCATTATATCATCAACATTATGCTTTAGAGGTCAGCATTCGTTTTTGTCTTTGGAATCGAGCGCCAGATCTATCCATATCTTGCTAGGTCTGGCAATTTATTTGATCTGTGACTGATTGGACGTTCGATAGATGGCCTCTTGCTAGACTTCCTGTCACTTCGTGCTTCAATGCTTCTGTCGATCAGACTTGTACTTCATCAGCTATATTTGGCTTTCCTTTGATCCTTGTTAATATCTTCCTTCTGTCTTGAGGTATTCATTGCGTATACTGTATGGATATGACTGCTTGGGAAAATCTACTGAAAATTCCTGGACGTCCCCCCCAATGGGTGTAAGCAAGGGACGGCTTGGTGCGCTGAGCGTTTAGCAAACTGCTTCTGAGTAGTAACTTGACGTGACCGCGGGTGTAATCATATCGCCCAAGCAGTTGACTGGAGTCCCAATGGGTGTCGTGTTACGTGGAACGGCGTCAGTCGCCTGACGTGTTTCCAGACGGTTTGAATTGCATATTGAATTTTTGCGACTGTTCAGTGGCCGTGGTAGGAGGTGAGCGGTTGCCTTCTCCTTCTATAAATAGTGTTCTTGCTTCTCCGGCATTTTCACATCTCTTACTACTGCTTGCTGTTTGCTCTCTTCTCTTTCCTTCTCCTCCACCATGGGCAAGAACAAGAAGGGTGGTAGTTCTTTGCATCACTCCGGCGACAAGCGCAAGCGTGAGCTGACTCCTCCCTCGGAGGACTTCGGCGACTCGGAGTACTCGGAGGAGGAGTTCTCCTCCGAGTCTGAGGGCTCTCCGGTCCCTGCCTCTCCCTCGGCATCGTCTGATGACTCAGACGACTCCTAGGGGATCGCCGCGGAGGTATGGACCTACATCCGGGCCGTCGAGCGCGCCGGGCTCGAGGGCTTAGATTAGTCGGAGTACTCCTCCAACGAGGAGGGCGGCAGCGACGGCGATGGCGGTGACGGCGGCGAAGGCGACGGTGACAGCGGCGGCAAGGGTGGCAGCAGCGACGGCGGCAAGAGCAGCAGCAGGGGTAGCAACAAGGCCAGTGGCTAGATGCCATTGGTTTTAATTATTAGTATAGATTAGTAGTAGAAATAGTATTAATGAAATAATGTAGTAGTAGTTAGTAGTGTAGTGTAGCGAAATGTAATGTAGTAGTAGGGGGCATATCAGCTCATAATGAGTTGATTTGTAAGTTCGGTGGTGCTTCCCTTATAATGAAGAATGATTTCGCCCAATTATGTGTGCACCATTTTTCCTTTCCGTCAATCGCCAATCGTATTAATGCTTATTGCAGATGTACTTTCTGAATGTAATGCTTGAGCAATGGCTTAGAATCGTCGAATCTTGCTTCAGACTGCCTTCTTCGCGATGTCAGCGCTTTGGTGGTAGCGGCCGAGTTATTATTGGCGATGTCGGCGCCTTTAGAAGTGATAGCCAAGCTATAACGGGCCGTGTCGGTGTTTTAGAGATAACGACCGAGCGGTTACTGGTGATGTCGGCGTTTTAGAGGTAACAGCCGAATCCTTTGGAGCCACGTCACCGCTTTAGAAATAACAGCCGAGCGATTGCTGGCGACGTCGGCGTTTTAGAAGTAACAGCCGAGTGATAACGGGCCACGTCGGCCATTTTGTAAATAGTGGCCGAGTGAAGTCTGGTAACACCAGTGTTTTTAGAAATAACAGCTGGGTTAAATCGGGCCGCGTCGGCCGTTTTGGAAATAACGGCCGAGTGATGACATGGCATGCCGGCGTTTTAGAAATAACAGCTGGGCGATGACATGGTACGCCAGCGTTTTAGAAATAATGGCTAGGTGATGACTGGGTGCTTTTTAGAATTGGTGTCTGGCCCGGGAAAACCCCATATGTACTGCACTGTCGCACACCTCTACATTTTGTGCCCTAGTTTTGCTTTTCTGCATCCAGGCCTTCTCTGCTCTCTTGCAATACTGCCTCCGCTCTGTTCGCCGGCAAGGTTGAGATGGCGCCCAAGCGGAAAGCCCAGAGTTCGTCCGTTGCAATCATTCCTCCTATCGATCCCAACAGTCAGTTGCCTTTCGCACGTAACCACATGTCTGTCGTCTCTGAATCTGACCTTTTCCATCTCGTATCCATTGGAGTTCTTCCTCCGAAGGAGCTCTGTTCTTGGCGGATCTGCCGTGGGGTCACTGTTCCGACAAAAGACACCCACGAATCCGTCATTTACGTTCCTTTTCTTATCTGCGGCCTTGCTCTTCCCATTTCTCCTTTTTTCCGCGGTCTCCTTGATTTCTATCACTTGAATCTGACCCATCTGAATCCTTATTCCATTCTGCAAGTTTCCGTTTTTGTTCACTTGTGCGAAGCTTTCCTTGGTATTCTGCCACACTTTGGCCTATGGAAGTACTTGTACCACTGCCGGCCTGGGATGGCCGGAGGGTAGCACCAGCTTGTGGGGGGTGCAAGTTTGGAGATGCGCCATGGGAGGAAGACCGACTACCTTGACATCCCACTCAAGGACAGCATCAAAGGATGGCACCTAGAATGGTTTATCATGGAGAATCACGGGAATTCCCTCTCCCCATGGTCAGGGAGACAGCCAGATGTTCGCACTCCAAGCTGGACCAAATCCCCCACAGACCTGGAGGTGGCTGAGGCAGGGGCTCTACTTGCTGAGGTTGGATTGTTGAAAGAGAGGAGTCTGACTGCAGAAGCTGTGGTTGCCGATTTCATTTTCAAGAACATTCATCCACTAAAAGACAGGGCGTACCCGGCTTATCTGTATCGAGGCCTCGCTGATTCGACCTGGGTTACCAACAAAAGAATTCCTGCTGTGGATTTGGTCAGCCGGCTCGAGATGATACTCAGAGGCAAGGTGTCAAACATCGGTGCTCCTGTTGCATACTCAGCCTGGAATTTGCCTCCTTCCAAGGCTTTTACCAGTTTTGTGTCAAATCCTCCTGCTGGTGGTAGCGGTTTGGGCCTTAGAGTGCGACCCTCTCCCAAAGAGGTTAGTGCTTTGGTCGCCTCACTTGGTGAAATCCCTGACGATGAGAGGCAGGTTTATTTCAAGGTACCTTTGAATCCAAGTGATGAAGAGATAAGTGCCATGCTAGATATGTTGGCTCAGGATTCCTCTGATGCAGCTCCTGCTGAAACACTGGCTGTAGCACCCATTACCGAGGCTGGCAAAGATCTAGATATTCAGAGGTCTGACAGTGTTCGCCCGAAGCGTCCTCGCCGAGCCACTCAACCAACTTCTCCTGCTGAGGGGAAGAAAAAGAAAAAGAGACGTCTTCGCCGAGTGTCATGCTTGGATCAGGATGCCGGTCCTTCTGCTCCTGCTGCTGAGGAAGTGCCGGTGCCAGTTTTTGCTGAAGCTGATCCCAATGGGTGTGATCTGGCTGATGCTGATCCCAATGGGTGTAACCCGACTGATGCTGACCCCAATGGGTGTGACCTAGATGATGCTGATCCCAATGGGTGTGATCCATCCAAAGCTGACCCCAATGGGTGTAACGTCTGCATTGCTGATGAAGATGAGGAAGAGGAGGATGAAGTCCCTCTAGTTCGGAAGAACAGCCAGCGCTACATAGCTAGCGGGGAAAGTAGTGGTGTTCCTTCTCTAGCTTTGTCTGCCCTTGTTGGTCTGCAAGAATTATCTGTGGCAAACTTTGATCAGACTCTTGAAGACATGGTCCCAGAAGATCTGTTGTCAGAGCCGGTAGATGGTGGAATGATGGATATTTATGCTAATGTGCCTAATGTCGGGTTGGAGTTATCCCACGCGGCGTCTCGTGCCGCATCGACCTTGGATCGTGGTCTTAAAGGTTGGGATGCTGGCCTGGATTGCTCTGCTCCCATGGAAGTGGATGAAGGTCCTTCAGCCTTAGAGGTGGCCGTTATAGAGGATTCAGCCCTCAAAGATGGCGCTAGCGCTTACCCAGCCCCCGAGGGTGTTGTCGGGGATGATCCGGCTCGGATGGGTAGCGCGAGCTATGACCCAGCGCCTAAGGGTGTTGTCGGGGATGATCTGGCTTGGATGGGTAGCGCGAGCTATGACCCAGCCCCCGAGGGTGTCCGAGTTGATTCTCCCTCTCATACTTCCATGGATGTTCACATAGGGTATTCTCCTCCGCATTCTAGTTGCCTGGCAGCAGCTCAAGCTTCAGGTCAGGGAGTCGCCTTAGAGGCCGGCGCTCCTGATGACAGAGTTTTGATTTCTGCTGATGACACTGACTTGGTCCCCACTGATGCATTGCGAGTTGTTTCGGTTGGTGATCCTTCATCGAGCCATCACTTGACTTCCCACGATTTGGGATTTTCTTCGTTCTTTTCCAACCTCCAGGTAATTTGGTCTTTCCTGATCTGGTTGTATCCCGGGTGTGATATTGTTCTTTACACTCATCTGTTTTTGTCGTCAGGCATTGATTGACGAAAAGGTTGGTCAGCTGAAGTCGCAGGGTGCTTTTATTTCGGAAAGGGCTCTGTCCCTGACGCATTGGAATCCAGTGCTGCTTCAGCGGCGGGTATCTGATTTGGAGATGGCAAATGCTGGTTAGTGCCCCTTGTTTCTTCTTTGGCTACTTGATTAGTCTGCTTTTTAGCTGAACACCCTTGCTTGACTATTTCTTGATAGATATGGCTTGGTGGTGCTCTGATCTTGAAGAAAAGTATTCTTAAGGTCAGACTGAATTGGTTCGGGTTTCTGCTTCTCTGAATGATGCTAACACGCTGATCTCCACTCTCCATGCTTAGCTTGACTCTAAAAAGGTGACCAGTGAATTAAGTTTTACTTGGCTTTGTCTGCTATGTTTTTAGTGCTTGCTTGACGTTGGAGAAATTGATTCTTGTCTGCAGGAGGAAAAACGTGCTCTTGCCACTTCTCGTGACAACCTTGACAAGCTATATCGTGACACCAGCAACTCGTTGGCCATCTTGGAGAGGAGTCATCGCTTCACCATGGAAGATTTGGATAATCATCGTTATAAGCTGCAAGAGTCCTTGGATGATATGATTCGCCTCAGGCAATTGGTGTCGAACAAGGATACTGTCATCAAGGATCTGCGTGCCTCCAAGAAATCAGTCGTACAGGAGCTAGAAACTGCTCGGTTGGCTGCCAAGACTGCTGAAGAGACTTCTGCTACTCTGAGGGCTGAGCGCGACAGAGCTATGGACAAAGCTATTCGCGCGGGGCGGATCCTGATGAGGAGACCCGGCGTGGTTGTTCCTGACGACATAGTGGCAGATGTGAATGCCGCTCCTGATTCCTCGAGACGTCCCTCTTCGTCAGTTGCTCCTGAGAAGAAGATTACCAAATAGAAAACACTAAATGCTTTGAATATGTGGTTAGTGTGCTCGGATATTTCGTTAGAAAACACTTTTCAGTACTGAATGCCGTTATTGTTTTCCCATTGTTAGAATTTTTTCAGTATCTTCAATCGTAGAAGTAAACGCAGTATGATGATTTTGAAATTTCTTCGTGGGGCATAGAGGTCGCCCTGAGATGAGTAATCGCAAACGTGTCGCATCGCCTTAGGCCGCTGCCGACTTAAGCCGATTGCTCCGATAGTAGGGTATAGTGGTCACCCCGAGTTAAGTAAGCGTGAGCATGTCGCACCGCCTTAAGTCATTGCCGACTTAAGCCGATTGCTCCATTAGTAGGGTATAGTGGTCACCCCGAGTTAAGTAAGCGTGAGCATGTCGCACCGCCTTAAGTCATTGTCAACTTAAGCCGATTGCTCCGATAGTAGGTATAGTGGTCACCCCAAGTCAAGTAAGCGTGAGCATGTCGCACCGCCTTAAGTCATTGCTGACTTAAGCCGATTGCTCCGTTAGTAGGGTATAGTGGTCACCCCGAGTTAAGTAAGCATGAGCATGTCGCACTGCCTTAAGTCATTGTCGACTTTAGCCGATTGCTCCGTTAGTAGGGTATAGTGGTCACCCCGAGTTAAGTAAGCATGAGCATGTCGCACCGCCTTAAGTCATTGTCGACTTAAGCTGATTGCTCCGATAGTAGGGTATAGTGGTCACCCCGAGTCAGGTAAGCATGAGCATGTTGACAGCGAACAATTTGAGTGCCTTTGAAGTCTTTTTATTGATGATATATTCCTAGCTTACAGAGTACATTGTCATCCCGATAGCTTTTGAGATATAGCTAGGGGTAAAACTTCCTGAGATGTTCTATGTTCCATGAGTTCCCAATTTCCGTGCCATCCATTTGAGTAAGGCGATACGATCCAGGCCGAGTGACTTCTGCTACTATGAACGGTCCTTCCCATAGTGGCGAAAGTTTGTGCCGTCCCTCCCCTGTTAGAATTCGGCGAAGGACGAGGTCTCCCACTGCAAAGGATCAATTTCGTATGGCCTTGTCATGATAACGCCTCAGAGTTTGCTGATATCGGGCTGACTGAATAACCATATTCAATCGTTCTTCTTCTAGTACGTCGACATCCTCCAGCCTAGTAGCTTCAGCTTCTGCTATGTTTTCAAAGATTAACCTTGGTGCCCCATACTTGAGATCAGTAGGTAGCACTGCTTCCGAACCATAGACCATAAAGAAAGGTGTGTTTCCATGCAAGGCTCGACTAGGTTGAGTTCTCAGGCTCCAAACAACATACGGCAGCTCTTTGATCCACTTTCCTGCGAACTTTTCATTCTTGTCGAAGATTTTCTTTCTGAGCGCTTCCAATATCATCTCGTTGGCTCTTTCTACCTGCCCGTTGGCTCTTGGGTGCGCCACCGAGGCATATTTGATCTGAATGCTCTTTTGCTCGCAGAAATCGAAGAACTCTGAGCTTGTAAAATTGGATCCCAAGTCGGTTATGATGCTATTCGGTATTCCAAACCTGAATATTATGTCTTATATGAATTCCACTGCCTTGGCTGAAGTTAGAGAAGCAATGGGTTTGAACTCTATCCATTTAGTGAATTTGTCGATAGCGACTAGTACATGAGTGTATCCTCCTTGAGCTTTCTTGAAAGGTCCAATCATATCCAATCCCCAGCATGCGAATGGCCAAGTTACGGGTATGGTTTGCAGTTGATGTGCTGGTAGATGTTGCTGTTTTGACAAGTACTGGCAGGCTTCGCACCTCTGGACTAACTCGGCTACATCACTCTTTGCTGTTGGCCAGTAGAAACCCGACCTGAAGACCTTCCCAACCAGGGTCCTGGATGCTGCGTGTATCCCGCATTGCCCAGCGTGAACCTCTTCTAGCAGTTGCTTTTCGGTGGCTGAGAGAATGCATTTCATGAGAACTCCTGATGCTCCCCTTCTGTATAGCGTCTCCCCAATGAGAGTATAATGAGCTGACTGCCTTGCAACTCGTTCTGCTGTATTTTTGTCATCTGGTTCCTCCTCACTTTTATGTACTTGATGATCGGCTCCCTCCAGTCATCAGAATTTGACCCCGGTTGGCTCAGAGCACTGCATTCCTCCGCTCGATCTAGTGGAATGCTCGGATGCAGTATTTCTTGAACAAAAACTCCAAGCGGGACCTGAGTCCGACTGGATCCTAGCTTGGACAATATATCAGCTGCCGTGTTGCGATCTCTCTCCACATGATGAAATTCCAGACCTTCAAATCTATCTTCTAGTTTCCGGACAGCAGTGCAGTATTTTCCCATGGAATCATTCGAGCAATCCCATTCTTTGTTTATCTGACTTATGCTCACTAGAGAATCTCCATATACCATCAGTCTCTTGATACCTAGTGATATGGCAATGTTCAGACCATGAATTAGAGCTTCGTATTCTGCTGCATTGTTGGATGTTGGAAATAATAATTGAAGAGCATATTTGAGTTGTTCACCTCCAGGTGCAATAAAGAGGATCCCTGCACCTGCTCCCTGCAGTTTCAACGAGCCGTCGAAATACATTCGCCATACTTCTGTAGCTTCTGGGTTATCTGGCACTTGTTGCTCAGTCCACTCTAACACGAAGTCAACCAGTACTTGAGTTTTGATGGCATTGCAAGGTCAAAATTCAATGTCATGAGATCCTAGTTCACAGGCCCACTTTGCTATTCTTCCGATGGCTTCTTTATTATGGAGAATATCCCCTATCGGAAATCCAGTGACTACTATGACTTTATGGTCGTCGAAGTAGTGACGGAGCTTGCGTGCAGTTAGAAGTACTGCATATAATAACTTCTGAACTTGAGGGTATTTTTTCTTCAAAGGACCCAGAACTTCACTGATGAAATAGACAGGATGATGTACTGGGTACGCATGTCCCTCTTCAGCTCTCTCGACTACCAACGCGGTGCTCACCACGTGAGTCGTGCAAGAGATGTATAATAGTAGATCTTCAGCTGGTTGAGTCGGCGTGGCTCGGCGCGGCGGTTTTAGCACTGGCGGTGTCGTCAAGAATTTTTTTAGCGCATCTAAAGCTTCTTGTGCTTCTAAAGTCCACTGGAATTTGTCTACCTTCTTGAGCAACTTATAGAATGGTAAGCCTTTTTCTCCCAGCCTTGATATGAATCTGCTCAGAGCTGCCATACATCTGGTAAGTCTTTGTACTTTCTTCTGTGATTGTGGTGCTTCCATTCTCATGATAGCAAAAAGCTCCGAACGGGGTGATGAATGCTGTTTTTTCCTCATCTTCTTTTGCCAAGCTAATCTGATGATACCCGGAGTAGCAATCCAAGAAAGACAACATAGAACACCCGGCGGTCGAGTCCACCACCTGGTCGATCCTAGGGAGTCCGAAGGGATCCTTCGGACAGTGTTTGTTCAGATCCGTGTAGTCGACGCACATGCGCCAATCCACCTTATTCTTTTTTAGTACAAAAACAAGATTAGCTAACCACTCAGGATGTAACACCTCTCTAATGAATCCGACCGTGACCAAGCGAGCCAGCTCAGCACGGATGGCTTCTCTTTTGTCGGGCGTGAAGCGACGTAATTTTTGTCGGATCGGCCTCGCCTGGGGGTAGACCTTCAATTTGTGCTCGACCAGTTATCTTGGGACTCCCGGCATATCTGCAGGTCGCCATGCGAATACGTCTTAGTTATCTTGCAGAAACTGGACGAGCGCGCCTTCCTATTTGTCATCCAGGCTAGAACTGATGATAGCAGTCTTGCGCTCGTCGGCGAACCCAAGATTGATTCTCTTGGTTTCTTCAGTCGGTCGTATAGAGGTCACGGCTTGAGCTTCGTTCGTGGGTACCGCGAGGTCTTCCTCAGGCTTTGAGTTCACCTGCGCAGAAGAAGTCACCGATGGCTTGGTGGTGAGGGCCGTCTGAATGGCCACCCGAAAACATTCTGCGACACCTTGGAAGTCAGCGCGCACAATTATGATCCCTTGTGGTCCTGGCATCTTCAATATCATGTATGTATAATGTGGAATGGCCATGAACTTCGCCAATCCAGGCCTCCCGATGATGGTGTTGTATCCGCAGTCGAAATTTGCCACCTCGAACCTCAGGGACTCGGTCCTGTAGTTCTCCGGAGTTCTGAAGGTGACCGGCATGTAGATGTGACCCAGCGGATATTCTCCTTCAGTTGGCACGATGCCGAAGAAGGGTGTGTCCGACTCATGGAGTTCTTTGAGGGGAACTCTTAAGCCTTGGAGCGTCCGGGGGAAGGTGACGTTGATGCTGCTTCCCTCGTCCACTAATACCTTTTTACCCTGCTCTCTCGGATCACTGGATCGACGAGGAGCGGGTACTTGCCCAGGTGGTCGAAGTTGAGCCACTGATCTGCCCGGGTGAAGGTGATCGGGTGCTCGGACCATCGGTATGGGGCGGGAGGACCGGTAGCCGCCACCAGTATCTGACGATCGTTGAGCTTTTGTTGTCTCTTGCTTTCCTGCGACCCGTGTCCACCGAAGATGACGTTGACTTCTCTGTCAACGCGTGGGAAGGCTCCACCTCCTCCCTCCTCCTGCTGCTGGGGTTGTCGAGGTTCTCTAGGTCCTCCTCGTGGCGGGGGAGGAGGTAGAGGTTGGAAGGGTCGACCGTTCCCCACGGAATGCTTGAAGTCTCTGCAGTTCCGAAGGGTATAGAGCATGTCCTTGTGGTACGGGCACTGGGCGTCGAGGATGTCGTCCAGCGTGCGTTCGCCTCCGCGAGGTCCTCCTCGGGCGCGAGAGGCAGGCGGTCCGGCAGCATGGACCTCTTCACGAGGCCTCTTCTCCCAACGTTTGTCGGGCTGCTGGTTCGCGTCACGTCGTGGTGCTACCAATGCGGGCTTTGTTCCTCCGATGAGGTCTAGAGCTCGCTCATCGGCGGTGATGTAGAGGTCGGCTTCCCGGAATAGCTGCTCCGAAGTGGTCGGCGCCTTTTGTAGTATGGCTCGGACGAGGGCCGAGTCATTGGATCCCCGGTAGAAGTCCTCGATCACTGCTGCCTCCGCGACCTCGGGGATACGATTTCACATGGTCTGGAATCTTCTGAGGTATGATCGGAGAGTTTCGTCCCCCTGGCGCTTGATGGATTTGAGGTCCCATGGTTGCGCCGGTTTGTCGGAGAGAGATTGGAAGTTGGTGATGAAGCGCCGACTAAAGTCGCTCCAGTCGTCGATGCAGTGTCGGGGTAGGTGTCGCAGCCATTGCAGCGCGTCTTGCCCAAGGACGATAGGCAAGTACGCGGTCATCTCGTCCTTGGTTGCCCTAGTGGCTCGGACAGTAGTGGTATAGACGGCCAGCCAGCCTCCCGGATCCTGCTTAGGTTCATATTTGTCGACGTTGGAGACCTAGAAGTTAGGGGGCCATAGAATGGCCCTGAGGCGTGGAGTAAGCGCTGATACTCCACAGCTGTCTTCTTGTCGTCGGTGATGATGTCTTGCCTGGGGAGGGGAGTGGTTGTCGTGGTGCCTCAACCGTTCCCGGGTGGTGCCACCAGTCGAAGCCGTGACCGACTCGGTCCTGGTGGCCTGACTCTATGCCAGGATGCCGTGATCCCGGTCGTACTCCTCTCGGCGATGGATCTCGTTCTCGTGTCGTCATTCGTGTGAAGCATTGATGGAGCTCTGTGTGTCTCGCTGACTGTTGATGGCGTGTCGTAGGTCGTTCGGCGGATGGGCGAGTGGCAGAAGGTGATTGGCTGCCCGAGTGAACAGCTGCCGATAGCCCTCGGCGTCGGGAGTCCGGGGGAGTCCATCAGCTATCCGAGCCAACACTCCTCCGAATTCACTCAGCGTGTTCATGACTCGGGCGAAGTCGGGGTTCAAGTTGCGTCCGAAGAGTGGATTTTCTCGACGTTGCCTCGTTTCCTGCTCAGCTTGCTCTTGAGCCCGTCGACGGTCGCGTCGTCGGGAATTCCTTCTCTCCCTGAAGACACGTTCTTCTGGAGTTTCTCCCATCTCCAAGACCTTGTCCCGCGATACGGGTTGCACCAGGTCCCGCTCTCCGGCCTCGTGATGTCGTCGGATATTTCGGCGTTGGTTCCTTCATCGGTGGGATTCCCGCTGAGGAGGTTCCTCTCCGGGCGTAGTTGGTTCGTCGTCGGAGATGGGGGGCGATTCCACTCTCCCGATGAAGAGGACATCGGGGTAGAATGGAGCAGCTATCACAACAATCTTCTTTCTGCCCTCCTTTAAGGACGGAGGCACAGAAAGAGCAGCTTGACGATCCTTTGCCTCATTCGCTTCCTTTTTCCTTGTGATCCGTGTCCATCTTTCTGTCGGAGAGGTGGACAGCGGAGTTCTATGGGTTGACGGACCCTCGGCCCCTGGTTGGCTAAAGGTGATCTTTTTTCGGAGCGCTGGAGGTTGCGCTTTCTCCTGTCTTGCCCTGATTTTCTCGGAGATATTTGAGGAAGATTTTCTCTCCGGTGGATCCGCGATGCGATGCAGAGTTCCCTCCTCATCCGCTATAAATGAGATAGTTCCAAAGTAGAACACGGACCCAGGACGGAGGACAATCTTATGCTGGAAGGTGACGGCCATTGAGCTAGCTTAGATCGATGACACACCCCCTACCTGGCGCGCCAGCTGTCGGTGTTTTGGGTTCGACCATGCACCCGGGGTTGCTCCTCAAGGTGCTTTTTTGGAGTAGGACGGTGTTATCGACTGTAACTCGATGGTTCGTGCTGATGCACGAGAAACAGTGGACGGTTTTGTACAGGTTCAGGCCGCTTGGAGATGCGTAACACCCTACGTCCTGGTGTGAGTACTTTGCGTGGTAGATTACAAGAGGTTTCTCTAGTGTTGGAAATGTAGAGAGCCAAGTAGTTGGCTAGGTAATGAGGTAGACGAAGATGATCTTGAGGGGATGCCCCCTAGGCTTATATATTCGACCATGGGACGTTACATGCGGATATGGTAACAACGTGCACCTAAGTAATAGTGAACTGATTGAGTCTTATCTTCCTATAATTAAGCCGACCCATCCCCGCTCAGTTCCAATGTACGGGGCTCCTACGCGGGAAGGTCGGGTCACTGTTGGATCACTGCTCGGATTCATTGGGCCGCCTGGGCTTGTGTCAATCCAATCTTGTGTCGATCCACTTCACTAGGCATTCTTTCCCAGGCCCACGAAGGGATGATCTCGCGAATTATTGGGCCCACGGGCCTTTCGTGAGATCTTTTATCCTTCTGGTGGACCCGGGGGATATCCGTCCCCCACACATTGTCCATAGTTGTAGCCTTCGGTTCGCTGAAGCGACAAACAATATTTTGCCAGAAGAATTTCTGGACTCTAGCCGAAGTTATTGTAGCCAAAGGCTTTGCTTCAATCCACTTAAAAAAATATTCTACAGCCACCACAACATATTTCAAATTACCTTGCGCTGGTGGAAGTGGGCCTAACAAATCCAGGCCCCATCTTTGCAATGGCCAAGTAGGCTGTATTAGCTGGGTGAGAGACGAAGGTTGCTTCTGGTTTCTTGCACATTTTTGACAATTTTCACATTTTTGAACTAGCTCTGCTACATCTGAAGCTGCCTTCGGCCAATAAAAACCTTGTCTAAACACTTTTCCTAGCAAGGGCCTGGACCCAATATGAGATCCACACAGTCCTGCATGTATCTCCTTCATTAATTCAATACCTTCAGCTCTGGATAAACATTTGAGGAGCGGAGAACAGACTCCATGTTTATACAATTCCCCTTCTATTATCACATATGGTCTTGTCCTTGCTTCCATTCTTTTATTATAAGCTTCGTCATCCGAAAGACAATTGCCTTGGAGGAAAGATATGATTTCAGTCCTCCATTCTTCACTATGTACAAGGGAAATTATGAGCACTGCCCTCTCCATAAGTTCAACCGATGGTGCTTTTATTGTTTCAAAAAACACTTCCGAAGGTAAAGGGAGCCCCTATGCCGCTGATTTGGCTAATAAATCTGCATGCTCGTTTTCTCCTCTTAGAATATTCTTGACAGAAAAACCTTCGAAAGATGCCTCCAGCCTTCGAACTGTATCTAGATATTTTTCAAGCTTGGGATCTCTCGCCTTACTACTTTTGTCTACATGACCAGAAATGACTTAAGAGACAGTTTTAAGGATGACCCTTCTTATTCCCATTGCCTTTAACTTTCGAAGCCCCAACAGGAGTGCTTCGTATTCAGCAATATTATTTGTACAACTGAAGTCAAGCTTTGCTGCATAGCATGTTTTGATTTTTGAGGGTGCAACTAAGACCGCAGCTGCTCCTGTGCCGAAAGTTCCCCAAGAACCATCGCAGAATACTGTCCAAGCTTCGGCGTCTTTATTAGTTTCTTCTTCCTGAGCCCATGGCGTCCAATCAGCAATGAAGTTTGCTAACGCCTAGGACTGAATTGAGGATCTATGTACATAATCAATACTGAGCTCATTAAGCTCCGCAACCCATTTTCCAATCCTTCTAGTAGCTTCTTTGTTCCTCATTATGTCTTTCAGAGGCTATAACAAAGGAACAATTATGTGATATGCTTGAAAATAATGTCGAAGCTTCCTAGAGGCCATTAACACAGCATACAACACCTTCTCCAATTTTGTATAATTTTTCTTTGATAAACTTAAAACATCAGAGACAAAGTACACTGGAGCCTGCTTTTTGATTTGGCCATCTAGCTTCTCCTGTACCAGAGCCGCACTAACTGCAGAGTGCGAAGCTGCCACATATAAGAGTAATGGAGCCCTTGGCGAAGGTGGAGTTAATGTTGTTAGATTAATCAAGTATTACTTCAGCTCTTCGAAAGCTTTTTGCTGGGCCGGATCCCATTGAAAAACTTCAGCTGACTTCAGTATTTCAAAGAATGGCAGATTTCTTTCTACCGATCTAGATATGAATCTGTTTAATGATGCTAGTCTTCCTGCCAGCCGTTGGGACCCCTTCTTTGTGCTTGGTGGCTCCATCTGAAGGATAGCTTCAATCTTGCTCGGGTTGGCTTCAATTCCCTTCGTTGGTACCAAACAACCAAGGAACTTGCCCTTCTTCACCCCAAAAACACACTTTTCTGGATTTAACTTCAGGCCAGCTTGCCTGAAGTTGGCAAATGTCTCTTGCAAATCAGCAATGTGATTTTCTTGCTTCGTGCTTTTCACTATGATATCATCAACATAGGTCAGTACATTCCTGCCTATTTGAGAATGAAGGACTTTGGCTGTCATTCTGCTGAAGCTTCCTCCAGCATTCTTGAGCGCCTCAGGCATCCGAAAATAGCAATATGTGCCACTAGGAGTTATGAAGCTGGTCTTCGGCTCATCTTCCTTCTACATCCAAATTTGATGATAGCCTGAGTAACAATCCAATAGACTCATGAGCTCTGAAGAAGCTGTTGCATCTACAAGAGAGTCTATTCTTGGTAATAGGAACTCGTCCTTTGGACAGACCTTATTAAGGTCTGTGAAATCAATGCACATTCTCCATTTTCCATTGGCCTTCTTCACCATAACAGTGTTGGCTAGCCATTCTGGATATTTCACCTGTCTGATGACACCAGCACTGAGAAGTCTTTTTACTTTGTTCCGACCACCTTCAGCTTTGTCTTCAGACATCTTCTGAAGCCTTTGTTTTCTTGGCCTGAAGGATGGATCCACATTGAGTGAATGTTCGGTAACATCTCAGTTGACACCATAGAGATCATTGGCTGACCAAGCAAAGACATCTTTGTTGTTGAATAAAAATCTTATCAAAGTCTTCTCTTGCTCATCAGATAGCTGATATCCCAACAGCACTCTTTGTTCTGCTATGTCTTCGCATAGTAGCATAGGCTTTGGCTGATCTGCCGAAGCAGCCTTCTCTCTTTTGTGCTTAAACTGTTGACAAGCTTCGGCTTCGTCTATGTTATGGATTGCTTTTGAATCTGTCCAATTTCCTTCAGCCTTTCTGGTAGCTTCTTGACTTCCATGGATAGTAATGGGCCCTTGCTCCGAAGGTATCTTCATACATAAGTATGCTGGATGGAGTATAGCTTCGAAAGCATTGAGTGTCCCTCGACCAATGATTGCATTGTATGGGTACTCCATGTCAACAATGTCAAAAACTACTTGCTCAGTTCTTGTATTGTGGACATAGCCGAAGGTAACTGGCATTGTGATTTTGCTAAGTGCCACAATCTGCCTTCCTCCGAAGCCACAAAGAGGGTGTGTAGCATCATGAATCTTGTCTTCTCGCTCTTGCATCTGTCTGAAGGCCTTAGCAAATATGATATCCGTTGCACTGCCTGTGTCAACCAGAACATTATGGACCAGAAACCCCTTTGTCGGTACCCTGAAACTAGGGTACCCCTTGCTACTATATAAAGACGTAGTACCCACGTGGCTATCTCTTAGCCGCGTGGTAAAAGTACTGTGTGTGGGACCAAGCCATGACTCGCCCCAGCCTCGGGCGACTACTCTGGGTCCACAACAGCGCCTGACCCCACCACATGGGCGGGTCCGGAGCCGCCACGTGTCTAGAGAAAGTGATATACTCCAAGGCATCAACAGTGAGTCCGGACCCCCATGGGAAAGTGCCAGACCCCTGGATATACAGTCCGGACCTCCGATATTGGTTCAGAACCCCCCACATGTACGGACCGGACCCCTGGAATGGGATCCAGACCCCCCTTATGGGGTCCGGGCCACCCATAGTGGGGTCCCGAGGTTCTAGGACAGAACACACCCGGGCCTTAGGTCCGGTGCTGACACGTGTCTAGACCTAGTCTGGTAGGATCCGGACCTATCCGCATACACTCCAGCTCCCGGCTCAGGCGGAGACCCGATGCTGCCATGTGGCATACTACGCGCGGCATAAGCCAACGAGCGGAACCTAGGATGACGCCTCTGGGCTACACGCGCCCTCGCATTCATTGCGGATAAGACGTGCGCCTGTCCATCCCACTGACAGGTGGCATGCTCAGTCCACGAAACACGGGTCGTGCCATTACTCACACGTTACTGACTATCAATGCTGCATGGACTACGGTCATCATGACTCCCGTTGATTACTCGTGCGTTACTAAGGTGGAGGATCTTTATGCATTTACTATTCACATAATGTATTCCTACCATTATTCTCCTGGGCCCACATGTCGGGGCTCGGCACCCTTTGAAAGTTCCCTTTGTCCGGGAACAGGATCTGGATGTCGCCTAGAGGGGGGTGAATAGCAAATAATAATTATCACTATAATAACTGGAATTTCTTACTCTACTCGAAGGCTGGATCGCAGTAGAATGGAGGACCCTTCGAGTAGGTTGCAGCTGGATTGAAGTTCCTATCTTAAAAGTACCCTGCACTTTGAAAACAGCTTGTACCACGTATAGATATTGAAGTGCGGTTATAAACAGCAAGTAAGACAGAGAAATAGCACACGGCACAGAGCAGAACACATAGACACAGGGATTTATCCCGAGGTTTGGCCAAGCCTAAAATGCTTGCCTAGTCCTTGTTGGAGTTAGCCACACCTGGGCTTGGAGTCTATTTCAACTCCTTCCTCCATTTGCTCAGATCTATCAGTACGACAAATAGAGCCTTCCACTATGTTGATATTGGTTACAACACCGTCGTGGCTGCTTACAACCTTCTTGACAGCACTCCGGCAAAGTAACAATGCGCTCAAGATTTTGCTCTAGCTCTCAACAGCACTTCTCCACTCTCTAAAGGCTTATAGCTTTGACTCCACACAAACTAGAGAGATATACAAGAGAGAGAGAATTGATCCAAATGATGTATGCACTAGTTGGCTGCACTTGTGTCCTTGTTAGAGGCACCTAGGGTCCCTTTTATAGTCCCAAGGGACCTAGGAGCCGTTGGAATTCCATTTGGAAAGCTATCCTTGCCATCTGTAGGGTGGTGCACCGGACAGTCCAGTGCACCATCGGACATGAACAGTAGCTTGTCCGGTGCCCGATTTCCTCCTTTTCTGGTGAAGCCGACCATTGCGCCCTCGGTCCTCTTAGCGCATCGGACAGTCCGGTGCGCCAACTGACCGTTGGCTCAGGCCACGCGTCGCCCGCTGATTGCGCTGCCGATCGTTGGCGCGGGCACCGTTGGCTCACCGGACAGTCTGGTGCACCACCGGACAGTCCGGTGAATTATAGCTACGTCGCCCATCTCTTTTCCCGAGAGCGCCTGGTTGACGCCGAGCTAGCCTGGGGCACCTGACACTGTCCGGTGCGCCACCAGACACTGTCCAGTGCGCCACCGAGAGAGTCCGGTGCGCCAGGCCAGAGCTAATGTTGGTTGTACACAACCAACTCTTCTTCAATTCAAATCTTCTCTGCTTGGCTCTGTTTCTAGCACTTAGATAAACATGTTAGTACTTAAAAACAATTCACTAAGTCTAGAAACACACCTTGTTCTTCTTTTGCACTTCTTTAGCATTTGGAACGATTGAGATTGATGTTGGACTCTTAAACCATCAAGTCAACATGACTTGATCTAGATTGACATATCTGAGCTCCAACTCCCTTGTTCATTTCTCGAGCTTGATCTTGAGCCTTATTACTTACACCACATAACTGTAGATGTTACCTCATTGGTTGTAAGTCATTTCCTTATGTAGTGATCCTTGATGCACCATAACTCTTAACTCGATCAACCTTGACTTTGCAAGTCTTCTTCTTCACCCCTAGCTTTGGGTTCCTGGTCTCCTTGACCTTCTCCCGTGCACTCGGTACCTCGAAGCTCTTCTTGCCTCTATCCTTGGCTTGATCGGTTGTCTCTGAGTTACGCACACCGAGTCTCACTTAAGCAGTGTTCATTATCTATAGATAATTCAGTCTTTGGACCATCACACTTGTTCACTTGTGTTGAACCCTATTAGCTTTGCATTAAGCACCTGTTCAACACTTAGCACACTTGTTAGTCCTTTAATTGGATTGTCATCCAAACCACCAAAACCCACAAGAGAGCTTTCAATCTCCCCCTTTTTGGTGATTGATGGCAACACAATTAAAGCTTACACAATAATAAGATTTAAAGCACAAATTTTGAATTCTAAGTTTATAGAATGATCCCCCTAAATATGTGCTTACATTAAAATCTTAACTTTGGCCTTAAATGCCAAAATGCACATACTTAGGCTAATTCGAAGCATTGCTACACCTTAGCACATGTGGGATGCATTGTGTCAAGAATCAAACCGTGATGCGTATAACACACAAATGCACAGAATCAGAGTTAAACACCAATTAAATGGATATACCACAGGAATATTAACCTACCACTATTCACCATTAAGATACTAATTTAAAGTGCTAGAACCACATGAGTATCTATCACAGGATAAATACAGTAGATACCAATTGATTCATATCAACGGAAGCACTAATTTTGCATTATCACCATATAATACAACAAGAAGCATATGATAAGTGTTATCAACAAACTAACACATTTTTCTTTAAGATCAAGGGAACTCAAGGAAACCACTTTGAGTCCTTTAGCACACAAAAAATTAATCTTCACCCTTAAGATAAGCTTTCCTCTCAGGTCGAGGTAAGCTTTAATGCACAAATTCTCCCCTTTGACATCAAACACCAAAACCATATTCAAGCAAGAACATAGGATGATGTCAAGGGACAGCAGGGTATTAAGCAGGGAAAATGCAACACACTAACATTACTCCCCCTTACACATTAAACATATGCAACACAAGCATTGGAGAAAAATTAAGGTACAAATACGTAAAAAAAGGTCAATACCTCCTTTTGTACCTTTACCATTGTTATGGTGTACTTTCCATCTAAGTAGGCGGAGTTGCTTTTGTCATCAATTTAAGATTTCCATCTTAAAAGCTTTATCTCTAGGGAGCTCCTTCACACTTGTGCCTGATCCTTTATCCTGACCTTTTCTTGTTGCTAAGATACTAAACTTAGAACAAGTTATAGTATTGTGGCACAAAATGAAGCTTCTATTCTAGTGATTACCAAAAGATACCAATTGAAGCACACTACCAAGGCTACCGATTGAAAGATCATCACTGTCGTAGCTCCATGATATTTAAAGATAAGCATCTAGGATCACCAACTATTATAGAGCACGAGCAATCTTTAAATATGCAATTACTCACAACTTTAGATACCAATTACTAGACTTGTGGAGGTACCCAGGTCCTGATTGCTCCATTTCTTGCTCATCTTCCCTTTTCCACCTTGAGACTATATAGGATCAGTCAAGAAACAGTTAGTCTCAAAAGACACAAGTTATGTGTGTTCCCCCTAAAGTTGTGCATCAAGTATTTGAATGACTTGCACCTTGCACATTCTAGCGTCCTCAGAACTAGAGGGGATCACAACATACCTTGGTCTATGCATAATATATCAATTGCATCACAAAAAGATACCAATTGAATAGATGACATAATACAACTTATAACTAGTGGAAACAATGCATGCCTCAAGATATATAACATTTTAAAAGCAACCTAGGCACGCTTCACACATGATGATCATTGCAACACATATACTAATTGAAAACCGACAAGATCATGCATATAAAGCACAATGTCTAAGCACACCATGATTAAGAAGTATTTTCTTAGGTACACCAAAGGAAACAACATTTTAAAGCATAAAGCACCTAAGCCAAGATACTACCAATTGAAAGGCAAGAACATAGCTATGATCACAATCAATGGAACTTCAAGATATTCGATGAAATTGCATAGTGTCATCCTCCATACCTTTGCCTTTTACCTGAATGCCATGAGATTCATTCTTTTAGGTAGTGTGGAGTGAGAGCACCTGTTGTCACCAATTGAGGGCTCATTATGCTCATGCACCTCATAGCTCGAAAGGGTGCATTAGAGACACAACATGGATTTCTTGTTTTGGTATACACAAAGTACCAAGACAAAGTAATCATGTGAACATGGACTAAACAAAACTATCGTGCTTGCACATAGGTTAATCATTAAAAACCACATAGCATGACTTACAAAAAGATACAGGTTTATCCACATACACTAAGAGAGTTAATCATGGTGGATATATCAATTAAAAAGCTACCCATTGAATGATTCAAGAGATATAACCTATAAAGCACATAGTCACGATTGAGCAAGCATGATTATGATCTTGGAAATCATGGATCATTAATTGGAAGATATTTAACACAAGCAATCTCAAAAACATAACTACTCCAAGGATAGGTATAGCACTACAATCCAACTTAAAAGCAATACTGATTAGAAATAATGCACTTAAGATACATGAGTACCGTCCTTTGGAGAGCAAGTTGCAGATTCTCATCAAAGTCCTTTGCTTGATTCACCAATAATGATTAAGGACCTCTACAACTTATTTAACTCGAGATGAACATGAGATTAGTATTGCACAATAATTCAACCTTGGGTCAATAAATAGACAATAAAATTGACAGCTTAAGCATAGAGTTTGAATTAACCATCTTAAGCTCTCCTAGGGTCACCAGTCCATTTCGAGGCACCTGCATGGTCTAGTTGGCACAGTTTGGTACCCATCTCGGGATGGGTCCATAACGTTCATCTAAACGAGCCTTTGGTACCCAAATAGCATGTGTTAGTTCTAGGTGATCTCATTACTGATCTAGCACAAGTGTATGATTTGGGTCTCCTAAGCGAATAAGATTGAGATGAATTTACTTGCTTAGGAACCTTACCCTTCTTACATACCTTAGGTAGATGACCATGCTCACCACACATGTAGCAGAAGCGTCGCTCAACCTGACATGACACTTGTTGTTTGTCTTTTTTCTTAGTGATGGTCATCTTGGAGGTTGCACATCTTTGATTCTTCATGAGCGGACATGAAGTGATCATATGGTCCTTGTCATTGCATCCAAAACATCTCCTCATCCCTTCATCCTTGTCTTTGTACGGACAAGACGCAATGAAGTGGCCTAACTCTTTGCACTTAAAGCACCTCCTTTTCCTTCTTCCCTTTTTGCTCTTGGATGACATAGAGAGATGATCAGTGCAAACAACATGACTAATTGAATCTTTACCTTTTTCTGGTTTCATGTTGATTGCTTCACTTATTGCCTTAGGAACTTCTTTCTCATAGAGTTTGACCCTTGCTGCGGTTTCTCCTTCCTCAAGCTTCTTCACCACGCGTTCGTAGATATCTTGAGGAAGTCGAGCATCGCGTCTTCTCCTCAATTGTCTTTGTTTCTTGTTCCCAAGCAATTTTGTTTTTGATCCTACAACTTGTTGCTTAATCAAAGATTGGCCTTTCTCAGGGCAGTAGAGGTCAGCACATGATGATATTTTAACTAATTGATCACTTATGCAAGAATGTAGTTCACATGAGTTTAAACTAGTAATTACTACCTCATGAGCAATATCGAGCATGACATGGTCATCAACTAATTCATTATGAGAATAAGACAGCATATCATATTTTTCACTTAGAGCAAGTTTTTCTAAATTTATCATTTCTACTTGACTCTTAAGCATAGAATTCTCAGTTTTAAGTTGAGCAACATCAGATAATACATCATGATTATTTCTTTGCTAAAATAAAATAGATTCATACCGTTGGACCAAATTATCATGAGAGCACTTTAGCTCCTCATGTTCTTTGGTCATCTTCTCCAGGCTGTCGTTGGTTTTGATGAGAGTCTCCTCTAGCCTGAGAAGCGTCTCGCCTTGTTCCTTGTTCCTCCTCAACAGCTTAACTAAGAGCACTTTGTCTTCTTTGTTGAGATGGGTGTAGAACAGGCGAATCTCCTCTTCTTCCACATCGCCGATCTCATTTTCCTTGTCATTATTATCAGTGGAAGCAATACAGGAAAATGTACCTTGTGGTGATGAAGACTCATCCTCGCTATCATCCTCATATTCCTCCTCATCATCTCATTCGTCTCCACTATCATTGTTAGCAAAAAGACATTTATAACTAGTGGAAGACAAACCTATCGGTGAGGTGGATTCATCATTTGGTTGCCATCGGTTTTCTTCTCCCTTTGAAAGGTTAGTACCACACGCAACATAGGGAGTAGAAGTAGTACAATTGGACTCAGAATATTTTATTTTAATTCTAGTCCATAGATCATGAGCATCAACAAATAAATCACTTTCACTACTCATGATGGCAAAATAAGCATCTCTAGAAAGAGAGTCAACTAAGATGTTGCAAGCATGGTGATTGAGAGACAGACATCTTAGTTCAGCATTAGAAGGTTCTTTACTAAAATCAAAGGGAAAATACTTCTACTGAAGATCTATCTCAAATTAGGATCGATATGCATGAAAGCATTATAGATAGAGAGAGACCAAGATTTATAATTAGAACCATCGCCTAGAAGAAGTTCTAGAGTTACCTCTTGTGACGTCATCGTCATCTTCGGATGGCTAAGCCCACACTGGAGAGGCCTAGCTCCGATACCAATTGAAAGTTCCCTTTACCCGGGAACAGGATCTGGATGTCGCCTAGAGGGGGGTGAATAGGCAAATAATAATTATCACTATAATAACTAGAATTTCTTACTCTACTCGAAGGCTGGATCGCAGTGGAATGGAGAACCCTTCGAGTAGGTTGCAGCGGAATTGAAGTTCCTGTCTTAAAAGTACCATGTGCTTTGAAAACAGCTTGTACCACGTATAGATATTGAAGTGCGGTTATAAACAGCAAGTAAGATAGAGAAATAGCACACAGCATAGAGCAGAACACACAGACACAGGGATTTAGTCCGAGGTTCGGCCAAGCCTAAAATGCTTGCCTAGTCCTCGTTGGAGTTAGCCACACCTGGACTTGGAGTCTATTTCAACTCCTTCCTCCGTTTGCTCAGATCTGTTAGTACGACAGATAGAGCCTTCCACTATGTTGATATTGGTTACAACACCATCGTGGTTGCTTACAACCTTCTTGACAGCACTCCGGCAGAGTAACAATGCGCTCAAGATTTTGCTCTAGCTCTCAGCAGCACTTCTCCACTCTCTAAAGGCTTATAGCTTTGACTCCACACAAACTAGAGAGATATACAAGAGAGAGAGAGAATTGATCCAAATGATGTATGCACTAGTTGGCTGCACTTGTGTCCTTGTTAGAGGCGCCTAGGGGTCCCTTTTATAGTCCCGAGGGACCTAGGAGCCGTTGGAATTCCATTTGGAAAGCTATCCTTGCCTTCTGCCGGGTGGTGCACCGGACAGTCCGGTGCACCACCGGACATGAACAGTAGCTTGTCCGGTGCCCGATTTCCTTCCTTTTCTGGCGAAGCCGACCATTTCTGGCGAAGCACCACCGAACATGGACAGTCCGGTGCGCCAACTGACCGTTGGCTCAGGCCACGCGTCGTCTGCTGATTGCGCTGCCGACCGTTGGCTCAGGCCACGCGTCGTCTGCTGATTGCGTTGCCGACCGTTGGCGCGGGCACCATTGGCTCACCGGACAGTCCGGTGCACCACCGGACAGTCCAGTGAATTATAGCTACGTCACCCATCTCTTTTCCCAAGAGCGCCTTGTTGACGCCGAGCCAGCCTGGGGCACAGGACACTGTCCGGTGCGCCACCGGACAGTCTGGTGCGCTAGGCCAGAGCTGATGTTGGTTGTACACAACCAACTCTTCATCAATTCAAATCTTCTCTGCTTGGCTCTGTTTCTAGCACTTAGATAAACATGTTAGTACTTAAAAACAATTCACTAAGTCTAGAAACACACCTTGTTCTTGTTTTGCACCTCTTTAGCATTTGGCACGATTGAGATTGATGTTGGACTCTTAAACCATCAAGTCAACATGACTTGATCTAGATTGACAAATCTGAGCTCCAACTCCCTTGTTCATTTCTCAAGCTTGATCTTGAGCCTTATGACTTACACCACATAACTGTAGATGTTACCTTATTGGTTGTAAGTCATGTCCTTATGTAGTGATCCTTGATGCACCATAACTCTTAACTCGATCAACCTTGACTTTGCAAGTCTTCTTCTTCACCCCTGCTTTGGGTTCATGGTCTCCTTGACCTTCTCCCGTGCACTCGGTACCTCGAAGCACTTTTTGCCTCCATCCTTGGCTTGATCTGTTGTCTCTGAGTTACGCACACCGAGTCTCACTTAAGCAGTGTTCATTATCTATAGATAATTCAGTCTTTGGACCATCACACTTGTTCACTTTTGTTGAACCCTATTAGCTTTGCATTAAGCACATGTTCAACACTTAGCACACTTGTTAGTCCTTTAATTGGGTTGTCATCCAAACCACCAAAACCCACAAGAGAGCTTTCACCCTTGTATGTGCCTCCCTTAAACTATAAAAGGGAAGGCACGTAGCGTTACAGAGACAAGCTCTCATGTTTTGACACACGCTTACACACACACTCAATACATACACAGTGGAGGTAGGGTATTATGCTCCGACGGCCTAAACCACTATAATCCCTCGTGTCCTCTTGTGTTCATCCCAAATCCACCTAATAGGCAAAACGCTTAGGCCCCCTCCTCATCTTAGGATTAGGGTGGGTGCATTCCGCCACCCGGCCAGAGGATTTTCTCTCCGCATTTGGCGCGCCAGGTAGGGTGCCGACTGGCCATGGCTAGGCCGTGAGGGGGTAGGGAACTCGTGCATCGTGGGCAATTTGGAGGAGAAATAGAAACTCGCGCTCGTCGCCTTCCTCAAGGCAAATGCCGACGTGTTCGCATGGGAACCGTCGCAGATGCCTGGGATCCCTAGGGAGGTGATTGAGCACCATCTGAAGATCCACCCTGACGCCAAACCGATGAGTCAGAAGCCTCGGAGACAGTCCATTGAGTGGTAGGACTTCATCTGTGAGGAGGTCTGGAAGCTGCTACACGCTGGCTTCATCGAAGAGGTTCATCACCCAGTGTGGCTGGCCAACCCAGTCATCATGCTAAAGGCAAACGGGAAGCTTCGGATGTGCATCGACTACACCAGCCTTAATAAGGCTTGTCCCAAGGACCCGTATCCACTTCCACGCATAGATCAAATCGTGGATTCTACCTCCGGGTGCGACCTCTTGTCCTTCTTAGATGCTTACTCTAGTTTCCATCAAATCCAGATGTCTAGGGAAGATAGGAAGCATACTGCTTTTGTAACTGTGGATGGGCTTTACTGTTATGTTGTAATGCCCAATGGTCTGAAGAACGCCTTGCCAACATTTGTACGGGCGATGAGTAAGACCTTCGGGGACCTGATTAGGGATAGGATAGAGATATACGTCGATGACATCGTGGTCAAGACTAAGAGGGGGTCGACTCTAGTGGAAGACTTGACCTTGGTCTTTGACAAGCTACGGGCATGAAAGGGAAATGTGCCTTTGGGCCATTTCTATAAGATTTTGATGATTTAGTGCTTCACACAAAAATGCTTTGAGTTATATTTGTGCCAAAGATTCAAGAAGTGCAAATCATGATTAAAGGTATGTTTCTAGTCTTAGTCCATTATTTTGAAGACTAATGTATTATGTCTAAGTGCTAGAAACAGGAGAAATTGCGTTGGAGTTAAGTTGGTTGTGTTCAGCCAAATGCTGTTCGGTCTGGGTGCACCGGATTGTCCGGTGGTGCACCGGACAGTGTCCGGTGTGCCAGGACCAGTCCCGGTGAACTGCCTGCTCTCGGGTCTCGATGGCGGTGTATGGCTATAAATCATCGGACTATCCGGTGGTGCACCGGACTGTCCGGTGAGTCGTCTGCGGTGAAGTCGCTGCTCTCGGGAACCAAGTCAACAGCGTACGGCTATAATTCACCGGACTGTCCGGTGAGTCACCGGACTGTCCGGTGAGTCACCGGACTGTCCGGTGAGCCAACGGTCGGGCGCGCCAACGGTCGGCCGCGCAATCCGCGCGTGACGCGTGGCCGAGCCAACGGTCGGATGGGGGCACCGGACTGTCCAGTGTGCACCGGACAGTGTCCGGTGCGCCAACGGCTTCAAATCTTCAACGGTGGGCTGCGCCAGATAAGGAAAGCAATCCACACTGGACAGTGTCCGGTGGTGCACTGGACTGTCCGGTGTGCCACCCGACAGAAGGCAAGAATTGCCTTCCTGGATTGTTTCCAACGGCTCCTAGCTGCCTTAGGGCTATAAAAGGGACCCCTAGGCGTATGGAGGAGCATACCAAGCATTCTTTGAGCATCCCTAAGCACCAAGACTCCATTTCCGCGTTTTTGATTCTTTGTGATAGCAACTAGAGCTCCATTTGAGTAGAGAACTCTTCGGGTTGTGTTGCGAGCTCGAGTTGTGACTTGTGTGCGTGTTTGTGCTCTGATTTTGTGTCTTGTGTGCGTTGCTTTTCCCACCCTTACTTCCGTGCTTATTTGTGATCATCAAATTGTAAGGGCGAGAGGCGCCAAGTTGTGGAGATTCCTCGCAAGCGGGATATAGTAAACGAAAGCAAAACATCGTGGTATTCAAGTGGGTCTTTGGACCGCTTGAAAGGGGTTGAGTGCAACCCTCGTCCGTTGGGACGCCACAACGTGGAGTAGGCAAGTATTGGACTTGGCCGAACCACGGGATAAATCATTGTGCCTCTCTATGTTGATTTCTTTGTGGTTATCGTGTTTTAGCAAGAACTCCTCTCTAGCCACTTGGCTTTATTGATCTAACACTTAATCAAGTTTGTGGCCTTGAGTTTTAAGTTTTTATAGGATCACCTATTCACCCCCCCCCTCTAGGTGCTCTCAGGGCAACACGCACGAAGTTGAACCCGGAGAAGTGCATCTTTGGTGTCTCCGCAGGGAAGTTGTTGGGATTCCTGGTTTCGCACCAGGGTATTGAAGCAAACCCGGAGAAGATGAGGGCAATTGAGGCAATGAGGCCTCCGGCCTGGATCAAGGACGTCCAGAAGCTTACGGGGTCCCTAGCCGCCCTTAACTGCTTCATCTCACGATTGGCTGAGAGGGCGCTACCCTTCTTCAAGCTCTTACGGAAGTCCGGCCCATTCTCTTGGACCGAGGAGGCAGAGCGAGCCTTCCAAGAGTTGAAGCAGCACCTTGTGTCCCTACCAATACTGGTAGCTCCGGAGCCAGGGGAGCCGCTGTATTTGTACATTGCAGCAGCTACAGAGGCGGTGAGCATGGTGCTGGTAGTTGAAAGGACGACACAACATCTCTAGGGGAGTCAGGAAGTTCCCCTAGGAGAAGGTGGTGGTCCGACCACCACGGAGATTGAGGGCTCGGGACCAACCGCAGGGGGCCGGACCATCCAGAAGCCGGTCTACTACGTCAGCGAGGTCCTCCATGAGGCAAAGGCCAGGTACCTTAAGACGCACAAGCTTCTCTATGCTGTGCTTGTCGCGTCCAGGAAGTTGTGCCACTATTTTCAGGCACACAGGGTCGTGGTGGTGACCTCCTTCCCGTTAAGGGCCATCCTCCACAACTCTAACGCCATAGGCAACATCGCCAAGTGGGCAGCGGAACTTGCTGAGTTCCAGCTAGACTTCCAGCCTCGCCACGCTGTTAAGAGCCAAGTCCTGGCTAACTTCATCGTGGAGTGGACCCCTCCCCCGGGCGCTTCTGGGGGTCCGGATCCCGATTCGGACCCCACACCTGCGAAGCCCAGGGTCCCGGTCTTCACCGAGCCCCACTGGATACTCTTCTTCGATGAGTCCGCCCGCCAGCAAGGTGGCGGTGCTGGGGTGGTCCTCGTCGACCCAAGCTGAGATCAAGTGAATTACATGGGGCACCTTGAATTCAAGGCCACCAACAACATGGCGGAGTACGAAGCACTTATCTTCGGCTTGTATGTGGCCCTATCCCTAGGGATCCGTCAGCTCCTCGTGAAGGGGGACTCCCAGTTGATTATCAAGTAGGTCCATGGGGAATGTAGCTGCAATGAGCCCAGGCTCGCAGCTTACCTCCTCCACGTAAGGAAGATAGAAAAGGACTTCACGGCCCTGGAACTGCAACATGTTTCTCAGGCTAACAACTCAGCGGCAGATGAACTCTCCACGAGGGCATCAACTTGGGCACCCATGCCCGAGGGCGTCTTCGAAAGACGGCTGCTGAGACCTATCGCCCAGCCTGCCGAGCCGGGCGAAGGGGGTGAGACTAGCACCTCGAAGCTAGCGGTCCCGGTGGCGTTACATCTGTAGAACCCACCAAGGATTGTGTGTGCTACAGGGGGTCTGCCAACCCCTTAGTGCCACAGCCAGTATCTTAGAGTGGTCCCGATGCATGGATCTCCGAGATCAGGGACTACCTGAAGGAAAATATCCTTCCTGAAGATCATGTGTCCGCAGAGCGCATAGTGCGGTTGGCTAAACGATACGTGGTGGTGGAAGGGGATCTCTACCACCATGGCGCCAACGGCATTCTCATGTGGTGCATCACCTAGGAGGAGGGCCGTGAGTTGCCCACGGAGATCCATGGAGGAGAGTGCGGAAGTCATTCGTCACCCGCACGCTGGTCAGTAAGGCCTTCCAGCACGGCTTCTACTGGCCAACCGCTCTCCAAGATGCAGCTGAGTTGGTAAAGTCCTGCAAAGCATGTCAGTTCCATACAAATCAGATACACACACCGGCTCAGGCTCTACAAATGATTCCACCCTCCTAGCCATTCGCCGTATGGGGGTGGATATTCTGGGACCATTCCCCAGGGCCGTCGGCGGGTACCGTTTCCTCTTCGTCGCCATCAACAAGTTCACAAAGTGGCCAGAGGCCACCCCTGTGGTTAGTATCACCCAGGGTGCTGCTGTTGCGCTCCTCAAGTCAATTTTCTGTAGATTTGGGGTCCCAAGCTGTATCATTACGGACAACGAGACCCAGTTTACAAGTCGGCTCTTTCAGGAGTATTGCGAGGGCATCAGCACCCAGCTCTGCTTTGCGTCTGTGGCTCATCCCAGGAGCAACGACCAAGCTGAGAGGGCAAACATAGAAATCCTCAGGGGACTCAAGACATGCACCTAGCCGAGCTACCGGGGAGACCCCGTTCTTCCTGGTCTACGGGGCCAAAGCCTGCCTTCCCCCGAAAATCATTATGGGCTCCCCACGGGTCCAATCTTTCAATGAGTCTATGCAGGAACAGCTACGGCATGAGGACATGGACTTCATCGACGAGCACATATGGCGAGCGGCGATCCGAAATGCACGATACAACCAGGCGCTCAGGCGCTACCACCAACAGTTCGTGTATAGTAGGGAGCTCAGGGTCGGGGACCTAGTCCTAAGGCGAGTACTGAACCGAGAAGGGCTCCACAAACTCTCCCTAGTTGGGAAGGAACCTTCAAGGTGACGGAAATATGCCGACCCGGGTGTGTCCGCCTTGCCACAACTGAAGGAGTGCCACTTCCCAATCCCTAGAACATAGAGCATCTCCGTAAGTTCTATCCATAGAAGCAAAACTGGGGGATTGAGTTTTCTACCTTTGTAACTGGGTTGTGCATATGTGTACGTCAATCTGGTGAGGTCCGCCCTCGTAAGCCCGGCCTGTTGGTCTGCACCCATGTATATCAAGTTATAAGGAAAGAATTTACCCCCCCCCCCCAGAGAAGCTTTTGTGATGATTCATTCTACTTCAGTTTACGAGCATTATTTTTATCTAACCCACCCATACAGTTCCCACCCTTGCTGGTATGATGACATTCGAATTGAGTAGCCAGGCTTGCAGTTCAGGACCCCTCTACTGCTACAGGGGGTCCGGCAACCTACGGGTCCGGTTCTAGAGAATGGGTGCTCATTTCCTGGAGTGGTCCGGAGCTGTGTAGCCGCTTAGCCTGGTTCCATACCCTAAGCCTGCACCTCCACCACTCTGCAACGGGAACCCTAGTATTTGGAGATGTGATCCTGTGGGTCCGGGCATACGACTTGGCTTCCCAGGCTAAATCCTGTAGGTCCTACAGCGTGAACCAAGGATGGCAGATACCAGACGATGGGTCCTATGGGTGTGCTCCTAACACTTCAAAGCCGAAGTTGTGTGCAGGTCCAGGTCCCAATCCAGACGTAGGTAGTCTCAAACCGTAGAGACTACCTCCTAGGGACCGGACAACCAATTTTCTCTTAGGTATACTGGTATCCAGCCTCGACACGTCGAGCCTACATCCTAGGGGGGCCAAGTACTAGGGAGAAGTTGGTAACGCTACATACAGCAAGGACAAATAGCATACAGATAAGTGTTGTCTGATTAATAGTTCTCCAAAGTATCTTACAAAACCAAAAATTATTACAAGCCGCACTCCAGCGGGACCCTTGCCTTGTCTCTATAGGTACAACTACTCGTCGTCAGCAGGATCGCGCTGGAAGCACTCGGCCACCAGCTCCACGGCGTCTTGTATTCTCTCTCGGGCGGCGTCTTCTATGGCAGCCAAGGATATGGCGGGGTCGTGCCTCCAGAAGCATGTCAAGACATACTCAATCACCGTCCGGTAGAGCTTGCTGCCCTCTGCCTCCAAGCGGGCACCAAGGATCTGGTCCAGGCATCGGAGGCGATCAGCGGTGGAGTCCAGCACCGGGAGTGCATTGGAGATCGACACCGGCTGCTCCGACACTAGGATGGGGCTCATCCCTAGCGGCACCAGTGTCGTGCTTGCCTCGCCGGCCCACGCGACAATGTGCTGCACCCCGGTGCGGTGCACCGCCTGGAGATCTTCAAGGGCCTTCCTGGTGGCCTCCACCGCCTGGGAACCCTGCACCGCCTGTGCCGCGTTGAACTGGCAGATTTGCTCCTCTAGCTCCTTTTCTTTCTTCTCCGCCTCAAGCTCATGCTCGGCCAGCAACTCGCCTCACCGGGTGAGCATTTCTTCCCTAAAGGCGAGATCCGTCTCTCTCCTGGCGAGGTCCGTCTCCCGCCTGTCCAAGGACTATTCCTTCGCCTTCAGATTCTCCTCGGCGAGGGCGGCGTCGCTGGCCTTGCCCTCGAGCTCCTGCTGTCACTGTTGCAGCCTCTCCACAGCCTTGACCTGCTGGACCCACTGCGCTTCCAGGGTCTGGTCCAGGGCATTCAGCTTGGCCCAGAGCTCTGTTGTGAGGGCCTCCCTCTGGGTCAAGGCCTCCTCCCTCTTGGCAACCTTCTTCTCCCTATAGTGCACCTCCAGCACCCTGGCATACACCTTCTGGAGGTCCTTCTTGTACTCCTTACGGTCCCGCTCGAGTTGGGACCGCTCGGAGATGAACTGACGGGACGTCGTCCTGGTGCACTCCTCCAGCTGGGTGCGCTAGTCGCTGAGGCGCTGGTGCTCGGCCTCAAGCGTCTCCCACTCCTGCAAAATTGCTGCCCCATTGTCACTAAGGACCTGGTGGGCGTGGGACAGCATGTGGGGGAGGGGGATTGGCGCAGCTTCTTCCTCGGCACCTGACCGGAGCCGTCGCCCGAACACGACCTCCATCTCCTCTGGTGCGGGTGGGGGGTTGGAGCTGGACGCGCCTCTAGTGTCACCCCTAGTGTCGGGAGTGGGCGCGATGTCGGAGGCGAGCGCGGATCCGCCAGCTGGGACCTCCTCTGCCGCTACGACGCCGCCTGATGCTGGCGCCGCTGCCGCCGAACCCCCGGCTGGGACATGAGAAGCCGCTGGCGCTGTCTAGGCAGTGGCTAGAGGCGGACCGCTGGCACCACTCCCAACAGATTCCTGCTGCTGAGAGCCAGACCCATCGGTGGGCCTAGTGCTTGGCGGAGGAGGCATGGCCTTAGGAGCGGTGGAGAAGGAAGCCCTAGCGATCAGACGATGGGTTAAGACCTGTCGGCATGATAATTAGACTCATGGAAAAAGGGGTTACACTTACTTGGGGCCCTAGACTTCCCAGCGACCCTGGAAGCGGGGGCGACCACTGCTGTTGCTGTTATTGCTACTGCTGTTGTTGCTGTTGTTGCTGCTGGTGCCCCTAGGGGTGATCACCCCTAGAGGGTGGTGGTGGCGGTGGGGCCAGAGGGCTGACGCGCCTCTGCGTGTCGTGGGCCTAGGAGCTGGCCTCCTCGGCCCCGCCAGCAGTCCTCTGGCGCTTCTGGGGGGGTCCGAAACAAGCGACCCATTAGCCCGACGCAGCCTGTGCCGCCTCTCCTCCTCCGACCCCCCAGAGCTACCTGGGGCGGAGGCACTGCTTGCAGCCCCTTTGCCCTTGTCCAAGGGGCTGGGGGCCACGGCGGGGTTGGCGTTGGGGGCCACACCGGCGAGCTGGGGACCTCCAGCCTGTGCATTGGAGATCTGGATCCTCCGGAGGGGGTCCCGGCCGCTGGTCTAGCGAACTACCACGCTGCTCTCGTCGAGGGTGGGCAGCGTGGCCAAAATCGCCATCCTCAAGCCTGGGTCGTCGCAGAGCACTGGGGTGGCCTGGGGGAGGATCAGGGACTTAGGGACTGTTGGGGACTTGTTCTCAAATGCTATGAATTAAGAACAAGGCAACATAAAATGTTAAATATTAATGTCCTTCGTCCGCTGAAGCATTATTTCCCCAAGGATTTAATGAACTTCGGACGAAGACCATGAGTGAAGTATCACGAAGGTCATACCTTCGTGATTAAACTTACAAAATAATATGAAATAATATATATATAACATGAGACATTAAAGATAGATGTATCAGAAATAGGTAACATCATTCACACATTTTATTATATGAATATAAAAATGTCAGAACATAAAGTTTAAATACATTTATACCTTCTCCTTGACAGATAATAATTCTCGGACAATACGTTTGCAATTACAGGAATGCGTGAACAGTAAAGGAATATTGTTCACTATTTATAGACACAGGACACAGCCTGTAGGGAATTACAATCATGCCCCTTATAAAAGTTTACAACAATGACTCAGACCCTTATGGGCTAAAAGGTCATTCTATCTTTAAGTCGGTTTGATCCTTCGTCTTCGGGCATGCTATAACACCGAAGCTTCATGAGTGGTAGCTTCGGTCATCATGTATAAGCAGCTTTAGTCGAAGCTGTTTCTTCCTGCAGGACCTTCGGCGACGAAGCATGGTCCCAACAGTAGCCCCTTCGCGGTGCTAGATCGTTTTTCGTAACGAGCTTGATCCGTGAAAAAAGTCTCTTAGGCTTCGGGAAGCCGAAGGTCCGAAAAACACCTTCCCTGAGCTCGTTGCCGAGAAACGATACAGTTTTCGAGCGCGGAGCGGTCCTACCATGCAGGTTCACCTTCTTGGTTGTTGCGGCCCACCGTGCAGTGGGTGCGAGTGACTGTTTGCCCGGTGAAAAAATCCTGACGATTCACCTTCTTACCTGCAGCACTATATAAACAGACAGGTAGGTGTGAAGTTACCACGGCATTCATTGCTATTGCACTGTTTTGCTGCCAAAAATTTAACCATAGCCGAAGCTTGATTTTTGCATTCAAAACGAAGCTCCAGTTTGGTTTGTGCTTCGTCACGAGGATAGCTTCGGAAAAAAGGTTATTGACTTCCAAAGAATTTTTTCAAGAAAATTTAAAATCAAATGGCCAGAATACGCTCCACTGCTAGGGTTGAGCGTGATGGAGACAAGACCGAAGCCGTTGAAACTGTTCCGATTTCTGAAGCGATGAGGCGTTCCGGGCTGGTTCCATCAGAAGACACACCTGCTGCCGAAGCAACACAAGCTGATGTTGAAGAAGTTGGTTCCGAAGATGAGTACAGCTGCGGGATGCCAAGCAAACCTAGTCATTTGGACTTTGGAAAGTCCACCATCTCTGAAGCTGATCTTCCAAAAATGGTGAAGTTGGGCTACTTTAGTGAAACAAAAAAGGAGCTGGTTCGTTTTGGCGGGGAGGAGATTACTCCAAAGCCGGAAAAGAATGAAGTGGTTATGTTCAAAAGCTTTTTTAAAGCAGGATTAAGATTTCCTTTGAATGGGATGATTGCTGATGTGTTGAAGAAGTTTGGGGTTTACCTTCATCAGCTGACCCCTAACGCTATTGTCAGATTAAGTGTTTTTTTTGGGCCCTTCGTAGCCAGGGAGTGGAACCGTTCGGTGAAGGTTTCTGTCGAGTCCATGAACTACACTATCAGACTAAAGCCAGAGGAGATGGTCTTCATGAGAATTTTGGATGTTACAACTTTGCTTATCGCAAAACTTCGAAGTTTCCAGTGATAAGCTACTGAAGCAAATGGCCAGCCGGATGGAAATCTGAGTGGTTTTATGTTAAAGTTGATAAAGATGAAGATAAATTGGTCCAGAGTCCACTAGAGCTAACCTTCGGAGAAATGAGGCCCCGATGCAACATGATAAGTGGAAGCCCGAGCCAAATTGCTTTGGCTGAATTTCGCGTGATTTCAGATCATATTGGCACTAGAGACTTGGTGCAGGAATTTCTGGCTTTTAAAGTGTTTCCAACAATGAGGGATTGAGAGATGCCGAAGCTGGAGGGAGAAAAGAAAAAGGGAGAATTTGTTCGATTGCCATATTATTACAAGTTTAAAAAACACTTTAAAAACCCTGCCAAGAATGGCTGGACACAATCGAGATTATGTGCAACGATATCCTCGGAAATTACTCTAAGAAAGAAGATCAGTTGATGACTGCAGCCTTCGGCACTCGTCCGAAGCGAAGATTGAATCGTGTGCTAGATGCTTTGAATTTTGATTACCCTGATTACGAGCAACTGGGCGGAGATGCCGAAGGCCCAAAGAGAAAGAGGATTGCCAGCGCCCTGGACAAAGAAAGCACCAAATTGGCCAAAAAGGAAAAAGAAAATTCTGAAAAACTGAGCCCTAGACCGAAGGTAGCTGTTTCAAGGAAAAGAAAAGATACATCTCCAAAACCTGCATCTCCAAAACCAAAGACGTTGGCCCAGGAAGAGGAAGCTCCTGCGACACCTTCTGCTGCCGAAGTGGAAGAGATTCTGAAGGTAATGACTGAACCTTTGCCTGTCAAGCTAAGCCCGCTGGCGCCAGAACTGACGAAGTTTTTTCAGAAGGGCAAAGAAGCTTCGGCAGCAGAAAGTCCCGCAAAGCCGAAAAAACGAAGAATTATCCAAGTGGCTGATGTCATTCATCAGACACCGCCACCGACCTCGGCGTCAAAAATTGTCACTGCCGATCCCACAGCCATCGAAGCCGAAACCGCCGGAGCCGAAACCGGAGGAGCCGAAGCCACCGGGGCCGAAACCGAGACCAACAAAGATCCTAACCTGGAAACTACACTTGAAGATATTGACAATATGCTTCTGAGAATGGCTGAAGAAGAAACTGCTGTGGTTACAGTGAACATGGCAACAAAAAAAGGAAAAGAGCAGATTGAAGACATTTTGGAAAAAGAAGATTTTAATTTTCAAGATATACTTGGACAAGAGTTGTTAGACGCTGAAAAAGAAGAGCTGAAGAAATATGTTATATCCTGTGGATACAAACCAGGGTCTCTGCTATTTGGTGGAGTCAATGAAGGGAAGCTGAGATGCCTTCGGAACCGAACCGAGGCCAAGGTTGTTAGGACCTTCTCCAAAAGCGTTGGCCTGCCGAAGATTGAAGCAGACCTCTGCAGATACCAGCGACAGCATATCGCCGGTAGCTTGCTCTATGCTAATTTCAAGGTAAAAAAGTCTCGATTTTTTATTATTATATATATATATATTATTTTGAATTAAGTTGTTTTCTGACGAAGGTTGTTTTGGCAGAGTATACTTCTAAGTAAAGTGCTGAGAATGCAACAAGATCTTGAGGATGAAAAGAACGAAGCTACTATCAAAGATCTAGAAATCAAAGTCAAAAATTACGAAGCTGCTCTGAAGGAAAAAGACTCCGTTATTCAAGATCTTAAAATCAAAGCTAAAGATCAAGAAGCTGCCTTGGAAAAGAAGGACTTCGTCATTCATTCTATGGAAGGTTCATTGGCTGAAGCCCAAGCCAAAAATAACAGGTTAAACAATGAATTACTCAAAAAGTCAGAAAAATCTGAGCAGGAAAAAAAGAACCTCGAAACAAATCTCAAGATCGAAATCGAGAAGAATTCAAATTTGCAAAAATCATTGAAGGAGATTCAGGAGAAATGCTTAAATTTCGGCAGACGATGCGTGTAGCGGCTGAAGGATGTGTTTCACTCAATTGGAGCCAGCTCTGATACATTTACACCTTCAGCTGAAAACCTGCCCAGCACCCTAGAATACATTGAAGGCGAGGTTGATGCACTTGACGAAGTTATTGCTGGGCATGCTGACTTCTGCGCCCTGCTAGCTTCTCGAGGCAGAGCCACCGCTTTCCTGAAGGCTGGCTGTACGCACGGAAAAATTGTAAATAGGCCAAACTTCAGCTTGTCACCAGCAGATTTGGTTGACATCCCAAGCCTAGCCCGAAGCATTGGAAACAGATTTATGACTCAGATTTGGGTAAATGGCGGGCGAAAAATGGCTGGTGACGAAGCTCAGAGCCACCTTAAGCTGGTGAGAAACTTATACTTGTTACTTTCACCTTCTCCTTAAAATTTGCACCTTTCTTATTCTGCTTTAATATATGCAGGATGGTGAAGCTGAAGAATGACGGGCTGAAGCTTAACAGTTGTTGTAAAAGACTTTCCTGCAAAAAATTCTGAAGAGATCTTTGTAATATAATTGTGGAAAAAACTAATGTAAATTTGTGCATACCTTGTAATATATCGTTTCTCCTTTATCCGTGTACAATCTGCTTTGTTGCGAACGAAACTTTACTTTTGAGCCGAAGGCGAAAAACACCTTCCCTTCTTTTCGTACACAACGAAGCATGAAAATTTCCTCTTTCTCCGAAGTTTTTCCTCATAGCCGAAGCATTTGTCTTTTCTGTATGATACGATGATGATGATCCTATATATGTCTAAATGAATGTTTATGAATGCAAATGTCATGATGTAATGCATTGTGCAAATGATTATTTGAATGTACATCCAAAAAACCATAATCATAGCCCTCATTCCCTTGAGAATGACTCAAATCTTTTTGTCGTTTATTTTTCGGCTTCACCGTTTACTTTTCGGTGTATCAGCGCTGACTTTTCGCTGTAAGCCTCCCTTAGGAGCTTCTTTGCCTTTTACTTTCGGCGGAATCAGTGTTTATTTTTCGCTGTAAGCCTCCCTTAGGAGCTTCTTCGCCTTTTACTTTCGGCGGAATCAACGTTTATTTTTCGCTGTAAGCTCTGCATTCCCTTGGGAACGACTTTTGAGCTTCTCCTTCTTTTCTTTTTTCCATTGCACTCGATGGTGCGTTGTTAGCTTTTACATTTACATTTTTGGGGGATATCACTCTTATAGAATTGAAATAAGGAAAAGAAAAATTACATGTTGTGGCCCCATTAAAAACCTTTCTCCCCCTTTGGAAAGGAAAAGGGTGCCATAAGGAAAAACTAAAACAACAATAAAAAATAGAAAAGATTACATCAAGTTACACATAATACCGCCGAAGCTCATCCGCATTCCACGATCTAGGAATGTCGTTGCCGTCCATATCCTTTAATCTGTAGGAACCGGGTCTTGACGAAGATACTACCAGAAAGGGGCCTTCCCATTTTAGTTGTAGCTTGCCCACTGTGTTTGGGTTGGCCACTCTTCGAAGCACCAAATGTCCTAGCTTAATGTTCTTCAACCGAACCTTTCTATCACGTCATTTTATTGTTTCGGCTTGGTATTTATTGATGTTTTCCATAGCCTGAAGCCTGATCCCTTCTATAGCATCTTTGTCCACAGAACAATCAGCTTCGTCTATCGCCGAAGCCACTGTTCTTATTGATCCTGCCTTAGCCTCTTCTAGGGTTATTGCTTCATCACCAAACAGCAATTTGAATGGTGTAAAACCTGTTGACCTTGATACTGTTGTGTTGTGGCTCCACACCACTTTAATTAATTCTTCTGGCCACTTTCCCCTTGGTTGATTGAATATTAACTTCATTATTCCTGTCATTATGATGCCATTAGCCCTTTCAACTAGTCCATTTGATTCCGGATGTCGAACTGACGCAAAATGGATCTTTGTGCCAATTTGGTCACAAAATTCTTTAAAAGCTTCGGAGTCAAACTGCGTTCCATTGTCCACAGTGATAGCCTTCGGCACTCCGAAGCGACAAACAATGTTTTGCCAGAAAAACTTTTGAACAGTAACCGAAGTTATTGTGGCTAAAGGCTTTGCCTCAATCCATTTAGAAAAATATTCCACTGCCACTACAACATATCTTAAATTTCCTTGTGCTGGTGGTAGCGGACCTAACAAATCAATGCCCCACCTTTGCAACGGCCAAGTGGGTTGTATTAACTGAGTTAGAGACGAAGGTTGTTTTTGATCTCTTGCACATTTCTGACAACCTTCGCACTTTTGGACTAGTTCCGCTGCATCCGAAGCTGCTTTTGGCCAATAAAATCCTTGGCGAAAAACTTTTCCCAGCAAAGGCCTAGATCCAATGTGAGATCCACACAAGCCTGCATGTATTTCCTTCATCAATTCTATACCTTCGACTCTGGATAAACATTTGAGTAACGGAGAGCAGACACCATGCTTGTACAGCTCCCCTTCTATTATTACATATGGACGAGCTCTTGCCTCTATTCTCTTGTTATAAGCTTCGTCATCTGAAAGGAAATTACCCTTAAGGTAAGAGATGATCTCAGTTCTCCAGTCTTCACTATAAACAGGAGATATCTTGAGGACCGCTCTTTCAAGAAGTTCAACCGAAGGTGCTTTTATTGTTTCAAAAAATACTTCCGAAGGTAAGGGCAGCCCCTATGCTGCTGACTTGGCTAGCAAATCAGCATGCTCATTTTCTCCTCGAGGAATATTTTTTACAGAAAACCCTACAAAGGAAGCTTCAATCCTTCGGACAGTATCTAGATACTTCTCAAGCTTCGGGTCTCTTGCCTTACAACTCTTGTCGATATGACCAGAGATAACCTGGGAATCAGTTTTAAGAACCGCCCTTCTGATTCCCATTGCCTTTAACTTCCGAAGACCCAAAAGTAAAGCTTCGTACTCAGCAATGTTATTTGTGCAGCTAAAATCAAGTCTTGTTGCGTAGCAAGTTTTAACTTTGGAGGGTGCGACCAACACAGTGGCTGCTCCTGCTCCGAAGGTTCCCCAAGAACCATCGCAGAATACTGTCCATGCTTCGGCATCTTTATTTGCCTCTTCTACTTGAGCCCCTGGCGTCCAGTCAGCAATGAAGTCAGCTAACGCCTGGGACTGAATCGAAGATCTGTGTACATAATCAATGCAGAATTCATTAAGTTCCGCGGCCCACTTCCCAATCCTTCCAGTAGCTTCTCTATTTCTCATAATATCCTTCAATGGTTGTGAAGAAGGGACAATTATATTGTATGCTTGGAAATAATGCCGAAGCTTTCTAGAAGCCATCAAAACAGCATATAGCACCTTCTCCAATTCTGTATAATTTTTCTTTGATAAACTAAGAACTTCAGATACAAAGTATATTGGAGCTTGCTTCTTGATTTGCCCTTCAAGCTTCTCTTGGACAAGCGCCACACTTACCGCTGAGTACGAGGCTGCCACATATAACAACAGAGGAGCCCTTGGCGTTGGTGGAGTTAGCGTTGTTAGGTTTATCAAATATTGCTTCAGCTCTTCGAAGGCTCTCTGCTGGACCGGTCCCCATTGAAAAACTTCGGCTGACTTCAGCACTTCGAAAAATGGTAAATTTCTCTCTGCTGATCTAGATATGAATCTGTTGAGAGATGTCAGTCTTCCTGTCAATCTTTGAGCCCCCTTCTTTGTACTGGGTGGTTCCATTCAAATGATAGCTTCGATTTTATTTGGATTAGCCTCAATCCCTTTTGTTGAAACTAGGCAGCCAAGAAATTTCCCTTTCTTCACCCCGAAGACACATTTTTCTGGATTCAACTTTAAACCGACCTGTCTGAAATTAGCGAAGGTTTCCTGGAGGTCAGTAATGTGATTCTCTTGCTTCGTGCTTTTTACAATGATATCATCAACATAAGTTAACACATTTCTGCCTATCTGAGACTGAAGAACCTTCGCTGTCATTCTGCTGAAGCTTCCTCCAACACTCTTGAGCCCCTCAGGCATCCGAAGGTAACAATATGTTCCACTAGGGGTTATGAAGCTGGTCTTTGGCTCATCCTCCTTGTTCATCCAGATTTGATGATAGCCTGAATAACAGTCCAGCAGACTCATAAGCTCTGATGAAGCTGCTGCATCAACTAAGGAATCTATCCTTGGCAATGGAAACTCGTCCTTCGGACAGGCCTTGTTGAGATCAGTAAAATCGATACACATCCTCCATTTACCATTGGCCTTTTTTACCATAACAGTGTTAGCCAGCCATTCTGGGTATTTTACCTCTCTGATAACTCCAGCACTGAGAAGTCTTTTCACTTCATTTCGAGCACCTTCGGCCTTGTCATCAGACATCTTCCGAAGCCTCTGCTTTCTGGGTCTGAAGGATGGATCAACATTAAGCGAATGTTCAATAACATCCCTGTTAACTCCGCAAAGATCATTAGCCGACCATGCAAAGACATCTTTGTTGTTGAACAAGAATCTTATCAAGGTTTTCTCTTGTTCCTCAGACAATTGAGATCCCAGCAGCACCTTCTGCTCTGTGATATCTTCGCATAAAAGCATGGGTTTCGGCTGATCGGCCGAAGCAGCCTTCTCCCTTCTATGCTTGTACTGCTCACAAGCTTCGACTTCATCTATGTTATGGATTGCCTTTGAATCAGTCCAATTCCCTTCGGCCTTTCTGGCGGCTTCCTGACTCCCATAAATAGCAATAGGTCCCTGATCCGAAGGTATCTTCATGCAAAGATATGCTGGATGAAGAATTGCTTCGAAAGCATTGAGTGTTCCGCGACCAATAATAGCATTGTAAGGATAATCCATGTCAACAATGTCAAACACAATTTGCTCAGTCCTTGTGTTGTTGACGAATCCGAAGGTTACTGGCATGGTAATCTTACCAAGTGCTACAATCTGCCGCCCTCCGAAGCCACAAAGAGGGTGCGTAGCATCATGAATCTTGTCTTCGGGCTCTTGCACTTGTCTGAAGGCCTTAGCAAATATGATATCTGCTGCACTGACTGTATCAACCAAAACATTATGGACCAGAAATCCTTTGACCACACAAGAAATAACCTTGTGGTCGTGGGTTCGAGCTTCACGGTGGGCGCCAATGTTGGGGACTTGTTCTCAAATGCTATGAATTAAGAACAAGGCAACATAAAATGTTAAATATTAATGCCCTTCGTCCGCTGAAGCATTATTTCCCCAAGGATTTAATGAACTTCGGACGAAGACCATGACTGAAGTATCACGAAGGTCATACCTTCGTGATTAAACTTACAAAATAATATGAAATAATATATATATAACATGAGACATTAAAGATAGATGTATCAGAAATAGGTAACATCATTCACACATTTTATTATATGAATATAAAAATGTCAGAACATAAAGTTTAAATACATTTATACCTTCTCCTTGACAGATAATAATTCTCGGACAATGCGTTTGCAATTATAGGAATGTGTGAACAGTAAAGGAGTAATGTTCACTATTTATAGACACAGGACACAGCCTGTAGGGAATTACAATCATGCCCCTTATAAAAGTTTACAATAATGACTCAGACCCTTATGGGCTAAAAGGTCATTCTATCTTTAAGTCGGTTCGATCCTTCGTCTTCGGGCATGCTATAACACCGAAGCTTCATGAGTGGTAGCTTCGGTCATCATGTATAAGCAGCTTTAGTCGAAGCTGTTTCTTCCTGCAGGACCTTCGGCGACGAAGCATGGTCCCAACAGGGACAAAAGTCTCCCCGGTAATCCCTCCCACCAGGACAGCTAGCTCGTCCCAGGACAAATCGGTCCCCAGCCCGCGCTGGATCCTGCTGATATCGTTCGGGCCGGTGAACCAGCAGCACAGGTGCGACCTCCTCTGCAGCAGCATGATCCGACGCTTCAGGAGGTCGCCAACCACGTGCATTGACGTCAGGCCATCCGTGGCCAAGGCCTTGATCCTGTCCAATATGGGCAGGAGCTCTAGCGACAGGGACGGCTTGGTCCTCCATTGCTTGCGGTCGAGGGTCGGCCCATCTGATGGCAGGACGAGGCGGTCGTTGGCCTCGGCGCTGGCAATCACCCAGTCGCTGCGCCAGTTCTCCCACCTCGCTCCACCAAGGGTGGGGATGTAGACGACGGCCAGATCTGGCCTCGTCTGGAAGTAGTAGGCCCCGATGTGGTCCCTGGTCTTCCCAGACTTGACCAACACGAAGAAGTAGCAGAAGAGAGAAGTGCAGGGGGCCACACCTACGAACATCTCGCAGAGGTGGATGAAGATGGCCACCTGGAGGATGGAGTGGGGCGTGAGGTGCTGGAGCTGAAGCCCGAACTCCTCCAACAGCAGTAGGAAGAATGACGAGATCGGCAGCGCCAACCCGCAGGAGATGTAGGAGGTGAACAGCACGAACTCCCCGGCGGCGAGATCGCCGAGGGGGACGGCGCCGGCGTGGATTATTTCGGCGAGCCCCGGCGCGCTCCACCCAAGCAGGCCACGCACCAGGTTGAGTGCTTCCTCTGACTGAAAGCGGTCAGGATGGCCAAGCGAAGCCATGGCTTGTGCGACAGCGCGGGTGTAGAGCAGAAGAGCGCGAAGGCAAAGGGGCGCAGAGGAGCACGAAGGCAAAGAGGCGCAGTCGATTGGAAGAGAATGCGAAAGGGTAACTGCTGCACGCGGGGGTGAGTCCTTTTTCAAGGAACCTGAGTCCCTGTCACACCCGGATTTTAGGGGTCAAAAACCCGGGCGCGAACATAAACACCAGGTGTGCTGGGACCAAGTCTCACACATATGATGCATAGTGGCACAGGATCGAATGTCACATCTTTACTATATAATAGGAGTTCTATACAAAATAATTAAATAATTACATCATATGAGGAAACGATCCAGCAACCCAAAGTTGACTGGGAGACGACGACCTAGACCTCTCACGAACTCATCGCAGCATCCTCCACGCGCCTCATCCTGTGGTACCTGCTCTTGACCTGTGGGGGGGTGTGAGATAGCAAGAGTGAGCTCACATACGTTCATCGCTCAACAAGTTGTGGGGAATAATGTGCATGAACTCGCCAAAGGTGGGAGCTCACGTGAAGTGTAAGGCTTACCAAAGAGGATGGTTAGAGCTGAGCATTGCTTTTAAAGTTGGTCAAAATTTTATTAGCAATTACTAAGTATAAGTAAATACCAACCCAATTAAGTAGTAGAACAAAAGTAACAACCTCACCTGCGATGCAATGCATATGACAAATTGAGTTTAAGTTCCATAATTTACTCATGTGAGTGTCCGAGCTGCTCATGACCGTGAGCACGGCTAGTATACCAGTTTTACACTCTGCAGAGGTTGCGCATCTTTACCCACAAGTCATGTTACCCATCTGCCAAGGGATCGCGACTTCCCATACACCTCTACCGAGGAGGCGAGGCAGGGTAACACTACGAGGCCTTTACAAAGTTCCACTAGCTTCAGAAAACCCGCTACAGTTTATAGGAAGCTCCAATGCAGGAATCCCTTGCAGGACCGCCATCGCAGCAAAATCCTCCCGAGGGCCTCCCTACACTGACCACTCCCCTACTGCCCTTGCCCCTTTCGGGTAAGGTAGTCTTCCACTAGCTTTCCTAATTAATCGGCCAAGGGCGTCCCATTAAACCCTTGTGGTAGCACTGTTTTCCCGGGTGGTTCTCCATGTTCCAATTAACATAATGATCTTATCATGAACGATAAATAACAATGGATAATAAAAGTATAATCATGAGTAATGTATCTTCATACCCAAAACCACATAAAGCACTAGCAAGTACTACCCAAAAAGTTCAGTGGTAACAAGGTATAAAGATAATCAAACTAGGGTAACCTATTGGGTCCCATCAAAATTAACCTATGCAGATCATTATGATTAATCAGAACATGGCTGGGTAAAAAGAAGTGATCAAGGGCACAACTTGCCTGGGACTTGAGATTCCAGGTACCAACTTGCTTTTCAGATGACACGTGTCCTCGCTCTAGTCGTAGCAATACAAACAAACATTGTATAGGCAAAATTAACATTACACCAAGCATGTAAATAAAATACACAGTAATAATCTAGACATTAAAATAAGATCACAGTAACTGGAATCACTAAATTTGGGGTTATAGATTTTGAGTTATGGATTTTCTAATGTTTTATGTGCTTAATACAAGATTAAGTGAAAGAATAATTTTAATGTGTTTGTCATGTCAGAACAGAGGCACTAATGGGTATACAATATTATTACAAAAATTTAGGAACTGGAATGGACCAATTTGGACCTAATATGAATTTTCTATGGATTATACAAGTTTCTACCATTATTTTCGTATTAAAAATGATTTTAAAATGAATTTCCCTGATTTTATTCGCTAACTGGTCGGCGCGCCAAATTCAGAGAAGCCCAGGGACTAACACGTAAATTTTCTAAGACTCAGTGAACATCGCCCATGGACGGCGGGTTGATTCTTAAGTCTTCTAGGGTCTCTTCTGCAAAATCGCCACAGCGAAAGGGTATCCATGAATTCTGGCCGTTGGATTAGATCCGAACGGTCCAGATTTAATGCACCGAAGCGGTACACCGCTTCTAATCCTAGCCATCCATCTACGCATCAACGGCCCAGGATTTTATACGGGCGCGGTCGATCGGATCCGCCCGATCAACATCCAACGGCCACGAGTAACTCCGCGAAGCGGTACGCGTAGATCTAATCAGGGCCGTTCCTTGGACATCGGACGGTCGCGCGCCCTTCTCCCCAACCCGAGCGCCCCCAGGCGACAGTACGCGGCTCCCGCAGCGGCCAGCTCGCCGGCGAGGGCAAAATCCGGCCACCAACACCTCCCGATCCCAAAATTGACCAGTGCTAGATGTTGAGAAGGACATGGCGATTACCGTGGTTGAGCGCCAGAGAGGGGCTGGCCACGGCGCAGAGCGGGCCGGCCACGGCAATGTCACAGCGGCGAGGAATTCCGACGGCGTTGACGGCAATCCCCGAATGGCTTGGCCACGACTACCTTCCATGGGTTCCGAAGGAGCTCCCGATCTCAGGTCCAAGGCCGGAGGACGACCAGAAGGGAGTCTACCTGACGGCGGCACACAAAGATCGGAGCACACAATGCCTATGGGTGTGCGATTTATGGACCGCGCCGGTCAAAGGATGCGGCAGCCCCGAGTCTTATAGCGCCAGGGTAGCGGCCATCTCGGAGAGATCCCAACAACCCCGATCCTGACGGCGCGCATGAGGTTTGTTGGGCGAGATCGTCGACCAGGATGACAGGAGGGTCCCACGTGCAAGTGTCCGATCGTGGGGGCTAGGAGAGGGAGACTGAGATGCGGGCCCCATGCGTTGGCATAGAACGTGCCCACACAGATGCTGGATGGTGGGGCCGGGATGTCGGCGCATTCCAGCCACCGGGCCACGCGAGGCTTAATGGTGGAGTGGGCCGAGCGGATGCAGATAAGTGGATGTGGGCAGGGGGGAAGTCGGCCCGAGTGCAGGTTTGCTTTTCCTTTCTTTTTTTTTATTCTATTTTTTTTATATTTGCTTTCAAATTCAAGTTTCAAATCCAAACCATTTCAAATATATATCAGCAACTCCAACATGTAAGCAATTATATAACTTTATTTATTATTATTATTTCCTTTGAAAAATTTTATAGAGCATAATATAAAAGAATAGTTAGTTCTCCTATATTTTTTTTTAACTTTTCAAATTCAAAGTTAAAGTTTGATTTGAATATCACAATTCAAATGCAGAAGACAAAATCCCAGCATGATGCAATATATACTTATTATTATTATTTTATGTTAATTATAGTATTGCAAATGTGTTATGCACACACACAAAGAACTTTTAATTTTCAAGAGATACAAGGTTTGCCCCATTAAAACCCTATTCAAAATTTAATGTTTTATGCTTACTTCTTTAGTATGATTGTTGTGGAGAGATCATTTACTTTGAATCTTAGGGAGAATATATATTTTTTTGAATAAATGAAACTATTAACTTATATGTAGATCCTTTATTTAAATCTCTTATTTCAAACCGCAATTATTTAGACATTAAGATAAACTCTGCTAAATCCCAAGACCGACATTTGAGGTGTTACAGTCCCTGTTCAGGGAAACCCTTCCGCGCGCCCCTCAATCGCCACAGGAGATCACGCGCGATGGGTACCTAGACCCAGGCAGCCCAGTCTATGACTCGGGGCACGGGTCCTCAGGTCATACACTTTGTGAGTCGGATTTCGGGTGCGGAAAGAGCGAACTGCCGCACGCGCCGGTAGTGCGCCTCCTCAGGGCCGCTGCAGAAGACAGAAGGTGATATTTTAAACCATTGCAGCGGTAACGAGGCACCCCACGCGTGGCCCGACGAAACCACCAGGCGTGGGGGCCATGGGTCAGTCAACCGCGGGGACAGATATGGCAGTTGGCGTGACCGAAGAAGATTGACAGAGGGTACATCAGCAGACATGCTGAAACGACGCGTCAATCACCAATTAGGCCATGTCAAAGCAAAGTACAAGTTTTGGCCCCACCTGCAGGCTCGCATCCTCCCCTGAGGTGGGCCCGGGGGCCACTGTCGGTACCCTGAAACTAGGGTACCCCTTGCTACTATATAAAGACGCAGTACCCACACGGCTATCTCTTAGCCGCGTGGTAAAAGTACTGTGTGTGGGACCAAGCCATGACTCGCCCCAGCCTCGGGCGACTACTCTGGGTCCACAACAGCGCCTGACCCCACCACATGGGCAGATCCGGAGCCGCCACGTGTCCAGAGAAAGTGATATACTCCAAGGCATCAACAGTGAGTTCGGACCCCCATGGGAAAGTGCCGGACCCCTGGATATATAGTCTGAACCTCTGAGATTGGTTCAGAACCCCCACGTGTATGGATCAGAACCCTGGAATGGGATCTGGACCCCCCCCCCCCCGTATGGGGTCCGGGCCACCCACAGTGGGGTCCCGAGGTTCCAGGACAGAACACACCTGGGCCTTAGGTCCGGTGCTGACACGTGTCCAGACCTGGTCTGGTAGGATACAGACCTGTCCGCATACACTTTAGCTCCTCGCTCAAGCGGAGACCCGATGCTGCCGCGTGGCATACTGCGCGCGGCATAAGCCAACGGGCGGAACCTAGCATGACGCCTTTGGGCTACACGCGCCCTCGCATTCATTGCGGATAAGACGTGCGCCTGTCCATCCCACTGACAGGTGGCGTGCTCAGTCCACGATACACGGGCCATGCCATTACTCGCACGTTACTGACTATCAATGCTGCATGGACTACAGTCATCATGACTCCCGCTGATTACTCGTGTGTTACTAAGGTGGAGGATCTTTGTGCATTTACTATTCACATAATGTATTCCTACCATTATGCTCCTAGGCCCACATGCCGGGGCTCAGCACCCTTGTATGTGCCTCTCTTAAACTATAAAAGGGAAGGCACGCTGAAAGTCACCTAGAGGGGGGGTGAATAGGGCGAAACTGAAATTTACAAATATAAACACAACTATGAGACGGGTTAGCGTTAGAAATAAATACAAGTCCGAGAGAGAGGGCGCAAAACAAATCGCAAGCAAATGAGGAGTGTGACACGTGGATTTGTTTTACCGAGGTTCGGTTCTCGCAAACCTACTCCCCGTTGAGGAGGCCACAAAGGCCGGGTCTCTTTCAACCCTTACCCTCTCTCAAACGGTCCCTCGGACCGAGTGAGCTTCTCTTCTCAAATCAAAACCGGGAACAAAACTTCCCCGCAAGGACCACCACACACTTGGTGTCTCTTGCCTCGGTTACAAATGAGTTTTGATCACAAGAACAAGTGAGAAAGAAAGAAGCAATCCAAGCGCAAGAGCTCAAAAGAACACCGCAAATCTCTCTCGCTAATCACTAAAGCCTTGTGTGGAATTGGAGAGGATTTGATCACTTGAGTGTGTCTAGAATTGAATGCCTAGCTCTTGTAAGTGGTTGAGAAGTGGAAAACTTGGATGACTTGAATGTGGGGTGGTTGGGGGTATTTATAGCCCCAACCACCAAACTAGCCGTTTGGGTGGAGGCTGTCTGTTCGATGGCGCACCGGACAGTCCGGTGCACACCGGACATGTCCGGTGCGACAGCCACGTCACCCGGCCGTTGGGATTTGACCGTTGGAGCTTCTGACTTCTGGGCCCTCCTGGATGTCCGGTGCACACCGGACATGCACTGTAGAGCGTCCGGTGCACCGACTCACGCGTGCCTGACGACTGCGCGCTTCTGGCGCGCATTAAATGCGCCTGCAGGTGACCGTTGGCGCGAAGTAGCCGTTGCTCCGCAGTTACACCGGACAGTCCGGTGTACACCGGACATGTCCGGTGAATTATAGCGGAGTAGCCGTTCTGAATTCCCGAGACTGGCGAGTTCCGGAGGTCGCCTTTTCTTGAAGCACCGGACATGTCCGGTGTACACCGGACAGTCCGATGAATTATAGCGAGCTGCCTCCGGAATTTCCCGAGAGTGAAGTGTTCAGCCTCGAAGTGCCTCTGGTGCACCGGACAGTCCGGTGCGCCAAACCAGGGATGCCTTTAGCTCTTTATCTTGAACCCAACTTTGGTCTTTTTATTGATTTGTTGTGAACCTTTGGCACCTGTAAAACTTATAAACTTGGGCAAACTAGTTAGTCCAATTATTTGTGTTGGGCAATTCAACCACCAAAATTAGATTAAGAAATAGGTGTAAGCCTAATTCCCTTTCAATCTCCCCCTTTTTGGTGATTGATGCCAACACAAACCAAAGCAAGTATAGAAGCGTATGATTGAACTAGTTTGCAAAGTGCAAGTGCAAAGGTTACTTAGAATTTTAGCCAATGAATATTACTTACTAGATATGCATGGATTGTTTCTTTACTTTTAATATTTTGGACCACGCTTGCACCACAAGTTTTGTTTTTGCAAATTCTTTTGTAAATTATTTTTCAAAGTCCTTTTGCAAGATAGTCAAAGGTAAATGAATAAGATTTTGAGAAGTATTTTCAAGATTTGAAATTTTCTCCCTTTGTCTTAAAAATGCTTTTTCTTTGACTAAACAAAACTCCCCCTCAAATAAATTCTCCTCTTAGTGTTCAAGAGGGTTTTAAGATATCAATTTTGAAAATACTACTTTCTCCCCCTTTAGAACACAAAGAGATACCAATTTGAAATTTACCAATTGAAAATCATTGATTTTAAAATTAGGGTGGTGGTGCGGTCCTTTTGCTTTGGGCTCATACTTTCTCCCCCTTTGGCATGAATCGCCAAAAACGGATACTTTGAGTGAGATATAAGCCCTTAATAACTGTTTTCTCCCCTTTGGCAAATAAAACATATAAGTGAAGATTATACCAAAGATGGAGAGTGATGTGGAGCGACAGCGAAGGATGAGTAGTAGAGTGGAGTGGAAGCCTTTGTTTTCGCCGAAGACTCCAATTCCCTTTCAATATACCTATGACTTGGTTTGAAATACACTTGAGAACACATTAGTCATAGCATATATAAAAGAGACATGATCAAAGGTATACTTATGAGCTATGTGTGCAAGTTTAGCAAAAGAAATTTCTAGAATCAAGAATATTGAGCTCATGCCTAAGTTTGGTAAAAGTTTGTTCATCAAGAGGCTTGGTAAAGATATCGGCTAATTGATCTTTAGTATTAATGTATGCAATCTCGATATCCCCCTTTTGTTGGTGATCCCTAAGAAAATGATACCGAATGGCTATGTATTTAGTGCAGCTATGCTCAACGGGATTATCCGCCATGCGGATTGCACTCTTATTATCACATAGAAGAGGAACTTTGGTTAATTTGTAACCATAGTCCCGCAGGGTTTGCCTCATCCAAAGCAATTGCGCGCAACAATGGCCTGCGGCAATATACTCGGCTTCGGCAGTAGAAAGAGCGACCGAATTTTGCTTCTTTGAAGCCCAAGACACCAAGGACCTTCCCAAGAACTGGCAAGTCCCCGATGTGCTCTTTCTATTAATCTTACACCCCGCCCAATCGGCATCCGAATAACCAATCAAATCAAATGTGGATCCCCGAGGGTACCAAAGCCCAAACTTAGGAGTATAAGCCAAATATCTCAAGATTCGTTTTACGGTCGTAAGGTGTGATTCCTTAGGGTCGGCTTGGAATCTTGCACACATGCAAACGGAAAGCATAATGTCCGGTCGAGATGCACATAAATAAAGCAATGAACCAATCATCGACCGGTATACCTTTTGATCGACGGATTTACCTCCCGTGTCGAGGTCGAGATGCCCATTTGTTCCCATGGGTGTCTTGATGGGCTTGGCATCCTTCATTCCAAACTTGGTTAGAATGTCTTGAGTATACTTTGTTTGGCTAATGAAGGTGCCCTCTTGGAGTTGCTTGACTTGGAATCCTAGAAAATACTTCAACTCCCCCATCATATACATCTCGAATTTCTGTGTCATGATCCTACTAAATTCTTCAGAAGTAGATTCGTTAGTGGACCTAAATATAATATCATCAACATAAATTTGGCATACAAACAAATCATTGTCAAGAGTTTTAGTGAATAGAGTAGGATCGGCTTTTCCGACTTTGAAGCCATTAGCAATAAGGAAATCTCTTAGGCATTCATACCATGCTCTTGGGGCTTGCTTGAGCCCATAAAGCGCCTTAGAGAGCCTATAAACATGGTTAGGGTACTCACTGTCTTCAAAGCCGGGAGGTTGCTCAACATAGACCTCTTCCTTGATTGGTCCATTGAGGAAGGCACTCTTCACGTCCATTTGATAAAGCTTGAAGCCATGGTAAGTAGCATAGGCTAATAATATGCGAATTGACTCAAGCCTAGCTACAGGTGCATAGGTTTCACCGAAATCTAAACCTTCGACTTGGGAGTATCCCTTGGCCACAAGTCGGGCTTTGTTCCTTGTCACCACACCATGCTCATCTTGCTTGTTGCGGAAGACCCATTTGGTTCCTACAACATTTTGGTTAGGACGCGGAACTAAATGTCATACCTCGTTCCTCGTGAAATTGTTGAGCTCCTCTTGCATCGCCATCACCCAATCCGAATCTTGAAGTGCTTCCTCTACCCTGTGAGGCTCAATAGAGGAAACAAAAGAGTATAGCTCACAAAAATGTGCAACACGAGATCGAGTGGTTACCCCCTTATGAATGTCGCCGAGGATGGTGTCGACGGGGTGATCTCGTTGGATTGCTTGGTGGACTCTTGGGTGTGGCGGCCTTGGTTCTTCATCCTCCTTGTCTTGATCATTTGCATCTCCCCCTTGATCATTGCCGTCATCTTGAGGTGGCTCATCTCTTTGATCTTCTCCTTTATCAACTTGAGCCTCGTCCTTATTTTGAGTTGGTGGAGATGCTTGCATGGAGGAGGATGGTTGATCTTGTGCATGTGGAGGCTCTTCGGGTTCCTTAGGACACACATCCCCAATGGACATGTTCCTTAGCGCGATGCACGGAGCCTGTTCTTCACCTATCTCATCAAGATCAACTTGCTCTACTTGAGAGCCGTTAGTCTCATCAAACACAACGTCACAAAAAACTTCAACTAGTCCTGAGGACTTGTTAAAGACTCTATATGCCCTTGTGTTCGAGTCATATCCTAGTAAAAAGCCTTCTACAGTTTTAGGAGCAAATTTAGATTTTCTACCTCTTTTAACGAGAATAAAGCATTTGCTACCAAAAACTCTAAAGTATGAAATATTGGACTTTTTACCGGTTAGGAGTTCATAGGATGTCTTCTTGAGGATTCGGTGTAGATATAACCGGTTGATGGCGTAGCAAGCGGTGTTGACCGCCTCGGCCCAAAACCGATCTGGTGTCTTGTACTCATCAAGCATGGTTCTTGCCATGTCCAATAGAGTTCGATTCTTCCTCTCCACTACACCGTTTTGTTGTGGGGTGTAGGGAGAAGAGAACTCATGCTTGATGCCCTCCTCCTCAAGGAAGCCTTCAATTTGAGAGTTCTTGAACTCCGTCCCGTTGTCGCTTCTAATTTTCTTGATCCTTAAGCCGAACTCATTTTTGAGCCCGTCTCAAGAATCCCTTTAAGGTCTCTTGGGTATGGGATTTTTCTTGCAAAAAGAATACCCAAGTGAAGCGAGAATAATCATCCACAATAACTAGACAGTACTTACTCCCGCCGATGCTTATGTAAGCGATCGGGCCGAATAAATCCATGTGTAGGAGCTCCAGAGGCCTATCACTTGTCATGATGTTCTTGTGTGGATGATGAGTGCCAACTTGCTTCCCGGCTTGGCATGCGCTACAAATCCTGTCTTTTTCAAAATAAACATTTGTTAGTCCTAAAATGTGCTCTCCCTTTAGAAGCTTATGAAGATTCTTCATTCCAACATGGGCTAGTCTGCGGTGCCAGAGCCAACCCAAGTTAGTCTTAGCTATTAAGCAAGTGTCGAGTTCAGCTCTGTCAAAATCCACTAAGTATAGCTGACCCTCTAACACTCCCTTAAAAGCTATTGAATCGTCACTTCTTCTAAAGACAGTGGCACCTACATCAGTAAATAGACAGTTGTAGCCCATTTGACATAATTGAGATACGGAAAGCAAATTGTAATCTAATGAATCAACAAGAAAAACATTGGAAATGGAATGGTCAGGAGATATAGCTATTTTACCCAAACCTTTGACCAAACCTTGGTTTCCATCCCCGAATGTGATAGCTCGTTGGGGATCTTGGTTTTTCTCGTAGGAGGAGAACATCTTCTTCTCCCCTGTCATGTGGTTTGTGCACCCGCTATCGATGATCCAACTTGAGCCCCCGGATGCATAAACCTACAAAACAAGTTTAGTTCTTGACTTTAGGTACCCAAACGGTTTTGGGTCCTTTGGCATTAGAAACAAGAACTTTGGGTACCCAAACACAAGTCTTGGAGCCCTTGTGTTTGCCCCCAACAAACTTGGCAACTACCTTGCCGGATTTGTTAGTCAAAACATAAGATGCATCAAAAGTTTTGAATGAAATGCTATGATCATTTGATGCACTAGGAGTTTTCTTTCTAGGCAACTTAGCATGGGTTGGTTGCCTAGAGCTAGATGTCTCACCCTTATACATAAAAGCATGGTTAGGGCCAGAGTGAGACTTCCTAGAATGAGTTCTCCTAATTTTTCTTTCGGGATAACCGGCAGGGTACAAAATGTAACCCTCATTATCCTGAGGCGTGGGAGCCTTGCCCTTAACAAAATTAGACAATCTTTTAGGAGGGGCACTAAGTTTGACATTGTCTCCCCTTTGGTAGCCAATGCCATCCTTGATGCCAGGGCGTCTCCCATTATAGAGCATACTTCTAGCAAATTTAAACTTTTCATTTTCTAAGTTATGCTCGGCAATTTTAGCATCTAATTTTGCTATATGATCATTTTGTTGTTTAATTAAAGCCACATGATCATGAATAGCATCTATATCAACATCTTTACATCTAGTGCAAATAGAAACATGCTCAACATTAGATGTAGAGGGTTTGCAAGATTTTAATTCTACAACCTTAGCATGTAATATATCATTCTCATTTCTAAGGTTGGAAATAGTAACATTGCAAACATCAAAATCTTTAGCCTTAGCAACCAAATTTTCATTTTCTACTCTAAGGCTAGCAAGAGAAATATTCAACTCATCAATCCTAGCAAGTAAATCAACATTATCATCTCTAGGATTGGAAGTTGAAATATTACAAACATGAGAATCAACTTTAGCAATTAATTTAGCATTTTCATTTCTAAGGTTGGTAATAGTGTCATGGCAAGTGCTTAGCTCACTAGATAGTTTTTGACATTTTTCTATTTCTAGAGCATAAGCATTTTTAACCTTAACATGTTTCTTGTTTTCCTTAATTAGGAAGTCCTCTTGGGAATCCAAAAGGTCATCCTTTTCATGAATAGCACTAATTAATTCATTTAATTTTTCCTTTTGTTCCATGTTAAGGTTGGCAAAAAGGGTACGCAAGTTATCCTCCTCATCACTAGCATTTTCATCACTAGAAGACTCATATTTAGTGGAGGATTTAGATTTAACCTTCTTCTTTTTGTCGTCCTTTGCCATGAGGCACTTGTGGCCGACGTTGGGGAAGAGGAGTCCCTTGGTGACGGCGATGTTGGCGGCGTCCTCGTCGTCGGAGGAGGAGTCGGTGGAGCTCTCGTCGGAGTCCCACTCGCGGCATACGTGGGCATCGCCGCCCTTCCTCTTGTGGTACCTCTTCTTTTCTCTCCTCTTGCCCTTCTTGTCGTTATCCCTGTCACTGTCACTTGATAATGGACATTTAGCAATAAAGTGATCGGGCTTACCACACTTGTAGCAAACCTTCTTGGAACGGGATTTGTAATCCTTCCCCTTCCGTTGCTTGAGGATTTGACGAAAGCTTTTGATGATTAAAGCCATCTCCTCATTGTCGAGCTTGGAGGCATCAATTGGTTGTCTACTTGGTGTAGACTCCTCCTTCTTCTCCTCCGTCGCCTTAAATGCCACTGGTTGTGCTTCAGACGTGGAGGGTTCGTCAAGCTCGTTGATCTTCTTTGAGCCTTTAATCATACATTCAAAGCTCACAAAATTCCTGATTACTTCCTCGGGAGTCATTAGTGTATATCTTGGGTTGCCACGAATTAATTGTACTTGAGTAGGGTTAAGGAAAATAAGTGATCTTAAAATAACCTTAACCACCTCGTGGTCATCCCATTTCTTGCTCCCGAGGTTGCGCACTTGGTTCACCAAGGTTTTGAGCCGGTTGTACATATCTTGTGGCTCCTCTCCTTGGCGAAGACGGACGCGACCGAGCTCCCCCTCGATCGTTTCCCGCTTGGTAATCTTGGTGAGTTCATCACCTTCGTGCGCGGTCTTGAGTAAGTCCCAAATCTCCTTCGCATTCTTCAATCCTTGCACCTTGTTATATTCCTCTCTACTTAGAGAGGCGAGGAGAATGGTTGTGGCTTGGGAATTGAAGTGCTCGATTTGGGCCACTTCATCCACATCAAAGTCTTCATCCCCTACGGACGATACCTGTACACCAAACTCAACAACATCCCATATACTTTTGTGGAGTGTGGTTAGATGAAATCGAATTAAATCACTCCACCTAGCATAGTCTTCACCATCAAACGTTGGTGGTTTGCCTAATGGGACGGAAAGTAAAGGTGTATGTTTAGGAATGCAAGGGTAGCGTTAGGGGATCTTACTATACTTCTTACGCTCTTGGCGCTTAGAAGTTACGGACGCCGCGTCGGAGCCGGAGGTGGATGTTGACGAAGAATCGGTCTCGTAGTAGACCACCTTCCTCATCCTCTTTTTCTTGTCTCCACTCCGATGCGGCTTGTGGGAAGAGGATTTTTCCTTCTTTTCTTTGTGGTGTGAAGAAGAAGATCTTTTCTCCTTCCGTTTGGAGGAGTCCTTCTTCTTCTCCTTCCTCTTGGTGCGGGACTCTTCCGATGAAGTGCTCCCGTGACTCGTAGCGGGCTTGTCGCCGGTCTCCATCTCCCTCTTGGTGTGATCTCCCGACATCACTTCGAGCGGTTAGGCTCTAATGAAGAACCTGGCTCCGATACCAATTGAAAGTCGCCTAGAGGGGGTGAATAGGGCGAAACTGAAATTTACAAATATAAACACAACTACGAGACGGGTTAGCGTTAGAAATAAATACAAGTCCGAGAGAGAGGGCGCATAACAAATCGCAAGCAAATGAGGAGTGTGACACGTGGATTTGTTTTACCGAGGTTCGGTTCTCGCAAACCTACTCCCCGTTGAGGAGGCCACAAAGGCCGGGTCTCTTTCAACCCTTACCCTCTCTCAAACGGTCCCTCGGACTGAGTGAGCTTCTCTTCTCAAATCAAAACCGGGAACAAAACTTCCCCGCAAGGACCACCACACACTTGGTGTCTCTTGCCTCGGTTACAAATGAGTTTTGATCACAAGAACAAGTGAGAAAGAAAGAAGCAATCCAAGCGCAAGAGCTCAAAAGAACACCGCAAATCTCTCTCGCTAATCACTAAAGCCTTGTGTGGAATTGGAGAGGATTTGATCACTTGAGTGTGTCTAGAATTGAATGCCTAGCTCTTGTAAGTGGTTGAGAAGTGGAAAACTTGGATGACTTGAATGTGGGGTGGTTGGGGGTATTTATAGCCCCAACCACCAAACTAGCCGTTTGGGTGGAGGCTGTCTGTTCGATGGCGCACCGGACAGTCCGGTGCACACCGGACATGTCCGGTGCGACAGCCACGTCACCCGGCCGTTGGGATTTGACCGTTGAAGCTTCTGACTTCTGGGCCCTCCTGGATGTCCGGTGCACACCGGACATGCACTGTAGAGCGTCCGGTGCACCGACTCGCGCGTGCCTGACGACTGCGCGCTTCTGGCGCGCATTAAATGCGCCTGCAGGTGACCGTTGGCGCGAAGTAGCCGTTGCTCCGCAGTTACACCGGACAGTCCGGTGTACACCGGACATGTCCGGTGAATTATAGCGGAGTAGCCGTTCTGAATTCCCGAGACTGGCGAGTTTCGGAGGTCGCCTTTTCTTGAAGCACCGGACATGTCCGGTGTACACCGGACAGTCCGGTGAATTATAGCGAGCTGCCTCCGGAATTTCCCGAGAGTGAAGTGTTCAGCCTCGAAGTGCCTCTGGTGCACCGGACAGTCCGGTGCGCCAAACCAGGGGTGCCTTTAGCTCTTTATCTTGAACCCAACTTTGGTCTTTTTATTGATTTGTTGTGAACCTTTGGCACCTGTAAAACTTATAAACTTGGGCAAACTAGTTAGTCCAATTATTTGTGTTGGGCAATTCAACCACCAAAATTAGATTAAGAAATAGGTGTAAGCCTAATTCCCTTTCACACGCAGCGTTACAGGGACAAGCTCTCAGGTTTTGACACACGCTTACACACACACTCAATACATACACATAGCGGAGGTAGGGTATTACACTCCGGCGGCCTGAACCACTATAATCCCCTGTGTCCTCTTGTGTTCATCCCAAATCCACCTAAAAGGCAAAACGCTTAGGCCCCCTCCTCATCTTAGGATTAGGGCGGGTGCATCCCGCCACCCGGCCGGAGGATTTTCTCTCCGACACCCTTGATGACACAAGATATGACCATAACATCATTGTGGGGGTAATCCTTGAGCTGAAGATCCTCCTGGGAGAAGGTGATTGGGATGTGGGACCATTTGGACTTGATGAAGGGTCCCTGCACCCCAACATGTTGCACCCTTCTCCACGCTTCCTTCTTCTGCTTCTTGTTGGCTGGCTCTAAGCTTGAACCGCCTATTATCGGGAGCACCAGCTTCGTAGTCGAAGGTGCTACGACTTGGTTGTTGAACAAATCCATCAGCTCAAAAGTGGAAGTGAGTTCACCGGAGGTGGGCGCCAATGTTGGGGACTTATTCTCAAATGCTATGAGTTAAGAACAAGGTAACACAAAATGTTAAAGGTGAATGCCCTTCGTCCTTTGAAGCATTATTTCCCTTAGGATATAATGATCTTCAGACGAAGGTCATGAAGGACGAACCTTCATCATCACAGTGTATATTAATGAAAGAATAAGCATATGAAGTATAAAAGATAACATGAATAATCATATAACATTATTAATATATATATATATATATTCTTTTTATTATCATGGATAAACAGAAGCAATAATGAACTATATTTGTACCTTTGGCTTGACAGAAGACAGAAGTCCAAGCGTGACACACGGGCGAATACAATTCAGCGTGAACAGTACGGGGGTACTGTTCACCTATTTATAGGCACGGGACGTAGTCCGGTCAGAATTACATTTATGCCCCTGATGACTAGCTACAATCATGACACAAATCATCATGGACTGAACGGTATTTTCTTCTTTTAGTCGGTGCAGCCCTTCGTCTCAAGGCATGTCGCTATGCCGAAGCTCCCTGGATCGTAGCTTCGACGTGTACCTTCGCGCTGTGTTTGATTATACTCTGATCTTTCGAAGGTGCTTCTTCTTAAAGAACCTTCGGCGACGAAGCAGGCCCCTAACACCCGCGAGGTGGAGCGGTCGACCAGACCGCTGTCTAGCAAGTCCACGAGGCGGAGCGACCACTATCGACCAAGCCGTTGTCGTTGCCCAAATATTACTATGTTATTGATTTATTTTCTCATTATTTTTCATGGATCTAGTGCTAGATATAGTTTAAAATATATTCACGAATTCTTGATACATTGTTTATTTTATATATAATAAAAAGTATATTTTATGCTCTAAATTAGATTTTTTGTGACGGCTCACGAGTCGGCTTGCGAGCCCTAAGCCGAGCCTGATTTTTGAGCTTGCAATACGACCGAGTCGAGCCGAGCCTGGCTCACTAGGTAATCGAATCGCACCGAGTCGATCCAGCCCTAGTTTAAATGCACTGGAGCTAATAGTTAGCTGGCTAAAAATAGCTAGGTTTAGTTAGGTTGAACCAGCTAATAAACTAATAAATAGTTGATGGTGCAGCTAATAGTTAGTTATACTATTAGCTAGAGTGTTGGGATGTCTCCAGCTAAAAGCATCTAATAGTTAAACTATTAGCTAAGCTATTTAGATTTCTTAGTTTAGATATCTTCCGATGATCTTAGCAACTAAATATTAACTCTAGTTTATTCAAGCGGGGCCTAAAACCTCTAAAATTAATAGTTAGCTACTAAAATTAGCTAGGCAAATTCTAAACATCCCTAGTTAATACTTTAACTAATTGTTAACTAGTTTACGGCTAACTATTAGTTAGTTTATTAGATGGCTCAACCTAGCCAACAATTTGTTAGCCGACAAACTATTAGCTATAGAGAAACCAGAGGTCTTATGGGGTGTTTGGTTTCTAGGACTAATTTTTAGTCTATTCGTTTTATTCTATTTTATTGACTAAATTGCCAAATACAGAAACTAATATTTTCATATTTATTAATCTAGAGATTAAAATAGAATAAAATAGAGAGACTAAAAAATAGTCTATAGAAACCAAACAGCCCCTTACATGTTGAATCAGGGGTTGTTTGGTTTCATGGGACTAAACTTTAGTCTCTCCCTTTTAGTCTATTTTAGTCCATAAATTACTAAATATAGGAAATAAAAGGGAATAGATCAGATTTCCTCCCTATCTTTAGTCCTATTTTTGGTAATTTAGGGACTAAAAAAGAGAGACTAAAGTTTAGTCTCATGGAACCAAACATGCCTTCATTCGGCCAGACAACTATAAATGGAAATACAAAAAGTACTGAACACAAGAACGCTTCAGCAAAGATGGACAAACAAAAACCCTGCCCTTGTTATATTTGGGCAGATAGGATGCGTCGTTGCTATATTTGGATAGCTCTTTGTCTCTGTTACCAAATTTGGCCCAGGCCAACGTACTACTCTCCAGTCCATTCCTCAATTCAGACATTCGTTGCGTCAGTACGAGAAACAGTGAAAAAAATCGCATACCATAAATAGAAAGCACCCATAATAACATTCATACAGCATCAACATCAAGAGCCAAATACAGGAAATTAAAGCTCTCTCTAGCTAGCTAGTACCACAGCTACTGTACACTTGCATTGGCACCACGAAGCATGGGAAGAGGAAGAATCCAACCGAACAGAGAGCACACCTGTCCCCGTATGGCAGTATCCATCCAACCCTACCCACCTACCCCTACTGTCCTACATAGCAAGCCGTACGGCCAGCCCTTCTTACTGGTCCGTGAAGCAATCAGTACTGGTGGCCTCCAGTGATCTCCGGAGGGCGGGGGGCACACACCAGAGCAGCGGTGTTGGGGCCGGTCTATGGCAGAGAGAGGCATCTGCGCGTACGAACCTACCAGCTCTCGACAGGTTGCGGGTGACTAGATGCGGAAGGGGTCCAGGCGGTTGTCTCCGAGCCGCGAGCGGTAGGCAGCCTTCTTGTAGTCGCCCCATGTGAAGTCCCTGTACAGGCTCTGCTTGCCGTGCCCCAGCAGCTGCGGCAATGGCGCGATCCGCTGCGCCGGCGCCGGTCCCGCGAAGTAGATCATGGACACCCGCGGCTTCAGGCTGTTGGCCACCACCCGGTGCCGCACACTTTTCAGCCTCCCATTCGTCAGGACCTATTATCGCACGCACGAGACGTACAAACCCGGTCAATTATATTCATTGCCTGCTGCATCTGCATCGCCTGTCGTGTCGTCTCGGCGCGGCCGGCGACCCATGCATGCCATGAGCAAACCACGCCTTGGCAGGTACGTACGGATGATATGCGTATGTGCGCGCGCCCGCAATGTAACGTGCTACGGGTTATATTATACCTGCAGCGAGTCGCCGACGATGACGAAGAAGGCGTCGCGGTCGGGAGGCACGGGCACCCAGCGCCCGTCGTCGCCGTGGAGCGCCAGCTGCAGGCCGGGCGTGCCGTTGGAGCGCAGCACGGACACCAGCTGCGGGTCCGTGTGCTCGCCGAAGCCGGTGACGCCGCACGAGTCCGGCAGGCGCTGCAGCAGCGGGCACGCAGGGTAGTGGTTGATCCGGAACACCTGGTCGCTCGCCGCGTCCGCCACCATGCCGCTCAGCGCGTCCCTCGGCGCCACGCCGAGCCCCTCCGCCACCGCCTCCAGCACCGACGTCGCCAGGCCCCTCACGGAGGCCACGTACTGGTTCACCGCGTCCCTGCACGCCGGACCGGACCTACCCATCGTTAGAAACGCACGCGCGTGGGGCGCAATAATGGCTTCGCTGACACTGCATGCATGCTTTGATTGATTGGTTGCCGTACCGCAGCGAGGATGACGGGACAGGGGAGGCCTTGGACACCGAGGCGTTGCCGTCGAGGGCGAGGAGGAGGTACTCGAGCCACCCCATGTCGCCATTGCGCCCGATGCGCCTGTTCCCGTACCCGAGCGGGCTGGCGGGGCCGCACCCGCACGCGTCCTTGGCCGCCTGCGGCGACGCGAAGAACCTGACGGCCTCGGCCTCCAGCCGGTCCACGACGCCCGCTGGCACGCCGTGGTTGACGACCTTGAAGAAGCCGAAGCGCTCGCACGCGTCCACCACGGCCAGGGCGGCGCCGGGGCTGGAGAGGTCGACGGCCGGCACGCCGGGGAAGGAGGAGGCGTCCCCGGGCTGCGGGGATCGGAGCAGGGAGATTTGGTCGAGAGCCGGCGGCTTCGCGAGGACGACCATTATATATATATATTGCCAAGAAGAAGCAGAGCAATGTACGGCAACAAGCGGAACAGGTGGAGGAGTGCCCGGAGCTCGTGTCACCGCTGGTGACTGGAGCTCGAGCTCGAGTGCATGTGGTGGCGAACGAAGAAGGCTTCATGGCGCGTATTTATATAGGGGGAGGAGGACGGACGGGGCGCCGGGGCCCCACGCGGCGATACGAAACGAGCGGGGAGGGAGCGAACAACGTTAGTTACGAGCTGTTCATCGTCGTCCCCGTCCCACCTTTCTTTGTCTGTATTTCTGCATCGCGCGTGTTTCTGAACTTTTTATCCCCCTCGGCCGGGCCTTTTGATTTGGGTCGAGCGCGGCAGATCCGAGCTTGATTCGTGGGTGGTGGCAGTAGCGGCGCCCTACGCACGGCCCCCCGGGGGGGAGATATCGCCGACGTGTCCCGACGCGATCCGCCGGTGCAGTGGGGTCGGAGGGCGGGGCGATAAGCGTCCGGGTGCTGTTCATCTCAGATAATGTTTCTGTTGACGGATTCCTGCAAGGGTACAATGACGAGGCGACCTCCATCAGTGTGGGATCATGAGAGAGCTTTTTGAATAGGCGAGCAGTGTGCGTGCGGTGCTTTGGGCCCGCACTCTAATCTCTACTAACTATTAAGACCCTACTGTAGACTGCCCCCGCCTCCCGACGCCCGCCCGCCCGCCCATGCGCCCTCCGCGATCCCCGCGCCGCAATCCCCGCCGGCCGCCGCGATCCGCGCAATCCCCGCCCGCCATCCCGACATTGTCGCCTTCCTCCCCTGCGTGCCGCGCCCCGTCCTCCCGACGTCGCGTCCGCCCCGCTCGCGATGCCCGCTCCCCCAACCCTGCTCCGACACACACCTAAAAACCTACACGACGACGCCGCTGGCGGATAGCCCAGGAGCCATCCCCGCCGCCACCCCCGCTGCGGCTCTTACAACCACTGAAAAATATCGAGGACGGGAAACCCTAGGCCACCCTAGCCCGCCGCGTCTCGCCTTCCCCCTCCCCGCTGGTGTGGCGGTGACGACGAGCGATGAGCGAGCGAGAGCGAGGGTGGAGGCCTGGAGGAGGAAAGCGACGCACCCACTCCCCCAACCTGCTCCGACAGACACCGCGTCCATCCTCCACATCGTTGAGACGACCGTCGTCTCCCCCTGCCCCGCTCGCGCGTTACCCGGGCCCTCCCGCCCAAGATCGCCGCCAAGGTCCGCCCCCTCCCTTTAATCCCATCTCGATCTCGCCCCCTCCTCATCGCAAATGTGGTGTGAGTGGCACTCCTCATATCCAGTCGTTGCTCTTCCTCTACCATTACCGGCATTGTCAGTGAACTGGTGAGCAAGGAGGAGGCAGTTACTTGGTGTCCGGCGTCAGTGTGGCTGCGAGGGAAGGGGTAGCTCCAACAGTCTCGGCACGCGGGGGCATGGACGATTTGGACACCGTCCTAGATCCGGTCGTTCGATAGAAGGTTGGCACCAGCGATGGAGGAGCTTTCCTGAGTCACCGTCGTTGTTGGCGGGTGGAGGCTGCAGTCCAACCGTAGAAGAAGGCTTGAATCGTCGAAAGGTAGCTCTGCTTTTCATGTATTTTCCTAAAATGCCTAGATCTGTGATTTGGTTTAGTGATTTGCATGATTTCGCCCTATGTCATTGCTTACAAGAGCTGTGAAATAGTTATGTAAGCATGAAATTCAATCATGTTTTCTATCTGGCCGATACATTTGTTGTTGTACACTCAATTTTTTGTGTGCAGTCTGATGGAGTCTGTTTTAGACGTTGAGTGTTCAGTTAGAGTAATTTTATAGCTTTCTAGACTAGATATTCCAATTTAGTTAGATGGAGCTTTATAGATATGCCAATTCAGAGATGGATCTTCATTTACAAAAAAGAGTTTGTTGACTGGAGGGAAGTATGTTCCAGTGCATCTTCGCTTCGATCATGTTTCAAGTATCTTATTTATTCACAATTATGACATTTTTCATCCTACTAATACCATGTATGTTTTAGGATGTGATAGCCTTTTTGTGTTGTACATATGATGGTCGTTGGAGGGAGAAAACTGAAAGGGACCATGCTCGTGAAAAGAGCAGTAGAGGTAAGTTTCGTCAGCATGGTCGAGTGATAAACCCTGAGGTACGGTTAGCAAGTTGCATTTGCTGATAATAATACATAATGCCTAATATATTACTGAAAGGAACTGTGCAATATGATGAATTTGATAAAGAATGGCCATATTGAGTAAGGGGGTTATACCAAAGTACAATCAGAAGCAATCCAAGAACTAGACTAACATTAGTAATTTAGTATGGGCCCTAACAGAAATTGAGAATTTTGGACAATATAAAATATGACCACATACGCTCAAGTAAAACATCCTACTAGGAACCAATCGTTTTAAAAAATCTGAAATCAAGAATAATAGTGAACCTGCACCATCGTATGATGGCATATAGGTTAAAGACAGCTTCAAAATAAAGTTAGGCATAGAATGATTTATCACTGGAAGGAAGACTTCATAGATGGAAATGTCTAGAACTCAGAATGTCTAACTAGCAATACACACCTTAGCTCCAACTGCAGAAATCCAACCAAACATCCATCAACTTACCAGAAATATGGATCCAAAAAAAATGGCTAATATGAGCAGAAGTATTAGGTGAACTCTGGTTAGATTGAAGAATATTATAAGATGTGACTCTTCGACGTCGGCTGCACCTTGACGGACTTGGATTACGTGGTGTACCACGGCACGTTCGATACGGACGGCGATCATGCCCAGCAGGTGATGCTTTTTTTCTTTCTAGGCGTTTCTTTCTCGATTGATCCCCAAAATTTTCCCCCTCCCGGAGAAATAGGTCGGTGCTGCCTTGATTTTTGTCGCCATTACCGAATTCCCCGTCATCTGGAGTTCTCTCAAGTTTGAGTTTCATAAGTTAACTGCCTGCGTTAGGCGCGTTGGACCTTTCTATCAAAATTGTTCTCTCGCTTTTACTCCACTTTTACCTTTTGAATTGCTTTGATTGTGATTCTCGTGTGTACGCTTGATGTTAACCCGACTTTTGTTCATGAAAATATCCATTCACTGAATCTGCTGATGTGGTGCTCCAAATTGAATCGAGACACTACTGATGCACGCTTGTTATCACGACAGTATGATTAACTGGAGCTAAGCTGACATGCTGTTGCTTGGCTTGCCTGCAGGAGTTCTACATCAAGTCAAGGTTGCTCCTAAGAGATCCAGAAAAGGCATTGACACTATTTGGCAAGCAGGATGAGAGTGTACTGCAGGTACATCTGGATATTCAGCATTCCATCCCCCACCTGTTGTCTCCAAGAAAAAATGTACACCTATCGACCTATCGTGGATTATTTAATTTTATCTTTCATGTCAGGTTTACAAAGCGGACACGAGAAATCCTAATGATTTGGATCCATAAATGTTTGAGGTTGGTCCCTTCTTTTTCTATGAATTTATACAGTTCGTCTATTTTCTTGGGCTATCTATTTCTGCAATGATTGAATAAATCAAAATATAGGGGTCTCTTTTCTAGGGAGTTACACATGTGATATGTTGTACTGGAACTACAGCATTTCCATCTAAACGTTGGGATGGAGAGAATACTCCAGAACGTGTAGGTTTGTACTGCCTGTTATTCTACAGTCGAAGTTAAACTTTCATCCAAGGTGTCAGTCAATGATAAAGAAGAACATGCACTTCACCCTTATTTAGATAATCCAGACAAAAGAATTTTGGGCAAGGACAATCTTGATGGAACATAGGAACTTTCAATTCCAGAATGAACCAAATAAAAGGCTGAAATTTAGCTGATACAGAGGCCTAATGAGTTATTTATTGGTTTGAGCTCTAAACATCTATTTATGCGTTCATTATGTACATTCTTCTGGTCAAATCATGCACACCTGTATGCTTAGTCATTTTTTTCTTGAACGCGCAGGAGAGCTACGCATCATTATATAAGAAGAAAAAGTCCAAAATAAACCTGTTTAGTCATTTTAAGTCGATGCATATCAGTAGCCATAGATATCCATGTTTATCACCTACACAAGCTAACAATAACAGTTATGGGTGAGAAAGTGTCTTAGTTCACTGATCACACACATATTTTTGTGACAGATTGGAATGGCATCAGAAATCTTGTAAGTGCCTTGCCACAGACAATCAAGAGACTGGTTCTTGTGTCATCTATTGGTGTTACAAAATACAATGAGATACCATGGAGGTATAATACTATATGATTCTGAAGAGGGTATTTACAGCTGAACTTCACGACATCATATGCTAAAGGTTACCCTTCTAAAACAATATGCACGACATGTTTTACATGTAAATCTTTGTTTTATAAACATCGTATATTAGCCAATTTTCACAACCAACTTCTTGTCAGGCAGTATCTTTGCCTTTCATGTTGGTATTTGTATTACCACTCAGTTTTATGTTCCATAACTTTAACCTTGGTCCTTGAGCAATCATGCTATGTATTTTTCAGCATCATGAATCTGTTTGGTGTGCTCAAGTACAAGAAGATGGGAGAAGACTTTGTTCGCAATTCAGGAATACCATTCACGATTATCATGTATTCAGGTTTGTTCACAGAAAAGTTTTTTGGTGGGATCATAGATATATTATTCTGACATGATACAAGCTGTTTGCAGGCCTGGAAGATTAACAGATGGACCCTACACTTCATATGATCTTAATACACTTCTTAAAGCTACAACTGGGGAGCGACGAGCAGTAGTCATAGGCAAAGGTTATTTCTTTTGTTCACCTGCATTTTATGATGACATTTTTGTTTTGATAAGATTTTTGCTTCTTCTAACACCTCATACCTACTAGGCGACAAGCTTGTGGGGGAAGTTAGTAGACTTGTGGTGGCAGAAGCTTGTATCCAAGCTTTAGACATTGAATCTACTGAAGGACAAATATATGAGATTAATTCAATGAAGGTACTCATTTTTTTCTAGAACAGGTACACTTAGTTATTGGTAATTAGCTAATTATCATCAGGTCTCAATCGAGATATAATGTGATTTAGTCCCTTAAAAATTTTCAATCTCTTTATTTTTCTCGAACACACAACATAGTTGTGTATCATTTAGTTAATAGAGGAAGGTTGTTAGCATATAGGCCCTAACTGCCTTATCTGTACTACATTAAGGGCGGTCTGTAGACCGCCCCCGCCCCCGATAACCTCGCACCCGCCCCCGATAACCTCGCCACCTTCGTTTCTTCTTTCCGGCAGCCGTTTTCGTCGCAAAGCTCTACGCTCCACCCTCCCCCGCCGCAAAGCTCGCCGACAACCACACTCGCACGCCATCCCGCCTCCATCCCCCGGCAACCGTATTCGTCACAGTCCCGCCCGACCTCCGTTTCCGTCGCGGCCCCGCCCGACCTCCGTTTCCATCGCGACCGCGTCGCGCCGCACGCCTACGCTCGCCCTCCGCCCGCCCCCCGCCGCAATGGTCGCCGAAAACCTCGCGCCGGGCTACGGCCTCGAACAGCGCCTTCCGAATGGCAGCAGCAAGAAGGGAACGCCGCGGTCGGCGTCGCAGCGGTGGATGCCGGACAAGCCACGGACGCCGAGCAGCCGGAGGACGTACTCGATCGGCGAGCCGGGCAAGCTGACGACCGGCTTCTCGCGGTCCGCGCGGATGGGGAACCTAAACCCCAGGGATCGGGCGTTCGCGTCGCTGAGCAACATCGCTGACCTCAAGTCTGCGGCGGACGCGGCGACGGAGGACTTGGACAACGAGTTCGACCACATCGACGAGAGCCACTACGTTGACACGGAGGACTCCACGAAGTTTCTCTCCCCCCGATGGATACACGCTTGTAGTTCCGTTCTGTTCTTGTTCGTCTGAATACACGAGAAAATGAAAAGGTTGTTGAATCAGATCTGCTCCTTTCTCGTGTTGAACAGGTCGCGCGCAGGGCGTATCACTCACCTCTTTGCTCGAGCCAAGCTGTGAGCTTGGAAGTGGCGGCCACGGCCACGGGCACGGGCGCCAAGCCCAGCCGCGTGAGCGTGAGGGCGCCGGCTGCGGGCGCTCAGCAGAGTGGGGAGTAGTGGGCGCCGCGTGTACCGCCGTTGGGCTGAGGTCCCGCTCCCAGTCCGTGTCCACGTCCATGGGCTTCCTGGCGGGGGCGATGGCACTCTTTTCCGCGGCGCCCTGACCTTTTCTGCCACCCTGTAGCGCTGCACCGACTATGTCCCCAAGATGTGTAATCTTCTCAAGCTGAAAGATAGCAGATGATCATCGCCTCCAGGTTGTAGCTTTTTGTAATCTCCTTTTTTTCGACCGCCAGCGGCGGCGAGCTGTTGCGCCACGGCTAGGGAATTGCTGTGGCGGTGGTGGTGCTCGGAGGGCACGTAGGGCACCACAAGACCTACTGCGTCGTGGTGGCAGCAGGAAGCGAGGCGATGATCTTTGACTGAAGACAAGCTAGAGTCTGCCTCCGTGTCCGTGCGTCGACTGACGAGCTTTAGGAGCTAGAGCTAGCAGGAGGTGGGATTCACCATTCATCTTCCTTTCCTTTTTGTTCCATGTTCTTCTCGATTCAGCCAGCCATCATAGAACTGCCACCGTTCATTCCGTTCTTATTAGTAAGTTACATTTAACATAAGTGTCATATAGATGGATTGGAAGGTTATGGCTGCTAAAAAATACACATACCAATTAGTTGTGTTTGGTCCTGAATACCTGAGTTTCTGTTTCCCTCTGTAGTTTGTTGTAGAGTATAGGTACCGATTTTGGTGTGTGCGTGCAAAACTCAATGATGCCGTTGGATTTATGTTAGTAGGGTGTCCATTTTATTTTTCCTCTCTGTCTACCAGCTTTGGGCTTGAATAAGTAAATGCTCATACGCTCATGTAGCCTTTATTTGCCATTCTCATGTTTAGTAAATTAAGTCATGTTCCTTCTTTTTGTGTAGCATTTGTTTCGGCAAAACTCAATGATGCCTCTGTCTACAATGCACTAGGTTTCAGACTTTCAGTGTTTTTTAACCTCTGGTTGAGTTAGAGCTGCAAAAGTGATCTCCTGACTCTTGACTTCGGAATGATCAGCACTGTTTCATAGTACAGTTCATTGTATCTGTCACATGTTGTAGCTTTCCAGTTTACAGGAATGATATATTGAATACCTGAGTTTGAACCAATCTGAATATTAAATGCTTCATTGCATATATTGCAGTTGCAGGCTTGCAGATACTACCCAGAATAAAATGCAGAAAGATCATTTTCAAAGATGCAGAATGGAGCGCCAATTGGCCAATTTGGAAAGGTATCCTTCAGCAGGACATGAATCACCTTTATGTTGTTATTCAGACTACTCTTTTCGTGGTACTGGTAGTATTTGAAGTCATGAGGTACACACATGGATTGACTGATCTTCATTGTTTAGGATGTTGGATAATTAATCAGGTGTTTTGTTGTTTGTGTTGGTCTTGCCTTGGTTTCTTGTACGGGACACAAATTTATAATGTCTTGTACAATGTGTTTACATTTATATCTTCTTTCATCTATGCAGTAGGATATTTCTCTAGATCATCTGCTATCTTTGTTGCCAAATTCATACTGCACAATGAGCTCATTTAGGAATTTGTCCTGGTGGGCTGTCTTTTTATATTTATTATGCTAATTGTTGGACTGGGTTGTGTTCAATTGATCTCTGTAGGAGATTTTATACACTTGGAGAAATTGAAATACTTAGGTCTCAATACTTTGTTTTGGATATCATGAATGATGATATGTTTTATTGGTACATGCAAACATGTCGTAGATGGTGTTCATGACCAGAACTTAGACCAAACTGGGAGAAAATTAAAAAAATATCTTCTACAGATCCTTTAAACTGATATTTTTAGCGTTCTAGCAACGATGTGCATCTGTCCTTCCATTTTGTATTTTGGGATAAAATCTGAATTAAACAAATACTTTCAGCCATATCATGTACTTGTAAGATTTAAGGTGTTGCCCCTTCCTAGCATCATCAGGAAGCAGCGCCTTATGGGCACCAATGAATTGAGTTTGGATTGTTGTCTGTGTAGAAAACGGTAATATTTAGAGCTTTTTGTGGCACATGGATTTTATTTGTTGTAATAAAAGCAACTCAATTCCCATAGTAACAACTCAATTCTAAGTCACATCTGGGAACCTGGTATGTGGTAGCCTGGTAGGAGATACAATGTTGCTGATTGTTTATGTGTGTGTGACTATGTGCGGCCCTGTTTCCACTGGCCTATGTGTAGTCAGATGGGAACTCTTTATCATGCTACAAAACCTGTAGAGTAATCTTGCTATTTCTTAATGCCAACAAGCACAAACAGTTAGCCTAGGTTCTGAACTTTATCGCCCTCCAGTGCATGCAGTGCACCACCATGCAGCTGTGCAACTTTGTGCTGCTGTCGCCTTCTCTGCTCAAAACCCCATTCCAACTGATATGGTTTTGTTACTCGATTGTGCTTTGGTCCCAGGTGAAGCGGTAGAAGAAGAGCTTTTACAATAAACCCTAAACCCTTACAATGCTAATTTTGATGGAGATGAAATGAATTTGCATGTCCCTCGGACGGAGGAAACTCGCACTGAAGCGCTTATGCTCATTGGGGTAGCATTTGCTTTCCTTCTTTTTTAAGTTGAGCAAATTTACTTTTATGTACTAGCACCTTAGCACAACTTTGATAGCTGATATTTTTTATTTTTATTGCTTTTACAGGTTCAGAATAATTTATGTACTCCTAAGAATGGTGAGATATTGGTTGCTTCCACGCAAGACTTCTTGACCTCATCTTTCCTATATATGTTTTCGAATTAGATTGGGATGGAAATTCACATTTGTTTTCATATTTTCTGTTAGCAAGCACAACCATTGTGACATTATTTTGCATGCACTCAGCCTCCCACCATGGCTATGAGAATGAAATTCAACTTTTGGGTATACCAAAATGTTATAGAATCAATATAATTAGATATGTCAAGATGACAACACATATTTCCTTCAACTACTATGGATTTTTCATTAATAAAATACATGCTTGATGGCTGCTTGTCTAAAATTTATTTGTTTAATATTCTTTGTTTGTAAGCCCAAGAATTTGTAAAACTAGGAAATAATTCCAATGAAAGATCGGTAAATTTTTTCCTTGCTGCTACAGTTTCCTCTGGATCCTCTTGATGCAGGACCGAATGCATATTCTGGTGGCGGTGGCGTCTTTGTTGACGATGGCATCAAACAATCCAGTGAGACCAAACTTGCCCTTGCCGAGCACTAGGGCAAGAACATGGCCTCAACAGTGAAGAAGCTAGCTCAACATGCCTGAGCCAGCTGCTCCTATGTAGTAAAACGTCACACGGTAATCTTCTTCTAGCCCTAAGCATTTCACGTGTTTCTGGATACATCCTGCCTGTTGTATATGTGCACAATTTGCCTTATTGTTTGTCAAAGTAGCAACACCTATATTTAGGTTCTTTTGTACATTTTTGACAAAAACATATTGTTGTTGATTTGAACATTAGCAAATAACTGAAAGATGCATGTGAAGAATATATAGTTGTCACAACACTCAACTTCTTGTATTTTGTATATAAATGAGCAACCTATGTTACATCAATTATTGTGTGTCAGTTCTAAATATCACATTCCACTAATATGCATTGTCTTCTTTTAATTTTAGTGTTTCATAAGCAACCTATTTTGTGTTATTTACTAAATATAAGCATAGCTTTTGATTCTTAATCATGATTTGAAACATGTGTATTATAGGGAAAAAATCTGAGTTTGGAAGACATGATTATTTCTATGGTGTTTGCATTTTTAGATTACTGAAATTTATAGAAACATTGAAGTGTCAAGTTATTTCTATGTGTGCTTTCTCGTCCTCTAGCGGTAGAGTATAGTGTTTGGTTATTGGCTTATCATTTATCACCTTGCCGAGTGGGAAGTTTATATGAACTTCAATTTTGTAGCTTCTGGCAGACTTGCTCAGGTTCGTTGATCGCTTATCCTTACTTTCAAGCACCTGAATCTGACGTAGAAGAGGAACATGTCAAGCTATTCAAGCAGATAGAGTTCTACTTTAGGTCGATATATTGACCTACTTCTCTCTACTAAATCCTTCAATTGGTTAAGGTTGTTCTTTCGTTGATCATCATCCTTTTTATCCACAGCTAGGAGAACCTATGCTCAGAGTGCTAGCTCTGCTCATACGCTTGCTTGACAATCATGTGTTGTTAACTGCTTTATATAGTGTTACTAATTATTGTCCTTTATTCTCTGATGCTTCTTTTGTAGTTGAGGCTTACATTATTTTCTGATTTCCATCTGAATTTTGTATGTTATGTCGAAAGATCATATGCTTTTTGTAGTTTTCGAAAAAATCTACCTTCTCGTTTCCGTGATTGTGTGCCGTTGCAACGCACGGGCACTCACCTAGTTAATGAATAGGCGAGCAGTGCTTTAGGGCACTCTAATGAACTCCCGCACGCTACTTTGATTCGGCTTTTTTCTAGTTTGTAGATGCCAAAAGCTACCATCGACTGCTAAATATCTAGCTTTTCAATCATTTTTTATGATAATTGCTTGGGTAAAAACAGTACAAAATCAACATGAACACATAACCGGATAAATTATCACTTTCTAGCCTAAATGTGCACCTTAGGTTTTCTAATGTGATCTACCTACCCAACCCATAAACATTTTTATGTACAATAAAGAGCCAAACATATCAACTAGCCTAAGGGTATCTAGGAAAGATAAAGCCATACAAGCAAATAAGGATAGTGGAGTAAGTTAAGGACAAGCTAAGAGATGGCAAACTCCTAGAGTTCAGGATGTATCTTATGGTATCAATTGCTAAAGGTGCATCCCCTTGTCAACATAAGAGCTTGACTGAGTTATATTCGCGATCACCAAGCCTTCCTCCAATCATGGTGTTAAACTCGCCACAAAGGCTTCCCATGCAAAAGAAGTGAAGACACAAATGCTCACCACCACCACCCGCCTCTTCTAGTAATCTTGGTGTCATTGGCTATAAAACTTCTCCAAAAAAGGAAGGGCCTACTTATAGATAGATCCCTACCATATATCTTCACTACCGAGCTTCTGGCTCAAGCATCACGGGCCTCATTCCCTTCAGTACAAGCTAGAAGCCCAAACTAGAAACATGGTTGGTGTGATCTTGTAAGAATGTGAGCTCCCTAGTTTACAATGATAGTGCTCACAGACAATGAGTGGATAGAGCTATACCAAACTCATTAAACACTAAGACTTAGCCTATAGCAAAGCACCAATTTTATGGTCTAACTAGCCTAAACACTTTGCAAAAGAACTTTTGGTGTCTAAAGCACAAAGAGAAGAGCCTACACTCTCCATACACATTCCTTAGATCTAGCACTCGCCAAGTTGACAAGCAATGGTGTACATATATCCACGAAATCCAAAACTAGTTGTTGTGCACAAACTACATTTCTGCATAATGCACCACACCAAAGATTTGGAAATTGTATCATCATGGCTTTCAGATGATGTCGCATACACTATCCGTTTGAAGTAGATGTTACACACTTGTTGTGAGCATTGGAGCTTTGGAATAGTAGCACCATAGCTTTGGAATGGTGAAAACTAGCCATTGGATGAGTGCATGTCACTTTAACCTCCAATGCTCATCTGAGTTTAATCACCCGAGTTTTGTTGTGGGTAGTGAAGCTATTCGTGTTGCTCAGTTTTTAGTATGATACAATTCCCTATGTGGGCGTAACCTTTTGCTCTAAACAACTTTTTTTTGTATCTTAGATTTTAAGAAAAAAAACTATTGAAGAACTCCACAACTTCGAACTAATTCCATGCCAATTCGAGTTTTGGTTAGACCAAAAAAGTCAGTAGAGTTTAGCATCAAAGTTTTCCGTTGCTCTTTTTTCAACACGACGTAGTTTCCATGTATTGCATGTAACTTGTTGATCTAAATTCGAAGTTTGATGGTCTTGGACTTCTTGAAAAACTAATGAAGGGCTCTACAACTTTGGGCTAATTCCAAATAAATTTGGTAGATCCAAAATAATGAGATAAGACTAGTTCATTCATCTCTTTGTCCTAGCTTCGATTGCATTAGTTTCTTTGTTTAGGCTTCATCTACTTGATGTATTGAATTGGATGCAAGTCTTGGGCTCCATACTTGATGTATTGAACTACACGCAAGTCTTCCAAGGTCTTCATAATAGCTTAACATCCTTACTTGAGGTGTTGGTCACTTCATCTTCATATTGCCTTCGTCTAAATCTATTGTCGTATGACTTCAACTAAATACCCCATACACTAGTAGAAATCATTGGTCGAAATGATCACATTGTCACTCAATTACCAAAGTCGGTAGTCAAAAACACATATGGCCCTAGCTAGGAGCCATTTCCCTCCTAGAACATATAGGAAAGCTTGGTTCAAGTTGAAAGCGGGTTGCTCAAGGTACTATTTAGAAGCCATAATATTCCTAGTTTGGACATTGTGTCATCGATTTGAAAGCTTGTTAACCCCCCTCTATTTCTTCTCAAATTTGGATTTCGCTAAGTGGTGAAGTCTAATGTGAACCAATAGTTGTAGGTGGCGGGAGATACTAGAGTGGCTACACACCACAAGGATAAAGATTATTGTCAAGTCGTGCTACTAAGGTCATGTTACAAAATTCTAAAACTCGTAGTGCTACTAAGGTCATGTTACAAAATTCTAAAACTCGTAGTTAGCAGCTAAAGTTAGCTGAGAGGTTTAGAACAGGTCAGTTAATTCTTAGTTATACCTCTCAAATAGTCATTAGTTGTTAGCTGCTCCAACCTAGTTAACAACGTATTAGCTGACTAACAAATATGTTTAGAGGTTTGGAAGAAGGCGAGTAGAGCTTGAGAAAATGGCCAATGCTAGAGTTATCGATCGGCGTGAAGGCAAAATCATATATATGACAGTAACGTTTGAGTAGGGGTGGTAACGGCTTGCGATGCAAATATTTCTTCACGGTTTGTTAGAGACCTAAATTAATTTTAGTTTGAAGATAAATAGAGATAGAGCTCAATCTTAAACCGATTCGATACTTAAATTATACAGTGTAAAATTTAGAGGTTATTGTGAGCCCTACGTCTTCTAAGACGACGTTATTTTTTTTACCAAACAACTACACGACCAATCGAGTAAGACCGGTTACCTTTGAACCAAATTAGATGTATAGCCTCTCTTGGGTCTTAGACGTGGAATATGAGTGATCAACAATTATTTTATTTAATTGTTCTAGCCAGGATTCGAACTTGTAACATCTGGCTTTTATATTATATTAAGTTGTATACACCAACCAATTCAATCCAAAAACTTAAGTAAGGAATCGGGTAATTCACTTACATTATACAACACCTATAACTCTTGTTTTATAGGTGTTCTGCACGTATACTTGATGTGCCCGGCAACCCCCCATCTGGGAATCCGGCCGGTACGTGATGCACTGCGTTGTTGGCGGCGCTAGCTCACGATCACGAGACCCGCGTCATTGACTCATGGCCATGCCGCGCGAGCCTAGCTAGTAGAGGCTGGAGCCACGTCCTCGTCGCCTATAGGAGGCGATGCGTGGCTTTCATCCGAGCTGGGGGCCTGCCTGCACAGGGGTGTGCCTGCGTGCGTGTGCGCTGCACCGCGCGTTGCGCGGTGGTCCAGGACCAGGTCCATCCCGGCTAGGCCCGAGGTCGCGACTTCACAGCGCGCGCGCGCGCTCTCCCGCCGTCCTTGCCTTGCCGACTAGGCAGGCAGCCCCGGTGCCGGTGGTCGGCAGCGGCAGCTCGATGGATTGGATCAGCGTCAGCGGCTGCTTTCCTTTCGTGTGGGGGCGGCCGGAGGAGGAGGAGGCATCTATCGGGCATCCGGAATCGGCCGCCGCTGTCACGCGACGGGATCTATCTCGGTAGCTAGCAAGCCAGCTACTGTGCGACCGACCGACCGACTGGCGACGTGGCCGCGGGATCAGTTGCACAAACGGTATCGGGACTGTGAGCAAAAGGGGTTCCTGAACAGCAGAGGATCGATGCCCTTGCCCCTTGCCTTGCCTTGCTTGCCTGCCCTCCCGGCCGGGATTGTTTTTATATATGCAGGGTATTGTGAAGAAGGGAAGGGACAGGCTCCAAGTCGGTAGGAGAGTACTTTCCTGCCGGGTGCTCTCACTCCGACTATTCCACCCGGCACGTCGTTTCTGCATTTTTTTTTTCTTTTTTTTAGAACGTGAGAGGCAACCTGTTGACACCAGAAATAGATTAGGGCCTTGTTCGTTTGTATCGGATTGGTGGGTCGGAACGATTCCGAGCCGGATTGCTTCTCTAATTTATATAAACTTTGATTAGCCGGAACGATTCCGGGTACAATCTGATGTAACCGAACAAGGCCTAGAGGAGTTAATACTTTCGACTTCAGAAATTAACTGCAATTCAAAAGGAGAAGAAATAAAATAAACACAACAATTCTTAGACCTTAGATAACCGGCTCAGGCCGATTTTACTATTTTATGGCTGAAAATAAGATGTTGCTGCTAAAGCTACAGCTAGCTCATTTCTCTCTGTCTCTCTCAATAACTATAGACAACATCGGTTGGCTGTAGCAGCAGTGGCTTAGGGTGTGTTTGATTTGGCTTTTAGCTTTTTTTTTTGTCTCCTAATTAAAAGCTAAATCAAAGGACGAGATCTAGATCGTAGCTTTCTCTAAATTCCGACTTTCTTACAGTGTAAAACTGAAAGCAACTCTATTATATATATAAGAAAAAATTTAGCGGTTTTTAATGGTTTCCATCAAACGATTTTTTGCTTTTAGCGGTTCATATACTACAACAACATTTTTCATAACCCGCAACAACTTTTTTTCACAGTCACAATACAACCAAATAGATCTTTATTGTTATAGCCGGAAAGCTTATACTTTTATTGGTATAGCTAGATCGGCTTTCTAAGTCTATCAGTAATGTAAATCGGTTTAGTTCAGTTTAATTTGTCTGTCCGAGTCATATTATATAATACACTTTTTATTTTTTTAAAAAAATATGTACTCCCTCCGTTTCATTTTAGTTGTCGCTGGATAGTTCAATTTTGCACTATCCAGCGACAACTAAAACGAAATGGAGGGAGTATCTTTTACTCTTCGCTTAAATGTAAACTATATTCTGATGTATAGTAAAAATAGTATATCCACAAATGTTAATACATCTTATAATTTAAAGTAGACAAAGTATACAGTGAACATAAAAAAAGAAACGACAGGGGAAAATTATCGTGTCGATTTAATTGTATTTTAATTAAAATTTAACGAGTATAATAAATCCTACTTCAAATAAAGAATCAGCCGTGCACGATAAATGGCCGGAGAGGCAGAGATTAACTTGAGAAGTAGTTGAGTGCAGGGGGCGATGGAGTCTCTTTAGGGATTTTTATATTAAAAACTTCAAAAAAAATTTATTACTGGATCCATGTCATCTAGTGGATGTGAAGGGATTGTTGAGAACTACGTCACCACGGATCACCAGATCCGCTCCCTTCCCTCCCGTCAGCAGTAGGGGCGCGAGAAGTTGTAGAGGACCCGTCTCCCTTCCGAGAAGCACGACAAAGGAACACACAAGACACATGATATAGGGTTGGGCCATTGGCCTCTTTCTCTTCTCTGTCTTATGAGGGGGTGTACAGGTTCCTTATATAAGATGTGAGATCCCTCAGGGGCAAAGCAGGTATTTGCCCACATAACCCTAACTAGGGTTACTTAACACTCCCCCTTGGGCGAATACCGCGACCAACACATGCCTCGTTAAAACTCCGAAAAACCCAGTGGGAAAAATGTGGAGAAAGAGTGCATGGTGATATAAATTGCATTTGCACTTTGTTGCCTCGTTAAAAACCTCATGTGAGAAACATCAAGAAAACTCGCCAAGGGAAAAAGAGTACAACAGTTGTCATCGTGACAAATTTTGATCCTCTGGGATCTAGATTCTATCGAATCTTCTACAAGGGCTAACTTTAGAAATGTGCTCCCCCTGATCCTTGCAAAATCGTATCAATAAGGCAAAACATCTTCTTCTGGAAGTATATGCACATAAAGATTTAGCAAACAGATTGCATATCCTTGCAAGGACTATTTCAGGAACTTTACCTCAACTCACTTCTAGGATATACGAGGTAAGTGCATGTATCAATATAAATAAGCCACTTTGACTGATGGTGTTCGATCGACTGGATCTATATATTTGATAGAAAGTTCCATAAAGGTTCACATATTGATCATCAAACTCACGCCTTTAGGGCATAGAATATGACATTTATTGTCTCACAATTGTGATCAATATAAGCATTCACTCCCCCTGACGATGACATCTATCAAAGTCGTTATCCCTCATAACTCAAGCATATTCTTCAAGATATATGTCTCATTGTTCATCTGGAATAACGAGAATGTATGAGGTTAGGGTGCTATCATTTTCTATCTTACACCATAATTTTATACATAGTTGTGCAAAGCAAATAACATGTCCTTCAATAGGACTTAGGGGATAATGTAGTTGCAATAGTACACATTCTAAATATGACACATCGCTCCAGGCGTTCATCCATTGCAACATCTATGATGGTGTAACAAAAGTCCATCGAAGATCGTAATCCATTAGGGATTTTTTTTCATCGATCAGATACATCGTTATAGTCTGTCATTCTGGCATAATGGGGATATTTTGCCAGTAACACCTAAACCTTATAGGTTTCTGCCATCGTGGCTTTAGAGGATACCGTAATTCCACATCTAGTGGAAATTACCATGAGTAAAACTCATGGAATGCACATGTGCTTATTCGGTGAACTTCAAGTCCTTTGGTACCTCATCTTATTCCTTTTCGGGTCTGTACGGGTCTTTATCCCTTTATAGGGATTATCAAACTTTGGTGTTCAACACAGACTTTGTTTCTTCTGGATAGGTTCCATCTGGGAACGTAGTCTCAACTACGAGATATTCTCCCTACATAGGAGAGTGATCATTCATCAGGAATGTATTATTCGGTATGAGATTTATATGTTGCATATTTATAATTCAAAAATATGAGTCCTCCTAGGATCTCATGATGGATCTTCAGAATCTTATTAACTGCATATTTTAGTTCATGCCATTTGCCAGATATATTACATAGCGGAACATTGTTTATTCAACACATATGTGGGATGGGTCTCTCACAAGACCACTTGAACCATCACATTCACCACACATTATTTCAATAGTGCCCATAAATGTCCGAACTTCAAGCTCGCGACTTTCATTTTGCGATTATTGGTTCAGCCTCGATTGCTTTTATCAATGACCCGATAAGAGAGCTTAAAGCACTCATGCCTAGGACTTTGTTTTGGATCCTTTTGCAATCTAGAGAGGCAAGATAGGTGTCGACATATTTGTCTCCCACATTTAATAATGATCTCCGTCATTTCCCAAAACGAAAGATTCATTGTTCTGTATTCCTAGCACAATGATATTGCGCGCTTTGCTAGGAATTTCATCATCAAGATGAACCTCTTCGTGAGGCAAATCACCATCAGGGTGAATTAATCGGAGGAGAGTTATCACAGACCACGTGAATCTGCAATCAGAGCATATGCTTTGACTAAGGCCAATGGATCATATTCGCAGGCGTCCCCGAGAATAGATCAAATTCCAATAAGTCAAATGTGGATATGATATTAATCCCGGGTATATCCACATCTACATCAGATAGAAGCATTCAAACCAATATGGTTACTCCTCAACGATTTCTGGCAAACTCCATATACACAGGAGTACACTCCGAACGACGGGTTCAGTTTGGCTTTTGTGCGTTTAATAGAATATTGAGGCATTACACTATATGGGCATTCCTCCCCCTAATGCCGAGATGTTCTAAAAGCATACAGATAAAATCCCCAACCACAATCATCCAGTTGTGGGCAATGTATGCTATTGTGGTGATTTATTTGGGAAATCTTACGCACATTACAGATAGGGGTTTTATGTAGTGAGCTTTGGACTTAGATTAATATAGTGGCATGAGTACTACATATTTGTCCTTCAACATGAAGGGTTAGTCTCAACATCCAACGAGACACGCAATAACAAGTTGCTTCATGATTACAATTCTACAAACTTATTGTTAATATTACCAGGTGCACAGTCAATCATTAAGATTTAGACTGAGATGCACAACACTATTTTATCCATAAGGCTTCTTCAGGGGCTCATGAATACCATTCGTCATTTGGAGCCATTAGTTGACTTCAGATCAACAAGTAAAATGACCATCAGGGTCTAACGCTCACAAAGACATTCACTGGTTGCATTGTGCTTTGAGCACATAAGAAAATGTGTGCACATATAATGGTAGTAAAGTGCATGGCATCAGGCCAATGCTGCCAAGCACAAATGTTTATATGCAGAGATGTATAGTCCAACTCGTTTTACCATTGCCCATGGTTTACCCAATTACTCATACCGGTCTGAAATTGGGTTTCAAGTTATGCAACATTTTTAGGTATTATAATTTTGAGAGAGAACTTATAACAACAGTTAATTATTTGTTGTGTAGGCTACCAATAGGGCAAACTTTTCTCCTCATATTATACACCAATTTGTTCTATAAAACATTATTTCGATCTCTTCATTGTTCAGCAAAAAGAGAAGCTTTGGAATAGAACAGACAAGGCCAAGAATTCATTCTATCTGGGAAAATCACCATATAACTAGCTTTTGATGAAGCAAATGATGATAACTGCTTGGCAAGAATGAAACAAGACTGGTATCCGCCTAGGATCCATCTTCAACAACAGATAGTTCTGCTCTCATACGAAGAAATCATCAGGAGTAGAGAGGATACAACATGTCTCTACAAGATCTTCATATTTCTATCACAAATTATCATCACTAGTAGTCTAGTGGTCAAGACATATGGCTCTTCTGGCTCCGAGGACCAAGGACATGTTAATGTCTAATTTAGCTTCAAGCTCTGTGGTGATGTGGGATTTCATAGTTATTTGTCTACTCTTCTCACTTCTGGTAGATCAGAGGTAAATAATGGTAAGCATACCAAAGGGTGGAATTCAGTGTAGTTCGGCTACATAAACCCCAGGTATGTGTCCATTCAGGACCGACCTTTACCATTTAGCTTATAGTGTATACCATACCAGTCAAAGGACTATCCCAAGTCAATTCAATGACTATAAGTATTTACAATTCTGAGAGATGTATGCAACACAAGTATAGAGGTCCTAGATGGGACGAGTAAAGTGGTTCGACGGGAACACACAATGGTTTTTCACACAAACATTGTGAAAAAATCTCAGAATTACCTTTCGATGTACTCGCAACTTCGTGTTGCTAAGGTACTAGTCATTTATCTCAAAGTTCGCTTCATGCCGTTCAACGACAAATAGCAATGTGCCAACATCTGGTTGAGTAATGTATGACTGAGATTCTAGCATTTATTCATCTGACAAGGTCTTATTGCTTACTAATAAAATCCCAATTTGTGATGTTTTCTGTGCCAAAAAGGCTTTCATGCATTAATATTGAATTTCTTCAGGTTACTTCGGGTAAAACTTTATGCACGAGGAGAGAGCAGAGATTTAACTTATCTGTGTTTCATTGTATTTCAATTTAATTTCCCAGATTTAATATAGTTGTTATGGCCACTTGGCGATATATATAAATATACGATGCCACACAACACAATCAAACAAAATATAGAGTGAAAACAAAATTGTTTACGAAGGTTGCACATAATGTGACTTCAGGACCTTGAACAACCCACCACAATCCACGCGAGTACAAGCTCTAACGTATCTGGCGTCAACGCGTGTGCGGCCATCAGGGCTACGATAGTATAGTAAGCCTCCGTAATAAGTGCAATAGGCACAATTATGGCTCGGTAGTCGGGGTACATGATAAGTCCACGTAACGTGCGCAACAGGCGCAATTGTGGCTCGCTGATCACGACAGACAAACAATGCCTGCAGGGCATGCGAAAAATACACGACTCAACGGGAGCGGTCCGACTAAGCGAGAGTTCGACAAAGCAATCACATGACACAGCCAAGTTCGTACGACCAAATAATGTGTCGTGTTGCCAGGGCGCAGCCAATGCTCAGACAATGTCATAACTCGGCCGATTAACAACACAGCCTCATTGGTGCGTTCAAGTACCCACTATATAATTTAATCGCTCGACGTGAGTTTGAAACTCAACGCGACGCAAATATTTAGAGTAATTTAAGTATGAACAATATAGACTTTACATGCTTTTTTAATAATTTCCTGCTAAATATCTGCTACGAGAAATAAAAGCAGAAAAATAGACACCAAAATTATTGCATGAGCATAACACATCAGGTGTAAAAAGCATTTTCCATATTTAAACATGTATTTTTTACTAATTATTTGCTGCAGGAAATAATTAATTAAAATAAAATTGTAACATAAAACATGCTTTATTCTACTTGTTATTTGCAACATGAAATAAATAGAATAAATAATATGGAGCATGTATATAAATTAAAATTTTGTTAAAGTTGATTAATTCAATAGGAATTTATATATAGGTAGTACAATACTTTATATTGTAAGAAACTCATAAAACTTTAACAAGACAATTGTGCCAATGTTTAGCCACAAATTCTTAACAACAAAAGAAAGAGTTCGGCAGAGACCAGAGAGCATATGGGAGTTTTTTTTTAACTACCTACACCTCCCACGCATGCATGCAACACATGAGACTTTTTTTTCTTAAAAAAAACTCCACCTCGCACGCATGCATGCAATTGGCTCGGCCGTGCATGCAACCGCTCCAGGGACGCGAAAAAAAAGGTGTGACCCAGTCCTTTCTCACCTTTCTTGCGCCACCCGCTAGCTACAGCTAGCTTGACGTGGGCATATGATGGGCTCGTTTGGTTTGTTAATTTAATTTGGTCCTACCGTCCTGCGTGTATAGTTGGAACCCAGTAGAACATCATTCTTGTGGAAGCGCAAGAATACACGATCAGCGCGACGACCCCTAGTGGACCTCCGACGCACGGACGTAGACAACGTTCAAGACGTCAAGACGTTGAACGCCGCGCTGGTCGAGATCGAGGATAATATCCAATCTACTTAGAAACATACCGCTCGATTGCGTAGAGGGGAATCGAAGTCTGTCGCGTAGGACAGTTCGGCTAGGCCGGAGGACCTGCCGGCTTGACGAAGAGTTGATGTAGATCTGATCCCGCGGCAAGATCGAGGTAGAGCGTGCTGATAACGTGTTGAGAACTACGTCACCACGGATCACCAGATCCGCTCCCTTCCCTCCCGTCAGCAGTAGGGGCACGAGAAGTTGTAGAGGACCCGTCTCCCTTCCCAGAAGCACGACAAAGGAACACACAAGACACATGATATAGGGTTGGGCCATTGGCCTCTTTCTCTTCTCTGTCTTATGAGGGGGTGTACAGGTTCCTTATATAAGATGTGAGACCCCTCAGGGGCAAAGCAGGTATTTGCCCACATAACCCTAACTAGGGTTACTTAACAGGGATGACATACATTATTTTTTTTATAGTATTTTGGGTTTGATGTATTGTTTTAGACTTTTGAATATTTTTCAATGTAGAAATGAAAAAGGATTGGTTCGAAGTGGTTTGGAGTGGGCTCGCAATTGGTTTGTTTCCAATCTGTTTCAGCCCATATATAAAACAATATAGGCCTGGAAAAAAATCCTGTGTAGTTTAACTACATGAGAGAAGCCACTAGCAGGCCCAAACGTACGATTATGACCGATGTTTTTTCACAAAACTGAATGAAGATTAGTATTGTTGATGGTCTGACTATGGTAGGATCCAGGAGCGGATCTGGCACCGGGCTGGGAGGGCTGCAGCCCAATAACATGGGAGTGCCCTGTGTAGTTTTCCCCTCGGCAGCCCGTTCAAAATCCTGGCCAGGCAACTAAATTCGCATGTCTTTAGAGATTTAATAACATCCTGGTCCACATGTCAATCACTCACAGTCGTTACTGTGAAGCCAAACCTCAAAACGCATGTTTCATTCCGTTCAAGGAATCTCGCGCCTCCGTATCGGCCAGCCTCATTCCGTTGGTCGCCGCCTAGCTCCCTTGATGACGGGGCAGTGTAATTGGTTTCATATAAATTATTATTACCCTATCATTGGGAGGGGAAAGCCAATAATAAGATGCACCAGTGCGGCCATTATTGAAAAACTATCCGGAAAAGTTTGGTGCAAAAAAGGGAGTTTATAATTGAACAACCTTAACAAAAGCAACGCACGCTTGTCGGTGTCTGAAAGACACTCTCGCTGGCTCGCCGCGTTCTTCATCATCAACGACGTCAAAATTTAATAGCTCCCAGCACAGCAGCACCCCCTCACTCCCACTGAAACGCATAGAGACATGTTTCTAGTCAAGTTAAATTACATCCCAAGCTTACAAAAGCTCCCCAAAAGGACTTACACAACCTTCACAAAAAGTTTGCTGCCAAGTCAAAAGAAAAGGTTGCAAAAGTTTGATGCTTACAAAAGTTCGATGCTAAGTCAAAAGAAAAAGGTTAGAAACAGACACCTGGACGATTACACAACTACACCTAAAAATAAATAAAAAGCCCGAACATGCACACTCGAAATTGTTACCAGCAGGTCAAACCCAAACCGCCGGCTGGCCGGATCCGTGAAAATGCTCGGAGCGCGAGGAGCAAGCAACCAAGCGAAATCACATCATTTCATTTTCTTATTTTTTTTCATTCACGTCATATCAGAAAAGCGCGGTCTCCGTTGCAGCAGAACGATCCGTGGTCGTGGTCGCCGCCACCAGCCACAAGCACTGCCCCGCCGTCCCCGGCGGGCCGGCAGCGCCAGCGGCGTAAGCCGGCGACGACGTGGCGAACTGGGCGGGCGAGCCGAGGTAGTAGGGCGCGGTGAACGCAGAGGTAAACACCGGAGGAGGAGACCCCGAGGCCGAGCGGCGGCGGTCGTTACTATCGTCGGCGCTGATAGTAGCACTACTGCCGGTAGTAGTGGCGGTGGCAGCGTGCGGCGGCGGCGGCGGCGGCGGGAGCAGCACCGGGCGGTTCTTGCGGCGGCCGGAGCCGACCGGCACGTTGCGGATGGCGCCGCCGGCCGTCCAGTAGCGGTGGCAGGCCCGGCAGAAGTGGCGCGGCTGGTTCACGTTGTAGTTGTTGAAGTAGCAGAACTTGGTGTCCCGGCTCAAGCAGCGCGGGCACGGCAGCCGCGCCTCGGCCGCCGCCGCGCGCGCCCGCGCCACCTCCTCCAGCAAGTCGGGGCCGGGGCCGCCGCCGCTCCCGCGCCCCGACGACGCCGGCGCGGCGCCCGCGTGGCGCACGGGCTGCGGCGGCTGCTGCTGCTGCTGATAATGCGTGGTGATGACCTTGCCGAACAGCTTGATGCCCGCCGCCCTGGTGGTCGGCATCTCGACGTGAGGCGGCAGCATGTTGCGCGAGGCCAGCGGCGGTGGCTCGTGGATGGTTCGGTGGTTACTGAAGGAGCTATCACGTACTAGCTATCGGTATCAGGCATCCAGTAGACCTGGCCCTCGTATATATATAGCACATGTGGGGGAGACTGTGGGAGTCAGTAGCTCAGTCTCAGTGCTTGGGTGCGTGCGCGGTGGACAGACACCATGATTTTCCGTCATGCGCCGTGCCTTCGTTGGTTGTCTGCAAAGTCATGCTAGTAGACAGGTTTTACAAATTAAAGAAAGAAACTTTCCAAGTGAATGCAAGAACAGAGCTTCATCAAATATTTCTCCTGCAACCTGCAGTGCAGACAGTTCAGTATGTTTTAGCTAGCACTAGCAGAACGGTAAGAGGTAAAAGCTCCAGGATCGGAGTCAACCTATAAGAGCAAGAGGCAGGCATATGACTTGGTTACTAAGAATCTGAACAAAGCAGCACCAGCTGCACCTTCCTAATCTTTTTCCCATCGTCGCCACATGCGTCTCTGTGACATAAAAGTTCACCAAAAAAAAAACTACCCGAAACAAGATTCTCGCCTTTGCTTTGCTTTATCTCGGTAAAGCGCGTGCTTTGGGTGTTCATGCACGGTCTTTATCGTCCATACCATACGGCAGAAGCCCTAATCTGTAGCTTTTGATGCGCGCGCGCGGAATCAAAAGCGCGAGTCTTTTCGGTTGGAAAGACCGGCCCATGCATGTCCTCCTTTTCCTGCCAGTCCAAACGAAAGCGCCTCTCTAAGCTTTGCGCTTTGGTCGCAAAGCCAAATTTGCCCAGGAACCTGCAGGCCCTTGATTTTAACCTCATGAGCTACATACGAGCTGTTTTCTGAAGAAAAAGCAGAAGCACACTTCGTCGTCGTCGTGCCATGCATCGGCGGGAGTCTCTCGACGTCATCGATGTCCACGGTCAGGCATGCTGCATGTATCGTCCGAGGGAGCTTTTAGTTGCTATTGGGCTGGCAAAAAAAGGCTGATGATCTATAGTAGATGGGCCATATCTTGGGCCTTGAGGCCTAATTAGGTGGCCCGTACGCGACCTTGCTCGCCAGTTGCTACTTGCTACAAACGGGCATTGCTTTTAGCTCGTCGTCTCTGCTGCTAAAAAAACACTCCGCGTTTTTTTCCCTCCTTGAACGCACCGGTATTTAGCCCGAAACGAGTCGTTAAAAATCTTGGAGCAATAACATTTTCGTGAAGAAAAAAAACTTGATCTAATAATTCAAAAAATGGGGGGTTTTGATCCCCCAAAAAGACTATGGAAACTCTACAAAAATACGGGGAAAAAACAATTAGATATATAGTTTGGCAGCCAATAAAACCCGAATAAAGATTTTGATCTCAAGGAAAAGGTCGTGACGGACTTCCAACATGAATATCAGTAATAATAACTAAATGAAATGAAAGGGCAGAGAACCTGCCACACTGATGACACACTGATGTGCGTGAAAAAAGCGTTGGACCCTTGGATTCGTCGATAGATCCTGCGACATCCGCCTGGAGAAAGACCAGCTGATGCTGGTCGCTGGACACGCTCTCTAGGTGACAATGGAATGGACAGTCCCTTCGTAGGGCAAAAAAAAAAAAGGTAGAAAGGGGCGTTTCAGCGAGAGACTTTGTAGAGCGGCTCTTGAATGCAAAACAACAAACAGACACGCCATGCCCGACGATGGTAGAGTTGTTAGGTACTTTTTAGGACGCATACAGCTAGCTTAACCACCCCAGATATATATGATGCATGCAGAGTTGGGGTGGGGGGCACCAAACGCACTATCGGAGATAGATGCTGCTTGCTGCATGCACTTAGCACACGTACGTAGTACTTGGATTACTGAAGCGAATTACGCTTGCTGAACCAACCAAAACGATTAGCATGGTTCTGTCGGTGGCTCGGTGCTGCTCGATCTTCTTCCCACCTCTGGAGCGACGAGAAAACGACCTGTCTGCCTCCGCTGCTGCAGTCTGCATGTCGGTTACGAATTGAATTGAACAGGACGTACGGCGACTCCCCATCCGCTGCTGACAATGCCGTCCATCCGATCCGATCAGAGACATGGTTCACCAACCGGTTGTTAGTTTGTTACATGCTAATCTCCCGCGAGGGGCCACACAGCCGTTTTGTCACCTGCTACTGCTAGTACGTTCCAATAATAATACAACCAATGAGAGGACAAAGATGTCCTAGTCGTACCGAGCATGTATATGTAGTAAAAGATCCTTTAACCAACAGCTGCAGGCAGCCGACAGGCACCTGCCACAGTATCCCGTTTTTACGAGCTTCTCTACAGGAATCAGAGCTCGTGCATGCACAGACTGCACTGCAGCGGTAGCAACTTGTCAGCTGACTTTGGTCGCTTCCCGCCACGTCGTGTACGGCTCTACCGGCGCCATGCGCCAACGCTACTGTACAAGGAATCATTAGCCACAACAGAACGATCCAAGCGTCTCCCATTATTTAACCCCGCGGATTAGCTCAGTGAGTGCACTCACGAGACGCAAGCTAAGTGGTTGCCAGTCATGGGCATGCCCGACGCCAACAGGCGCATCAATCTCGCCGCGCCGCTCCTCTCCGTCCGGCGCCACGGTGGTGCCGAGACAGCGCCCACGGGGACGCGGTTGCCAGCCTACAAGCAGGCGGGAGCCGCCACGTCGTCGGAGCCCCCGGGCCGCACCACTACCAGCGCCGTGGCCGTGGCCGTGCCATTCGGGTGGGAGCGCCGCCCCGGTCACCCCAAGAGCGTCCGCACCCGCCGCCAGCCGCCGCCGCCGCCCCTCACGACGATCGTCGACGACCCCTCTCCCGCGACGCGCCCCTCGGACGACACGCTCTCCCGCGACGACGCTGCCAGCTGCGTCACCGCCAACTGCAGCGCCACCACGGGCCTCAGCGACGCCGCGTCCGCGGGGGCCGGGACGGGGTCGTCGGAGCCGCGCGCCCGCGCCCGCGGCGGCGCCATGATGGACCGGTTCCTGCCGGCCGCGCACGCCGTGGCCGCCGCCGGGTCCCCGCAGAACGCCTTCCGCCGCAAGGCCGCCCGGACGGCGCCGGCCGCCGCCGACAGGAGGTTGTACTTGTTGCCAGCGCAGCCGCAGAGGCGGGTGCCCCTCCACCACATTGCGGCGTGCCACCTGCCGCCGCCCGTCCCTCCCGCTCCCATGAGCAGCCCCCGTGGCAAGAACGACGACTACGACGGCGCCAGTTCTGACGCGCGCAGCACGCCGGGCTTCGTGTCCAGGACTAGGAGGTGCGGCCTGCTCTCCGTCCGGTGCGTCAGGAGCGCCTTGCGGCGACGTGCGGGCAGACCGTTCCGGTCCAACGGCGGCGCCAGAAGCCGAAGAGAAAAGAAGCCACTGCTGCCGCATACCGGAGACGATCACGGCATGGTACTGGTACTCCCTGTTGTACATATATATATCCTCGTGCATGTGCATGCATGAACTTCACTCGCATGCTAAATTAACGAAATCAATACTGCCTCATGCGGAACAAACAACTCACGTCTTCTCTCGCGCATAAATCTCTCGCAGCAATGCTGGGAGGAAGTGTACATCAAGTCGCTGCTCCGGTCAGGCCGCGGCAGCCTGATGGGACCGGCGGCCGCCGTGGCCTCGGAGCTGGACAGAACCGTGTGCGAACTGTACAGCAGACGCCGACACGGGCAGGCCGCCGTCCGCCCCAAGGCGAGCCATCTGGGTCTGCTCCTGGTCCTCGACAGGTCAAACGAGGCTTGCGGCCACGCCGCCTCACCGCCGGCGCGGAAGTTCTCTATAACCGGCGGCGGCGACACCGCGTTGCTTCTGAGGGGCGGCGCTGCTACCAAGGGCAGCTTGCGCTTGCCCAACGGCGGCGAGAAGCGGCTGGGACGTGACGACGACGCGGCCGCCGCCGATGCTGCCGCCGGCGGCGGGGGGTACGGTTTCCCGCTGCTTCTGGACGACAAGGAGGGCGGTAGTGCCGGACGAGAGATGGCGCTGTCATCGCCGCAGCCGCTGCTCCCGTTGCCGTTGCCCAAGTCGCCTACGGAGTCGTGGCTCGCGCGCGCGCTGCCGTCCGTGTCCACTCGACCCCCGACCACGTCTTTTCTGGGCCTCCATGTGCAGCCCAGGAAGCATGCTCCGTTGCCGTGCTGCTCCATTGATTCCAGCAGGGACGTCCATCATGACAGGCAACGGCAAATTCGCGTGCACGATCTACACAAATGATGGACGAAGCTATCCTGATCGTGTTAAGTGCTAGCGAGCGGCTCCTGGTTGTTTTGTTCTAGTGATGGGTATATGTAGGAATGGATATGCTGTATTGATGGGTTAGTAATCTCCAAGGGCATATGTTAGCATGTAGCATGATTGTATTCGTATTACTACTAATAGAGCTGTATAGCTATATACTGGAGCCCGGGGTAAGTAAATGACAGCGTAATTTACCCATGCTTGCTTCCTAACCTTGGTCCAGATCAGCAGCAACCACAACTAGATATGCTCAGACATGGTCGATCATGATTGACAAAATGCAGAGAAGGGGAAGTTCAACAGCACATTACAACGGAATGAGGCATTATGAGTGATGAGTGAATGTCACCAAACGAAAGGGAGTGCCATTTACAACTATAAGTCATCGTCATCTCTTCAACAACATAGGCGCACATCATATATATATAAATCAATCATTTAGGCGATTACAAGGAGTCAAAGCTTATAGGGACAACGTCCGCCCTGTTTCTTATCGCCAGTTTTCTCCCATCTGAGGTGCTCAGGGCAACTAGTTCAGACTACCCCCTACAATCTGATCCCCAACATAGTTGGTAAACCGGCAACCATTTATTCACAGGCCAGCTTCGTGCCAAAGCTGGTCAGGCAGATGGCGAACGCCTGGAAGGCGGACAGAGGCTGCCGGTAGTCCATCGTAAACGCATCGTCCTCGATCTTCCCGAACTGCAGGATCACCGTCTCCTCGTCTCCGACGCCCCATGGACCGCCGGAGCCAGCTGTGGCGACGAGCTGGAAGTTCTTCACGGAGGCGACGGTCACCCGACCGTGGAAATTTAAGCACCAACACTGAAGATGGTCGTGCCATCTTGGAGCCTTGTTCTTCAGGTCCAAGGAACTCGGCGAGGGTGTTTTCTCCTTGGACGGATCCGAAGCGCTGCCCTGGCCTACAGGGCACTGGATATTGCACTGCATCCGTCTCGGCCCTCTTGATTTCATGAAGTTGAACCTGTAGGTCACTTGTCCAACTTCGAAATTGCCGCCTGAAACCTGTGGGCTTATCTGCTTGCTTGCAAAGCGGCGAGTGGATCGGGTCCTCGAAGGTTTGGCACCGTCATATGGCGCCTGGCTATCATAGATGATGAACTTTGTCCCCAAGAAGTCAGATCTACAAGCAGATTTCACATGATCAAATTAGTATTATTGGCAAACATTATAAAAAGAAAGCATTTTTCTTAGAAAACTGAATCAATTGTTCCATCATGGCAGCTTAATATCTAAGAGAAGAGTGTGTTACAGGGTATTATCATGTTTGAGGCTGTGTGCTGGGTCATCAATATTCAGGCGCATTGAGTTATGGAAGTGCTGTAGGCTTTAGCCAATTTTTAGCGAAGAAAGCCGGGTATGGGCAGCACGAACAAAGAAAACATCAATGTCCATGCAATCTCCATTAATGAAGTTCAGAGGTAACGCAACAGTGTTTACTATGCACCTATAGTGAACTTGGCAATAAACAAGACAACATTTGGAGTAGATTATCTAATAGATCAACTAAGTTCTTTGTTTTCATACAAATAGCTTCATGTAACAGGTGACTGGCTGATTGAAAAACAAGGAAAAGCTGCCAAAATTCATCAGTGCAACTGAGCCATAACCCTCAACCTTTGAATAAACACAATTTCAGCCAGTGCTATGCATATGAACATGGACGATGTATATTGACAATATAAGTACCAGAAATAAAGAGATTATGGGTTAATTTACTGAAGGGGTTTGAATAATGATAAAAGTACCAACAATGGAAATAAGGCATGTGACACAAATTATATGGGTTTATGCCCATAACATAGAGCTCAACTTACACATAGTCAAAACATGAATGTTTAGCCTTGTGGGCATGCACAACAACCAAACCAGGTAATCACATTTGAAAATAAGGTTCTGGAATGATTGGACCATACCTCAACTTTCCAACATATGAACTGCTTCTTGGGTGCAGATCATCATAGTCATAAGAGATGATATATTCTGTATGTGCTCCTTGTCTGAACCTTCGAGCAGCCAAAAGAAACTTCCCTTTATCCGTTAGGGCTGCCATGAGAGCACAATAAATTAAATATCACATGCACTTGCAGTCTGATATTTATAAAAGAATTCCAGGCAAAGTGCAACTTTATTGCTATAATCTCTAGAACAAGCTTATTCAGATCGAAAGCAGGGAATAAGAGAGCAACTGGACAGCGGAAGGCATCTAGCTGAGTTGGTTAGATGGTCTGAGTACCACTCCTTAGGTCCTGAGTTCGACTCCCCATGTGAGCGAATTTTAGGTTGTGGTTAAAAAACTCATCTCATTTGTCCCACGCCAAAGGTCGTTCTCACATGGCCTACGATGCCGCTCGAGTTTTTAAGAGAGCAACTGGACCAATACTCTGCACTGCTTCGTTGTTTCAAGCTCCCAAGTCGTAATGCCTCTAATACCAAACTTGTGAGAAACTGTAACATTATTTATGCAGCGAAATAGTGAATCATACACTTGACAGGACCCGATCTTTCAACATTTTCTTGCTTTCACAGATTATAAGTTGAACCGATTATGTGAGTGGAAATGGATCACACAGAGTTTCCAGAATTCCATTAAGTTTGCAAAATCATGTACTCCACCTGTTCCAAATTATAAGACATTTTGACTTTTTTTATATATGTAGCTTTTGCTATGTACTTAGATATACAATATGTCTAGACTCTGGATACATAGTAAAAGTAATGTATCTCGAAAAAACGTGTCTTATAATTTGGAGTAGAGGGAGTACTTCACAAGTTCTACTGTATACTATTATGCCAGCAAGGTAGATTTCCAAGATTTATATTGGCCATTAAGATCAAATCAAATAGATGTCAAGTAAGAATCGATGCAAACGTATTCAATTGAATAATTTTTCAACAATCAATAACACAAGTCAAATCTTCCTACCGAATGAATAGGATTACATTTAGGCAGAAGAACCCCCTAAATGTTGTAGGTGAGACAGCAACGTAGGTGTACGAGTCCTTGTCAAATGGTATAAGAAAGCCGTAAATGATTATATGAATAAACAAACTATATATTTGCTTTCCTATTTTCTAAACAAGACTAGGTACAGATTGCAACATCACAAGTCATATGCAAAGTAACCTCAGCAGAGGTGCCAGCTGTATTTGCTGTTTATTTGGCCCCAATAGGCAATGGCTACGCTTTCAATTTTATAAAAAAACATGATTTGACAGAATTATAGGATTCCATTTCAAATATCGTAGGTGGATCAGGAACCTCAAAAAAGTAAGTTGGCATTTTAGTTGCTTACTTGGTACTACTTATTCGAATTAAAAGAGATCTGACCAAGTGAACCACAGATCAAAAGCACGGCAGAATAAGAAGATATCCATGCCTACTCACCCTGCGTTAAGCTGAGATAGAGAGAAAAGGTTGAATTTTTTTTGTCCCTCCGGATAAAACAGTGCATCGGCGCATCCCTTGGTCCAGGCTGTGCAAAAGAAACAATATAAGAGTCCATTAAATCAATATTTAATAAACCCAAACGGAGAAGCAGGCTTTTATAGGTATTTATCATATCGCTATTGACATACCAAACAAAATCAAGCTATCACATGTAAACATAAATAAAGAAAGTCCGTGTGGTGCCAACTTCTCCACTACTGTCATACTTTATTAGCACTAGCCACCAAAAATATAGTGCTATGTAGCCAAAAAGAGAGAGGATAGAGATTAAGTTGAATATATGCGGCTTCGTTCTAAATCCTAACGCACAAGGAACATTACAGCAGCGCCAGACGAACAATAATCAGAATTTAAATATACAAATGGTTAGAGTACATACATGGATCTGCTGATCGTTATAAGGATAAGACATAAGAATTAGATATACATTTTTTTCGCATTTCTGCGTGCAAATAAAATTGAATAGGCGTAGAAGCCTATTCAGAAACGGAAAATGAATTCGAAGAAGATGAAATCCAGCAATTGATCGAGAGATCACCTGAGATGGAGTCAAACCGCATAAGAAAAGGGCGCACAAGACATCTCTTGCATTCCTAGAGCTTCAAATCAAAGATACCGATAGGATGTGTAGCTACTGGTTTTGTTTGTCAGAAGCAATCAAGCATAGAAATGGATAATAAGAAAACGCACAGCCACATAGTAACCATGTGCCCCCAAAAACCTCAGCAATTTGGAGCCACGTAGATTTCAGGCGATTTAGACGAAACAGATCGAAAGAGCCGGTATTTTTTATTTTATTTTTTTACCATGAGCGACGACGACGGGAAGGTGATTTCTGTCTCACTGACCTGCTTGAGCGACGACGGGAAGGTGATCCTGCCGCACTCGAGCGGCGGGCGGACGACCGAGACCGCGGCGTCGCGCCACCGGCGGCACACGCAGGCGCAGACCACGACGTCCCGGCGCGGCGGCCAGCGCTCGGCGCCGGCGTCGACGCGGCGCATGATCTCCGTGAGCAGCTCCGGCAGCAGGCGCGACCAGCGCTCCTCGTCGGCCTCGTCGTGCTGCGCCGCCGGATCCGCCTCCGGCGTGACCTTGGCCTCCCCGCCGACGGCGGTGCCGAGCGAGGAGCGCGACGCCGACGACAGCCAGGACGCGCTGCGCCGCCAGGAGACCATGGCGGTCGGACGGGCGGGCGGGTGGGCACCGTTCCCTGCCCCTCGGTCGGAGGAGAGTGGCGCGAGCGGAGGTAGGAATGAAGGGAGGAGGAGGAGAGGGAGCGGGGGAAGGGAGGGGAGCGAGCGAGCGAGAGGAAGGAGGAAGGAGGAGGAGGAGGAGGGAGGAGAAAGAGGAAAAACCAAGAAACGGCCCCCGAAAATTGAAAAAGCGGCACCTCGGCTCGCCTAATTTAATAATTCCGGATCTGCTGCGCCTAATTATGCGGCCCATCCGCCGTGACACGACACGTGGGGGCCATTAAGCGGGCGGGTCCCACGCGTACTGAGGCGGGATCGCAGGCCTCGGAGCTGCCGCTGCATTGCTCGTAGTCGTCGTGCTGCTTTTAGCGCCAAGAGAAGAAAAAAAAACTCGGGTGTCTCTATTTTCTTTTTTTTTTTCTCCTCGTCCTTTCGAACCTGTACTCCTTTACTTTAAAAAAAATAACAGAAAAATAGTAGTCGCACGGCCCTCTAGCACCGTGTACAACAACTTACCGCCAGTTATTTTTTGTAGAGAAAACCTTGCGGTTTTCCGGGTTTTGTCAACCTGCATTGAAGTCCGACATCTTTGACGAGTTCGCGGTGGATCCGGTTTTCTCTGCTCTGAAATGGACCTAGCACTGAAAGGAGATGGTAGGGTCATTAATTAAACCGCGATTAGGTGAACCGTGTGTAGAAACACTCCGTGTGTGTAATCTCGTGGTAGCGGTGGCGTCAACGTTACCATCCAACCACCCGACAAGTGAGTAGTGACGACCATCCGCGACGACGCGATTAGCTCAGCCTCAGGCTCAGGTTCAGCGTCAAGCCCCCTAGTACCGAGCAGTGAGAGCCGAAGGATACTAGCGCAAGTAGGGGTGAGAAAAGTCGCCGGGCCCGCGAAACCAACCACCGCCCCCCGGCCCGACCCGACCCTTCCGCCATCCCCCGACCCCGACAGCACGTAGCGGGAGGGAGGGACAAGGGAGCGGGGTTGCTGCGTCCGCTTTGGACGTGCGCGCGTGGTGGTCACCGTGCGGGGGTGTCTGGTGCTCCTGGCGCGTGGTGCCGTCCGCCGTGACTTGTGACTCGGGCCGGCCATTTCCGTGGCGCTGGGGCGGGAGCGGGACCCGGCATGCGGCACGCGCGCCAGCCGCTGTTTGACTGATTTGTCCTCGTGGTGGGTCTGGTCTTGGAAGGGTGGCGGTGGACGCCGCACCCGCACGCACGCTCGGAAAACGTCCTGACCTGACGACTACTCACCCCGCCCGTATCTTCATCAGCTGCGCGGCGTGCGTGCATGATTGATCGCCACGCCTGTACGCCACTAGCTGATTCTTTTTTTTTTTTTTTTTTGTAAACAGCTTCGAGATGAGATCGCCATTAGAGATGCGTGTGGTATATGCCTTGTCGATAGTGGGGCCCCACGTCGTCTGTTGATGCGATTGTGATTCTCCTCTCTGAGGAAGCCAGATTTTTCTTGACGCCCAGCTGACGACGACCTCAACTGTGCTGTGCTGTGCCACGGCCCGCTCGCACCAGCTCGCACCAGCTTGCACGGACTGTAGTGTGAAGGTGCCGACTTCCTCGTCCCCACGATCAGCCCCCCTCCCTGCAACTGCAATCCACGAGCTGTTCCTGCTGAATGCACGAACAGGTGAGTAAAATCGTTGTCAGGGACTGGAAACTTTGAAAAGCAGGAGGGCCGATAAGGGGTGTATGTGTGTGTGACAGACTGACATCTACAATTTTACGGAGAGGGAAACAAATAAAAGGGATACTGCTCCAGCAACAGCTTCAGTGATCAAGAAAACTGACTAGTGAACCTTCCAACTGTTCAAAACCTGCAACCAATCAAGCTGCTGTGACAAGACCAAATCAACTGCTTCTTGACGCTTCAGCCTACGTGTGGGCTGGGCTATCCAGCGTGGGGCGTGGGCGGACCCAATGTTGGCCATAGCACAAGGCCCACCAATTAGCATCAAGTATTAGTGCCAGATAAATGATTAGTCTATTTATTTTAGAGATTACTCTATGAAGTTATTTTTATTTTTATTTTCTAATTGCAAACATGTTACTTAAATTAGTTTATGATATTTTATATCATAGTTTATGCTTTGCACATGCTCATGGTTTATTCATTTGCTCGTGCATGTAGTTCCAGACAGCAGTATCAAGTCCTTTGCAAGTGCCTAAAACCAACCGATAGCTTCACTTCTTGTTGTGCATTACATAGCAATGCCATGAATCAATGAGAGGAAGACTATCCTACAAAAGCGATACCCAAATATTTTGCCCGAGTGAAGTCGCTTTACTAATTTGCCCTTTACATACACTGTCATACTGTAAATAGAAGAAACTCCGTGAGCATACATCAAGTCATGGATGACTCTTCAAATGAGGTGAAATCAAATCCATAGCCTGACAGCTACAAATAAAGTATACCACCTATTTTTTTCACTACATGACATGAGTGGCCACAATATTTATCCTCCACAATTACTCTGGTGACTGGCATATGTAGTTTGAGTTGCAAAGAACAATTCTGAAGAAGAGCACTGCAAAATATCAGCTACTGTTTATCGATTTCGCCTCGTCACCAAAAAAGAATCTGGGGCACCCATTTGGTCATCCCATTTTGTTTAGTTAAGATTAGCAAAACATGTCAGCCCCTAATTCTATCTACAAACAGTAAGAATGCAGGATTCCCAAAGTGTACAATAGGGTGTACAGTGCAAATGGGTGCATGACAACACTAAAACTAAAACTAGCTACTTCATTCTAAATCATAGGTTATTATAGTTTTTTGAGGTGTATCTAGATATACTATATATCTAGATACATAATAGCTATGTATCTAGAAAACAATTATACAATTTCAAATGAAGGAATGGAGGGAGTACTTAATTTAGCACAACCAATCTTCCACCAAAAGTGGAAAAAAAGGTTTTGCTAGACCACTTGCCATGATTCTTCTTTCCTCTGCGAATCAAATCACAAATGCAAGGGAGCCCATGCAAGAAAAGAAACTCAACCATCTGGAAACATTGTTTTCTATTTGAACTTCGCTTAGAAATTAGAACAACATAAGCTTATATGAGAAGAAAAAACAGCACAATTTTGCATTCAATCAGAATCAGTAAACAATGTTTGATTAGAAATATGGTACACGATTGTGTCTGGGCACCCCCCGCCGCTTTTCGACCATCAATTACTTGTCCTACAGGCTACATGTTTGAGTTATTTCTACAATTAGCCATCTCATATTAAATTTGGATCAAACAGAATGTTCTCATCAGCATCTGAACTGGTTAAGCTCAACAATGGCTAATCTAATTCTACTGGTACTCTTGTTCCACAAGCCTGAAAAGACCACCGGATATACCAGCTACACAATTTAATCTTGTACAGAGTTACACACCATAGTATAAGTATGAGTAAGGAAGCAACACACTGAATTTGATAATTAACACTTTTAACCGCCTGCCGTTTTATTTCAGTTGGATCTAATAGAATGTTTTTCAATTAATAAAGTAGTGAAGCTGAACAGCAGGGAACCAATGACCATTTTAGTTCTAATACTGTGATTCCAGAGTTCATGAACCCACCCAAAAAAAAAGACTGAATATATGAAAAAAAAATTACAAGATGAAGTACATAATTGTACAAGATGAAGTACATTTGTACACACCAAGACCAATATTCCTTCTTCTCAGATGACATTTTTGTACAAGATGAAGTACATAATTGTAGCACAGTTACATGCGTCATAACATTTGAGTTATAGCTTAAAGTTACACTCTTTAGTCTTTTGTACACACCAAGGCCAATGTTCCTTCTTCAAAAAAAATTACAGATGACATTTGGACAAGCTGAATGTACATAATTGTAGCACAGTTACATGGCCAATAACATCAGAGTTATAGATTTCATACTGCTATAGTAAAATGGCGATAATTTTAAACTTTAACAACTAAAAATTTGATAAATTGGTATTAGCACAAAACTACTATCGCAAAACATTTTGGATTGCAGAAAGAATATTAACAAAAAAAACTAAGGAAATCTATGAATAACATTTTCCTGCACAGATGATTACGCTGAAACAGAAAGGTGCATCCTTTCAATCCAAATTTCTTCACCACAATCATTCCAATCAAGAGCACACTACCTTTTAAGCTAATCAGTATCAGAAGGTATATCTGGAACCGAGGCTGTATGGTGCACCAGGTGCTGCATCCCAGGTTTCAACTCCCTCTCACAAAAATCCTCATATTCTTGCCTGTCCCCTGCCTTCATCCTCACCTCCACGACCACAAGGCTTGGTGTGAGCTCAAATACTTCAGCCCCGATTGTCAATGGACCCTTTTCACTTTCTCTCGTGCCTTCCAAGCTAACCCGCCAGTCCTTCCGCCGAACTGCAAAGCTCTTCACCTTCGCGATCTCCTCCAATTTTGTTATAATCGTTTGCATGGGATGTGCTGAGACAAATCTCACTTCATTGCCTCGCTCCTCAAACAACCCCGACAGATTGAATCCCCTTGAGAATGATATGATATCAAATGCATTTAGACTTACTGGCCGTGGGAGCGATCCAGCAGGCCGTCTCCTCTCCTCTGATGACAATGTGGCTGGGCAGGATGCTACAGACGAGTCTGATTCCCAACCAGAATCATCACCGTCGTCCTCTTTCTGTGGTGGTGGCGGGGGAGGTGGAGTTGGAGGCTCACTAGGCCCCAGTTCCGGCACCTCATCCTCACCGTCTGCTAAGCTGTGCACTTGGTCATCCTCGACGTAGAATCTGACCGGTCGGAACCCTTTCTTAAACCACCTGCTCTCCATTATCTGAGCCACGGTGATCCTGGTCTCTGGGTTCGTGTCAAGAAGTCGAATCAATAGACTGCTAAGATCCTTGGAAAACCACCTCGGACACCGGAATTCGCCCCTGTAGATCTTACGGTACATCGCCATGAGGTTCTGGTCATGAAAAGGAAGGTAGCCAGCCATCAGCACGAACAGGATGACACCACACGACCATATGTCCGCCTTGGCGCCGTCATAACCGCGGCGCGCGAGCACCTCCGGGGCGACGTAGGAGGGCGTGCCACAGAAGGTGTGGAGGAGGCCGTCGGGGTGGAACTGATCGGCCACCGCCGAGAGGCCAAAATCGGAGACCTTGAGGTCGCCGCGCTCGTCGACGAGCAGATTCTCGGGCTTGAGGTCGCGGTGGAAGACGCCCCTGGCGTGGCAGAACCCGACGGCGGAGATAAGCTGCTGGAAGTACCTTCGCGCGGTATCCTCCTTGAGGCGGCCCTTGGCGACGCGCGCGAAGAGCTCCCCGCCGCGGACGAACTCCATGACGAAGTAGATCTTGGACTTGGTGGCCATGACCTCGAAGAGGCGGACGATATTGGGGTGGCGCACGCGGCGGAGGATGGCGATCTCGCGCTTGATGTGCGGGACGAGGCCGTTGCGGAGGGCCTTCTCCTTATCGAGCACCTTGATGGCGACGGTCTCGCCGGTGTCGGCTTGGCGGGCGTGGTAGACCTTGGCGAAGGTGCCGTGGCCGAGCAGGCGGCCCAGCTCGTAGCGGCCGAGCAGAAGGCCCACGCGCTTGGCGGGCCCCGCGGAGGAGGCCGGCCGCCGGGGCTGCGGCGACAGGTCCCGCGACGACGGCGGGGTAGCGTCCATGGGGCAGCGAAGGAGGTCGGGCGCGCGGAGAAACGCAAGGGGAAGACCGAAGGCTGATTAGCCGATTAGATGTGGTGGTGAGGGCACGGGCGCGCGCGGAGGGGAAGGTGATGGGTGGCCGGCATTGGAGGGGGAACGAACAGCTAGCCGCTCCCGGATAGTGGCTGTTTATTTGCTCTGCTGCGCTGGCTATTACCTGCCGCCCTGCCGTGCTGGAGTCGAACTCCCCACAATTTGATACATGCAACTTGTACGATGAGGCTGATTCCAATGAGCGGTTGTATTCATCGCTACATCCTATCATATTAGCTATCAATTTATTACTAATCCTCTTCAGACCCATAACTCGTTAGTTTTCCGTTTACAAACTTTATAGTAGTTGCAAATACATTGATTACCTAATTAAACAAATAAAAATATATGATTCATTTTTTGCAAGCTTTTTTATTTACAAATAAAAACATTATAAATCATTTACAAATAAAAATATATAACTCAACGCCATATCAAATTTTCATTTACAAACTTTTAGTTACGACGAAACTTGTCGTTTTATTAAAATAAAAACACATCACATTGCGTAATTAAGCAAAAAAAATATAATTCATGAAACATAACTAAAAATTACATAATCCACGAAGCTAAGAATTTATATAATTTATAAATAGAATCTAATTACCATGATGTGTATGCTCCACTAAATCATTTCGGAGCTCATCATGAAAATGGATTACGACATGTTGAAACATGATTGCAAAGGTTTTGGCTGCTTCCGAAATGATGATTAGTGCTGCAACGAAGGGACTCGACTATCTCATATTTGTTCACATTGTATGCTTGTCTACATACATCTTTAATGAGTATATTGTGCATAATAACATATACATGTATGATCATGTCGAGTACTTGGTCGGGAAAAAACTAACTGTGATGACGAGACTATGAAAGTGAGTCTTAAGAAACCCAAATGCCCTCTATGCGTTATAAGAAAAAAAACAGACCAAGGCTAGTTTATTAAATTTTAGTGTTTATTAAATTTTAGGACGGACGCTGTTGCGGGCAACGACCGTAACTTGATAGGCGACTCGCGGACACAGATGGCGTCCGGCGGTGGCTCCGACATACGTGGAGCATTCTAGGCAGCGTAGCCGGGTGCTAGGGCGGTGCACGTCTGCATCCGCGGAAGATTTCTGCACGGTCGGTAGTCGCGAGCTGGCACCGACCGGCGACCGATGGGGAGGTGTCGAGGTTGGTGGTTCTGCGCAGGAGCAAGGCAGCGAGAGCTAGATTGACCCAGGCTTATTTTAGGGCCTCACACAAGCTCAGAACCACCGGTCCTCCTCCAATGGCAATGGGCTTATCGGGGTCTGACCCGGTCTCGACCCAGAGAAGCAACCACCACATCCCTAGGACTAGGAATGGTGACCAGCAAGACCCCCGGAAACAAATAGCCCCTCATCGACAACATCTCGTGAATCTAGTGGCGCCAAGACAAAGGACCCAGAAACATCTAGATCTAGTGGAGAAGCTGACTATAAGGAGGCGCCAACTCCTATGAGGAAATAGGATATTTGATCACTCAATCAGACATGATAGCCAAAAAAATCACAGCCACGCAATCTTCTACTAAACTCTCTCGATTACTCTTTTGTAAGAGACCCCATGGTTTGGACATTCCTAACACGAAGATCACCATATTGTTGAACGTATGGGGGGGGGGGGGGGGGGGGGGGGGGGAGCGGGGTGTCAAACGACCGAGCTGGGATGTTTTGACCGTGTCCCTCGTATGTTTTGAGTGTCCGAGGCCCACACGCGCGTCGATATCTGACGAACAATCATGATGCTCCACGTGCTTCCCAACCCGTGAAATGTGTCACCTTAGGCTGTCTCCAGCAACGTCCCCTAAATTTCGTCCCCTAAAGGAATATTCCCTGTACTTTACAGAACACTCTAAAAGATTCTGTCCCCTATATATTCTGTGTCTCCAGCAACGTCCCCTAAAGCTACAGTGTTAACAGAATTCCTTTTTTCCATTTCTTTTTTTGTTTTCTTTGATTTGTACCCATTTCATGAAATTGTAAGGAAGATTAAAAAAATGTATTCAATATTTTTACATATAATAATATAAAAAATGGTTCATTCATACTTTCGAATTGTAACAAAAAATAACATTCCATTTTTTCGTTTTTGTAATTGTTGTTCAAAAACGTGTCATATTCTTTAAATTGTACGGCAAATTTGTTTATAAAATGTCATGCTTCCACCGTAAGCCACGACACTTATTCAAGAAGCCATCGACTAGCTTCGGCTGCACGACAAGAGTATGGCTTCTCTCCGAAGCATATCCCTTCTATAAATACTCACAACCTCAACACATGACTCACACTTCGCATACACTGCTCCACAACAATGAACCCGTTCATAGATTCCAATATTTTTGTTCGCATGGCGCAAGACATGGAAGATGAAGACCATGACCTCGAGGTTGCGACGTACCAACATCGTAGGCGTCGTGCACTTAACGAGCGTCGGTATGCTGGTTCCATTCCCGGGCGTGTTCGCATCCATCGTGACCATATCAGCGGTGATGCAAGAATCCGAGCCGACTACTTTTGCGCGCAACCGGTGTACACGGATGCACAATTTGGAGTACTACAGAAGCGATGGGCCATAGTTCGTGGTCCTGCATATGGTTGGTCTCCACAACACATTGGAGACATCATGAAAACTTGCATCATCTTGCACAACATGATCGTAGAAGATGAAGGTCCTTCGTCTTTGAACACAAGCTTCGACAACATCGGAGTTTTGGCCGACACCTCTCATGGTTCCATGTCCGAGCGCAATGAGTTCATAAACAATAGGTACGACCAACTACATGATGCAGTTAAATATAATCAGTTGCAGGTTGATCTAATCCACCACCACTGGGCGCGGCTTGGATCGGGAGCTACTTAAGTATGTAGTTTATGTTAGTACCATCAATAAAATGTCGTAGTGTCATGTGTAATGTCGTATGTTCTGTTTGTCTGAAGGTAGTATGCAGTAATGTCCTAGGTTATGTTTGTCCCAAGCTATTATGTGTAATGGTGGAATGCAACTACTGCAATATGATGAAGCAAGTCTACTATTTGTATGCAACAACATTATTGTACAACCCCTACAATGCACAAGTGCAGAAACATAAACTTGTTCTTCATTCTCAAAAAAATTACAAGTGCAGAAACATAAACTTGTTCTCCAAACCATGACACAACAGGAAAATGTCAAGTGCACAAGTGCTGTAAATAAACTTGTTTTCGAAAACAACTAACATTACTTCCTCAAACACTACAATGTCTTCATGAACATTCACTTGCTTGACGACGAGCTTCCAGTCACCCTTGCCAGAATCTCCTGTTGTTTCGCCTCATAGTACTGTCGAAGGAGGGGGTTACATTTTGTCAAATCCATGCTCAATATCAGTACCTCCTGTTCCGTCTCCTCCTTCACCTTTTGTCGTTCCATCTTCATCTTCTCTAGATTAAGCTTCTTCCTCTCCAATATGAGTTTCTGCCTCTCCTGTTTCTTCATGAACTCCAACTTCTTCTCCTCAGTTGAAGCTACTGATTTGTACACAGATAACCGTTCCAAAGAAAGCTCACCCATCCGTGTTAGGTACTCCGAATCAGTGGATGATGTGTTCTCTGATCTTTGCTTCTTTGCCTTTTCCTTGGCTGAATCACGACCAAGCGGTCTCTTCGAAGTAAAACTTGATGGAGCTGAGTCTTCACCACCATCTAAGTCAATAGTATTGGATTGGGTTCCAATAGGGTTCGGTGGAGGAATCTGGTTACCCATGTGCTGGTCCATCCATTTTGGTTGATCCTTCAATATGGACCAACAATGTAAGAAATGGAAGGGCTTCTTTTCAACAGCAGCAAACCGAGTAGCCGCAAGAGATGTCTGCAAAACATATAATGCATTTACTCAAACCGCTGGGATGTAGTAAAGTACACTGATGAAGAACATATGCATAATACAACATACACTTACCTTATCTGCATCAGTCATGCCACTTGGGTTTTGTCGAAGCACAGCCATCATGTATCCAGCAAATGTAGAACATTGAGTTTTGATACTGTCCCACCTGCTCATGAGAGATTTTGTAGACCTCTCTGGCATTGATCCTCTGCGAGAGTTGTATGCCTCTGTAATCCGATTCCAAAATCCTTGACGCTTCTGACCAGTGTTGACAATGGGATCACAACTCACAGCCAACCAAGCTTGACAAACCCTCATATCCTCTTCAGACGTGAAATTTGCTAGCTTTGTGCGTTGAGGAGCCTTCTTCACAGGAGGTGGTGCTGGTGATCCCTGGGCTGGTATCTCAGGCGTAGGAGCAAATGCAGTGTTCTGAAACTGAGTGGCATCATCCTCGGAGAGATAACTTCCATATTGTGCCATAACTTGGTTCCAGTCGGTACCCATGCTGTACAATGAAGGTACTCGCACAAAAATAGAACATATTTAACTAAATAAGTGTACTACATTTCAGGCAACCATATGAAATGAATAGAAACCATGACACTGTTATCAGTCTCATGCACAACAAAGTCAGTAGTGGCGAGGACTACATATATTGCAAAGTTCATAACATTAAGCATTACCAAAGATAGGTATGGACAAACATAACCAGCATATGAACTAAAGCAGGTTGTTGTGGCACACATCAGTTGTGTTCACATACAAAAGACTAGTACGACATACATAAACCTAGCACATACACCTAATCTAGTAGGGATAGGTGTCGTCGGTGGAGTAGTCACGGCCGTCGTCGTAGCCGACGATTTCGTCATTGTTTAACTCTGAATCATAATCAATCAGAAGCTCATCCTCTGTTTGTGATGATTCAGCAATTGGTGTAGGGGTCATGTGCTCCATCTCCCAGTCTTTTTCCAGTGCAAGCTGATCAAGGTCGTTGGCGAGGTCCTCGATCTGAACTAATGCACGATTCATTTCATTCAAGACTGGTCCGCTAACTGGTTGGAAGGCACCGTGGACGACATCGACGATGTCGGCACAACGCTCCTCCACTACTCTGATTAAATGAGCGAGTGCTCTTCGGAGCTTTGCGTTCTCCGAATCCATGGTCTACATAAAAGATATGGTTCTGTTAATATCTGTAGGTCAAAATTTTATGTAAACCGTGGCCTAGTTCATAATTTATAATGGTAGAGAGTGTATACAAATGGATTGTCAATACCAGTCCATATGTTTTTGTCAATACACACCGCATTCAAATGTTGTGACTGTCAAAATCAATAATGAAGACACAACCTAGTGCTGATCATTCTGTGTGTCGAAACCCTAAACCTAGTGATGATGATTTAGTGTGTCAAAACCTGTCGCCAAGTATTTGTGAATACACAGCGATTCGCACAACAACAAGTATTTGTAGCACATTCAATTTTTGTCACTGTCAATAGCAATAATCAAAACTATACCAACTGGTCAATGAACCCTACAAGCATGGAATGTGTGTTGGCGTAATCATAAACCCTAGATCTGGACGAGTTCTACAAAATCAACTACTTGGATCATACAAACGACAATGGATCTGCAATGGATACCTTTTTCTCTTCGGATGTGGAGCACCGGAGCTAGTGGAAGCCGATGAAGATGGCGGCGACGAGATGCGCTTGCGTTTCTGCGCACCTTCCTTCGTCGGCGTCGTGGATCTTCTCAGCTTCTTCGCGATGGCGGTTCGACGGCGACGAACACCGACGGTTGCACCGGACCCTTGGATCTCGGTCTCCTCGCGGGCCACCTCCTTGCCTCCAACCACCGAGAGCGGTCCGCCGCCGGACCCGCTCGAGCACGGCCGCTTTGAGCCCAGCTTGCCCGGCTCCGCCGACGAGCCGCGCCGCGAGGCCCCCTCGCCGAGATGAATCGAAGTCGCCAGCGACGGGACTACAGCGCGCTCGGATTTTTCACCCCCGCGCGAGCCCGACGACTCGCCCGGATAGCGCACGTCTCCAAGTCTCCACATCTAGGGTGCGTGCGGCGTCCTCTAAAATTTAGAGTGTCATTTAGAGGACCTTGCTGGGCGCCTAGAGGAGGCTTCTGAACTCTAAATTTAGAGTACAGAACGCTTTACAGTGCGTTGTTGGAGCTAGCCTTACAACTTCTCTTTGTAGTAGAAGATATAGAAATTTGGCATCATGAGTTTGTTACATCGTCACTAGTCTAGTCGCTTAGCCCTCATTTTTCAGTTTCCCGTGTCTTTATGTTAAAGCGACTTCATTCTAGTGAAATTACTATAAAATTCTATGAAATTCCCTTGGATCTAGATTGGAAGAGTTATCTAGAGGTGCTTTAAGTTTTGTATTGCTAAAAAGTTGTCTTTTTTTTTAAAAAAAAACTATCTTTTGGATCTAGCCCTTTAATTTGGCTTTGAATTTTTAGGGAGTAAAAGTCAAAGTCAAAAGCCAACCAAACATGTCCTAAATTATGGTAAGCTCCCTACAGAAATATAGTTATTTTTGTATCTACTTGACAGTGCTTCATAAACTCCACTCCAAAGGTGTTAGAGCAGCTCCAACATGCTCCTTCAACATTGCTACTCCATCTCGCTCGGCATACCGTCTCCCTCACTAGCCAGTTTTGCCGAGGTGCGCTCACTCGCCATTAGCCGCGCACATGCCCGTACAAAGATCCTGGCGGTAGCAGATTGTATCTGTGGTCTAGAAAAAACTAACTTTTAGATAATTCGTTGGTTAACCTCAGCCAAAGAAAATTTTGTACTTTAAAAACTCAATTGCAAAACTTGTATTTACATAGGATTTTATATAAGTCGTTGGAGTTGCTCTTATTGGAAGCTCCTAGTAGAGCTTCACCAAAATAACCCGGTCTGCCACTTGACCTATCTAACTGAGTTCAAACCCTCAACTTGACGTACTCGTTTTTTGGTGCTCGTCGGTAATAAAATGTTTTTGATGACTTACGATGTATTTCGTTTGCAGGTCAGGCTACTTTTGGAGTCATCTAAACCTACGTCCGAGCCTATACCAATTTATGATTTAAATCGTAGAATGATATCGTATGTTGTTGTGTTATTCTAATAATAGGTTAGCATGCAAGATGACTATTCCGGGAGAAACCGTTGGAAAGCTCTAGCTAGAGCGAGACTATGATGGACGAGCCAAACCGCCAGACCAAACACACTATTAGTGAATGTCAAAATTCACGAGTCCTTTGAACATGTTTACAAAGATATGTATTTACGAACGTATGCGCCTATACTGGGTCTCACAAAACTCACAGCAAAATAGGAAAATTGAATTACAATCGAAGAATAATAGTAGGAGGCATGTCAAAAACTCACGGAATAACGAAACGAGTACACGACGGCCGTTGGAGCGGACGCAGCCATCCAGGCCAGGTTGAGAGGAATCGTCAGCACCTCCACCCATCTGGAACGAACATCCAGATCCGTCCAGATCCAGATTCACCCGTCTGGCACTTCACTTGGCATCACCCCCGCCGTCGCGCCGCGGCCGGCCGGGCCTGCACCAAGGGGTCCAGGTGAATAGGTGATGCGGCCGACTCACCCGCGGCGCGGCGCGGCCCTCGTGAGAACTGCAAAACCACCGGCCGTATACAGTAGGCCTGCCTGCCTGCCTGCCTGCCTGCCAGCAAACCCTCCCGATCGGCCGCACTGAAATGATCAGAGTGAAGGCCTGTTTGGTTCACTACCCCAGTTGCCACACTTTGCCTAACTTTTCTGCCTAAGGTTAGTTGTTCAATTTGAACGACTAACCTTAGGCAAAATGTGACACATTTAGCCACAAACCAAACGGGCCCTGAGTCCCCTCCTCCTCGCCCGCCCGCTCCGTGTTCATTGCCCCACTCCCTCACGCCTCTCGCGCCCGCCGCTCCACCACCCCAACCCCCACCCACGCTCAGGTAACCGCCTGACATCGTCATCGGCCTCCGCGATCTCGGCATTATTTACCCGTCCCCATGGACCAGCGGCACATGGGGTTCCTGACTCGTGAGTTTGTGACAGTGGTTTTCTCTGTGCCGCCTTTTGCAGGGGAAGGGGGTCTGGGTTGCGTACAGGCGAAAGGCACGCGCCGCCGCTGCCGCGCGAGCCTCTCCGTCCCCATCGCCGCGCAGATGGATCCGTCGTCGGAGCCCCTGTACGCGCAGGTCGAGCCGTACGACTCCGGGTTCCTCAAGGTCTCCGATGTCCACACCATCTACTACGAGCAGTCCGGGAACCCGCAGGGCCATGTGAGGGTCTAATTCCTCTATCTCTTTCTGTTGAATTTCATACAATCCTGTCTCTCTGTTGAATTTGGTAGATCGTGGGATTTTGATAACCCAGCTCGCTGAGCCTCGTACACGCAGCGAATAACTTGCTAGAACTGCATGGTTGTTCTGCCCTTATGAGATAAGCTTATCGTCCTGTCAATTTTGCAGGCGGCGGTGTTTCTCCACGGCGGTCCCGGAGCCGGCACGTCGCCCGGCAACAGGAGGTTCTTTGACCCGCAGTTCTACAGGATCGTTCTGTTTGACCAGGTTATTTCGGCGACTCGTCTCTTTCTTTTCTTTTCTTATTAAACGCAACCAAAGGGCCTTGGGGCAGTGTTCTTAAGGCGTTAAAGCGAGCAAGTAAACATGATCACTGCCTTAGCACCTAGGCGGGCAAGGCGCCAAGAATTCTCCGAGCGCCTCGACGCCTAGGCGACGCCTAGGCAACGCCTTAAAAACACTGCTTGGGGCCTTGGGGGCTGTGTGTTGTTCCTGATATGTGTTATGGTTCGATTGCAGAGGGGTGCAGGCAGAAGCACTCCCCATGCTTGTTTAGAGCAGAACACTACTTGGGACTTGGTAGCTGACATTGAGAAGCTCAGGGAGCATCTTGGCATCCCTGAATGGCAGGCAATTATCTTCTTTTTCAACAACACTGATTACTCACTCTTCAGTGCTGGAACTCAATGCTGCCAGACAATGTAGGTGTTTGGTGGTTCATGGGGAAGCACCTTGGCACTTGCCTACAGCCAGGAGCACCCTGATAAGGTGATGGATTTTTTTTTGTCTGATGTATTCTGTATTTGAGCATGAAGCTCTTAAGCAAATAAATAACCATGTTGTAGACCTCACTAACACTCCCTGTATGCTCACTAGGTCACTGGCCTTGTTCTGAGAGGAATTTTCTTGCTTAGGAAAAAGGAGTTTGATTGGTTCTATGAGGGTGGTGCAGCAGCCATTTTCCCAGATGGTTTGTATTTTTGATTTTACGTTCTATAAACCGAAAAAACTTTTCTTAAACACATTTCCAATCTTCAATGTTCCATAATGGTACTGGCAACTTATATTAACTATGTTAAATCTGTTTCAGCAATTATAGTTGTATTTAAATGATGTTTGTTAATGCATTTTGTTATATTTTTTCTCTAATAAAAAACATTTTATTTTCTGGTTTTATGAAAGAAAACCCACATATGCGCCTTTTTTGTTTGGAGTACATTGATAACTTTAGTTTTAAATCTGCAGCATGGGAACCATTTAGAGATTTTATTCCTGAGGATGAAAGGAATTGTTTCGTAGATGCTTATAACAAAAGGTTAACTTCCTCTGATCCTATTGTTCAGGTAGCCCCACATATTTCCTTTTGGAAGTAAATACATTATGTTATATATCTGGTGCCTTGTCATAGCCTTTGTTTTATGTTTATTTTTTTAATAAACAGACATTTTCCTTTTCAAATTAGGTTGAAGCTGCTAAGCGCTGGACGATGTGGGAGATGATGACTGCGCAACTTATCCAAAACAATGATAACATTAAACGAGGAGAAGATGATGAATTTTCACTGGCAAGTCCTCTCACACAAGCATCTCTACTTTTCTTTGTAACACTAACACCATTTCAGTTTCTCCCCCTCCTGCTTAGCCACTTTTTTTTTCTTTTCATTCTGGTTATCTCTATACAGAATTGAAAGAAGAATGCCTTGCAAGGGACATGCAATGTTTTTTCTTTAAATCATTATATCCTCAATATTACTCTGGACTTGAAATAGAAACAATAAGCAATCATTGTAAGCACAATTTGGAAAAAATACATCTTAGTGTTAGTAAACTGTTGCAAAAGGGCCTCTAGCCGAGTTGGTTAGGTGGTCTGAATAGCACTCCTCAGATCCTGAGTTCGACTCTCCGTGGGAGCTATGGTTAAAAAATCCCCTCGTCTGTCCCACGCCAAAGCACAGGTCTAAGACCCGGTCGCGGTCGTGTTATCACATAGACTACGGTGCCGCTGTATATGGTTGGGGCAGAGGTTTGGGGGTTTTCTCGACTTGGATGAGAAGGTCTTCTTATTGTAATGCCGGGGGCTGTCTTACCCCTCGCAGGTGGAGTTTTTAGTGTTAGTAAACTGTTGCCACCAATGGCTGTAGAAATCTGCATCGAGTCCTAGAGCAGTTTCCAGGCTGAATCCACCAAACAGTTTGTTTTGCAGAGAAGTGATTGCTTGCTTATTTCGTGAAGGGATTTCTGAAATGAACTAGAAGGCTAGGAGTTGAAAAAAAAGTAGCTTCTCTTTCACTTCCGTCACATAATCACTTTCTACATATAATTTATCCTATTGAAACGCTTTCAACCATCAAATTACTTCTCTTATTGAATCACTTCCCACAGATAACATGCCTAAAGCTACAAAGAGCAACATAATTTTGATAAGACATTTTTTTAGTCGACAGTTTTATGATTTATGTGGTCAAATTACATTTTCTCTTATATTTTCTGATGCAAGGTTCTATGATTTTTCAGGCATTTGCAAGGATTGAAAACCACTACTTTGTGAATAAGGGATTTTTACCCTCGGACTCATTCCTATTGGACAATGTTGATAAGATCCGACATATTAAAGGTTTTATTGTACAGGTATGCTTGTCAATGAGTTTTGCTGTTTTCACAATGTCCATGTGTGTCTGCTAGAAGGCAAAACGGCTTATAATTTGGAACGGATGGAGTAGATATTATATTTGACAAGTCAAGTTGTGCATTGCCTTTAGCTCTTCATGCCTGTCTACCTTTAGTTGTCATTGAACTTCTGGTCAAGCATGTTTTCTTTGTTATTGTCTTGCATGATTGCTTGGATAATCTGGAACTCAAATCAGTGGCAGATATCAAATCGATAAATATAAGTGTGCTTGTGCCTGAACACTTTGTGGTGCAGGGACGTTATGATGTTTGTTGCCCTATGATGTCTGCTTGGGATCTTCATAAGGCTTGGCCTGAAGCAGAATTCAAGGTAAATGGTCCTCCAGTCCTGTGTTTTCAAGTCGTCCGACTAATCGCGATTAGTCGCGATTAGTCGGGCTAGTCGGTTAGCAGAGCTCGATTAGCACAACTGACTCGATTAGAGCACCTAATCGCCCTGGTCGTCCGACTAGTCGACGATTAGGGTCGATTAGTCGCTCGATTAGCTGGTTCTGCGCGACTAGGTTTAGGATCCAGATTTTTTGATTTCGTGGGCTTTTTTGGCGGGCGGCCCAGCTACAGGGAGATGGAACGCCAGCCGTCTCTACTCTCTACTAAACCGATAGTTCACATCTCTATTTTCCTGGCTTCTCAATCTCTTTCCTTTTCTTCTCTTCTCTATTTCCCTACCGGCTCCTAGACTTCTTGTTCTAGAATCTAGACTTCACCTCACCAGTACACTCGCGGTTCCAATCTAGACACGCGCAAATCCAGTTCCAAGCTCCGGACTTCACCGACCCAGATTTCTCGTCCAGAGTCCAGACACTCGTGGTTCCAATCCAGACACACGCAGATCCAGAAATCCAGAATTTTTCGTCGGCATGAGTTCACCTTTTGGAGGTATTCTTTTGTGTAGTTCTGTTCTTCAATCTTCATCCTTCATCCTTGTATGTGTTGTGTCATTCTGGACTGGACTTCTAAATTTTTGTTCTTGTACTCCATCAGTCTATCCTATTCGGCTATTCCTGTAGAGTGTAGACTTGTAATCCATCATTTATCCTATTCCTTATTCATTTTATACATTACATACAGAGTTTGGAGCTGCAGGTGATGAATTTCAGTTGGATGAAGATCTTCTTTAGGTAACTAGGTGGTAATGTGTGTTGTGTGGTATCTGGGACTTGTAGCATTAGTAACTAGTAAGTGTTTCTCTGCTGTTTTCAGTATTGCTGAATTCATGTCATGTTTACCCTATCCTTCATAATATAGTATACGAAGTTCATATATATTATATAGTTATATAATTATATACTATATAGTATAATAGTATATATTATATACTATATACTATATACATAGGTCCTGGTCTCCTGGATGAACAGGACGACTAGTAAACGACCAGGTCGACCAGAGATCGATTAGTCGACCTAGTCGACGACTAATCGAGATTAGTCGACTGGTCGATCCCCCAGTTCGACTAGCTGGTCGAGCGACCAGAAAACATAGCTCCAGTCATTTCTCCAACTACTATATATGATATTCATGCTGGAACTGCGATTTAATAGGATTGTTATATTGAAGCACCAAAATAGTTTTTTTCAGTGTCGGAAATCGGTGTCGTACTGTCATCAATTGTTTTCCTTTCATCAAACAATGACAATACATGCTTGGCTGCCTTTGACAAGAGACAGCATGCTATTAGGAATGCAGGTGGTTGGCCGTTGAACTCGGATATAGGCCACACGATATTTTGCTTAGATGGTTGCAAACAATCAACCTTTTGGTAGACTGAGTAGCTGGTATCTTTCTTCTATGAAACTCATGGTTCAACTTATGATTTTTTAGAATTGAATATTCGGAAAGGGATCTTGGTAAATTCACCTGATTTTTTAGAATTGTGACTGAGCATCGATAACTTGACCGCCTATGACTCCACTGGATGCAGGTGGTAGCAGATGCAGGGCACTCGGCCAATGAAGTTGGCATCGCTGCCGAACTGAGGTCAGCCACCGATAAACTGAGAGACTTGCTGCGCAAATGAGCCGGCGAAAGGCAACCTGCACCTCTATCTGATCATGGAACTCAGAGGCCCATAATAATTACATAGCTGTGTAACGGTTAGCACTGTGCCGTTAAACAATGTCATTGTCACCATCGATATGTTGTTTGTTTGCTCGCTGGAGTGTATGAGGAATTGAAGTTTCAAGACGGGACCAGAATGGGTGGGGCGTGTTTGGTTTGCGTTTTTAGACCTGGTCTGTCTAGCCAGCTATGCCAGGGCAACACACCCTGGCTCTCACCTAGATCCTGTTTGGTTGCTTGTTTGCTCGAATACAGTCCTAACTCATTGAGGCACCTCTGCCGTGGTCACTGCAGCCTCGACTTGAGTTGAGGGGCATTTGACCACCCGACCAACGACAACGAACATAGCAAATCACTCCCAGAATCATAGCAGATCGACGACAACGAACATTCAGGGCCCAGAACACGCTCAAGCTTACTCGTATCTTAGTTATACCACATCAGCGGAGAACATTACAGTTACAGCGTCTAGCAAACTTCTTACACAACACTGCAGTCTGGTAAAAAGTCAGCCCTTGAAGAGCCTGACGAACTACAGCAGATGGGCCAAGGAAAACAAAAGCAGCAGTCATCCTCATCTATAGCAAACTAACTTGCCAGTTGCCACAGCACATTACACACCATGAATCACGCCTTCACCTCCCTTCCGGTTCAGTGTTCTAGTAGACTCCCTAAGCAGCACATGTGCTGCCACACACAAGGTTCCTGCAGGCAAGACAACAGAGTCATTGCAAAAGAAGAAGAAGAAGAAGAAGAAGAAGAAATCACATCAGTAAATCAATTCTTTTAACGAAAAATCGTTCCAAAGGTTTTTGTCTGGAGTTTGAACAGAAGTAGATGAACCAGACGTCGTCTTGACATAATAATGGTACAAGTATGTGCTGGGTTGTCTGACCAATAGGCTGCTCATTCTCAAGCCTTCACAGATGGATTTTAGGGTTTCACTGGATTGAAATCGCTATTAACGGCGGAGAGATGGAGCTTACATTATAGAGCATCCGGAGCCACGCCTGTTCTTCTTCCTGGCAGGCACTGCCTCCCTCCTCCGTGGGGGCTGAAGGACCACTTTGATGGCCGTATCGAAGACAGACTTGACGTTCTAGTGTGGCCAACATAATTACCAAAAAAAAAAACCCTCAGTAAATGTATCTATTAGTACGAACAATCCATACGTGTCTAACTTCAACTAATCAAACGGCAAACCATTCCACATGGGCCATGGCATGACTACCTGCTGGGTTTTGGAACTGCACTCGATGTAGGCCGCAGCGCCGATCTGCTTCCTCAGTTCCTCACCCTGCAAGAACAAAGGCTAAGAGGAATCAAGACAAGTTGCATCACACTTCTGATGACCACCAGCGTTGGAAGTACTGGGTGGAAGAGAGCAGACCTGCGCCGTGGTGACTGCTGAAGCTCCAGGATGGTCGGCGAGGTAGGCTCTGTGGTCGCGGAGATCTGCACAGCCCAACCCAACTCCTTTAATTAGCTACCAGAACTTGGAGGAACAAGAAGAAGAAGCACACAGACGAAATGTGTGTAGTGTGTGTGGGCATTGAATCCCACGATTTTTAATCCAGCAGTTCCTCACCTAACTTGGTCCCAACAAGAACGACCGGGACGTTGGGCGCGAATCTGCGAAGCTCTGGCACCCACTGTTCGTTCAGGGAAAAAAAAACAGTAGAACGGTCAGCTCATAAACGCTCCCATAAACCACCAGAAAAAGCACGTCCATATATACCTTCTTAAGAACGTTCTCGTAGCTCGCCCTGCTGATCAGGGAGAAGGCCAGCACGAACACGTCCGCGCCCCTGTAGCTCAGCGGCCGCAGCCTGCTGTAGTCCTCTTGCCCTGAACACAAAACAGGGAACAGCATCAGATCCCTGCGCGCGTGCAAACCATTTTAGCCGTGGGAGCGGGAGGAGGAGGAAGAAGAAGAAGCAGCACCCGCGGTGTCCCAGAGGCCCAGGTTGACGATGCTGCCGTCCACGGAGACGTTGGCGCTGAAGTTGTCGAACACCGTGGGGATGTAGTCCTGCCAGGAACCACACGTCAGTTTCAGCCAGGCACAACGGAACGCGCATCGCGAGCTGACGGTTCCCGTTCCCTTGTTGTGCACCCGCGGGGAAGAAAGGGACAGCCGGCCGGTGAATCCGTGAATGAGTAATAAGTAGTAAATGGCCTACTCCTGCTAATGCCACTGGACGGCCATTTCTGTACCGAAACGGGCGAGAGAGAGAGATGGGAAACAGAATTAAATGGAACGGAATCTCGGCCGGCGAAGGAGGCGTACCGTGGGGAACTTGTTGCTGGTGTAGCAGATGAGCATGCAGGTCTTGCCCACCGCGCCGTCGCCCACCGTGACGCACTTGATGAACTTGGTCACGCTCATGTCTCCCAGCCCCGGCCGGCAGGCCCCCTTCTTCTCCCCGGCTCAGGTCGGCCCTTCGCCTCACTCTCACACTCCCAGCAGCAGCAGCAGCAGCTAGCGCTCCGAGAAACGGCGGCGAGCGAGCAGCAAGGGACAAGAGAGACAAAGACAACGGGACAAGAACGGGAATGGGTTGCCTTGCTTTGCTTAGCTTTGCTTGTCTTCTCCGAGAAGAGAATGCAGGCCACTCCACGCCAAGACAGGCAAGGCAAAGGCACCGCGCCGGTACCGGCCTGTCGCCCGCCTCCTTAAAGAACTCGCCGCTCGCAGCTGGCCTAGGGAGGCGCGGTGTAAATGCGAGGCCGCAGGACAGGGAGGGCGGCGGGCCGGCTGGTCAAGAATGACACTTGCCGCAAGTGCCCTTCTCCTGAGGGCTGAGGCCAGGCCAGACGAGCTGACAGCTCTGCATCCGCTCCGGCTCCGCTGCCACCCGTCCACTGTTCCATGCCGTGATCACGGATCGAGAGGACACGGTACGCCCGCCCCGTACTCGGCTCGTGTACACTTGAGAAAAGCGTTCAAAAATTTGCTGCGCTCGAGAGCTTCAACGTTCAAATCCGGGGGAGCGTTTTATTCCCCCCGCGCCCCGAAAGAAAGCGAAAAGAGTCCCATCCCAAATAAAAAAAAGGAAAGGGGCCGACGCCCCCCTTTGCCTTGCCTTTGCCTCCACGGTCGTCCACGCATTCGAATCAAACCCCAGCTCTAGCGAGAGGGAGGGGCGGCGGGCCCCTAGGCTACACCGGTCGCCGGCCCGACCGACGAGGAGTTTCCCCCTGCCCCCCGGCACGCGGAGCAGGACGGGGATCCTGGTCTCCTCGTCGGCGTCGCTCGCCTCAAGTTACTTTAGTCACCTAAGTCATTATAATAGTTGCAGTAGCCATTGGCATGTGGAACCGTTTTACAATTCTTTGTCAAAACAGTTTTTTTTAATTTTGAATGATATATTAAAGAAATGTAGGAGGAGCCAATAGAAGCTATATTTTTTTGTGCTCTGGCTTCCAACATAATAGAATTCACAGACTACATCTTTTTTTCTCCGTTTTGCATATGTTGTCAATTTTAATGTTCATACATAATGTAAAAATCTACTCAATATTTTTTTAAAAAAAAATAACAATTTTGTCATCATATATGTTAATTAAGAAAACAGTTAACCAGGATCATTTTTTGTCATCCGATCCTTGATTTCGGCCTTAAATGGGCAGTATGTTTCCTGTGGTTACTTTTTCGTTTGTTTCTCCTTTACCCACTTTCTCCTGCGCACACACCGCAGCGCATTGCCTCCTCGCTCCGCGCATGGCTACCACCGATCCCAGATATCACTCGTGGAGACGAAGAAGCGTATGTCGGTGAGGTACCGATTGTTCGTCGTCTCCAAGTCTCGACTGCGCTCCATCTCCTCTCTTCCCCAGCTCTGCCCCCTCCATCGATGCCGTTGTCGACGCCAAACCGAGCTTGCCTCACCACGTCGGACTGCGCTCCATCTCCATCTCCTCTTTTCCCCAGCCCCGGCCCCTCCGTCGATGCCGTCGCTGGCGCCGCCGAATCGAGCTTGCCTCGCTGGACTGCGCTCCATCTCCTCTCTTCCCTAGCCCTGGCCCCTCCGTCAATGCCGTCACCAGTGGCTACCCGAGCTTGCCTCACCGTCCCCGCTGTCGTCCCGCGAATCCACGAACCACGTCTTCCACTAGCTCGATTTGGCGCGAAGCAATTGGATAGCGAACGCACTGTGCAACACAAGCAACAGAGTGCGTGAGCATCGTCCGTAATTTTAGCGTATTCTTTACAGTTCATTGCTGGAGAATATAGCGGAAATTTTTTTATCACTACATTTAGCATATAGTAGGATATACAACCTTAACCGCCGGGAAGGGCTGGAGCCTGGAACTGGAGGCCGTCGTGACCTCCTGGACGAGCGGACGGCCAGGAGGGAGGCGTCACGTGGGCTTCATCGTCGGCGCTCGTGCCGCCGTGCATTCAGGCGGGCCGCGGCGTCAGTGCCTCTTTATCACACCGCTTTGCTTTCGATTAACGTTTGCGGTTTTGTTTGCGTTTTACTCCCCACTCAGGACCTCATTTCAATGACGGGTAGGCCCCACCAACCAGCAAAACAAAACTACTCCAATGCTTCCTCAGCTCGCCCGCCGTGGCGCGCCACCACATGCTGCTCCCTCAGCACCACCACCACCGGGAGCCCCCGCGCCGCGGAGGGCGCCGGCCGCTCCGTGGCGGCGTCGCCGGCCTTGCCTCGTCTCTCGCGGGGTGCCTACTCCTCGGTCTCGTCGCGACCGCGGCGATGCTCTGCCTCTCCTCCCCGCCCTCCCGCGCGCGCCAGCATGGTGGCAGCCGCGGGATCGTGCCCGCCGGCGGCAGTGGAGCGACACCGAGGGTCACGATCTTCTCCGCGCCGCGGCCGCCGCCGGAGGGCTCGCCCGCGCGGCAGGAGCTGGCGGCGCGCTCCTGGCTGGCGCTCCCGTGGAACGTCAGCGTCGTGCTCCTAGGCGCCGGCCCCGAGTCCGTCGCGCTCGCCGCGCGGCTCGGGCACCGCGTCACCGCCGATGCCGCCATCGATTTTGCGTACGAATTCACAAGAACATTTTACCTTCTTATCGTCTTTTACGTACGCAAGATGATCAGCTCGCCGATCTATCCCGTCTGTCAATCGTCATCGTTGATTGGTTTAGGTTCACGGGGACACCGTTCTTCCACTCAATGGTCGCGAGAGCACAGGCTGCCGCCGACACCGACGTTTGCGTCCTCGTCGACGCCGAGATCGTCCTTCTTCCCGAAATTGTCAACGCGTTGGATCGTTTCAGCAAGGTTGATGGCGACTGGTTCCTCGTTTCTCTGTCACGTAACGTCACCGATCCCCGTTACCAGCTCGCTGACAGTGGAAGCCATTGGGTACAAGCAGACGGCAAAGAAGTGAGCTTTACGGAGGTACCTTTTCGTCTATCTAAAACCAATGCTACACAAGCTGACAAGCATTCTCTGTAACTGTTGACCAATTAATATCTGTCTGCATTAGCTGCAGGAGATTCCAGCTGAGTGGTCATCATCGGAGGGCTCTGACAGAGGGCTGATTATGGCGTGGAACAATCCAAGCAGTGCTTTACACGCAGGAGTTCTGCCTTCTTTTCTGTATGGAAGAGGAGCACAGAATTGGTGGCTGGCTCACGAGGTTCTGTCCTCTGAGATGAGGCTTTTCTTTGATGCAAGCAGTCTGGTTCTTGGACTGTATCCTGAGAGCATTAGCGCCATGCAGCATGTCATGGCCTCGAGTAAGAATGGCAGGTTACCTTCTGTATCCTGGGAGTACGGCGTCAATCACCATCTTGCTGCGGTTTATGGCTCGTATTGCTGTCGATCACCAGCGAGACGCTTTCCTATGCTGCATAGAGTGGTAAAGCAATCTGAAGATTATATGCTCAGCAAAGTTGACACACTCGTATCATCAGATTTCTTCATCAGTAAACAAGGAAATGCCCATGGAGTAGATAGCCTACGGAAGAAACAAAACGTTTCTCTATCTGGATATCTACACGGTTGTTCTTCCGAGACCTCAGCGCCTGACCTTCCATATTCTTTGAGCATGCTACTCGATCTTGTCGCTGATGAGAATGGTTCCGTTGTCCTTGGCGTGGCTGGAAAAAGCTACAGGGACATGCTCATGAGTTGGGCATGCCGCCTGCGTCGTCTTAGAGTTACCAATTTCTTAGTATGTGCCTTAGACCATGAGACATATGAGTTCTCAATCTTACAGGTAGTCATTTTCTGTTATTTGGGCTTCTTTTATGCTTTTCAAACCACAGACAGACCACCTCAAAAGCTTTTTAATTCGAATTCTAGGGGTTGCCAGTTTTCAGAGACCCATTGTCACCAACAAATGTCAGCTTTGACGACTGCCACTTTGGAACGAAGTGTTTTCAACAAGTGACAAAAGTGAAGTCGCGGATTGTCCTTGAGATACTAAGACTGGGATACAATGTGCTGCTGAGTGACGTTGATGTTTATTGGTTTGGCAATCCGATGCCACTCCTGTACTCTCTTGGTCTTGCTACATTCGGAGCACAATCTGATGAATACAATGAGACAGGTAAAAGTTTGGATCCCATTTTCTTATGTTTCTTCCTATTTTCTTCTCTTCACAACTCACACCAACATCTGAACCCAGAGTAAATTTCAATGTACATGACAAGAAGTTCCTAGCAAATGTCCATGTGACACAAACTTCAACCTGCAAATACATTTATTGCTGTCTGTTTACAGGACCAATAAACTTGCCACGCCGACTGAACTCAGGATTCTACTTTGCTCGCTCAGACAACGCCACCATCATTGCAATGGAGATGATAGTAAAACACGCAGCCAGTTCAGGCCTATCTGAGCAGCCGAGTTTCTACGATGTCTTGTGTGGGGAGAACGGAACAAACCGGATCGGTGAAGACAGATGCTTGGAGCCCAACACGAACCTGACCGTTGTGTTCTTGGATCGGGACTTGTTCCCCAATGGTGCCTACAAGGGTCTATGGGAGAAGCGTGATGTACGAGCAACCTGCAAAGAGCTTGGCTGTTTCATCATTCACAACAACTGGATAAACAAGAGGAGAAAAAAGGTCCACCGGCAAATGGTATCTGGGCTGTGGGACTACGATCCTACCTCTAGGCAGTGCTTGCAGGAATGGAGTGCTCAGAATGATGGGGCAATTCCATTTGTTTGAGGACACTGACAGTTAGTAGACTGGTTAACTTACCTCATCCCCTGTTATTAAATTCGAATATTATGTGAGGGATTGATCAATACTTTCATTCGACTTCTTGCAATCACAATCTAAAATTGCTAATTGGACATTGTGTTTGCCACAACCGTTGTGCGACTCCAATAAAACCAGGTTTCTGTAATTTCCAGAACAGAATAAGTAATCCAGCACTCAGTTCAGAGCCAACAGCTTCGTTTGGTTTTTAGTTGAGCATCTCGACGGTTCGCCGCCGGCTCAGAGGAAAACATGGCATCGTTTCACAAAACATGGCGGTGTGAAAGAAAAAGATGGGAGTCCAGATTTCATTTGTAGTTTCCCACACAAAATGACAAAACACTAGCCATCTGCTGCTTGCAGCTCATTGGAGCAGGAAAAACACATAGGATCGTTAATCATCTGTCTAATAACGGCATAAAGGTTTCTGGTCGCAAAAGGTTGACAACTTATTACAGTTCTGCATTGTGGAGAAACAAGATCTCACTTCATCTTCGCTTCGGTAAACAGAACATGCTTGTTCACACGGGGATCATACTTTCTAAACTCAAGCTTCTCGGTGATGCGACGAGGATTCTTGCGCTTCACGTAGAAGAATCCAGTGCCGGCTGCAGAAACCAGCCTGATGAAGATCGAGGCACGCTTTGCCTTCCCCATCAGTGACTATGAATTTGTAGCAGAAGGAACTGAAAGAGGGCAAACCATAAGCATAGGATCAAGATTTATAGAGGTAAAATTCAAGGTTGACATATTCAAGACAGACAGACAATACAATGCACCAGGCAAACAAGCCAAATTTCTACATAAGTTAATAAATAGCAATAAACCCAATAGGATTATGTGGGTTTTTAAAAACCTACATACACAACAATAAATAATATTTAGCCTAATCTTTTATATTACTATTTATATAAATAATATTTAGCGTAATCTTTTATATTACTATATAATTAATGTGTTATATTACTATATAATTAAGGCGCCGCCTCGCCTTAGGCTCTACCGCCTCAAAGGAAAAAAGGGGTCGGTCGCCTTACATCGCCTTAATAACTATGAAACTGACAACGAACAGTGTAATCAGAATGGCGAGAAATTATTGCAAAGGAGAAGTGTAGAGAATTAGGGATGCACCTCACATCCATTAATGGAGGGGTGACTTTCATATATATAGTCAAGGTACAACTTGGAGTACAAGTATAGTACATACATATCTCTAATAAGAAACTTCAGAATAACTAACTCATAAATATATGCATCTGAGGAACACTTCATATATAGACTGCAGATTGCGGTCTGCCTATTCTGATAAAACTGGAGTGAGTCGTTTCTATTCTCACATAGCACATCTTTTCATTAGAGAACTATCAAAACATGAACTAATTATTAGGAAGTATGTAACGAATAATACGGGGAGGACAATACAAGACAAGGGTTAGCAATTTGAGTAGAAATGATCCAGTCACTTCTTTCTTGCCATAATGTAGTGCAGTGTGAGCATTGTCTATTAAACAATAATGGAGGCAAGAGTGATTGTAGGGATGTCAACGGGGCTGCTCCCCGTACCCGTACCCGCCAAACTAAATATTCCCCGTTCCCCGTCCACGCCCGCGGAGAGAAATTTTCCCTGTACCTGTCCCTGTCGGGTATACGGGGATCCGATGGGGAAAAATCCCCGCCAACAGCCCACTTAGAATTTAGAAACAATATTGGTTCTGCCAGTAACCCACTTAAAAATCCTGCCCAGCACAATAAATCAACAGCATATTACAATAGTGAACATACAACAGTGAACATACAACGTAAACATTCAACAGTGACTGCGATTCATTGACATTATGGTCATGATTGTGGTTGCTCGATGACATTATCTCAAGAACAACTACAAATAAATATATGTGCGTGATACTACTAAACTTATTTGCTAGTTGCTACTTAAGTTGCTCACCTGATACTACTAAACGTACGCAGCAGACTCTAGAATCAGCACTTCAGCAGGAACCAGGTTACCAGGAAGCCGAGCAGCCGAGGTCGAGCAGATCTGCAGCAGGTGCCGACGCGACCGAGCAGCACTGCAGCAGGGGCCGAGCACTGGAGCAGCCGAGCACCAGGAAGACGAGCAGGGGACGGTCGTACGGGGATCAGATGGAGGGCTGGAGGAAGAGTGGATGACGAGCGCCCGACCCGAGGAAGAGGAGCAGGGGACGGCTGGACGGGGATCCACCGGTCGCTCGCCTTCTTCCTCAACCCGCCGCTGGACTGCGTCGCCTGCCCGCCGGGCGCGCTCCTCCAGGAGAACAAGCAGGTCGGCGGCCCGCGCGCGTTCGGAGGAAGACGAGCGCCCGAGGAAGACGACGAGCAGGGGCCAGGGGACGGCCTTCCGGTCGACGGACGGACGGAGCGCACTGCGCAGCGCACCAAAGCAGCCGCCACCCGCAAGGCAACAGCCAAACAGAAGCTAGGGTTAGCCGGTGTCGGTCCGATTGATTGGAATGGATGAGGAAATGAGGATCAGGGTATTCCACGCTGAGACATTTGAGACACTGAGGTAACGGTCCCATCTGTCATATCGGGCCTCGACGGGTAGCGGGTATGGGCGGCGATAAACCGTACCCAGCCCCGCCATCCTGATGGGGGGATTGGTTTTTGCCCATATCTTTTTCCGCGGGAGTATTATCACCTGGCAATGGATGAATTACCTGCCCGAAGAATGGGACCCACTGGCATCCCTAGTCCGGTGATTACAAAGTGCTACAGTGAATTTGGAAATACGGGAAAAGAGGTGTTTTTTAAAGCACTTCTTTTTGCATATAAATATTCAATCTCACTAAGGCCTTGTTCGTTTACATCGGATTACACCCGGAATCGTTCCAGCTAATCAAAGTTTATATAAATTAGAGAAGCAATCCGGCTTGGAATCGTTCCAAGCCACCAATCCGACACAAACGAACAAGGCCTAAAGAAAAATGAGTCTAACACAATATTATCCATTGACCTCACATTATTTCCTCCGCCTTAACACATAAGAGCAAACCCGGTAAAATACACGGGTGTACACATAAACCCCAATATTTTTCTTAAAAAAACGAAATCATCAATCATAATAAATTACAAACTTGATTGGAACACAAACCAGTAGGCTGGACGAGGCCGCCTTCGTGAACGAGGACGACTGGACCTGGACGAGGGCGCGCCGCCTGTGAACGACGAGGACCGCGGGTAGGCGAGTTCGGTAGATGGACCAGGGCGCAACGCCGTCGTCGCCGATGCGCCTAGGTGGAATGAGGCTGCGGGGTCAGGTGGGGATTGGGTTTGTGCCTGTGCGGCTGGCCGGCTGTGACCTGCGACCTGTTGGCTGTTGGCTCGCGTCATGGTTCCAGCAGCCCAGTACAGAAGTGCTGTGGCCTGTGACGATGGGCTGTGGACTGATGGGCTGCTTTGTTGAGCCCAAAACCTGTTTAGGTTATTTGGTGCTTCCCTTTGCTAAAGGATAAAAACCGAATTCGACACTTTGGACTAAAATTTACAAACCGTAACACCGAGCACTAGTAGTAGCTGGCGAGCGTCCTTGATAAGTATTGTTATGTATTTGAGCTAGTTTGTAATATTATGTAAACATTATAGAGATTTTTTGTGTGATAATAAATGTACTTATTATAGAAGTGAGCTATATCAGTATCTAAATGTTGAAAAGGAAACGAAGCAAAAATATGCACACAATAGTTGTTAAGTTACTTTATATGCAGGTGAAGGTCTAGCAAAAAAGTTGTTCAGTAGTTGACACACTAATTATATAAGGCTAACTCCAACTGATAGTGCAAATGGGTATGCAAAACGCTACTTACAGAATTGAATTTGAGATGGAGAAAGAAATAAATGATGGGAGGATAGATAGTCTCTAAGAGAGCCTAATTGTGTTTAGGTTGAGGATAGTTGGTAGATAAAGTACATGTTAAGAGCATATCCAATAATACCTCAAACTAGTGCCTTAAATTAAAACATAGGGCTCTATGCAGGAAAAACTATTTCGATAATGCCTTATTTCATAAAATTGGTCAAAAAATTATAACACGCTCTCCTAAGTGCATCAAATATACTACACTATTGTGCTATAATCTAGATTTAAGGCTTTATTGTTGGAGTGAAATGTTTTGTCGGTGCCATAAATTCATATAAAATATACTCATTTTTAAATTATATGGCATTTTTATAAGTCACGTTGTTGGAGATGCTCTAATGTAAAGATTTCATGAAGAAGTTGGCCAGCGGTTATCAAAACTAATTACTCCCTCAGTCCACATAATTTAGACATTTTAGATTTGTCCTAAGTCAATCACTATCAACTCTGACCGTCGTAGGCCCAACCGCCCATGTGCCATCCTATCCTCATCAGGTCTAGTTTAGTACTCTAGTATTAAGCTCAATCCATATGTATTAAGACTGGTGAAAGGGAAATGGGCTTAATCATTTTATATAAACAATTTTGGTGTTTGATATCCATCACAAACCACGTGGACTAACTAGTTTGTCTAGCCATCATTTATGTCAGGTGCATAAGGTTCAACACAAACCAAGAAAGAAATTAAGTTGGGGACTCAACAATATTTGGAGCAAGACTTGAGAGTGTGCTGACAAGTGGCGTACCGGACAGTGTCCGGTGCACCAGACCGAGCTCCACTCGAACAGCTCACTCTCGAGAATTTCCAAGGGATGTTCCGCTATAATTCACCGGACTGTCCGGTACAACTACATGACAAACAACTTCAATGGACGACTGCTCCAAACCCCAACGGGCGTGCTGACGTGGCGCGCACCGGACAGTGAACAGCACATGTCGGTGCGCCACCGGACTATCCGGTGTGCCCATTGCCAGCAAAAACAGCCAACAACTAGGATGTGGTTGGAGGCTATAAATACCCCCAACCACCTCCGTCAATGGCATCTAAGTTTTCTGAACTCCACATTCATTGCAAGAGAAAAACCAAACACTTCAAGACACATTCAAAGCATTAAATTTACTCCAAGCTCCCAAAATCAACTCTAGTGCTTAGAGACTTATGAGAGGATTATTTGTGTTCTTTTGTTGCTCTTGTTGCTTAGATTGCTTTCTCCTCCTTTATTCTTATTCTCATAAGTGCTTTGTAAAGCTAGCAAGAGACACCTAAGTGCGTGGTGATCCTTGCAGGGTCTTAGTGACCCATGTGATTAAGGAGAAAGCTCATCCGGTATAAGTGACCGTTTGAGAGAGGGAAAGGGTTGAAATAGACCCGGCCTTTGTGGCCTCCTCAACGGGGACTAGGTTCTTTGAAACTGAACCTCGGTAAAATAAATCACCGTGTTCAATTGTAGATCTTCACTTGATTTGTTTTTCCCTCTCTAAAAGTTCCTTTGATCATATTGATTTGAATTTGCTCACAAAGGTCATCCACATTGATCGAGCAACTCTAAGCAAGGAGAACTATCTTCCATACTCCAATTTAATTCTAACGTTAACTCCGGCCTTAGTGCAAGTTTAAGTTTATAAATTTTAGGTTTTGCCTATTCACCCCATCTAGGCGACTATCAACTAGCTCCAGTAGTAACATGTAAAAGCTCATGTCATCTAAATATAGAGGTTTGTCAGATCCTTTATCCCTCCAACAAGAGACTCTAAAAGGTCCTCTAAAATTTAGAGGATGGCATGTGTGCGCTATATATAGAGGGTGTACGGTGGTCCTCTATACACTGTGCTGATTCCTGTGTTTGTGAGTTCACGTGCTGACGAGCGGTAAGAAATAATATAGAATGCCAAATCTGGTAACACTGTTGATATAGATGATGAAATTTAGAGGATATTGCTGGAAATGAAAAAGATATAGAGTACATAATCTTTTAGAGAGTGGTGTAAAAGACAGAGAATATTCTTTTATAGAATGAAATTTAGAGGACGTTGCTAGAGACAACCTAAGGTGGATTGTAGTTGTCGGGGACCATAATTAGGGGTACCCTCAAGACGCCTAATTCTCAGCTGGTAACCCCCATCAGCATAAAGCTGCAAAGGCCTGATGGGTACGATTAAGTCAGGGATCAGTCCACACGAGTGACTCGATCACGCTTCACCCGAGCCTAGCCTCGGCCAAAGGCAGCCGACCTCGAGAGACTTCCGTCTCGCCCGAGGCCCCCTTTTTATGGCGGACACATCACCGGCTCGCCCAAGGCCTTGGCTTCGCTCAGAAGCAACCTTGACTAAATCACCACACCGACTGACCAAATTGCAGGGGCATTTAACGCAAAGGTGGCCTGACACCTCTATCCTGACACGCGCCCCCGGCAGAGCCGAAGTGACCGCCGTCACTCCACCGCTCCACTGGCCAGTCTGACAGAAGGACAGCGCCGCCTGCGCCACTCCGACTGCAGTGCCACTCGACAGAGTGAGTCTGACAGGCAGTCAGGCCTTGCCAAAAGCGCCACGACGAACTCCGCTCCGCCCGACCCCAGGGCTCGGACTCGGGCTAAGACCCGGAAGACGGCGAACTCCGCTCCGCCCGACCCCAGGGCTCGGACTCGGGCTAAGACCCGGAAGACGGCGAACTCCGCTCCGCCCGACCCCAGGGCTCGGACTCGGGCTAAGACCCGGAAGACGGCGAACTCCGCTCCGCCCGACCCCAGGGCTCGGACTCGGGCTAAGACCCGGAAGACGGCGAACTCCGCTCCGCCCGACCCCAGGGCTCGGACTCGGGCTAAGACCCGGAAGACGGCGAACTCCGCTCCGCCCGACCCCAGGGCTCGGACTCGGGCTAAGACCCGGAAGACGGCGAACTCCGCTCCGCCCGACCCCAGGGCTCGGACTCGGGCTAAGACCCGGAAGACGGCGAACTCCGCTCCGCCCGACCCCAGGGCTCGGACTCGGGCTAAGACCCGGAAGACGACAAAACTCCGCCTCGCCCGACCCCAGGGCTCGGACTCCGCCCTGGCCTCGGCCGAACGACTTCCGCCTCGCCCGACCCCTTGGCTCGGGCTCGGCCACGGCAACAGAAGGCAGACTCAACCTCGGCTTCGGAGGAACCCCCACGTCGCCCTGCCTAGGGCACAGACCGCCACGTCAACAGGAGGCGCCATCATCATCCCACCCCGAATCGACTCGGGTCACGGAGAACAGGACCGGCGTCTCATCCGGCCAGCTCCGCCAGAGGGGCAATGATGGCGCTCCACAAGCTCTATGACGACGGCGGCCCCCAGCTCTCTTACGGAAGCAGGACAACGTCAGCAGGGACTCGACCGCTCCAACAGCTGTCCCTCCATCAGGCTCCGCCGCACCTCCGACAGCCACGACATCACGCCAGCAGGGTGCCCAGATCTCTCCGGCCGCCACATTGGCATGTACCTAGGGCGCTAGCTCTCCCTCCGCTAGACACGTAGCACTCTGCTACATCCCCATTGTACACCTGGATCCTCTCCTTACGACTATAAAAGGGAGGACCAGGGCCTTCTCAGAGGAGGTTGGCCGCGCGGGACCGAGGACGGGACAGGCGCTCTCTTGGGGCCGCTCGCTTCCCTCACCCGCGTGGACGCTTGTAACCCCCCTACTGCAAGCGCACCTGACCTGGGCGCGGGACGAACACGAAGGCCGCGGGACTTCCACCTCTCTCACGCTCGACTCCGGCCACCTCGCCTCTCCCCCCTTCGCGCTCGCCCACGCGCTCGACCCATCTGGGCTGGGGCACGCAGCACACTCACTCGTCGGCTTAGGGACCCCCCTGTCTCGAAACGCCGACAGTTGGCACGCCAGGTAGGGGCCTGCTGCGTGCTGACGAACAGCTCCCCGTCAAGCTCCAGATGGGCAGTCTCCAGCAACCTCTCCGGCCCGGGACGGTGCTTCGTTTCGGGACTCTTGAGTTCATGTCCTTCGACGGCAGCTACGACGTGACACTTCTTCCACCGCCGCGCGACTACGACAATGGCGGCCGACAACCCGCCCGCCGGCGGCGGAATCGACGACGTCTACCCCGCGTGGTGGAAGAGCAACATTCGGGCTCGCTCCGTTCTCTCCCCCGCCAACGGAGGAGGAGGCGGGGCCGTCAAGGCCAGACGGGAGGCCGCGCTTCGTCGGCCGTCGAGCGAATCGACGACCCCGATGCCCCGACGGAAGGCACGCCGGACGTTGACCTCGCGTTCGAGACGGAGGCAAGCGCCGTCCCCCCGCGGCACGCTGACCCCGAGCAAGAAGACGATGCCGGCGCGCTCGCGGAAAGCCTGCAGGACGTCGCCCTCGAACCAGAGATGACGGCGCAACCAGTCCCCGATGTGACTACGTCGCTCCTCGTCGACCAAAAGGTAACGACTAACTCCCATCTTGCGTCATTTCGACTCGGCCTCAACCCGCCAAACGACCTCGTTTTGGCGGGCGCTCTCATTGAGGCGAGTGCAACCCCACTGAGGTTCCGTATGCGGTCACCTTGGGACCGACTGACGGACGTCTCGACCTACGGGCCCTCTGGGTCCGAGGAAGATGACGATCCCAGCATCGGTTGGGATTTCTCCGGACTTGGCAACCCCAGTGCCGTGCGGGACTTCATGACCGCATGTGACTACTGCCTATCCGACTGTTCCGACGGAAGTCGCAGCCTTGGCGACGAGAGCTGCGGCCCAAGCCGCGAATGTTTCCACATCGAGCTAGGGGATCCCACCGAAGGCAACCATCTTGGCATGCCGGAGGATGGTGATCTCCCTAGGCCGGTGCCTCGCGCCGACATCCCACGGGAGCTAGCTGTGGTCCCCGCTCCGGCGGGGGGTTACGACCCACAACTCGAGCAAGTCCGCGAGGCGCAGGTCAGGCTCAACGAGGGAACAGGAGCGCTTGAGCCGGTCCGTCGGGACGTCGGACAGGCATGGGTGGGCCAACCCCTGGCCGGAGAAATACGTCATCTGCCCCAAGGTCTCCAGCACCGCGTCGCCAACGATGTCAGGATCAGGCCGCCGCCCGCATCCAGCGGGGTCGGTCAGAACCTGGCAACCGCAGCAATGCTCATCCGCGCGATGCCGGAGCCGTCAACCACCGAGGGTCGGCGAATCCAGGGAGAACTCAAGAATCTCCTGGAAGGCGCTGCGGCCCGGCGGGCCGAGAGCACTGCATCCCGGAGGCAAGGATATCCCTCGGAACCTCATGCCGCGACTTCCCGATTCATGCGGGAAGCCTCGGTCTACATCGGGCGCACGCGCAACACCGCGCCTGCGGCCCCGGGCCACCTCGACAACGAGCACCATCGACGCGACCGTCGGGCTCACCTCGACGAAAGGGTGCGCCGAGGCTACCACCCCAGGCGTGGGGGGCGCTACGACAGCGGGGAGGATCAGAGTCCCTCGCCCGAACCACCCGGTCCGCAGGCCTTCAGTCGGGCCATCCGACGGGCGCCATTCCCGACCCGGTTCCGACCCCCGACTACTATCACAAAGTACTCGGGGGAAACGAGACCGGAACTGTGGCTCGCGGACTACCGCCTTGCCTGCCAACTGGGTGGAACGGACGACGACAACCTCATCATCCGCAACCTCCCCTTGTTCCTCTCCGACACTGCTCGCGCCTGGTTGGAGCACCTGCCTCCGGGGCAGATTTCCAACTGGGACGACTTGTCCAAGCCTTCGCTGGCAATTTCCAGGGCACATACGTGCGCCCCGGGAATTCCTGGGACCTTCGAAGCTGCCGGCAACAGCCGGGGGAGTCGCTCCGGGACTACATCCGGCGATTCTCGAAGCAGCGCACCGAGCTGCCCAACATCACCGACTCGGATGTCATCGGCGCGTTCCTCGCCGGCACCACTTGCCGCGACCTGGTGAGCAAGCTGGGTCGCAAAACCCCCACCAGGGCGAGCGAGCTGATGGACATCGCCACCAAGTTCGCCTCTGGCCAGGAGGCGGTCGAGGCTATCTTCCGAAAGGACAAGCAGCCCCAGGGCCGCCCATCGGAAGAAGCTCCCGAGGCGTCAGCTCCGCGCGGCGCTAAGAAGAAAGGCAAGAAGAAGTCGCAATCGAAACGCGACGCCGCCGACGCGAATCTTGTCGCCGCCGCCGAGTATAAGAACCCTCGGAAGCCCCCCGGAGGTGCAAACCTCTTCGACAAGATGCTCAAGGAGCCGTGCCCCTACCATCAGGGGCCCGTCAAGCACACCCTCGAGGAGTGCGTTATGCTTCGGCGTCATTTCCACAGGGCCGGGCCACCCGCCGAGGGTGGCAGGGCCCACAACGACGACAAGAACGAAGATCACCCAGCAGGGGAGTTCCCCGAGGTCCGCGACTGCTTCATGATCTATGGAGGGCATGCGGCGAATACCTCGGCTCGGCACCGCAAGCAAGAGCGCCGGGAGGTCTGCTCGGTGAAGGTGGCGGCGCCAGTCTACCTAGACTGGTCCGACAAGCCCATCACTTTCGACCGGGCCGACCACCCCGACCATGTGCCGAGCCCGGGGAAATACCCGCTCGTCGTCGACCCCGTTGTCGGCGATGTCAGGCTCACCAAGGTCCTGATGGACGGGGGCAGCTGCCTCAACATCATCTACGCCGAGACCCTCAAGCTCCTGCGCGTCGATCCGTCCTCCGTCCGAGCAGGCGCTGCGCCCTTCCACGGGATCATCCCTGGGAAGCGCGTCCAGCCCCTCGGGCGACTCGACCTCCCAGTCTGCTTCGGGACACCCTCCAACTTCCGAAGGGAGACCCTGACGTTCGAAGTGGTCGGGTTCCGAGGAACCTACCACGCCGTGCTAGGGAGGCCATGCTACACGAAGTTCATGGCCGTCCCCAACTACACCTACCTGAAGCTCAAGATGCCGGGCCCCAACGGGGTCATCACCGTCGGCCCCACGTACAAACACGCGTTCGAATGCGACGTGGAGTGCGTGGAGTACGCCGAGGCCCTCGCCGAGTCCGAGGCCCTCATCGCCGACCTGGAGAACCTCTCCAAGGAGGTTCCAGACGTGAAGCGCCATGCCGGCAACTTCGAGCCAGCGGAGACGGTCAAGGCCGTCCCCCTCGACCCCAGTGGCGACACCACCAAGCAGATCCGGATCGGTTCCGGGCTCGACCCCAAATAGGAAGCAGTGCTCGTCGACTTTCTCCGCGCCAACGCCGACGTCTTTGCGTGGAGTCCCTCGGACATGCCCGGCATACCGAGGGATGTCGCCGAGCACTCGCTGGATATTCGGGCCGGAGCCCGACCCGTCAGGCAGCCTCTGCGCCGATTCGACGAGGAGAAGCGCAGAGCGATTGGCGAAGAGATCCACAAGCTAATGGCAGCAGGATTCATTAAAGAGGTATTCCATCCCGAATGGCTTGCCAACCCTGTGCTTGTGAGGAAGAAAGGGGGGAAATGGCGGATGTGTGTAGACTACACTGGTCTCAACAAAGCATGTCCGAAGGTTCCCTACCCTCTGCCTCGCATCGACCAAATCGTGGATTCCACTGCTGGGTGCGAAACCCTGTCCTTCCTCGATGCCTACTCGGGGTATCACCAGATCCGGATGAAAGAGTCCGACCAGCTCGCGACTTCTTTCATCACGCCGTTCGGCATGTACTGCTATGTCACCATGCCGTTCGGCTTGAGGAATGCAGGCGCGACGTACCAGCGGTGCATGAACCATGTGTTCGGCGAACACATCGGTCGCACAGTCGAGGCCTACGTCGATGACATCGTAGTCAAGACACGGAAGGCTTCCGACCTCCTCTCCGACCTTGAAGTGACATTCCGGTGTCTCAAGGCGAAAGGAGTCAAGCTTAATCCTGAGAAGTGTGTCTTCGGGGTGCCCCGAGGCATGCTCCTAGGGTTCATCGTCTCCGAGCGAGGCATCGAAGCCAACCCGGAGAAGATTGCGGCCATCACCAGCATGGGACCCATCAAGGACTTAAAGGGGGTACAGAGGGTCATGGGATGCCTCGCGGCCCTGAGCCGCTTCATCTCACGCCTCGGCGAAAGAGGTCTGCCTCTGTACCGCCTCTTAAGGAAGGCCGAATGTTTTGCTTGGACCCCTGAGGCCGAGGAAGCCCTCGGCAACCTGAAGGCGCTCCTTGCAAAGGCGCCTGTCTTGGTGCCGCCGGCGGACGGAGAAGCCCTCTTGGTCTACGTCGCCGCGACCACTCAGGTGGTCAGCGCCGCGATTGTGGTCGAAAGGCAGGAGGAAGGGCATACATTGCCCGTTCAGAGGCCGGTCTACTTCATCAGCGAAGTGTTGTCCGAGACTAAGATCCGCTACCCACAAGTTCAAAAGCTGCTGTATGTTGTGATCCTGACAAGGCGGAAGCTGCGACTCTACTTCGAATCCCATCCGGTAACTGTGGTGTCATCCTTCCCCCTGGGGGAGATCATCCAGTGCCGAGAGGCCTCGGGCAGGATCGCAAAGTGGGCGGTGGAGATCATGGGCGAAACGATCTCGTTCGCCCCTCGGAAGGCCATCAAGTCCCAAGTGTTGGCGGATTTCGTGGCCGAATGGGTCGACACCCAACTGCCAACGACTCCGATCCAACCGGAGCTCTGGACCATGTTTTTCGACGGGTCGCTGATGAAGACGGGGGCCGGCGCGGGCCTGCTCTTCATCTCGCCCCTCGGAAAGCACTTGCGCTACGTGCTGCGCCTCCACTTCCCGGCGTCCAACAATGTGGCCGAGTACGAAGCTCTGGTCAACGGATTGCGGATCGCCATCGAGCTAGGGGTCAGACGCCTCGACGCTCGCGGTGATTCGCAGCTCGTCATCGACCAAGTCATGAAGAACTCCCACTGCCGCGACCCGAAGATGGAGGCCTACTGCGACGAGGTTCGGCGCCTGGAAGACAAGTTCTTCGGGCTCGAGCTCAACCACATCGCTCGGCGCTACAACGAAACCGCAGACGAGCTAGCTAAGATAGCCTCGGGGCGAACGACAGTCCCCCCGGACGTCTTCTCCCGGGATCTGCATCAACCCTCCGTCAAGCTCGACGACGCGCCCGAGCCCGAGGTACCCTCGGCCCCCGAGGGCGGGGCACTGAACGTCGAGGAAGGGCAGAGCGGGGCCACGCCAGACCAAGATTGGCAGGCCCCGTACCTGCAATATCTCCGTCGAGGAGAGCTACCCCTCGACCAAGTCGAGGCTCGGCGGGTAGCACGACGCGCCAAGTCATTCGTCTTGCTGGGCGACGAAGAGGAGCTCTACCATCGCAGCCCCTCGGGCATCCTCCAGCGATGCATCTCCATCGCCGAAGGTCGGGAACTGCTGCAAGAAGTACACTCGGGGGCTTGCGGCCACCACGCAGCGCCCCGAGCCCTTGTCGGAAATGCTTTCCGGCAAGGCTTCTACTGGCCAACGGCGGTGGCTGACGCCACTAGAATTGTCCGCACCTGCGAAGGGTGCCAATTCTATGCGAAGTGGACACACCTGCCCGCTCAGGCTCTGCAGACAATACCCATCACCTGGCCCTTCGCTGTATGGGGTCTGGACCTCGTCGGTCCCTTGCAGAAGGCGCCCGGGGGCTACACGCACCTGCTGGTCGCCATCGACAAATTCTCCAAGTGGATCGAGGTCCGACCTCTGAACAGCATCAGGTCCGAGCAGGCGGTGGCATTCTTCACCAACATCATCCATCGCTTCGGGGTCCCGAACTCCATCATCACCGACAACGGCACCCAGTTCACCGGCAAAAAATTCTTGGATTTTTGCGAGGATCACCATATCCGGGTGGACTGGGCCGCCGTGGCTCATCCCATGTCGAATGGGCAAGTAGAGCGTGCCAATGGCATGATTCTATAAGGGCTCAAGCCTCGGATCTACAACGACCTCAACAAGTTCGGCAAGCGATGGATGAGGGAACTCCCCTCGGTAGTCTGGAGCCTAAGGACGACGCCGAGTCGTGCCACGGGCTTCACGCCGTTTTTCCTGGTCTACGGGGCTGAAGCTATCTTGCCCACTGACCTGGAATACGGCTCCCCGAGGGCGAGGGCCTACACCGAACAAAGCAACCAGGCTAGCCGAGAGGAATCGCTGGACCAGCTGGAGGAGGCTCGGGACAGGGCCTTGCTACACTCGGCGCGGTACCAACAGTCCCTGCGACGCTACCACGCCCGAGGGGTCCGGTCCCGAGAACTCCAGATGGGCGACCTGGTGCTTCGGCTGCGGCAAGACGCCCGAGGGAGGCATAAGCTCACGCCCCCCTGGGAAGGGCCATTCGTCATCGCCAAAGTTCTGAAGCCCGGAACATACAAGCTGGCCAACAATCAAGGCGAGATCTACGGCAACGCTTGGAACATCAAACAGCTACGTCGCTTCTACCCTTAAGATGTTTTCAAGTTGTTCATATACCTCGCACCTACGCAAAGTTTAGTTGTCAAGGAAGGGTCGGCCTAGCCTCGGCAAAGCCCGACCCTCCCTCGGGGGCTAAAAGGGGGGAGACCCCCTCTGCGTCGAATTTTTCCTCGAAAAAGGATCTCTTTTTAGCAGGATTTCTTTCGTGCTTCTTGACTACTTCGGAAAGCGGATCCTGGAAACGACGAGGTACACGTAAGCAGCCAAGGCTGACCGAGCCGAGGGACTCCTATGCCTCCGGGATACGGATACCTCACTCGTCCCTTTCTGCGATAAGTAACTTGCGCTCGGATAAAGCGACTCCGTGGACCGAACGAGTCATCACGTTCGGAAGCTCTCCTGCCGAAGCAGTCCTTCAAGCTTTCTCGACTAAGTCGGGGACAGGGCCTCATGGACGGGTGAAAGTACGCGTAAGCGGCAAGGCCGACCGAGCCGAGGGATTCCCACGCCTCTGGGATACGGATACCTCACTCGTCCCTTCCGCGGAAAGCAACTCTCGCTCACACAAACATCCCTGTTACCGACAGAGTCCAGATGCTCGAAACAGGAGGAAAAAAGACGCAGCTTCGCAAGCGCGGCGAGGGTGTGTTCTTCTGGCCTCGGCGGCCGCAGAAAGCACACGCTACAAGATGATCTGATCCTGCAGGCTCGGGTCTTCACGCCGAAGGGAGCCGTAGCACCCTCGGCATCGACGACGTCTTCAGCAAAGCCCGACCCAGCCTCGGGCGGCGCCGCGGTCCAGGGACCCCTCCGGGAATCCGGCCCGAGCAGGCGGCTCAACCGGTTACCCCTGGGGCCTCGGTCAACCGGCTTCCAAGGGCGCCAGCCCAACCCGAGGCATCGACTGATCGACTTTGGCGTCGGCTCCGCTGACGGACAACACGGCTAGGCTCCGGCCAACCAGGTTCCCATTCTCGAGCCAACTCCGCCTCTGTTCATACTGATATCGCTACCCCTGGCCTCGGTCCACCAAAGGGCGGCCGAGGGGTCTCTTCAACTAAGCTAGAGGAGCCCCAGACAACAAGGCCGAACGGGCCGAGGGATTCCTACGCCTCCGGGATACGGATACCTCACTCGTCACCTTGACACGGGGCAACTCATGCTTGGTAAAGCGGTTCAGATAATCAACAGGCGAGACTTAGTGCTCGAAAATGAGGAAAAAACACGGCTCAGTGCCGAAATTACATACACGTTCAGGCCTCGACAGCCACAATGAACAAACTCACTGGCATTCGAAGTGCCATTGCAAACGGAACCCCGGTTCCCCCTCCGCAGGTACGAACAACCCCACTCCGAGGGGGAAGGCCTGCGGAGCAATGGAAGGCCGACGAATTGTGCGCCGTCACCCGCTCCAGCAGCGGCGACGACGACGCCTTCTGCTCCGAGGGACCAAGCAGCGGCAACGCCGACCTCAGGCTCGATGCCGCTGCCAGGAGGCCCCCGCCCGTGCCAAAACTTGTGAGGCAAGGACGGGCAGAAGGCCATAGAGTTGGAGGTCAGCCCGTGGCCGGCCCCGGCTATCTCGCCGGCAGCAGAACCTCTTCAAGCTGTCGTGGCGGATGCCGGCACCGCGAGTGGCTCCGAAGCCACTCGCGCCTGAAGGCCAGGCACGCTGTAGCTGCCAGCGCCACGGACGACGGCCGCCTTTCCCTCCGATCACTGAGTGAAGGAGCGGGCCGCCGCCCACGCGGGGGCCGACCTCAACTCGGCGCACTCCCCTCCCCAGCCCTGGTGATGAAAATCCTTGAGGCTGAGGGAGGGGAAGAGGCCGCAGCCCGGCTCGCTTTCCCTCACCATCGAGCCGGAGGTCGCCGTCTCAGGTGACCGCCGGCGGAGGGGAGCAGCCGGGCAGCACGATGAAAATCCTTGAAGCCAAACGATGGCTGAGAGGTACCAACTCCCATGGAGTTGCGTTCCTCCAATGAGGAGGCGGAAAGGCGGCGGATACCCCCCATCCGGGGGCTTGGAAGATGGGAAGACACGACGCTTAAGGGAGGAAGAAGACATGGTTGCCTTACGAAAGGAGTCTCCCCCCTTTTTAAGGCAACTCTCCCTACATGCGCCCCCGGGCGCCGTGGGCTGAGTCTTCTCCAACACGCTCCAAGGCCCTCCCCTGCGACTCGGGGGCTGGGTCCCGCATGTCATGCAAGCCGGCTCAGGGCAGAAGAAGCCAAACCGCCGCGCGTGGTGCGCACGACCGTCCATCGGTTACAGGCGACCCCCCATTTTCGCCCAGACCAACGGGCAGAAGGGGCGGGCAGCCATGCAGGCGGCATGCAACCGCGCCAGATGGACGCGCTTCTCCGACTTCTGACACGCCAGCTTGGGAACCCAGGCCCACGCGTCGAGCAACCGGCGCGCCAGTTGCTGCATGCAAGCAACCGCACCGCCACTTGTGCCACCATCGCGCCTCTTCGGGTGCGAAGCCTATGCCACGACTCGAGGCGACCCAACAGCGCCAGACTGGCGCGTCGGTCAAAGCAACCGAAAGTGGACCAGCAGTAATAGCGGTGGCAGGCGGGCGGGCGCAGCGGTCACGTCGTCGGCCAGGCTCACGTCCCATCCTGAGACAGCAAGAGAGCCTCCTCTCACGGCGTGAAGACGGTGCACCCGTGACCCGTTCCTCGAACGGATCGCATGCGCGCAACGGCCGCCCCGCCAACCACTCGCCCCGTCGCATTAACTCCGCGGCGGGACACGCGGCGCCTCTGGCAGGAGGAGCGCGCGACGCTTCACCTTCGCCGTAATAACCGCTTCAGAAAAGGTACGCCACGTCGTCCGATTTCGTATCCTTTTCCGTTTTTCTCTTTCTCTATCTCTTGCAACAGGGACCGAGAAAGGGGGACACCCCGAAAGGGATCCTTCTCCGCGAAGGAACTGGGCTCCGAGCCCCCCATTACTGATCAGGGGTTCGAAGGCTGCCCCCCCGAGGGTTCAACAGTCGCCTCAGATCGCGTGGGCCCGACACCCACTACTGGTCAGGGGTTCGAAGGCCAGCCCCCCGAAGGGCTCCATGGCCGCCTCAGGCTACTCGGGCTCCGCGCCCATTACTGATCAGGGGTTCGAAGGCTGGCCCCCGAAGGGTTCACAGTCGCCTCAGACACTGAGCGAGGGATGACCAGGGGTACGTTCGATACATAACCAAGGCTTGGGCTGCGCTCCCGAGGTACCCTAGGACATTTCCGAGACCAGCGGGAACGATCTTGTAACGGAATCCCATCGGAGGGAGGCATCGAGCCCTCGGACCCCGTCGCCAGGGGACCGGGTCCGGCAAATCACCCGCAGGTACTTTTGGGCGTGCCTCTGGGCCCCTAGCCGACCCCCAACGAACGGGGCACGGACGTCCACTCGGATTACCCGCTTGCAGCTCACCGGAGACACCATGTTCGGTGCCCATCGAGGGTAACATGGCGCACTCCCCCCCTCCTCCTTGCGGAAAGGCGACGTAGGGGCGTATGTAAAAAAGTCGAGTCTGTCCCTGATCGTCCTCTCGCCCTGTGCAGAGGCTCGGGGGCTGCTCTCGCAAAAACCGGCTCCGGCCAAATCGTTGACAGCGTCAACATACCAGCCCGAGAGCTTGGGCCCCGACCGTGCACCCGGGCTACGGCCAGTTCGCATGAGGGAACGACCAGACCAGCCGAAGCGTTAAGCGAAGTATTAAGACCTCGAAGGAGTGTAACCACTCCTCCGAGGCCTCGGGGGCTACACCCGGCGGGTGCGCTCGCGCGCACCCACCGGAACGAAATGCAACCGAGAAAGGCTGGTCCCCTTGCAAAAAAGTGCGACAAAAGCCTCCAAGCGAGTGCTAACACTCCCTTCGAGGCTCGGGGGCTACTGTCGGGGACCATAATTAGGGGTACCCTCAAGACGCCTAATTCTCAGCTGGTAACCCCCATCAGCATAAAGTTGCAAAGGCCTGATGGGTACGATTAAGTCAGGGATCAGTCCACACGAGTGACTCGATCACGCTTCACCCGAGCCTAGCCTCGGCCAAAGGCAGCCGACCTCGAGAGACTTCCGTCTCGCCCGAGGCCCCCTTTTTATGGCGGACACATCACCGGCTCGCCCAAGGCCTTGGCTTCGCTCAGAAGCAACCTTGACTAAATCACCACACCGACTGACCAAATTGCAGGGGCATTTAATGCAAAGGTGGCCTGACACCTCTATCCTGACACGCGCCCCCGGCAGAGCCGAAGTGACCGCCGTCACTCCACCGCTCCACTGGCCAGTCTGACAGAAGGACAGCGCCGCCTGCGCCACTCCGACTGCAGTGCCACTCGACAGAGTGAGTCTGACAGGCAGTCAGGCCTTGCCAAAAGCGCCACGGCGAACTCCGCTCCGCCCGACCCCAGGGCTCGGACTCGGGCTAAGACCCGGAAGACGGCGAACTCCGCTCCGCCCGACCCCAGGGCTCGGACTCGGGCTAAGACCCGGAAGACGGCGAACTCCGCTCCGCCCGACCCCAGGGCTCGGACTCGGGCTAAGACCCGGAAGACGGCGAACTCCGCTCCGCCCGACCCCAGGGCTCGGACTCGGGCTAAGACCCGGAAGACGGCGAACTCCGCTCCGCCCGACCCCAGGGCTCGGACTCGGGCTAAGACCCGGAAGACGGCGAACTCCGCTCCGCCCGACCCCAGGGCTCGGACTCGGGCTAAGACCCGGAAGACGGCGAACTCCGCTCCGCCCGACCCCAGGGCTCGGACTCGGGCTAAGACCCGGAAGACGACAAAACTCCGCCTCGCCCGACCCCAGGGCTCGGACTCCGCCCTGGCCTCGGCCGAACGACTTCCGCCTCGCCCGACCCCTTGGCTCGGGCTCGGCCACGGCAACAGAAGGCAGACTCAACCTCGGCTTCGGAGGAACCCCCACGTCGCCCTGCCTAGGGCACAGACCGCCACGTCAACAGGAGGCGCCATCATCATCCCACCCCGAATCGACTCGGGTCACGGAGAACAGGACCGGCGTCTCATCCGGCCAGCTCCGCCAGAGGGGCAATGATGGCGCTCCACAAGCTCTATGACGACGGCGGCCCCCAGCTCTCTTACGGAAGCAGGACAACGTCAGCAGGGACTCGACCGCTCCAACAGCTGTCCCTCCATCAGGCTCCGCCGCACCTCCGACAGCCACGACATCACGCCAGCAGGGTGCCCAGATCTCTCCGGCTGCCACATTGGCATGTACCTAGGGCGCTAGCTCTCCCTCCGCTAGACACGTAGCACTCTGCTACATCCCCATTGTACACCTGGATCCTCTCCTTACGACTATAAAAGGGAGGACCAGGGCCTTCTCAGAGGAGGTTGGCCGCGCGGGACCGAGGACGGGACAGGCGCTCTCTTGGGGACGCTCGCTTCCCTCACCCGCGTGGACGCTTGTAACCCCCCTACTGCAAGCGCACCTGACCTGGGCGCGGGACGAACACGAAGGCCGCGGGACTTCCACCTCTCTCACGCTCGACTCCGGCCACCTCGCCTCTCCCCCCTTCGCGCTCGCCCACGCGCTCGACCCATCTGGGCTGGGGCACGCAGCACACTCACTCGTCGGCTTAGGGACCCCCCTGTCTCGAAACGCCGACAGTAGTGTAACTTAAACTAATTTACACCATAATCCACTTCAATACACGTAGATTAGGGTCAATACTAGAGTAAGTCTCAAATGTCGCCATGTTGCCACCGCTAGGAATCACATTCCCCCCCCAACGCAGCAACGTTGCCTATGCCGGCCGGCTCCAGGCGGAGCACCATCCTTCGCTTCCACTTCCACGTGCCGCCTCCTGTCGTAGCGACACGACCCTCCTCCGCGTCTACAACGCACGTGTCGACGCGCTACACCTACCTACGCTCTCTCGAGAGACAGAACAGACCCGATGTCTATGAGCCTGCAAGCTATGTACCACATCGCTGGAATGGGAGAGCACGAATAGTGGTCACGGACACGCTATAGCCACGGTGTGGTGCTGGTAGAAAGCAAGCGCCTGGAACAGATTTCCCTGGGGTGCGTTCTTCTTGCCGTGTCTATGTCCAAAGCCACATAGCAGGTGCCGGCGTACTGTGTTCTAGCGTGTATAGAGGCATCGAGCTCAAGGTGTTTGCGGAAATGCCACAGCCAGCGACATCCTTCCTTTGTGCTATGGGCGTCCCTCAGCTTGATGTCCTGTACATACCTTCTTTTACATTTGCAAAAAAAAGGTTATATAAGCAACTATTGAAGCTGTTTATTGCTTGCACCCAAACTTAGCTCCTTTACTGTTTTGGTTTATCATTATTAGTACTTTACACTGGCCTGTAAAGCTTATTTAAATATACATTCTATTGCACAATATCTTAATGCTTTGTTAGCTTCTGAGTTGCACGACAGCATATTCATGTTTTTTTTATTTTCAATATGTAAACAAATGGGGATTGTTTCGATGGTACCATTAGCCAAACAACATTATAAAAATCGCTAGCCATATCTTCACTGTCCACGCAAACATTGTAGTTACGGGTAGCCATCATCTTTTGCATCCGGATTGTTAGAATCATTGACCAACTTGGAAGTCATCTCTTCATCCTAGCCATCATCTAGGAGCTGCTATAATGGGGCGTTTGGATCACTTCATTTTAGAGTAATTGGATTCACTCAATAAAGTAACTTATTTAGTTTGAATTTTGACATTCCACCACTTTCCAAAGTTCAGATATAAGTCTATCTCAAATTCATGGGGTAGATGGTGAGAAATGATTTTATGCATTAGTAGAATTTGTTTCTACTCTGTAACTTACATGACACTTTTCGTCTCACTTCTCTATAGTAAAAATGTAGTGCTAATAATAGTACTCCATCCGTTTCGTTTTAGTTATCGTTGGATAGTGTAAAATTAAACTATCCAACTAAAAAACGGAGGAAGTATATGAATATATTTTACATAAAACTAAATTAGCTTAATTGATATATGCGTAAATTACTATTATTAGAATGGAATTCAATTCTAATGATTCAAACAGGGCGTAAGGTAATTGCGCCATACTAGATAAATGGCAGAGATGCCATGGTACCAGAATTTCGCAGAAGCATCAATGACAATAATAATGTACATCATTCACAGTTGCACGAACTTCACTATGACAATAATAATGTACATCAGTTGCATAGGGTCCGTGATTCACTCTAAAACTCACATGGAACAAATGCCGTGGACAAAACTGAGGAAGTTACGAAAGGAAGAAGGGAATTCGATAAGAATCTATGCACCCGACTTAGATTCTTTTTGGTGGAACTCTGCAGCCTTCCACCACCTCGGCAGATTTGCAATCACTCGGTAGCCACAAATTGCTGCAGTTATATACACAAACCAACAAACTGTAATGGAGGAATCAACAATCGCTATGGGAAGGTTATCACTACGCCATGTACAAGCCCCTGCCGGAGAATCCATCAGAGTAACCTATATTTCCTTTGATATTCTGACGCACGCTAATACATCTCCTGTCTTCTCAAGGCCTTTTCTTCGTCCGAAGTCCTCTCATCCACGACATGCTTCAACAATTCTCCATTTAATCTAGTTGTCAAAGAGGGAGATAATGGTGCATAAACACCTACATAGTAGCAAAAGAGATGATATTAAGATAATTCATTGGAGAACTACATGATTATTTCAATTAGAGAGGAGTAAAAGTCACACACTTCTTGATTGTGGGATCCTTTCATAATCCTTCGTCACATGCAACAAAATGGTACCAGACAACACCACAACCAAGCCACAAATTTCAGAAATGACGCTTCCAGGGCTTTGACCAGACCAATCCTACACAAACATTTAAACAGCATGGCATCAGTTTACGGTTTTGTCAAATAATACTAGAGCTGAGGAATGCATATGAAACAAATACAACAATATGAAAATATCTGAAAGGGTCCAAAAGGTGCATGAGGGAGTAAATTGCAGAATGAAATAAGCAATAAATATATAAGCCAAAGGCAAAACAAAATTTACCTTGAACATTATGACGCTGGCAAGTATTGTAAGAGTTGTGAACATTACATAATATATTGGAGATACAATTGCCGTGTTGAACGTGTCAAGTGCCTACAGCAAAAAAAAAAACCACTACTTACTCCATAAAGCAGAACAGGAACCAGTAGCTTAATATTTGTGGTAACTCTAGTAACACACTTCAGTGCGTTGTTTTGCAAATATCATAATTATTCTACCAAAGAAATCTACAAAATTACATGGCACTAGACAATATTCTGGATTCAAGGATAAGAGGTTAATCAAATTGAATTAAAAAAATTAGGACATGAGCCATGGGGTAGAAACAAAATCAGGGACTAAACAAACAAGGCTGCAAATGGGGTTTTGGTTGCAATTCAAATCTATTCAAATAGCTCCACATCATCCAAGCTAGCATATGATAACCTAATCTGACTTTATTATTTTCCAACATATTTGGCTGAGTAACACATTCCCTGTCCTAACTCTCAATAAACTACAACTTCTAGTGTCCATTTCATCATAGAGCTAAAAACAACTTAAGCCCCCCTCTTCTCACAGACCTACTCTTTGCCTCTTGGACTATTTCCAGAGGTGCACCCTAAAGAGTCCTCTACCCTATATTTAAAGAAGATTCCGTGCACTATACGCTCCAACGGTGTCTTCTAAAACGTCCTCTAAATATAGAGGGCGGCAGGGCGCTCCTCCATCCTCTATATATAGAGAGAGATTCTCTCTTCTCATCTATCCATTTTTATATTTTAGACAACGGATTAAGCAAAACTAAGATATGAATAAGATATTTGACGGTATGACAAATACGTGCGTACAAAAATCTAGAGCAAAATATGTCCCTAATATGAATCTTTGACGTATAGAGGACGAGACATAGATATAGATGAATCTTTGACGCTGTTGTAGAGGAATGGGATATAGATGAGGGATTCTTTTAAGAAATCTGTAAAGGATAGATATAGAGGAATATAGAAGATACCGTTGAAGACAGTCTTACCATTTCCTAAGCACTCAGGCTCACTTGTCAGAATTATACAGTGCAAAACAGCGGAGCCATTCTGTTCTGCACTATGTAACGCTGATGAGTGGGTCCACACGCTTAAAAAACTGGAGGAAAAATAGTAAGTCTGTGAAGAGGAAACCTATAGTGACACTTTCATGAAATAGGCACTAGAAGTGGTAGTTTTGGGATAATTAGGACACGAATGTGGTAGTTTTGTGAATTTTATTCTAGTTGTTGGAAAAAGTGATGACAACCAGATTAATATATATATGCATGCATAGTAATGATTTGATGAGAATAGAACATGATACTTGTCAAGATAACAAGCAATGCAAACCTAACCATAATTTGATTTCAATCACTTAAAAACCCACCCAGTGGTGAGAAGCCTTTACACTGAGCCAAAGGTCTTAGATTCGATGCAGCCTCTACAAAAATACAAGAGTAAGGCTTGCCTCGGTTATTACTTCCCTAGACCTCAATCATGTGGGTAAGACTTGCATCGGTTATTCTTTCCCCAAACCCCACTCATGTGGGAACCACCAGCACTAGGTCTGTCATTTAAAAAATCCAAACCCCTTGAATGTGAAGTTAATATCAGAAAAAAAATGAAACAATAAGATCACATCTACATGGAATTTCTTGTGTTCCATTCCGTTCTTAATTCTCACTAATTTGATCGATGTCCATATATTTGTTAGTCATTTGGAGTTAAAACTCCGCCTATGTTGTCTCAACATAGCAGTTCATACGCCCGGGTAAAGGAGAAAGATTGTGAGAGTTCAGAGGTTTTAGACTCGGTACAACTAAAACCAAATCCGTGGAATGTGACTTCGGCATGGATGAACATGTTAGTTTGGAAGGTTAAGTAGTGCATAGGAAGGATACCTTTCAATATTTAGGATCAATGCTACAAAGAGATGGGGATATCGATGATGTTATTCTTAGAATCAAAGCTGAGTGGAGGAAGTGGCGTCAAATATCTAGCATTGTATGTGACAAAAGGGTACCACATAAGCTAAAAGGCAAGTTTTATAGGTCAACGATTAGAATTGCTATGTTGTATGGCGTTGAATATTGGCCTATAAAAATACATCACATTCAACAGATAAGTGTTGCGAAAATACATGTTATGTTGAATTTGTAACAATGTAAGGGATAGAGTCCGAAATGATGATACATGATAGGCTAGGGATAGCACCATTGAAGAAAAGCTTATCCAACACCGATTGAGATGGTTTGGACATATCCAACAGAGGCCTTCAGAAGCATCAGCACATAGTGGGATCTAAAGACACGATAGTAAGAGAGAAAGGGGAAGACCGACGTTGATAATTGAAGCAAAAAGAGGCTTGAAAGGATAGAATATACCAAAAAATTTAGCTTTGAATATGAGCATATGAAAAACAGCTAACCACGTGGTTGAACCTTGATTTGCGGCTTATGTTGGTTTTAACTCTAGTCTATCCAACTTGCTTGGGACTAAAAGGCTTTGTTGATGATGATGATGATGATGTTGTATTTGGTCTTAAACTATTCCCAACAAACTTTATTGCTTACTTCCCTTTTGAATCCTTTAAAGCTTACGCGACTTACAAACACAACACTTATTTTTGCTGATAAATTTGCAAAGGTTCAACTCTCAAATTGCATTCAGTTAGTTCTTCTCTATCAACATACCATTTTTGCAGCTAGAATGTACATAGTTATGTCATAGAACTAAGGTTACTGAATGAAAGCAATGTGTAACAAGTTGAACAAACCTTGTTCAGATAATTCATCTGAGTCAACACACAAGTAGCCACAACAAGCATAAAGAACCAAGTCTCTGGATATATTAATTGGTTTGTTCCCTCAAAAGTAAGCTTTAGTGATGTACCAAGAGCTTTAACACTCATAACCTGAATAATGAGAGAGAAAAAGTTAGCACAATCCCTAGCACGAGTAGATTAGAATACATCAATACAATCGACTAAACATTTAGAGAACATATGAACCACTGGCAGAAGTGACATTACCGAAAGAGAGCCCATCAAAGAGCAAATGGCAGTGTAGATCAACACATTGGACTGCCCATAGAGAGGGGAGAAATAGAACACCAGGACAAAAACAATCACAATAACTGACGCAACATATAACAAGAAAGCTGCAAGGGAAAATACCAAGATATCTCATTAGTCATGATATTCCACTTCCTACAAATCAAGAGCTAGCAACTCTACAAGACAGAATCACACCGATGATAGTCCTTACCAGGTTGTGTCGCCATGTTCCATATTTCCTTAACTGAAGTAATCTCCTGCTCCTGTGGAGCGTGGATAACAATGACCACAGACCCTGCAATGCACATCACGCAGCCGAGCACCCCGAGGGCATGCAGCCTCTCGTTCAGAATGAAATGAGCCAGCACTGCACTGAAGGGTGAAGACACCCTCAACGTCAAATTATAGCTTGACTAAAAAGATAAATAGAACTGTCAGAATGCAAGGAGAAATTTGAGCTAGCTAACCTAACAATTATGCTGAGTGCTCCAAGGGGAGTAACCAGAACAGCGGGGGCGAAAGCATATGCCACGAAATTGGCAATCTCACCTACAATCACTGAAAGAGGAAAACCTTCGCTCAGAAACACCTATTAGCATCTAAGCACCATGCCCAATTCTCTACTGAAATTGCACGAGGAAACCTTACTAATGATCATGCCAACCCACCACAGGGGCTCCATGAGGTATGAGTACCCGCCTACACCTGCGCATGCCATCACCAGAATTCAGAAAACGCTCCAAACCGACCAAAGTCGACATCTCTTTTGACCAGAAAACCGGCCTGCCCCAGCTACCACGGTCAACAGTACGAGAGGGACAGGAGGGGGGGCGACCTGCACGGACGCCGGAGGCGACAGCGGCCCGGCGGAGACCCTTCTTCTTGATGATGAAGCTGGCGCCGATGAAGCCGCTGGAGAGCAGCGCCAGGACTATCCCCTTCATGTTGTCCGTCGACAGCTCCGGCCCGGAGGATCCGCCGCCGCCCCCCATCCCCCCTCACCGACGGCCGCTCCTCCAGAACCCAGACGCCTCAGCCGCTGCCGGACGACCCTGATTCCCGGTGGAATTTGTTGGGACGAACCAGGCAACTAGCGCAGCACTCGATTGATGCTTTTCCACTCGATTTTCGGCTTATCTACCACCTAACCCGACGGAAATGCTTGGCGAGGGATTTTAGCAGTTCACGGGAGGGAGAGGAGGGGAGAGGACGAGCTGATTGGGCAGAGGAAGCTGTAGAGGAAAAGGGTGAGACGCACGGGGAGGAAGGCGGAGGCGGCCAGACCGCCAGGGAGGACGACGGACGGCTCGGTCGACGAGACGAAACAAAACAAAACACGCTGATTAGGCGTCATTTTCTCGCTCCACGGAAGGTGTCCCCGCGTGGCTGGCCTGATGGCTGATTGGTCATTGGTGGGAACTGGGAAGTGGGAACTGATGCGTGGGACCCACCTAGCCACTTTCCACAGCTGGTTCCTGCCTGGATATTTTTTACTGCGTCTTCTACCGTGTAATGGTTATGGCTTTAAAATGACACGTTGGAATGTCTATATATATAAAAAGGTAAAAAAACGTTGTAGCTACTTACCATAATTAAACGACAATGTAGATACATAAAATAATAGCCTTCTAGCAAGGAAGAACAACGAAAACTCTTGGAAACCTAGTAGTTCCCGTCACTCTATGGAAATTCGAAAGTCCTAGTATATATTAATTTAAACACATATTATTCTAAATATATATCAAATTTAATGTATCAAAAAAATAAAGCAACTTAGAATTTAGAACGGAAAATATACTTATTTCTTTATCTAGCATAGCATGGTGCTTAATCAACTATCTTAAGTTTGTTCATATTTAAAATAACGATCATGCATAACACAAACATGGACCCTAAAACTAGTTAAAAGATGACAATATAAAAAAAGGTAACAAACATCTTAGTAAATATACTCCATCCCCAGTTCGATCAACGAAATTGGTGAGATGATCTGCTTAGACATTAAATTGGTTATATTAGCTTGAAGTTGTGACGTGACTCTATATATAAGTTTTAGGGTCTCAATACTTAGTCAACATGGAACACCTTCGATAAGTATGGGTGCAATGCAATTTACATTGAACACTATTTTATTCTAAAAATCCTCAAACATTAAGTATTTTAGGATACAAAAGTAAATATGACTGATATAGAGGAATCGATAATAAATAAAGAAGTATCTTGCCGAACATGTTTTTTAACTCATAACAACATCACACTTACAAGTTTATATCAAAAATATATCATTATTTATCCTGGTAATACTCCATATCAAAATAAATGTAATGTCGGTGTTTGATGATCAACAATTCTCCTATAAAGTTGTCCAAAGTATAAATTGATGGAATTCGTTGCATGCTAAACTCACTGATGAACACAAAGGCAACGATTTATACTAATTCAGACTGATGAACAGAGTAATATCATGCATCTAGTTAGGTGTGTTGTATTGCATTGCAGCTTATGCTTGCTTCAGTTTGCTTATGTATTCTTTGCACCGATCTATGAAGCCTTGCCCTCCTTATATAGTACACGAGGCAAGTCTTCTAGTAGGTTACAACAAAGGAGTCTTAGTAGGATTAAAAGATAGAAGTCCTAATAGGATGATATACGGGAAATACTAATTATACTAAATCTTCTTCCTTCCCTGCAGGTTATTCGGGAACTTTGTCACACAAGCCTCTGAACTCTTCATAGTTGAACTCTAAAGTCTTCTTGAATCTCTAAGTATCTGTCGAGTAGGATCAAGTATCATCTAAGTGCTCTTTCCAAGAGAAACCATGAGATGCTCTTAAATCTTTAAGTCTTCTATATGTGTCGCCATACCGTGAAGCATATATGCTTAATCCCTAAGCCTTTGGTTGTTTACCATTAATAGGTTGAGGGTTCGTTATGTAACTTTGCAATTTCTTTTGAAGAAATTTGAATGCATCCACTACAGATATAGAATCCACAACTATCAAGCCTAAAACCGACTACACCGAGTCGATTATAAGGTCTTGGACATCCTTAGAGGTGCCGATGAATGGTGATCCCTTGTTATTGAGTGGTTAAAATACCCCTCAATGAACTTATGAACCCACCATTGATTTATAATTTGGTCGTCCAATGTTAAATTCGAGCCCCCTAGTAGTCAAAATTAAGGCCATTAAGCCATGGCGGTGGCCATCTAGAGCCTTTCTTGGTGAGTTACAACTCTCGAAATTCTTTCATAGGTTTCTTGCTTGTTGGTAATTATTTGAGTTGAAGCTCAACTTATGGTACTATTGTTTGTAGAATCTAGAACTAAAATATTCAAATGAGTAGCTAGAATGGTGCGGAAATCAACATCTTGATCATGCAAAGCAACAAAAGGAGATTTTAAATGTCATAGCCATCTTGTAGACTCCTTGAGCTTGTCAAATAGTTTGATATTCCATCTGAGTACTCTTAAAGGATGCAGCGAGGTTGTGAGGTGCTAAAAATCTTCAAGCCCTAAGCCTTAAGTCGACTAGTTTATATGTCAACTAAGAGTTTTTGTATTAAGGTGAATATATTGTAGTTGTAGCCTTTGTTCAACAGACATCTTGATGTTGCACGTTACTCCATGTGAGTACCGAGTTATTGAAAGCTCTATGTGTGGTTTTGTTAGTTGAGATAGATTTGAGTCCAGATTCAAAAGTTGGCTAAGATTGGCAACCATGAAAAGAATAGTGATTGACAACAAAGGGTGGTAAAAAAAACCAACATGAAAAAAGAAAAGAGAAAATAGAAAAACAAAATGCAGGTACTCAAGACAAAGGCAAAGATATTTTATTTTACACTCAAAATACAATAGAGTGTGTGATGTAATTTAGGATAGATGATCATACTATTAAGATGAGAATCTAAAGATGAGAATCTAAACGATAACAAAAAAGTAAAACTCCTAAAATATACAAGTAATTTTATAATATACTTAGAGGGTATTTGGTTTCCATCTTCTAAATTTTAGTGACCAAAGTTTAGTCACTAAACCGACTTTAGTGACCAAAGTTTAGTCACTTTATCTCTAAACCACCAAATAACATGACTAAATGAGGTATCCCAAATATAAATTTTAGGAACTAAAGTTTAGTTCTAAAGCTTAGGAGGGTAACTAAATGAATCAAACACTCCCTTGTTTAGAGTCATAAATATTAAAATACATTTTCATCAACAGAATTAGTCAAATTTAAGATGGTTCAAATAGAACCTAGAATTGTATCCTCATTCTTTTTATGAAGGTTCGTATGAATGCACCGTAGGAGTGGTTGGTACTTGGTACGGAGCCACAGGGGCCCTATGGTAAATGTTTAACACGACTTGAAATTGAAGCGGCTGAACTGGACCAAAACATGCAGTTCATTTGTGAGTCCTTCGGAAAACATATTGCCCAAGCATTTCTATAAATGACGACAACGACTACCATTCTACAATCGCATATCCAAGGTAGGCTGCAGACTAGTCGGGATGTCAATCAGGTGATACAAAAGGCTAAAACGAACAGGCACCCACACTCGGGATCCCTGCTGCAGTGAACTGAAACTTCTCCACCCAGTCAACTGACGATCTATCATTGCCGTAGCATGTCTCGTAGTTGAAGAACCTGTTGCCGTTGTTCTGGAGGCAACATGTTAATCTGCTCAGCGGACATGCCCAGGACTTGTTGGACTAGCATCTTTTCCATCTCAGGTGTCAGCTGCTCGAGCAAAATAACCAGAGTTAGGTACACTCCAGGTGAAAACATAGGATGATAATACAGACAATTGTTTTTCAGAGTTAGGTACACTCCAGGGGAAAACATAGGATGATAATACAGACAATTGTTTTTCTTAACGAAGAATACAGACAATTGTTATTCCCAAATACTCTCTCCGTTATTTTTCATTTGTCACATTTTAGTTGAAAAATGAAATAGCGAGCAATAAATATTTGACAACGGAGGTAGTACTAACATAATAGTACTTACTGGTGCTTGGCCTGCCTGGATACCACCAATTCCTTGGGTCATTTGTCCGGGCAACCCGGGTAATTGTCCAGGGAAATGAGAGCCAGGAGTGGGAGCATCAGGGGCCCGCCCCCAGGGAGCGCCCCTATCAACTTGCATTGGAGTCGTATTTTGTGTATTGTAGTGTGAACTAGCCTGTTGAGCATATAGATTACCAGGGTTATGCACTGAACCATGGTCACCAAATCACATGAAAAACTGAACTACTCATAGACTATCTTTGTCACAAATTGCATGTGCTTCATTTGGACCATAAACAGTTGAAGCTTGTTGGAGCTTCCTCATTTTCCCATTTTTGAAAGAAAACATAAACACCATGTTCATGGAGATATATGTCCACAAATGGTTGACATCTTCCAAGAACGCTTATCTCAGTTCTATACACCAGCCACAAAATTTCTAAACATCTTAGATGATACTATAATTAGGAATGAAAACGGATACTTATTCGGATCTCAAATTTTTGGTCTTTTTCCTTTGATTGCGAATAAATAGAATATAGCATCCTCTATGCAAATCTGTATTCTTGTTTTTAACCTTGAGCTTGCAAAGATTCTAAAAGGTAAACTTCAAACTTATTATATATCTTATCAAATGATAGATATAAAATTCAGATATAGATACGGATATTTTTTTCACTTTTTTGTTGTAGGGAGCAAATAATGCATAAAACAATTTATGCAAAATTGTATTCTTTTTGTAATAATGTGCTTGAAAACATAAAAAACATCAGCATCAAATTTCATACATATCTATTGTAAAATATTAAATTTGCCCTAACAATTTGGACATCCACTTTCATCCCTAACTATAATGGTGACTAAAAATCAAAAAGGAAAACAGATATCTAGCAGTCTAGCAATTCTTACAGAACCAATTATACTGGGAAAGCCATAAACACTTCTTAGGACAATGAAAATGAGACTCGTAGGACATTTATTTTCACAAGCATTGAATAATTGTCAACTGTGTACGGACATTCCCTCCGAAAGACGGAAAGGAGACAACCAGATTTATTTTGAGCAACACAAAGACACATGTACTGGTGATATTGCAACACAACAGCTTATGTGTACGACACAAAACCATAGTTTTTGCTCCATCACCCATCTGAGTGCAACACGGCGAAAAACTACAGATCATCTGTTATTTGGCCCTCACCCTGCACTTTTGGAACCTAGGAATTTCAGAGGAATAGTATAGGAATTTCACGAGAATTAGTTCAAAAACACAGGGAAAACGCAGGATTCAGGAATTTTTCCTTTGTTCCAAAAGAGCCCAAGCTTGAAGACATTTTCCCTACAGATAGCTCATTATGACCCACATCATTAAGGCCAGTCATTTTCCCATTGCCCTTGATACTGATGCTTTCATCACCATTCTTCATCATCAGATACAAATTTGCAATGTTAATGTTTTTATACTTAAGTTTCCAGTAAAACCTGATCATCCCTTTCTATCATACCCTCCAAGAATCCAACCCTTGCCCTTTTTCTTATTGCAGAACATGTGATCAAATTGAGATCACCCAAGAGAAACAATCAGGTCAACAAACTTCAAATGGAAAAGGGAATCCATGTCAATCTTTATTCTACAAAGGGTTCTACCATCAATATCAGTACATCACAAGTCCCATTCACTAATGAGGCGACAAGAGAGGTTTTCTTCATTTTCCATCTAGATGAGTTCAAGAAACAAAAGTACCTAGCGTTTTGTGAAATTCACTAGGTTTTTATTCATAACTTTTCATGTACTTGTGGTATTTTTCATGCTCCTGGGGCACAAGAACTATGGTGCATTGCTATATCATGATTGGAAATTGTCAACACATGAAAAGGAACAATCATATAAAAGTTGATAATGTAAAGTATAAGTTTTGTATTCATGCCCTTAGGAATAGAGTAGTGCCATGTGCCTAAAAACAATAGCAAAACTTGAACTCTATATGCACCAATAATCAGGATAGAAAAGCCAGGTGATACTTAGAACAAAGGAAACATCAGTAGAACCTAGCTAAGCAAATATGTAGCTCATTTCGTAACAAGAATCATGTAACAGGTCCATATGGGTGCCAATTTGATTAGGTAAAAAAATCTGAATGACATTTCGATCATATGTTACTAAATACTGAAAATTTAAAAATGATCAGCACATATAACTAGGCAAATATATCAGAACTTCAGACCCAACATGAAACTTGGTCATTCCAAACCAAGAACTCTTGTGATGACAACAATTGTGAAAATACTCATATTAACTTCTTTGGAATTGGAAAGCAAATACAGCAACTCCAATGGAATATAATGATATATTTCAGAAGACAACAAATTGTACCTGGTACAGCTGCTGTGGTGGTGGCTGGCTAGGCAATGGTGGTTGGCCAGGGAGGAAATTAGTTTGAGGATTCGCAACCGGCTGCAAAATTCCAAACATCATCTATCAGTATGCAGAGCATGATATCTAGTTATCAGGACCATATGGATTTGGGATAGATCTTACATGAAACATTGGTTGTTGTAACATGTGCTGCGGAGCATTTGCATGAGTCAACCCAAATGAATTTGGTACTTGTGAATGCATCTGATGAGGAAAAGGCGGCCTTGACAATTGGGGCAAAGGTGGTTGCAACTGTTGATTATATATTGCAGGACTTTGCAAAGGTTGCTGTGGCTGACTATGAACTATAGGTATATGTGATGGAACATTGGAATACTGTGGAGGAGCATGAGGTAGGGCCATATTTGGATGTTGAGATGGCTGAGGAGCTGATGAAGGCATCTGATGGATAAGGTATCCTTTTGCTTGTGCTGATTGTGGTGGATTTGCTGAAATAGTAGGAGGGTCCATGGTCGATCCCACATTAGACAAGCCAGATGAAAACGGGGCAGAAAGTTGAGCAACACTCTGCTGGTTAGCAGGTAATGGGGGCGGGGGCAAGCTGACATGATCTGGTGCAGTAGTTTTGACTGAGGAAGGTGCTGTTGGCACTGCTGTGGGTTGGACCATGTCCAAAGCTTGTGTCTGTAGAACAGAAGGCATGTGACAATAAAATTCAATTGCTGATTAGCAGGCCAGATATTGATGTTAAGAGAAGATCAAGAAATTAGTTTACATACAGTTTTGGGTGTTTTCACCATTCCAAGGACCACTTGTGCCTGCAAAAAGGAAGTTGTATAGAAAATTCAAACCTAGTTAAAGAAATAAACAGATTTACTGTTAGACATCAAGACATATTATGCCAGGAGAACAATGGTATATACAGGTGTTAGAAAAAGAATGCTTTTAAATAAACGGTTGGAGAACAATAGCAACGTACAACAGATAGTGACTTTAACGGTAATAGAGTTTGCTGGCTATTATTAGTACATAAAACACAGTTGTCCTCATCCAAGATTTTCTCAGGTAAACAACTACACCCTTTGTTCCAAATTATAGTTCGCTGGCTGTCTAAAGTCAAACTTCTCTAATTTTGACCAAGTTTTTAGAAAAAAAAAATATATTAGCATCTGCAAGTTCAAATAAATGCACAATCAAAAAACATTTCATGAGAAACTAATGAAACTAATGCGATATTTTGTATATGTCGATGCATTTTTCTATGAAATTGGTCAAAGTTTTGACTTACAAATGTAAAGTGAAGAATAATTTGGAACAGAGAGAAAAGTGAACTCATTGTTGCAAACTTGCAATGGTAACAAGTGATTCGGAGAATAATTTTTCAACTTCAAAACTCAAAATACAAATCTAATGAGTGCTCCAAAAGTCCCATCTGAATGATGCAAAGAGCAACTGACATTTTTTTGGTACAGAAGTGTTCATGAATTCCCTTTTTCAAGTTAATCATGGACCAGAGCCAATTGGAAGAGCAGAGAACACAAAGGCCTCTGTTCTCCCTCCCTAATCTGCCTGGCAACTATAGATGCCTTTCTAGAAGTAGTAAAACTGGACATGAACACCGGCGGAGCCAGAGCCCAGCCTGCCCGGGCACGTGCCCGGGCTTGGCTCCGCCAGTGGTAGTCAGTGGCCACGCTACAACCGCGCCCGTCGTCCTGGGGTCTGTCGGGCCGCCCTAGTGCAGCAGGGCAGGAGCGCCACCGCGAGGTGCGCGGTAGGGGTGAGATGGGAGGCCGCAAGACGGAGGATGGTCAGGGTGAGGTGCAACCTCGCCTTCGCCAAGAAGCCTGCCGGCGAGGAGACAGCCGGCAAGTTCGAGTACCAGGCTAAGGTGAGCTAGGGAAATTGACCCGTTTCATGAATTTGTGTTTGTGTCCCTTGAATTGTCAATTGTGTGCCACATTCAGTATGCCGTTGCACTCTGCTGTGGCCAAATTTGTGTTTCGTGATTAAGAGAATTCTGCTTGTCTTCATGGAATCGGCAATTGAACGCTTCTTTGTTTATGTAGCATTTCTCTGTGCCCTGCAGGTTAGCCGCTTGCTGGACTTAATTGTACACAGTTTGTACAGCCACAATAAGGTATTTCTCTGTGAACTTGTAAGGTCAGTCATCATCTCAGTGTGTACGGTTGAATTGACTTGTTCTTATGAATTGCTGCAATTCACAAACTGCATTTCTATACCTCCTGATAATCTGAAACGCGAGTAATGCACTGGATAAGCTGAGATTCCTCGGCGTGACCGATCCTTCTGCGTTGGTTGATGGTGGTGAGTTGGAGATAAGAATTAAACCCAACCAGAGGTGGGGACAACCACTATCAAGTAAGTTGTTCATTGATCCATGGTCGTCACCATTTTAATTTATCAGATGTAATTAAAATCATTATTCGATGGAGAGGGGATGTGACCCAGCTGTGGTCGTCCGCATCCCCAGGTCTAGGTGCGGTGCTGCCGCCCCTCGCCTCCCACCAGCGGTGCCCAGGCTTCAATTTTAGCCTGGCTCCGCCACTGAACCGGATCATTTCCAACTTAACCAAATACGATTCCACAACCCACAAAACCCTAAAGCCCAACAGGTATCTAGTCTCCGCGAGCGGGGGCATCCGAGGCACCAAACTAAGGAACGCAAAATAAACCGAGCTCAGACTGCGGGAAAGCTCACCCGAAAGAGCGCACGGGTGACGTCCGGGTTGTCGACGAGCATGCGGCGCACCGTCTCCTGGTCGTGGTCGATCATGGTCTGCGGGGGGCAATCGCCGCATAGCATAAAAACATCAGTAAAACGGTAAACAAATCGGCGAACAGACGGGTGGGTGGAAAGAGACAGAGGAGAGGAAAGAGGAACAGGGCTGCTAGGGTTTGTGGATTCGGGTGGGCAGGAGGAGGGCGCACCTTCATCTTGGACATCATGTCGTACATCTCAGGGCGGGACATGCCGTTGATTTGGGCCGCAAGGGCTTCGCCAGCCGCCGCCTGCTTCGACGCCATGGAGGTGTTAGCGGGGGAGCTGCCGGAGATGACCCAACGACGCTGGGGATAGGTCGGATAACGGGGAGGCGGGGCTAGGCCGCTGTCGTTTGTCGAGCTGCGAGCATGAGGCTATCACGTTTGTATTCACGGTCTCTTGTAAAATACTGTTTTTAACTATAAATTTTATATCGCTATTTGTAAGTTTATAGAGCATGGTCTCGTGTTTAGGTTAGTCTCTATGACAAATTTTATAGAACTATTTGCAAGACCTGTCATATAAAATAAAGCTGATTTAAATCGGAAATTTTATTTTATGGTTTCATGATTTATAGGGAAGCCAGCGATCGTGCAAAGGAAGTTTCATCCTATGAGTCTCACTTCTCTCTCTTCTTAAATATATTGTTACATTATCAAAACATTTATGTGGCATCTTATTCATTACAAATGGAACTTTGATAAAAACTCCCATTGAAACTAGCCTAATAAATATCATTAAAATGTTAGGAGAACTTATTTTTATTATAAATTTATTTGAAGATAAAAATATTGATGATGTTTTCTATGTATTCATTAAGCTACAAAATGATTTAACTCTTTTAAAAACGAGATGTGCAATTGTTTTATGAGCCTCATGCTCACACTAGCAAACATAATGAACTTTGGCAACCTCCACCTATAAGACTATGAACATTGGTTCACTCTATTTTCTTCACTCTATGTACCACTCACGCGCCATATCATCAATCTCTCTCCATCTATATCTCTATCTCCTACGACAATTCACTCTAAATCAACACTTTATACGCCACCATACTATTATTATATACATTTCTCCTCGACTAACTCAACCACCATCCTTTTTTTACATTTTTATTTTCTTTTTTGAATAGGTCAACGGCCAGCGAAAATGCAAAAATAATGATTTATGTCTACTTTAGTCGATGTAAGTCTCCACTTGTGGTCAATATAATTGTTGTTATGTGAGCGTCTTGGATGTAACTATGTATGGTTTCATCCATACTTCAATAAAATTTAGATAATGCGTGTTTTGTTCATCTGCAGCTTAAATGAAGGAAGCTCTCAAACATAACATAAACGCCTGAAGGTAATGATCTCAAACATAACATATAGTGGACAAGTTCAAATTGACTTTTCATAACCATAAGTGAGGAGAATAAGTTTACAAACATAGCATAACATAACATAATCTTGAGTTCCTCTTCAACTGAAATGAAGACACTAACGCAATCCAAAGTCACACTTGAAAAAATGTGATTATTACATAACGCATTACTAAAACATAATCTTCAACTGGTGAAAATCATGGTCCACGATTTATGGAAAACGAACAACTTAGTTTGGATTGTTGACAAACCAGTCCACAAGTGCTTTCCTCTTTGCTATGAAAGCTGGCCTCGAATCTTTGTCTATGTCCTCCGATTCCATAACCATTGCTTCCTTCAGCTCATAATTCTTCTCTTTGTGTTCTCAAAACTTCAATTTTGTCTTCTCCACTTGAATATGTTCTTGTTGAACTTGCAGCTTCTTATATTCGAGATCCTTGAAAACTTCATAATTTGCTTCTTTCTTCTCCACTTTGTCTGAAAGGGAAATGGGCTTAACCATTTCCTATAAATTGATTTTGGTGGTTGACGTCCATCACAAACCACGTGTACTAACTAGTTTGTCTAGATGTCATTTATCTCAGGTGCATAAGGTTCAACACAAACCAAGAAAGAAAAACAGTCGGGACTTCAAATAAACTAGAGCAAGACTTGAGAGTGTGTTGCCAAGTGGCACACCAGACACAGTCCGGTGCACCAGGCCAGCACCCAACGAACAGGCCACTCTCGGGAATTCTATGGGTTCGCTTCGCTATAATTCACCGGACTGTCTGGTGTGCACCGGACAGTCCGATGAGCCAGTGGAGCAACGGCTCCCTACGCGCCAAAGGTCGACTGCAAAAGTCTATAGTAGCAAACAGTGCCACGCAGAAGTCAGAGCGCAGAAGTCGGAGATCACCGGACTGTCCGGTGTGGCACCGGACTGTCCGGTGCAACAAAAGGACAACATCTCCAACGGTCAAGAAGCTCCAAACCCCAACGGCCGCGCTGACGTGGCGCGCACCGGACAGTGAACAACGACTGTCCGGTGTGTCCATCGTCAGCAGACTTTGTCAACGGCTAGGAAGTGGTTGAGGGCTATAAATACCCTCAACCGCCTCATTCATTGGTATCCAAGTTTTCTGAAGTTCTCATTCAATACAAGAGCAATAACATTCACTCCAAGACACATTTCAAAAGATCAAATCTTCTCCAAGTCCCAAAATCAACTCAACCACTTAATGACTTGAGAGAGAGTTTTGTGTTCATTTGCACTCTTCTTGCTTGGATTGTCTTCTCTTCCTCCCATTCTCATTCTTAAGTGCTTTGTAAAACTAGCAAGAGACACCTAAGTATGTGGTGATCCTTGCGGGGTCTTAGTGACCCGATTGATTAAGGAGAAGGCTCACTCGATCTAAGTGACCGCTTGAGAGAGGGAAAGGGTTGAAATAGACCCGACCTTTGTGGCCTCCTCAACGGGGACTAGGTTCTTTGGAACCGAACCTCGGTAAAACAAATCATCGTGTCCACTTGTGTGATTTGCATTTGATTTGTTTGCCCTCTTTCCTCTCTCTAAAGTTTCCTTGCCCATATTGATTTGAGTTTGCTCCCAAACGTCATCCGTATCATTTGAGCAACTCGTGGCAAGAGAAACAATCTTCCGACTCGGATTTAATTTTAACGCTAACCCCCGACCTTAGTGTGTGTTTAAGCTTATAAATTTCAGGTTTCGCCTATTCACCCCCCTCTAGGCGACTTTCAGTTGGTATCAGAACCAGTGCTTCATTAAGAGTCTAACAAACTCGAAGTGATGTCTGGAGATCACGCCAAGAAGGAGATCACGACCGGTGACAAGTCCATGGGCTTGGGGAGGACTATATCAAAAGAGTCCGACAACAAGTACAAGGAGGAATCATCTTCCTCTATCAAGTCACATAGGAGGGGTGACAAGAAGAAGAAGATGAAGGATGTGGTCTACTAAGAGACCGACTCTTCGACACCCTCTACCTCCGGCAACGAGTCGTCCACTACTTCTAAGCGCCACGGGCGCAAAAAGCATAGTAAGATGCCCATAAGCTATCCCCGTATTTCCAAGCGTACTCATCTACTTTCCGTTCTCTTAGGCAAACCACCATATTTTGATGGTGAAGATTATTGTATGTGGAGTGATAAAATGAGGCATCATCTAACCTCACTCCACGAAAGCATATGGGACACTGTTGAATTTGGAGTGTAGGCACCATAGGTGGGGGGTGAGGACTATGACTCGAACGAGGCCGCCCAAATTAGGCACTTTAACTCCCAAGCCACTTCTATACTCATCGCCTCCTTGTATCGAGAGGAGTATAATAAGGTGCGAGGGTTAAAGAACACCAAAGAAAATTGGGACATCCTCAAAACCGCGCACGAAGGGGACGAGGTGACAAAAATCACTAAGTGAGAGACGATCGAGGGCCGGCCCCCACACACTCTCACACACAGTCTAACAACTACGAGTCTTGTCTAAGTTCATATTAGTAAAAAAAGGAATAGTTTATAGAAAAACAGCTTTGAATTTCAAATCACAGGCACATATGTTGTATATATAGGCCGGCCGGGCGAATTAGCGGTCTGCCTTATCCAGCATTGCGGTAGAGAAAAGTCTATGGGTTAAAATACCTACAATTTCCGGAGTGATTGGATAAGTATATTATCTATCCATGGGAATGTGGTACTTTTTTTGTCGCTATCTGGATTATCATAATTGATCCAAAAGATCCAAACGTGTCCCCGCGCCTGTTGGCAGCATCGAAATAATAAATATACTACGTCGTCTGCGGATACCTTTCACACGGGACAGTGATTGGTAGCTAGCTTATTCGTGTGTTCCCTTCCCTGTCCTCAAATTCTGCACGAGTTGTTTTCGTCGTGGGCTTGTTGTTTGCGCCGGGGCAGACGCATGCATATTCATTGCCGCCATGATTGCGCATCCAATATCTGAGCGACCAAGGCAACGCTAAACCCTAGCAGCAAGTAGGCGCTGAACACCGGTCTCAGTCTCCCGCTCTCCTTTTTTTTTTTTGGCTTCTACTGCTGCTGGAATCAATCAGAGTCGGTCGATAAGGCTGAGTCCAGTGCACCGCCTTCCTCTCGCCCCTGCCACGTCAGCTCTCGCCTCCACTCTCGCCCCTGCTGCTCCAGTGCACAGGCTGCAGCAGGCTACAGCCTCAGGCTATAGCCACGTCAGCTTTTCTATTTCAGAATTAAGTAATTCACGCGGATTTATTTCAACGCTCAGAAAACACACAACATAATATTTTTTATTGAATTAAAAATTACAAAGTACATAATAATTAAAATAAAATGACATGATAATTAAAATAAAATTACATAACTCTAATCGGACTCCTCGATCTCATCCTCATCTTCCTCCTCTTCACGTTCCGCTTCCGGTATATATAGAGGGATTGGGGATGAAATTTGTGATCTTTTGCAATTTTTTCGAATTTTTTGGACTCCAAACGGTCAAAAACGGCTAGTTGCAACGGCTAGCACACGTGGACCAATCAGATCGCGACACGTGGACCAATCAGATCGTGCCACGTCGCTCTCGCCCGCGCTCTCGCCCCGCGCTCTCGCCCCGCCAGTGCCTCGCCTCTCTCTCGCCTCTCTCTCGCCCGCCTCTCGCCCGGGCGGGCGCTCCAGCGCGGGCAATAGCGAGGCGATATCGCCCACTCTCGTCGGGCGCCAGCGCTATCGCCCGGCGCCGGTCTCTCGCCCGCCTATCGCCCGCACGCGGGCGGCAGCGGCCTCTTCTCGCCCGCGCTGCCGCCCGCACTGGCACCAGCCTAATGGAGCTGTGCATGCACCTGTGCCGCGCGAAGCAAAGCAAACCAAAGGCCGCTTCAGAGTGACGGCGACCGCGCGTGGTTACTATTAAATATTATCTGGGGTAACAGTAACAGTAGCGCAACGCAGACGCTGACACGCCGCGCATCCCATGTCCAGACGTCCAGTAGTGAAGACAACGACAAGTGCCGCTGCCCCGCTGACGCAGAGGCTCAGAGCCGCTCTGCTAGCTCACTGCAGCGTGCCCTGCTGCTGGCTCACCGATCGACGAATCAGAAATTAAAGCCCCCACTCAGATGCGTGCTCCAACGCTCCATTAGTTTACCCAATCGATCGACATGGCTGCTTCAAACAAACAATGGACGTTGCTTACTATCACGTGATTATATGCTGTAGTAGTAAAGGAAGGAGGAAGCACTGTAGCACCGCTGCCAATTAGTGGACAACGGTTTAGACCATGCCCAACAACGTCCTCTATATTCATCATCTACATCCGTCGTATCCAGTCTTCTCTAAAATATTCTCTCTTCTATGTCTCATTTCTCTCCAACAACGTACTCTATATCCCGTTCTCTATACGTAAATACTTATATTAAAGACATACTTTATTTTAAATTTTTGTGTGTATATGTATTCGTAATACTATCAAATATATTGTACAGTTTTACCAAATTTGTTGTTTAGATTATTAAAATGTATAGAGGAGAGTAGACAAAGTCTATATATAGAGAAACCAACATCGTTCCCTAATTTTAGAGGACACTGACAGATACATAGAAGACATTCATCTTATCTAAATTTTAGAGTACATGTTGTTTTACCGTGCCTGCTGGAGAGTGCCTTAGGACAAATATTACTAGAGAAAGTGCTATTAACATCGGTTAAAAATCGACTATAGTACAGAACAAAATGGGTGCAAAGATGTCAATCTTTAATCCGGTTGTATGGCCTGACCGGTACTAAAAGAGACCTTTAGTACTAGTTATTAGCTCGAACCGATACTCAAACTAGCCTTTAGAGCTAAAGGTTAAAATTGATATAACTTGGACATCACTTATAGCCCTAAAAGGGCTAGTTTACTGGAACATCACTCAGAGCCCTAATGCCTAGTTGGGTGTATCTTCTCGTTTCCTTCCTAAGGCTATGGCAAGCAGATCATGCATATAGCCGTGTAAAACACTATTTTGCGTCGCAAATCACACTTTTTATAGAGTGGAATTTGAAATAGGAGATGGTGGTGAGTACGCTACTGAATAAGGGCTAGTCCATGAATCAAATACTCTTACATTTCACAAGGATCCATCTTGGAAGGATTTCTATGAAAATATATAAAACTAAAAAAATAGAGTTTAAGGTTAAGGTAAAGAATGGATGTACTTGTTAAAATAACACTAGACCCAACTACTTTAAGATGAATACTACATATACCTATGGGTGGAAACCAAATACTACATATACCTATGGGTGGAAACCAAATACTACATATACCTATGTCCAAAGTTATAGGAGGGACATCTTTGTACTTGTTCTTATAAAGAACCAAATACTACATATACCTATGGGTGGAAACCACAAAGTGTCCTTTGTTATTACATGTAATTCTTACAAAAAAACTAGTACTAAATGGACAGAAACTAAGAAAAAGGCATCTAATAATGTTTATTTAATTCCAACCGTAATCGGTACCACACTACAAATAGATAGCGTATTATTCAAACTTGTTACCGCCAGTATTCGAGTGTGAATCATTATCATTATCATTTACGTAATATTTTATGAACCAAACGGCACCTTATTATTTCTTGGGTCGAACCGGTAATAAAGAGTTATCTGTTTTTATTGTTAACTCGAGGTACACATTAATCCCAGTTATAAAACACCATCCGATATTGATATACTCTCTATAAGAACGTGAGCGGTTAAACTCGATACTGACGTTTGTACCGTCGTCGTCCTTTGTTGGGTAGCAGTGATCGCAGTCACAGTCAGTCAGGTGCGCGCAGGGAGGACCAGCATGTGCGTAATCATGTGACTGTGCGTGAGTCGACCAACGACACGTACGGCCGGCACAGCGCCAGCACGGCACTGCGCTCCTGCACCTGCCCCGCGCTGCTGATTGCTGAACAGTATAGGAGGACTACATGATGTAAACCCTAGCTAGTGGCTATAGTAGCAGCAGCTACAGTGCTGTGCATGTGCAGGCGGCGATGCCCATGCCATGCCCGGGCCACCATGCATATACGGCATGTTTGGTTGGCACGTTCACGGGCACCGGGCTCGTGGTGTCCTGGCCGGCTAGCGATGCTCTCTCCCCACATCTCCACGCGCGCAGACAGACACATGAAAAAAGGTCTGAGTTGCATCCACACGCGCAGGCCAGCATCTAAATGTTCAGGTAACCAATCACCGGTTTGCATGTGGTCAACGCACGGCATAAGCTTGGGTGGGGCGGTCAGGACAACCAAACACGCCCATAAATTCTCAGGCCGGGGCCAAAGGGGCGACGAAGGTAAGGTAGTAGGTCGCTAGTAACTGGAGGTCAGTGCGTGAGTGAGTGAGCAAGCCCGCCGATCAGCATCTGGCAACAGGGCATCCCGGCCGGCCGGCCGCCGTGTGGCTTTGTCACTTGTCATGCATCAGCCAGCCATCCATCAATCGACCGGTGGCCGTGGACCGGTGGTGACACTGACGCGTGCAATGTCAATGTCTTTCCGTCCCCGCCTGCATTTGCATGCGCACGCACGACGAGGCCCGCAACGCAGGAAGGCGACACGCCACTCGACACACGCCTGTCTGTCCTCGTAGTACAGTACTCCCACTGTGCTAGACAAGCAACCGTTCGATCGACCGGCCGGCCGGAAGGCTACTCTATTTTGTCCTGGCTAGCGTTAGCAGGTGCTGCTCTGAGTGCTCTCTCTCTCTCTTCTCAACTCGACAAATCCTTTTCTTAAAAGAAAGCTGTGGCAACCGCACGCAGTGCTGATGGTCTGAGCGTGCTACGCCTACTATACGAGAGCGAGCAACAAGACTGCGCACGAGGTGACATGATAAACAAACTGCTTAGTAATGAAGAGTGACGGATCCAGAATCCAGGGCAAAGGAGCTAGAAGCTAACTATCTTTTTTTTCCCTCGTATTCTTCCTCTTTTTCTTTTCACCTTCTTATTCCTTCATCTCCCCTTCCCTCTTCTTCCTTCCTCTCCCTTCTTCTTTCTCCCTTCCTCTCTCTTTCTCCTCTTCTTTCTTCCTTTCTCTTACTCCCTCCTACTTGTAAGCTGCTGGCGCATGAGCTACCCAGCCCCCTCTGGATCTGCCACTGGTAATGAAGCGGTTTATTATCAGTTTAGTTTAGCCTACTGCTAGCATAGTGGTGAACGAAAGAGAGAGCTGGCTCACTTTGAGGTGCATGGTCATCGTTCGTCTCACTAGCATCACTTTGCAGTTGTAAGTACAGTCTTTTTTATTTCTCTTTTGCCAGCGACCTCTGCTGGGGCCCGGGACCGGGTTGGGGCCGGCCTAGCTACGGTATCTACAGTCCATGCAAAGCAGCTCTTTTTCATCGCGCTGCTTACGAATTCAGATTTCTGTGTCATTGAGCTTTTAACTCACATGCATGCATGCTGTGTGGTCTATCCTTTTAGCGGCTAACATGTAATAAAGCGCATGATGTATGCATGCTACTGTGTATATATATGGGCGACTGCAAAAGCTTATGCATTTTTTTGGCTGCATGCAATGTATCCCATTCCCAACAGAATATAGAGGCTGGTTTTTGTTAGGTGGATGTAGAGGCTGAATTGTATATCTCTTATTAAAAAAAATATCCCCTCAGTTTCAAAATATTAGTCGTTTTTTAAGCATCTCCAAAAGACTCTTCATTTTTTGCTCTCTATTTGACTATCTATTTACGTTTTCATAAAGATTACACTCTATATCTGCATCTCAGTCCAACAGATTATCTATCTAGTTTGTCTAGTCAGGTGGCTAGCCAAATTTAGCTAGTGAGAGAGCCAATTTAGAGAGTCAGATAGCTTGTGAGTCAAATAGCTAGTCTGTTGGAGATCTATTTTACTATTGAGTAGCTAAAATTTGGCTTGACGAGTTATTTAGATAGTCTCTTGGAGATGCTCTTAGCTCTTGATTTTTATGTCTATATTCAAATGAATGCAGATAAACCTAGACACATATATAAAACGTATACATGAAGTATTGTATAAATCCATTAATTAACTAAAATAAATTTTAATCTAGGACCGAGGAAGTATATTGTCCGGTATCATAGTTAGGGGTACCCACACTATGCCCCTAAACATGCTTAACACCTAAGTACCAGGGAAAAAAAATCAGGAAACACATTCCCCGCGGTCAAGCAAGGTTAAACCACGATTCGCCCGAGACCCCGCTGAACCGTAGTTCAAATCTACGCCTCGCCTGAGCCCATCCTCAGGTGAAGGTAGCACACGAGAGAAATCCTCGTCTCGCCCGAGGGCCTCTCTTCACGGAACGGCTATTTCCGCCTTGCCCGAGCTCGTCTCGGACAGGAGGACAACACCGAGCCCAGCCTTAGCTAAATGTCACGGAACCATGGAGACGTGCGCATTGAATGCGACGATTCGGATATCTATTCCATATGACACCGCAGTCAATAGGGGACGATGGGATCACGGTCTCATCTACTTTCACCAACTACGACGACGCACACCTGAGAGCACCTAGAGGGGGAGTGAATAGGTGATCCTGTAAAATTCAACAACTAATAGCCACAAAACAACTTGGTTATAAAGATGTTAGTGCTCAAAAGAACCAAGTGGCTATAGCATGAGCTCTTGCGAATCACAATAATCACAAAGAAAGACAACACAAGAGACACAGTGATTTATCCCGTGGTTCGGCCAAGTATAACACTTGCCTACCTTAACGTTGTGGCGTCCCAATGGACGAGGGTTGCACTCAACCCCTTTCAAGTGATCCAATGATCAACTTGAATACCACGATGTTCTTCCTTATATTTTTTTCCGTTTGCGAGGAATCTCCACAAGTTGGAGCCTCTCGCCCTTACAACAAGGATCACAATGAAAACACAAGAGTAAGGTTGGGAGCAACACACACAAATCCGCAGCACACACACGCACACAAGCCAAGACTTGAGATCAAATGAAACACAGAGAGTTCACAGCTAGAACGGAGCTCAAATCACTAACACGATCGATCAAGTGCGTGGAGACAGAGTGTGGAGACTTAGAATTGCTTAGTGAATGCTTGGGTTGCTCCTCCATGCGCCTAGGGGTCCCTTTTATAGCCCCAAGGCAGCTGGGAGCCGTTGGAGACCAACAAGGAAGGCAATTCTTGCCTTATGTCGGGTGGCGCACCGAACAGTCCGGTGCACCACCGGACAACCACTGTTCATGTCCGGTGCGCGATTTCCTTCCATTTCTGGCGCAGCTAACCGTTGCAACTTCGGGCTGGTTGGCGCACCGGACAGTCCGGTGCCCCCAGCCGACAGTTGGCGCGGGCCACACGTCGCCCGCGGATTGCGCGGCCGACCGTTGCGCTGGCGGCTGTTGGCTCACCGGATAGTCCGGTGCACCACCGGACAGTCCAGTGAATTATAGTCGTACGCCGCCAAATTCTCCCGAGAGCGGCCTGTTCACCGGAGTTCAGCCTGGCGCACCGGACACTGTCCGGTGCACCACCGGACAGTTCGGTGTGCCAGACTGAGCTAAATCTTGGCTGTTCCAAGCCAAGTCTTTTGCATCTTATTTCTTTTCTTCTATTCTCTGTTTCTAGCACTTAGACAATATATGTTAGTACTCAAAACAATATACTAAGTCTAGAAACATACCTTGTTACATGATTTGCATCTTTTGCTTGTTTGACACATAATATTTCACTCACTATGTGTTGGACATTTAATTACCAAAACAATATAGAAATGGTCCAAGGGCACATTTCCCTTTCAACACCCGAGAATAACGGACACAGCTCCCCCATGTCGTCTACTATTCTTAAACAACTTCGGATGTGACATGCACGCGTATGGCACAACCTCACTTTTGGGAGAGAACTCCGCCTCGCCCGAAGACTGCTTCAGCCTCGGGAGAAGACTCCGCCTCGCCCGAGCTCGGCCTCGACCAACTACCATGGCAACAAGTCGCCATGAATCCCGCAAGAAGCCACTCCGGCAACTGTTCTAAACCACTCCCTGCACGACTGCACGCCCCGGCGCAGAACCGACCATGGCCTCGGGAGGAACCTTCGCCTCGCCCGTAAATGGCCTCGGCTTATATAACATCGACGAAAGGACGTCCGATGCCGCCAACCCCTCCGCGGAGACAGCTGACAACGGGATGGCTACAAAAACTACGAAGTTGGTGACAAGTCTGCTTTACGCCATACGGGACAACTTACCATGTGCTTTTCACCATACTTATCAATATTCCAACAACTATGACTCGAACAACACATCCATAAGATAGGCTCGGGTACCCGCCCGAGCCTTAATCCTGGCCTCGGCTCTCTGCTTGGTCAAGATGTCAGATACAGGGGCCATACATCCTCCCCCTGATCCAAGTCAACCGCAAGTACAAAGGCCATTCCAGCGGCCATGCTGCTACAGGGCTCGGGTTCGCCTCCTCTCCTCGAAACGACAAACCTGGGCGCTCCAAGGATCCCTCCTTGAGTCTATAAAAGGAGAGCCCAGGGCTTCAAAGAGGGGGAATACTTCACATGTTTTTGCCTCCACAACCGATATTGTCATTTGCCTTAATCATCTCCAGAGACTTGGGATCCACTCCCTCTCTTCACTAGCTTGTACCCATACTACAAGCACCTAGGTGTAAGATAATATAAGTCACATCTCTCCTCTGCTGGAAGTAGGGCCTTCTATTGCCCGAACCAGGATAAAACTTGTGTCTTCTTGCATCACCCATTTGTACTAGGGCATGCAACACTAATTCACTAGTTGGTTAGGACCATCGGGTCCAAACACCAACATATATGATCTAAAAAAGTCGTCACATATATATGCTTGCTGAAAGTCGCCTAGAGGGGGTGAATAGGTGAAACATGAAAATTACAAACTTTCAATGCGAGAAGTTAGCATTAGAACAAGTATGAATATAATCGGAGCGCGACAAATAATTCTTCTTGCCACGAGTTGCTCAATCAATACGAATAACTTTGAGAGCTAACTCAAAACGATCGCAAGCAAGAGAACTTAGAGAGAGGGGAGAGGAAGAATCAAATCGCTATACAAGATTAACACAATGACACATGCGATTTGTTTCTCGAGGTTCGGTTCCAAAGAACCTACTGTTGGTGTTTGGGACCCGACCGCGCACCTGGGGTTACCCCTCGAGGTGCTTTTGGGTAGGACAGTGTTGCTGACTGTAGCTCGATGGTTCATGCTAGGCGCACGAGAGACGATAGACAATTTTCTACAGGTTCGGGCCGCTTAGAGAGGCGTAACACCCTACTTCCTGGTGTGGATCTTTATGTGGTGGGTTACAGGGGGATTCTCTAGTATGGAGGATGCTAGAGAATGGAGTAGATGGCTGATGAATGACCTGTCTTTTGATGGGGTGCCCCCTAGGCCTTATATACTCGACTGTGGGGCGTTACATGCGGGTATGATAACAACGTGCACCTAAGTAATAGTGAACTGACTAAACTTATCTTCCTATAATCCTGTCGACTTATCCTCATTTAATTCCGACATCTGAGGGCGCTGCGCGGGAGAGTAGGATCGATGCTATGGATAACACTTAAATCCAATGAGTCGTCTGGGCCTGAGTCTATCCAACCTTACGTCAATCATTCCGCCAGCAGTTCTTCACCTGGCCCACGAAGGGATGGCCTGGCGAAGTAATGGGTCCAAAGCCTTTCGCGAGGCCTTCTAGCCTTCTAGTGGACCCAGGGGATATCTGTCCCCCACACCTACTCCCTATTGAGGAGGCCACGTAGCCCGCTTTTTCAACCCTTTCCCTACCTCAAACGGTCACTTAGACCGATTGAGTACTTCTTCTTAATCTCGAGGGTCACTTAAACTTCGCAAGGATCACCACACAATTAGGTGTCTCTTGCTAGCTTTATAAGTCACTTAAGAGTTTAGAAGGAGATGAATAAAGCACGATCAAAACAAACAAGATCACACACTCTCTAGACTTTCTAGGGCACTATTCACTAATGACCACTAGTCACAATTATGCCACTTAGAGGAGCTTTGAAAGTGACTTGGAGTGATGTGCTTGCTCTTGTATTGAATGTGGATGAATGGAGTGCTTTCATGATTGAACAGAGGTGGTTGGGATTGTATTTATTGCCACCAACCACTTCTTAGCCGTTGTCCACTTTCTGCCAACCACGAACAGTCCACGCTCCTGGTCTCGACGATCCGCTCCTACACATCAATGGCTGAAATCGCAACTGTGAACAGTAACAACTATAAGTGCATTAAATGTGTCATCAAATGTCAGATAAAGCAGTCGCGGATGGTTTAGCCATGCACCCCGGACGATCCGCGATGATGCTAAAAATGAATTTTACCGAACCCGACACCTTCAGTTTGTTTCTGGTTTTAAATGGGCAGACGGTCCAGGCCTAGGGGACGGACGGTCTGAGCGTGGTCTCGGACGATGGTCTTCTCTCCGCTAGACAGTCCCTAGTATAAATGTGGTTTTCAACATAGTTCACGTTTGATATGAATCTTGGTGTCACGGACGATCCACCAGAAGGGCTCGGACGGTCCGTGCATAAGTGATTTCTCCAAAAAAAAGCTCCCATGTCCAGAATAATCTACGTTATTTTGGACAGTCGACTTATAATTGAGATGGATGGACTTATTCACATATAAAACAATCAACTAGGCAAACTAGTTAGTGCATTTGGTTGTTGTCGGTACCCTAAATCAGGGGTACCCTCTTCTACAGTATGAAGATGTTGTACACGTACGACGCCTCCAGGCCACACGGAGAATGGCACCCGACCCCACCACATGGGCAGGCTAAGGGCACCACATGGCAAAGAAAGATAATACATCCGAGGATGCATCATTGGGTCCGGACCTCCACAGAGGGACACCGGACCCCTGTACGTACAAGTCTGGAGCTCCCAAGAAGGTATGCTGGGTCCCTCGGGTGGGCTCTAGGTCCCTCCGAGTAAGGTCTGGGCCTTAGCAAGGTCCCAGGACGGGGAGGACCCCGGCATGAGTAAGGGTCCGGTGCTAGCACGTGTCCAGGCCTTGCCCTACGCTCCCCGCTCAGGCGGAGACCCACTGTTGCCGCGTGGCTTGTGGCCCATGACATAAGCCAATGGGCCAAGCCTGACGTAAGGCCCCTAAAGCCGCACAGCCTCTGCATTTATTGCGGAAAGGACGCGCCGCCTGCCACCATGCTGACGGGCGACGTGCCCTCTCAACATTTAATGCGTCCTGTCCAATCCGCTGGCAGACGGCGTCAGAGTCATCCAGCAGACGACGTGTCTGACCAGTCTGTTGACAAACAGTGCGCCCGTGCCGTGCGGCCAGCGCCGGCCCTGGCGGGGGCCGAGCAGTGCCCCCGACCAGGGCCCCTAGATTAATGGGCCTCATCCATATATTAAATAACAGTATTGTATAGTTTTATCTAATAGCTCTATAAAATTTTTAAAGACCTAATTATTTTAAAGACCTAATTATAAGTGAACAACACGAAAACAACAAGCAAGGATAATTAGACATAGCCTATCGATCTTGATTTCTATATTCTAGTAGTAGTACTTTATAGTCTCAGACCCAACCACTTAGGCTCTCAGCGTACAACGAGACAACGACGTTTGACGTTTTATCTATATTTCTCGCATAGTTGTAGACAATATATACACACTATATTTATGTATAATAATAATTATTATAAAGGGCCTTCTTTATAAGTCTTGTCCTGGGCCTCTACAAAGTCAGGACCGGCACTGCGTGCGGCGCACTATGCTCATCATCCCTTCTACAAGAAGCTTCCCCTGCACGCCGAGGATACGCAGATCTCGGAGGTCAGGGCACAAGAAGATTGACCCACCAGCGAACATTTGTAGCTCCAAGTGCTATACTCATTATGTCCCTGGGCCCACATGTTGGGGCTCAGTACCTTTGTACATGCCCTCCTTTAGCTATAAAAGGGTAGGCATGCGGCGTTACAAGACAGACTCAATCTTAGGCTCACTCAGACGCTCACAAGTTCATACAAGCTCTCAAGCAATACATCACACAGTGGAGTAGGGTGTTACGCTCCGGCGGCCCGAACCACTCTAAATCCTTGTGTGTTCTTATGTTTCTTCCCATTTTCCAACTAACAAGCAAAACGCTTAGGCCCCTCCTCATCTTAGGATTTAGGGCGGGTGCACTCCGCCACCCGGCCGGAGATTTCCTCTCCGACATTTGGCGTGCCAGGTAGGGGGCTAGGCATTAGGTTTTTGCTTGTTTCCTTGCTCAAACATGATGGTGCAGATCATTGAGCACCGTGCCGAGACTTTGGTAGATTTCACGGTGGAGGGAGAAGCTGCTTCCCCCACACCGCAGGTTCCCAACCGCTTAGTGCCAGGCACTGCTACTGCGCATGCCGCACGGTAGCACACGACTGCACAAACGTCCCGGACTCCATCGAGGGCGACTCCGGGGGCATTGTCGGCAGCAAGGGAGTTGTTGCGACACCCTCCAAGCTCCACGACCTCACCAGGGGCCATGAAGCAATGGCGGGACAACGTCGACCGACTACTCAGTATGGCACATTCTACCTCGAGTAGGTCGAGGACACGGTCATCCCGACGCCAACACGAGGCATCAGCGTCTGTGCGCTCGCCCTCACTAAGGGGCGCACAGACCAACAACCTGAAAGGGAAATGTGCCCTTGGGCCATTTCTAAGTATTTTGGTGATTGAGTGTCAACACAAGTGTTTAAATGTGAATCAACGCCCATGGATGAACAAAGTGCAAATCTAGAGAAAAGGTATGTTTCTAAGTCTTAGTACATTGGTTTTGTGTACTAATATATTTGTCTAAGTGTTAGAAACAGATAGAAGAAGAGAAGAGAAGACTTGGCTGTGTACAGCCAAGGGGCTGCTTCGGTCTGGGGCACCGGACTGTCCGGTGGTGCACCGGACAGTGTCCGATGGTGCACCGGACAGTGTCCGGTGCGCCAGGCTGCCTCGGCCGAAGAGGCCGCTCTCGGGTTTTTCTCCGGCGACTTCGGCTAAAATTCACCGGACTGTCCGGTGTGCACCGGACTGTCCGGTGAGCCAACGGTCGGCCGGGCCAACGGTCGGCCGCGCGATCGGCGCGCGACACGTGGCCGAGCCAACGGTCGGAAGGAAGCACCGGACTGTCCGGTGTGCACCGGACATGTCCGGTGCGCCAACGGTGCGCAGATCTGACTCTGACAGCAACGGTCGGATGCGCTGTTTAAGGAAACAAATCGGGCACCGGACAGTGTCCGGTGTGCACCGGACTGTCCGGTGCGCCACGAGACAGAAGGCAAAGATGGCCTTCCAGATTTGTTCCCAACGGCTCCTAGCTGCCTTGGGGCTATAAAAGGGACCCCTAGGCGCATGGAGGAGCACACCAAGCATTCCTACAACTCTTCTAAGCACCAAGACACCAATCTCACGCATTCGTTTCATTGTGATAACATATAGAGCTCTTGTGGAGTTGTGAACTCTTTGTGTTGCGTTGCGAGCTCTTGTTGCGACTTGTGTGCGTTGTTGCTCTGATTTTCGAGTCTTGTGTGTGTTGCTCATTCCCACCTTACTCCGTATTTCTTTGTGAACTCAATTGTAAGGGCGAGAGACTCCAAGTTGTGGAGATTCCTCGCAAACGGGAAAAGATCAAAGGAAAGAAAAACACCGTGGTATTCAAGTTGATCATTGGATCACTTGAGAGGAGTTGAGTGCAACTCTCGTCCGTTGGGACGCCACAACGTGGAGTAGGCAAGTTTTGTACTTGGCCGAACCACGGGATAACCACCGTGTCAACTCTGTGATTGCCTTCTTGTGGTTATCGTGTTTTGAGTTCTCTCTAGCCACTTGGCCATACTTGTGCTAACCCTTAACAAGTTTTTGTGGCTTAAGTTTTGAACTTTTACAGGATCACCTATTCACCCCCCCCTCTAGGTGCTCTCAATTGGTATCAGAGCCGTTCTCTTCAAGAAAGGGACTAACCGCCCGAAGAGATGGATCCTAAGGGGAAGGGAATTGTGATCAACGACAAGGAGAAGGAGTCCTTCGTCAACGAGCCAAGGGATGACAAGTCCAATGACTCGGGCTCGGGCCACAAGCGAAGAGATGGGAAGAAGAAGAAGACAAGACGCATCAAGGAGATCGTCTACTACGACAGCGATGAGTCCTCTTCTTCCCAAAAGGACGACGACCACGACAAACAAAGGAAACCGGTTAATTCTAACTTTTCTTTTGACTACTCTCGTATTCCGCAAAGTTCAAATTCACATTTGCTTTCTATTCCACTCGGCAAGCCCCCACACTTTGATGGGGAGGACTACGGATTTTGGAGCCACAAAATGCGTAGTCACCTATTCTCTCTCCATCCTAGCATATGGGAGATTGTAGATAGTGGAATGCACTTTAATAGTTCGGATAGTCCTATATTCATTAATGAGCAAATCCATAAGAATGCACAAGCTACTACTGTTCTTCTAGCCTCATTGTGCAGGGATGAATATAATAAAGTGAGTGGCTTGGATAACGCCAAGCAAATCTGGGATACCCTCAAGATCTCTCATGAGGGAAATGACGCTACCTTGCTCACCAAAATGGAGTTGGTGGAGGGCGAGCTTGGACGGTTCGCGATGATAAGGGGCGAGGAGCCAACTCAAACATACAACCGGCTCAAGACCCTTGTCAACAAGATAAGGAGCTATGGAAGCACGCGATGGACGGACCACGACGTCGTCCGCCTAATGCTAAGGTCCTTTACTGTTCTTGATCCTCATTTGGTGAATAATATTCGTGAGAATCCCAGGTACACCAAAATGTCGCCCGAAGAAATTCTTGGAAAATTTGTAAGCGGGCGGATGATGATCAAGGAGGCAAGGTACGTCGATGACGCGTTGAACGGTCCAATCCACGAGCCTCAACCCATTGCTCTCAAGGCATCGAGGAGCAAGGAGGCACTACCAAGCAAGGTGGCGCAAATTGAGGCGGCCGGGCTTAATGATGAAGAAATGGCTCTCATCATTAAGCGCTTCAAGACGGTGCTAAAGGGTCGCAATGGACAGCCGAGCAAGACTAAGACCAAGGGGAAGCGATCATGCTTCAAATGCGGTAAGCTTGGTCATTTTATTGCTAACTGTTCTGATAATGAAAGTGACCAGGAAAAGGGAAACAAGAGGGAAAAGAAGAAGCATTATAAGAAGGCAAAGGGTGAGGCGCATCTAGGCAAGGAGTGGGACTCGGATTGCTCCTCGTCCGACTCCGACAATGAAGGACTCGCCGCCACCGCCTTCAACAAATCAACCCTCTTCCCCAACGAGCGTCACACATGCCTTATGGCAAGGGAGAAGAAGGTATGTACTCGCAACTCTACCTATGCTTCTTCAAGTGAGGACGAATCTAGTGATGAGGATGAAGTAGATTATTCATGTTTGTTCAAGGGCTTAGATAGATCTAAGATAGACAAAATTAATGAATTAATTGATGCCTTGAATGAAAAGAATATACTTTTAGAAAAGCAAGAGGATTTGTTGTATGAAGAGCATGATAAATTTGTTGAGGCACAAAAATCCTATGCTTTAGAAGTTAAAAGAAATGAAATGCTTTCTTTTGAACTATCTACTTGTCATGAAACCATTTCTACTTTGAAAGGTGTCAACAATGATTTAAATGCTAAATTAGAAGTAGCAAATAAATCCAATTCTTGTGTAGAACATGTTGAAATTTGTACTAGGTGTAAAGATTTTGACGTTGATGCTTGTAGTGAACACCTAGTTTCAATTTCCAAGCTTAATGATGAACTGGCTAGTCTTAATGCTCAACTTAAGACTAGCTAGAATGATTTCGATAAGCTAAAATTTGCAAGGGATGCCTACACAATTGGTAGACACCCCTCAATTAAGGATGGACTTGGCTTCAAGAGAGAAGCTAAGAACTTAACAAGCCATAAGGCTCCCATTCCCGCCAAGGAGAAAGGGAAGGCCCCTATGGCTAGTAATGTGCAAAAGAACCATGCTTTTATGTACCATGATAGGAGATATTCTAGAAATGCTTTTAGAGGTCATGATGTGTTTGATTCACATGCTTATGACTCTTATGCTATGACTGCTTCTAGTTCTCATGTTATGCATGGTAGAAATATGTCTAGGAGAAATGCTATTCATCATGTGCCTAGAAAGAATGTTATTCATGCTCCTAGGAAAGTAGTGAATGAACCTTCTACAATTTATTGTGCTTTGAATACTTCATTTGCAATTTGTAGAAAGGATAGAAAAGTAATTGCTAGGAAGTTAGGGGCAAAATGCAAAGGTGATAAAACTTGCATTTGGGTCCCTAAGGAAATTGTGACTAACCTTGTAGGACCCAACAAGAGTTGGGTACCTAAGTCCCAAGCCTAAATTTGCCTTGCAGGTTTATGCATCCGGGGGTTCAAGCTGGATTATCGACAGCGGATGCACAAACCATATGACGGGGGAGAAGAAGATGTTCACCTCCTACGTCAAAAATAAGAATTCCCAAGATTCAATTGTATTCGGTGATGGGAATCAAGGCAAGGTAAAAGGTTTAGGTAAAATTGCAATTTCTAATGAGCATTCTATCTCTAATGTATTTTTAGTAGAGAGTCTTGGATATAATCTGCTATCTGTTAGTCAATTATGTCATATGGGGTATAACTGTCTATTTACAAATGTAGATGTGTCTGTCTTTAGAAGAAGCGATGGTTCATTAGCTTTTAAGGGTGTATTAGACGGCAAACTTTATTTAGTTGATTTTGCAAAAGAAGAGGCCGGTCTAGATGCATGCTTAATAGCTAAGACTAGCATGGGCTGGCTGTGGCATCGCCGCTTAGCACATGTGGGGATGAAGAACCTTCACAAGCTTCTAAAGGGAGAACACGTGATAGGTTTGACTAACGTGCATTTCGAAAAAGATAGACCTTGTGCAGCTTGTCAAGCAGGTAAACAAGTGGGAGGAGCACATCACGGCAAGAATGTGATGACCACTTCAAGACCTCTGGAGCTGCTGCATATGGACCTCTTCGGACCCGTCGCCTATCTAAGCATAGGAGGGAGTAAGTATGGTCTAGTTATTGTTGATGACTTTTCTCGCTTCACTTGGGTGTTCTTTTTGCAGGATAAGTCTGAAACCTAAGGGACCCTCAAGCGCTTCCTCAGGAGAGCTCAAAATGAGTTTGAGCTCAAAGTGAAGAAGATAAGGAGCGACAACGGATCCGAGTTCAAGAACCTTCAAGTGGAGGAGTTCCTTGAAGAGGAAGGAATCAAGCACGAGTTCTCCGCTCCCTACACACCACAGCAAAATGGTGTGGTAGAGAGGAAGAACAGGACGCTCATCGATATGGCGAGGACGATGCTAGGAGAGTTCAAGACCCCCGAGTGCTTTTGGACGGAAGCCGTGAACACGGCGTGCCACGCCATCAACAGGGTCTACCTTCATCGCCTCCTCAAGAAGACGTCGTATGAGCTACTAACCGGTAACAAACCCAATGTATCGTACTTTCGTGTATTTGGGAGTAAATGCTACATTCTAGTAAAGAAGGGTAGAAATTCTAAGTTTGCTCCCAAAGCTGTAGAAGGGTTTTTATTAGGTTATGACTCAAATACAAAGGCGTATAGAGTCTTCAACAAATCATCGGGTTTGGTTGAAGTCTCTAGCGACGTTGTATTTGATGAGACTAATGGCTCTCCAAGAGAGCAAGTTGTTGATTGTGATGATGTAGATGAAGAAGATGTTCCGACAGCCGCTATACGAACCATGGCGATTGGAGAAGTACGGCCACAGGAACAAGATAAACGAGATCAACCTTCTTCCTCGACCATGGTGCTACCCCCAACTCAAGACGATGAACAGGTTCATCAACAGGAGGCATGTGATCAAGGGGGAGCACAAGATAATCATGTGATGGAGGAAGAAGTGCAAAAGGCACCTCCAACCCAAGTTCGAGCGATGATTCAAAGGGATCATCCCGTCGACCAAATTCTGGGTGACATTAGCAAGGGAGTAACTACTCGATCTCGATTAGTTAATTTTTGTGAGCATTACTCCTTTGTCTCTTCTATTGAGCCTTTCAGGGTAGAAGAGGCCTTGCTAGATCCGGACTGGGTGTTGGCCATGCAAGAGGAGTTAAACAACTTCAAGCGCAATGAAGTTTGGACACTGGTGCCTCGTCCGAAGCAAAATGTTGTGGGAACCAAGTGGGTGTTCCGCAACAAACAGGACGAGCACGGGGTGGTGACGAGGAACAAGGCTCGACTTGTGGCAAAAGGTTATGCCCAAGTCGCAGGTTTGGATTTCGAGGAGACTTTTGCTCCTGTGGCTAGGCTAGAGTCAATTCGAATCTTGCTAGCATATGCCGCTCACCATTCTTTCAGGTTGTACCAAATGGATGTGAAGAGCGCTTTCCTCAACGGGCCAATCAAGGAGGAGGTGTACGTGGAGCAACCCCCTGGCTTCGAGGATGAACGGTACCCCGACCATGTGTGTAAGCTCTCTAAGGCGCTCTATGGACTTAAGCAAGCCCCAAGAGCATGGTATGAATGCCTTAGAGACTTTTTACTTGCTAATGCTTTCAAGGTTGGGAAGGCCGATCCAACTCTTTTTACAAAGACATGTGATGGTGATTTGTTTGTGTGCCAAATTTATGTTGATGACATAATATTTGGTTCTACTAACCAAAAGTCTTGTGAAGAGTTTAGCAGGGTGATGACGCAGAAATTCGAGATGTCGATGATGGGCGAGTTGAACTACTTCCTTGGGTTCCAAGTGAATCAACTCAAGGACGGCACCTTCATCTCCCAAACGAAGTACACGCAAGATCTGCTAAAGCGGTTTGGGATGAAGGACGCCAAGCCCGCAAAGACGCCGATGGGAACCGACGGACACACAGACCTCAACAAAGGAGGTAAGTCCGTTGATCAAAAAGCATACCGGTCAATGATAGGGTCTTTACTTTATTTATGTGCTAGTAGACCGGATATTATGCTTAGCGTATGCATGTGTGCTAGATTTCAATCCGATCCTAAGGAATGTCACTTAGTGGCGGTGAAGCGAATTCTTAGATATTTAGTTGCTACGCCTTGCTTCGGGCTCTGGTATCCAAAGGGGTCTACTTTTGACTTGGTTGGATACTCAGACTCCGACTATGCTGGATGTAAGGTCGATAGGAAGAGCACATCGGGGACGTGCCAATTCTTAGGAAGGTCCCTGGTGTCATGGAACTCTAAGAAACAAACCTCCGTTGCCCTATCCACCGCTGAGGCCGAGTATGTTGCCGCAGGACAGTGTTGCGCGCAACTACTTTGGATGAGGCAAACCCTCAGGGACTTTGGCTACAATCTGAGCAAAGTCCCACTCCTATGTGATAATGAGAGTGCTATCCGCATGGCGGAAAATCCTGTTGAACACAGCCGCACAAAGCACATAGACATCCGGCATCACTTTTTGAGAGACCACCAGCAAAAGGGAGATATCGAAGTGTTTCATGTTAGCACCGAGAACCAGCTAGCCGATATCTTTACCAAGCCTCTAGATGAGAAGACCTTTTGCAGGCTGCGTAGTGAGCTAAATGTCTTAGATTCGCGGAACTTGGATTGAATTGTAGCATACATGTGTTTATGCCCTTGATCATGTTCATTCTGCATTTTGTTGCTTATTGTGGTGCTCAAGTTGTACAAACACTCCCTGGACCTCACAAGTCCGTTGCAAAGTTATGCACATGTTTAGGGGGAGATGTGTTACAACTTGACCCTTTGAGACTAACCATGTGCTTGAGTTTGGTAATTTAGTCTCGAAGGAGGATTGAAAGGGAAAAGGTGGACTTGGACCATGAAAGACTTCCACTGCACTCCGATGAGAGGGTAACTAATTCCAAGTTCATCTCATGAAATCTTATTGTCATTTGCTCTTAATTGAAGACTTTGGTGAGGCAATGGGGTTAAAAGGCCAAGATTAATCCCGTTTTGGTGTTTGATGCCAAAGGGGGAGAAAATAAAGGCCAAAGTGATAAATGGATCAGCTACCACTTGAGAGATTTTGAAAATAGTAGAATAGAGTTTTTGTTTTGTCAAAAGCTTTTATTGTCTCTTATTGTCTCTATTGTCAAAAGTTGGCCTTGTGGGGAGAAGTGTTGATTATGGGAAATAGGGGGAGTTTTTGAACTCTTTGATCAATCTCTTTTGGAATGACTCTCTTTATGCCTCAACATGTGTGTTTGACATAGAAATAGAGATTTGAGTTTGATTTGCAAAAACAAACCAAGTGGTGGCAAAGGATGATCCATATATGCCAAAATTGAATCAAAACCAATTTGAGTTTTTATTTGAAGTGATTTTGCACTTGTTCTAGTTGCTTTATGTTGTGTTGGCATAAATCACCAAAAAGGGGGAGATTGAAAGGGAAATGTGCCCTTGGGCCATTTCTAAGTATTTTGGTGATTGAGTGTCAACACAAGTGTTTAAATGTGAATCAACGCCCATGGATGAACAAAGTGCAAATCTAGAGAAAAGGTATGTTTCTAAGTCTTAGTACATTGGTTTTGTGTACTAATATATTTGTCTAAGTGTTAGAAACAGATAGAAGAAGAGAAGAGAAGACTTGGCTGTGTACAGCCAAGGGGCTGCTTCGGTCTGGGGCACCGGACTGTCCGGTGGTGCACCGGACAGTGTCCGGTGCGCCAGGCTGCCTCGGCCGAAGAGGCCGCTCTCGGGTTTTTCTCCGGCGACTTCGGCTAAAATTCACCGGACTGTCCGGTGTGCACCGGACTGTCCGGTGAGCCAACGGTCGGCCGGGCCAACGGTCGGGCGCGCGACACGTGGCCAAGCCAACGGTCGGAAGGAAGCACCGGACTGTCCGGTGTGCACCGGACATGTCCGGTGCGCCAACGGTGCGCAGATCTGACTCTGACAGCAACGGTCGGATGCGCTGTTTAAGGAAACAAATCGGGCACCGGACAGTGTCCGGTGTGCACCGGACTGTCCGGTGCGCCACGAGACAGAAGGCAAAGATGGCCTTCCAGATTTGTTCCCAACGGCTCCTAGCTGCCTTGGGGCTATAAAAGGGACCCCTAGGCGCATGGAGGAGCACACCAAGCATTCCTACAACTCTTCTAAGCACCAAGACACCAATCTCACGCATTCGTTTCATTGTGATAGCATATAGAGCTCTTGTGGAGTTGTGAACTCTTTGTGTTGCGTTGCGAGCTCTTGTTGCGACTTGTGTGCGTTGTTGCTCTGATTTTCGAGTCTTGTGTGTGTTGCTCATTCCCACCTTACTCCGTATTTCTTTGTGAACTCAATTGTAAGGGCGAGAGACTCCAAGTTGTGGAGATTCCTCGCAAACGGGAAAAGATCAAAGGAAAGAAAAACACCGTGGTATTCAAGTTGATCATTGGATCACTTGAGAGGAGTTGAGTGCAACTCTCATCCGTTGGGACGCCACAACGTGGAGTAGGCAAGTTTTGTACTTGGCCGAACCACGGGATAACCACCGTGTCAACTCTGTGATTGCCTTCTTGTGGTTATCGTGTTTTGAGTTCTCTCTAGCCACTTGGCCATACTTGTGCTAACCCTTAACAAGTTTTTGTGGCTTAAGTTTTGAACTTTTACAGGATCACCTATTCACCCCCCCCTCTAGGTGCTCTCACAACCTCCGGGTAGAACTCGACCGCAGGCGTGCGGGAGAGGATGCCCGGGTATCTTTGGAAAGGGCGCGCGAGCGCCGCCAAAACATCGATGGTCGCAACCTCTATCAAGACTTCGCTGCGGTTGCACCGCAGACACCAATGGGCACCCGGTCCCAAATGGGTGTCCCCTTGGCCAGTGTGGGCTGCGCCGCTCTCGTGGATCATCTCCGCGCGGCGTCATGGCCACCCAAGTTCCGGCCGCACCTGCCGGAAAAGTACGACAGAACATTGAACCCGTCGGAGTTCCTGCAGGTGTACGTCACCGCCATCACGGCAGCAGGTGGAAACACTGCTGTGATGGCGACATATTTTCATGTTGCCTTATCTGGACTTGCCCGGACCTGGCTCATGAACCTCACCCCGGGGTCAGTCTACTCCTGGGAAGAGCTCTGTGCGCGGTTCGTTGCGAACTTCTCTAGTGCTTACCAACAGCACGATGTGGAGGCCCACCTCCATGCGATGAGGCAGGAGGCCGGGGAGATTCTCTAGAAGTTCATCTCCCGCTTCACCAAGGTGCGAGGTACTATACCTCGTATTTCTGATGCTTCCATCATCACGACCTTCCGACAGGGAGTACGTGATGGGAAAATGCTGGAGAAGTTGGCCACACATGACGTGGAAACTGTCCCCACACTCTTCGCTCTGGCCGATAAATGCGCCAGAGCCGCCGAGGGCCGTGCATGGCACTTGGCCCCACAAACCGGAGCTGCCCAGTCGGGTGGCTCGGGTGCCATCCCCTAGGACGGAAAGAAGAAAAAGAAGGACCGCGACTACCAGAGGTCGCGGTCCACCGCTCTGGTTGTTGCAGCCACGACCGGAGGCTAGAGCGACCACAACAAACGTCCATGGCCACAGAGGGGTAACAACGGCTCATACCCTGTGCATCCCAACGGTCGCCACAGCGTCGAGGAGTGTCGCGAGATCATTGACCTCGCAAAACGCGTAAGTGAGCGACGCGAGCAGTCTTCCAAAGACGGCTCCCCACCTCGTCGGCGACCTAGCAAAGAAAAGGTGGACGACAGCGAGGTGGTTGCGGCTGAATGGGACCTCGGGTATCAGTCACCCGAGGGGGACCTGAAGGATGTCTTCGCTGGAGGCTCCTACTCCGATGGGGACAACTAGACGGGCCCCAGAGGGACCCCGTGCTCCCCGGTCTATGGAGCTGAAGTTTGCCTTCCTCCGGAAACCCTTCTGGATTCCCCACGGTTCCAGGCTTCCGACAGGTACATGCAGGAATGGCCACAGCCAAAGACGAGGGCTCCCGTGTCAAATGCAGATGGGGACCCAGGGTCGGGACCTAGCCCTACGACAAGTACCAAACCAAGAAGGGCTCCGCAACTCTCCCCCAGCTGGGAAGGACCCTTAAAGGCAACGGGAATGCACCGACCCAAGGGCAACCATCTAGCTATGACTGAAGGAGTGCCTTACCCCGATGCCGAAACATCTCTGTAAGTTCTATCCATAGAGCAAGTCTGAGGGGTCAAATCTGTTTCCCTTTTGTAACTAGGTAACGCATACGTGTATGCCAATCTGGTGGGGTCTGTCCCCATAAACCCGGCCTATTGGTCTGCACCCATGCATGACGAGTTATAAAGAAAAACTACCCCCTCAGTTGTGCCCCTATGATAGTTCCACCTTGCTGCTCCATGGTCCTACCTTGCAGTCTTTCAGATAGTACCTTTTATCTAACCCACTTGCACGGTTCCCATCTGTCCTGACATGACGACATCCGAATTGAGCAGCCATGCTCGCAGTTTAGGACCTCCCTTACGAAAGCTGGGAGGTCCGATAGCCTGGGGGCCAGTTCTAGAGAACGGGACCCCATTCCATGGGGAGGTCTGGAGCCTGTGTGGCCGCTTAGCCTGGTTCCATACCCGAAAACATGCACACTCCACCACTCCGTGATGGGTACCTAGTATTTCGAGCTATAAGTCCTGTGCGTCTGACAACCTCGGGTCCGAAGCTAGAGAGTGGACATTAGTCTCCTGGGGTGGTCCGGAGCCCGTGTAGCCGCTCAGCCTGGTCCCGTACCGTGGGCCTGCACGCTCCACCACCCTGCGACAAGTGTCCTAGTATCTAGAGCCGCGACCCAAGGGGGTCTGGACACGCAACTTGGCCACCCAGACTGAAACCTGCGAGTCCCGAGCATGTATCAAAGGATGGCTAATATCAGACAGGGAACCCTATGGGTGTACTACTAACGCTCCCTAGCTGAAGCTGTGTACAGATCCATATCCCGGCGAGGTTGCCTCCCGTGAGTTGTTGACAACCTTTTCAGATACGTTGGGATCCAACCTCAACACATCGAGCCTGCATCCCAAGCGGGGGGGGGGCAGGTACCAGGGAGGAGTCAACAATATCGCGCACAACAGAAACAAGTTGAAAATAGATAAGTGCTAATACTGCTTAATAAATAGTACTCTTGAGTACCTTACAAAAAGCGAAAGTATTACATCTGTTTCCAAGCGAAGCCCTAGCTCCATCTCTACTCTACAGGTATGAACTACCTCCACACCAGTAGGGCCGCGGGATAGCTAGCTCTGAGCGACTCGCCAGCGGAGGCGACCACCTCAGCACCGACGGCGGCGGCCACCTCTGCACCAACGACTCGCCAGCAGTGGCGATCACCTCAGCACGTGCGCCATTGCGAAAAGGTCCTCGCCCCCGTCTTCCTATGGGGGGCGACTACGAGGCCATTAAAGCCAAAGAGTTGGAGGCTCGGTAGCAGGTGGCACTGATGGTCTCGCCAGCGGAGGCAACCACCTCTGCAACGGACAGCCTCACCAGCGGCAGCGACCACCTCAGCACCGACGACAGCGGCCACCTCTGCACTGGTGGGCGGCGGCTGTCTCAGCACGCGCGAAGAGGTCCTCGCTCCCGTCCTCACTGCAGGAGTGATGACAAGACCATTCAAGAACGAGGTCGCCGCCCCTGCGACGCACGACGTCTTGTACGACCCCCAGGTGCGGCCGGTGGCACGGGAGAAGCCGTGGATGTGGTGAACCCGCGCACGGCGCGACCGTCGCCCGTGAGGTGGACGAACAGCCACGCCCCGACCAAACGGCAGGAGGCAGCGTTGGAGGCGGCGCTGAAGCCATCCAAGCCGAGGAACCGGGCACGCGGCGACTGGCGGTGCCTGTAGTCGGTCGGTCCCGCGTACCCGAAGTTCGCCCCCTCCGCAAGGCTGGTGAATGCCCTTCTCCCCCGAATGCTGGAGGAAGAAGCGGGCCGCCAGCCCATGCGGAAGGCGGGACCCCAACTTGGCTCGCCCTCCTCCCCAGCGCGGATGATGAACATCCTTGAAGCTGAGGGTAGGGGGAGGCCGCAGCCCGGCTCGCTTCTCTCCACCACAAGGCTGGTGGTCATCCCTCTAGATGACCACTGGCGGGAGGTTGCAGCCAGGCTGCATGATGAAAATCCTTGAAGCCGAGCGATGGCGGAAGAGCGTCAACCCCCACGGGGTTGCGCTCCTCTAACAGCAGCAAGAAGAAGACAAGATCGGCAACACCACCACGAGCGCGAGCTCTCCGGCGGTGAGATCGCCGGAGGGGGCAGCCCTGACGCGGATCCCTCCAGAGAACACCGGCGCACCCCATCTGGAGGCCTGGAAGGCGGAAGGGTGCGATGAATGCAAGAGGGAGCGAGGCATGGCTACTGCTCGGGAGATCGACCCCTTTTTAAAGGCAGATTTCCCCACTCGCGTCCCGAAGCATCACAGGCAAAGTCTCTCCCGACGTGCACCAGGGTTCCCACCCTATGACACGGGGGCCAGGCCCCACATGTCATACAGACTGACCCGAAGCACGAAGAAGGCGAACCACCGCACAAGGAGCGTGCAACTGCCCCACCGTTATGCGCCACTTCATTTTTCGTGGCAACCAGCGGTCAGGAAGACGAACTGCCGCACAAGGAGCATGCAACCGCCCCGCGGTTATGCGCCTCTTCATCTCCGCCGAAACCAGCGGTCGAAAAGGCGAACCGCCACGCAGGAAGCGTACAACCGCCTCGCGGTTGTGCGCCCCCTCAGCTTCGCTGCAACCGGCGGTCCAACATGGGGGCCCAGGCCCACATGTCATGCAACTGGCGCGCCGGTTACCGGGTGCGGAAAAATCGCACCGCCACTCACGCCAATGCCACATCTTCTCGGGGCCATCACGGAAGACTGAAAAGATAAGTTTTCAGAACCAGTGCAACGACTCGAGGCATCACGCGCATGGCCCAACACTGACATTAAGTACGAAGGTCACGGGCCAGTCAACCGTGGGAATAAGCGTAGCAGTCGGCATGACCATAGGCGGACCGGCAGTAATTGCGTCAACAGCGTCAACAGGCGCGCAGGAGCAGCAGGCCAACCGCTAATCAGACTCTGGCCCCACCTGCAGGCTCGCATCTTCCCCTCAGGTGGGCCCGGGGGCCAATGTCGGTACCCTGAATCAGGGGTACCCTCTTCTACAGTATGAAGATGTTGTACACGTACGACGCCTCCAAGCCACACGGAGAACGACACCCGACCCCACCACATGGGCAAGTCTAAGGGCACCATGTGGCAAGGAAAGATAATACATCCCAGGATGCATCATTGGGTCCAGACCTCCACAGAGGGACACCGGACCCATGTACGTACAAGTCCGGAGCTCCCAAGAAGGCATGTCGGGTCCCTCGGGTGGGCCCCAGGTCCCTCCGAGTAAGGTCCGGGCCTTAGCAAGGTCCCGGGACGGGGAGGACCCCGACATGAGTAAGGGTCCGGTGCTGGCACGTGTCCAGGCCTTGCACTACGCTCCCCGCTCAGGCGGAGACCCGCTGTTGCCGCGTGGCTTGTGGCTCGTGACATAAGCCAATGGGCCAAGCCTGACGTAAGGCCCCTAAAGCCGCACAGCTTCTGCATTTATTGCGGAAAGGACGTGCCGCCTGCCACCACACTAACGGGCGACGTACCCTCTCAGCATTTAATGCGGCCTGTCCAATCCGCTGGCAGACGGCGTCAGAGTCATCCAGCAGACGGTGCGTCTGACCAGTTTGTTGACAAACAGTGCGCCCGTGCCGTGCGGCGCACTGTGCTCATCATCCCTTCTACAAGAAGCTTCCCCTGCACGCCGAGGATACGCAGATCTCGGAGGTCAGAGCACAAGAAGATTGCCCCAGCAGCGAACATTTGTAGCTTCAAGTGTTATATTCATTATGTCCCTGGGCCCACATGTCGGGGCTCAGTACCTTTGTGCATGCCCCCTTCAGCTATAAAAGGGGAGGCATGCGGCGTTACAAGACAAACCCAATTTTAGGCTCACTCAGACGCTCACAAGTTCATACAAGCTCTCAAGCAATACATCACACAGTGGAGTAGGGTATTACGCTCCGGCAGCCCGAACCACTCTAAATCTTTGTGTGTTCTTGTGTTTCTTCCCATTTTCCAACTAACAAGCAAAACGCTTAGGCCCCTCCTCATCTTATAATTTAGGGCGGGTGCACTCCGCCACCCGACCGGAGATTTTCTCTCCGACAGTTGTGATGCTCATCAAGCACCAAAATCAATTTAGAAAAAAAATGGTAAAGGCCATTTTCCTTTCACATGCCAAACTTCTAGTTATAGATCGATCACATAGGCACTAAACGTGTTAGTAGCCGTGCCACATTTCCACTGTCACATTCAGGGACGAAGTCGGAAAAAATTAGTAGGACTGAACTAAACCGCTATAGCGATATAATCTCAATAAATCAATAAATTTAGCAGGGTTTGGAGTAATCTCATATTAGAACATCGATGAACGAAGGAAATCCTAAAATACATAATGAGAATGTACTAGTACATTTTAAATTTTAGAAAGAACATTAGAGGGGTCTATGGGTTCGGGAGCGATTGGGGGTGCTCGAGCTCTATCCGCCCCATATCTAGCACTGTCACTAGTCACATTTCCCTTAAATGACACGAGCGCACCTGCACATAGGTCTCGTGAGAGCAACAACTGATTTACACTCTGTTGATACTTGATAGGTTTGACCTTACAACAAACGGTATGAAGCAATTTTAATTAAGCAAATTAATAATGAGAATGCGCTATTTTGTATTGCTCAAGTTAAACTTGATAATGTCATGCTCAGGGACCAAATAGAAAATCTAGAACTTGAAAAGTTAGCTCTATGTGAAAAATATGATATGTTGTCTTATTCCCATGAAAAATTGCTTGATGACCATATCATATTAGAAACTGCTCATGAGGATATTATTGCTAGTTTTAATTTCTGTGAACCTCATATAAGCACATGCATTCATTCTGAGAATACTTTATCATGTGCTAACCCAACTCCAAAGTAAGTGAATCTCCGATTGAGCAACAAATGTCATATTGTGATGAAAAGATGTTCATCGGAGAAGTCGAAAGGCTTAGGAGGAGCGTGAATAAATTGAGGAGAAAGCGTCACACTCGTCCTCTTCAAGATATCCACGGACGCATGTTTGAATGCACTCGAGCTAATAGTTAGTTATTAGAATTAGACGAAGATATCTAAACAGTCTAGCTATAGCAAATTAGCTAATAGTTAGCTAGATATTCGTTAGCTAGCTAATTCTACTAGCATTTGTTTAGCAAACTAACTATTAGCAAAAGTACATTCAAACATCCCTTAGTACCGTTAATTGTACGTGATCTAGTGGGTGTGGCATGATGACATTATTTCCGACCACACTGTTTTTCAATAACACTGAAGTGCCCTGGTTCAATAAAGTTTCCCAGATATGGTAGCAAAATATAGTATAGTCAATGATTTGCTCTCACATAAATAAAAAGAGAAACACTAAATTATATAGAGTTTATAAGTATGTTAATTAGTGCGGTGTCTAGTCTAGTAATAAATGCATGGACGTGAATCATGCCATCAATTTTCTGTTAAGGGCTAGTTAATTTTCCCTTAATCCCCTCCATCAATCCCCAAAATTAAGTATTTGAATTTTCAAACTATCCTTAATGGTTTTTAAATTTCTCCGGTTTCTGGAAGGGCCAAAGGGTGAGAATGATATATGGATGAACTATGTGAAATATGCTTGAGCCAAACTTCAGTGGCCAATTTCAAGAATTGAAGTAACACTGCAAAAATATAGATAATATTCTCCAAACTAATCCTCAGTCCAAACATCAGTTCTTAGGAAATTATCCATGCTATGGCAGTGACTAATCCAATGTGAATGTATATAATAGGAGATAATAACTTTAGGCTATATTGCAATGTAATCTACAATGGTAATGGCGTGCCAATGATCTTTGTTTTAAACCGATAGTAACCCTGACAAAAGGAGAGAAATGAGAGCATGAAAGTTTTTCTCTAAAATACAAGTGAAACAACAAAAAAACACCTCGAAATATTGGTATGGATTGATCGAGTATATATGAAAACAAAGTCTAAAAAGGAACGCAATCTAGCTAAGCACAAATTCAAGAACGAATTATAAAATTGTTATTACATTGCCAACACACACACACACCACACACCCCATGACCGGTTACTTCCTTGTATAAAAAAGAAGCAACGAATTGCATTGCATGTCCTGCAAAATTAACCTTAATTACTATGCATGCTAGCAGCTCTCTACGCTAGAGCCCCTCTACTCGATCATACCAAACAATAACATCTCAAAACTGCAGTTGCAAGCTTTACGGAGCCTTCAAACGAGTACTTGATTACTACTACACCAAGCTTTATTGTTCTACGTACCTTCTTGGAGCAGTAGAGATCAGTGACCTAATATCATCCCTGGTTGCCGGGGTGAAGGAAGCTTCTAGCTGAGCTCAGTGAGAGCTGGCCTTGCGAGTGATCGAGGCTATCTACAGCGAACTGATGATCGGTGGCTTCTTTCATGGCGAAGCCGCCGCCTTCCGGCGAGTAGAAGACGAGCTGGGGCCCCGGAGCAGCAAGAGACAGCAGAGACGAGAACGGCGAGTGGTGAGCCACCGTCTGAGGCGAGGTGCCGCCGTGGCTCACCTGATGATCATGGACGGCGGCATTGCCTCCATTGGTCCAAGACTCACCGGGCGTGTAGTACAAGCCGTGAGCCAGCGGCATGGTGGCGTTGGCGAGGCCGATAGAATTGTTGAGGCCCATGCCCATGAGCCCTTTGATGCCTCCGTGGCAGTGGCGTTTGCCGCCTTCGGCCATCGCGGCCGACGCGTTCGCGGCGGCAGCGGCGGCGGCGGCCCGGTCGGCTGCAACGTTGGCGAAGGGCGCCACCATGGACGGCGGGAGATGGGCGACGAGGTCCTGCCCTTGCGGCGGGAACTGGAGCGGAGGCAGCTTGTCGATCTCGTCCTGCGCGGCGTCGAGCAGCCAGTCCACCACCTTGCTCGGCTGGCTGAGGCCCAGCCGGTCCTGGAGGTCGTAGAGCTGGATCGCCGTCGGCACGGACAGCCGCACGCGCCGGTCGCGCAGCCCCTTGACCGTCCTCACCTTGCTGTGCCGGTCCTTGCCGCCGAAGACCCGCGACACGCGCACGATCCTCGACTCCGTCGACGGCGGCCAGTGCCGGGAGCTCGACAGCACGGGACTCTTTGCGACGACGGCGCCGGCGCCGCCGGCCGCGCCCGGCCCCTCGGCCTTGGTGCACCCGCCGCCCCCCAGCTCTTCATTGTTGAGGTTGCCGCTTATCATCTCTTATTCTGCTAGCCACCGATCATGATGACACCTAATAACGGATCATCATCAGGATAGTACAGAATTGAACCAGACAGTCGAGACTACTGCAGGGGAAGTTAATTGGGCATGCATGAAATGAGATCGCTGGCGCATCCAGATGACAGTGCGTGCTGCTGCTGGTGCTGGTGAGCAACATGTGGATATGGATCGATCTGCCCACTGCTGTCCACTGGTAAACGAGCAGCCTTATTTGCTACTAAGGCACTGGTCAGATCGATCGAATCACGGAAAGATATGGGCATATATATGGCACTGAAACATGAACTTGGGTGGATAGTGGACTGTAGCTCTCTTTATTTATAGCAAAACTAATGATACAGCTTGTCCTCGCAGCCTATATCTATAGAGTGGTTAGCTCTTCAATACTAATACTGATCGATTTTTTTTATTTCATAAAGTTTCTTAATTCCTGTGTAGAAACTGACAGTAGACTTACAACCCGGCCAGTTTCCTTCCCTCTTTTTATCTTTGCTCCAGCTCACCATTATTATGCTCTCTTGTAGCCTGTTATTATTATACTTCCTCTTATGCTTAAATTTTCCTTACTCCACAAGCAGCAGTAAACTAGAATCCTCTTCCAAAAAAGAAAAAAAAACAGCAGCCAGTGTAATTCGAAGGTGTGTGTTATAGAAACATGCTAATTAAATATACGATGTTCATCAAGAAAAATATTAAAAGTCCTACAGCTAGCACCTATATATAATCCTATCCAAAGCTCATTAACAACAAATGCTGGAGAAATAAGTTAGAAACCGGCGGAGGGAGAATAATGGGGATGAGGAACAAATAAAATTAAGAGTCGCCTTGAAAAATCAGATTGAAATGGGTCCCTGGGCTGCCTTGTGCCTCTTCCAATCCCTTGCTCTGAAGGTGGGGAAGCAAGCTGCTTAGCGTATACATATATACTAAAAGAGAAAAAAAGAATTATATATGTTTTGTTCCCCAAAAGACAGAAAACAAGTACTCCCACATATAAAAACAAGGGAGTGTGTGACGTATGCACTAGTGTAAAATGAAAACTTATTTTTCTCGGAGTGTAAACAAAGCAAATATATGAGCAATTAAGAACAGGAGAGAGAGAGAGAGAAGAACTTAAAATCCGGCATAGCTAGCGTGTAGTATATATATGTAGTATAGAATTGTAGATCCATTAAGAACCACTTACAAACATCATCAAATTATAGGTGGCGACACACTTCGTCCTTCCCGGGCCACCAGCCGGCTCAGCTCAGATCAGATCGAGAGAGATCAAATATATTCGACCATGGCCGCTGCTCTGGCCGAATCAAACGCCGGGGATGATAGTGGCTCCTCCGGCCGCCGGCCGGCGCGCGCGGCGCTGATATAAGCGAGAGCTCGAAGCCGCACGCCCGAATTCGTCCGGCTAGCTCAGCCCGGAGAGCGAGGGAGGGCTGGGGCTCGATCGTTATCAGGGGGATGGAATAATGGTGATGTGGATCGACGACCGGACGGCGCTGGATCGGTGCTGCGGTGTGAGCCCTAGAAAGCTGTAGTGTTAGCTGGAGAAGGGAAGGGAAGATGAGATGAGAGGGAGCAAAGCAAAGAGAAGAAAGGAAAGGGAGAGGTGGTGGTCTCAGCCAGCCGCCGGCTATCTACACTAGCTGCTTCTGCCTTCTGCTAGCTGCTGGATGGTGGTAGTGTTTGTAGTGTGTACTGATGATGATGGGAGCAGGCATGCACTACTACTACTTGTGCGTTGTGAGGAACGGACTTGTGTGGTGCTTGTTTGCACCAACTATAAATGATCAGCTGCTGCTGGTGGCGTCGTTTTCGGGTCCCTGTCCTTTCACCCCGGCCCGGCAGGTCGTGCTCCTCGTGTGCGATAAGCTAGCAGCGCTGCGCCGTGTTACCGTCGAGAGCAGAGATGGACAGATGGTGACGCCGCGCGGTGACGACTCTCATTTCTCGCCACGTACTACGTACAGTGAGTAGTGCTGCGGGACGACTGCACTGATTGACGGTCGTGAACTACACGCGCGTATACTGCCGCGCCACACCTTTCACGTTTGGGTTTTCTTTTTTTTTTCCCTGAAGCAAAAATAACCGCTGCGAGAGCGTTTACTTTGCAGCAAGTAGCTATAGCTAGCTTGATATATTACTGGCGAGTAATTAATCAAACATACAAACGCTCCAGTACCCAAAAACCGTGAGCTTAATTTCAGCTAACTCTTGCGAAAAAATTGAACATTTCCCAATAAAGTCAGTCTCAGTCGAATCACATATAATAAAATGAACTGGGATGAAACTCTTACTCTCAATATTTATTTTTATTCCGTAGTTTACTAATCATTTAATTTCATGACTAGTAGAGATTTTTACATAGAAAAACCTTACTCTCTCTGTTCCAAAAATAAAATCGTTTTAGTAAAATAGTGGATTCATTTAATATTTAATGTACGTGTTTTATATACGTGTCTAGATTTAACATCATTTGAATTTAGATACTAAAACGACTACTATATTGATACAGAGGCCGTATTTATTTTCATCCCTTCTTAAATACGTACGTGTTCATGTCATAAAAAAGTACTTGTGTGGCAACTTATTTAATATAAATGAATTTCACATAAAACTATCACTAGGACCGATCTAATAGTAATACCTACCAGTGCGTCGTTTGAACCCCATATGATTTCACACACACAAAACTCAGACCGGCCCTGAGGTCGCGAGCTCCAATAATAATAACTGAGCAAACTAGAAGAAATACTAATCGTCTCAGATGACAATATATTGATACACTATTTGAGTATGAAGACATACATATCGTTGTCACGGAGTTCTCTCAACCCATATTACGGAACACACCAATACATATCACATCATTCATGATATCTCATGACACCACCAATACGTATCACACGTCAAGTTGACGTTTGGTTGGCATGCAAAATGTAACGTAAACAGTAATGGTAATGATTGACACTTGAGTGACCGCACTAATAGGTTTGAATATGCCGGTATTAATTTTTAGTGTGTGATCTAATTACGGTTGACTTAAAAAAAATAATGATTTAACGTTATCGATTGCTCGTTACGTTACAATTATGTGAACCAAACAGTGTCTAAATTCCATAATAATCGTCAAGTGTCTTTCCCAATGTTTTTGTACGACCCAGCATATATACGACGAGGCTTTGCATGTCCTTGCGCACCAGAACCTAGGAGGCTACTCTATATAGAGCAGGGACCATGCTTCTTTTGGGCATCCAATAAACCCGCGGCAGGACCACACCCCGTGCATGGCTTTTTATCCTTTTGTAAGATCACACATAAATCCGGGTACGGTGAACAAAAAAGCGGACGACCGCGCCACCATCATTAGTCATGACCATATAATCTAGGTTGGGTAGATCTCTTTACCATTTTTTCTCTCTTCTCCTTTTGTTTTCTGTGAAAAACTTGGTACTCCATTAGGGGAAGCTTGCAAGCAACTGCTCTCCTCCGCCTCCCTCTGTTTCCGGAAAAAAAAATCGTTGCATCCGGCATACAAAGAAACTACTTTGCAGCGATCTGCCTCATAATATTATCTCTTGCGTTTTCTGCAATTACGACAGCCATTATTTTTCCCCTGAAAATATATTTCAACACTTTGTTAGTGCAGCGTGCACCTCAAAGCATGCAGCCATGCACCGCTGTTAGTATCATGATTCGTTGCTGCGTCCTTTAATTAGCAAGAATAATGATTAGTCTGAACGACGACCATGATGCATATGTGAGGTTAGAGGTTGCTATATTTCATCTTTGCCGAGTGCCACTTGGGACACTCGGCAAAGAGCCCGTCAGGGAGGGTCCCCATGTCAAGCTCTTTGCCGAGTGTTCTGTGCGGCACTCGGTAAAGCCGACCTCTTTGCCGAGTGTCAGCGACATAACACTCCGCAAAGAGCCTCTTTGTCGGGTGTTACACTCGGCAAAGTGACCAATATATACCTTTTTTATTTGTTTTTTTGTATTCCATCCACACAAACAGAAGATATTACATATATATCACATATATTGTCGGGGACCATAATTAGGGGTACCCTCAAGGCTCCTAATTCTCAGCTGGTAACCCCCATCAGCATAAAGCTGCAAAGGCCTGATGGGTGCGACTAAGTCAGGGATCAGTCCATTCGAGGGACTCGATCACGCCTCGCCCGAGCCTAGCCTCGGACAAGGGCAGCCGACCCCGGAGGATCTCCGTCTCGCCCGAGGCCCCCCTCCAGCGGCGAACATATTTCCGGCTCGCCCGAGGCCCTATCTTCGCCAAGAAGCAACCCTAACCAAATCGCCGCACCAACCGACCAAATTGCAGGAGCATTTAATGCAAAGGTGGCCTGACACCTTTATCCTGACGCGCGTCCCCCAGCCAACAGAGCCGAAGTGACCGCCGTCACTCCGCCGCTCCACTGACCGGCCTGACAGAAAGACAGCGTCGCCTGCGCCGCTCCGACTGCGGTGCCACTTGACAGAGTGAGGCTGACAGGCAGTCAGGCCCGGCCGCAGGCACCATAGGAAGCTCCGCTTCGCCCGACCCAGGGCTCGGACTCGGGCTAAGCCCCGGAAGACGGCGAACTCCGCTCCGCCCGACCCAGGGCTCGGACTTGGGCTAAGCCCCGGAAGACGGCGAACTCCGCTCCGCCCGACCCAGGGCTCGGACTTGGGCTCAGCCCCGGAAGACGACGAACTCCGCTCCGCCCGACCCCAGGGCTCGGACTCCGCCCTGGCCTCAGCCGACGGTCTCCGCCTCGCCCGAACCAGGGGCTCGGACTCGACCTCGGCCACGGAAGACAGACTCGACCTCGGCTTCGGAGGAGCTTCCACATCGCCCAACCTAGGGCGCAGACCAGCCACGTCAACAGGAGGCGCCATCATCACCCTACCCCGAGCTGACTCGGGCCATGGGGAACAAGACCGGCGTCCCATCTGGCTCGCTCCGCCAGATAGGCGATGATGGCGCCCCGCATACTCTGTGACGACGGCTGCTCTCAGCCCCCTTACAGAAGCAAGAGGACGTCAGCAAGGACTCAACAGCTCCGACAGTTGTCCCTCCGCCAAGCTCCAGCACTCCTCCGACGGCCACGACATCACACCAGCTGGGTGCCAAAATCTCTCCGGCTGCCACGACGGCATGTACTTAGGGCGCTAGCTCTCCTCCGCTAGACACGTAGCACTATGCTATACCCCCCATTGTACACCTGGATCCTCTCCTTACGCCTATAAAAGGAAGGACCAGGGCCCTCTTAGAGGGGGTTGGCCGCGCGGGGACGAGGACGAGACAGGCGCTCGCTCCCTCTCCCGCGTGGACGCTTGTAACACCCTACTGCAAGCGCACCCGACCTGGGCGCGGACCGAACACGAAGGCCGCGGGATTTCCACCTCTCTCACGCCTGTCTCCGGCCACCTCACTTCCCCCCTTCGCGCTCAGCCTCGCGTCGACCCATCTGGGTTGGGGCACGCGGCGACATTCACTCGTCGGCTTAGGGACCCCCCGGTCTTGAAACGCCGACAGTTGGCGCGCCAGGTAGGGGCCTGCTGCGTGTTGACGAACAGCTTCCCGTCAAGCTCCAGATGGGCAGTCTCCAGCAACCTCTCCAACCCGGGACGGTGCTCCATTTCGGGAGTCTTGAGTTCATGTCCCTCGACGGTAGCTACTACATGATACTCATTCCACCGCCGGGCGACAGCGGCAATGGCGGCCGACAGCCCGCCCGTCGGCGGCGGAATCGACGACGTCTTCCCCGCGTGGTGGAAGAACAACCTTCGAGCTCATCCCGCCCTCTTCCCCACCGATGGAGGGGAAGGCGGGGCAACCAAGGCCAAGCAGGAGGCAGCGCCTCGTCGGCTGTCGAGCGAGCCGATAGCGCCGGCACCCCAACGGGGGGCGCACCGGGCATCGACCTCGCGCTTGAGACAAAGACAAGCGTCGTCTCCCTGCGACACGCCAATCCCGAGCAAGCGGACGACGCCAGCACGCTCGCGAAAAGCCTGCTGGACGTCACCCTCGTACCTGAGACGACGGTGCAGTCAGTCCCCGACGTGACTTCATCACCGCCCGTCGACCAAGAGGTACCGACCGATTCCCATCCCACGTCATTTGGATTCAGCCTCAGCCCGCCTAGCGGCTTCGCTTTGGCGGGCGCTCTCGTAGAGGCGAGCCCAAACCCTCTGGGGTTTCGTATGCGGTCACCTTGGGACCGGCTGACGGACGTCTCGACCTACGGGCCCTCTAGGTCCGAGGAAGACGACGAGCCCGACTTCTGTTGGGATTTCTCTAGACTTGGCAACCCCAGTGCCTGCGGGACTTCATGACCGCATGCGACTACTGCCTTTCCGACTGTTCCGATGGTAGCCGTAGCCTCGGCGACGAGGACTGCGGCCCAAGCCGCGAATGTTTCCACGTCGATCTAGGGGGTCCCTCCGAAGGTAACCATCTCGGCATGTCGGATGACGGTGATCTCCCTAGGTCGGTGCCTCGCGTTGACATCCCACGGGAGCTAGCTGTGGTCCCCGTTCAGGCGGGGGGCCATGACCCACAGCTCGAGCAAATCCGCGGGGTGCAGGCCAGGCTCGACGAGGGAGCAGGAGCGCTTGAGCCGATCCGCCGGAACGTCGGGCAGGCATGGGCGGCTCAACCTCCGGCCAGAGAAATACGTCATCTACCCCAGGGCTTCCACCACCGCATCGCCGACGATGTCAGGGTCAGGACGCCACCCGCATCCAGTGGGGTTGGCCAGAACCTGGCTGCAGCAGCAATGCTCCTCTGCGCGATGCCGGAGCCATCAACCACCGAGGGGCGGCGAATCCAGGGAGAGCTCAAGAATCTCCTGGAAGGCGGCGCAGTCCGACGGGCCGAGAGCTCCGCCCCCCGAAGGCAGGGGTACCCCTCGGAACCTCATGCCGCGACTTCCTGATTCATGCGGGAAGCCTCGGTCTACACCGGGCGCACGCGCAACACAGCGCCTGCGGCCCCGGGTCGCCTCGGCAACGAGCACCATCACCGCGACCGTCGAGCCCACCTCGACGAGAGGGTGCGCCGAGGCTACCACCCCAGGCGTGGGGGACGCTACGACAGCGAGGAGGATCGGAGTCCTTCGCCCGAACCACCCGGTTCGCAGGCCTTCAGCCGGGCCATACGACGGGCCCCGTTCCCGACCCGGTTCCGACCCCCGACTACTATCACAAAGTACTCGGGGGAGACGAGACCGGAACTGTGGCTCGTGGACTACCGTCTGGCCTGCCAACTGGGTGGAACGGACGATGACAACCTCATCATCCGCAACCTCCCCCTGTTCCTCTCCGACACCGCCCGCGCCTGGTTGGAGCACCTGCCTCCGGGGCAGATCTCCAACTGGGATGACCTAGTCCAAGCTTTCGCCGGCAATTTCCAGGGCACGTACGTGCGCCCCAGGAATTCCTGGGACCTCCGAAGCTGCCGACAGCAGCCGGGAGAGTCTCTCCGGGACTACATCCGGCGATTCTCGAAGCAGCGCACCGAGCTGCCCGACATCACCGACTCGGATGTCATCGGCGCGTTCCTCGCTGGCACCACCTGCCGCGACCTGGTGAGCAAGCTGGGTCACAAGACCCCCACCAGGGCGAGCGAGCTGATGGACATCGCCACCAAGTTCGCCTCCGGCTAGGAGGCAGTTGAGGCTATCTTCCGAAAGGACAAGCAGCCCCAGGGCCGCCCATCGGAAGATGCCCCCGAGGCATCAACTCAGCGCAGCGCCAAGAAGAAGGGCAAGAAGAAGTCGCAAGCGAAACGCGACGCCACCGACGCGGACCTTGTCGCCGCCGCCGAGTACAAGAACCCTCGGAAACCCCCCGGAGGTGCCAACCTCTTCGACAAGATGCTCAAGGAGCCGTGCCCCTATCACCAGGGGCCCGTCAAGCACACCCTTGAGGAGTGCGTCATGCTTCGGCGCCACTTCCACAGGGACGGGCCACCCGCGGAGGGTGGCAAGGCCCGCGACGACGACAAGAAGGAAGATCACCAAGCAGGACAGTTCCCCGAGGTCCGCGACTGCTTCATGATCTACGGTGGGCAAGCGGCGGATGCCTCGGCTCGGCACCGCAAGCAAGAGCGCCGGGAGGTCTGTTCGGTGAAGGTGGCAGCGCCAGTCTACCTAGACTGGTCCGACAAGCCCATCACTTTCGACCAAGCCGACCACCCCGACCATGTGCCGAGCCCGGGGAAATACCCGCTCGTCGTCGACCCCGTCATCGGCGACGTCAGGCTCACCAAGGTCCTCATGGACGGAGGCAGCAGCCTCAACATCATCTACGCCGAGACCCTCGGGCTCCTGCGTGTCGATCTGTCCTCTGTCCGGGCAGGCGCTGCGCCCTTCCATGGGTTCATTCCTGGGAAGCACGTCTAGCCCCTCGGACAACTCGACCTTCCCGTCTGCTTCGGAACACCCTCCAACTTCCGAAGGGAGACCCTGACGTTCGAGGTGGTCGGGTTCCGTGGAACCTACCACGTGGTACTGGGAAGACCATGCTACGCGAAGTTCATGGCCGTCCCCAACTACACCTACCTGAAGCTCAAGATGTCAGGCCCCAACGGGGTCATCACCGTCGGCCCCACGTACAAACACGCGTTCGAATGCGACGTGGAGTGCGTGGAGTACGCTGAGGCCCTCGCCGAGTCTGAGGCCCTCATCGCCGACCTGGAGAGCCTCTCTAAGGAGGTGTCAGACATGAAGCGTCATGCCGGCAACTTTGAGCCAGCGGAGACGGTTAAGGCCGTCCCCCTCGACCTCAGCGGCGACGCCTCCAAGCAGATCTGGATCGGCTCCGGGCTCGATCCCAAATAGGAAGCAGTGCTTGTCGACTTTCTCCGTGCGAACGCCGACGTCTTCGCGTGGAGCCCCTCGGACATGCCCGGCATACCGAGGGATGTCGCCGAGCACTCGCTGGACATCCGAGCCGGAGCCCAACCCGTCAAGCAGCCTCTGCGCCGGTTCGACGAGGAGAAGCGCAGAGCCATAGGCGAGGAGATCCACAAGCTAATGGCGGCAGGGTTCATCAAAGAGGTATTCCATCCCAAATGGCTTGCCAACCCTGTGCTTGTGAGAAAGAAAGGGGGGAATGGCGGATGCGTGTAGACTACACTGGTCTGAACAAAGCATGTCCGAAGGTTCCCTACCCTCTGCCTCGCATCGATCAAATCGTGGATTCCACTGCTGGGTGCGAAACCCTGTCTTTCCTCGATGCCTACTCAGGGTATCACCAAATCAGGATGAAAGAGTCCGACCAGCTCGCGACTTCTTTCATCACACCCTTCGGCATGTACTGCTATGTCACCATGTCGTTCGGTTTGAGGAATGCGGGTGCGACGTACCAGCGGTGCATGAACCATGTGTTCGGCGAACACATTGGCCGCACGGTCGAGGCCTACGTCGATGACATCGTAGTCAACACGAGGAAAGCCTTCGACCTCCTTTCCGACCTTGAAGTGACATTCCGATGTCTCAAGGCGAAAGGCGTCAAGCTCAATCCCGAGAAGTGTGTCTTCGGGGTGCCCCGAGGCATGCTCTTGGGGTTCATCGTCTCCGAGCAGGGCATCGAAGCCAACCCGGAGAAGATCGCAGCCATCACCAGCATGGGGCCCATCAGGGACTTGAAAGGCGTACAGAGGGTCATGGGATGTCTCGCGACTCTGAGCCGCTTCATCTCACGCCTCGGCGAAAGAGGTCTACCTTTGTACCGCCTCTTAAGGAAGGTCGAGTGCTTCACTTGGACCCCTGAGGCCGAGGAAGCCCTCGGGAACCTGAAGGCGCTCCTCACGAAGGCGCCTATCTTGGTGCCCCCAGCTGCCGGAGAAACCCTCTTGGTCTACGTCGCCGCGACCACTCAGGTGGTTAGCGCCGCGATTATGGTCGAGAGGCAAGAAGAGGGGCATGCATTGCCCGTTCAGAGGCCAGTCTACTTCGTTAGCGAGGTACTGTCCGAAACCAAGATCCGCTATCCACAAGTCCAGAAGCTGCTGTATGCGGTGATCCTGACACGGCGGAAGCTGCGACACTACTTCGAGTCTCATCCGGTAACTGTGGTGTCGTCCTTCCCCCTGGGGGAGATCATCCAGTGTCGAGAGGCCTCGGGTAGAATCGCAAAGTGGGCGGTGGAAATCATGGGCGAAGCAATCTCGTTCGTCCCTCGGAAGGCCATCAAGTCCCAGGTCCTGGCAGACTTCGTGGCCGAATGGGTCGACACCCAGCTACCAACGGCGCCGATCCAACCGGAGCTCTGGACCATGTCCTTCGATGGGTCGTTGATGAAGATAGGAGCCGGCGCAGGCCTACTCTTCATCTCGCCCGTCGGCAGGCACATACGCTATGTGCTACGCCTCCATTTCCCGGCGTCCAACAATGTGGCCGAGTATGAGGCTCTGGTCAACGGGTTGCGAATCGCCATCGAGCTAGGGGTCCGACGCCTCGACGCTCGTGGTGACTCGCAGCTCGTCATCGACCAAGTCATGAAGAACTCCCTCTGCCGCGACCCGAAGATGGAGGCCTACTGCGATGAGGTTCGGCGCCTGGAAGACAAGTTCTACGTGCTCGAGCTCAACCACATCGCTCGGCGCTACAACGAGACTGCGGACGAGCTGGCTAAAATAGCCTCGGGGCGAACAACGGTTCCCCCGGACGTCTTCTCCCGAGATCTGCATCAACCCTCCGTCAAGATCGACGACACGTCCGAGCCTGAGGCACCCTCGGCCCAGCCCGAGGTACCCTCGGCACAGCCCGAGGCACCCTCGGCTCGGCCCGAGGTACCCTCGGCCCCCGAGGGCGAGACGCTACGCATCGAGGGGGAGCAAAGCGGGGTCACGCCTGATCAAAACTGGCGGACCCCGTACCTGCAATATCTCCATCGAGGAGAGCTACCCTCCGACCGAGCCGAAGCTCGGCGGGTGGCGCGGCGCGCCAAGTCGTTCGTCCTGCTGGGAGATGAGAAGGAGCTCTACCACCGCAGCCCCTCCGGCATCCTCCAGCGATGCATCTCCATCGCCGAAGGTCAGGAACTCCTGCGAGAGATACACTCGGGGGCTTGCGACCATCACGCAGCGCCTCGAGCCCTTGTCGGGAATGCCTTCCGACAAAGCTTCTACTGGCCCACGGCGGTGGCCGACGCCACTAGAATTGTCCACGCCTGCGAAGGGTGTCAGTTCTACGCAAGGCAGACCCACCTGCCCGCTCAGGCTCTACAGACAATACCCATCACCTGGACCTTTGCTGTGTGGGGTCTGGACCTCGTCGGCCCCTTGCAGAAGGCACCTGGGGGCTACACGCACCTGTTGGTCGCCATCGACAAATTCTCCAAGTGGATCGAGGTCCGACCCCTAAACAGCATCAGGTCCGAGCAGGCGGTGGCGTTCTTCACCAACATCATCCATCGATTCGGGGTCCCAAACTCCATCATCACCGACAACGACACCCAGTTCACCGGCAGAAAGTTCCTGGACTTCTGCGAGGATCACCACATCCGGGTGGACTGGGCCGCCGTAGCTCACCCCATGTCAAATGGGCAAGAAGAGCGTGCCAACGGCATGATTCTACAAGGGCTCAAGCCTCGGATCTACAACGACCTCAACAAGTTCGGCAAGCGATGGATGAAGGAACTCCCCTCGGTGGTTTGAAGCCTGAGGACAACGCCGAGCTGAGCCACGGGCTTCACGCCGTTCTTTCTAGTCTATGGGGCCGAGGCCATCTTGCCCACGGACTTAGAATATGGTTCCCCGAGGACGAGGGCCTACACCGACCAAAGCAACCAAGCTAGTCGAGAGGACTCGTTGGACCAGCTGGAGGAGGCCCGGGACAAGGCCTTACTACACTCGGCGCGGTACCAGCAGTCCCTGCGACGCTACCACGCCCGAGGGGTCCGGTCCCGAGACCTCCAGGTGGGCGACCTGGTGCTTCGGCTACGGCAAGACGCCCGGGGGCGGCACAAGCTCATGCCCCCCTGGGAGGGGCCGTTCATCATCGCCAAAGTTCTGAAGCCCGGAACATACAAGCTGGCCAACAGTCAAGGCGAGGTCTACAACAACGCTTGGAACATCCAACAGCTACGTCGCTTCTACCCTTAAGATGTTTTCAAGTTGTTCATATACCTCGCTCCCACGCAAAGTTTAGTCATCAAGGAAGGGTCGGCCTCGCCTCGGCAAAGCCCGACCCTCCCTCGGGGGCTAAAAGGGGGGAACCCCCTCTACGTCGAATTTTTTCCTCGAAAAAAGATCCCTTCTGCCAGAATGTCTTTCGTGCTTTTTGACTACTTTGAAAGTGGATCTTGAAAACGGCGGAGTACACGTAAGCAGCCAAGGCTGACCGAGCCGAGGGACTCCTACGCCTCCGGGATACGGATACCTCACTCATCATCTTCTGCGATAAGTAACTCACGTTCGGATAAGTGATTCCGCGGACCGAACAAGTCTTCACGTTCGGAAGCTCTTCTACCGGAGCGATTCTTCGAGCCTTCTTGACTGCGTCGGTGACAGAACCCCATGGACGGGTAAGAGTGCGCGTAAGCGGCAAGGCTGACCGAGCCAAGGGACTCCTACGCCTCCGGGATACGGATACCTCACTCATCACCTTCCGTGAGAAGCAGCTCTCGCTCGCACAAACAATTCTGTTACCGACAAAAAAGTCCGGGTACTCGAAGCAAGAGGAAAAGAGACGCAGCTTCACAACACGGCGAGGGTGTGTTTTGGCCTCGACGGCCGTAGGAAACACACGCTACAAGACGATCCGATCCTGCAGGCTCGGATCTTGACGCTTGAAGGGAGCAGCAGCACCCTCTGTGTCGACAACACCTTCGGCGAGGTCCGACCTGGCCTCGGACGGCGACACGGACCAAGGGTCTCCGCTCTGAACGACAACATCATCACCAAGCCCGGGCCATCGCCGCCAGGGTCTTCTCCGAGGATCCGACCCGAGCAGGCGGCTCGGTCGATCACCCCGGGGCCTCGGCCAGCTGTCCCCCGAGGACATCAGCCCGACCCGAGGCCTCGGCAGGTCAATTCCGGCGTCGGTCCCGCTAACGGACGACCCGGCCAGGCTCCGACCGACCAGGTCCTCTTTTCGAGCCAACTCCGCCTCTGTTCGCGCTGACACCGCTACCCCTGGCCTCGGCTCATCAAAGAAGTGGCCGAGGGGTTCCTTTAACTAAGCAAGGGAAGCCTCGGACAACAAGGCTGACCGAGCCGAGGGACTCCTACGCCTCCGGGATACAGATACCTCACTCGTCACCTTTACACGGGGCGACTCACGCTTGGTGAAGCGGCTCAGACAACCAACAGGCGAGTCTTAGTGCTCGAAAATGAGGAAAAAATACATACATGTTCAGGCCCCGACAGCCACAATGAACAAAAACACTGGCATTCGAAGTGCCATCACAGACGGAACTCTGGTTCCGTCCCCGCAGGTATGAACAACCTCCGCATCGGGGAGCCTGCGGGGCGACGAGCACCGGGGGACCCGCCAGCGACCTCTGCAGCAGCAGCCATGGTCCCAGGACGGACGCGGCCGTCGGAGGGCTCTCGTTCGCGTTCCCGCTCAAGGGACGCGAACCAGCTATTAAAGCCAAAGAGCGGGCCGCTCCAAAGTGCACTGGCAGGTCCTCGCTCCCGTCCTCGCCACGAAAGTGAGGAAGAGGGCGGAATGTTGCATCCTAGCTGGGCAGCAATAGTTCGCCTTCCCTGGCATGGCTGGAGGACGTCTCCTCCGCAGAGCTGGAGGATGGTTGCCACCACCAGAAGCTGGAAGAAGAGGTGGCCAGCCGGCCCGCGCGGGAGGTAGAGCCCCGGCTCGCCTCGCCCCCCGCCCCAGCAAGGATGACGAACATCCTCGAGGCTGAGGGCGGGACCAAGATCACAGCCCGGTTTGCCTCTCCCCATCCAGGGGCTGGAGGTCACCGTTTTGGGTGACCACCGGCGGGGGGTGCAACCGGGCTGTATGATGAAAATCCTTGAAGCCGAACGATGGCTGAAAGGTACCAACTCCCGCGGAGTTGCGTTCCTCCAACGACGAAGCGGAAAGACGGCGGGAATCCCCCATCCGGGGGCTTGGAAGGTGGAAGGACACGATGCATAAGGGAGCGTGAAGACATGGTCGCCTTCCAAGGGGGTCACCCTCCTTTTAAAGGCGACTCTCCCTACTTGCGTCCCCAGCCGTCGCGGGCTGAGTCTTCTCCAACACGCTCCAAGGTCTTCCCCTACGGCGCGGGGGCTGGGTCCCACACGTCATGCAAGCCGGCTCAGAGCAGAAGAAGCCAAACCGCCGTGCGCGGTGCGTACAACCGCCCAGCGGTTACAAGCGAGTCTCCACTTTTGCCCAGACCAGCGGGCGAAAGGGCGGGCAGCCATGCAAGCGGCATGCAACCGCGCCAAGTGGGCGCACTTCTCCGACTCCCAACACGCCCGGCATGGAGGCCCAGGCCCACGCGTCATACAACCGGCGCGCTGAATGCTTCGTGCATGCAACTGCACCGCCACTTGCGCCACCACCGCGCCTCCTCGACTGCGGAACCAATACTGCGACTCGGGGCGACCCAGCGCACGACCCAGCAGCGCCAGCCTGGCGCGATGGTCAATACGGCCAAAAATGGGCCGGCAGTAATGGCGGTGGCAGGCGGGCAGGAGCAGCGGTCACGTCGTCAGCCAAGCTTACGTCCCATCCAGGGGCGACGAGAGAACCCTCTCTCACGGCGTGAAGACAACACGCCCGTGTTCCGTTCCTCGAATGGCTCGCGCACGCGCAACGGCCGCCCCGCCAACCACTCGCCCCGTCGCATTAACTCCGCGGCGGGACAGGCGGCGCCTCTGGCAGGAGAAGCGGGCGACGCTTCGCCTTCGCCATAATGACCGCGTCAAAAAAGGTACGCCGCGTCGTTCGATTTCGTATCCTTTTCCTTTTTTCCTCTTTCTCTCTCTTGCAACAGGGACCGGGAAAGGGGGATACCCCGAAAAGGATCCTTCCCCGTGAAGGAACCAGGCTCCGAGCCTCTCTACTGATCAGAGGTTCGAAGGCTGGCCCCTCGGAAGGGTTCGACAGCCGCCTCAGATCGCGTGGGCTCTACACCCACTACTGGTCGGAGGTTCGAAGGTCGGCCCCTCGAAAGGGTTCGACGGCCGCCTCAGGCTACTCGGGCTCCGCGCCCACTACTGATCAGGGGTTCGAAGGCTAGCCCCCGAAGGGTTCACAGCCGCCTCAGACACAGAGCGAGGGATGACCATGGGTACGT